>NC_068445.1:1662500-3042500 GCF_023373465.1 Oncorhynchus keta | reverse complement strand
TACCAACGAGAGCATCCTGACTGGTTGCATCACTGCCTGGTATGGCAACTGCTCGGCCTCCGGCCGAAAGGCAATACAGGGTGTAGTGCGTACGGCCCAGTACATCACTGGGGCCAAGCTTCCTGCCATCCAGGACCTCTTTACCAGGCAGTGTGAGAGGAAGGCCTTAAAAATTGTCAGACTCCAGCCACCCTATTCATGGACTGTTCTCTCTGCTACCACACGGCAAGCAGTACCGGAGTGCCAAGTCTAGGTCCAAAAGGCTTCTTATCAGCTTCTACCCCCAAGCCATAAGACTCCGGAACAGCTAATCAAAGGGCTACACAGACGCCTCTTTTACGCTGCTGCTACTCTCTGTTTATTATCTTTGCATAGTCACTTTAACTCTACCTACATGTACACATTACCTCAATTACCTCGACGAACCGGTGCCCTTGCACATTGACCCCCTGTATATAGCCTCGCTATTGTTATTTAACAGCTGCTGTTTAATTATTTGTTACTTTGATTTTAAAAAATTTACTTATGTATTTTTTACTTAACACTTTTTCCCTTAAAACTTCTTTAAGCATGGGCTTGTAAGTAAGCTTTTCACTGTACTACACCGGTTGTATTCAGCGCATGTGACAAATAACGTTTGATTTGATATTTGTTTAATCTGTATAAGGTAATACTTCTCTATCATATACAGTATTATCATTATCATTATTGTAATTATTATCATCATCACAATCATTACTACTACTACTACTACTACTACTACTGCTAATTAGCAAAAATGAACTTACAGTCTTTCGTACAAACATGATTTTACTTATTGTCATGGAAAATGCCAATATGTGTTCAGTACATGTTCATCCATAGCTGTCAGTATTCATCAGTGCCATAGGACAAAACCAGATCACATCTCCTGTTACAAATGGTATGGCTTATGGGTTACTTTATATATATATGGAAAATATCAGATGGATACAGTTTGAGCCTATTTTATTGGCCTGTGTGTTTAGCGGTGTGGTATTGGTCCTGGATGTACACTACACACCTCATCTAATATTGTAGGTGCGGCTTGTATTAAATTACATTCTCAGAGAAAATGTGCCATAAGAGATTCAAAACATGCCAAAAAACAGAAAATAACCTTTTTTTCTTGTAAATAGCATAGTCAAATATACAATTCCTCCTCCCTGCAAGAGGTGGTTAGCATGCATTAACTACAGCCATTAAAATGTACTTTTGTAAAACTATGCAATGAAACAAATAGTTAAAAAGGAGCCAAACAGCTGTTCTCCCTCGCAATAACAGGGTTCAAGTGGAGCGATGTGCCCTTAAACGGCTAATAAACGGCACAAAATGAGCCTGCAATTAAATTTATACACTTGATTGCACGGCTGTCATGTCCACTATAGGCTTATCGAACACCTGGGATCCATTTCCTAATAGAACCTCGGGGAAAAAACGAATTGAACAAAAGCTATCTTTTCCCCGGTCTTTTGGCTTCAGTCTCAGGTTTTCGTTGAAGAGTCACTTCACTGATCAGGAGATTTTGGTTTCAAAGAAAAATGACAAACGAGAGAGTGGGTTGAGGCGATCAACAGAACATTACTCCAATATGGAGTATTTTTGGGCTAAATCACTGTATGAAAATAGTCACACTATCACACAACTGCAAGAGATGTAGTTTTACATTCGCTTTATAGGAAAGAGTTTTAAATACCATATCCCAATTAGAAGATGGATAAAGTTCATCACTGCTAAATGACATTATTTCAGCAGAAATATATATTTTTGAAATGAATTGTAACCTACTGCATTTTGATCATGACAATGCTGTGCTATAATGAACATCCTGGTTGCTACCATCCAGGCTAGCAGCCCTGCTACCTCCATTAATATATGATAATGAATAATGAGGTTACAAATCTAATGAAATGACACATTCATTCTCAAAACTGACTCCATAATCGCTGACACTGCAAGTCGCTGACACCCCCCCACACACACACTTCCATTTCATCATGAAAAAGGTGTCGGCACAGCAAATTATAATTGTTATAATACACCTTTATTCAATGAAGTTTGGCAAAACTGGGATTCTGCTGTCAAAATGCTACCTCTTTCTCTCGCGTCGCACTCGGCACTCACTCTCTTTCATGCACACTCGGATGTGTAGGAGAGGAAGTTTTGTTTCTCTCTTCCATAAGAACTACTTCTGCCTCGCGTAAGGGGGCTTCTAATTGAGCAGAGGTAAATATTGCTCCGTTTCATCTCCCACCAAAATAGTGAAAACACACTTAACTCCCAAAAAGCATAAGAAAGTCTAGCTTTAACTGGTTCAATTAGGAGACTCTGACCATGTTAATGGACTGACATGTGATTGCAATTATTCAACCTATGGGATAGTAGACAAAAGCCTTGTGTGTTTCACCCTGCCAACAGCTGAAGCATCTTGTCATGATTGGGCCTCTCGTCTTGGGGGATATTGGAGGTAATCAGTTCAGCAGGCTACCATTAACCTCAAGCCCAGGCTATTGTACACAGCACATATAAGCCTGGTACATCAGCGATTCAACGTTGGCCTTAGTGGGAGACACCATAGAACTCTACGGGAGTGACCGTACTGACTAAAGTACTTGTGATCATTTCGTTTTAGCGAATCACACGACTGTGAGGCATTAAGGGGAAGGTGTTGTGGCCTGTGGGAGATTAAGCCAATGCCTACGCGTTTGGAGTTTCTCCTGGTCTTTCTGTATTGGCTAAAGAAGGCCAAGTTTAAGACATTGGTCCAACAGACTTAGAATAGATATGGCTACGATAAAAGTCCATGGAATGGTCCAAATTGGTGAATTGGTCTAATGTAGGCTATACGTCAAACAGTTTGGAGAAGAAAGAAAACGTGCCAATTCCATTGGCTAGTTCCGAGAGCAGGTTTACTAATAGAGGCGGAAGTGGCGTATCAGAGACTCCTAAACTTTCTCTCATTGCTAAACCAAAGACGATATGTGGTAAGAGGCCAACAATATTTTGGCCAACCCATATTTAATTGTATGAGGGTCAATGACAATTCTCAGTAGAAAGCATTAGCCACTGAACTGTAAACTGACAGGTTTCCTACCAGAAAGAGGTACCTTGCAGGTACGCTGAGAGATAAAAGTCTGCATGAATTAGTCTCCCACATGGCAGGCCATCCCTGTGTCACGGTTACTAGTTGTGAATAAAGACCAATAGAGACATTCTACAGGTCAACGTGTAATCCCTTTGTGCTTTACAACAAGACGGAGAAACAAACAGTACGTAGCACTATATTTTAGAGTATTTCATAGACTACTGTACTTCTGTTAACTATTCCATAGTTTTACAATCTGGTGTTTTTGTTGCAGCTCCACAAACAACACTTTTTTGTGCAGGGGGAGAACACATAAATCACTGTGTCAGTAATAATGGTGTCTTATAGGATTATGTTTTTTCACAATGTGACTTGTCCAACAATTATTGTTTTTGCCCATCTTTAACGTTTCTTCAGTAACCTGGTTCACTGGGTGGCTAATTGCATTTGAAACAAATGAAGAAAGATTTTCTCAAGTAGCTGCAATTGTTTCAATATGTTTGCCAAGGGTTGAAAATGGTACAATTCTACAATTCAATTGTCTCCTTTGACAAACATGCCCACATGGCGATGGATTTGTCATTGAATATGTAAGAAAGGGAAATGCACGCTTTCTTTACCCTCCTTTCAGTTTGCTCTCAATCATCCATTTGTGACGGCTGACTAACAATCCTCATTACGGCTCAAATAGTTACCTGTGAGAACGGCCATAAATCTTGTTAAAATAACCAAAACCGTCTCTGGTGGGTTTTTTTTTCCCCAAGAAGCAACCTGTCTCTGAGCATAGGCCATCTGTACATAGTTAGAGCCGTATCCACACAGATGGCAGCCAAACACTCCCAAAAGTTGCTCCGTCCATACATCTAACCTTACAAAGCTAACCAATTAAGAGGAAAACTCTGAGTGAAGGAAGGAGCCGTTTGAAAGAGTTTGCAGTGACTCTAATGAGGAGAGAGAGAGAGAGAGAGAGAGAGAGAGAGAGAGAGAGAGAGAGAGAGAGAGAGAGACAGCAGTTTATTTTGAGGCTCCAGGTTTACTGCCCTCTAAGACCCATATTAAATGAGGGCTACTTATCGCCGAGCCTCTCTTCCAGCAAAGCAACATTTAACTGCCTAGAGTAGGGCATAGGCCAGGGATCTTAAAGGGAAGGAGCCGGGGGCTGCCGGGGGACAGGAAAGGAAGAGAACTAACTGACTTGTCACAGATTGCTTCCAAGAGGCCTACATAGTCCATGTTCACGGTTTACTGTATTACAGGACATTGAGTACACACACCCATGGTTTTACCGCCTAAATGGCCTTACTTTGGACTCCACTTGTTTGCCAGATAAGATCATATTCCACCACTTCTGGAGGTGAGCAACCAACGAGAGAACAGAGGTGAGATATGTGCTGCGTGTCTGTCAAATAGTTGATGCTGTTGTTTTTCTTCTTCCTACAGATGTATACAGGCACTTTCTAGGGCCTCCATTCCTCGATGAAATTCATTTTGTGAAAACGAGGACAACTCCTTGGAAAGCTAATTAGTTGGAAACAAGCGGAGGGGAAGCAGGAAACGTGAAATGACCCAGCTGCCAAAAGTAATAACGTTTTCATTATTTATTTCATTATTCATTTATGGACGTGTTCAGACAGAATTAATAATAGAAATCCCTGGGAGAAAATTGTTTGCACTGGAACCTTATTACCAGCCAGCCATGTCCAGTCGCTGTTAGTTAACATGCACACATGCCCCCCCAACAAAAAGCATATTCAGTATAACACGGGATAGTTCTCTCTATACATGTTCTTCTAAATTCTCTCCATTTCATTATATTTTTTTTTTTTGGGGGGGGGGATGTTTTTCTAAGCAAAAATATTACAATGAAAGTAATCTTGAAGAGGGCACATCAATCATTGACATTTGCTGAACATTATATGAGTTGACATTATCATCATGTATAGGACCAGCTCTATGAACACATTGCCCAGAAATAAAATAGAATTGCCCAGAAATAACTAGTAATGAAACATGTCATTAGAATTGTCTTTGGGACATGGGGGCATTCGACCGCTCAATTTCCATACTTTATGTCCAAACGTTACGCAATGACGCCCCCCAGACCTGGTCTAGCGCTGTTTGCTTTATCTTACTGTTTACTGCCACACTTAGAGGTCAGCTATGTTCTGGACTCTCCCTCTGAGAGTCCACACACTCTCCTCCCTACCCACACAGAAAATGAGACTGGAAAAGAGTAGCAGATCACTCAAGGCTGTCCAGAGATCCATATGACAAAAATATATATATATATATTTCCACTTTTAACGCAGGCATCCCTGATGAAAGCATGTCGAAGGCAACAGGGAAGACTGGTTTTTCTCTCTGCATATTATTTTTCTGTTATTAAATGTCTCTTTCCCCCCCACCTCCTTACTGCATTAGGGGTAAATTGAGAGCGGATGGCGAGCGGTTTCCCTTTGGATCCTTTCTATGGGAACTGATCTTTAGGGAAGGTTTGAGGGGGGAATAGAAACATGGAGGGGAGCCGTGGCCGCATGTCAGTCCCGTGTTTTTACATAAACCATAAGGAAGGCGTTCCTTCCACTCCTGCTCCCATGACCATGTGTGAATAATCACAGAGAAGGCCCCACCGGTGCCCCCGCTGCCTCATAGGGGACCATAATACACAAGGGCGGGATGGTAGGGGGAGTAGTCGTAAACGTTAACACGTTGAGGATTTGGATATCCTCACAAGCTTGTCTCATTAGCAGTTAATTGGCTAGACTTTCCTCTGTCTTTTGTTCTACATTACGTTTGTCTTTCTTCTTCTTTTTTTTTTTATCCGTGGAGGGAGAGAGAGGGAGGGGTAATAGGGGGAGGTACATATTTCAAATGCACCAAGCACTGGGAGAGTTAAGTCCATATTACCGCAACATAAACACTCCTGTCCTGCGATTATCCTTAAAAAGCAACTGAGTGCAAAATTGAGCGCTCAACCTGCTCGACCAAATTAGCCCTGAGATCAAGGAGAAAGAGAGGGCCTCTTTTCCTCCTCCCTATTTTTTCCCCTCTTTTACCTCTCCCGACTGGGAAATCCTAGAAAAACATCAACAAGGCTAAACGGCAAATTATTACCACAGCTCGTCTCTGCGCTAGACTCAGAGCAGACATATTGAAGTTGTCATACAGGGTTGGCCAGTACTTTCCAAAGATGTATTGTATTCATTAGACAATTTGACAAACATTCTATAAGACAATAGGATGCAGAGGTAATGGTGGCGAGAGAGAGAGTAGAGATTACAATTTTGTCCAACTTTGCAGTCCTCCAGAACACATGCACCAGGCCAGGAAGCCCTTGTCCTACATTGACCTGGGGCTGATGTTAATGCACTTATTGGTGATTCAGCCTGTCCCTTCAGGACTTGGCACACAGGTAGCTTTCTCTCCCCATGTCTTTCTCTCTCTCTTTGCCTTTGATACAGCAGCCTTCATACTGTGCCCTGAATACCAATAAGGATCGGGTAGACAGCAGGTCAAATGTCCGTTCCTGTTATGTTTCTCGTAATAGTTTTTTTCTGAAAGGTATTGGATTTCAGGACTGGAGATATGGGCTAAACTATGCCTGTTGTGATTCCTTTTAATGGGGATCATTTTGTGAATTGACATATGTATATGGAAGCCCATATTTCTGTCTGACTCCTATTCCTTTGGAGCATTGCGAATGGGTGGCAGAAGACAATAACTGTTAGAGCATGCGTGCGTTGCGCATGGTATCTACGTTTTCTAAACAACATGTCTGTGTTTCGTTACAAACGGGTGTATAACATGAATGCATCACTAAAAACACAATGGGCTTTCTGGATAAACATCCACTCTCACGGTTGAGGCATTCAGGGGAGGTGAGCCGTGCAGTGCTTACCACACCAACGGCATGAACAGGAAAAAAGTTTGAGAAACAGAGAAAAGCAACATGATGGTTACAATTACCTGGGTGCTGTGGAGCAAAAGCTCTGCTTTCTGTTAGGAGAGGGCCACACTCCTCATCTGCTATCGACCACCTGACACCAGGGCCCTAACAGAGTTCACATCCCAGACTCAGAGGAGGGAAAACAACAGAGGGAGGGAGAACCAATGAGAACCACCGAAAACTAAACGAACGATGGAGAACGACATCTCCCTGTTATTTTTCTCATTTCCTTATCGACAAGAACGGGCCGGATCCCAGTAATCGTTTGTGACCAAGGAACGTCTGACTTCCCATTTGCTACGCGGCTGCACCCTGGGAGAGCGAGGGCCTAGGGCGAGACAGAGAGGGGACCTCCCGCGGCGTCAGATGGTGGAGGTTTCGCACGGGCCTGGCTTCAGCCGACACATCAAGGGGCTTGCCCCAAAGCAGCACTGACACTGACCTCCCGGACACCTGGCAACCCAAACGTCTCTAACAAGGTATTAGCACAGTGATGCCACCCCCCTTGAAAAGAGCCACAGCTGCAGAGGCTGGTGTCCAACACGCAGGGTCTTCATGTGGGCAACGTGGTGCCCCCTTTGTCAAGCTCAGGGGGCAGTGGGGCGTCAAGGAGTCAGGGCTCATGGGTGTACCGTTTTATCAAGGCTGCTCTTTCTCACACGCAATCCTGTGGGGGCTTGGGGAAGGGGTGTTTTAGAAGACGTAACTAGAGGTTGTGATCATGTAGAGTCGTGCATGTAGTCAGTTGTAACCAAAGGATCATCAAACCAAAGTTGGACACAGGTAGTCATACTCATCTCACATCCAGTCCTTGTCTGGCTCATTCTGGTGAAAACGACGGTCAGTCGTGGGCCATTCATTCTTCTTGAAATCATACGGCGACAACACAAGTACTCTCATCATCACTAAGCATTTACAGCTCGAATCGTTGCCGTTAGAAATGTTCAGCCACTGTTGTTTTTGTGTGCTCTCATTATCTTCATTTAAAAAAAATCAGGGATATAATTGAGAGTTGAGTTTGTCCTCTAAAGCGTGGAGTGGTGGAGGTGGTGGTGGTGGTGGTGGTTTGAGCGTATGGCGGTGGTGGCGTCTGTGCTGTTGTGGAGTCTGGAGGAGAGAGAAGCCTCATCTGTTACAGCCCAGCCGGGCTGGCCCTCTGCGTGAAGGAGAACGACAGGGTGTCACCACGGCTGACATTGATGGATGCGCCAAATTCCGTAGGCAACTTGGGCAATTGGACACATTAACAACAGGCACCTGCTTTTCCCCCCGTACAAATCTATTAAAAGATAACAGCAATGGCTGCTCCCTCTCTATTAGTAAATTATAGCTTTGTCGGCGTGGTAAGTGTGGGCCTCCACTGTCCTACTACCTGCCTCCCTCCCTGCTTTACGACAGCATGCTGTTATTGCCAGTCTAATAGTGCCACCCAGTGGGCACACTGATCAATAGGCTTTTTTCCCACAGATAAATCTGGATTTTGTTGTAGATAGAGACAGCACTCACTCTGTGCAATGTAGATTATCGGTGCATTTTTTTTATTCCCGTCTACAAAAATTCCTATCCTTCTTTGTATCATTCTCCTCACTAGCCGGCATCAGTGCCTTTAAATTACATTTCACAAACCCATAAATGTATTATTTAGTTTGTTTTTGGAAACGCATGTTCTTTCCTAACACCAAACAATGTTGGACATTGTAGCAGTGTGCATTCAATTAACGGCAGTGCTAAACTGAACTAGTCCAAAATAAAGTGAATAAAATGCACTTATTATGTGCTCCAAATGGCCTCTGAGTGCATGATCAAACAAGCAGTTCACAATAAACAGTTCACAACACAGGCAAGAACAAGACCGGACACGCAATGCACGCGAGGTGTGAGACTACTGTACCATAACGACATTGCCTAAGGCATATATAGGCCAGTTCTGATCACCATGATCTGGACACAGACAGAGAGTGTGTGTGTTTGTGCGCGTGCGTGCGTGCGTGTGTGCATTTAACTATACTTAACTAACTATAAGAATAATAAACAAACAAACATTTGACTAACTGGGGACATTTTGTTGGTCCCCACAAGGTCAAATGCTATTTCTAGGGGGTTTAGGGTTACGGTTAAGGTTAGAAAGTGTGTTAGAATTAGAATTAGAATTAGGATTAGGGTTAGGAGATAGGGTTAGGTTTAGGGTTAAGGTTAGGAGGTAGGGATAGGTTTAGGGTTAAGGTTAGTGTTAGGGTTAGTATTAGGTTTAGGGTAAGGGTACGAGTTAAGGGTAAGGGGAAATAGGACTTGAATGGGACTGAATTGTGTGTCCCTACAAGGTTAATTGCACAAGACGTTGTGCGTCTGTGTGTGTGTGTGTGTGTGTGTGTACAAAGAAATGCGTGAACATATCTTCAGTGCTGCACTGCTGAAGCATAAATCCTGTGTGGTCCAGGGATGATTGGTGCATACAGCCCGTGAACGGAGACAACGTGCTTAAAATAAACCCTCTATGAGCCACTCGAGGCCCCCAGTATAAAACCATTAAGACCACACCAAAGCGTTCAACATGAATCTATTAAGGCCTGCCCAGTAAGGGCTCAGGTTGATAGTGTGTGTCACGTAAATTTGCTGTGAGTAAATATTTGAGTGCGTGTAATGTGTGTTGAGCGCGTAGAAAAAAAAGGATGAGAGCAGTAAATACTTTTACAGCCGGCAATTTGTCAGGACATGTAAAATGTTTCCAATTCCCAACAATGCTGGCGTAAAATGGAGTTCCTCGGAAAATGACAATGCACAAAAAAAAATACAACTTTTCACTGCGTCTTCTCCTTCAGACCACTAAAACCTTCCCGTAAATCTCTTCTTATCCCCCCAGATGTCTCCCATTGTCAGATATCGTGCGGCGACAATGCCTTCCATAATCATTGTCTTGAGAGAAATATGACATGCGAAACTGCAATGTCACATCACTTAACATGATTTAGCCCGAGTCGGCTGGCGCCATTTTAATCCATCAAAATTCTCACCTTTTCCCAGTAATGACGGCTGGGTAGGATCCCTGTGTTAGGCTTATCTATAAGACTTATCTGAGCTTCTGATTTATGACTGCAGACAGTTAATGTACTGGAGATCACTCTTCTCTTCCTCTTGCCAGAGTTTCTATCAAATTGGCAAATAAGTAGGGCAGTATCACCTCCTGGGCAGTACAAGAGACGCTTTTCTCTTCCGATCGGGACTTTATGTGTGTATGAACCCTATATATCACCAGCACTGTGCCACCAGACAAGGTCATAAATCTCCTAATGGATCCTATGGGCTCGCTTGGTTACACGTCCTTTGATCACATCACTTCTTGGTTGATTCTCCACTAAACAATGTAAAGCCAGGGGAATGTGTCCAGCAAGGAAGGTGGATGTGTATGATAATCCTGGCTGCAAATATGCATTTGATCTTCAGGACAGGAGTGACTGGATCCACAGGAACCAATGGACCCAGGGGCTTCGCTCTGCCTGGCCTGGAATCCTCCATGTGGGCTTCCTCTGGGGGCGGATGTCTCCCCTCTCTGTCCTGTCTCATCTGGCCCAGGTCCAAATAGCCCAGTACTGCAGCTTACACACCTCTAGGGCCTGGAGACACAGACATACAGCAGAAAAGCCTGGTTTGATTCTTGGAAATGTTCATGACAAGAAAACACATCTTCAAACATGCACTGTTTGTCTCTAGACACCGCTCATAATACATCTGTCTTCTTGTGGTACATTTGACAAATTATGAGTTTGAGGATCGTGGGAGTTTTGAAAGGCTCCACTGACTCCTCCACTGACTACACATTTCACATTTAGTCAAACTACCACACATTCCATTGACTGACTTGTGACTTACCTCATCATAATCCAAAAAACATCAGTTAAACGCAATGTTATTATACTCGACAAAAACTGAAACAAAAACAATTAGAATATTTGGAAAAGCAATTTAAAAATACTGAAGTAAAAATCTAAACGAAAAATCTAAAATGATGTTTAGTTTTAGTTTTTCTTCTAAACTTTGGGCAAGAATCCCATTATTTGTATTTCTACTTTGCACATTCTTCGACTGCAAATCTACCATTCCAGTGTTTTACTTGCTATATTGTATTTACTTCGCCACCATGGAGCTTGACTGGGCCAGGCTAGAACAGCTTGTGAAGTTGCTGGAGCCGTTCGCAATCCACGCCGACCTACTTACTGACAAGTGACTGGGCCAAGCAAGAGCGTCTTGTGAAGTTACTGGAGCCGTTCGCAATCCACGCCGACCAACAGTCGCTGTCTGATGTGGTGTCGTACCTTCTCAACCTTGAGCCACACTTGAAGTCAACTAATGTTGCAAAACAGTTGGCACAGGTCCTCCTTCGCATGCTGAATCCTCTGGCAGCCAAATTCGATCCCAACCCCTGCAGCAGCTTTCCTGATGGACCCAAGTGTGTCTCTGCCACTTCGTTTAACAGAGATGGAACCACTGATAAGGGAACCATAGTCATTTGTGCTTCAACAAATCAGAGAGTACAGCCGTGGAGCAGCAGGACCCCAGGAAGATGCCAGGGTGATGAATCCAGCAAGTATCTCGACCACAGTGGTTCAGAAATATAGTTTCCCCGCAACAAAGATTGTGGGGGGGGGGGGGGGGGGGGGGGTTTGGTGTTTACAGAGTCACCTCTCCAGTGCTGTCAGGTAAGGATGGCTGTTTATCCAAAGCTGTGCCCTTTGGCACTGGGTCTGGTTTCTGCCCCTACATCTGTTCATGGAGAGAATATTCTGTCTGTGAACAACTGTCATCAGGCTTGAAAAACCAAATGACCACCTCTATGGAACGCAGTCACACACACACACACACACACACACACACACACACACACACACACACACACACACACACACACACACACACACACACACACACACACACACACACACACACACACAAGCTGGCCAGCTGGCTGATAGATTTGTGAAGAGGTGTTGTATTATGTTTTTGCTGTCGTCATTGTTTTTATGTTTTTCTGAACCCTATTTGAATGGTTTAGTCAGTGATACATATTTTTTATATTTAATATTAATAGTTTAATATTACATAAAAATGGCAAATGTACCATGACTTCATTTGTTGGTTTTTCCTTTCTCTTTCTGTCAGATGAAGTTAAAAGCACTTGATTATTCTTACAGCTAGTTAAAAAGCATCGGATTGGTGTAAACATGGGCAAGAGTTTCCTTCCACCATATTTCTTGCACCAGTCTAGGGTCGTATCCTTTAAATCCAAGTCACATTAGGATTGATTTATAATTTAAACCTAACCAAAACGATGTACTGACCAAGGAGTTGTATGGAGTCCTCTAGTGGCCAGAAGCCTGTGTTAGCATGGGCACCGCCATTGAGGACTTTCACCATTTGGATTTAGTCAACTGGGCAGGGCTTCTGGCTTCATTGGCTGATCCCTCCTGATGACCTATTTGGCATGACCTGAATACTCGGTTGGAGTTGTGACAACCGGGTCATCAGGAAGCATCAGCCAATGAATTTTACTCGTAAAGAAGAAAATGTACTTTCAAGATGGAGGTGGCCTCAATGTTGCTGCCCATGCTCTCTTGGACGCCACCATGACACAGATACAGTCTATGGTCCTGGCACATCACATTATGTATTACTGCCCCCCAGTGGCAAGATATAGACCTACAACACATAATGGCTCCTGGCCTCCCACGCATAGGCCATTTTCTGTCCCTAACACTAAATTAAATAATATAATAACAAAAAAAAGTGAGATCAAACTCAAACTAAATAAAAACGAGTCTGAAAAGTAACTGAAACTAAACTTAACTTCAAATAAAATCTAAATACGAATATTACATTTAAAAAAACCTTGGTTGCAACGGACCTGAGAAGGTTTGTATAGTTACTGTTTTTGCAAATGTTGTCAACCTCACGCAGGAGAACCAATCACTATCCAGGATGTTGCACATACACCACATGGCCTACATACGAGTGTGTTCCAGAGGGCATGCGCACGCGTGATTGAGCTCCTATATAGGGAAGATCTCAAATGCATACTCCTCGCATCCTCTCCCCTCATTTCCTTTTCAAAAACCCACTGGATGAGAAAGCCAGAGGTCCTTCCCCTCTGACCTTCTCGTCACCATGGGTTTTGAGAAAGAGACCAGGAGAGATTCTCACTCACTGTGCTAGTGCCCACTCTATTCTTACCCTTAATTATGATAGTCCCCGTGATAAGTAATATGGTCAGCATTTCTATATTGAATAAATCATCTGAAATGTATATTCAAAACGGAAAGAGATTTAAATTCATGCTGTGAAAATATTCATGTCTGAAAATGTAGGCCTAATCATGTGACTTACCTGTCTTTTTTATCTTCCAGGTCTATTGGTTTATTCAGATCCCCATTAGCTTTTGCCGAAGCAGCAGCTATTCTTCCTGGGGTCCACACGAAAACATAAAACATGACAGGTAACAAAACACAGATACACTGACAGACAAGAACAGTCACACAAATGTCAAATAAAATGATACATACAAACAATACAACTAAAGAATAATGTTCGTGTAGATTCTGTGTCATTTCACACTCCCTATTATGCCATTATATGTCGTTTCATCCCATTCTTGAAGGTAATTTTGCTGTTTGCTTGACTGATTGGAGATGGGAGTTCCATGCAATCATGGCTCTGTATAATATTGTGCATGGCTGTGAATTTATTTTGGACTTGGGGACTGTGAAGAGACCCCTGGCGGCATGTCTCGTGGGGTATGTACAGTATGGGTGTCTGAGCTATATGTTATTTGATTATGCAGACCATCTGGAACTTTCATCAGTCACATTTAGCATAAAAACACTCAACCAGGAAGAACTGGCCTGCATGTTGTTGATGTTAGTTCTGTATTGGCAGTAAAGGGCGAAGCATGCCGCTCTGCTAGGTCTTTCTTTTCTGCACTTGACCATATTACCGAACAGTAATCAAGATGGGACTAGAGCCTGAACTAGTTCAGTTGATTTGTGTAAAAAACGCAAAACATATGTTTTTAACAGAAATACCCCTCCCCATCTTCACAACAACTTTGTCAATATGACTTGATCATGATAATTGACAGTGGTGTAAAAAAACACCCAATTGTCATAGTTAAAAGTAAAAGTATAGATACCTTAATAGAAAGTTATTCAAGTAAAAGTGAAAGTCACCCAGTAAAATAATACTTCCGTAAAAGTCTAAAAGTATTTGGTTCTAAATATACTTAAGTATCAAAAGTAAATGTAATTGCTAAAGTACACTTAAGTATCAAAAGTAAAAGTATAAAGCATTTTGAATTCCTTATATTAAGGAAAAAAGTACTTTAAAGTATTTTTTACTTAAGTACTTTACACCACTGATAACCATCGAATGTTATACCTAGGAGTTTAGATTCCTCAACTTGCTCAATGGTCACAACCTTTATACACAATTCCAGTTGAGGTTTAAGTCTTAGAGAATGTTTTGAACCAAATACAATGCTTTTAGTTTTAGATGTATTTAAGACTATTTTTGTTATTAATCACCCTTTCTGATACTAGCTGTAACTCCTTATTTAGAATTTCAGTGACCTCGCTGGCTTTGAGTACTGACATAGAATGTGAAATCATCATATCATACATAGTAATTCTAGCTTTGTGTAAGACCAGTGGCAAATATTTTTTTTCAATTAACAGGATAGCCTAGTGGTTAGAGCGTTGGACTAGTAACCGGAAAGTTGCGAGTTCAAACCCCTGAGCTGACAAGGTACAAATCTGTCGTTCTGCCCCTGAACAGGCAGTTAAACCACTGTTCCCAGGCCGTCATTGAAAATATGAATGTGTTCTTAACTGACTTGCCTGGTTAAATAAAGGTAGAAAAAAAAAAAATGCAAGGAAACTGACCTGAGGGACACCACGCTGTACATATTTGATGTTAGAGAAGCTTCCATTGAAGAACACTGGCTGGTGTTAATGAACACTATCTGGTGAGGTAGCCTTACTGGGCTTTTGTTACTGCAGGGTTTACTGCAGGGTTTACGGCAGAGTTATTGTTGTGATTATTTAAAGCAGCAGTCTATTTGTCTTTGCTTTTTGGGCAACAACGTATTCACTGTGAAATAGTTGTTATTATGCTGTTATACACTGCATGTGTTGTTTTCACAGTGAGAATATAGCTCATATGAAATGAATCGACAAGCCAATAATTATCCCCAAGTTCCACCCCGGTTTCTAATGAACTGTGGATGTTATGCGGATCACCGATATTCCTCAAAACATGTTTATTTTGAATCTGCCCTCTGTACTAATTAGAGGGTGACCCTGACTGCTCAGCTCAGCTCACACACACACACACACACACACACACACACACACACACACACACACACACACACACACACACACACACACACACACACACACACACACACACACACACACACACACACACCTCTACTTCCCTGTATAGCAATATTGCCATCACACTCACCCGAAGAATATTGGTATTTTCAGAAAGAGCAAACCAATAACGTATTACAAAACTATAAGAGATCAATAGCTAATTTCTCTGCATTGATTACCACTTGGACACTTAACAAGCGCCCTGTGGCCACAATATGTGTTCAGCCGGCTTGGTCCCCGTTGGCCCTCATGAGTAATAAACTTATCGATCAGACAGAGGACTAAAAAATGTCAAGCTGTTCATTAATCTTAATAAAGACTGGACTTGACCAAGGCACCTTAAAGCAGGGATACAATCTATCCAGCCAGGAGTAGGCCTACAGGCTGCATAGAGTGAACTGAGAGGTCATGTAAGACGCTACCATTAATGAATTAATCCACGATTCAGAATCATGTTGTTACGTTATTGTTTATTCATTGGGATTGTTTCTACTGAAACTATGAGAATCCATGTAAATCATACAATTTAATGTGTGTGTGTGTATGTGTATGTGTATGTGTGTGTGTGTGTGTGTGTGTGTGTGTGTGTGTGTGTGTGTGTGTGTGTGTGTGTGTGTGTGTGTGTGTGTGTGTGTGTGTGTGTGTGTGTGTGTGTGTGTGTGTGTGTGTGTGTGTGAGCGAGCGAGTGTGTATGCATGCGTGCATAGTCCAAGGTATACCATAGGCCTTTACCAGGAGCAGTCATAAGTGGTTATAGCCCTAAACATTAAACTAGACCAGTGGCTGCCCCATACATACTTGGATATTCCAATCTGTATAACAGTTTTTTCCAACTGCTTACACACAAAATCTTTTACTGTCACACGATTTTTGAAACCTCTCACTCATAGTGCAAAACTACACACCAAATATCCAAAACCATAAGCTATTTCCCAGCCTTTGACTCAGTTGTCAATTGCATAAACACTTTTTTCAAAACACTACACACAATTCTCTACCTAAAACACAAAAATCTAACAGGAAGTGACTTGCTTTCCTTTTCCAAACACAACCAATCAAAATGTTACACTTATTCACCAGGTCACACACACACACTCCTCACATGTGCAAACACCAATAGCTTAACTGATCACTAACCAATCACTGCTTTACTGTAGTATAGGCCTATAAATATGTCAGGTCAAGGTCAGATTACCTGTTTTGAACAATGGATGCCAACAATGGACAGAGAGCAAGAGGAGTAGGAGGGAGAGGAAGAGGAAGAAGAGGACGAGGGCAAAGAAGAGAAGGAAGGAGAGCCATCTCTGATGAGATTAGGGCAACAATTGTTGATAATGTGATCAACCACGGTTTGACCATGAGAGAGGCTGGACTGAGAGTCCAGCCCAACTTGAGTCGATTTACAGTGGCGTCCATAATTCGACCCTTCAGAAATGAGAACAGGTATGCAACTATCTAATGACTATTTTAGCATTACAGTTATGTACTGTAAAATACGTATGACTTCATAGTATTGCATTAACATTTGTAACTCTAAGCCATCCATTTACTGCACTGCATTGAATGAATGAGGTTGGTTATCATGCTGTACTACATTTTTATCTATATTGTTTTCAGTTCCTATGCTGAACACATACTGTGTTTGAATTCTGTACAGAGTGGAAAGGCAAAGACATCATGGAGGACGAGGACGCTTGTTTACAGATGTACAAGAGACTGCAATTATAAATATGGTTTTGGCCAACAATGCAATTAGGATTCGAGAGATAAGAGAGCATATCTTGAATAATGACACCATATTTAACAACATCAATGCTGTAAGCCTGTCGACCATACAACGCATCCTCCAACGGCACCGAGTGACGATGAAACAACTTTAAAAGGTGCCATTTGAGAGAAACTCTGACAGAGTCAAGAATATGCGACATGACTTTGTAGAGGTATGTATGCAACACTACTTCCAGTACTTCAGACATACCATATTTACTCATCTGTATATCCTTTTGTCTGTTACAGAGAGTATTGAAGCTGGATGCCCATGTAATTCACCATTAATTTATTCATGTGGATGAGGTTGGCTTCAACCTCACCAAAACCAGGCGCCGCTGAAGAAATGTAATAGGACATAGGGCAATTACCAACGTCCCTAGACAGCGTGGGGGTAATATAACTATGTGTGCTGCCATCACTCAAAACGGGGTCCTCCGTCACAATGCCACACTGGGTCCGTACAACACCGGCCATATGCTCACTTTTCTGGATGCAATGTACACAATGCTTGTCCCTGATCCAGATTAGGAGCCTGCTAGATTTGTGGTTTTATGGGACAATGTTAGTTTTCACCGGGCTGTTCTGGTCCAAAACTGGTTTGCCACCCATCCACAATGTGTAGTTTTGTACCTACTCCCATATTCACCCTTTCTAAATCCCATATAGGAATTCTTCTCAGTCTGGCGCTGGAAAGTGTATGATCACCAACCCTATGCCCGCATGCCGCTTCTCCAGGCAATGGAGGACGCATGTGGGGACATAGAGGGTGCCTCTGTCCAAGGTTGGATAAGCCACGCTAGGAGATACTTCCCTCGATGTTTGGCAAGATAAAACGTATCTTGTGATGTGGACGAAGTATTGTGGCTAGACCCAGGCCGGAGAAGAGATAGCTTAGCACTGGTGACTGCCCCCCCCTACCAATTCCTGGAAAGCAGTATTACATTTTGAAGGAGATGTGAGGCATTTTGCATTTTGTGTGTGCAGTTTTGGGAATTGTGTGTAGAGTTTTGAAAAACGGAGACACTTTTGAAAACGTGTGTCAGCAGTTGGATAAAAACTGTAAAAAGGGATCATCTCGGATTCACAGCAGGCTACACTGGGTAGCAGTACAGTCGTCAGTACACTGGGAGGCAATAGTGTACCATGGTCCACATTATACCAGTAGCACTACACAGTGAAAAGCAGGAAAAGCAGTAGAAAACGCAAATGAGTTAGAATGTAATTAATAAACACAATACATTTTCCAAATGAGACTGTATATCTGGAGGAATGACTGTGGAGTTAATAATGTCACGCCTTGGTCTTAGTATTTTGTGTTTTCGTTATATATTTGGTCAGGCCAGGGTGTGACATGCGTTTATTTTGTTGTGTTTCGTATTGGGGGTTTTGTAGGCATTGGGATTGCGGCTGAGTATGGGTGTCTAGCATAGGCTTGGCTGCCAGTCATGATGCAGACAGAGCTGTCAGTCTGCAAGGAGCTGTCAGTCTGCAAGGAGCTGCCAGTCTGCAGGGTGCTGTCAGCCTGCATGGAGCAGTCAGAGCTGTCAGTCTGTATGAAGCAGTCAGAGCTGTCAGCCTGCATGGAGCAGTCAAAGCTGTCAGTCTGTTCGAAGCAGCCAGAGCTGTCAGTCTGCATTAAGCAGCCAGAGCTGTCAGTCTGCAAAGAGCTGTCAGTCTGCAAAGAGCTGCCAGTCTGCAAGGAGCTGTCAGCCTGCATGGAGCAGCCAGAGCTGTCAGTCTGCAAGGAGCTGTCAGTCTGCATAGAGCAGCTAGATCCGCCAGTCAGCCATGATCTTCTAGATCTGCCAGTCAACCAGATTCTTCCAGATCTGCCAGTCAACCAGTCTCTTCCAGATCTGCCAGTCAACCAGTCTCTTCCAGATCTGCCAGTCAACCAGTCTCTTCCAGTTCTGCCAGTCAACCAGTCTCTTCCAGATCTGCCAGTCAACCAGTCTCTTCCAGATCTGCTAGTCAACCAGAATCTTCCAGATCCGCCAGCCAGCCAGGATCTACCGGAGCCTACTACCTGCCTGAGCTTCCTCTCAGTACTGGGCTTCCTCTCAGTACTGGGCTTTCTCTCAGTACTGGGCTGCCCCTCAGTTCCGGGCTGCCCCTCAGTCCCGGGCTGCCCCTCAGTTCCGGGCTGCCCCTCAGTTCCAGCTGCCCCTCAGTCTCGAGCTGCCCCTCAGTCCCGAGCTGCCCCTCAGTCCCGAGCTGCCACTCCGTCCCGAGCTTCCCCTCAGTCCCGAGCTGCTTCAGTCCCGAGCTGCCCCTCAGTCCCGAGCTGTCCCTCAGTCCCGAGCTGCCCCTCAGTCCCGAGCTGCCCCTCAGTCACGAGCTGCTCCTCAGTTCAGTGGGGTTCTGGGTGAGGACTATTAGGCCATGGTCGGCGGCGAGGGTGGATTATCCCAGGACGCGAAGGGGAGGAACTATGACTTTAATGGAGTGGGGTCCACGTCCCGAGCCGGAACCGCCACCATGGACAGACGCCCACCCGGACCCTCCCTATGGTTTTGAGGTGCGTCCGGGAGTCCGCACCTTTAGGGGGGGGTTCTGTCACGCCTTGGTCTTAGTATTTTGTGTTTTCTTTGATTATTTGTTCAGGCCAGGGTGTGACATGGGGTTATTGTATTGTCTTATTGGGGTTTTTGTAGGTATTGGGATTGTGGTTGATTAGGGGTGTGTCTAGTATAGGCTTGGCTGCCTGAGGCGGTTCTCAATCAGAGTCAGGTGATTCTTGTTGTCTCTGATGGGGAACCATATTTAGGTAGCCTGGGTTTCATTGTGTATTTCGTGGGTGATTGTTCCTGTCTCTGTGTAGTTTCACCAGATAGGCTGTAATTAGGTTGGTTTTGTATTTTGTATAGTTATTTCATGTGTCACGTTTTCCATTAAAGTCATGAGTAACCACCACGCTGCATTTCGGTCCGACTCTCTTTCGACAAACGAAGAACGACGTTACATCAAGTGCGTGTAGCCTGCGCCAAAAAAGAAAGCAGAGCTCGTGCCTTTTATGCAACCTTTTTCAAATCATCATTAGAGTCGCATCATGCAGCCGTAGAATGTATTAAAAATCTAAACATATAGTCCAACATTTGTATAACAACTAAAGGTGCACAAATAACTCGAAATAAAGCTTATAGGCGGACCTGTTTCTTTGTTAGCCGCTCAACAAAGAATAGCCGCATGTGCACACTCCCTCAAATAATTTGGAGAAAATATAATTTCTATTTTAATCAGCTATGTTCACTAGTATTCTTTATACTATAAAATAATACCACAGAATTCTCAGCAAATCTTGTCTGCTATACTAGCATAGCCCTCAGCCATATCAGGGCCTAACATAAGGACAACTTGAGAACTGTATTTTTATTTTATTTAACTAGGCAAGTCAGTTAAGAACAAATTCTTATTGACAATGACGGCCTACCCAAAACCTGCAGCCATGGGAGGATGTTATCACTCTGACCGACAGCTGTAAGGATCGACACTGGAGATGAGAAGCGGGTACAGGTAGTGAACACATAGTGATGGAGTCCAGGTGGGTCCAATGAAGCGCAGTTGTGCGTAATGATGGTGACAGGTGTGCGTAATGATGGTGACAGGTGTGCGTAATGATGGTGACAGGTGTGCGTAATGACAGGCAGTCTGTCGCCCTCGAGCACCCATGAGAGGGAAGGCGGGAGCAGGCTTTGTCAACAGCAAACATAGCCAACTGGCCCAGTTTATTTAACTGATAATGCCATCGAAGCCGGTGTTTGAAGGATATATTGGCACAGCTGGAGAACCGTGCCAATATATCCTTCAAACACCGGCTGCGAGGGCATTAGCACTTTTATACAATGGTATATTCAAATAATGATTGACATATTTTCATTAAAAATGTTATTTTGAGGAATTTATTCATACTATTTCATCCTTCCACAAGATATAATCCTGACACAAATCTAGGGTTGTTACTCAAGCCGGCTGGTCGTTTGTTCTATTGGTTCAGTTGCTAGAGACACGACCCGGTCATCCAGTCTTTTTGTTCTGTATCTATGGACGCAACCCAGTCATTTGTTCTAAATGTTCCATCGCCATACTGGCTGGCAGTGTTCTTATCCTTTGTTTGCTAGTTAGCCAACTACGGCTAGCTTACAGTCACGTCAAAATGCAGCCAGAATAACAGCAAAGTAGCTGCAGTTGTATTTGTTTAAACTGTTTTCTGGTGACATTTATTTTGATACAAACAATGAGTTAATGAAGCATAATTTCAACTGGCATAGGAAATGTGCTCCCTCGTCAGGGCACTGTTGTTCATAGGAGCTAGCCAATAACACAGCTAACACAATAACTTCAAATTGAAGCTGGAAAGACTGCAAACCAGCTGCACTTTATTTCCTTTTACCTTTTTTTCAATTGACATTTCCTTGTATATATCCATAAAAATGATCTCGGCTGATTCATGATTTTGACTGGCTGAGAAACGCTGCCTGCCTGTCTGTCTCTCCTGACACTTTCATTACTATGGGACAGCTGGAGTTCAGATTGAAACAATGTTTCAAATGTCGGAGAGACAGACAGCAAGGTTAATACAAATTTCCGCAGTTGTATGCTAAATGTTAGTCTAAAAGAAATGTGAGATAATGTCTACATGCTTTTTACAGCGGAGATCAAGTTTATAAATTGCTTGGCTGGGCTGATGAGACTGTGCATTGCGCAGTCAGATGGAACACAGTAAATAGACATTTTAACATCATAGGTTAAGTCGGTGGTAACTTGTGGAATAGACACTGGCTGGAATGCGATTTTAACCAATGAGCATTCAGGATTAGACCCACCCGTTGTATAAACACCAACATTCATGCCAATAATGCATTCACCCCTATCTTCAAGAGATAGACCAACCCCCATCGTGTGGTTCCTGCTTTCCTCCATGTACATCTGAAACATCTTGCACTGATACACTATAAACACTCATCTTTGACAGATGTGAGAGGCCTTTTCATCAGTATGCTGCGAGCTATATAACTACCTACCTGTAGCAATAAGCAGTCTTCTATTGTAGCTGCAGGTTTATAATGTCATTGTTATCTAACCCACATAGCCTTAACTGCACAGCTAAACTGCCTGAGACCTGTCTTTCAATAATAATGCATCAATCCAAATGAGCCATTATGTGACTGTGGCAAATGAGAACAATAATCAGTGAAACTTGATGGATATACTGTATCTGCATGGCTTTAATATAATGATTATTATTGCTTATTGGCCGAGTAAGGTGATTGTTCAGATTGTTCAGATCCAGTCTTCATCATCTGCACTGTTCAATAAATACCACATATTTTTGGGCCTGATCCTCTGACTCCATCTTAACTGTTGCTGGTCCAAGCCCATCTAACTATTGTACACCTACCTAATATATAATAAATACCACCTATTTTTGGGCCTGATCCTCTGACTCCATCTTAACTGTTGCTGGTCCAAGCCCATCTAACTATTGTACACCTACCTAATATATAATAAATACCACCTATTTTTGGGCCTGATCCTCTGACTCCATCTTAACTGTTGCTGGTCCAAGCCCATCTAACTATTGTACACCTACCTAATATATAATAAATACCACCTATTTTTGGGCCTGATCCTCTGACTCCATCTTAACTGTTGCTGGTCCAAGCCCATCTAACTATTGTACACCTACCTAATATTGCGCGCTGCCTTTACACATTCTTACTGAGCTCAGCTTTCACGTATTGCTGTTTAGGTATTATAAAGGAGCGCTATAGAAGCTGATACTCTGGGTAAAGTAGGCTAGCCTATGTGGGAGCGGTGTGAAAATAACATCTGGGCCTAGCTGATAACAGTCTATCGAAATGATTTGCAGGGACGGATGCTGCCTCACACATATGGCCTATC
This sequence comes from Oncorhynchus keta, assembly GCF_023373465.1. NCBI lineage: Eukaryota > Metazoa > Chordata > Actinopteri > Salmoniformes > Salmonidae > Oncorhynchus > Oncorhynchus keta. The sequence continues at coordinate 3,019,357 of NC_068445.1, read as the reverse complement.
ATGGCAGCTTGTGCCCAATATGAGATTTTGGTTGGACTTTATTTCGGTTAGTTCTATACAACCATACCTTACCTAGGCCAGTGCTTGCTCCAAACAGTAGCCCGAATGAATATAGAAAATGCATCTTAGATTCACACAGTACACTGGGTAACAGTATGGTCATGTAACACTATGGGGCAGTAGAGTACCAGTCTTAACAAGATTCAACATACAGTCCCAAAACAATAATATTACTATATTTATGAGCAGGCTAAAAAGCGGAATTGCCTTTAGAAAAGTTAGAGTGAACTGTAATGCAGTCGAAAATGCCTTCAGTAAAATAGTTTAACCTGAGTTACGATGTAATTAAATGGGCATGATACATTTCCCAAATGTGACTGTATACAGTGCCTTCAGATAGTATTCACAATACCTTTGACTTTTTCTAGTTGTAACAGCATGAATCTAAAAGCGTTTAAATTTAGATTTTTTTCCCCCACTGGCCTACACACAATACCCCATAACGTCAAAGTGGAATTGTGTTTTTCAAAACTTGAAATGTCTCGAGTCAATAAGTATTCAACCCCTTTGTTATGGTAAGCCTAAATAAGTGCAGGTGTAAATAGTTGCTTAACAAGTGACAAAATAAGTTGCATGGACTCACTCTGTGTGCAATAAAAGGGTTTAACATGATTTCTGAATGACTACCTCATCTCCGTACGCCACACATACAAGTATCTGTAAGGTTGAGCAGTGAATTTCAAACACAGATTCAACTATAAAGACCAGGGAGGTTTTCCAATTACTCGCAAAGAATGACATCTATTGTTAGATGGGTAAAAAAAAGCAGACATTGAATATCTCTTTGAGCATGGTGGTTATTAATTACACTTTGGACCCAGTCACTACAAAGATACAGGTGTCCTTCCTAACTCAGTTGCCGGAGAGGAAGGAAACCACTCAGGGATTTCACCATGAGGTCAATGGTGACTTTAAAACAGTTGCAGAGTTTAATGGCTGTGATAGGAGAAAATGGATTAACAACATTGTAGTTACTCCACAATATTAACATAATTGACAGAGTGAAAATAATGAAGCCTGAGGAGAATAAAAATATTCCAAAACATGACTAATATTTGTAACAGCATGCCCACACTAACACTGCAAATGAATGTAGCAAAGCAATTAGCTTTTTGTCCTGAATACAAAGTGTTATGTTTGGGGGAAATCCAATAAAACACATGACTGAGTACCAGTCTCCATATTTTCAATCATAGTGGTGGCTGCATCATGTTATGAGTATGCTTGTCATCGTTTACGGACTGGGAGGTTTTTCAGGATATAAAATAAACAGAATGGAGCTAAGCACGGTCAACATGCTAGAGGAAAACTTGGTTCAGTCTGCTTTCCAACCAGACACTGGGAGATGAATTCAAACTTTCAACAGGACAAATACCTAAAACACAAGTTAATTATACACTGGAGTTGCTTACCAAGATGACTTTGAAGGTTTCTGAGCGACCTAGTTACAATTTTGACTTAAATTGTCTTGAAAATCCATGGCATGGCTTGAAAACCAACTAGACAGAGTTTTAAGATTAAAAAAAAAGAATAATGTGCATATATTGTAACAATGCAGGTGTGCAAAGATCTTAGAGACTTACCCAGAACGACTCACAGCTGTAATCACTGCCAAAGGTGATTCTAACTTGACGCATGGGCGTGAATACTTATGTAAATGTGATATCTGTATTTCATTTTCAATCAATTTGCAAACATTTCCAAAAACATGTTTTCACTTTGTCATTATGGGGTATTGCGTGTAGATGGGTGAAAACAATTCTATCCGTTTTTTATTCAGGCTGTAACAACTAAATGTTGAATAAATCAAGGGGTATGAATACTTTCTGAAGGTACGGCATGTAAGAGTGGTTGAGTGAGTGGGAGTAGGAGTAGGTGCATAGAGTCTCTTGAAAAGCAGCTGTGAAGAGTCAGTGAACTTGGTTATTAATCATGTCATGTCAGATCAGTGATTATTTTTTTTATATATAGCCTATGACATTTCATCATCAAGGATCTAATTAGGCCTATACTTATACAGAACAAAATTATAAACACATCATGCAATAATTTGAAAGATTTTACTGAGTTAAAGTTCATATAACGAAATCAGTCGATTTAAATAATATAAATTAGACACGAATCTATTGATTTCACATGACTGGGCACCAGCACAGCCATGGGTGAGCCTGGGAGGGCATTGGCCCACCCAGTGGGGAGCCAGGCCCAGCCAATCAAAATTAGTTTTCCCCCGAGAAAAGGACTTTATTACAGACAGCAATACTCCTCAATTTCATCAGCTGTCCGGGTGACTGGTCTCAGACGATCCCGCAGGTGAAGAAGATAGATGTGGAGGTTCTGGCCTGGCTTCGTTACACTTGGTCTGCGGTTGTGAGGCCAGTTGGACATACAGCCAAAATCTCTAAAACGACATTGGTAGAGAAATCAACATTTCTGCCAACAGCTCTGGGGGAGATCCCTGCAGTCAGCATGCCCATTCCGCTCTCCCCCAAAACTTGAGACATCTGTGGCATTGTGTTGTGTGACTGTGCCTTTTAGAGTGGCCTTTTATTGTCCCCAGCACAAGGTGCAGCTGTGTAATGATCATGCTCTTTAATCATCGTCTTGATATGGCACACGTGGATGGATTATCCTGGCAAAGGATTTTTACTCACTAACAGGGATGTAAACAAATTTGTGCACAACATTTGAGATAAAAAAAGTTTTTGTGCATATGGAACATTCCTGGGATCTGTTATTTCAGCTCATGAAACATGGAAGCTTCACATGTTGCGTTTAAAAATGTTTCAGTATATATAGATCAATGATTATTTAGAAAAAGGGAGAATCACCCCATGAATACATTCAAACAGGCAGGAGTGATCCTCTTGAGTTGCCTCTCCTTCCACAGACACATGTGTAAGATCCCTGTTTCAATCCTCACGCCCTGGTTGGATAGGCTTATAATTTACTTGCCCAATAGACTACTATTAGCCTACAGGTTGGGGTTTTCAATAGAGTCGGCTGCTAAAGGTACTGCAAAATAGCGTTGTTGTATCAAATTTGGGGAGCAGCTTGACATGGGAAACATACACACGCATAGCCCCTGGTCTCCAGGATCCCAAGATAGTTGTCATAGAGGGGATATACTACTCTCAGTAAAGCACTATGGATAAAGTCATGAATTAATAGTTGTCATTATTCACAGATTTTTTTAGTTCCCTCATATTCTGAACATCCATATGCAGTAAGATTCTCTAACCTAATGTATGGCAGCTTTGCCGTTTCTATTCAGTTACCACATTACACTCCTTGCCGCTCCTGTCATTTGTCAAAGACAGGACTGGCAATGAGCGGATTGTTAGCTAAAAGACTGGTACCCAGTGTATGTAGGCTATGCAAGGTGTTTGCCTACGCTACGCAGCAAAACATTGTAATGACCTCGGCGGGCAGACTGACAGGGAATCAACCCCAGGTCTCTTCGGAGTCAGTGAGAGTGCCAAGATAGTTGTGTTTTCTCATAACGTACCATGGCCGTTGGAAGAGTGCATGCCTGTAGTCGAAGTTGCCAGGGGGAAACTGTGTGTGTGTGTGTGTACTGAAACCTGTTTGAACACGTTATTAGATCATTAGATTGATAAGCGTGCATGCGGGCCCAGTGACGCCTGTTTGAACGAGTGTATTAGATCATTAGATTGATGGCTGTTTGTTTTGCACCTACTTTTTGTTAACCTCCAACACACACACACACACACACACACAACCCATTTGTCTCCACCTTCAGAAAGTATCACACCCCTTGCCTTTTTCCACATTTTGTTGTGTTACAGCCTGAATTTAAGATGGATTAAATCAAGATGTTGTGTCACTGGCCTACACACAATATCCCATAATTTTTTACAAATTAATTACAAATGAAAAGCTGAAGTGTCTTGACTTAAGTATTGAACACACGTTACGGCAAGCCTAAATCAAATGTACTTCAACTTTATTCTCGAAATATATATGTTTTTTTAAGTACAATCCATGTGAGAAAAAACATCCAAGTACTACCACCCATCACTCTTTACTTATTTGTTCTCTTCACGTGGCCCTAATACTTTCCACAGAAAAGTAGCTCTTTGGACCTAATGCCAAGACATTTAGGAGATAGGGGCTTAAAGTTGACCCATTTTCCGTACCCCACCCTACCATGAGATATCCATGTCATCATCACAGGAAAACATAAAAGGTTGTGTTTGATATCATTTAAAAGCTTACAAACAGGGGTTGTCAAACTATTATATCATTTATTAACATCAATTATCAAACAATTCATAAACTTCTATTTTAATATAGATGCTTGCATATGTTGTAGTGTAGGCCCTATTTTGCATAATGGAGGTGTTTGAGTTGTGCCCGCCATCGGTTGAGACACAACCAACACAGCATGCTCTTAAATACAGAGTGGGTGTCATTTCAGTCATAGACATGAGGACTGGGGATATTTTTCAGTATATTTTCAGTGGGTCTGTGACAAAGGAAGGTCGGGCTGTAACAATGGTGAGGTGTGAGTGTCAGGATAATTACATGCCATGTCTCAGGCTGAACACATTGGCAGTCAAAACTCTAGTCTCCACCGAGTGTTGTTAACACCCCATGGTTCCCCTTATCAAACAGTCAGTGGAGAAACCAACTTTTGAGTGTTAAGAGATAAAACACGTATGAATATTGTCCGTTTCTATTTTGAAAGCAATCGTGAAATGACAAATAGATTATCCACTTCTCAAATATGGCCAAATGATGGCAACGAGAGGTGTATTCTAAAGTGAGCGTGGCTTGAGCCTTGCTACTCTAATGCTGATGTCTTTCCCCCCTCCAGTTCCAGGGGATGGTGTGGCTGCCCCTAACACTACTGAAATGGACCCTGGGACAGAGCCCTCTCAACTGTCTCAAAGCGCCACGGACTCTGAGGACCCCTCAATGACATTCTTCACCATTGAGTACGGTGGGTTGGGAAATGTTACATTCCCAGCAAGAAACCAAAAATGGCACTCAAACAGAAGAGGAAACTAACAAAGTCAATAACAACCAAACGAAACAGGTGAGGTTTTAGGAGTGATTCTGAAAGACACTTATGGGGGTGTCCACTTAAAGCTGACTAGCAACAAGTGGAACGTAGAAGACACCCACTAAATTTGCCCAAGAAGAGGCAAACAAAAGAAAAAAACACACCAAACTTAAAGACAGGAAGTAAACCAAAAAGGTGGAGCAAAACAAAATCAGACAAAGGAATGTTTTTAGCGCCTTACGATCAAGATGACGAGCCGTTTCCATACCAGGTGGGGATGCAACCGGTCAGGATGCTCTCAATGGTGCAGCTGTAGAACCTTTTGAGGATCTGTGGACCCATGCCAAATCTTTTCAGTCTCCTGAGGGGGAAAAGGTTTTGTCGTGCCCTCTTCACAACTGTCTTGGTATGTTTGGAGCATGATAGTTCGTTGGTGATGTGGACACCAAGGAACTTGAAACTCTCGACCCGCTCCACTACAGCCCCATCGATGCCAATGGGGGTCTGTTTGGCCCGCCTTTTCCTGTAGTGCACAATCAGCTTCTTTGTCTATATCACATTGAGGGAGAGGTTGTTGCCCTGGCACCACACTGCCAGATCTCTGACCTCCTCCATATAGGCTGTCTCATCGTTGTCGGTGATCAGGCCTACCACTGTTGTGTTGTCAGCAAACTTAATGATGGTGTTTGAGTTGTGTTTGGCCACGCAGTCGTGGGTGAACAGGGAATACAGGAGGGGACTAAGTACACACCCCTGTGGGGCCCCAGTGTTAAGAATCAGCGTGGCAGATATGTTGTTGCCTACTCTTACCACCTGGGGGTGGACCGTCAGGAAGTCCAGGATCCAGTTGCAGAGGGAGGTGTTTAGTCCCAGAGTCCTTAACTTAGTGATGAGCCTCATGGGCACTATGGTGTTGAACGCTGAGCTGTAGTCAATGAACAGCATTCTCACATGTGTTCCTTTTGTCCAGGTGAGAAAGGGCAGTGTGGAGTGCGATTGAGATTGCGTCATCTGTGGATCTGTTGGGGTGGTATGTGAATTGGAGTGGGTCTAGGGTGTTCGAGAAGATGCTGTTGATGTGAGCCATGACCAGCCTTTCAAAGCACTTCATGGCCACGGGCGGTAATCATTTAGGCAGGTTACCTTCGCTTCCTTGGGCACAGGGTTCTATGGTGGTCTGCTTGAAACATGTAGGTATTACAGACTCGGTCAGGGAGCAGTTTAAAATGTCAGTGAAGACATGCTTTGAGTACATGTCCTGGTAATCAATCTTGCCCAGCAGGTTTGCGAATGTTGACCTGTTTAATGGTTTTGTTCACGTCGGCGTTAGAGAGCGTTATCACAAAGTCATCCAGAACAGCTGTTGCTCTTGTGCATGCTTCAGTGTTGCTAAACTCGAATCGAGCATAAAAGGCATTTAGCTCATCTGGTAGGCTCGCATCACTGGGCAGCTTGAGTCTGGGTTTCCCTTTGTAGTCCGTAATAGTTTACAAGCCCTACCACATGAGACGAGTGTCAGAGACGGTGTAGTAGGATTCAATCTTAATCCTGCATTGACGCTTTGCTTGTTTGAATGGTACATAGAAGGCTACGAATAATACAGATGAGAACTCTCTTGGTAGATAGTGTACCTTATGATAAACTGTCACCCACACTATCTCAGGCGAGCAATACCTCAAGAATTCTTTAATATTAGACATTGCGCACCAGCTGTTATTGACAAAAACACACACCCCCACCCCTTACCAGTCTTACCAGATGTAGTGGCTCTGTTTTGCCGGTGCATGGAAAATCCCGCCAGCTCTATATTGTCCTTTTCTTTGTTCAGCCACGTCTCGGTGAAACATAAGATGTTACAGTTTTTAATGTCAGGTTGGTAGTATAATTTTAATAGTAGGTCATCAATTTTATTTTCCAACGATTGCACATTAGCATGGAGAATGGAATGCATTGGGAGTTTGCTCGTTCGCTTCCGGATCTGCATCCCCTTTTCCGGATTCTTTTCTTCAAGCAAAAGGCGTGGATCTGGCCCTGTTCCGTGAAAGCAGGACATCCTTCTGATCGGACTCGTTAAAGGAAAAAGTTTATTCCAGTCTGCGGTGAGTAATCGCTTTTCTGACCCTTCTCTGGTGATAAATGGCTCATTTTGACATCCTTTCAGAATTTTATTTTACAACACACTCTCACTCAGTCGCTCGCCCTCTCTTATTGACGTAATTCTTTCTCTTAAGGTAAGTATTTCTTATTGCAGCTTAAATAAACATACCTGTTTTGTTACTTCTTAAGTACCGTCTGTGTTGAGCACAAGGAGCAGCGGGCTTCTGCTATGGTGATGGTGGACCTCTGGAGACAGGCGGACAGATCGCTCAGGTGTGTTAGTGTGTCATGCAGGAAGCCAAAGAAGCGGATGAGAACAGCCTCCATCGCAGTACTGTAGTATTTCCTGGCCTTTACCGGCTGGACACCTCAGACATTTTGGGCATCAGCAGATTGAATCTGAAATACATAAAGAACAAAGACATACAAATAGACAATTAATTGCTGTCCAAAAAAACTATATTAGATATGACACATTTTATCAGTGCATAAAACATTGAAACATGATGTTACCAATTGTAACAGTGTTTGTTGTTATTTACTGGACATTATATATTGATGATGACTTTTGGAGTACTTAGCATAGTAATCTAGAGCCACTACCTGTACCAGGTGCTGGACACGCCCCTGGTAACCTCGCAGGAAGTGAGCCAGTGCACGCAATAGGTGTAACGGATTTCCAATATGCAGCGTGGTTATTGTTAAGCATCTTTACTAAAGACGAAAACGTAAACACTATACAATTACAAAATCAGAAAACGTGGCAAAACCGAAACAGTCCTAACTGGTGCAGAGAACACAGAGACAGGAAACAATCACCCACAAAATACCCAAAGAATATGGCTGCCTAAATATGGTTCTCAATCAGAGACAACGATAAACACCTGCCTCTGATTGAGAACCACTCCAGGCAACCATAGACTTACCTAGAACACTAAACTGAACACAATCCCATTAATCTACAAAAAAACCTAGATAAGACAAAACACATCAGTCACCCATGTCACACCCTGGCCTAAAAAAATAATAAAGAAAACACAGAATACTAAGGTCAGGGCGTGACAATAGGTGTCCTACCAATTCTGGTGTTCACCAGTGGTGTTTGTTCAAGAGCCTGGGGGCTGTTTACCAGGTTTTCCCTGTTCAGTGGGCTGGTGTGGTGGAAGGTGTAGAGCCTACTGAGGAGGTCTTCTACTTTCTGAAACACCACGTTGGACCGCATGGCATCAGAAAGGTCAGTTCAAGGCGGTGTGCCATACGGTGGATGCCGATGATGTTAGGCCCTGTCCCCCTTCAGCCAGCTGACCACACCATTCTTGGCTCCGGTCATCACAGCAGCTCCATCTGTTCCCAGAGCGATCAACTTGCTCCCCCACTCATCACACACCCACTCCAAGATGGCACTGATGCTTATATGTGCCGCGTCTCCACCGACTTGCTGCCAACAAACTTCGACTCGATCTTGCCCTTGGGACAGAATCTGACAAACTAACTCCTCCTCTTTCACAATAACTGTCTGTGGAGCCATCTGACATGGAGAGAAATGTTCTCTCCACCTCTGCAATATGGTGCATAAACTCTTTGGCCTGCTTCTCATTTCTATATGTCGAGCCCACAGCGAGTCTTTTTTTTTTCTCATTCAAACTGCAAAAAAATCAAACATCAAACATCAAATTAATGTAATAACAATTAAATATACAGTCCAATATCCAATATAGCTGGCATTTGATTGTGCTAAATTAGCCTTCTACCCTTTGTTTACTTAAGGATCAACAGCATCTGAAGACAAACATTAAAATAGAATGTTCCAGAGCCATAGGAAAGCATGGAGATCCATGGCAGCATCAGTAGGCCTATCATTTTATGATATTTATATTTTTATGATATTTATACACTTTGAGGTGAACCAAAGCTTATCAAGAGCTGAGAAATATCCTACAATACTGGACCACGTCTGCAAAATAGACTTGAAAAAAATAGCTACAAAAGTACTAGTCTAGCTACAAGAGTAACAACATTTACACATACTACATACTCACACATCCACTCCAAGTCAGAAAGTGGTCTTGCCTTCTTGCCAATGGCATGTACAGTCCTAAACAGTATCTTCATCTTCGTGCTCGTCTGCTCTGATGTTTCCATTAGTGCTCAGAGGGTGTCAAGAGGAGAGGCCAGAAACACAAAGACACGCAGGCAATGTAACACTTGTTGTGTTCATGGTCACAAATGTTCTCCAACTTCATGATTTTAATCCCGATGACAAATTAGTTGTTTCTGCTTTTATCTTTAGCATACTAGCGACACTCAGAACTACTTATCACCACAGCCTCAGCATCATACTGTCGCCAGCCACTTGAAACTCCTTTATCTCCAAACCTCCATTTCTCACAAAACGTTATTTTTTGATGTGATTCGTCCTTTTCGTGTGTGGGTTTTTGTTTCAAAGGTTGGCTTACTCCAGATAAATGTCTCCACATAACAGCTATTAAATGAACAGTTAGCTAGCAGCAGACCCGTGGCAAGTGAGCGATGTTGAGTAGCTGATGTCTCGTATGGTAAACAGTGCCGTGAAACTAGGAGCACTAGAGACGGTCTGTGGCTGGCAAACATGAGTAATTTCCACCGAGCCATCATGCCAGATATTTTAATACATGACTATTTTGGCAGATAGCCTTCTGAGATTTACTCGACCAAAAGAAAATCTAACCGCATTTTGCGGTCGGCGGGTGTTAATTTCGGACCCTGCCAGTAGGCTAGGCTTCACTCCAACGACAACGGAACTAGAAATAAGATCAGACTCGAGTTCCACATTATACAATGGAACTTCCATGCAACCCATCTCCACGCCTTGTACTAACACACTGTAGCCACTTTCTGAGGTGTCAGACAAAGGCAAACACCCTCCAGACCACCGATCAAAACTTGACAAGCTTGTTCCCCTGCGAATGCAACATGACCTTGTGATTCTGTCTTTCGTAATTTACGGAGATGTAGTCTGTATGCCTCTGGGACCAACTCGTAAGCCCGAAGGATAACAACTTTATCAAAATCTGAACTCTGGTCAAGAGATAAAGCAACGTACACTTTTTGATCTTTTCCCACAAGACCACCTTGGAGGAGCAGTGACCAAATATCACGTGGCCATTTTAGGGATGTGGAAATCCTCTCAAACAAAGTAAAATATACATCCACCTCCTTTTTGTTGAAAGGCGGTACTTGTTCCGACACAAGATCAAACTCTGTTGGGGGTGCAGGATGGCCTGACTGGATTCAGAGTGCTTCCAGACCTATCTCTCCCCAATTTTGTGGTATCCAATTGGTAGTTACAGTCTTGTCTCATCGCTGCAACTCCCGTACGGACTGGGAAGAGGCGAAGGTCGAGAGCCGTGAGTCTTCCGAAACAAGACCCAACCAAGCCGCACTGCTTCTTGACACAAATGCCCACTTAAACCAGAAGCCAGCCTTGTCTTTCCCTGTGCTCATACTCCAGTTTGTGTTGCTCCATCTTTGCATTTAGTTATATCTCCCTCAGTTGCACGTCTATGGGACTTAACCCCCACTACCCATAGTACCCATCTCATCAACCTCCCTCTCCGGAAAGCGGTACCGATCAACTCTATGACTACTGCTTTTGGATCACCAGATGCCACTATGTCATAACGCTTTGCAATGGTGAGCAGATTCACCTTTGTACATTTATCTAGCATCTCCCATGTAGGGTTTTCCACAAACACTTCTGACTTAAAATCCATGGCTTCATTGTCTTAGCCTTTGCAACGTTCAAAACAATTCTCACAATCGTATAACCCCTTTGGGTGGATGTCAGTGACAAACTACCACAAGTGTATTTTGAACACTCATATCTGGGAACGGCGGAGGTTCAGAGAAGGTTCAGAGACTACCCTACTCATGGGAAACAACATACCGGACAAGCCCCATTTTGTTATGTTCCCCAGAAAGAAAATCAAAAATGTCGCTCAAAAAGAAGCGGGAACTATCAAAGTCACTGACCAATAACCAAAACGAAACAGGTGGGGTTTTAGGAGGGGTTCTGACAGATATTCATCCACTTAAAGTTGACTAAAAAAAACAAGTGGAACCTGAAAGGCACCCACTATGAGTGCCCACTAAATTTGACCAAACAAACGAAAAACCCTCACTAAGCTTAAAGACAGGAAGCAAATCAAAAAAAGTGGCAGAAAACAAAATCATACAAAGGAAGGTTGACCCTCCACATCTCTCAAAACAACTGGAGTACTGGGCCAGACACTGCTAAATAGCACCTGGACCAGCACAGTCGAATCACCTTCCCACTAACGAGATGGAAAACCAGCACAGGTGAAACACAAACTGACTGACGAGGTGACACCAATCGGTGCGCCCTACGTGCTGAAGTGCTATACGTGTTGAAGTCCAACCTCAAAACATAAATGTAAAAAACAAAGCCGTACGGAAGGGTGTGGAAGGAAAACTATAACTGCCTTTATAAACCTGTCGAGACCATTTCACCTGAAATAAAATCGTGAAAGTCAGGTGTAACGTTTCTGGGTTTGCATTGAGCATACCTTCAAATGAAAACAAAAGCCAAACAAAGAGCAAAACACACCTCTCTGCCCAGATTGACTGTGGGGCCTTCTACTCCTTCACTTATCCACCATAGGGTGGCGCTAGTGAAGAGAATCCCAGAGTTTGAAAGACCTTTACATGAGGGTCCAGAAGCTTGCTACAGTTTAAAAATGTTTGTTGAGTCTGAACTGTTTTCTGTGAGTTTGTCCATCTGTGTGTGTGTTGTATAGAGTTTGGCTGGAAATTGACGGTGCTGGTGCTGAGCTCCCTGGCTCTGGCGCTGGGGACTGTCATACTCATCCTCAACATCCACCACAACAGGTGAGAACCTGCACACTGCTGTCTGCTCCCCTGTACCACTACTGGTCCACTAACAAGGGGACTAATGGAAATGTAGCTTGTCAGTAACACTATCCATGAACAGTATTAGTCCTACTACATTCTGAATTCCATTGAAGTTCCCCCTGAATGTGAATTATGCTCCAAAGATTGTTGATGACCCTGTAGTCAGTAAGATTTTTTTTCTCAAATGTTTCTTAAATAACCCAGAACTACAACTGCATCACAAACTACTTTTTAAAACTACTATACCCACAACTGCCCACACTCACTTGCAAATGTACAAATGAGAACTAGATGGTAATTTTCCATGAAGAAAACTCGGTGTGACTTGTGTCTGTGTGTAACTACAAATACATGGTTTCCATCTCCCAGGAAGAAGAAGGTTGTGTGTGTGCTGACGTTTTACACTCCTACGGGGGTATTGAGTCAGCCGGGGGAACCTTCACCCCGCTGTTCGACCACAACTGTTACCTGGCTGAAAGAAGGACAACTGTGTCCGTGTGTGTGTCTTTGTGCTTGTGTGAAAGAAAAGATAAACAAATGGAATCTGAGAATCTATTGTAAAATCTGAGAGGTACCCAGTGAACACACACATTTCAATGCATTGCATTTCAATATTCGGTTCCACAAGAAGTTTATTGATGTGGTTATGTTACATTTTCAACACACGCACCTCATGGAATGTCTGGAAAGCACTGAGTTCCCTCAGAAGTATCTGGCCAAACTGAGATGAAAGGTAGCAAAGAAGTCCTGCTAGAAGATATAGCTGGGCCTGGTTGAAGTATCGTTACGTTATAGTACAAACCCCAGATGAACTGGACAAACAGCCTTTCCCTCTAACTGATACATTTTTCATATACAGTGCATTCACAAAAGTATTCAGACCTCTTCACTTTTTACACATGTTGTTACGTTATAGCCTTGTTAAATAAATGTTTTTCCTCATCGATCTGCACCCAATACCCCATAATGACAACAGGTTTTTGGAAATGTTTGCAAATGTATTCCAAAAAAAAAGAAAAAGAAATACCTTATTTATGTAAGTATTCAGACCTTTTGCTATGAGACTTGAAATTGAGCTCAGGTGCATCCTGTTTCCATTGATCATCCTTGAGATGTTTCTACAACTTGATAGGAGTCCAGCTGTGATAAATTTAATTGATTGGACATGATTTGGAAAGGCAAACACCTGTCTATATAAAGTCCCAGCCATGAGGTCGAAGGAATTGTCCATAGAGCCCAGAGACAGGATTGTGTCGAAGCAAAGATCTGGGGAAGGGTACCAAAACATATCTTCAGCATTGAAGGGCCCCCAAGAACACAGTGGCCTCCATGAACAATCGGGGGAGAAGGGTCTTGGTTAGGGATGTGACCCGATGGTCACTCTGACAAAACTCCAGAGTTCCTCTATGGAGATGGGAGAACCTTCCAGAAGGACAACCATCTCTGCAACACTCCACCAATCAGGCCTTTATGGTAGAGTGGCAAGACAGAAGCCATTCCTCAGTAAACGGTACATGACAGCCTGCTTAGAGTTTGCCAAAAGGCACCAAAAGACTTTCAGACCATGAGAAACATGATGAAACCAGTATTAACATTTTTGGCCTGAATGCCAAGCATCACGTCTGGAAGAAACCTGGCACCATCCCTACAGTGAAGCATGGTGGTGGCAGCATCATCCTGTGGGGATGTTTTTCAGCGGCAGGGACTAGGAGACTAGTCAGGATCGAGGGAAAGATGAACAAAGCAAAGTCTGGAGAGATCCTGCTTCGGAGTGCTCAGGACCTCAGACTGTGGCTTGGAAGATTCACCTTCCAAGCACACATCCAAGACAACGCAGGAGTGGCTTCGGGACAAGTCTCTGAATGTCCTTGAGTGGCCAAACCAGAGCCCGGACTTGACCCCGATCTAACATCTCTGGAGAGACCTGAAAATAGCGGTGCAGCGACGCTCCCCATCCATCCTGACAGAGCTTGAGCGGATCTGCAGAGAAGAATGGAAGAAACTCCGCAATTGCAGGTGTGCCAAACTTGTAGTGTCATACCCAAGAAGACGTGAGGCTGTAATTGCTGTCAAAGGTGCTTCAACATATTACTAAGTAAAGTGTCTGAGTACGTATGTAAATGTAATATTTCTGTTTTTTTTTTTATACATTTGCAAACATTTCTAACAACCTGTTTTTGCTCTGTCATTATAGGGTATTGTGTGTAGATTGATTGACAAAATGTGGAAACAGTCAAGAGGGTCTGAATACTTTCCGCTGCACTGTATAAGACATCGCTACAGTAACAGGTCGATAGCAACAATTCGGACAATTAAAAAAAGTGGAGCTTCTGAAGCGTGGAATTCTGCATAGAATGTTCTGTTTTGTTTCCCTGACAACAATAAATGTTGCTGATTGAAGTTTTAGTCCTTTTAAGGCTATCAATTTCATAATATAATTTCCAAAATTCGAGAAACATGCAACCCACTGAAGATTTGGAGATGAAAATGGATCCATTATTCGTGATTTTGCCTTTGCTTTCCCAATCTCACTCTTTTTTTCTTTCTCGAGTGCATTAACCTTCAAGCATCCAACAATGTGCCGTTAAGGAACAGAAGACGTGTCATTCTTTAATACAAAGAGAACACAACTTTTTTTACTTATCTCTTTTTTACTTGACTTTTTCTTAAAACTGCATTGTTGGTTAAGGGCATATACAGTAGGTTAAGCTTTACACTGTAAGGTCTCCTGTTGTATTCGGTGCACGTGACAAATAACATTTGATTGGATTTCATGCCTACAAGCTGAATTAGAGGAGGAAGATGATTTACATAAATATGACTGCATTAACCTGTGGTCTGACGTCGGAAAGGTCATTTGAATACCTCGCATCCCAGTTTCGCCCCTGGGCACACTCACACATATTGGTAAGCAACTACTATTCACTACTATTCACTCAATACACAATATTATTACTGGTTATGTTAACAACCATATCAATCACACTCATTCATATTGCTAAATATTGAAAGATGAATATATATGTTCAAATATTTTGCAAGGTTAGCCTATGTTACAGTGATACAACTGTAATTGTATACAATATATATTCACAGCTACTTATGTTGGCTGGCCTGGCAAGACCCACGATGCAACAGTACTTCTTAACTCTGACTTGTACATTTTGGCAGAGGAACATCGCCACAGTTACCTTTTCCCACAGGAGGTGGGGGATTATTACTGGGCTTTGTGCTTACTGTATAAGTTTTAAGTTTTAATGTCACGTGCACAAGTGCAATGCCACGTGCACAAGTAGTAGCTTAGTTCGACTGCTGGTCTCTGATCCCACGTATCATCTTATGCCTTTGTGCCCTTGAGCAAGGCATTTAACCCCTCATATCTACAGGTGTTGGGAAAGGCAGAAGACAAATTCCCGTTCCAACCAATGGACAATATAGCATGCATTTTAGGCGGGTTAAATGGGGAGGACTGGTAGCCTACCTGAAAATAACTAGTCACTAAGCAAAATTCATGGAGTAGCCAGCTTGATTATTACATCTTTTGTTTTGTTTCATGTATTACTTATATATCATCTGAAGCAATTGTTAGAAAAGGCCTAATGGCATTGATGTCTCTGTGAGTCTGTGGTCTGTGCCGGAACTCTGTGAGTTCCGGCACAGCCAGAAGAGGACTGGCCACCCCACATAGCCCGGTTCCTCTCTAGGTTTCTTCCTAGGTTTTGGCCTTTCTAGGGAGTTTTTCCTAGCCACCGTGCTTTTACACCTGCATTGTTTGCTGTTTGGGGTTTTAGGCTGGGTTTCTGTACAGCACTTTGACATATCAGCTGATGTACGAAGGGCTATATAAATAAATTTGATTTGATTTGATTTGAGTTGGTCAGTCACATAACAAGAGATGCCAGTAAACAGAGATCCTGAACACGCTCAACCCACCATGCTCAGCCTGCACACACACTGTAATAGTTTCATTTTACTCCTTTTTATTTTAAATGAACTGTCTTGTGTCTTGAGAACTACTCCAGGATAAAACATTCACATTGTCTTGTTTCATTCAGATAGTTGTATTAAATCTAGAAATATCTAGTAACATTAAACATTAAAAACAAACAATTAAAAGAGTAGAAGTGTCACGCCCTGACCTTAGAGATCCTTTTTATTCTCTATGTTTGGTTAGGTCAGGGTGTGACTCGGGGGGAAATTCTATGTTTTCTTGTTTCTTTGTTTTTGACCGAGTGTGGTTCCTAATCAGAGGCAGCTGTCTATCGTTGTCTCTGATTGGGAATCATAATTAGGCAGCCTGTTTTCCAGGTTGTGTGATCTTGTTTTCTGTTTAGTTGCTGTTGCCTTACAGAACGGCGTGCGTTTCTTTTGTCTTTGTTATTTTGTTTGGTGTCATCAATAAAAATACGAGGTACGCCTACCACGCTGCGCCTTGGTCTCCTACTACCAACGAGAGCCGTTACAAGACGATTGATTACTTACGTTGTAGCTATAAATTGAGGCTACTCGTACATCTCATGTTTATATTGTTATTTTCAGATAGTTAACCTCCTGTGGTCCTGGGGGTCAGCGTGACCCAACCGCTGAGCCAGCCAGCCAACCAGCCAGCACTAGCAAGGTGTGTGTGTTATTGTGTGTACCGTGTGCGGTGTCTCCCCCGCTGCGCCGTGGTCCTGGTGGTCAGAGTGACCCAGAGTGACCCAGGCCCTGAGTCAAGAGGGTCTGAATACTTTCCGCTGCACTGTATAAGACATCGCTACAGTAACAGGTCGATAGCAACAATTCGGACAATTAAAAAAGTGGAGCTTCTGAAGCGTGGAATTCTGCTCCCGCATAGAATGTTCTGTTTTGTTTCCTGACAACAATACATTTTGCTGATTGAAGTTTTAGGCCTTTTAAGGCTATCAATTTCATAATATAATTTCCAAAATTCGAGAAACATGCAACCCACTGAAGATTTGGAGATGAAAATGGATCCATTATTCGTGATTTTGCCTTTGCTTTCCCAATCTCACTCTTTTTTCTTTCTCGAGTGCATTAACCTTCAAGCATCCAACAATGTGCCGTTAAGGAACAGAAGACGTGTCATTCTTTAATACAAAGAGAACACAACTTTTTTACTTATCTCTTTTTTACTTGACTTTTCTTAAAACTGCATTGTTGGTTAAGGGCATATACAGTAGGTTAAGCTTTACAATGTAAGGTCTCCTGTTGTATTCGGTGCACGTGACAAATAACATTTGATTGGATTTCATGCCTACAAGCTGAATTAGAGGAGGAAGATGATTTACATAAATATGACTGCATTAACCTGTGGTCTGACGTCGGAAAGGTCATTTGAATACCTCGCATCCCAGTTTCGCCCCTGGGCAATCGTACTCACACATATTGGTAAGCAACTACTATTCACTACTATTCACTCAATACACAATATTATTACTGGTTATGTTAACAACCATATCAATCACACTCATTCATATTGAGTCACATTGGCAAAATGTCAATACTCATATAACAAATTGCTAAATATTGAAAGATTAATATATATGTTCAAATATTTTGCAAGGTTAGCCTATGTTACAGTGATACAACTGTAATTGTATACAATATATATTCACAGCTACTTATGTTGGCTGGCCTGGCAAGACCCACGATGCAACAGTACTTCTTAACTCTGACTTGTACATTTTGGCAGAGGAACATCGCCACAGTTACCTTTTCCCACAGGAGGTGGGGGATTATTACTGGGCTTTGTGCTTACTGTATAAGTTTGAAGTTTTAATGTCATGTGCACAAGTGCAATGCCACGTGCACAAGTAGTAGCTTAGTTAGACTGCTGGTCTCTGATCCCACGTATCATCTTATGCCTTTGTGCCCTTGAGCAAGGCATTTAACCCTCATATCTACAGGTGTTGGGAAAGGCAGAAGACAAATTCCCGTTCCAACCAATGGACAATATAGCATGCATTTTAGGCGGGTTAAATGGGGGAGGACTGGTAGCCTACCTGAAAATAACTAGTCACTAAGCAAAATTCATGGAGTAGCCAGCTTGATTATTACATCTTTTGTTTTGTTTCATGTATTACTTATATATCATCTGAAGCAATTGTTAGAAAAGGCCTAATGGCATTGATGTCTCTGTGAGTCTGTGGTCTGTGCCGGAACTCTGTGAGTTCCGGCACAGCCAGAAGAGGACTGGCCACCCCACATAGCCCGGTTCCTCTCTAGGTTTCTTCCTAGGTTTTGGCCTTTCTAGGGAGTTTTTCCTAGCCACCGTGCTTTTACACCTGCATTGTTTGCTGTTTGGGGTTTTAGGCTGGGTTTCTGTACAGCACTTTGACATATCAGCTGATGTACGAAGGGCTATATAAATAAATTTGATTTGATTTGATTTGAGTTGGTCAGTCACATAACAAGAGATGCCAGTAAACACAGATCCTGAACACGCTCAACCCACCATGCTCAGCCTGCACACACACTGTAATAGTTTCATTTTACTCCTTTTTATTTTAAATTAACTGTCTTGTGTCTTGAGAACTACTCCAGGATAAAACATTCACATTGTCTCGTTTCATTCAGATAGTTGTATTAAATCTAGAAATATCTAGTAACATTAAACATTAAAAACAAACAATTAAAAGAGTAGAAGTGTCACGCCTGACCTTAGAGATCCTTTTTATTCTCTATGTTTGGTTAGGTCAGGGTGTGACTCGGGTGGGAAATTCTATGTTTTCTTGTTTCTTTGTTTTTGACCGAGTGTGGTTCCTAATCAGAGGCAGCTGTCTATCGTTGTCTCTGATTGGGAATCATAATTAGGCAGCCTGTTTTCCAGGTTGTGTGATCTTGTTTTCTGTTTAGTTGCTGTTGCCTTACAGAACGGCGTGCGTTTCTTTGTCTTTGTTATTTTGTTTGGTGTCATCAATAAAAATACGAGGTACGCCTACCACGCTGCGCCTTGGTCTCCTACTGCCAACGAGAGCCGTTACAAGACGATTGATTACTTACGTTGTAGCTATAAATTGAGGCTACTCGTACATCTCATGTTTATATTGTTATTTTCAGATAGTTAACCTCCTGTGGTCCTGGGGGTCAGCGTGACCCAACCGCTGAGCCAGCCAGCCAACCAGCCAGCACTAGCAAGGTGTGTGTGTTATTGTGTGTACCGTGTGCGGTGTCTCCCCCGCTGCGCCGTGGTCCTGGTGGTCAGAGTGACCCAGAGTGACCCAGGCCCTGAGTCAAGAGGGTCTGAATACTTTCCGCTGCACTGTATAAGACATCGCTACAGTAACAGGTCGATAGCAACAATTCGGACAATTAAAAAAGTGGAGCTTCTGAAGCGTGGAATTCTGCTCCCGCATAGAATGTTCTGTTTTGTTTCCTGACAACAATACATTTTGCTGATTGAAGTTTTAGGCCTTTTAAGGCTATCAATTTCATAATATAATTTCCAAAATTCGAGAAACATGCAACCCACTGAAGATTTGGAGATGAAAATGGATCCATTATTCGTGATTTTGCCTTTGCTTTCCCAATCTCACTCTTTTTTCTTTCTCGAGTGCATTAACCTTCAAGCATCCAACAATGTGCCGTTAAGGAACAGAAGACGTGTCATTCTTTAATACAAAGAGAACACAACTTTTTTTACTTATCTCTTTTTTACTTGACTTTTTCTTAAAACTGCATTGTTGGTTAAGGGCATATACAGTAGGTTAAGCTTTACACTGTAAGGTCTCCTGTTGTATTCGGTGCACGTGACAAATAACATTTGATTGGATTTCATGCCTACAAGCTGAATTAGAGGAGGAAGATGATTTACATAAATATGACTGCATTAACCTGTGGTCTGACGTCGGAAAGGTCATTTGAATACCTCGCATCCCAGTTTCGCCCCTGACATGAAAAGCAGAACACCAGATCGAGAAATGCCATTGGCTATTAGAAGCACATAGCCGTTGTGTTGTGGTGGCTCACAACTACTTGCGAATATCGGACCTTGGCAACTCTCGTTGGCATTGGCATATCAGCATCAGGTGGTCTAGCGCACAAAGTCTGTAGGGTGGTAAAATTATATAATGTACAAAACATACATCAATGGCCTCCCGAGTAGTGCAGAGGTCGAAGGCACTGCATCCCAGTATTGCGGCCGTGCCTGGAAGTCCCATAAGGGCTGGGCACAATTGGCCCAGCATCGTCCGATTTACGGGAGGGTTTGGCCAGGGGGCGTCGAGCTCCGTGGCTCGACGACTCATTGCGAGCTCACAGAACAGGGCTCCGGGCAGCCGAGCGGAAATGGAGGAAAACTCGCCTCCCTGCGGAACTGGCATCCTTTCACTCCCTCCTCTCTACATTTTCCTCCTCTGTCTCTGCTGCTAAAGCCACTTTCTACCACTCTAAATTCCAAGCATCTGCCTCTAACCCTAGGAAGCTCTTTGCCACCTTCTCCTCCCTCCTGAATCCTCCTCCCCCTCCCCCTCCTCCCTCTCTGCAGATGACTTCGTCAACCATTTTGAAAAGAAGGTCGACGACATCCGATCCTCGTTTGCTGAGTCAAACGACACCGCTGGTTCTGCTCACACTGCCCTGCCCTATGCTCTGACCTCTTTCTCCCCTCTCTCTCCAGATGAAATCTCGCGTCTTGTGACGGCCAGCCGCCCAACAACCTGCCCGCTTGACCCTATCCCTTCCTCTCTTCTCCAGACCATTTCCGGAGACCTTCTCCCTTACCTCACCTCGCTCATCAACTCATCCCTGACCGCTGGCTACGTCCCTTCCGTCTTCAAGAGAGCGAGAGTTGCACCCCTTCTGAAAAAACCTACACTCGATCCCTCCGATGTCAACAACTACAGACCAGTATCCCTTCTTTCTTTTCTCTCCAAAACTCTTGAACGCGCCGTCCTTGGCCAGCTCTCCCGCTATCTCTCTCAGAATGACCTTCTTGATCCAAATCAGTCAGGTTTCAAGACTAGTCATTCAACTGAGACTGCTCTTCTCTGTATCACGGAGGCGCTCCGCACTGCTAAAGCTAACTCTCTCTCCTCTGCTCTCATCCTTCTAGACCTATCGGCTGCCTTCGATACTGTGAACCATCAGATCCTCCTCTCCACCCTCTCCGAGTTGGGCATCTCCGGCGCGGCCCACGCTTGGATTGCGTCCTACCTGACAGGTCGCTCCTACCAGGTGGCGTGGCGAGAATCTGTCTCCTCACCACGCGCTCTCACCACTGGTGTCCCCCAGGGCTCTGTTCTAGGCCCTCTCCTATTCTCGCTATACACCAAGTCACTTGGCTCTGTCATAACCTCACATGGTCTCTCCTATCATTGCTATGCAGACGACACACAATTAATCTTCTCCTTTCCCCCTTCTGATGACCAGGTTGCGAATCGCATCTCTGCATGTCTGGCAGACATATCAGTGTGGATGACGGATCACCACCTCAAGCTGAACCTCGGCAAGACGGAGCTGCTCTTCCTCCCGGGGAAGGACTGCCCGTTCCATGATCTCGCCATCACGGTTGACAACTCCATTGTGTCCTCCTCCCAGAGCGCTAAGAACCTTGGCGTGATCCTGGACAACACCCTGTCGTTCTCAACTAACATCAAGGCGGTGGCCCGTTCCTGTAGGTTCATGCTCTACAACATCCGCAGAGTACGTCCCTGCCTCACACAGGAAGCGGCGCAGGTCCTAATCCAGGCACTTGTCATCTCCCGTCTGGATTACTGCAACTCGCTGTTGGCTGGGCTCCCTGCCTGTGCCATTAAACCCCTACAACTCATCCAGAACGCCGCAGCCCGTCTGGTGTTCAACCTTCCCAAGTTCTCTCACGTCACCCCGCTCCTCCGCTCTCTCCACTGGCTTCCAGTTGAAGCTCGCATCCGCTACAAGACCATGGTGCTTGCCTAGGGAGCTGTGAGGGGAACGGCACCTCAGTACCTCCAGGCTCTGATCAGGCCCTACACCCAAACAAGGGCACTGCGTTCATCCACCTCTGGCCTGCTCGCCTCCCTACCACTGAGGAAGTACAGTTCCCGCTCAGCCCAGTCAAAACTGTTCGCTGCTCTGGCCCCCAATGGTGGAACAAACTCCCTCACGACGCCAGGACAGCGGAGTCAATCACCACCTTCCGGAGACACCTGAAACCCCACCTCTTTAAGGAATACCTAGGATAGGATAAAGTAATCCTTCTCACCCCCCTTAAAAGATTTAGATGCACTATTGTAAAGTGGCTGTTCCACTGGATGTCATAAGGTGAATGCACCAATTTGTAAGTCGCTCTAGATAAGAGTGTCTGCTAAATTACTTAAATGTAAAATGTAAATGTTTACTTGGCCCATTGCGCTCTAGCTGCTCCTTGTGGCGGGCCGGGCACCTGCAAGCTGACTCCAGTCGTCAGTGCAACGGTGTTTCCTCCTGACAGGTTAAGTGAGCGGGTCATTTTTCGGGAGGGCAGATGACTCGACCTTCATCTATCCTGAGCCCGTTTGGGAGTTGCAGCGATGAGACAAGATCGTAATCACGAAACTGGGTAGAAAAAGGGGGTAAATAAAAAATACTAAATAAACATAGATCAAATTGGCAACGGGTAAACAACTTGATAGAACCACAGTAGGGTTCCAGAGAAGAGGCCTTCCTATGTGTGCCGGTACTATAGATGGCAAAACACATACCAATTATTGCCCCTAATGAAAATCAGGCTGAATATTACAACAACAAAAAGGATGGCACTCAATCGTACTCACACATATTGGTAAGCAACTACTATTCACTACTATTCACTCAATACACAATATTATTACTGGTTATGTTAACAACCATATCAATCACACTCATTCATATTGCTAAATATTGAAAGATGAATATATATGTTCAAATATTTTGCAAGGTTAGCCTATGTTACAGTGATACAACTGTAATTGTATACAATATATATTCACAGCTACTTATGTTGGCTGGCCTGGCAAGACCCACGATGCAACAGTACTTCTTAACTCTGACTTGTACATTTTGGCAGAGGAACATCGCCACAGTTACCTTTTCCCACAGGAGGTGGGGGATTATTACTGGGCTTTGTGCTTACTGTATAAGTTTTAAGTTTTAATGTCACGTGCACAAGTGCAATGCCACGTGCACAAGTAGTAGCTTAGTTCGACTGCTGGTCTCTGATCCCACGTATCATCTTATGCCTTTGTGCCCTTGAGCAAGGCATTTAACCCCTCATATCTACAGGTGTTGGGAAAGGCAGAAGACAAATTCCCGTTCCAACCAATGGACAATATAGCATGCATTTTAGGCGGGTTAAATGGGGGAGGACTGGTAGCCTACCTGAAAATAACTAGTCACTAAGCAAAATTCATGGAGTAGCCAGCTTGATTATTACATCTTTTGTTTTGTTTCATGTATTACTTATATATCATCTGAAGCAAATGTTAGAAAAGGCCTAATGGCATTGATGTCTCTGTGAGTCTGTGGTCAGTCACATAACAAGAGATGCCAGTAAACAGAGATCCTGAACACGCTCAACCCACCATGCTCAGCCTGCACACACACTGTAATAGTTTCATTTTACTCCTTTTTATTTTAAATGAACTGTCTTGTGTCTTGAGAACTACTCCAGGATAAAACATTCACATTGTCTTGTTTCATTCAGATAGTTGTATTAAATCTAGAAATATCTAGTAACATTAAACATTAAAAACAAACAATTAGAAGAGTAGAAGTGTCACGCCCTGACCTTAGAGATCCTTTTTATTCTCTATGTTTGGTTAGGTCAGGGTGTGACTCGGGTGGGAAATTCTATGCTTTCTTGTCTCTTTGTTTTTGACCGAGTGTGGTTCCTAATCAGAGGCAGCTGTCTATCGTTGTCTCTGATTGGGAATCATAATTAGGCAGCCTGTTTTCCAGGTTGTGTGATCTTGTTTTCTGTTTAGTTGCTGTTGCCTTACAGAACGGCGTGCGTTTCTTTTGTCTTTGTTATTTTGTTTGGTGTCATCAATAAAAATACGAGGTACGCCTACCACGCTGCGCCTTGGTCTCCTACTACCAACGAGAGCCGTTACAAGACGATTGATTACTTACGTTGTAGCTATAAATTGAGGCTACTCGTACATCTCATGTTTATATTGTTATTTTCAGATAGTTAACCTCCTGTGGTCCTGGGGGTCAGCGTGACCCAACCGCTGAGCCAGCCAGCCAACCAGCCAGCACTAGCAAGGTGTGTGTGTTATTGTGTGTACCGTGTGCAGTGTCTCCCCCCGCTGCGCCGTGGTCCTGGTGGTCAGAGTGACCCAGGCCCTGAGTTTCGAGGCTCCCCCCGCTGCGCCGTGGTCCTGGGGGTCAGCGTGACCCATCTGCTCAGCCAGCCAGCCAGCACTAGCAAGGTGTGTGTGTTATTGTGTGTACTGTGTGAATTGGGGACTCCCCCGCTGTGCTCGACCCAGCCAGGGCTACACACGTCCAGACATGCCCCGCTGTGTGTGTGTGTGTGTCAGAGGACAGCCCAGTGGTGCATGGGTGAACTGCACACATGGCTACACACGCGACAGGGGCGCGACAGGGGCCTCGTCTATTCACGTCGTCTCCAGCGTAAGCTGGCCATAGAAAGGATACTGATATTGTCATCGGAACACAAAGTCATCATTACCCCCCCGTGCCGCGTGCTCTCCCCCGCTGCTGCTCAGTGGACCCAGCCACCATGGCCATGCGTTTCACCGCAGCGCAGGTCCTAGAACAGATCTTCTCCGGCGTCGACCAAAGAAGGCAGCATCTCCCCCACACCAAAGTGGTGTCAGCACTCCTCAAAGTCCTACAGGGTTCTACGGTGGCTCGTGATCAACAACCCGAGGAACCCGCCGCTGCCCCACGCGCTGCCCCGGCCGCTGCCCCGTGCGCTGCCCCGTGCGCTGCCCCGGCCACCACTCCAAGACACTCAAGGTGTGCTGCAGGTGTAAGAAATACATCTGCAAAGGATGTTCACACGCATACTGTCACACTTACGCCCATTGGGCCTTTAGCCAATACGGGACAGGGTGACCCGGAGACGCTGGGTCTAGACACAATACGAGGACGACGGGAGGGTTAACAAATCTAGTTATATCTTGAAACATTAAACATTAAAACATTAACAAAAAAGTATTAATCAATTGAACAGCAGAATAATTTTTATTTAAGTACTAGTACATGTATTCTATGTTGTGTTTGTTAAGTAAATTACATTATCCATCCGGACCTTTGCCAACTAAGAAATGTGTGTGAACGGGCCTTCTCAAATAGTATTTGAGTACTCCTTGCATAGACCATGGATACAGTACATTACAGGATTTTTTTAAAGCACAGTCTTTTCAATTACGACATGTAAGCTAATCGCCTAATGTTGTTTCTGATTACTTATTAGTGAATATGACAGCAATAGGCTACCATCCAGAAAGGATTAGTAGTAGTTAATAGTTAGTTAATGGTTGAAAGTAGTAGTATTTAGCAGAGGTGTGGACTCGAGTCACATGACTTGGACTCAAGTCACAAATATGATGACTTGCAACTCGACTTTGACTTTAACACCAATGACTCGTGACTTGACTTGGACTTGAGCCTTATGACTCGACCTGACTTGATACCCTCCCCAAGCTCAAATATTTAAAATGGTGCTTTTAAAAAAAGATGTGCAGTGCATCAACGCTTCATTTAACGGATTACGGATTGAATCGGACAGCAGTCAATCAAATTGTGCCAGCTGAGAAAAGGTTGTGCATGGCATTGCAGAGGAATGTTGGCGGGTGAATTCAGATGGAACCCTTGGAAAGATGATACCCAAAATTATTATTTTCGGATAAAAAGACGATGCTGTATCAACAAAAAACGGATTGCAACTTGCAGGAAGAGAATTACAAATGGAGGCGCAACAATTTCCAACTTTGTTCGACATTTGAAGCTGCACAAAGAACGACAAGTCGTGGATAATATAGCCGATAGCTACATTTTTTATTACTTTACTAGTAAATAGTCTTTACTAGAGAATGAGAGAGATTGTAATGGCGCAGGAGGAGATGGCTGCCGTTTTACAGGCTCCTAACCGATTGTGCTATCGTGTGTGATTTTCGGGTTATTTGTAACTTATTTTGTACATAATGTTTCTGCCACCGTCTCTTATGACTGAAAAGAGCTTCTGGATATCAGGACAGCGATTACTCACCTCGTACTGGACAAAGATGTTTTCTTTAACGTGTCAGACGTGAAGGATTTACTTCAGACACCAGACAAGGCCCAAATCCCTGTCATTCACATGAGAAGAGACAGATATATCAGGGACATAGCCTGGGGTGCCTTGGGGAGGCAGGTAGCCTAGTGGTTAGAGTGTTGGGCCAGTAACTAAAAGGTTGTTTGATTGAATCCCTGAGCTGACAAGGTAAAAATATGTCATTCTGCCCCTGAACAAGGCAGTTAACCCACTGTTCCTAGGCCATCATTGTAAATAAGAATTTGTTCTTAACTGACTTTCCTAGTTTAAAAAAAAAGGATTAGACGTCGAGTGGGTCATTTGCCTCTACCATCAGTCCTATTAGTTAACGTACAGTCATTGGATAACAAAATAGACGAGCTACGATCACAAATATTCTACCAATGGGTAAAAACTGAAAAAAACCTGTAATATCTTATGTTTCACCGTGTCGTGGCTGAATGACGACATGGATAACATACAGATGGTACATATATGCTGCATTGCAAGATAGAACAGCCGCCTCCGTTAAGACACTGTGTGGGGGTGTGCGTATATTTGTAGACAACAGCTGGTGAACAAAATTGAATATTAACCTGTAGTGACACCCCATCCCGTGAATGGGACCGTTGTCATCATCTGACATTAATTAGCATAACGCAACGGACATAAATCTTCCTAGAAAATCTTCCTATTCATGAAAATCACAAGTGAAATATATTTGGAACACAGCTTTGTCTTTTGTTAATCACACTGTCATCTCAGAGTTTAAAAATATGCTTTACAGCCAACGCTAGACAAGCATTTGTGTAAGTTTATCATAGCCTAGCATAGCATTATGCCTTGCTAGCCGCAGGCAACCTTGTCACGGAAATCAGAAAACAATCAAATTAAATCGTTTACCTTTGATGAACTTCGAATTTTTTCACTCACGAGACTCCCAGGTAGACAGCCAAAGTTTTTTCCCAAAAATGTTGTAGGCGAAATAGCTCCGTTTGTTCTTCATGTTTGGCTAAGAAATCGCCGGGCACTTCCGGATTGGGAACTTCCGGATTGGATTTTTCTCAGGCTGCAACATCAGTTCTGTTATACTCACAGACAATATCTTTACAGTTGTGGAAACGTTAGAGTGTTTTCTATCAAAGCTGTCAATTATATGCATATTCTAGCATCCTTCCCTGACAAAATATCCCGTTGAAAACGGGAACATTTTTTTTCCAAAAATGAAAATACTACCCCCGAACACCAAATTAAGGAAGTCTCGATGGTTTTTGCTCATCTGAGGTAGAGTATCTCATGATAAGCTGTAACCACAGTATTTACAAAGAGAGTTTTCATCTATATCATTCATAGTTGTCTATTTACCACCACAAATGGATGCTGGCATTAAGACCGCACGCAATGAGCTGTATAAGGCCATAAACAGACAGGAAAACACACATCCAGAGGAGGCGGCTCTCGAGAGCATCCTGACTGGTTGCATCACTGCCTGGTATGGCAACTGCTCGGCCTCCAACCCCAAGGCACTACAGAGGGTAGTGCGTACGGCCCAGGACATCACTGGGGCCAAGCTTCCTGCCATCCAGGACCTCTATAACAGGCGGTGTCAGAGGAAGGCCCTAAAAATGGTCAAAGACTCCAGCCACCCTAGTTATAGATTGTTCTCTCTGCTACAGCACGGCAAGCGGCGCCAAGTCTAGGTCCAAAAGGCTTCTTAACAGCTTCTACCCCCAAGCCGTAAGACCCCTGAACTGCTAATCAAATGGCTACCCAGACTATTTGCGTTGTCCCCCACCACCCCCTCTTTTACGCTGATTACTCTCTGTTTATTGTCTATGCATAGTCACGTTAACTCTACCTACATGTACATATTACCTCAATTACCTCGACTAACCTGTGCCCCCGCACATTGACTCTGTACCGGTACCCCTGTATATAGCCTCGCTAATGTTATTTTAATGCTGCTCTTTAATTATTAGCTACTTTTATTAAATTTTTTACTTATATATTTTTACTTTACACTTATTCATATTTTAACTGCAGTGTTGGTTAAGGGCTTGTAAGTAAGTATTTCACTGTAAGGTCTACACCTGTGCATGTGACAAACAAAATGTGATTTGATTTGTGTGTGTGTATGTATTTCCCTGTGGAATGTTTGTCCTTTCACACAGAAGTAGGTATCATCGATGTTTTCCTCCCCTGGTGCACTTTGACCTTGTGGTGGAGAAAGTACAGTTCTACCTTGGGAATACCCGTCTTGCTTTTTCAATATACACTGAGTGTACAAAACATTTGGAACACATTCTTAATATTGAGTTCAACCCCATTTCCACCGCAGAACTTCCTCAATTCTCAGAATGAGAGAGATTGTGTGTGTGTGTGTGTGTGTGTGTGTGTGTGTGTGTGTGTGTGTGTGTGTGTGTGTGTGTGTGTGTGTGTGTGTGTGTGTGTGTGTGTGTGTGTGTGTGTGTGTGTGTGTGTGTTTTGTGTGTGTGTGTGTGTGTGTGTGTATTTCCCTGTGGCACGGAAGTTTACCAGTTCCCAGCAGGAGGAGTCAGTTTACTTCTCTATGTTGTTGTTTGTTGTTTTGGGAGAGGCAGGTGTCGAAGTTTAAGGTTTTAATATTGAATAATTTGTGTTAATAATTAGCATTACTGAGGAATGAGGGGCGGGCTTAAAGGCGTAAGCGTTGATTCTAGGAAATTGAAAAATGCTAACAGTAAAGAGGAGTTCTCTGAGCCCAACATGTAATTTTATACTGTAGATGTTACAGCTGGAATGTGTGTGTCCTTTCCCACAGAAGTAGGTATCATCTCTATCATCACCACCTCTGACGTTTTACTCCCCTGGTGCACTTTGACCTTGTGGTGGAGAAAGTACAGTAACACTTTGGGTATGCCCACTGTCCCTTTTCTCTCCTGCTGTTTCAATATGCACTGAGTATATTGTCATAGGTGGTACACCCCCAGTTTTCTTTAGCATGTGATTCCAGCTGGAACAGAGAGGTGTGGCACTTGTGTTTAAGAGGTGTGTGAGGAAGATTGAGTCTGAGGGTTGTTGTTTTTTTTCAACCATGAGGTATAATGAACAGCCTACCGAGTCAGATATTGTTGGGCATTTTCCAGTTTGTAGAACTTCATTTAATTATCATGAAAATCACAGAAAATTCCCCACTCACTGATTCAGTTGAAGTTTGCCAATGAACTGTAAACATCTCCTCCCAGAGAGTTTATGCTGAATGGCTATCTGATTGAGAAAAGCGTGGACAAGGCTGGTCATTGACGTCAGCCTGTTTCAGTACTCTCCAAGATGGCCTCACTAATTCAATATCCCAATTTAATTTCCCCCTTCTCCCAAAAATGTCCTCTGGGAGCATGTCCAGTCCCCAGGCCAGGCAACAGTTAGTGTGATTAGTTATATGTTTTGACTGCTTCTAACCTGGGCCACTGAGATCACTTCAGATCTAGTCAGTGTGGACGTGAGTGGAGATGGATGAAGTCTCGTTTCCTCCTTCGTGCCCCCTGCGTAACCCTCTTATCTTTCCCCGGGACCATCTCGTTCTCTTTCCACAATCAGGGCCTCCCATCAAACACATAATGCAGCACGGTCTAGAGATGGTCACTATGGGCCTGTTTCTGACCCAAGATAAGACCACGTAAATGGAATGTAAAACTCACTTTTTTTATGCACTTTTCTCTCTCTGCGTATTCTGACCTTTGAACTTAAGCATGAGAATAGCATGCTATTCACCCATAATTCATTTGGTGTGGAGATTGAATAAATGAAGGTGTGGCCGAGGTGCGTCTACTGATACGCCCTTTCTGACCTTGTCTTAATTCCCTAATAATTCCATCACCTTTGTGTGCGAGGAAACCATGAATGAGGTCTCGTGAACCTACCGGATCCACGTGGGAATAGCATCTACTTTATTATTTTCAATAGAAATAACACTCTTCTCCATGCACTGTAATTTCCAGCCTTGATAAGAGCTATTGATAAGAGCTAGATAAATGAGTAATCCATTTGGATAAGGAAGTGTAAATATGAATGACACTAATGGCAGCAAACTGAAGCATAACAGCATATCAACATAGTGCCCAACAATGTCTGACTCGGTAGGCTGTTCAGTATACCTCAAGGTTGAAATGCTGTGCCATTATGCAGAATTGAAATGAAATTATATCGCCTTTTAACTTGCCTGGGACGGGCACTCTCGATTGTCTTAATTGTAGACTACCCTGACTTTCTCTGTTTCCTATTTCTATCATGTTAAATATTAGCCACAATCAGTTTTGACCGTCAGTAGGCCTAATGACAACACATATTCAACTGCCAATGTACTCTTAGTTCCCTTCAGTTGGTATAGCTTACATGATCATTACATTTAATTACATTGTTTAGTTGATCTTAATTTCCTTCCTCTGTAAATGCCGTCACGGCTGCGTGGTTGTTGCTGAGGATCATTGGTGACGTTTGATAATATAAAAACAAATACATGGTGCGATACTTGGCCATGTCGTCACACAATTCCATGGTTAGTGCAGGCAGTTGACGAAAATGAAAATGTGTCAGTTCGTCACTTTCACGAGGTTGGAATGATAACTTGTTCAACTACCCAAGACAATGGCTTGATTCTAGGTTGTGCCTTCAGATTGAGAAAATGTACAACTAAGGAATCCTTTTTCACTTCTCTCATTGACCTCTCAAACCCCAAACAACAGCCTGGTCTGCTTGGTCTGTTTTGCCAGTGCTCCCGGAAGTCTTGCGATGTTGCACCTCTGGGTTTAGAAACTCTGTGGTATAGCCTACTATTGTACACTATATTCTCCCTATTATAATTCTACTTTATGTAGACTCATCTTTCCACATTGCCATGGGTTGAACAACTGAACTAATCAAACTACCGTTTTCTTTCTTTTGTGCGTAAAGGCTCTCCAAACCCGTTTTTTTATGATTCATAAATACTTCCCTAAACCTAAATAATCTACAAGATCAGAGTATTTTTGAAATTGACCTGAAATTGGTGCTGAAACGGAGACGAATATGCATATATTTAGATGCCTTTCTTCCATTGATCCTTAATATTCTGAAACCGTTTTCTCAAATCCGTCGACAAAATGCAAACTAAAAGGTAAACCATATTTAAAGGGATGGCTTAACCTCTTCAACCTATCGGGGCGCTATGTCATTATTGGATAAAAAAAAACGTGCCTGTTTTAAGCTCAATATTTTGTCACGAAAAGATGCTCGACTATGCAAATAATTGGCAGCTTTGGAAAGAAAACACTCTGACGTTTTCAAAACTGCAAAGATATTATCTGTGAGTGCCCCAGAACTGATGCTACAGGCAAAACCAAGATGAAACCTCAAACAGGAAATTAGCTGAATTTTTGAAGCTCTGTTTTACTATCATCTCCTTATATGGCTGTGAATGTGCTGTGAACGAGCTTATGCTCTCTGCCGTTCGTCCAAGATGTCTGCAGCATTGTGACGTATTTGTAGGCATATCATTGGAAGATTGGCCATAAGAGACTACATTTGCCAGGTGTCCGCCCGGTGTCCTTTGTCTAAATTGGTGACAATCATTTTACCATGCGATACAGAGGGAGTAGCACACTTCCAGGAACGAAGTAGCACACTTCCCCCCACTCAAACATAGACTTTGTCCAATGGTATGAGTTTACAGTTGCCAGTACAATGCCTTTGACATGAAAGGTTACAGTGAATCGTTTAGACATTTATAGGAGAGGTTTGAGAACAATGCATTCTCAGGTGGGTAAAGCTTCTGTCTTCATGTATTTCTTCTGCTCTGATTTCTGAAATAAAGTCACATTGAAGAACATTTAAAAAATATACGTTTTTCCCACAATCCCTTTGGCTTATAAACGTGTTGTACAATGCTGACATTAGGCCAGGTGAAAATACTTTGATCAGACAACCTCCTTGGCTGGTACAACCTGGCCTAAGGGAAATACAAGCCCAAGCTAAGGTTATGGTATTGCACTGCAGGTGAAAATAGGGTCTGATTACTGTAAACTGAGGGTACATGAACAACAGAACTACTTAGTGTCAGCATCGGCCGAACACACCACCCTCCGTAGCGCCATGCGATCAGATGCCAAGCAGTTGCCATACCAAGCGGTGATCAGCGAGGCAAAATAGCCCCAATGGAGCAGCTGTATAACTCTTTGAGGTTCTGACCACTAGGTTACCCTGCCTCACCCAGTAAAGGAGGGGACTAAGCATGCACCCCTGAAGGGCCCCCGTCTTGAGGGTCAGCGTGGCTGATGTGTTGTTGCCTACCCTCACCACCTGGGGGCATCCCATCAGGAAGTCCAGGGTCCAGTTGCAGAGAGAGGTGGTCAGTCCCAGGGTCCATAGCTTAGTGGTGAGCTTGGAGGGCACTATGGTTTTGAATGCTGAGCTGTAGTCAATGAACAGCATTCTCACATAGGTGTACCTTTTGTCCAAGTGGGAAAGGGCAGTGTGGAGTGCAATGGAGATTGTGTCTGGATCTGTTGGGGCGGTATGCGAATTGGAGTGGGTCCAGGGTATTTCGGATAATAGTGATAATGTAAGCCATGACCAGCCTTTCAAAGCATTTCATGGCTAGAGAAGTGAGTGCTACGGGGCGATAGTGATTTAGACAGGTTATCTTGGCATTCTTGGGCACAGGGACAATGGTGGTCTGCTTGAAACATGTAGGTATTACAGACTGGGTCAGGGAGAGGATGAACATTTCAGTGAAGACACTTACCAGCTGGTCAGTACATGCTCTGAGTACGCATCCTGGTAGTCCTGGTATGTGTCCTGCTTAAAAGTCTTTACTCACATCGTCCAGAACAACTGGTGCTCTCTCTCACAGATGGTTCAGTGTTGATTTCCTCAAAGTGAGCGTAGACGTCATTAAGATCATCTGGAAGGCTTTTGTCACGGAGCATTTTGCGGTTGGGTTGCCCTTTGTAATCTGTGATAGTTTGCAAGCCCTGTCACAGCCGACGAGTGTCAGAGCCGGTGTAGTAGGATGTGATCTTAGTCCTGTATTGTCGCTTTGCCTGTTTGATGGTTTGTCGGAGGGTGTAGCAGGATTTCTTATAAGCATCCAGGTTAGTGACCCGTTCCTTGAAAGCGGCAGCCTAGGCTTAAGCTCAGCTCAGATGCTGCCTGTAATCCAAGATATGTACATACGGTCACTGTCACTGTGCCCAGTTGGAGCTAGAAACATAATCATTTCCCTGCATCTGCGATAACATCTCTGCTCAGACCTGTAGCATTTTATGAGTTATGCCATGATTCTGACCTGTTTCCATGCCAAAACCTCAATCATACAAATTCAGGGGGATTATATTCTTCTCCCCAGTATTTTTCATTATCCAATAACCTCATCGATACATCAGCAAGGTGTATACTACGGTTTACTGCCACTTCTATGGAAAACTTGAGCTCAGTTGGAATGGAGTAAAGAGTTAACAGGAACCATGTCATCTTCCGTTGCCCTTTGGGAAAGGATATGTCTGTAATATCTGTATTCAGATCAGTTGAGGACAGATGATGGAAGTGCCTGTATGAATGAAGTGCAGGGTATAACCAGTCCCTTTACTGTTACGGATATTTGGGATACAAGTTGCAGTAAGAAGGAACTGGTGGTTGACTTACTGCGTTTGACACAGCAAACTACAGTTTTCACTCAATTGAAATGAAGTTGAAATGAATGGATGTTCATAGAATAGTGTTATACTTCTAGACAATGAGGAAACACGGGACGTCAGGTGAGTTTAGACAAAAAGCAACAACATTTACTTGCCACGCAGCAGAGTGAGCAGACAGTCATGTGTGAGTACCCGACGTCAGAAAGGAGAAGAAGAAGAGAACAGGACAAGACATGAAACCTCATCCCATTACCTACATTTACACATGATAAAAATCACTTTACTATAATGACAGTGAAAAAAATATCCCTACCAACTAACAAAATACAAATGGCCTTACAACACAGGCATTTCGCACCATAGAGTGACACACAAGGCACAGATTCTCCAGTTGAAAACCAAGAGCCAGATGAAGAGTTATACAGGTCATGTGTTTTCTGCTTTCAGAGGACAGAATTCAACAGTTTGACCACAAACTGATTGACTGTAAAAATAGTACATGTAGAGTGCCACATGAAACTACAAAAAACAGTACACATAAAGTACACACACGGCAATGGTTTTATTGACATGTCTTAATACTGCAAATATTCACGAGCAAGAAATGCTGGCAATCGAACCCAATGAACTCAATTGTATTCATATGTTGGGAAAGCCATCAGGTTTGGCTGATGAAGGAACGGAACAGAGTGGTAATCACCTCTCTGACCCATGAGATGTCAAAGGGCTGTGTCGCCATGAAACAATCAAAGGATGCTGCTTGAACGCTATATATATATATATACACACACACACACACACACACACACACACACACACACACACACACACACACACACACACACACACACACACACACACACACACACACACACTCACACACACACATACACAAACACACACACACACACACACACACACACACAACACACACACACACACACACACACACACACACACACACACACACACACACACACACACACACACACACAGGGTTGGGTAGATTACTTTCTAAATGTAATCCGTTCCAGTTACTAGTTACCTGTCCAAAATTGTAATCAGTAACGTAACTTTTTGATTACCCAAAGTCAGAGATTCAATCTGATTACATTCTGTTACTTTTAGATTACTTTCCCTTTAAGAGGCATTAGAAGAAGACAAAATGTATGTTATCAATTGAACGACATCTATTGCAGGATAAATCAATGTTAAAGTTTACCTAGCTGGCCATATAAGGATGTTACATTTTACTTTATGGGTTGGTTATGTGGGCTTCTTCTAACCCAGCACTTTCTACTACATATAATAATACGATTAAATTATGCCAAATAAATGTTATACCACTTGGAAATATGGAAGTATAGATTAGCCTAATTGTTTTACCTGAGCATGACCCCAAAACTAAGGATTTATTAGCCAACCCTACTCTGTCATGAAGGACTGATTGGGCTCATTGATTCAAGTTGAAAAAGAAATGCTGCGCTCATGGAATGGCCTGCTTTGAGCACTACTGAAAAGTGCTATTTACATGTGAAAAATGAATGCCATATGCTGCTGCATTTGCTATAGGCCTTTTGTTAACTTTTTATTTGGTGACACTTTGATATCTTGATAATTTGCAGCTGTTTAAAACCTGTTTTCATTTTTGGAAAAAAAACGTTCCCGTTTTAAACAGGATATTTTGTCAGGACAAGATGCTAGAATATGCATTTAATTGACATAGAAAACAATCTAACGTTTCCAAAACTGTAAAGATATTGTCTGTGAGTATAACAGAACTGATGTTGGGATTTAAAACAAACGATGTGAGGGAATTATCATAATTATTAGGTTTTGTTTTTGTAGTAAACGTTTGGGTGAAGGGGATTTCCCTGTTCCCAGAGACAAGGCATTTTAAAGGCGTACACTCACTAATGCTGGTCTGAGTTTGTAATTAGACAAGTGAATAATGTATTGGGAATAGAGTTGTAATTAAAAATACTAAGTCAAAGACGAGACAGGTACTTAGAGCAAAATGGATTCTAAATGATAACAAAGAGACAACTATAATTCATGCCCATTATGCCCATCGAAATGTTTTTATAAAATTAGCGAATAGAGAGATGTTGATTGATGTTGTAGACTCTAATTCAGGGTTCAACAGAGGTGATAAATTAGGTTTGGTTTATCGAACCCGAAATACTGTTGTTGCAGACAGCCAACCATTATTTACAATGAGTTGAAAATCGTTGCGATATGAGTCAAGGTTGAACGCTTGCTGATGACGTCACTAGCGAGACACTTTTTGTCACCAGGGACTGGGGATAACGGAGCAAATCGTATGGCTCTAGGTTTCGAGTATCTTTCCAGAAGAGATATAAAAATGTTTTGGTTATTTGTTTATGGCCAATTTTAGGGGTTGATAAAACTGGAACAGTGTGTTCTGGTGGTTTTAGATAGAACTCTTTGTTCCGGAACGGATGAGAGTTACCCAAGATAAGTAAATTAAAGGAGCCATGAGAGAATGCGAATGCATATTTATTAAATATTGGGGATTAAATTACGGATTCCTTACACTGTGAAATGTATGACATTTGCGCCAGAGAGAAAAAGTAATGCATTGGATAATAATGTTATCGGGTTAATTGTATCTAAAGGTAGCATGGTCATTTAAGTAAACATATCCGTAGACGATGTTTAAAACTTATGATTAATGATTTGAGTCAAAGGGGAATTATCATTAGGTTTAGTTATAGTTCACTTATTGAGTTTCTGATTCGAAATAGCATTAGGGAATGATAGTTAGGGGTGTGGTGGCTCACTTTAGAGGCCTCCTGGGATTATAACTTTGGGGAGAGAGCAGCTTTAAACGACCAAATTGAAAAAGGTCTGCAAATTATACACATGGAACAACTGTTAGAACTGTTTGTTTAGTGCAAGGGTATTTTAAAGAGGCAGGCTCACATATGGAACCTTATGAGATGTTTTTTTATGGGTTTGAATTATACAGGTGACTATTTCTATTCAAAAGATAAAGGGTTCTTTATGCCTAATATGGTATGACCTTTTGACCTTATCATGACTGGCTCCCAAGGTCTGATCAGCCTCGGGGGAGAGTCATGTGTATAATGAATGGGGTCATATTGAGTTACTAGTTTTAAGGTAAATTCATTAGAAATGAAGCAGTTTTGGTTGAGGGTTTAGAATTACTGTTTGAACCGCAAATGAGAAAGTGGTTCAGGATTCTGTCTTATAACATTAGCTGTGAAGTTTTTTGAATGGGCTATTAGGGATTTGGTATTGTAACAGAGAGAAAGTCATATTTATCGTTGAGAATAAATAGGGGAAGATAACATATTTAGAGCCAACAGGGCAGGGAAGAAATTGAGATATTTTTGTTTGGTTTTAACACTCGGTTACAGGAGTGTCAAAAGACGGGGGACATTACCTGTGTAATGGGGGAGGGTGTCCGTATGATAACCAACTTGGGACAGTTTTGGGACTGGAGAAGAGGATATCTTTATAGCATAGGGGATCCCACAAAGGTGGATAGGCTTTCCATGATATGGGGGAAACCTGGGAGCACTGTTGAACTTTGTAAAGGTGATGAAATCCTACTAACCATCAAAACTATTAAGCTCTCTGATGCAGGCACTTACACCCTCGGACTACAAAGGACGAGGACAGACATGATGGGTCTTTTAAGAAGTCTGTTACAGATGTGGTGAAGGTGTTATGCAGGTGAGTGAGGACCCAAAAGCGGTTTAACAGAAACAGAGTCTTTTAATGTTCAAACACAGGGAAAACATAAATCCTCTTCAGATGTATCGGTTGACTAGTCCCCTTCTAGCAGTAGAGGAGAATATCAGGGCTAGCGGCAACTGACTGCAGGTCCCTCCGGGTAGGCGCGGGCCGTAGAGGACAGAGGCACCTGATCAAACGCAGCATCTAATGCAGAGGCAGATTACGACAGGACAGAACAAGGGCGAAGCAAACGAGAATCCGACAAAGACAGAAGCAGAAACAGAGAGAGAAATAGAGACCTAATCAGAGGGAAAAGAGGGAACAGGTGTGAGAGAGTAAACAAGGTCGTTAGAGGAGAATGAGGGACAGCTGGGAGAAGGAAAGGGATCATAGAGAAAGAGAGATATAGAGGGAGAGAAGGTAACCTAAAACGACCAGCAGGGGGAAACGAAGAGAAGAGAAAGAACAGGAACAAGACATAACATGACAATACATGACAGAAGGCTTCAGGCATGATGCATTTGCTTGATGCTCCAGTTGGAGCTTTCAGGGGAGGATAAGACTGACTGAGGATGGCCCATGTATGTTTGTTCTCCCTGTCGTGAAGGGTGGCATGGTGTCCACCTGGTGCTGGATAAGAATAGCTGAGAGGACCAGATGGGTTATAAGAATGCTTTGTTCTGCTTTACTCTGTTATCCATGACCAAAGTTTTATTCCACACTTTGCAACACATTAAATCCATGTTATTGTCAGATAGAGGACTGAGGGTCCCCAAGGAGAGGGCTTGTTAGTGTAGGAAGGATTTTTAATATGGGTGGTCCTGTAGCTCAGTTGGTAGAGCATGGCGCTTGTAACGCCAGGGTAGTGGGTTCGATCCCCGGGACCACCCATACGTAGAATGTATGCACACATGACTGTAAGTCGCTTTGGATAAAAGCGTCTGCTAAATGGCATATATTATTATATTATTATTAATATGGTTGGCATTTATTAGACCTTGATTGATTATTATGAGTTTTTGAATGGTGTTGCATTTAGCAAGAATGTAGGACATCTGTGATGATTTAGGATTATTGTTAGGATTAATATAGATTGATTGAGGAAAATGAGTGGGGAATTTGGAGAAAAGCCGCTCATAGACATGTTTTTTTTTTCTAAAAGAGGGTCCATGGGTTTGGATAGAGCCAAACAGTGAGAATAGGTAGTTCAAATTTGGAAAACATGAGAAAGATAACAGGACGACAGATAGGGGAAAAGACAGGACGAGCCCTCCCCCGCACTGCAGAGACCTTGAAGGTTGGAGAGCAGAGAAGTTTCAGGAGGGGAGACAGGACGAGCAAAGATAACATAGTGTGTAGATAAACAGTTACTGAAAATGAGTGTCAGACATAAGGATGGTATACTAAATCTTATCTAAGTCATTGTTTAAAATAAGGCAAGGTTGTTACCTGGGCAGAGCAAGGTAACAAAAGGGGGGAGGTAAATGGTGTTCTAGAATAGGATAAAAAAAAAAATTAAATAAAAAATGTGTTTAGCTAATAAACAGAACGAATAAGAAACTGTTTTATTAACCAAATCTGTATGTCCAAGATTTTATACACTACAGGAGAACTACAGGTGAAGTCACTCAATCCAGTCCCATACCAAGGCCTCCTGGTGACAGCTAGCTGAAAGAGCTACCCAGATTCATATCGCACAGCGGGGGGGTGAGACATTTTTCACTATCGAACAATAAACAGAGTTCGGGAGAAGAACTGGAATTAACAGAATTCCGGGGGCCATCTCTCAAATGAAGTAACCCTCCCTGTCCTGTCACCCCTGTTTTTGTTCATAGAAGTGAAGATGTGTCTGGCTCTGGCTGTTGATATGTTTTCGGGGAGAGGGTGGGGCTTCACGTGTGCACTGAGCTGTTTTATTGTGGGGACCATATTCCTGATTCACCATGATCCCCCGGAAAGTGCCAAAGAGGATAATTTGACTCATGTGCTAGATGAGGGAAATGGGATGTTACCTAAGATTCTCAGAAGGTCACTGAAACAAAATAGCGAGGATGGAATTGGGCAAGGATCTCTCAGTAGAATTTTGTGTAGATCAATTGGGGTCATTCACCCCTTGGCAGTCTAGAACCATGGGACTCTATGGGAAGTATTTGTGTAAATCACCATATTGATCGTGGACAGGTCATAGCTCACACTGAAAGGGATGGCTACGTAAACCCATACACTCAATTTGGGACCAGGTGGAGTATAGTAAGGGTTGGCGTTTTGGACTGTGTTCCTGAACAGAGGAAGTATTGTATAAAGGTACGAATAGTTCAGACCAAAGACCTCAAAGAAGTTATAGAAGTGGAGACTGGGTTTGGGGAGTCCAACTTATGGTTGGAATGGATTCAATAACGCTAAACCCCAGTTAACAACTATCCCTTTTCCACTGAACGGAATTAATTCCCCTAAGGGAATGGCATGTATGGTAAAGCTGTTCATGAAAGCAGGAATGCCAAATAAAATCAAATGGGCCAGTGTCGACATCTGGTGGTTGTGTGGGGGGAATGAGTTTGTGCGGTATTGCCGACTGATTGGAATGGACTATGTGCCTTAGTACATTTAGGAATGCCTTTTACACTCATACAACACCAAGACATGAAGTTAGCCAAACGAGAGAGAAGAGATGCTCCATCTGGGTCTTTTGACGACAGAGTATATATTGATAACATTGGGGTGCCACGAGGTGTGCCGGATGAGTTCAAGGCAAGAAATCAGATACTAGCAGGATTAGAGTCAAGCATTTTTTAGAGTCAAGCAATGTAGACTGGATTAATTATATTTATTATAATCAACAGCGCTTTATCAATTATTCCAGAGATGCGATTAAAGGTTTGGCAGAACAGACTGAAGCAACCAGCCTGATGGCTTGGCAGAAAAGAATTGCATTGGATATGTTATTGGCTGAAAAGGGAGGGGTATGTGTGATCTTCGGGAACATGTGTTGTACTTTCATCCCGAATGGCACAGCTCCGGACGAATCAGTGCCCGAAGCCTCAGCTGTTTTGACCACCCTGGCTCACGGGTTGGCAGAAACTCTGGGGTGGATATTTCTCTGAACTCAATTGGGTTGACAGTATTTATGGAAATTTGTGGTGTTATGGGCCACCTTAACCTGTGTGATTGTGTTAGTCTTGTACGTATGTGGTTGTTTCTACCACTCTAAATTCCAAGCATCTGCCTCTAACCCTAGGAAGCTC
Organism: Oncorhynchus keta; assembly: GCF_023373465.1. Taxonomy (NCBI): domain Eukaryota; kingdom Metazoa; phylum Chordata; class Actinopteri; order Salmoniformes; family Salmonidae; genus Oncorhynchus; species Oncorhynchus keta. The sequence goes on along the minus strand of NC_068445.1, from coordinate 2,978,437 downwards.
TTTGCCACCTTCTCCTCCCTCCTGAATCCTCCCCCCCCCCTCCTCCCTCTCTGCAGATGACTTCGTCAACCATTTTGAAAAGAAGGTCGACGACATCCGATCCTCGTTTGCTAAGTCAAACGACACCGCTGGTTCTGCTCACACTGCCCTACCCTGTGCTCTGACCTCTTTCTCCAGATGAAATCTCGCGTCTTGTGACGGCCGGCCGCCCAACAACCTGCCCGCTCGACCCTATCCCCTCCTCTCTTCTCCAGACCATTTCCGGAGACCTTCTCCCTTACCTCACCTCGCTCATCAACTCATCCCTGACCGCTGGCTACGTCCCTTCCGTCTTCAAGAGAGCGAGAGTTGCACCCCTTCTGAAAAAACCTACACTCGATCCCTCCGATGTCAACAACTACAGACCAGTATCCCTTCTTTCTTTTCTCTCCAAAACTCTTGAACGTGCCGTCCTTGGCCAGCTCTCCCGCTATCTCTCTCAGAATGACCTTCTTGATCCAAATCAGTCAGGTTTCAAGACTAGTCATTCAACTGAGACTGCTCTTCTCTGTATCACGGAGGCGCTCCGCACTGCTAAAGCTAACTCTCTCTCCTCTGCTCTCATCCTTCTAGACCTATCGGCTGCCTTCGATACTGTGAACCATCAGATCCTCCTCTCCACCCTCTCCGAGTTGGGCATCTCCGGCGCGGCCCACGCTTGGATTGCGTCCTACCTGACAGGTCGCTCCTACCAGGTGGCGTGGCGAGAATCTGTCTCCTCACCACGCGCTCTCACCACTGGTGTCCCCCAGGGCTCTGTTCTAGGCCCTCTCCTATTCTCGCTATACACCAAGTCACTTGGCTCTGTCATAACCTCACATGGTCTCTCCTATCATTGCTATGCAGACGACACACAATTAATCTTCTCCTTTCCCCCTTCTGATGACCAGGTGGCGAATCGCATCTCTGCATGTCTGGCAGACATATCAGTGTGGATGACGGATCACCACCTCAAGCTGAACCTTGGCAAGACGGAGCTGCTCTTCCTCCCGGGGAAGGACTGCCCATTCCATGATCTCGCCATCACGGTTGACAACTCCATTGTGTCCTCCTCCCAGAGCGCTAAGAACCTTGGCGTGATCCTGGACAACACCCTGTCGTTCTCAACTAACATCAAGGCGGTGGCCCGTTCCTGTAGGTTCATGCTCTACAACATCCGCAGAGTACGACCCTGCCTCACACAGGAAGCGGCGCAGGTCCTAATCCAGGCACTTGTCATCTCCCGTCTGGATTACTGCAACTCGCTGTTGGCTGGGCTCCCTGCCTGTGCCATTAAACCCCTACAACTCATCCAGAACGCCGCAGCCCGTCTGGTGTTCAACCTTCCCAAGTTCTCTCACGTCACCCCGCTCCTCCGCTCTCTCCACTGGCTTCCAGTTGAAGCTCGCATCCGCTACAAGACCATGGTGCTTGCCTACGGAGCTGTGAGGGGAACGGCACCTCAGTACCTCCAGGCTCTGATCAGGCCCTACACCCAAACAAGGGCACTGCGTTCATCCACCTCTGGCCTGCTCGCCTCCCTACCACTGAGGAAGTACAGTTCCCGCTCAGCCCAGTCAAAACTGTTCGCTGCTCTGGCTCCCCAATGGTGGAACACACTCCCTCACGACGCCAGGACAGCGGAGTCAATCACCACCTTCCGGAGACACCTGAAACCCCACCTCTTTAAGGAATACCTAGGATAGGATAAAGTAATCCTTCTCACCCCCCTTAAAAGATTTAGATGCACTATTGTAAAGTGGCTGTTCCACTGGATGTCATGAGGTGAATGCACCAATTTGTAAGTCGCTCTGGATAAGAGCGTCTGCTAAATGACTTAAATGTAAATGTAATGTAAATGTTGATTGCGTGTATGTATGAAAGTTATTGTTTCCAGGACTATAGAGAGATCAATGACACTACAGATGGGGGCGTTATGGGCCGATTCCAGGTTCCGACCCGTGGAGAACTGAAGGCATGTCTACAGAGGAAGTGGACGAATCTGGATCTGTCATTTATGGGGAATTTATGTTTGATGAGCCTCGTGTTGAGATGAAGGGGAATTAGATTGTAATTTGTTTCCATGATTAAACTGTTTTTTAATGAAGGTCGTGACGAAAATCCGGAAGGAAGAGTTATGATTCTGATGTAGGTTTAAAAACAGTTGGAGTTAAGGTTAGATTTGATTAATGATATTTGGAGAGTTGGATAAACATTTATAATAATGTTAATTTGTTGATTATGTGTGTGTCTATTCATATGATAATCTGATAAACCTCTATAAAAAGGTTAGTTAAATTCGTTTATACTTATATTTTTTATGATTAAATAAAACTAGATGTAGATTTGAATGTATAATATTTGATCAAAGGGAGGATTGATAGAGGAAATTGTAGTTAAGATGAATAATTATGTATACATTATTGATATTCTAATACTATTATGATATGATATGAAAAGTAAAAGTTATTGGTTAAGCTGTTACTGAAAATGTAAGCAGAACTAATTTGATTGTCTGTGCCTCTTGGGAAGGTCAAGGGGGAGAAAAAGCTTTTCAGACAAGATAAGAATGTTTGGGTTTTGTTCCATTGGTGAGAGAAAAGTATATATTTTAGACAGGTTGTAATGTCTGGTTTATAATATATAATATATGCCATTTAGCAGACGCTTTTATCCAAAGCGACTTACATTCATGTGTGCATACATTCTACGTATGGGTGGTCCCGGGAATGGAACCCACTACCCTGGCGTTACAAGCGCCATGCTCTACCAACTGTGCTACAGAAGGGGGAGTAGAAAGCATCTCCGGACCTAAACAAAAAAACAACGGGGCTATCGTGGTAAACTGATGATGTCATTTTGAGTTTATAACCTGTGGAAATCTGTGTATGTAGTTAGTACTCTCTGGAATTAAACTCTCTTTAACATGGCTTTTAAGACTGGTCTCGATCTACTTCATGCATAATTAATGAACTTACAACTCATTAATGAATTAGAAATGAGTGCTAATTGGTTTTGGCAATTAAAACATTAAAGGAATTTAGAATTCCTCTATCAGTAAACAATTTAATTTGATTGCTTTTCTGATTTCCGTGACCAAGTTACCTGCTGCTAGCTGGACAAAATGCTATGCTAGGCTATCGATAAGCTTAATGCTTGTCTAGCTTTGGCTGTAAAGCATATTTTGAAAATCTGAAAATCTGAGATGACAGGGTGATCAACAAAAGCCTGTGTCTCAATATATTTCATTTGTGATTTTCATGAATAGGAATATTTTCTAGGGATATGTATGTCCGTTGCGTTATGCTAATTAGTGTCAGGCGATGATTACGCTCCCGCATGTGGGATGGGGAGTCAGTAGAGGATTTATTAAAGGGCAAATCCACATATGAAACAATAACAAAACGGTCAATTATAACCACTCTCAGATGAATAGACAGAGCTATTGATGCAAGGACTGGTCATCCATTATATAAAAAGTGTAGTTTTAACCATGTTACAAACATTGGAGTAAAACAAACTTCTGTTTTGGGTTCTCATGGAGTGTGACAGTTGAACTAAGCTCATGAGACAGTTGAACTAAGCTCATGAGGCATTTATAAGTTATATTCTTCAAGTATCAATGGATATATATATATATATATATATACAGTACCAGTCAAAAGTTTGGACACACCTACTCATTAAAGGATTTTTCTTTATTTTTACTATTTCTACATTGTAGAATAATAATAAGGCATCAAAACTATGAAAAAAGACACACGGATGATCAGTAACATACAGACAGCTCAGAAAAATACTTTGTTTAAAATGTAATCTGCCACCTTATGATAATATCATGATATTTGTGTATCAATTATGATGCCATGATATATACCACATGTATTGAGGATGTGTGTTATGATCCCATGTACTGTGTTGCAATTTGGATGTAATATTCTAGTCATGTTAGTGCAGTGCATTGAGATGTGTGATTGACAACAGTCAGAATGACACCCTCGTTAAAAGGATAATTGGACAGGTAAAAGGTAAAGAGGTATGCAGAAAACACACACACACACATAGATATACACAGTACCAGTCAAAAGTTTTGACACAGCTACTCATTCAAGGGTTTTTCTTTATTTTTACTATTTTCTACATTGTATAATTATAGTGAAGACATCAAACCTATGAAATAACACCTATGGAATCATGTAGTAACCAAAAAAGTGTTTAACAAATCAAAATATATTTTATATATTTGAGATTATTCAAAGTAGCCACCCTTTACGTTGATGACAGCTTTGCACATGCTTGGCATTCTCTCAACCAGCTTCACCTGGAATGCTTTTCCAACAGTCTTGAAGGAGTTCCCACATATGCTGGTGGGGATGCTGGTTGGTTTTGAGGCTCATACCATCTCTTACTTTAGGGCGTCCTTTGGGTTGATGTTGGTCAGTTTGACTCTCTCCTCTTGGCTCTTCCTGTCGCGAACCTCTCCCTCCTGATGGAAGCCAACCATCAGCTGATAATGAAGCTGGTTGAGAGAATGCCAAACGTGTGCAGAGCTGTCATCAAGGCAAAGGGTGGCTACTTTGAAGAATCTCAAATATATTTGGATTTGTTTAACACTTTCTTGGTTACTACATGATTCCATATGTGTTATTTCATAGTTTTGATGTCTTCATTATTATTTTACAACGTAGAAAATAGTAAAAATAAAGAAAAACCCTTGAATAAGTAGGTGTGTCCAAACTTTTGACTGGTACATTTACAGTTTTTCGGGTCCCTTACATGTAACATGACATGTAATCCGTTACTCCCCAACCCTGTATATATATACACACATATTCCGGACACCGACATTGCTCATCCTAATATTTATATATTTCTTACTTCCATTATTTTACTTTTAGAGTTGTGTGTATTATGAGATATTACTGCACTGTTGGAACTATGAACACAAGCATTTCGCTACACCCACAATAACATCTGCTAAACAACATTTTTCAAACACCTGAAACAGCTTTTTCCTGCAATCTAGAGGCATAATCATTATGCCTAATTCTATGTAAAAATATATTATAAAAAATATGTATATTGTTCTGCATAGGTTATTTAAGTATACCTCTTTACCTGTTCAATTGCCATTTTAATGAATGATGCTCATTGATTCCTGAGAACTTTTATGCCTTAGGAGTTTAGTACAACTGCCACACTGGTATATAGTATTATAACCCTAAAGACTAGCAACCTTGTCGGCAGGCATGCCGGCTAAGATAGACAAGCTACTCTAACTTGATTGATAGCCTGAAATGGCTTGGTAGCTAGTTATGGGGCTGGGAGATTGGGAACCTTTCTAGCTGGCTGGCTAAAGCAAGTTAATAAAATTGCTATGTGGCTAGTATTACAGAGATTAATTAATTCATCAAGAAGAAATCAATAGGTTACATAGCTTTGATCAAATTCATTTATAATCAAGTCCTGCCCCTCACCTGCAGCTGAAATCAAATCTGTGTGTGTCACTCAACATTCCCCTCTCCTCCTCCACTGACGATACTGTCTGCAGACACTAGAGTATATAGCATCCTGCCAAGCATATCTTTGCGCCATGGTGCACCTTGGAGGCAACCGCTTACTAGGGAGAAACACACTGACAGATCTTTTTATAAATAATTCTGATAAAACGTGGGCTTAAAAAATTACGTTTAGTCATTAATAAAAAATAAAGTATAAACATCTTATGACATGAGGCCTCTGGTTGACATTGAAATTCATGGACTCACTAAAACGTACATATTTCATTTGATCGGGACACATGTACTATCTGTCCACAGCATATAAATATAACGGAATCATTCAAACGCTATGTTAGTATAAAACATCAAATACGGTCCAAACAGAAGAGATAAAGACACTAGGCTATAAACTTGGATTATTTCCAAACATTTTGAATTAATATAATTCTGTGTTTGAGTGTTTACTTCCTCCCCTCTTACATAAGGACACTATACAGCTACAATGTAAAACAAAGGACGCCTAGAGATAGATATACTGTGGCAACATTACAGAGAAAGATTGAGGTCCATAATGTGTGTGCGTACTGTAGTTGTCTCCTTACAGACTAACAGACAGACCCACCGGCCCTCGAGGAGACCATACTGTACCCCACTGAGGCTGAGTTTAGGGGTATAGGATGCTGGTAGTGGTAGTGGTAGTGGTGGAGAATGGAGGACGCTGGAGGTTTTGAGGCTCATAACATCTCTTCCTTTAGGGCGTCCTTTGAGTTGATGTTGGTCAGTTTAACGCTCTCTTCCTGGCTCTTCCTGTCACGAACCTCTCCCTCCTGATGAAAGCCAACCATCAGCTGATAGACCACCACACCAATGATGGCGCCCAGGAATGGGGCGAAGATGGGCACCAGGAACCAGCACTGGTTGGCACTGAGAGAAAGAGAGCGAGAGAGTGAGAGAGAGACATATCCAAGAAGTTGTACGAGAGAGAAGATTCTTTCTTAATCTTTGCCTCCTCTGCTTTTACCCGTTTGATCCATCGTCACCATCTCCCATTTTGTTTCATCGTTATATCAATAATGTACAAATCTCTAACCAGGAAATTGATACCGTGTGGTAGAATACATGTGAAGAGGGCAGAGAGGTGAAGAGAGAACCAGATGCATGCAGAGAGTGAAAGAGGATTGTGGGAGGACTCACGTGAAGACCTCGGTGCCCCAGCCTGCCAGAGCGGTAAAGAGGCGTGGCCCCAGGTCCCTGGCAGGGTTGACAGCGTAGCCAGAGTTGAAGCCCATGGACAGGCCGATGACCAGCACCACAAAGCCCACCGTGAAGGCCTCCAGGCCCTGGGGAATGGGATTGTTATGGGGGTCCACGATGGCCAGGATACAGACGATCAATGCTGCAGTGCCAATCGTCTGTGATAGAGATACCTCCATTAACATGGAGAACTCCGAATATACTAGTAGTTCTAATTCCTGATCCAACCAGTTTGGGGGTTGTATGCGGAAGAACGGGGCTTACCTGGTCGAAGAAGCCGTTGACCAATGTGAGATGTTTGCCAGGGTAGGTGGCGAAGATGCCAGCGGTGGCGTTGGGCCCGGTAACAATGAGTTCTCCAGCATAGTTCAACAGAGCGTCTGAGAGGAGAACACACACACATTATGATATAACATCAACTGTAACGAGGTGTTACGCTATACACAGATTCAACCTTAAGTTAAGACTTTTTAAAGAGTTGACTCCGACAGATGCTTTCCTGTCCATCCATGGACATTTCCGAGGACTCACCATAGTACAGACCAAAGATGATCCCGGAACCCAGGAAAGCTCCCAGTGTCTGGAAGACGAAGTAGACTGGAAACTTTCTCCAGCGATCTCTCCCAAGCAGGCAGAGGGCAAAGGTTACTGCCGGATTGAGATGGCCTCCTAGGAAGAAAAAAACCATGTTGACAGATTGTTAACATTAAAGCGGGACAGACATTTAGGATCACGACTTAGAGACATGACTCAGCCTTGGAATAACTCATGGTAAAAAATCCGCTCAAGGAGAACCTCTACACCTAAACATGTTGGTGAGTTAATTCATCTGCATGTATTGCTGATATGAGGTTTGTACCTGATACCTGGCCACAGACCAGGATCCCTAGGGTGGCAGCGAAGCCGAAAGCAAAGTTGACAGTTAGGAACATGCCATGAGATCCTCCACTAAGCACCAGTTGAGCCACTGCACCACAACCAAACATCTGTCAAGAGAGGGAAGAAACAAAAAGAAATAACATGGGTACCAACAAACAATGATCATCAACATTGCCTGTAAAAAAAGGTTGTAAAGACTGCATATGAGGAGCACTCGGTGTGTTTAAAGCCAGAGCAGAGCCAAACATTTACTCATTGCTATGTAAACACACATACAGTTAACATACAGTGCCTTGCAAAAGTATTCATCCCTCTAGGAGTTTTTTCCTATTTTGTTGCATTAGAACCTGTAATTTAAATGGATTTTTATTTGGATTTTGTGTAATGGACATACACAAAACAGTCCCTATTGGTGAAGAAAAAAAATAGTTTAAATTAATATGATTTTGTTTTTGTAAATGGAAAAGCGGTGCGTGTATATGTCTTCACGCCCTTCAGTAAGATCTGGTGCATCCAATTACCTTCAGAAGTCACATAATTAGTTAAATAAAGTCCACCTGTGTGCAATCTAAGTATCACATGATCACAGCATTTATACACCTGTTCTGAAAAGCCCCAGAGTCTGCAACACCACTATGCAAGCGGCACCACCAAGCAAGTGGCACCATGACGACCAGGGAGCTCTCCAAACAGGTCAGGGACAACATTGTGGAGAAGTACAGATCAGGGTTGGGTTATAAAATATCTGAAACTTTGAACATCCCACGGAGCACCATAAAATTGACTATTAAAAAATTGAAAGGAAATGGCACCACAACACCTGCCAAGAGAGGGAAAAACTCAAGGACCTGCCAAGGAGGGCATTGATCAGAGGGCAACAAAGAGACCAAAGATAACCCTGAAGGAGTTGCAAAGCTCCACAGCAGACTTTGGAATATCTGTCCATAGGACCACTTTAAGTCGTACACTCCACAGAGCTGGGCTTTAGAGTGTCCAGAATAAAAATAAGCAAACATGTTTGGTCTTCGTCAAAAGGCATGTGGGAGAATCCCCAAATATATGGAAGAAGGTACTCTGGTCAGATGAGACTAATATTGAGCTTTTTGGCCATTAAGGAAACCGTTAGTCTGGCGCAAACCCAACACCTCTCATCACCCCAACACCACAGTGAAGCATGGTGGTGGCAGCCTCATGCTGTGGGGATGTTTTTCATTGTCAGGGACTGGGAAACTGGTCAGCATTGAAAAAATGATAGATGCTGCTAAATACAGGGAAATTCTTGAGCGAAACCCGTTTCAGTCTTCCAGAGATTTTAGACTGGGGCTGAGGTTCACCTTCCAGCAGAACAATGACCCTAAGCATACTGCTAAAGCAACACTGAGTGGTTTAAGGGGAAACATTTAAATGTCTTTGAATGGCCTAGTCAAAGCCCAGACCTCAATCCAATTGAGAATCTGTGGTTGCTGTACATCAGCAGAACCCATCCAACTTGAAGAAGCTGGAGTAGATTTGCCTCGAAGAATGGAGAAAAATCCCAGTGGCTAGTTTTGTCTTATTTCTTGTTGTTTCACAATAAACAAATATTTTGCATCTTCAAAGTGGTCGGCATGTTGTATAAATCAAATGATACAACCCCTCCCAAAAAAATCTCTCTTAATTCCTGGTTGTAAGGCAACAAAATAGGAAAAATGCCAAGGGGGGTGAATACTTTCGCAAGCCACTCTAGAGATCACTCAAGAGGCTTTGCCAGTATACATGTTAAACAAATGGATATCCTAGATGTATTACTTTTCATCCCTGTAGGTATGTGCAGGTCAGAAAGGGTATACAATCATTATCAGTGAAACTGGTCGCCATGATGATTTAAATGGGCTTTATTGTGTATTAACAGGTATGAGGGGAGGAAATTGTGAAATTGTTGTCCGTGTTGAGATTTGATGGTCCCAGGCCAAATGATGGGCATTTTTCAGATACCGATGTATCTGATAGAAACAAGTGTACTACATATTTCCGCCCTGATATGAATATGCTGGCAGGAAACACCGTGTTTTATATGCTCTAGAATGGAAACAAGGATTGATGCAGTGAGAAGAAGTCAGTTTCGGGAGCTGCTGTCATGGTCGTGAATTAGCTATAGAGTTGCCAAGGTGGTCATACCGCATTGTGTGTTTGCACGCCGACTTGTATATATGTGCACGTGTGTGTGTGTGTGTGTCCATTACTATGGGGATAACAGTAGTGTGTGGCATGTGCTGAAACAGCCTGTCGCAAGGCCCCCTGAAGCAGATGCATTGATCTCAGACCACAGGGCACATTGGTTGCGATGAGCTGCAAGGAACTGTCGTCTCGACAGAAGGCTTGGCATCTAGCGGGTGGTTTAACATCGCTGGGGTCAGTGTAAACTTTGGCTCCTGATTAGCCCCGCGGGCCTCATGCTTCCAATTGGCTGGAAAAACACAACTCTTAATACAAATCTTCAGAGGGGCCCATCTTTAGTTAGACATGAAGTTAAATGTCAAAGGGATCTTAATGTCAGAAGCATCTGATAACATGTCAGTATGGAGCCAAATGCCAACTGAATTAGCCTGATCAAATTCCACCAAAAGGTTATTCACTAAGATTCATGACGCCGTAAGAAATGACTTTAAAAGACGGCATCTAACAGGATAATAACCTAAATTAAATCACAGCTCTCTAAGTGGCCTGGTGGTGATAGTGGCAGCACGTCATGACAGCATTACGCCATGACATTACATGAATACATCGCACACTTACTCCCCCAGACTGTCAGGCAGTTCATGCTGTGTCCTCATTCTGAGTGTCTACCGATACACCTGGTCACTCATGCGTTCCCTTTTAGTGAACAGCAATGGAGGGAGGGAAGAAGTCACAGGGAGAGGAAATTCCGGGGTAGCTTTTGATGCCGCCAGTCTTTTCCAACATCCAGATACATTAAAACTGTTATTGGGACAGAAGGAAATGAAGAGGGAAGTGTGTGAATAAAATACTGTGTGATGAAGTCGTCAAACTTTTCCCAGTGGAGCATCACTCCTAGTATGGTTTCGTGTGGCAGCATGTGGTGTCTCATCCCTTCAATTTAAGCAAAGAATAGCACACAATGACTCTTTCATATAAAGAGAAGGCTTATTGCTGTTGTTTTCTCCGCCCATTAGCTCTTCGGTTTATGTAAGGACTGCATTGTTCCCTGGATGGTGCACATGCACACCATCGCTGGGGCCAGAAGGACATGTGTCCAACCACATGTCACACAGGTGACACGGGTAGTCCACTGGGAACAGTCTTCAGTTCAACTTTTAGTTTGGATTTACATTTGGTTACGTTGTCAACTCAGGTGAATTCAACACGAAATCAACAACTAATGTCACCATGTCATTGGATTTAGGTTCAAAGTTGTGTGAAAAAGCAACTTTAAAAAATGTACGTTACTTTTTGTAAATCCAAATCCTGCCATTGCTGAGATCTGTTCTCCATATGCAGGGGTATAGCTCTGTGCATGACAAACACACACGTACATAAACACACCCTGCCCATTCCTTCGCCTCCCTTTACCTGAGTATCAGTCGAGAGCGCCTGACTGTTCACGCAGTCATTACATTACTCAGTCATTAGTATATCTTGACGACAGGTGACGTCTATATATGTCCTGGAGGGCGTGAATATATTTGGCATGTTCAGGTTTCACCCATTGCGCTGTTGCTGTCACTCCCAATACTGCAGTCCATGTTTGACATAGCACTTATTAAATAGACATGCCACACCTGCTACTAGTGCCTTAGACATAGACGTAACAGGTTTAATACACAGTGCTTTTCCATCCATGCTCCTGCTGGAGATTTACATCATTGTTCTATTAGCAGTGCAACGCCAGTCTACGTCCATTAACAATCTTATAATAAAATGGAACTTGTAACGACAAAACGCTTAACCGGTGCAACGAGTTTGACGCTTGTGTTACTTTTCCCACGCTGAAAGTTGGTCCTGTTTTAGCGAAACCAAATGCAAGTCCATTTCTAGATGGACGTCGATGGTAGAGGTCCTGACGCAGCGTGAGAGAATGTACTGCAATAACATTAGGCAATGAAGAAACGCTTTGTAAAACAGGTGTGAGAGAGCCTGTGACTGTGAGTAAAGACTGAGTCATCTCCCTAACAACTTTTTTCTCTCTGAGCAAAGAAAGTGAAACTTAACTGCCTAAAAAGCCTGCAGGTTGTTGGCTACACTGGCTGTATTATCTGGTAGGTGCTTAAAGTACTACTATCCATTTTCTTAAGTGGCCATTTACTGCTAGAGCAAGATAACAAAAACACATGGCAGGGGTTGTTTAGTTTTTCTTGTTTGTTTATTTAACATGGCGGATGGCTAAGGTCTGTCAGTAACCGAGGGGAGATTTTATCTGTCAGTTCCATTAAAGCCAATTTAAAGCTCTACACACACACACACACACACACACACACACACACACACACACACACACACACACACACACACACACACACACACACACACACACACACACACACAACACACACAACAATCCAATTCAACAGATCGACAGATGGCAATTTCCCACCTGGACAAGAAGAGTACATATGTGAGAATGCTGTTAATGGACTATAGCTCAGTATTCAACATAATAGTCCCCCTCCAAGCTACAAGTAGGCAGAAACACCTCTGGTCACACTGACTGGTCACACTGACCCTCAACACGGGGGGCCTCACTGGGGTGGGGTGCTTAGCCCTCTCCTGTACTCCCTTTTCACCCACGACTGCGTGGCCACGCATGACTCCAACACCATCACGATGACACAACGGTGGTAGCATGACAGTGATGAGACAGCCTACAGGGAGGTCAGAGACAACAATCTCTCCTTCAACATCAGCAAGACCAATGAGCTGAACGTGGACTACAGGAAACAGGAGGGGGCTCTGCCTCTTCCTCTAAGTAGTCAGGCATATCTCAGTTCTTTCGTTTATTATCTCTCCCTAACAAACAAGGTTCTAATGTCCAAACAATGGGGCGTAGCTAGCTAAAAGTGATGCGAGTAAAGACACTCCCCCTGGGGCAGGAAATAGACTTGGATTGATTACCAGGTGTGAACAAAACTGAACAGTAAACATAGAAGGTATTAAACATTCGAAAATGTGACTTTTATTGCAAAAATACCTAGTCTCGAAGGGAATTCAACACGGTCAGGTTCTTTGTGAGTATTTGTTAACGTTTTGGTTTGCGGGTGCAGCTTTGCGCATTCATGATATCTGACGATGCTAATATGCTAACTCCAGGTTGTAACCAGAAGTAAATAATGGATTATTGTGGATTCTGTCACCATGGGCCTTAAGACATGAATTATCCCTTTGACATGGACCACACACACCTGCATAGTCTTGAAGAGTGCCTCTTCCCCCTGAAGAGATTTGACATGGGACCTCAGATCCTCAAGAAGTTCTACAGCTGCACCATTGAGAGCATCTTGACAGGTTGCATCACCGCCTGGTATGGCAACTGCACCACCCTTGACCGCAAGGCTCTACAAAGGGTGGTGCGGATGGCCTAATACATCACTAGGGCCGAGCTCTCTGCCATCCAAGACCTTTATACCAGGCTGTGTCTAATAAAGACACAGAAAATTGCCAAAGACTTAATCATATCACAATCAACTTTTACCAGTTGAATGTAAATGATAGGAGACCGTCGGTGCTACTGTAAGGTCCCTCATACTAAATATTTTCGGTTCCAGGTGCGTAGCAGTCAAAATGAGAATACCGGAAGAGATCGAGACCTGCATGTTGCAGGAATAATTTAAAAGCTGAGGCTAAAAATACATTAAAATAAAAATGTTTATTTGAACATCATGTTGCCAAAATGTTTATAGTGTAAGTCCAACATGCTTGGAGACAGCTTCTATCAAGCAATTAGACTGTTGAATAGCTAATCAATGGCTACCCGTACTATCTGTATGGCCTTTCTGCTACCTGCACTGCACTGGCCATATCCACAGAAAGGAGAAAAGCTCAGGTAAAAAGTTAGAGAAAAACCCGGCAAAATCATCTGAAAACGTAACTTTTTTTATAATGTGCTTTGACTTTGAAAATGTAGGGTAGGTTGTGTATATCGCTAGAGAAAATAAAATCTCATTTTTTTCCCTTTTTAAACTTCATTTTAAGGCAGACAAATGTGAAAGACTATTTCCTTAGGGCCTGTAAACATGCACACCCCTCAAACACGACAGCAGGAGAGCACGGGGTTGCAAGGTGAATCCTGGATCATTATGAAGAGTAAAGATTATGTGTCCATGTTCTCATCAACAAGAGCAATCATATTTTCATACACACTCAAGGAGTGTAATTTATAGGTGCCTATGAGGCTCACATTCCCGACCCCAGAGAATTTGCAAAGGCTAGCAGTGCAAAGGCTAGCAGTGCAAAGGCTAGCACAAGCTGTAAAGCCATGCTGAGCTTATCTGATGGTGTTAAGAACGTAGAGTACGTTCACTCCACATCTAGCTTGAAATATTGCTGATGGAGCAACCCAATTAGTTCCTTTTGTATAACTCAAATGGTTGTTACGTTGTCAAGGAGGATGGTCACGTGTTTATGATCAGAGGAACACCGGTTCGAGACCGGTGTGGGGCCATGGAGGAAGATCTATTGTGAGCAGCTCACTAACGTTGGTTTCACTTACCAGTATCCATCACTCTCACATCTAGGCATAACAACAATAGTTGATACACAGGTTCTTGTTAATCGATTAGTATTTTGTCTGCAGGTTTGAATACGCACAAACTAATATTTCTTGTGGCAACGAATCATCACAGTGAAACATGCAATCTACTCATCTGAGAAAGGCTCGAGTGAGGATAACTTGAACATCGATTTGGTAAATTAGGATGTCAGTGAGGTGAAAAAATGGCAGAGCTCTTACCACCAGGATGAGGGTACCCAGACACTCTGCCATGGCCTGGCGCAGCAGCAAGTTACGGATCTGGAAAGTCTGTGCCAGCTTGTCCATGAATATCTTCTGTTTTCCCATGGTTCAGTGCTGCTCAGCTAACCTTCTGTATTATGACTGGGTGACAGCAGGTAGGTAGGTCCTACTGTGTGTGTGTGTGATGGCTAATGCAGTGGCCTCCTCTTATAGGACCTGGACCTCCTGTGATTCCTGCCAAAGCCAGCCCCCACGAGCCTTCCCTACTCTCTCGCTCTTACTCACTCTCCCTCTTCTCCCGTCCTCCGTCTCTCTCCGTTTCTCTTTCTCTCATAACTCCCACATGCTCTGATCTTTCTCACTGATTCAGACTCAAACACACCCTCTCTCTGTCTGTCTCTCACTCTCTTCTCCTTTTCGTCCATCCTGTTTTATTCCTCTCTACCTGAAACTTTATCACCATGTATTTTTGCTGCTTTGTCTGGTTTGAATAGAGGAGTGAGTCATTATATCCCCATAACTGCTCAAAAGGTTTGCTTCTAACATTAATAACTTTTTTGTCTATTCTGTTGAGGCACTGGAGTACATTGCATTCCACTTGACTCTGACAGTATAGATAGCATTCACTTCTTGATCAAATATGATCTACCTTCATGTTTTTTTTCTGTTATCTGCTATATCCAACATTGTATTTTATATTGCAACCAGTGTTGGGGAAGATACTCTGAAAATATAGTTTACCAAGCTATCAATGACTTCACACTGGAAGAAGTAAACTTCACTAAAGTTACCTTTAAGAGGAATTATGAAGAAAAAGATAATTAAAGTTACTTAGAGAAAGTAGTTCACGATGCACAAACTACTTTGTCAAAAATCATCCTATCTAAATCTGAAATGTGATAGACTACAAATTGCAAGAACAGATCACTCTGGAGTCAGATGTTAACAGAATGTTAGTTCAGCCAATTAGACAAAAAGTGAGAATTAGGCACACAAAAAGTGTTTCAAGTGAGAATTAGGCAGGTCTGATATCAAAAAAGAAGACATTCTTGCCTACTTCACCCATATTTTATTTTTGGAAAAAAAGTACTGTTTGCTTCCAGTAGTTAGCTACATCACTACATGGGAAAAAAAGTGATTAACTACTGAAAACAATACCAAGACTACCACCAAATGTAAAAACATTTCTAGTTGAACTAAATGTAGTTCACAACTCCCCAACACTGATTTCAACACGATAGAACATTTTGTTGTGAAGTAGCAAAACACACAGAGTGAAAGTAGTCTACTTAAGTCAAGACTTCCCTAATATTAGAGGTTCTGCTCGCCTGAGTTGTGATACCTCATTATAAGCTGTAGACCATACCATTTACCACCACAAACAACTGATGCTGGCATTAAGACCACACTCAACAAGCTATATAGGGCCATAAGAAAACAAGAAAATGCTTACCCAGAGGCGGCACTCCTAGTGGCCAGTGATTTTAATGCAATAAAACTGAAATCTGTCTTACCTAATTTCTACCAGCATGTAACCCGTGCAAATAGAGGCAAAAAAAACTTTTGCACCTTTTACTCCACACACAGAGACACCTACAAAGCTCTCCCTAGCCCTCCATTTGGTAAATCTGACCACAACTCTATCCCCGATTCCTGTTTACAAGCAAAAACTCAAACAAGAAGTACCCGTGAAATGCTCAATACGTAAGTGGCCGGAGGAAGTGGATGCTAAGCTACAGGACTCTTTAACTAGCACAGACTGGAATATGTTCCGGGGTTCATCCGACGGCATAAAAGAGTTTACCACATCAGTCACCGGCTTCATTAATAGGTGCA
Organism: Oncorhynchus keta; assembly: GCF_023373465.1. NCBI lineage: Eukaryota > Metazoa > Chordata > Actinopteri > Salmoniformes > Salmonidae > Oncorhynchus > Oncorhynchus keta. Next base: position 2,962,003 of record NC_068445.1, on the reverse strand, counting down.
TGGTCCCCACAGTGACATGCGTACATATCCCAACCAAAAGCCATGGATTACAGCCAAAATTTGCACCGAGCTAAGGGCTAGAGCTGCCGCTATCAAGGAGCGGGACACTAATCCAGACTCGTATAAGAAATCCTGTTACGCCCGCCGATGAACCATTAAACAGGTAAAGTGTCAATACAGGACTAAGACTGAATCCTACACTGGCTCTGGTGCTGGTCAGATGTGGTAGGGCTGGCAAACTATGATGGATTACAAAAGAAAACCCAGCCGCTAGCTGCCCAGTGATGCGAGCCTACCAGACAAGCTAAATGCCTTCTATGCTCGCTTCAAGGCAAGCAACACAGAATGATGCATTAGAGTACCAGCTGTTCTGGACGACTGTGTGATTACACTCTCCATAGCCGATGTGAGTAAGACCTTTAAACAGGTTAACATTCACAAGGCCGCAGGGCCAGAAGGATTACCAGGACATGTCATTCGAGCATGCGCCGACCAGCTGGCAAGTTTCTAACCTGACATTTTCAACTTTTCCCTGACCCAGACTGGAATATCCACATTTCAAACAGAGCCTAGTCCCTGTGCCCAAGAACACCAAGGTAACCTGTCAAAATGACTATCGCCCCGTAGCACTCACATGTAAAGCCATGAAATGCTTTGAAAGGCTGGTCATGGCTCACAACACCATCATCCCAAACAGCCTCGACCCAACTTTAATTTCATACCGCCCCAACAGTTCAACAGATGATGCAATCTCTATTTTACTTCACACTGCTATTTTCCCACCTGGACAAAAGCAACACCGACATGAGAATGCTGTGCCCTCCAAGCTCATCACTAATTTAAGGACCCTGGGACTGAACACCTCCCTCTACAACTGAATCCTGGACTTCCTGACGGGCTGCCCTGGAGGTGGTGAGGGTAGGCAACAACAAATCCACCATGCTGACCCTCAACACGGCTGCCCCTCAGGCCTGATCACAGAAAACGATGAGAAAACCTATAGAGAGTTCGGTCAGAGACCTGGCAGTGTGGTGGCAAGACAACAACCTCTACCTCAACAAGACAAAAGAGCTGATAGTAGACTTCAGGAAATGGAGGGCCGAGGACGTCCTCATTCACATTGACGGGACTGTAGTGGAGCAGGTCGAGAACTTAAAAGTTCCTTGGTGTCCACATCTAGAAGGACCCATCATGCTCCAAACACACCAACATAATCGGGAAGAAGGCCCGACAACACCTCTTCCCTCTCAGGAGGCTGAAAAGATTTGGCATGGGCCCTCAGATCCTCAAAACGTTATACAGCTGAGAGCATCAGGACCGGCTGCATCACTATTTGGTAAAGGCAACTGCTTTGAATCTGATCGCAAGGCGCTACAGTGGATTGTGTGTGTGCATCACTAGGACCGAGCTCCATGCCATCCAGGACCTCTATACCAGGCGGTATTGGATAAAAATTGTCAAAGACTCCAACCTCCCAAGTCATAGATTGTTCTCCCTGCGGTACCAAAAAGGCACCTGAACAGCTTCTGCATCCAAGCCATAAGACTATTTGCATTGACCACTTTTGTTGTTGTTGTACTGACTCTCTTGCACTATGCACACTCACTGGAGTCTACCCACACAGACAGTACATATGCTCAAACACACACACACTCACTGGAGTCTACCCACACAGACAGTACATATGCTCAAACACACACACACTCACTGGAGTCTACCCACACAGACAGTACATATGCTCAAACACACACACACTCACTGGAGTCTACCCACACAGAAAGTACATATGCTCAAACACACACACACACACACACACACACTGATGACAAACACATAGACACAATGCTGCTCTGTTTATAGTCTATCCTGATTGCCTAGTCACTTTTACCCTCGTATTACCTCGTACCCCTGCACATTGCCACGGTACCGGTACTCCTTGTATATAGCCTCGTTAACTATTATTTTATTGTGTAACTATTTCTTTTTTTATTTTGCAAATTGTTCTTACTTTTTAAGTCTGCATTGTTGCAAAAGGACTCGTATTTCACAGTAAAGTCTGCAACTGTTGTATTCGGTGCATGTGACCTTGATTTGATATATAATTCATTCATACAGACAAGGCTACTCCTCCATCTCCCCCCGAGTGACATTCAGGAAAGTTCTTACCCTAATTTGGCCTGATAATCAAACGCCTATTTTTCCAAACACTGTCATGAGATACTGTAGCACAAAAATGTTGTACAATCCGTAAACGATTGCATTATGTTTTACAAAAACATATTTCACAAAAATGTCACCTATTCCAAAACTGGATGTCTGGCCACGTGAGGAACTGCAGGTGAGTAGTTTGCGTAGCCTACTCTGAATGACTGAGTAAACTGGTTAATGTAAACAGTTAGAATCCAAAACACACGCATGCAAAAAACTCACTTTACTAGGGTAGCATTTACCATAAGAAAAATACATCTCATAAAACTCCATCTCAACCTTAACAGCTGTGGAGCTTTTGCATTGACAGTGCAAAACTATAGAGTTCATCACCTTGACTACACACAGACACATGCTAGACCAGCTCCTTCTAAGAGGCTATAGGAGGGTTGGTAAACCTGAGATCGAGCGCGTCTGTGTCATTCCTCACATGGCCAGACATCCACTTTTGGTATAGGTGCCATTTTTGTGAAACATGTTTTCGTAATGCAATCGTTTACAGACTGATGATGGAAATAGCCTCTTAGGAGCTGGTTCACTACCCACCCTGATCAAGCCTTTTTGGACAACACTACACTTCAGCAGGTCTCACATCTCTTCACTACTTCAGCATCCCATAGATGGGCTCATTTTCCCCCAAAGTATTTGTTCAATTAAGGGACAAATCAAATAAAATGTATTTATATAGCCCTTCGTACATCAGCTGATATCTCAAAGTGCTGTACAGAAACCCAGCCTAAAACACCAAAACAGCAAGCAATGCAGGTGTAGAAGCACGTGGCTAGGAAAAACTCCCTGGAAAGGCCAAAACCTAGGAAGAAACCTAGAGAGGAACCAGGCTATGTGGGGTGGCCAGTCCTCTTCTGGCTGTGCCGGGTGGAGATTATAACAGAACAATGTTCATAAATGACCAGCATGGTCAAATAATAATAATCACAGGCAGAACAGTGTAAACTGGAGCAGCAGCACGGCAAGGTGGACTGGGGACAGCAAGGAGTCATCATGTCAGGTAGTCCTGAGGCATGGTCCTAGGGCTCAGGTCCTCCGAGAGAGAGAAAGAAAGAGAGAATTAGAGAGAGCATACTTAAATTCACACAGGACACCGGATAGGACAGGAGAAGTACTCCAGATATAACAAACTGACCCTAGCCCCCCCGACACAAACTACTGCAGCATAAATACTGGAGACTGAGACAGGAGGGGTCAGGAGACATTCAGTGCAGATCTAACATTCTGTGTTTCTGTCGACAAAACTACATAAAGCACTGATGAATAGTGATAAAACATCCCAAATGGGAAAATATGCAACAGTCAAGTCAAAAGCAAGTTATCACATTAAAACGGGAGTTCAAACTTCAGTCACAGCTGGTTAGGCAAGCAGTTGTGGGGACACAATAAATAAAGTAAAGGACAAGACTGTTGAAAAAGTTGAACCAGGCAACCAGATAATTCCCAACGTGCGAGGAGTCACGATTTGAGCAGGAAATCCTGTAATGATTAAATAGCTAACAACATTGGGCGAGTACAAAATAAGTCCGGACAATTATCTGTCCATTGTGACATGATTATGTGGGAGATGGACACAATGGAGCGTGATTAGGTATAACACGTCGCCTCTCCTTGGAATTTCCTCAACATCTAGTCAGTATGTCAACACATTTTTTACATTTTTTAGACATGCATTCATGGTGATTGTCGCTTTTCAACGTCTGTGTACAGTGTGATGACCAAATTAATATCCCCCGCGGGATAATGAAGTTGAGTGAGCTAAACTGAACATAGCACTAGCAGGAATCGCAATCACAAGGAGCTTATTCCAAAGAAAGCTTCAAGATGAAAATACATTTAGCAGGCATACATGGAGGGGTCAGTGCCAGTTCGAAAAAAAATGCCATGCTTAAATGCTCAATTGAAATGGGAAAATGATAAACACATTTATATTTTCAGATTTGTGCACATGATTCATGCCACAATGAAATTGCAATGTTAAAATGAAAATGGATCATTGCAAATGGTAAATAAGTTGGTGAAAGGTTAACAGAAAACGGTAATTGCTTATGTGCAAAGTGAAATGGAGTGTGTGTTTTTATTTTCCAACCGCCCAATTGAGCATTTTCTCTTTTCATTTTCAAACTGTATGCAAATTGCTTCCTGGAGGCGTGAACCAGGAGAGCAACACGACACCACAATGCAGTGATATCATAGCCATGTCACACACTATGCCCATTGATATTAGACTAGTGTAACTGATGGGGTTTGAACCTGGTGTCCTGTACACCAGAAGAACTTCTTAGCCTGCTAAACCAACTCTTAGGTAATTCAGCCTGGGGAGCCAATGCTTTTTTTCTGGTCTCAGGCAGAAACTCAACACTAGGCAAAGTTACTCATCACATCTTTGTGGTCACCGAACAACTTCTTTCTGGTTAGTTAGTCGCATAATGAGTACTCTTACCTGATACCTGAAGAGTTGCATTGGCTATGTCTGATACCTGAAGAGTTGCATTGGCTATAGCCACTGGGCACAGTTCAATGTGTAGTTTTGTTTACATTCGGTTGAATTGGCAACTAAGAGAGAACTCAATATGATAAAAAAAAGTCACCTTTTCATTGGATTTAGGTTAAAGTTGGGTGAAATACAAAATTCCCTTACATTGATGACTTTTTGCAAATCCAATCTGTTTCTCACATTGATTCAACATCACATTTTTTTTTCAAAATTACGTGGAAAAAACATTGATTCAACCAGTTTTTGCCCAGAGGGTAGGCTTTGGTTTAGCGGGCTTATGTGCTCTTCTGATGTGCAGAAGACCCTTGTTCGAACCGTCACTCATATTTATGCTGTGGCTCAGATGGGTCAACGTGAAGAGGTCAAAGGATGGTGAATTGTAACGGAGGAGGTTCAGTTAACACACATGTATGAGTAGGCCTTACCAAAGACCTGAAGAGTTGCTTTGGCTCCCAGAGTCAATGCCTGGGCTTCAGTTTAGCAGGCCTATGCTTTTCTGGTGCGCAGGAGACCTGGGCTCGTACCCTGTGTTGGTTACACTAGTCTAAAAATCTATGTACAGAGCACAGGTTGTTGGCACCTGATTTGGGGAGGTGGGCTCGTGGTAGTAGCTAGAGCAGAATTGGTGGAATGGTATCAAATACATGGTTTCCATGCGATTGATACCATTCCCTCTGTTCCAGCTATTGTTATGAGCCGTCCTCCCCTGGTACAGAAAGCCTGGCATGGCTAGGATGTACTACCACAGGAGGATGTACTACTACAGGAGGATGTACTACCACAGGAGGATGTACTACCACAAGAGGATGTACTACCACAGGAGGATGTACTACCACAGGAGGATGTACTACCACAGGAGGATGTACTACCACAGGAGGATGTACTACCACAGGAGGATGTACTACCACAGGAGGATGTACTACCACAGGAGGATGTACTACATGGTGTTTCTCTTCTGATTCGACAACAATGTATGTCAATAAGTCATTTTTTTGTGTAAATGCGGTGTCTTTTTCTGTGATATACAAATGCTACCAAAAGGTTGCACCGTGTAGAAAACTGCATTTCAGCCATCTTTCAATAGTTACCCATCTTACTGGAGCTTATTCTTATCCAGAATCATCCATGTTAAATGTAGAAGTATTTAGAAACATATTCTATTCTTATTTACAATAAAAAGTGACTCCGAAATGACCATTCATTTCTATTGGGCACAAAATAATCTGAAACGTAACCAAAATAAACAGCAAATGCAACCAAACAAAGTGTAATCACAAGCATAATATAAATCATTGTGTGCTAGGAATATATGAGAAAAAACAAAAACTTTTGACTACTTTAATACACAAGTGAATGTCCCAATACTTTTGATCCCTAAAATAAGGGGGGGCGATGTATAAAAAGTGGTGTAGATTCTAAACAATTCACCCAATGTGGATGAAAAAAACCCTCAAATTAAAGCTGACAGTCTGCACTTTAATGTCATAATCATTGTATCATTTCAAATCCAAAGTGCTGGAGTTGAGACTGGAGTTGAGACAAAACATGTGTCACTGTCCCAATACATACGGAGCACACTGTGCGTACAAAACAGTAACACAGACATGGTTAAAGCACCAGCGAAAACAAAGACATCACATGGTTAGCTTCTTACAACGTTTATTTTATCCAGTAAATGTGCATGGCTTGCGTTTAGTACACAATTGGATATACAATGACGAACTGTGTTACAACATGTTGATTTCATTTTGACAAAAAGGTGTCAACGAGTGGACACGTTTTGCTGGCTACGGGGTAATCCATTTCAAAATGTGATTGTTTAAGTTAAAATACAATTACCGTACGTGTCTCTGTGTGTGTGTTTGCGCACATGCTCAGTCCACACCACCCATTCATCGGTCCTTGCCTCCACTGACTTGACCAGACCCTGACCCATGACCCTGATGGCCTCCACGTTGGGGACAGTGTGAGAATCCTCCCCACTCACCTCAACACGATGAGCCACCATCTGTGAGGTCTGGAAGAGGGCGAGACACATGACCGAAATTGAGATTTTTCTGTCTTTATCTTGGAAGGCAGTGGGCTGAAGGCTTTGGGCTTCAATGGAACTATGAATAGCTGTTCCATTGATACGTGTGCCTGTTTGCTTCGGCTCAATCTGCCTCTCAATTCATAAATTGACTAGTTAGGAGCACCGGAAATATTTGTAAAAAATAAAAAATGTTACGGTTGCTATAGCCTGTATTTGGCCTACATGTATTCTAGATACTTCTGAAGCACATGTTGTGCCCTAGAAACTAATATGTAACCCTGTAAATATATTTGTTAATTTATAAAAAGCTAAAATGGCATTTGTAGAATATTAGGTTTCAACATTGTATAAAAGCACAATTTTCTTGTTGAGATGCTGTCACAATCGTCGTAAGAAGCGGACCAAAATGCAGTGTGGTATGTGTTCATGATGATGTTTTAATTAAAGAAAGCACTGAACACTGAATACAAAAACAATAAACAAATAATGACCGTGAAGCTATATATAATAAGAACTGTGCTGACACAAGCAACTAACACAGACAATCACACACAAAGTACCCACAGACTATGGCTGCCTAAATATGGTTCCCAATCAGAGACAACGATAGACACCTGCCTCTAATTGAGAACCAATCTAGGCAACCATAGACATACAATTTACCTAGAAAGGACACAGCCCCATAAACATACAAAACCCCTAGACAAGTCAAAAAACACATACATAACCCATGTCATACCCTGACCTTACCAAAATAACAAGGAAAACAAAGAATTCTAAGGTCAGGGTGTGACAGATGCATTACATGGACAATTGTAGTTCACCTAAATTACATTGGTTTCCTTACCCTGTAAGCGGTCTGTGGACAGCATCCAGTTTCCCCTGGCACTGTTTCCACATGCTAACGGTTTAGCATTTGTGGCACAAATCCTATTAAAGTCAGAGGAATGATGCTAGCATGTTTCAAGTTCAAATCATCTACTAATTACTTTGTTGAGCTTCACATTCGATTTTAGAGACTTTCGGATGATTTGGACATGACGCTCGAATGGCCCACGAGTAGCTGAAGAATGGCCCGAGACATGGTTTATGAAAGTAAAAACGCAGACATCTAATCCGCTATAGGAAAAAAAATGTTGTGTGGGTAATTTGGGTCATATCTTCTGGACTGCTAGGGCTAGAAAAAAATACATTTTTTGCTATTGTAAAAATGGTACAACCATGATGCTAACGAATATTCACTCAATCGTTTCTCTAGGGCACTCGGAAAACAACAGTAGAGTGAAGTATAATCATTAGAAAAAAATCTTATCCGAGTAATTTCTCTTGTAGGTGCACTGGTGCTCCAAAATTGCAATTGTAGGTAGCACAGCAAAATATTTAGATGCATATGCGACCAAAATGGTCGCACTTTAGAGCCTTGACAAAACTACTCAATACACAGATGGGATTTTATTTTTTTTGGCCGGTCTTTGACAGTGAGAGTTAGTACACCGCAGTTCAATCATTTGAAACAAGTTTGTATTCTATTTCTTCTCTTTCAAGTCTGAGTCTGTTACTATGTTGTGTACAACGCTATTGGATGACTGTACTAGTGACTATACTGGATGTGTGTCCGTGTTCTAACCTGTTCAGATGGAGCCTGTTTGGTCCAGATTGACAGCTTCTTATCTTTGGGCGTGGCAACGAACATGACAGGCAGAAAATCTGGAGACAATGAAGTCATTCTTGTTCTCAGTGTTGTCAGCCGCTACAGATGAGGACAGGACAGAGTGTGGGATGAGGAGAGAGCGTGTGGGATGAGGAGAGTGTGGGGTGAGGAGAGGAGAGAGAGTGGGGGAAAAGTAAGTCTACTACATATGAAGCACATCAGCGAGAGAGAGAGAGAACAACCCCATTGGTTATTTTTTTGTAATGCATGAATATGATAAGATACATACAGTGGAGAGAACAAGTATTTGATACACTGCCGATTTTTCAGGTTTCCCTACTTACAAAGCATTTAGAGGTCTGTCATTTTTATCATAGGTACACTTCAACTGTGAGAGACGGAATCTTTTTTTTAAAATCCAGAAAATCACATTGTATGATTTTTAAGTAATTAATTTGCATTTTATTGCATGACATAAGTATTTGATCACCTACCAAGCAGTAAGAATTCCAGCTCTCACAAACCTGTTAGTTTTTCTTTAAGAAGCCTCCTGTTCTCCACTCATTACCTGTATTAACTGCACCTGTTTGAACTTGTTACCTGTATAAAAGACACCTGTCCACACAATCAATCGAACAGACTACAACCTCTCCACAATGGCCAAGATCAGAGAGCTGTGTAAGGATATCAGGGATAAAATTGTAGACCTGCACAAGGCTGGGATGGGCTACAGGACAATAGGCAAGCAGCTTGGTGAGAACGCAAGAACTGTTGGCGCAATTATTAGAAAAGCCCCCGGTCTGGGGCTCCATGCAAGATCTCACCTCGTGGGGCATCAATGATCATGAGGAAGGTGAGGGATCAGCCCAGAACTACACGGCAGGACCTGGTCAATGACCTGACGAGAGGGACCACAGTCTCAAAGAAAACCATTAGTAACACACTACGCCGTCATGGATTAAAATCCTGCAGCGCACGCAAGGTCCCCCTGCTCAAACCAGCGCATGTCCAGGCGCGTCTGAAGTTTGCCAATGACCATCTGGATCCAGAGGAGGAATGGGAGAAGGTCATGTGGTCTGATGAGACAAAAATAGAGCGTTTTGGTCTAAACTCCACTCGCCGTGTTTGGAGGAAGAAGGATGAGTACAACCCCAAGAACACCATCCCAACTGTGAAGCATGGAGGTGGAAACATCATTCTTTGGGGATTCTTTTCTACAAAGGGGACAGGACGACTGCACCGTATTGAGGGGAGGATGGATGGGGCCATGTATCGCGAGATCTTGGCCAACAACCTCCTTCCCTCAGTAAGAGCATTGAAGATGGGTCGTGGCTGGGTCTTCCAGCATGACAACGACCCGAAACACACAGCCAGGGCAACTAAGGAGTGGCTCCGTAAGAAGCATCTCAAGGTCCCGGAGTGGCCTAGCCAGTCTCCAGACTTGAACCCAATAGAAAATCTTCGGAGGGAGCTGAAAGTCCGTATTGCCCAGCGACAGCCCCGAAACCTGAAGGATCTGGAGAAGGTCTGTATGGAGGAGTGGGCCGAAATCCCTGCCTCAGTGTGTGCAAACCGGGTCAAGAACTACAGGAAACAAATTATCTCTGTAATTGCAAACAAAGGTTTCTGTACCAAATATTAAGTTCTGCTTTTCTGATGTATCAACTACTTATGTCATACAATAAAATGCAAATTAATTACTTAAAAATCATACAATGTGATTTTCTGGATTTTTGTTTCAGATTCTCAGGACGAGAAACAACCTTGTCCCTTTGCAATATATTCATTTCATTTTAAAACATCAAGAATATGACAACATTTAGAAAAGACAGAGAATTACAAGACTAGGTGCATTGAAACCACCTTGGCCCATAGAAACGGACCCGACAAGTTTCTGGCCAATAGCTCGTTTAGGGTCCCCAGAAAAAAAGTGAATTTTCTGCACTGCTCAGGCTCTGAATTACCTATCGAGCCGAAACTTGGGGTCGCCTCGGCTAGGCATACACAATGTCAGAACGGGACCCACAGCTCGAATGTAACTACGTGTTAAGGTTTTTGTTTTTAACGGTTTTAAAAGAAGGCGCTATGAAATATGTGATAGTTGGCTTCTAAATCGAGTTGGACAAAGTGTCAGGCATGTTCACGCAGATGAGCAGGGACCCTGGGCATCTTTCTTTGTGTTTTTAAGAGTCAGTAGAAAGGCCTCTTTTAGTGTCCTAAGATTTCATAACTGTGACCTTAATTGCCTACTGTCTGTAAGCTGTTAGTGTCTTAACGACCGTTTCACAGGTGCATGTTCATTAATTGTTTATTGGTCATTGAACAAGCATTGGAAACAGTGTTTAAACCCTTTACAATGAAGATCTGTGAAGTTATTTACATTTATACAAATTATCTTTGAAATTCAGGGTCCTGAAAAAGGGACATTTCTTTTTTTGCTGAGTTTATATAATTTGGTCATCATACAAGCCATCTGGACATGGTTCACTGACTTTTGGGTTCGGAACTGACTTCCTATGATCATATATGGCAAATGGACATTTGACCCATTTGGAGTATAATGTGTGACAAGTGGACATTTGCATTATTATATGCCTGATATGGATATAACATAGGCCTTAATTTTGCCATATTTGGGGCAGCAGCGTAGCCTAGTGGTTAGAGCGTTGGACAAGCAGCCAAAAGGTTGCAAGTTCAAATCCCCCAAGCTGACAAGGTACAAATCTGTCGTTCTGCCACTGAACAGGCAGTTAACACACTGTTCCTAGGCCATCATTGAAAATAAGAATTTGTTCTTAACTGACTTGCCTAGTTAAATAAAAAAAATAGTAAATGTATAATTGGAGCCTGAAAAAATAAAATTGGTCCAAAACACATTTTCTATCAAGTTTAAGTTTGTCATTTCACCCTTGAGAAGTGACTTTGTCCATTTCCCATATATGTTTCAGACGGTGGAGCATGCTCGCCACCTTTTGGATTTTTGGTTTATTACACCCTGCATGTCCCATGTCCCATGTCCCATTTGCAATATGTTTTGCACCATCTGCAGCCCATTTGAGTGCTATATGCGATTGTGTATATGGTTCACCCAATGGCAATAAGTTGACATTCATTTTTGTCCATTAGGCCTAACAAGTGGTCATCCTCTGAACTGCCTCTGATCTGCAGCCTCACTAAACGCAAATGCATCGTTTGAGTGTTGGAGCGTGCCCCGTACATTTTTTTAAACAAGAAAATGGTGCCATCTGCTTTGATTAGTAAGGAATTTGAAATGATTTATACTTAAGTATATTTAGAACCAAATACTTTTAGACTTTTACTGAAGTAGTATTTTAGAGTAACTTTCTATTAAAAAGGAATCTATACTTTTACTCAAGTATAACATGTGGCTACTTTTTCCACTACCGCCGGTTGTTCAGCAAGAGCCAGCTCCTCATGGAATGATTTTTTTTTTTAAGTGTTTCTATAGGCTATGCAATTGCATGAGAAAACAGAGATGATGGCCTCTATTAAAAAGAGGATCTCAATCAGCTTTCTATATTTATTTCTCAAATGTCCTAATAATTAAGCACATTGCCTTTGTTTTACCAAATCGGAGTAGCCTACCTGACTGGCATGAAAATGAAACGGGGGAAAGCGTCCTCCAGTCGCAATTCAAGTGCATGTGGATGCCATGTTTTTTTGTTTTTTTTTACCCTCCCCCAGTTCCAACAGGTGCATAATGGCCATTGTAAATCAAAACAATTGTTTCAGTATATGTAAAGAGAAGACTAAATTGATCGTCTGATGGGTGAAAATATCACCTGTGAATGATACCCAGCGAGAAACAGAACATGTATTTTTGGGGGGACTTTTTCAAATCATAGCCGCATGCATCATGTAGCCGAGCCCATAGGCCTAAATGTTTTGATAAGGTTTGTACCACAACTAAAGTGGCTAAATAACCTATAGTCTAAAGGTCCAAGAACCCTGGGACACGGTTGGATAGTCCATAGCCTACAGAGCCTAGTGAAACACGTGTTCTTATAAACCCAGTCATTGCACAATCATGTGTGGAAACAGAATTGTGACCAGACACTTTTTTTTCATTTTTTAAAAGAAAATAGAGAACACGAGCCTTGTTGTGCTGCTATATTTATTGCTCAATTCTTTCAAAATTAAAAACACATTAATCTGTTTTACAAGCAGTGTAGCCTACCTGGTATATTAAAAACGTAACTGCACGTAACCAGCATTTGCTATTCCAGACATGACGCCATTCTAAATCAAATTTAAAAATCCCACACGTATTAGCAGGCTTATGTAAAAAAACAGATTACATTTAGACTAGTCTGATGGGTGAGAATATTTTCAAGTGCTTGTCAAAATGTGAACGAAGTGTGTGCAGCCTGCGCAAGAAACAGAGCAGAACGCTTGCCTTTCATGCACCTTTTATCAAATCATCATTAGTCACATCATGCAACCTCAGAAGGTATTATAAGAAAAAAATATATATAGGCTTTTGTATCACCACTAAAGTTGCATAAATGACTAAATTAAGTGTACACAGTGCATTCGAAAAGTATTGAGACCCCTTCCCCTTTTTCCACATTGTTACGCTACAGCCTTATTCTAAAATGGTTTAAATTAATATTAATCTACACACAATACCCCATAATGACAAAGCGAAAAAATTAAATTCATTGGACATAATTTGGAAAGACACACACCGGTCTATATAAAAAGGTCCCACAGTTGACAGTGAACCAAACCATGAGGTCGAAGAAATTGTCCATAGAGTTCCGAGACAGGATTGTGTCGAGGCACAGATCTGGGGAAGGGTACCAAAACATGTCTGCTGCATTGAAGGTCCCCAAGAACACAGTGGCCTCCATCATTCTTAAATTTAAGAAGTTTGGAACCACCAAGACTCTTGCTGGCCGCGGGCCAAACTAAGCAATTGGGTGAAAAGTGCCTTGGTCAGGGAGGTGGCCAAGAACCCGATGGTCACTCTGACATGGCTCCAGAGTTCCTGTGGAGATGGGAGAATCTTACAGAAGGTGAACCATCTCTGCAGCACTCAGCACATCTCTACCAATCAGGCCTTTATGGTAGAGCCCGCTTGGAGTTTGTGAAAAAGGCACCTAAAGGACTCTGACCATGAGATACAAGATTCTCTGGTCTGATGAAACCAAGATTTAACTTTTTTTGGCCTGAATGCCAAGCTTCACATCTGCTTCACATCTGTAGGAAACCTGGCATCCAAGTGGTACTGATCCTGAGAGCCAAATAGGGTACAGTTAACCAATCAGAGGAAACGTTACTGCCAACCAGCCAATTTGAAACCCTCTTGGCACAGGGCACACACCTGATTGTAGGTGCAGCTGGTCATGTCGGCGCACATGTTGAGGTGTCCAGAGGGGTCGACAAACACAACCTGGAAAGCACTGTGGAACTCGGCGAGAGAGGGCTGAGGGAGGGAAAGAAAGGAATAAAATGTGATTGTGATCCATAATTGAGAAATTACGCAACACTCATCCCCCCATTAAGGACATTTGGATTAGTCCTGTCTCACCGCTGTTGAATCTGGGTCTTCTGGTCGGTGGAAGCTGAGGAAGAGAAGAGAGGGATGACAAATGAGAGGGAAGAAAACATATAGACATAATGATATGACCACACTAAGATCTGGCAGCACATCAAACCCATCCTAGGTGAACTCCACTGGCTCCCACCGCATCAACACCCCCTACTGATCTACAAGGCTCTCCAACACCCACCACCTTGCCCCCCCCAAACTGTAGGAGCAAACAGACAGGTAGGTTGAGACGTCATGCGTCTTACCCAGGAAGTGCAAGCTGTTGAGGAGCAGCTGGTAGGTGGTCATGGTGTTGCTGACTCTGCGGGAGGAGAGGAGGTAGGCCAGCAACATGGAGCCTAGGAAACCACTGAAACACTCTGCTCCCTGGGGACGGGAGGAGAGAGAGTAGTGTAAGAGCTGGGTTCAGCCTGATAAAACGGTGTTGATAGAGAGGGAGCTGATGGCGCAGGGGCCCAAACCTGGTCCAGTTCCCTCTGTCCGAGCCACACTTTGAGCAGGGCTACTCCCTCTGCAAAGGCAGTACACTGGGAGCTCACAGCAGTCAGGAACAGCAGGTGGTTCCCGGGGAGCATGTCGCATATAACAGAGCTGTTGTAGTGTAGAGGCTCACTCATATCGACACAAACACACATAATAGGAATCGGTGAGAATGTAGGCTGAGGTCTGATTTTAACTGAAGCATCTCTCCAGTGCACCGCTTGTATAATTCCGGTCAGTGTACTATCTCCATCAACAAGGAGCTTTCATCCCGTAACCATCTGTATACATTAACATTCCAGATCAGAATGGAACTGGAACTGGAACAGGAAAAAATATATCGAAGCTGCTCGGCTTTGGGTAGTGCCCCTCACCTGGCCGAGAGCTCTCCAAGCCAGTGTATCAGTCAGTGCGGATGTTGTTCCTCTGGGGGGGTGGAAGAGGCTGGGCTTGAAGAAGCCCAGAGGATGGCAGGGTTGGAGCCTCAAGATGAAACTGGAGGAATCTTTCCATGGAGAAATAGTCATATCATTGAATCACCCTTGACACACAACCAATTAACTGGTACTTGCTTGAATAGGTACTTGCTAACAAACATATAACATATAGTCCTAAACGATATCTTAACCGCCATCGATAAGAAACATTACTGTGCAGCCGTATTCATTGATCTGGCCAAGGCTTTTGACTCTGTCAATCACCACATCCTCATCGGCAGACTCGACAGCCTTGGTTTCTCAAATGATTGCCTCGCCTGGTTCACCAACTACTTCTCTGATAGAGGGTCTGCTGTCCGGACCTCTGGCACTCTATGGGGGTGCCACAGGGTTCAATTCTTGGACCGACTCTCTTCTCTGTATACATCAATGATGTTTCGCTCTTGCTGTCTGGGATTGAGTCTCTGATCCACCTCTATGCAGACTGACACCATTCTGTATAAAGCATTAAAGAAGTACTGGCCCTTCTTTGGACACTGTGTTAACAACCCTCCAAGCAAGCTTCAATGCCATACAACTCTCCTTCCGTGGCCTCCAATTGCTCTTAAATACAAGTAAAACTAAATGCATGCTCTTCAACCAATTGCTGCCTGCACCTGCCCACCTGTCCAACATCACTACTCTGGACTTGGACAACGTGGACTTGGACTACTCTGGACTTGGATACGTGGACAACTACAAATACCTAGGTGTCTGGTTAGACTGTAAACTCTCCTTCCAGACCCACATCAAACATCTCCAATCCAAAGTTAAATCTAGAATTGGCTTCCTATTTCACAACAAAGCATCCTTCACTCATGCTGCCATCCTACCAATCCTCGACTTCGGCGATGTAATTTACAAAATAGCCTCCAATACCCTACTCAACCAATTGGATGCAGTCTATCACTCTATCACCGCCTCTCCTTACAGTTCTCTGCTGCCAATGACTGGAACGAACTACAAAAATCTATGAACCTGGAAACACTTATCTCCCTCACTAGCTTTAAGCACCAACTGTCAGAGCAGCTCACAGATTACTGCACCTGTACATAACCACCTATAATTTAGCCCAATGTAACGGCGTTCTTCGTTTGTCGAAAGAGAGTCGGACCGAAATGCAGCGTGGTTGTTACTCATGTTCTTTAATGAATGAATCGCGATAAATGAAATAACTTATACAAATACAAAACAACAAACGGAACGTGAAAACTAATTACAGCCTATCTGGTGAACACTACACAGAGACAGGAACAATCACCCACGAAATACACAGTGAAACCCCGGCTACCTAAATACGGTTCCCCATCAGAGACAACAAGAATCACCTGACTCTGATTGAGAACCGCCTCAGGCAGCCAAGCCTATACTAGACACACCGCTAATCAACCACAATCCCAATGCCTATAAAAAACCCAATACGACAATACAATAAACCCATGTCACACCCTGGCCTGAACAAATAATTAAAGAAAACACAAAATACTAAGACCAAGGCGTGACACCCAAACAACTACCTCTTTCTCTACTGTATTTATTTTATTTTTTTTTTTGCTCCTTTGCACCCCATTATTTTTATTTCTTCTTTGCACATTCTTCCACTGCAAATCTACCATTCCAGTGTTTTACTTGCTATATTGTATTTACTTTGCCACCATGGCCTTTTTTTGCCTTTTCCTCCCTTATCTCACCTCATTTGCTCACATTGTATATAGACTTGTTTATACTGTATTATTGACTGTATGTTTGTTTTACTCCATGTGTAACTCTGTGTCGTTGTATGTGTCGAACTGCTTTGCTTTATCTTGGCCAGGTCGCAATTGTAAATGAGAATTTGTTCTCAACTTGCCTACCTGGTTAAAAAAAGGTGAAATAAAAAATAAAATAAAAATATGGGTTGCATGCAAAGCCAACAAACCTTTGACTTTGAGTTAACAAAAACCGTGAAATAGACTACATGACTTGGCTCCATTCCTATACCACCCTTCTGTAACAGATGCTACAGTGTAGTTCTATAGTATGTTGCTAGGTACCTGGAGGGGTAAGCAACAGGAGGGGGCGGAGACGGTTGCCATGGAGACACAAAAACCGCATGGTCCCAATGTCGCGAGAGGACCCTTTTCCGTGGGTACCTCTGGTTTAGGGCATCTTTAGGGTGCAGGACATCCTGGAAGGAAAATGTGAATAGATGCATGTCATTATTGTTGTATGATCGAATTATGACTGCCATGTTTCAGAGTTAATACTGTGGTGTTACGTACCGCAGGAATAGTGACTGCCAGATCGACTGAGATGTCTGGTTTGGTGCAAGTTCCCAGTGGGTAGATGCCCATGTGGAACTTGCCTTTGTCTGCCTTTGGCACCAGGAGAAAGGAGACCTGTACTACCCCTGACAACCATGACAGGTCCCTCAGCTGGAGAAAAAAAAAGATGATTGGCATTGAAACATTTATGGAGGTCACTGAGTTCAGACCAAATACAACAAGTTGCCATTAGTTCTAATCCCCTGGACACAGTGTCACTAACATACCTCCTCCACCTCATGAGTCTGTGGTACAGTGTGGAGCTGCTCAGTGACTTTCTGGACAAAAGAGTCGATTCAGATGCTTCCTGCTCAACATAACTCAACATAACCTCCTTCAGCAGTTCCTCCATCTGCAGTTCCTCCTTCAGCAGTTCCGCCATCTGTTGGCATCGGCAAAGAGATAAAATGGAGATTAAATAGCTAATGCCCCTAAAAAAACTTCTCATCTAGAAACATGTATTATAAGTGTAAATAGGATCATTTTGGTCATAAAGTCAGTCTCGTCCAAAACAGAGTTTTGTGGTTGTGACATTTGGGACGGTTGGGTTTGTTTGAATCCTGCCCACAGCCCAAATCATCAATTTGGAGTGCAGCAGCACTTGACCCAATCTTAATGCCAGTGGTAAAATTGGGTTGACTTTGGATATCCCTATGTGGCTAGTTAGGGACCATCAATAAATTACACAGTATACATTGGGCAATATGTAAAAATTCCAATAGCTCCAAATTTCAATGGCTTAACCTCAAAACAACTATAAACTGTAAAAATTCAAATGCAAATATTGAAAGCATTTAATGAGCAAACTAAAATAATCTAATTTACATTTTTCAATTTATTGACGGTGCATAAGTAGCCTGGAGATATGCTATCTAAAGTCAAACCAACTTTGCCACGGTCACACTATTCGGCTGAAGCTAATTGGCTAAATAATTTGGCCAACTCTTCCCACCTGTGAACACACAATAGACACCCACATCAAACCACACTTACGTTTGAATTCAGGCATGTCAGCTAGAATTTCATAATGAACCAAATCTAAAACGAGGCCAAAACAGGGAGTGCAGTAGCCCTTTAACACATGTATATGCATAGGCGGTAGCTGTCATTTTTTCAGTGACCTGAAATGTGCTGCTGTTCGTAAATACAGGCATGGGTAACATTTCCCTGACTCTCCATACATTCAACCCTTCGCATTAACTGTGTGTTTGCTTGTGTCTTTTGTTCTATTATATAATATTTATTCAACTGTTCGACCAAGACACTAACTTTACATTTGTAACAAAGTCATATTTGATATAGCACATTCATAATTTATACTGTGCATACCAACTTCATTTAATGACTTGTTATTTTTGATTGACATTGTACTGAAGTGTTGATGGAGCTAGCACGCAAGCATTTCACTGGACCTTTTATACCGTCAGTAAACTGTGTACATGACGGATAACATTTGATTTGATCATGCATGCCTGAACACATGTAGTAGAGTTAAAATGGTTATTCCATCAAACTTCAAATGATTAGAATAGTACACAACGCAGAACAGAACAAGCAGGTTGAGGGTCAGTGGCCAAAGCCAGCGAACAGGAATATTCCAAGTTCAGACAGAAGGGGGGAGTCAGATCGCTATGATCGCCAGGAACTTTTCTTTTGGTGTCTATTTTTAATTGTTGCGCTACTGGTGCTGCCTGTTGATGTTAGGTAGGCAACTACAGTAGCTGAATGATGTTAACATATTTGTGTTTTGTTTCATTAAATGTATTTTATTTCATCTGGTTGCTTGTGTCACCTTCTAACACTCCCGTTCTCCTCAGTCCGAGAAAACACTGAGAGAGAAAGGTATATGTTGCAGATTACTCCTCTGTAGAAGTCCATAACGTGAAATAAATTAAACATCCCAAGGTTACTGCTGTAGATATTGTTATAAGGGAGTGTGAGACTATTGAAACATGTAACTTTCAGAGTTTTATTGTTGTTATTAATATAGTTTACAGAGTGTTAAAAGTGCTGCTGTTGCTAGCTAGCATGCCTTTCTGTGATGCAGATGGTGCTGGCGTTGCATTATGGGAGATGTAGTTTGGTCCTCCACAGTCTGAATGGAATAGAGGCGATTTCACGTTGTAACTTGTTTATGTTGCAGTCTTTTGTACATGAGTTGTTGTATTTTGGTACTGTCAACACTGAAAGCACCTAGCAATGTATTGGGGATGTGAGACAGGATATGTGTTTTACCTATCTTCATGCTCCTGTGTAGAACATCTTGTCAGATGGTGCATTGGAGACTGTGTTCCTGTCCTGTCTTTCCACAATACTATTGCAGGTATAGTCCTATTGTCTAAGAATTAAGATTATTAATTCTCTGTATTAAGGACTGGTTATTATTTTATAGTATACATTATGGCTTTATGTATGAGTGTGATTGTGTGAGTCTGAGAAAACACTGAGAGAGAAAGAACAACTTGTCAGATGGTGCATTGGAGACTGATGTGTTCCTGTCCTGTCTTTTCACAATACTATTGCAGATCAACATAAAGCCTAAAAGGCAGCCGTGGTGTCTTTTCTTGGTTCTCCTGTGGTACATAAGAAACCCACGACAGATTGGTGCCGTGACCCGTATCAGCAGGTCAGCTGCAGCAGATCGCCGGGGGACCCCTACACAGAACTGGATCGACATCACACATTTAGAACATTTGAGGGCAAGGTGAACTTTGGACAATATGTTGCGTACACCTCAGTTGTATGAGATTACAGAACAGGAGAGAGAAGACATATCAGGTGTTGGTGATAACAATGTGCATGTTACTGTGAGAGGTCCACAAGGTATTGCCACTGGGGTGGGGCGGGGAGCTCAGTTGGCCAGTATGGTGGAACATACTGCTAGAGCCAGTCCTCTTAGATATCCAGTAATCGATACTAGAGTGCCAAGTGTTAGCAGTAGCCAACCAGAGCATGTTAGCAGTAGCCAACCAGGCAACGATAACAGTGAAGAGTCCCAGAAAGCCATAGAGGGTGAAAATGAAAACCAAACCCAATTGCAAGCCCTAGCAGAGTTAGTCAAACAACTGGGCAGTGAAATTAGTCTAGCAAGGGCTGGTGCAAGCACTCCCCCTCCCCAACCAATAGTAGAAATACCTGATTGGTCAAAGGTCAACCTAATTCTGAAGTCAGACGTCAGAGAACCACCCCACTTCCGGGGTGATAGCACAGACCGGTGAACAGTGACTGAATGGCAAGAACTTATGCAAGTTTACTTGAAAAAGAAGGGATGCAGTATATCAGAACAGGGGCAAGAGATACAGGATAGTCCCGGGCTAAAGACAGTCAGAATTGAGCTCCGTGGAAACCCTCTTGTTAACATAAGCAGAGAACCTGAAGCCATATACAATATCTTGAGGCAACACTTTGGAGAAGCAATCTCGTCAACGATTCCATTAGGATACTTCTATGAAACCTTACCAAGACAGTCAGAGAGCTGCTTGGATTATTGGGTTAGACTGAACAAAGCAATTGACCTTGCCAATGAGTGCTTGCAAAGAGCACTGCCCTGATCCAGCATTATATGCCGCTCTTAGGTGCAGGCCTATTGAAAATTGGACCTTTGGAGATTTGCAGGCAATGATTGACCGCCATCACAGAGACAAACAGTTAGCCAGACACAGGGTGCAATGTACTGCCAAGGTAGAAGTTGTGATGACTCCCGACGCTTGGTGTATGACTCAACAACAAGCAGTCGGTCATGATAGTTCAGCTACACCCATTAACAGTGATCAGGCTCCATTGAACAAAGTGATTTCTCTCCTGGAAAAGCTCCTGTCAACCCAGGAACAGAATCAAAGGAGAACTTCGGCCAGAACGCCACAAACAACAGCTGCTGGTCCCTGTAGAATTCGTAAGGCCTCAGACCATTCAACTCAGTCGTACTGCTTTAAGGAGGGCTTATGCTTCAAGTGTCACAGGACAGGCCACAGAGGCTTTGAATGTCCAGCAAGAAAACAAGTTGGAGAGGCAACTACCGAGGCTCCTCCTGGGCCCGCTAAACTAACATGCTCACACCAAGAGGGGGGCAGTGTGGGTGAACATGTTACACCCCCACAGAACATCACGGATATAAGGACTGGAAACACAATGAAAACCGAGGCGATTTATTCGAAAATAGAGAGTATTGACAGTCTTTTTTATGATCCAGTAATGGTGCAAAAAATTGTAGAACTTCAAGCTCTGATAGATAGTGGGTCTATGACCTGCACTTTAAGTGAGTCAGTTGAAGACACACTTCTGAGATGTAATGTGATAAAACCAGATTCTCGAAAGCCAACTCAAGTAGTTCTTGTAGGCTGTGGGGGCAACCAGGCACAGCCTAAGTATGAATATGATTTGAACATTGATCTTTTAGATTGCAAGATGGCAGTGACTGTTTTAGTTGTACCTGGACAGACAGACAGTATGATAGTTGGATCGCCATAAAACACATAATGCAACAAAACGCCATAAAACACATAATGCAACAGGTTAAGAAAACAAAGTGGTATTGGGACAGCCTCTCCAAACCTGCCAAAGGAGATTCACATGGACTTTTACTCAGCATGCCAGCCAACGTGAACCACTGGCACGGTGACAAAATACCAGACAAAGTGGGAACTGTAATGCTCAAGCAGAGTGTGACTCTCATGCCTCAACATGAACATTTGGTCTGGGGAAAACTGAAAGAAAAGGTGCCACTATCAGTTGGTAGTACTGTAGTCATAGAGGCCACTACAGCACGATCTGCACCAAGAAATGTCCTAGTAGGACACACTGTATGTCCTTTGAGAGGTGATCAACATGTTGGACCACCCTATTGTTCTCTGCCGTAACTCCAAGTTGGCTGATGTTCACCCATGCCTAGCCCTAGAAGACCTAGAGCTCTATTTCAGCCATGCTGAGAACCCCAGTAAGGTCCAGTCTGCTCTTCAGAATGTCACCAAAGCTGGGGAAGAATGTTCAGTTAGTGGGAAAAGGACCAAGGAGTATCTACAAAAGTTGGAAAAGTTGGGCTTAACAGAAGTTGACATAGAGTTCTGTGAAGTGTCTGATATGTGGAAAGGAAAACTAGTAGACCTTATTGCTCAGTATGAAGGCATCTTCTCCAGGGACCGACTTGACTGTGGAGAAGCAAAGAACGTCATCCACCGTATCCGACTCAAAGATGAAAAGCCTTTCAGGCTGCCGTACAGGTGGGTCTCTCCATCTGACTACCAGAAACTGAGGCAGACGCTGGAGGAAATGGAGGAGAAGGGCATCAAAGGTTCTTCTGGACTGGTATGGAAGGGGAGATGAAGAAGTATGTCTCCTACTTTAAACGCTGTGTGGTTGGCAAGACAGTGGAGCCAGAGGCTAGGGCACCGTTGGAATCTATACAGACCAGCACAGCATTGGAACTGGTGTGCATAGACTTCTGGTCAGCAGAAGGAAGGGATGGAGAGAGCGTTGATGTACTCATCATCACAGATCATTTTACAAAGCTGGCACATGCCTTTCCTTGCCTGAACCAGACAGCAAAGGTGGTTGCCCAGAAGTTATGGAACCAGTTCTTCTGTGTCCATGGGTTTCCCCAGTGGATACACTCTGACAAAGGAGTCACTTAATCGCAGAACTGCTACAAGTGTCAGGAATGAGAAAGTCCCATACCACTCCATATCATCCTATGGGCAACGGTCAAACGGAAAGATTCAACCGCACACGCGGTAACATGGTCCGATCTTTGCCAGCGAGAGCAAAAGAAAGATGGCCCCAGATGATACAGATGCTCACCTTCTCGTACAACTGTACTACACGAAACAACAGGATTTGCACTGTTCTTCCTGATGTTCGGCCGAATTCCACGGCTGCCAGTGGACATCATGTTTGGAAGTACCTTGAAAAACGAAGACATGTTCACTCATGACGAGCATGTTGACTCGTTCCAAAAGGACCTACGAGAGGCTGTCAGGATTGCTCAGGACAACACCACTGAAGCTCAGAAAAAAGCAAACAAGGCAGTATAACAAGAGAGTGAAAGATACTGCCCTGGAGATTGGAGACCGGGTTCGCTTGGCAAACCGAAAGGAAAGAGGGAAAGGTAAACTTGCCGACTTGTGGGATTCAACGGTCTATGTGATCACATGGAAAGACCCGTCTGTGCACATCTACAGAGTCGAAGATCCTACTACCAAGAAGAGTAAGGTAGTTCATCGAAACCTCATACTGCCAGTGAACTTCCTTCCGGTGGGACAGACAGACGAGATGTCCACAGTAGCCTCTACTGCTTCAGAGGAGGACAGAAACGCAGACAGCGGTGACGAAAGGCCGGTATTCGATATGGATGAGGATTCAGAGGATCGAAGGACTGCTGTCTGGATTCTCGAGGGCCAGAACCCTGAGGGGTCCACGGAAGCTGAAGCTCAAAAATCTTTGGGACTGGAAGATGGAGTAAACATGTGAGAAGCTGATCCTCAAAGCCCAGGGAAGGACATGATCTCCGGACAAGCAGCTAACTCACGCACAGGAAGCTCCTCAAGGATGCCTAGTGATGATTCAAGTGATCCTTCTGAAGATGACGCAAGTAGAAAAGCAACGTCGGTGAGCAGTCTAGATGGCATCAGCAGTAGAAGTTCACCAGTCAGCGGCTTTGTATGCATAAGATCTACTAAGAAGAGAATGAGTAACCAGAGAGAGGTAGAGCGCAGAAAGAGCCAGACTTCAGAGTTCACTGATACAGTCCTGAGACCCAGTGAAGGCACTTTGAGAACTCGAACTGGAAGAGTTGTGAAGCCTGTCAGAAGACTTTTAGAGCCAATGAGTCAAGTGATTGCTGAGCCTGACAAAAGAGAGCATCTAGCCGCCCTGATTCAGGCCCTATCAACTTTGAACTTTTAATGATGCTTTGTGGGTGTTAGTTGTTGATGTGTGCAGAGGGTCCCTGGTTCGAACCTGGGTAGGGGCGAGGGGACGGACTAAAGTTATACTGTTACATTGATGCTGTTGACCCGGATCACTGGTTACTGCGGAAAAGAGGAGATCAAAATGGGGGTGAGTGTAACCAATGTGAAATGGCTAGCTAGTTAGCGGTGGTGCGCGCTAATAGAGTTTCAATCGGTGACGTCACTCGCTCTGAGACCTTGAAGTAGTGGTTCCCCTTGCTCTGCAAGGGCCGCGGCTTTTGTGGAGCGATGGGTAACGATGCTTCATGGGTGTCAGTTGTTGATGTGTGCAGAGGGTCTCTGGTTTGAGTCCGGCGAAGGGACGGACTAAAGTTATACTGTTACACACAAAAAAACATGACTCCCACCCGACTGTAACCCTGGTTTCACTTGCATCTTGAGCAGGCTGCAGTGGAAGAGGCTCTCCTCCTCCTTCAGTTGGTTCAGTTTCTCTGCAGTGGGAGGTTTGTACAGATCACAGCACGGGACTGAGGAACCAATCCCTTTCCTGGGCCACCTCGGGTTTACCCCTTTTGGCCCTGGTCGGGCCCTCATCTTCCTCACGATTGGAAGACTCAGATTGATCCATGTTTAAAATGTGAGAAACATGATGTGTAATATTAATACAACACACATATTGATTATGCTGTGGTGGAAAATATAGCAAGCTAGCCAACTTTGCTCAACTTCACGATTTACGGTGAGACGGCCTGGAGCTTCGACTTCCCATAACATATAATTTATGAAAGACTACAGATTTCAGAAATTGCATGCTATTCTTTGGATGTTGAAATCCGTAATTTTTTATTTAAAAAAAACATAGTTATGTGAAATCGGATCTCCAGTCTGCACACACTATTCGCTGCTCATCGTAAAATCGTGGAGTTGAGTAGTTCAACCTGGACTAAAGGGTAGACGTAATGGTAAACAGGATACTCAAATTATTATGACATATTACATTTGGTATGGTATAGTGATTGGGCGGGGGGTTGATAGTTACTTATTGGGATATTGTTTGAAAATATACTGTATAGTTTTGACAATATCATTTAAGGTTAGTATTTTTACTTTACCACTGAATATGGCTACAAGTCGGGTAAACAATACTTTCCTATCAATGTTTTGTCTCAAAATGTCATACACTGAAAGACCAACCGCACAGACAATCGGCAAGGTAAGTTGACATTTAATCGCGCTTAACATTCCAGCTTGTAAGGAAAACTTGATTTGCATTGCTATGTTTCAGACTATATATCAAGTATTGATATAAAAGTGATGTATTAGGCTAAGTATGTGCAGGTAGTTAGCTATGTATCCGTTGCCACTAGCTGCCATTGCCCACATGCCAAAGACGAAAAAGTACACCAGGTAACGTAACTGCTCATCAACTGTTGATTTCATTTTTTTTTCGTAATTGGTTGTTCAATCAATAAGAAATAGTTTTAATTTAGTGCATATGACAACTTTTGGTTTTTGTCGGCTCAGTTATCACATGTAGACAGGGCCAGTCAAACGTCAGCGCATTACGACATGCAACACAGCTTTAACATTGACTCGTTTCTGTGTAACTCCTCCCATAAAGCGCAACATGCGTTGCTTTGAGCAGTTTCGGGTTGATGCAGAGTTTTTAAAGCCAGGGGACTAATATCACGGGACTTCCGGGAACACTTGTGAAACAGACCCAACAGCCCAGGCTGGGATTGACAAATATACAATTTTTCCTTAGTTGTTTGGTTTTCTTGAAATCTAAAAGCTCATCCTAGATTCGAGCCAATGTCTTAAGTAGTTGAACATGTTATTACTCCAACCTCGCGAAAGTGACAGACTAACACGTTTTCATTTGTGTCAAAAACACCTTTATATGGAAGGAGTGCCTTTTGATTTGAAGGCGTGCACATTCGCATTTCGGCGGGATAGGACCGTTAGACCCCTCCCCAGTCCAGAGAGATCATCAGACAACACCTGCCCCAGTCTTAGGACAACACCTCACCCACGGACAATTATACATTGAAGGGAAAGTTTTATTTTATGTGTTTCTACGCAGGAGTTTAGCTACCCAACGTCGCCATGACATGGCCTACAAGTGGGATCGGGGATTTCTATTGGGAGAAGTAGTTTTAGCCAATTTTCATACTGTACTGTCTTTGCAGAGATATTAGCAAAGGAGGAGATAAGAATCCCAGGGGGAAATGAATGGAGAAACTATACAGCTCTGTCCAGCAGGCTATCGACCAATCAGGCAGTTTATTTTATTTATTTTTATTTAACCTTTATTAACTAGGCAAGTCAGTTAAGAACAAATTCTTATTTACAATGACGGCCTGGGAAAGGTGGGTTAACTGCCGTGTTCAGGGGCAGAACGACACATATTTACCTTGTCAGTTTCTAAGCTATCCTCACACAAACCCTTTTAAAATTCAGGTTATAAATCGAGAAACATCTCTATTTTCCTCGAAAGTATACTTTAGTACAGAGTACGAATTCATTATCTAATATTTTGGAAAATATTTGTTAGGTTGAGCTTATTGTTCACATAATTCATGCACATGTTGGGTTTTTGTGGTAGCGTGTCTTGAGACACATGCATAGCTAGCAAGCTAGATAGACCAATAACCACCTTTTGTAACAAGAAATGAACAATCTCTTTGAAGCTGTCGTGATTGAACAGCACTCAGGCTTAGGCTAAGTGGACACAACACAATGCACCCACACAAACATAAAAGGTTGCTTGCTAATCTAGATAAGAATGCTTACTTTCAGTAAAGAGAGAGTTGTTTGCACCTCCCTATTTGAATTGATCAAAGAGGAGAGCATCCAGATTAAGAACTGTGTGTCTGTGGAGCACGACCTATTTCACAGTGGTACATGCCAATATGGTCAGTGATTTTTGGGATAGACTCAACTTATCCCATCGCCCATTGGTAGAGCATGGCGCTTGTAACGCCAGGGTAGTGGGTTCGATTCCCGGGACCACCCATACGTAGAATGTATGCACACATGACTGTAAGTCGCTTTGGATAAAAGCGTCTGCTAAATGGCATATATTATTATTATATAACGAGACCAACATTACTACCAGCTCCTCTCTCATCATGCAGGTAGATTATTATCACTGGCCAAGAGGTGGATCATGCTATGGGTGTACTTTATTCATTATTGGCCATGTTAGATTGACATGAATCTTTTGTTGAAGGGGAAACTTGCTGTCGCTCCTTACAGGCAGACAGCCTGGTGTGTCCCCCTCTCTTGTGATATCCTGGTGCTCACCTCTCAGAAATGCATGCAGGTGTGTGTGCGCATGTGAGGCAGTGGCCTTATACAGTGCCGTCCACTGCTGTTTCTGCCCGTTGCTCAGGTCTTCACAGGTGTGTCTGTGTTCCAGATGTACGAGTCGGATGGATCCATAATTGTGTACTGGCAGGCATTGCACACCCCTGAGACGCCAACAGGTAACTTCCACCCCATATACAAATACTCCATCTCCTCCAACCCTCACCACTGCACACAAACCCAGCAGTACCTCTGTGGGACCAGTGAATGTGCGACAAAAGGGAAGCCTAAAGCAGGAAACACCTGCCTGGTAGGATATGCGTCCTCTCTGATTCCACTTAACTCATGATCCACAGAGACAGAAAGCCTATGAAGGAAGGGTAACTCAGAATCAAACTACGGCTATTACCAATGTCCCACAGTTATGCCTTAACTAGTCTAGAGGACATGGTACGCATTGTCCAGTAGTGCTGAGCGATATTTCGGGGGGGAGTGGTTTGTTGACAGATGTGGGTTCAATTGCTTGATATTCTATTTAGTTTTTTTTTGTGAGCCCAATGTGCTGAACGAAATCAAATAATTCCCGAAAGAAATCAAGTCAAAAACTATGTGGGACGCTGGGCTTAAGGGAGTTGTAGTTTTTATTAAACAAATATTCAACCTAGTTCAGAGCAGAAAAGTGGTAATTAATTACAATAACCATAATCCATTGCGCCTGGTCTTTCTGGTTCAGACAGAGATGGGTACACTTTTACGTCTGCTATGTTAGGTTAGATACACAGACTGCATAGACCGCATGAAAGAGAAATGTACAGTTTGGGGTGCACAGAGAATATTCAATGTTCTGTCTGGCTAGCTGCTACTGCCTGAGATAAGATGATGGCCTTCTGAGTGGCGCGGTGGTCTAAAGCACTGCACCATACATAGTGCATAGAAACACAACCATCACAGCCGGCCGTGATTTAATAAATAATAATAATTCAATAGATGAGATGACTGAATGAAATATTTCATAGTAATTTCCTATTTTTCTATTGATGTCTACCCAATGTGGATCTGAGGGAGACAAAGGAATATTTTCTATATTTTTGCAATTGAATGTTCATCATTTTTGGCTTTGGAATTTCCATTAAAAAGCTCGAAAATAATTGTAATGTTATTTCATAATGCATTTTAATGTAAATTAAAAATATATATATCTAAATTGAAAACTGTGATAATATTTTAACAATCGAACCGTAACCAAACCGACCTCAAAAAGCATTTAATGTCCAGAGCTTCTTTCCCATGGACATGAACTTTGGTCCAGCGGTCAGATAGAAGAATATTGTCATAATCAAGTAGTTTCCTACATATACTGAACAAAGAAATGTCAAAGATTTTACTGAGTTACAGTTCATATAAGGAAACATGTCTGGTGAGTAGGCAGGCCATTGAACACCTGGGACATTTTCAGCTTCCGGGAATTGTGCACAGATCCTTGTGAAATGGGGCAGTGCATTATTATGCTGAAACGTGGTGATGGAGGTGAACGAATGGCACGGCAATGGGCCTCAGGATCTCGTCAACGTATCTCTCTGTATTCAAACTGCCATCAATAAAATACAATTGTGTTCATTGACCGTAGCTTATGCCTGCCCATACGATAATACCACTGCCACCATGGGGCACTCTTGACAACGTTGACATCAGCAAACCGCTCGCCCACACGAGACTATACACGTGGTCTGCGGTTGTGAGGCTGGTTGGACATACTGCCAAATTCTCTAAAATTACGTTGGAGGCGGCTTATGGTAGAGAAATTAACATTAAATTATCTGGTAACAGCTCTGGTGGACATTCCTGCAGTCAGCATGCCAATTGCACGCTCCCTTAACTTGAGACATCTATGGCATTGTATTGTGGGACAAAACTGCACATTTTATAGTGGCCTTTTATTGTCCCCAGCACAGGGTACACCTGCGTAATGATCATGCAATTTAATCAGCTTCTTGATATGTCACACCTGTCAGGTGGATGGATAATCTTGGCAAAGGAGAAATGCTAATTTAAGAGGGATATAAACAAATTTGTGCATAAAATTTGAGAGAAATAAGCTTTTTGTGCGTATGTGTAATGACAGATTTCCTCTTCTTCATCTGAAGAGGTGTAGCAAGGATCGGACCAAAACGCAGCGTGGTAAGTGTCCATGTTTTAATAGAAAAACTGAACACGACAGAATACAAAATAACAAAGTGAAATTAAACTAAACAGTCCTGTGTGGCACAAACACTGACACAGGAAACAAACATCCACAAATCAGCAGTGAAACCCAGGCTACCTAAATATGGTTCTCAATCAGGGACAACGATAAACAGCTGCCTCTGATTGAGAACCATATCAGGCCAAACATAGAAATAGAAAAACATAGAAAAACACACATAGACTGCCCACCCCAACTCACGCCCTGACCGTACTAAATAAAGACAAAACAAGGGAAATAAAGGTCAGAATGTGACAGTATGGAACATTTCTGGGATCTTTTATTTCAGCACATGGGACACACACTTTTCATGTTGCGTTTATATTTTTTGTTCAGTGTATAATGTCTTTGTAGTCATCAATGTGCTAAAGAAAGAGTGAAACATCTGATGATATATAGTGAGAAAGAGGACTTTTAGTACGATTTTAGCTTGTATATTTTGACTGATCACACACTGGCATATGTTGAGGTGTGTGTGTGTGTGTGTGTGTGTGTGTGTGTGTGTGTGTGTGTGTGTGTGTGTGTGTGTGTGTGTGTGTGTGTGTGTGTGTGTGTGTGTGTGTGTGTGTGTGTGTGTGTGTGTGTGTGTGTGTGTGTGTGTGTGTGTGTGCTTGCAGTAACAGACCATGACACAACAGGATTAGTGTGTGTAAATCTGTCTTATGGATAAATAAAAGGGAGAAGGCTATACTGCAAACACTTGGTGTGGTTGAAAGCAGCTCAATGAATCAGGTGTCTCAGCATAGCCTTGTTAATATGTACTATGTGTATCTGTATTAGATGTTGTTTATGTTGACTTCCTTCAGTATTCAGTTTTAAAAGGTAACATTCCTTATTAAGTCTTAAATATACAGCATCACTTTATAAATGTACTGTAACTATGAATCAACTTGAATATTTATTGTATCTTGTATTTTTTGTGTGCTTGCTGTAAAAAAAAATAAGAGAAAAAAATACATAGCAGCAAAGGTGCTGAAACTGCAATGATGCGTGTACAATGTCCATTTGGATAGTGGATTTCAATTTTTGGCCTCAATACTCCAGGCAAATTCAAATTTGAGATCAAATAATCAAATTTGATGCTATTGTGATTAGAGTTATGACTCAATCAGGATGGAGTGTGAGCCAGAAGCTAGCTATACCTAAAGATGAGCACAAATACTTTGTTTTCTTCAAAATAAACATATTGTTAAAAATCAACACGTGTGTGGTCAAAGGAAATGCACAAGTGACTGCTGCCTCACAGGCTGATGTTGGCAAAACTGCTGCCTCATAGTCTTTAATATTGCAATCACTACTCTTGCAGTCCATAACTACTACAGTCACTACCACTACTATAACACATTTTTACCCCCCCATAAAACTACTTCAAAACATGCAAGCACACACATTTTCTTCAGAAAATGTCATTTTCTCATTTTAATTGACATTTGCCAACGTCTGCAATGGAACAGCTGAAAATAGAAGCTGCCATGTTGAGATGCAGTACCTGTAAATGTAATGGTATGTGTTGAATTGCAGTTCACCAATATGCCAGTAGATGATGCTCCGCATCAGTTCTTGGCCAACATAGTTGGAATGAGTTGGATCCTTTTGTGGAATAGAGTAAATGTTAAGAAAGTTAAGCACTCGCAGGGCTTAGAGGTCACTTAACATTGTTTATTCTCTCACCAAGTGTGCTCAGGGTGTTGCAGAGCGGTTTGGGATGAGGTCCAACTTTCAAACTAATGTCATCATCTGCTTGCTACATCAGTGGCTGTAACAAAGTCCCCTTTTCCCCCGCAGCATTCTGAGCAGTGGTGTTGTGGAGACAACTTACATTTATTAATTGTTCATAATTAGCTCATCTACCACTGGAAACGTGGTGTAAATTCCTATACTCAACAACTGTGTTTGAGCCAATCTCCGGAATCTAGGTTGATCCCAAGCAGCTACAATCCCTTATCACGACAAGATAACAACATGTAGGTCAGTGTGGAATATTACATTCCAGTGGTCTGTTCCCGCGTCATTGTTGTCAACGTTGCTTTTGGAATGTCAGCTGATGGGTTGTCATAAGCCTCCACACCACAGCCAAGTCATGTAAACCTCTTAACTGTGGCAGGTAACCACTGAGTGACACAGTGCGCTAACTAATAATTGATGATGGGATCAAATGACTAGCAGAAAATCGATGGTGGTTGTTAGAATGGCCTGAGGGAGTCTGGTTGGTCGGACAGTGGAACAGTGGAGTCGATGAGATCCCTAATCACATGGGTGCTATTAGTATTACAGACCTCTACTGGATCAGAGAAAGAGCTCTGGGGGGAGCAAGAGAGGTTATGGGGGACAGGGTATGTGAGAGCCCGAGAGGGGGGGTAAGGGCTTCGGGTTGTTCCATGTCATTTCAGCAAACCATGACACCCACCATCTCACATTGCTCTGAAATAGTTTCTGTTAGAAACAGATCAAATTAGATTTCCTGCAACATTATTTTGTTGAAATGTTATTTGAGAAATTAATCTGAGAATGTTAGCTACTTGATTGCATCCAATTTGGTCGTTTTGATTCATAGGATTCATATAATATTCAATGAATATAGTCTCCAACATCCAATTTTGGATTCAACCTTTTTCTAACAATGAGTTACACATGAGGAATCCAAAGAACTGTTCAACAGCCACCCACGGACCCTCCACACCAATCAGTTCTCTATGTCTGACAAGTAGTATGGTGCTGTTGCTCTGAGCATGGTTTCTTCATCCTAAGTAATGTATTCCCAGTGAATTTGGCGATAAAAAAATATACAAAATTAAATATAAAAAATGTCCCTGTTCAGATAAATTATTCATTCAAGTTTATAGGTTTATTCATGTCCCATCCTACATCTAGATATTACCAGGTTCTGACTAAATCCTCTCAAAATCCTCGTGCTTTTTGAGATGGAACAACCCCATAGGAAAAGTCATGTATGACACTGGTGTGAGCGATACGGATAGAAAGGGTATGAGGGAATTTTGGGATAGAAGCAACATAAAACGTCACCGGGCCACAGTGACAGGCTCAGCTGGGCGAGGCTCTGTGTTATTCTGGCCCCTGACATACTGTATGCTGTGTACTGCCATCCATTTTAGCATAATACAATATACCAGTCAATACAGTGTACTTATGGGTGAGGAGATGGGGACTAGCTTACATCTCTCAACCATGGTTTGGAATGTTTTGTTTGCCAGAAGTGGGACATATTAGCTATGTTATGTACAGACAGGCATTTAATGTGTGTGTGCATGTGTGCTGTACGCAGAAGAGGTGGGATAGAAGTGATGACCCCATTTACTATACCCAGCAGACACAGGTATATTTTATTCATGAGTGACAAGAATAGCAAAATATCTCCAATGCTTTATGTGGAAAAACAATGAACCAGTTCTGCAAAGGAGAGAGTCATTCACCCTTTGAACTAGAGTTATTACGGAACCTACAAACAGCTTGAAATGGCATGTGACTGGAAAAATGTCACCTTTTAATATCCTATCAAAAGAGTGTTAGGAGCCGCCCCTTGTTTTGCAGAGGTATCGACCAAGCCCTATGACACAGCCACAACACAAACCAAAAGGCTTCAGACATCAATCAGGTGTGAAATGTGGATGTGCCC
Source organism: Oncorhynchus keta (assembly GCF_023373465.1). Taxonomy (NCBI): domain Eukaryota; kingdom Metazoa; phylum Chordata; class Actinopteri; order Salmoniformes; family Salmonidae; genus Oncorhynchus; species Oncorhynchus keta. The sequence continues at coordinate 2,928,685 of NC_068445.1, read as the reverse complement.
AGGTACAGCATTAACATCTCATCGACAACGTCCATGCCAATCTTTCCTGGTTGAGGGTTGATGAGAGATTAACTGCGTCAATTCTTGTTTTTGTGAGAGATGTAGTGTTCATTTACAAATTGGGTGGGAGGAGCTATAGGAGGGCGAGCTGATTGTAATGGCCGAAATGGAATGGCGTCAAACGTGGGTTTCCATATTTGATGTGTTTAAGCCACCAGGGGTCTCTTCAGTCCCAGAACAGGAAGACTAGCTGTCGCCATTGGTGTCGTCTAATGGGGATCCCAATCAAATCTAAAATCATCCAGCCCACTGGCAGCTGCCTGGGCTACTACAGCAAAGCCTGTTGGGGAAAGAAGCACACCAAGGGGATGAACAGTCTAAAGCTCCTCCGAGCTGGACGGCAAACAAACACACAGAAAAGGGAGAAACAGACAGACGCCACGCTGTGCAAATAGACTGCTATCAAAACACACCGAGAGGGAGAGTGAGAGACAAGAGAGAGACGAAGGAGACAGAAGGGGTTGGTGGAGTTTTAGCATAAGTGAGAACCGTGTTTTTCATTCAATTCTCTGGCAATGATTCATTAGGGTTGTTTTCCTCTGGAGATTGGAGTGTTTGTTTAAGTGGGGGGTCCTGTCTTTCTGAAGTGTGCACCTGTGATGTGTATCTGACTGAATCTTTCCTCAGAATGAGATGAGTGATAGATAGAAAACAGGCAATGACATGGAGAAATGCATACTATAAACTTGATTGTAGACATTTTTACCCAGGACACTGGAAGTCAATATTAAATGAAGAACTCTTTATTGTCAGCAAGAAGGAGAGGTCACAGTCAAAATTCGATGCATAAACACCGGTCTGAAGTGAGCTCCAAAAGGCTGTTCCTTACATAAAGCCTTATATACTGCTATCTAAACCTATATAAACATGATTCATTGGATCGGTTCCTACATGTGACTAAGAAAATGCCCTTTATAACTTCAAAGACTGAGGGTAATAGCATTTTTCAACATAACGACCAAGCCCATGACTCAGGTGGATGGTTGGCAAACCTCAGTCAACCCAGCCTAGCAGACTTGGTACGTTGCTGTGCATTGCTGTACATGACACCAGAGGAGGCTGGTGGAAGGAGCTATAGGAGGGCGGGCTCATTGGAATGGATTAAATAGAATGTAGTCAAACGTGTTTGACTCAGTTCCATTAATTCCATTCCAGACATTACAATGAGTCTGTCCTCCTATAGCTCATCCCACCAGCCTCCTCTGTATGAGACACACCCAAAGCTTGCCTGGGATTCTCATTAAGGGGAAATGCTGCCTCCCACACATCTGACTCACCAGATGGCTCATGAACTACAACCCACAGGAAAGGGCAAGAGAAAATGGCTGGAAAACAGCACAGAGGAAAACAGCTGGAGAAGATCAGTGAAAGCAGGGAGGTGCAGGGATACTCGAGTTACAGGAAAGAGAAAAGTCCAACACTGAGGTTGGGACCAACTGTTCCAATATGCATCAGCTACTTGTCTCCAACCTTAACCAAAGTCTGAGAGTCTTGATGCATGAAATAAATATGGTGAAATCTAAAAATCTATCATGGCCTCCCACCTAACTACAATTGAGAGGGGATGGAGACAAGGAAGGGAAGATTATCGGGAAATAAAGTGAAAGATGACCCTTGTCCCTTTTTTAAAGTTAACCGTTTAAAGTCGATGTTCAGCACCTTAAACAGCATGGAAACAACTTAGAATTGCATGCAGATCCACACTGATTTAGAACAAGTTTGCCACGCCACCAGACTGCCATATCTGCAAACCATAGCACACACACACACACACACACACACACACACACACACACACACACACACACACACACACACACACACACACACACACACACACACACACACACACACACACACACACACACACACACACACACACACACACACGCACACGCACACACACACTTCTTCATTTTGGTAGGTCAGGATTTAATTCATACGGTTGGATGTCACAGTGCCATTTTCTGCTTCCTTGACTCTCCCCTTCACGTTACAGATGCTCCACATTAATATACCAGCGGCACCCCAATACGTACCCCTACTTATGCCAATTTGCAGACATGGGGAGTCGTCTGTGCTTAAGTGCAGGAAAATAAACATGATCAGCCACTGCCATCTGTGCTGGGATGACATGGTTGCCTAGGGCCGTGTTTGGATGGTCTGACGTGGGTGTTCTGAGGATTTTGTGTGTGTGTGTGTGTGTGTGTGTGTGTGTGTGTGTGTGTGTGTGTGTGTGTGTGTGTGTGTGATGGCAGCACTCACATGATGATGGATTCATTTTCCAGACTAAAGCTCCAGACAGGAGCCACGTCTCTCTAACTCTCTAACATCTCTCTAGCGTGTGTCCGTCCCTTCCAAGTGTAAGGGTTTCAGAAAGATATCCTCCATTCCCTGGTATGATACAAGTGTGACGTTTGAACCATCGAGTCCCAAAATAGAACCACAACAACAACTATATCCTGGCATCCATCACCATTGACAGAGTTAACTAACTAAAATCCAGGACTTGAATGCGACACTAACTAGTTGTCTTGAATGCAGCTCTTCAACAAGCACCAGCCGCTACATTGCTAATCAGCCTCCACACCTGTCCTAACGCCACTTTATCACCTCTGCCACCACTGCTTAAACTTGACCAGACTAACATTCCTCCTTTCTGTTCTGCAGTGCACGGCACTGTGAGTTACTAGCCTTATCAAGTTTAGCTGAGCGAGTTCTCCACTCAGCAAGTGAACTATAATCTTTTGTTGCGTTTCGCACCTCATCCACTAACCTCTACTCTGTTCGTTTCTCAGCAACGCAGTTGAAATCAGTTGGCTCTTGACATTTTCATGCTTTAGAATTGTGTTTTAATTGCTGTCTTCAGGCTCTTTATATCCCTCGTTTCTGTCATATCACGGACCAGCAAGCTAACTGCTTTCACAACATTTTCTCTCCACCAAGCCGGCCAGCTCCGTGGTAAGTTCACAGCGTGCTCAGCATTTCCTGACTATCCACGGCCTGCACACAAGAGCACCTTCCAGCCATATGCCCCGCTCTTCGGTGGACCAGTGAGGCATTGCTGCCAACTATTGTATCCGAGTCTCAACCATCGCAAAATAACACTATCTGTTGGTCAGAGCAACTCTGTCAATTTTTGGGAAAACCAATACTAAATTGGAGAGGAAATCTGGAGCAGTCTAAAGGATTGGACTCTTTTTTTCAATTTTTTGCTAAAATTACACCCAAATCGTACTGCCTGTAGCTCAGCACCTGAAGCAAGGATATTCTTGATACCATTTGGAAGGAAGTGCTTTGAAGTTTGTGGAAATGTGAAAATAATGTAGGAGAATATAACACATTAGATCTGTTAAAAGATAAAACAAAGATTTATTTCATTTTTTCCCATCTTTGTAATGCAAGAGAAAGGTCACGATGTACTATTCCAGGTTAGGTGTGATTTTGGTTTTGGCCACTTGATGGCAGCAGTGTGTGTGCAACGTTTTAGACTGATCGAATGAACCATTGCATTTATGTTCAAAATGTTGTATCAAGACTGCCCACATGTGCCCAATTGGTTTATTAATAGTTCATAACTGTGCACTCTCCTCGCATTTTATTATTTCACTGCAATAGCTACTGTATAAGCACCAACTGTCAGAGCAGCTCACAGATTACTGCACCTGTACATAGCCCACCTATAATTTAGCCCGAACAACTACCTCTTTCCCAACTGTATTTAATTTATTTATTTTGCTCCTTTGCACCCCATTATTTTTATTTCTACTTTGCACATTCTTCCATTGCAAAACTACCATTCCAGTGTTTTACTTGCTATATTGTATTTACTTTGCCACCATGGCCTTTTTTGCCTTTACCTCCCTTCTCACCTCATTTGCTCACATTGTATATAGACTTATTTATACTGTATTATTGACTGTATGTTTGTTTTACTCCATGTGTAACTCTGTGTCGTTGTATCTGTCGAACTGCTTTGCTTTATCTTGGCCAGGTCGCAATTGTAAATGAGAACTTGTTCTCAACTTGCCTACCTGGTTAAATAAAGGTGAAATAATAAAAAAAATATTGGACAGTGCAGTTAGATTAACAAGAATTTAAGCTTTCTGCCCATATCAGATATGTCTTTGTCCTGGGATTTTTTTGTTTGTTACTTCATGCTAATCACATTAGCTCAACCATCCCGCAACCAATGCATTCCCTATCTGTATATGGAATGACTCTGATGTCAAACTCTTATACAAGTTGCTGGGCATGATTCACTGGTGCGTTTCTAGAGGAGCTGAACTCAAATGGTAAATGGCTAATTTATTGAGATAAGAACAGTGGAACATTTAATCCAAATGCCTTAACTGAAGGGAGACTGAATTGATCGTGCAATTTGAACAGGTTTCACTTATCAATCTGGCCGGTGTAGATGTTTCGAACAGTCTCAAAATAAATAATGTCCTACTCACTGTAAGGTAGAATATTTAGGACACAACAGTATATATGCTTCTCTTGTGAGTGATGGAAAAAATATACAAAAAAGATGGATATCCGCTTTACGATAGCTACAGTGCCTTGCAAAAGTATTCATCCCCCTTGGCGTTTTTCTTATTTTGCTGCATTACAACCTGTAATTTAAATAGATTTGAATTTCATGTAATAGACATAGACAAAATAGTACAGATTGGTGAAGCGAAATTTTAAAAAATAACTTGTTTCAACAAAAAAAATATTAAAAAGTGGTGCTTGGATATGTATTTGCTATGAAGCCCCTAAATAAGATCTGGTGCAACCAATTACCTTCAGAAGTCACATAGTTAAAGTCCACTTGTGTGCAATCTAAGTGTCACATGATCATATGATCTCAGTATATATACACAACTGTTCTGAAAGGTCCCAGAGTCTGCAACACCACTAAGCAAGGGGCACCACAAAGCAAGCAGCACCATGAAAACCAAGGAGCTCTCCAAACAGGTCAGAGACAATGTTGTGGAGAAGTACAGATCAGGGTTGGGTTATAAAAAAATATCTGAAACTTTGAACATCCCACATAGCACAATTAAATCCATTATTAAAAAATGGAAAAAATATGGCACCACAACAAACCTGGCAAGAGAGGGCCACCCACCAACACTCACAGACCAGGCAAGGAGGGCATTGATCAGAGGGGCAGCAAAGAGACCGAAGAGAACCCTGAAGGAGCTGCAAAGCTCCACAGCGGAGATTGGAGTATCTGTCCATAGGACCATTTTAAGCCGTACACTCCACAGAACTGGGCTTTACGGAAGAGTGTCCAGAAAAAAAGCCATTGCTTAAAGAAAAAAATAAGCAAACACGTTTGGTGTTTGCCAAAAGGCATGTGGGAGACTCCTCAAACATATGGAAGAAGGTACTCTGGTCAGATGAGACTAATATTAAGCTTTTGGCTATCAAGGAAAATGCTGTGTCTGGTGAAAACCCAACACCCCTCATCAACCCGAGAACACCATCCCCACAGTGAAGCATGGTGGTGGCAGCATCATGCTGTGGGGATGTTTTTCATCGGCAGGGACTGGGAAACTGGTCAGAATAGAAGGAATGATGGATGGCACTAAATACATGGAAATTCTTGAGAGAAACCTGTTTTCAGTCTTCCAGAGATTTGAGACTGGTACGGAGGTTCACCTTCCAGCAGGACAATGAGCATACTGTTAAAGCAACGCTCAAGTGGTTTAAGGGTAAACATTGAAATGTCTTGGAATGGCCTAGTCAAAGCCCAGACCTCAATCCAATTGAGAATCTGTGGTATGACTTAAAGATTGTTGTACACCAGCGGAACCCATCCAACTGGAAGGAGCTGGAGCAGTTTTGTCTTGAAGAATGAGCAAAAATCCCAGTGGCTAGATGTGCCAAGCTTATAGAGACATACTTCAAGAGACTTGAAGCTGTAATTGCTGCAAAAGGTGGCTCTACAAAGTTTTGACTTTGGGGGGGTTGAATAGTTATGAACGTCTTATTTCTTGTTTGTTTCACAAGAAAATATATTTTTCATCTTCAAAGTAGTAGGCATGTTGTGTAAATCAAATGATTCCAGGTTGTAAGGCAACAAAATGGGGGGGAAATCCAAGGGGGGTGAATACTTTCACAAGGCACTGTACGGACAAAAGGCAGGCGAAAGGTCCTGTATGGCTAGGGATGTATGCTCACACTATTCATTTCAAGGGCACTTGCTCAGGCATTGCATGAACTCAATAATAGTTTGTTTCTCCTCACAGATGAGTCTCTGTCTCATATGAGGCTCCTACACATATTACTGTAGGTTCCTGGGATCCTGCAGCACACAAGTCAGACAGCATGGAGCCCCTCCTCGGGTATTACATAACTCATGTCCCAGCTGCTCTGTCACTCACACCGCAGGTGTGTGTGTGTGTGTGTGCTTGTACGTGCACACTACACACTAGTCTCTGAAAGGCATAAACGGAAACTCTGTCCTTTTTAAAATAGTATTAAATGCGGGTAAAGCAATGTTGTTTTTTAAAGCACATGACAATGGCTTAAGCATACAATGTGTACTTTGGATGGTGCCCACATCAATCGTGTCCCTGCTTACAAATATCTAGGCATCTGGATAGACGGGAAGCTGTCTTTTTAAAAAGCATATTGATGAGTAAGTTAAGAAGCTGAGAGTAAAAATGGGCTTCTTCTATAGAAACAGGTCAAGCCGCTCGCTTAATAGTAGGAAGTGCACCATTCATTCATGTTTATGAATACAGCTGCCACTTAATTAAAGCCGTTAAAAGCTGTTTTACTGTGGTGCCATTCGCTTTATTATGGGAGACAGGTTTAGTACACATCAGTACATTCTCTACCAGAAAATAGTCTGGCCCTCTGTCATGTAGGTTGATGCTTTGATCTCTTTTCATTTAGAAAGCTCTCTTATAAAAACTCCCGCTGTACCTTACATCATTAATAACCTTTTAGAGATACAAGGGTACGCACAATACTGCCAAATAAAAATGTGATTCACATTCACAACAGTCCATTCAGATTTTCCAACGGGGGCTATACATTTGGGTGGTTTTCTTTCTCGCCTGAGTAGCCTTGTTTCACTGCCAAAAGGTGAAATAACAACACAATGTCAAATACAGGTAGCCTTAATGTCATATAATTAACATCCAATCACATTAACCGTTACTCTCTTGCGGGAATTCCACTAACAGTCCATATGTAGACAAACATAGCTGCTGCTCATTCCGTTTGCTCGAAAATTGATAAATGGTTCAAAAAAGTAAGGCCCGTGTCCACTCAGACACATACCAGCTCAACTGGTAGTACTGCTACTACCAGCAGTACTACACCTGCACATGTCGCCGACCATAAGTTGTTCTGCTTCCACGAGCACATCCAATGCTAGCATCAGCATCATTTGTTGCTAGCATGGACACAATGGCAATTGTGAATCTGTTGTAGCCGAAGAGCTACTGCCTCCTTACCCCTCCTTAACCCCGTAAAGCACCGAGCAACCTACAGGGATGTTGGCCCATCGAAGAGGCGCAAATATGATGAGAACTACATTGATTTGTGGTTCACTTATATTGGGAGTAGTGCCTTTGCTCAGCCACAGTGTGTATATATGTGCAAACGTACTATCTCACAAATCGATGAAACCTTCACTCTTGCGCAGACATTTAGAAACAAAACATGCCAATTTGAAAAATAAGCCACATGAGATTTTTGAGCAAGAATGAAGACTTCTTCGAGTAGTAAGACATGTATAAAAGTAACAGATACCATTAATAAGAAGGGGCTAGAAGTGTCTTATATGATGAGCTACCGAGTGGCTGGGACAGACAAGCCCCATACTATTGTGGAGGACTTAATTCTTCCTGCTGCCACAGATATGGCTGAGGGAAAAGGCCCAGAAAACAATACAGACAATGCCTTCATCAAACAACACTTTTTCACGACGCATCAGTGACATGACAGGAGATGTTTGGAATTTCTATACGTTACAGCTGGGTAAGTCAACAGACGTGGCGGGCCTGGCATAGCTCCTGGTATATGTCGTTATTTTTATGGGGGGCCAATTAAGGAAGACATCCTCTTCTGCAAACCACTGGAAACCAGGACAACAGAAGAGGATATTTTTTAAAGTACTAGACATCTTTGTGACATGGACTTTGGTGGTCAAGATGTGCTGGTATCTGTACTGATGGCGCAAAAGCCATGACAGAGAGACCATAGTGGAGGGGTAATGCGCGTGCAAGCAGTTGCAAGGCCCCTGAACTCTCATGTATTTTCTGCATTATGCAATGATATGAGCAGCGACCATGTAACACTTTTACAACATACGGAAGTGCGCTGGTTATCAAGGGGCAAATTATTGACACTTTTTTTTAAATTGAGAGACGAGCTTAAAGTTTTCTTTACTGACCATTTTCACTTGTTTGACCGCTGCATGATGACAAGTTTCTCACATGACTGGCCTATCTGGGTGATGTTTTTTTCTTGCCTGTATGATCTGAACCTAGGATCTCCGCAACTATATTCAATGTACGTGAGATTGAAATGCTTGTGCAAGCGGAATGCTTGTGCTTCTAGTTCCAACAATGCAGTAATAGCCAACGGGTAATCTAACCTAACAATTCCACAACTACTACCTTATACACACAAGTGTAAAGGGATAAAGAATATGTACATAAAGATATATGAATGAGTGATGGTACAGAACAGCATAGGCAAGATGCAGTAGATGGTATCGAGTACAGTATATGAGATGAGTAATGTAGGGTATGTAAACAAAGTGGCATAGTTTAAAGTGGCTAGTGATACATGTATTACATAAAGATGCAGTAGATGATATAGAGTACAGTATATACATATGAGATGAGGAATGTAGGGTATGTAAACATTATATTAAGTGGCATTGTTTAAAGTGGCTAGTGATACATTTTTTACATCAATTTCCATTATTAAAGTGGCTGCAGTTGAGTCAGTATGTTGGCAGCAGCCACTCAATGTTAGTGGTGGCTGTTTAACAGTCTGATGGCCTTGAGATAGAAGCTGTTTTTCAGTCTCTCGGTCCCTGCTTTGATGCACCTGTACTGACCTCACCTTCTAGATGATAGCGGGGTGAACAGGCAGTGACTCGGGTGGTTGTTGTCCTTGATGATCTTTATGGCCTTCCTGTGACATCGGGTGGTGTAGGTGTCCTGGAGAGCAGGCATTTTGCCCCCGGTGATGCGTTGTGCAGACCTCACTACCCTCTGGAGAGCCTTACGGTTGTGGGCGGAGCAGTTGCCGTACCAGGCGGTGATACAGCCTGACAGGATGTTCTCGATTGTGCATCTGTAGAAGTTTGTGAGTGCTTTTGGTGACAAGCCAAATTTCTTCAGCCTCCTGAGGTTGCGCCTTCTTCACAACGATGTCTGTGTGGGTGGACCAATTCAGTTTGTCTGTGATGTGTACGCCGAGGAACTTAAAACTTACTACCCTCTCCACTACTGTCCCTGTCGATGTGGATAGGGGGGTGCTCCCTCTGCTGTTTCCTGAAGTCCACAATTATCTCCTTTGTTTTGTTGATGTTGAGTGTGAGGTTATTTTCCTGACACCACACTCCGAGGGCCCTCACCTCCTCCCTGTAGGCCGTCTCGTCGTTGTTGGTAATCAAGCCTACCACTGGAGTGTCGTCTGCAAACTTGATGATTGAGTTGGAGGCGTGCGTGGCCACGCAGTCGTGAGTGAACAGGGAGTACAGGAGAGGGCTCAGAACGCACCCTTGTGGGGCCCCAGTGTTGAGGATCAGTGGGGTGGAGATGTTGTTGCCTGCCCTCACCACCTGGGGGCGGCCCGTCAGGAAGTCCAGTACCCAGCTGCACAGGGCGGGGTCGAGACCCAGGGTCTCGAGCTTGATGACGAGATTGGAGGGTACTGTGGTGTTAAATGCTGAGCTGTAGTCGATGAACAGCATTCTCACATAGGTATTCCTCTTGTCCAGATGGGTTAGGGCAGTGTGCAGTGTGGTTGCGATTGCGTCGGCTGTGTACCTATTGGGGAGGTAAGCAAATTGGAAAGGGTCTAGGGCGTCAGGTAGGGTGGAGGTGATATGGTCCTTGACTAGTCTCGCAAAGCACTTCATGATGACAGAAGTGAGTGCTACGGGGCGGTAGTCGTTTAGCTCAGTTACCTTAGCTTTCTTGGGAACAGGAACAATGGAGGCCCTCTTGAAGCATGTGTGAATAGCAGACTGGGATAAGGATTGATTGAATATGTCCGTAAATACCCCAGCCAGCTGGTCTGCGCATGCTCTGAGGACGCGGCTGGGGATGCCGTCTAGGCCTACAGCCTTGCGAGGGTTAACACGTTTAAATGTTTTACTCACATAGGCTGCAGTGAAGGAGAGTCTGCAGGTTTAGGTAGCGGGCCGTGTCAGTGGCACTGTATTGTCCTCAAAGCGAACAAAACAGTTATTTAGTCTGGGAGCAAGACATCCTGGTCCGCGACGGAGCTGGTTTTCTTTTTGTAATCCGTGATTGACTGTAGACCCTGCCACATACCTCTTGTGTCTGAGCCATTGAATTGCGACTCCATTTTGTCTCTATACTGACGCTTAGCTTGTTTGATTGCCTTGGAATAGCTACACTGTTTGTATTCGGTCATATTTCCGGTCACCTCGCCCTGGTTAAAAGCAGTGGTTCGCACTTTCAGTTTCGCGCGAATGCTGCCATCAATCCACGGTTTCTGGTTTGGGAATGTTTTAATTGTTGCTGTGGGTATAACATCGCCGATGCACTTTCTAATGAACTCGCTCACCAAGTCAGCGTATTCGTCAATGTTGTTGTTGGACGCAATGCGGAACATATCCCAATCCACGTGATTGAAGCAGTCTTGAAGTGTGAATCAGATTGGTTGGACCAGTGTTGAACAGACCTGAGCGCGGGAGCTTCTTGTTTTAGTCTCTGTCTGTAGGCTGGAAGCAACAAAATGGAGTCGTGGTCAGCTTTTCCGAAAGGAGGGCGGGGGAGGGCCTTATATGCATCATGGAAGTTAGAATAACAATGATCCAGGGTTTTACCAGCCCTGGTTGTGCAATCGATATGCTGATAGAATGTAGGGAGTCTTGTTTTCACATAAGCCTTGTTAAAATCCCCAGCTACGATGAATGCAGCCTCAGGATATGTGGTTTCCAGTTTACATAGAGTCAAATAAAGTTTGTTCAGGGCCATCAATGTGTCTGCTTGGTGGGGAATATATATGGCTGTGATTATAATCGAAGAGCATTCCCTTTGTAGATAATCATCAAATCAAATTATTTATATACCCCTTCGTACATCAGCTGATATCTCAAAGTGCTGTACAGAAACCCAGCCTAAAACCCCAAGCAATGCAGGTGATAAAGGCCTAAAACTAGGAAGAAACCTAGAGAGGAACCAGGCTATGAGGTGTGGACAGTCCTCTTCTGGCTGTGCCGGCTGGAGATTATAACAGAACATGGCACAAGATGTTCAAATGTTCATAAATGACCAGCATGGTCAAATAATAATAATCACAGTAGTTGTCAAGGGTGCAGCAAGTCAGCACCTCAGGTGCTGAACAGTTGAAACTGGAGCAGCAGCACGGCCAGGTGGACTGGGGACAGCAAGGAATTCCTCATGCCAGGTAGTCCTGAGGCATGGTCCTAGAAAAGAGAGAAAGAAAGAGAGAAAGAGAGAATTAGAGAGAGCATACTTAAATTTACACAGGACACCGGATGAGACAGGGGAAGTACTCCAGATATAACAAACTTACCCAAGCCCCACCGACACATAAACTACTGCAGCATAAATACTGGAGGCTGAGACAGCAGGGGTCAGGAGACACTGTGGCCCCATCCGATGATACCCCCAGACAGGGCCAAACAGGAAGGATATAACCCCACCCACTTTGCCAAAGCACAGCCCCCACACCACTAGAGGGATATCTTCAACCACCAACTTACCATCCTGAGACAAGGCCGAGTATAGCCCACAAAGATCTCCGCCACGGCACAACCCAAGAGGGGGGCGCCAACCCAAACAGGAAGATCACATCAGTGACACATCATTTGGTTCTGTTATTGGATGAATCACAGTGGTAACACAATCTGTTTCGTATAAATAAAGAAAATGTCTGACATATTTCAATTTGAATTTGGCTGTGCTTTTAAATGGTTGAATTCACAGTGATAGACATTTGGGTGACAACTAAAACCGAAAATCAGACATTGTTTTTAATTGGTTGAACGCATAGTGATAACACATTGAAAATTCAACTAACTTTTGTCTGTCCTTTTGAGTGGGTGATTTTATAGGCTGCAATCTCATTGATCAGCGTCTCAACCAAATATTGAAATGGCACGGTGTGCCAAGAGGGTAGCCATTAAACAATCAAAATAACTAGCCAAGGTGAGGGTGGAAAGGAAAATGCCACTTGGTCGGTATAAAACTTTGAGTGGAACCAGACTCTACAGTAGGGGTGTCAATTTCATTGTCCATGGGAGAGGGGGAGCATTTGGTCGTCAACGAGGTCCGGAGGGATGCACTGAGGATCCATTGGTCCGGATTGGACTTCCCGGGCTGTATGTTTGACACCACTGCTCTATCTGTCTGCATACCTTCCTGCCTGTATGCCCATCTGCCTGCCAGGGTACAATCGTGATAACATTTCAATCTGGTCATTTAGCAATGCATGCACTGAGCACACAGCCTGGCCTCAGAGGCATAGAAAACAAATGAACACAGGGGGACTGCTAAACATCAATAAAAGGTCAAAGCTTCAAACACACAGAGATGTCCATTAAGGGGATCCCTCATACTCTGTGTGGCTGTGGAGGGAAGGAAGCAAGCAAGCAGGGAAAGAGGGAGAAAGAGAGCAACGTGGCAGTCCCCCTTGTATCTGTGGAGTTTGAGAAGCTCCCATTCAACGGCCTGTTGAACACATACTCATACACACAATCATGAGCATTCTCAGGTGTGCCCCTTTCAGTTTCACAGGAGGAACATGACATGCCACTGCAGCTATGCACCCAGAAACACATAGTGACAGAGACACTGAGTAGATAACCCCCAGAAAACATTTCAAATCTCTAGTTCCTCTCTGAGCTTCACAAGTCTTAATCCCACCAGTTTGGTGAGATGAGAGAGAGAGAGAGAGAGAGGGGGGGGGGAGATAAAGGAGAAAGAGAATATAGGGAGAGAGCGAGAGTCTCAACGTGAAATAGGAATCTTCAGTCAGCTCATGCAACCATGTCAGGGCAGTGGCAGCGGTACTGGTCCCTGTTTCCATGGCAACCTCAAAGTACCGTTGAAGTAGTGACACGACTGGGAGTGCTATGCTGAGCGGCATTGAGCCCCACGTGCCAAAACCTGGCTCCTCTCATGAGCGTGGCTATTCATAGCACTCTGCACCGAGCCAGGACTGGGCTCAGATGCTGGGTCCTGACGAGGGTGGTTGATACCCCCCTCTCTGGAGTCCAGACGAGGGCCCAGGCGGTGGTGTGGCAGTGGGCAGGTGTACGAAGGGACACGGCGTGGACCTGATCTCTTTCTCGCTCTGATCCTGCTCCAGACTCTGGGAGTGACACCTGCTCTCCGTACTGCCCTACAGAGACAGAACGTATTATGTCTAGTCACAGAGCTTATGACCCAAATCGTATGAGCTTTCAATCACAAAAGGGGACATCAGGCTCTGGATTGCATCCAGGATCACCTTTGATCCTGTAGAATAGATTGTATTTGTTCCTTTCACCTAGCTGTGAGTCAGTTTTATGGTAGTGACTCTCTTACACACTGACCTACTGGCTTATTCATCTCCAATTAATTGGTGTGTCACACACATGGGCAAAATTATCTAATTCAGCTGAAAAGTGAACAACGGGCACCCAGTCCCCCTAGCACACAGGGCTGGCTGGCTGGCTGGCTGCTACCCAGTGTGCTAGGGTACGTATGGTCAGTGGGGTGGGTCGAGTGAGTGCCTCCCTTTTGTAAGCGATTGTTCAAGCTCAATTGGCACTTCTGTAACGTTGCTTTGTCAGAGGGATCAGCAGACAGAATGGGTTGGGCTCTGTGGCACAGAAAGAGTTTCTGAGTGAAATCAATCTGGGTGGGATTAGTACCACCATTTCATGATTGTGGCATGAGCCACCCCAGCTTTGTTGGATTTAGCCGATGTAGGCCTTTCCCATCCCTGGAATCAGCAGTTTGCCTCCACACAGGAGTGGGAGACAGTGGGGTTAGCTGTTTGGAGAAAAATGTAAATTCAAAGATAAGTGTCGTATAGGCAGCGAAATAAGGACGAACACCGGTGTTGAAGCTCAATTGTGACTTGGAGAAATACCCATCAAACCTAGTGGTCAAACACGGAAATGGTTCCAATAATTTTTCACATTGTGAATTTTACAAACACTTCAAACTAAGTATGTGTTTGGTGTTGGCTTACCTCGGACAAGGTGAATTTGATCGGTATATTTGCCTCAATTTGCTCTCAAATTTCAAATGCTAATTTACAACGAAGACCTCCGTGAGACAAATCCCTGCAGGAAGCTCCTGCACATCATCTCTAGCCTACACTGTCATTTACCGTTCACCAGCACGATCGGAGACCTGTGCCCAGTCCATGATGAATCAATGTGCAGTATTGAAATGAATTGAACAAAGTGTTGATCCTCTTCCATCCCCTTTCTCTGTCTTAGCTAGCCACTGACTACACTTTAGCTAGATAGTTAGCATAGCAGTAGATCAACAAATAATTTTGTATTACTTAGCCTGTACAGTATGTCGACTTTGGTGTCTAATTCAGACCTTATGGCTTTCAAGGATAAGCAGAAGAACATTTAAAGGAGAGAAGACCACTATGTCTTGCCATGTGTAAAAGTGCAGCTATAGTGAGGGGCAATGTCATTTCTAACCAGGACTGCAGTGCAGGAGAAATATTAGCCCGCGCAGAAAAGCACAATATTGAACTTCACTCAACTTTCTAGAATTCTCAGTGTTAGTTAACACACACATGGGCGTCACATGCCCATTATTTTAGAGGGGGCATTAGTACTTACTACTTAGAGGGGGCACTAAGTCCTGGTTGGAGAATTTTGCATTTTCCAAACACTTGAAACATATTTTTCCAGCAATCTATAGCCATAATCATTATGCCTAATTCTATGTAAAAATATTTTTTACATTTTTTTAATTTTACCTTTATTTTACTAGGAAAGTCAGTTAAGAAAAAAATCTTATTTTCAATGACAGCCTAGGAACAGTGGGTTAACTGCCTGTTCAGGGGCAGAACGACAGATTTGTACCTTGTCAGCTCGGGGATTCGAGATTGCACCCTTTCAGTTACTAGTCCATGCTCTAACCACTAGGCTTCCCTGCCGCCCCAGTACCATGCAAAAGTTTGGACACACTTACTCATTCAAGGGTTTTTCTCTACATTGTTGAATAATAGTGAAGACATCTAAACTATGAAATAACACATATGGAATCATGTAGTAACCAAAGAAGGTTTAAACAAATCAAAATATATTTTAAATGTAAGAAGCCATCCATTGCCTTGCACACTCTTGGCATTCTCTCAACCAGCTTCATGTGGTAGTCACCTGGAATGCATTTCAATTAACAGGTGTGCCTTCTTAAAAGTAAATTTGTGAAATTTCTTTCCTTAAATTAAGACTATTTCAGTGGGTCACATATACACACTAAGAAAGTGTTTAACGTAACCCTGTTGGTGTTAAAATTCTGATCTCAAATTTGCTGTGTATGCCAACTTCATAAAATTGCGAGGTGGCTAGTATTACAGAGAAACAACTAAACCTGACAGTTTATTTGTTAATCAAAAAGGAATTAATAGACTACATACTGTAGCTTGATCAACTGAATTTATTAACACAAATCCTGTGAGGACTGCACATCAACGGCATCTAAAATCAAACGAAACGCTGTGCTCCACTATACACTCTTTTTCCTCCTACACTGACGATACTGCACACACTTGAGTATCTAACAATCTGCCCAGCATTTCTTTGCTCTGTTCACATTGGAAGGAACCCCTTACTGTGACACTAATTAGAAATAATCATGATAAAACGTGGGCATGTCTTCTTCACTGCACACACACACACACACACACACACACACAAACACACACATGGGTTGAGCAAGGAAGAGAGATACATAAATACTCAGGATGCATACCAGGCCAAATATATTTATCCCGAGGTAAAGAATATGACAGAGATGCCGTGAATTTGATTAAGCATAGTCACTATAAAGATGTCATCAAGTCCGGCAATTGGCATAGTTGGTACATTTACATTTACATTTAAGTCATTTAGCAGACGCTCTTATCCAGAGCGACTTACAAATTGGTGCATTCACCTTATGACATCCAGTGGAACAGCCACTTTACAATAGTGCATCTAAATCTTTTAGGGGGGTGAGAAGGATTACTTATCCTATCCTAGGTATTCCTTAAAGAGGTGGGGTTTCAGGTGTCTCCGGAAGGTTGATTGACTCCGCTGTCCTGGCGTCGTGAGGGAGTTTGTTCCACCATTGGGGGGCCAGAGCAGTGAACAGTTTTGACTGGGCTGAGCGGGAACTGTACTTCCTCAGTGGTAGGGAGGCGAGCAGGCCAGAGGTGGATGAACGCAGTGCCCTTGTTTGGGTGTAGGGCCTGATCAGAGCCTGGAGGTACTGAGGTGCCGTTCCCCTCACAGCTCCGTAGGCAAGCACCATGTTCTTGTAACGGATGCGAGCTTCAACTGGAAGCCAGTGGAGAGAGCGGAGGAGCGGGGTGACGTGAGAGAACTTGGGATGGTTGAACACCAGACGGGCTGCGGCGTTCTGGATGAGTTGTAGGGGTTTAATGGCACAGGCAGGGAGCCCAGCCAACAGCGAGTTGCAGTAATCCAGACGGGAGATGACAAGTGCCTGGATTAGGACCTGCGCCGCTTCCTGTGTGAGGCAGGGTCGTACTCTGCGGATGTTGTAGAGCATGAACCTACAGGAACGGGCCACCTCCTTGATGTTAGTTGAGAACGACAGGGTGTTGTCCAGGATCACGCCAAGGTTCTTAGCGCTCTGGGAGGAGGACACAATGGAGTTGTCAACCGTGATGGCGAGATCATGGAACGGGCAGTCCTTCCCCGGGAGGAAGAGCAGCTCCGTCTTGCCGAGGTTCAGCTTGAGGTGGTGATCCGTCATCCACACTGATATGTCTGCCAGACATGCAGAGATGCGATTCGCCACCTGGTCATCAGAAGGGGAAAGGAGAAGATTAATTGTGTGTCGTCTGCATAGCAATGATAGGAGAGACCATGTGAGGTTATGACAGAGCCAAGTGACTTGGTGTATAGCGAGAATAGGAGAGGGCCTAGAACAGAGCCCTGGGGGACACCAGTGGTGAGAGCGCGTGGTGAGGAGACAGATTCTCGCCACGCCACCTGGTAGGAGCGACCTGTCAGGTAGGACGCAATCCAAGCGTGGGCCGCGCCGGAGATGCCCAACTCGGAGAGGGTGGAGAGGAGGATCTGATGGTTCACAGTATCGAAGGCAGCCGATAGGTCTAGATGGATGAGAGCAGAGGAGAGAGAGTTAGCTTTAGCAGTGCGGAGCGCCTCCGTGATGCAGAGAAGAGCAGTCTCAGTTGAATGACTGGTAGGCTATAGCTTGAGCATTTAGATCAGGTTTAATTCACCTCTCTCTCCAACAACCAACCACAAATGCAACAGGGTACGACTGCATTACTACCATCCCTAAAAATGGGAGTCGTTGTACCAAAGGAGGGAATGCAGGCGACACGTTTAGGTCTGCATATTATGCCCATAGAAACGCATTGGGTTTATTCTGGACGGATTTTGGCTAGAGTGAGCCTGCTCGCTTCGCCTCTTCTTCTCTGCTGAAAAGGGCGAGCAAAACAGTGCACCTCTGTCTTACTATATGTAGCCCATCTATGTGATGCTGCCTGGACAGAAATAGTATGACATGCCAGAGGCTGCTCTTTTTGTCCAGACAGCATCAGATACATAGTCTACATATACTGAGACAGAGAGGCGCTGTTTCGCTCGCTCGGACGCTTTAACTGAGTTTTATGCGTCTTTCTGTCCGTGCGTGTCTCGGTCAAATAACTGATAAATATTAAAATATTTAATTTCGACGGGCAACAAGGTACGGTAGGGCGAGCCAGGCCCATAACGCCGGAACAGACAGCCAGTTGTCGGTTGGAGCACGTCTCTAGAGTCAACGGATGGGCGAGTATTAACCCTGCTGTATAATTCATTGCGGCCAGCAGATCGAACAAATGGCTAAAACGAAATAGTCACTCGAATCATGAATCACACGAATCATGACTCTCGAGTCAGTAGAAAGAGTCGTTCAAAAAGAACCAATCGTTCGCGAACTGGCGCCGGGCTGTCGTCACCGTCACGGCTCTCGTTGATAGGCACTGGCGTTTGTGTCGCTGGATGGGCTGGAGCGAAACTGGGTTCATTTACAGCATGTGGCAACAGAGGGCGAGAGACAGGACGGAGAGACCACAGAGACTCCAGGAACTTCATGCCAATTTGGTGAGGATTACATCGCAGTCTTGCAACGCATGCACTATCGCGTTGAATGGGGTGTGATTGGAGGTGAAACAAGGACTTGAGATGTAATTTATGATTTTTTTTTGTCTCAAAATGTGCCTACATCATTGACAAATAAATACTGGTATAGCCTTTATTTATGTAAAAGCGAATCACGTTGTGGATACCACGTGTGTGTTCGTCATAGGCTTAATTGCAAACACATTTGCGCGTAGGCAGTAGTTCGATTTGGAACGGAGTAAAGGACTGGTTAGAATAGATAATAGGCGAATAAGAAATATCCGCAAAATTATATGTAGTCTACAGCGTTGTCTTGGTGGAGGCAAGAGAATGAATTAGACAAGGAAAGTCGGGCGCAAGCTTCTACAAAGCCCATGTTTAGGTTTGAAAGAAACAAAAGGAAAGTGGAAAAACTCGCATCAGTACCAGTAAACACCCAGACAGAGAGGCAGACGAAAGACAGCCAGATTTGACAGCCCTGATAGCGACTGTTATTGGATGACACTTTCATAATTTTAAGACTATATCCGGAAAATACAAGTTTGTCTACACTTTTTTTGCAATATGCAATAGGCTCCATGTAATTGCATTCCTTCTGGCGTCTGAAAAGTCTGGAGTGTTTCAGAGCGTAGTGGTCTCAGCAAAACCACTTCAAAAGGCATCTAAAGACAGGGGTCAAGTCTCACCAAGAAGGAAAACTTGCCAGTAGAAATGAAGTGTTCACAAATGTCGTATCATACAGGATTGTAGTTTACTGAATAGTTATTGTGTGTTGTGTCTTGCAGCTAAATGGAAAGAGAAATAGACGAGCGCTGTCCAAAATAACTTAAATAGAGGGAAAGCCAGGACTGTGAAGTGGACCACGCAGAACGGTAAAGATTCCAGAGGCGAATGACCATTGAAGGTAAGCACCTGGTTGAGTGCCGTAATTATAGAATTTAGCCTAGGTCTTATCACAAGAATAAACAATGCATCAAAAACGTAACAGAAGTAACTGACCACGCTTGCATTGGATTGCATAACCGTATAAGCATGTTGAATACACCTATATTTTGCTGTTACTTGAAACCTACCTTAGGCTATTACATGAATAATTAAACAGCAACTTTTTAAAAATGTTGTTTTGTGTACCAATTAGCGAGGCCTACTTTATAATTATTCACCACTGTATGACAATATCTATGATATGTGGGTCCTTTAACACCCCCCCCAATTGTAAATGGTGGTAAAAAAGAAATACACTTTCTGTCAAAGTGACAGAAAGTCGGCCTAAATGGTTTAAATTCCCCCAAATACAATTGTAAAATGTGATATTTCAACATATGCATTTGTGTAAGTTTATCGTGTTTTGAACAGATCTTTTTTAAATTTCTTATAAATGTCATCCATGGCCGCTTGTTATGAACATTTGTCTGTTATTCATTCAAAGTGTTGTGTTTCTGTTACACTCAGAGGCTGAGAAACTGACGATTGAGCTAATCTGACATACCAGTGCGACCTAAAATGGCCAATGATATGGGCGATATGGGCACCGGTGCCATCAGACTTTTAGCTCTATCTTTGGAACTCTATGGGCTATCTACTCGGTTCCAATTGCATCTGAATAGATGAGACTCTTGTCTTGTTATACTGACATTGACTGGGAGCTAAATATCTATTTGAATTATTATATATATATTTTTTTGTTTGTTCGTTATCGTGGCTGCCAAATCTGGGGGGCTTGGCAAATCTGGGATGGCTCCATATTTATGTTTTCAGATTATTTTTGTCAACAACTTGTTGCTTGACATAGTCCTAAAGTTTCAGAAGGATCAAAACATTTTTTTTTTGAAATTGACATTTTTGACCACTTGGTCAAATATTTAGGAGCATGTGTGACCAAAATCTCTCTCTCTCTCTCTCTCTCTCTCTCTCTCTCTCTCTCTCTGTCTCTCTCTCTGTCTCTGTCTCTGTCTCTCTCTCTCTCTCTCTCTCTCTCTCTCTCTCTCTCTCTCTCTCTCTCTCTCTCTCTCTGTCTCTCTCTCTCCCTGTTTCTCCCTGTCTCTCCCTGTCTCTCTTTCCCTGTCTGATTTTCCACTGCATGAGATGTGAATGGTGGGATGTTCAGATAGTGTTGACATCGGTTCCTCTGCTCTGTTTTTTTATCAGCTGTGGAATTTGAACCTCTCTTCCTTGGGTGAGGCCTTTCCTGCTCTGTGGAATATGTTAGTCTCCTGAGGGGGCTGGGAGTGTGTATTGATAAACGGGGCTTTCCAGTGGAGTTGATCACCAAACATTCCAGGCTGCTGAATGGAGGGTTAGCGGGCCAGCTCCGTGCAGATGGGAACCATATAAGACGCTGTTTGTCTGTGTGTTGAGCAATAGCATGCACACACACACCCTCCGACCCCCCCACTGTTCAACTCTGCATACCCCGACCAATGCATGGGGCAGGAGGACGTAGGGAGGGCTGTGTGTGTGTGCATTCTACTCTCTATCAAGGGACAGAGAGCTGCCAAAACCAAGGGATGTTTCATAACAGTCTGATTCAGTCTTGGAAAGTTACATGCAAAGACAAAGGAAGACACACACAAAAACTGCATAGTGCACACATGTGGAAACTCTCTCACATATGCATACCCCTTGTCACCGTGGCAATCAAACACTCACAGAGAGACTCACAAAGATATACGCCAGATCAAAGTTCTTCTCTCTAAACCACATGATGTTTGTCACTCTGCTGCAGTAATGTCGTCTCAGGGAGAGGGAGAGAATGAGAGAAGATGGTGGAAGAGAAGCAGGTGATTGTGAGAGAGAGAGGGATGGCAGTCATACAGTTTCTGTTCTATTCTTTCTCTCTTTGTTTGGCTGCCACCCGGTTTTGTTTTTTAAACAGGGTGTCCGTGTGCAAAGAATGTGTGCGCGGCTTGCGTGTGTGTGTGTGTGTGTGTTTGTATGGTGGCAGAGAGGAGAACTGGAGCCGGGATAGTGTTTGCCCAGAGAGGAAAGAAAGAGCACAGATCCTAAGGAAGAGAGAAAGGACATGTTTGCGTTTCTGGGGTAACATGGCCAGGGGAACAACAGAGAACAGAGAGTAACACACAACACTGAGTCAAGAGGGCTAGATATTGGGAAAGCCTTTGTTTTGCCAGTACAATATATTGTGTGAGTTGGGAGTCAGGCACTAGGTCAGTTACAACACCTTGTGCAAAAACATAGAAAACCCGATGCTCTGCATAACAGACAGACGGACAGACAGACAGATTCATCTCCTTGCCATGTCTCTTACAGTAGTAGGCCGCTAGCTTTCTAGTTCTTTCCAGCGTCCTCTGCTCTTCGGGGTGAATCCTAACTTCCACTTAAGTAGAATCTTCACTCAGTCTCCCATTGATATTAACGCATGACTAAGTGAAAATTGGTAGGAAGACTTCAGTGGAAGTTTGGATTAGCCCCTTAAAACGTAGAGCCTCTTAGGGATCCATTGGACATCTGAATCCATTGACATCATTATTCAGGACACTCAAGTTACTTTGTATGTGTCAGAGGTCTGAGGCTACTGCAGCTGCTACTTCACCACGTTTGTGCATAGTTATGTAATAACACATCTACAAAGCACTGCCTTTCCAATAGATACATATTTTTTGATTTGCATATTTTATTGTAGTAAAAACAAATATACCGTTTGTAATAATATACAATTATATATTTACACACACATCAAATTCATGTACTGTATATCATGCATGAAAGCTTACATTCATGTTAATCACATACAGTTGAAGTCGGAAGTTTACATACACTTAGGTTGGAGTCATTAAAACTCGTTTTTCAACCACTCCACACATTTCTTGTTGACAAACTATAGTTTTGGTTAGGACATCTACTCCACAAATTTCTTGTTGACAAACTATAGTTTTGGTTAGGACATCTACTCCACAAATTTCTTGTTGACAAACTATAGTTTTGGTTAGGACATCTACTTTGTGCATGACACATGTAATTTTTCCAACAATTGTTTACAGGCAAATTATTTCACTTATAATTCACTGTATCACAATTCCAGTGGGTCAGAAGTTTACATACACTAAGTTGACTGTGCCTTTAAACAGCTTAGAACATTCCAGAAACTGATGTCATGGCTTTAGAAGCTTCTGATAGGCTAATTGACATCATTTAAGTCAATTGGAGGTGTATCTGTGGATGCATTTCAAGGTCTACCTTCAAACTCATTGCCTCTTTGCTTGACATCATAGGAAAATCAAAAGAAATCAGTCAAGACCTCAGAAAAGTCTAGTTCATCCTTGGGAGCAATTTCCAAAGGTATCACGTTCATCTGAACAAATAATAGAATGCAAGTATAAACACCATGTGACCACGCAGCCATCATACCGCTCAGGAAGGAGACACGTTCTGTCTCCTAGAGATGAACGTAGTTTGGTGCGAACAACAGCAAAGGACCGTGTGAAGATGCTGGAGGAAACGGGTACAAAAGTATCTATATCCACCATCCACCTGGTGCACGTCACTAAATAAATGGAATCATGAAGAAGGAAAATTATGTGGATATATTGAAGCAACATCTCAAGACATCAGTCAGGAAGTTAGAGCTTGGTCGCAAATGGGTCTTCCAAATGGACAATGACCCCAAGCATACTTCCAAAGTGGTGGTTTCAAAATCGCTTAAGGACAACAAGGTCAAAGTATTGGAGTGGTCATCACAAAGCCCTGACCTCAATCCCATAGAACATTTGTGGGCAGAACTGAAAAAGTGTGTGCGAGCAAGGAGGCCTACAAACCTGACTCAGCTACACCAGCTCTGTCAGGAGGAATGGGCCAAAATTCACCCAACGTATTGTGGGAAGCTTGTGGAAGGATACGAGAAACATTAGACCCAAGTTAAACAATTTTAAGGCAATGCTACCAAATACTAATTGAATGTATGTAAACTTCTGACCCACTGGGAATGTGATGAAAGAAATAAAAGCTGAAATAAATAATTCTCTCTACTATTATTCTGACATTTCACATTCTTAAAATAAAGTGGTGATACTAACTGACCTAAGACAGGGAATTTTTACTAGGATTAAATGTCAGGAATTGTGAAAAACGTGAGTTTAAATGTATTTGGCTAAGGTGTATGTAAACTTCCGACTTCAACTGTATGCTCACAAGCACACAGAAACAAATTCAAGCCCTCTGTATAGTGCATACATACACAGAAACTCACAATAGTACTCAGAATCTCTCTCACACACACACACACACACACACACACACACACACACACACACAGAGGGGACAAGAGAGGGGCAGCAGTAGAGATAGGCCCAGCTGGTGTTCCCAGAGGGGGGCCTCTCTCTCTGACCTCTCCCCCGCTCTGAGAGCCCTAGGTTGGGCTAGGGACAGGGCCTGAGTGGATGTCCAGTCTGGGTCCCAGGTCCAGGGTGACGTAACAGATAAGCCTGCCTGTTGCTCAACTCTCAACTGACACACTATGAGGTAAGAGCTCAGCGCTTCTGGGCCAAAGGTTCAGCACAGCTAAGTGTGTCTTGTTTCTTCTATGGGTATTTTGGCTTCCGACACTGGGTTGTAGCATTGTTACATCAGCCAGACCAGGTGAAGCCATTCCTGATGATACTTACATGCGGCCTAACCTTGCCTCGGACTTGAGTGTCCAAGACAGTGTCCAAGACATATTGAGTGTTCAAGACATTCACCTTCCTCTTTTGGCAATTCAAAGGTACACCGTATACACTTACCCAGTTCCTAATGACATTATCCCTCTGCATTTGTAATGCTCTCACAGTGTGAACACTAAGAAGTGGTGAAAAATATCTGCTTTATGTGTTGGATATTGATGCCTGTAGGTTCTAGTATGCTAGATACTAGATATTATTGCAATTGGGCAGTGGTGGGCAGTGTCCTCAAATGCCCTTACTATACATTGCGGCCATTCACTCTTGGTCCCTTCACACTCTGTCCTACTGTGCTTTTGCCTGCCCGCACACTGTTAGGTAACTAGTGATGCTTTTCCACTGCAGGGCCGTGCCGTGCTGGGCCGTGAATATCACAGTTCCTATTTCATTTCCATTTGCCCATGGCCCGCTTGATTCCTGGAACCAAGCAGGATATTCAGCCCTGTTTGATATCTGGTACTGACCTCGAACCAAGTAGGCTGGTGGGTGGGTTTACAAATGGCCGTACTCAATGATTGGTCTTGTGCAATTATATCGCAGTGTCGCTCGCGTATGTTGACACTCATGTACAAGTCACTGGCGCCATTTTTATAAGAGAAGGTCAATCTGACCACGAACGGTACAGCCAAAGATAGAACTTGGTACAGCGGCACAAGTGAATAACTCTCAAGCCAAAAACAAATAATGGAAGCAGCAAATTGGTCAGTTGGAGAATCCAGTGGCAACTGGATTCTCCCACCAGGAATGAAAAGATCTGGATAGGGTAGCCGAGATGGGATTCCATCGGTCAGTAAAACAGTGCAGGGAAAAAGTTCAGAAACTCAAACAAGAATATAAAAAGACCACAACAGCAACAGTGGATCAGACAGTGATATTTGAAGCCATGATGACGCCGAGCAGCGATGATCAGCACGGCAATACACAGTTTTTTTAGCCAAATTACTATCTAGCTAGCTACCAATGTCTTCAGCGTAGCTAGCTGTAGCTTGTGAGAGTGAGCACTGTGCGAGACGTGAACTAGGGATGACAACTTGTCATGTAAATATCCATGGAAGGCCAACGCTGTGGACTTAGTACATGTTTGACGTTAGCCGGAGTATCTGACTTTACATTATACAAACATACATAGAGGACATTCCTGAACCTACTGACTCAGAGGAAGCTGCATGCTCGAATAGTGAACCTACGACCTCAGAGCTCTGCACCCCCAGACACCCGGCGTCCATCGACACAATCAATGCTCCTGCAACTCCTGATCCCTGCACCCCCAGGCACCAAGGGTCCATTCTTGGTTGGTAAACAGTTCACTGTCAATTGTTTAGCCCTAATCGCACAACTTAGCAGTCTTCAACAGGGGTGGGCAATCTCATCCACAGAGGGATTTTGTTATGGCAGGATTATGATCCTAAACATTATTCAAGGAGTGTGGATCTAGGAATTTATATATAAAACTGTTAACACTGATTCAATTAATCAAATTATGGCCCAATACCTTGCCTTTATTTGCATCATTGGTGTATCTGGTTGATCTGATTGGCCCCACAGAGGCCTTTACGGGATAATATTTAATACATTTGATGAGACAGTTACGGCTGGAGAACAAAACTGAACTCACACTCGCTGCCCTCAGGTTTGCTTTGGAGTGTGTGCCTTATCATTCCTGACCTTTTAACATGTCATTACTTCTGCCTAAATATTTTCCCAGGGGAAGAGAAAACGCACTGCAAGCAAAACCAGTGAATACCTGAATTTCGTGAGTGAGACTGAGGACTCATACCTGGAGACACTTGAGGCCCAGTGTCAGCAGCAGGATCAGCTCTTTAATCAGCTGTGTGATGATGAGGCAGCAGACAGGACAGCCAGGGCTGCTGAGATGGCCCAGACCGCCTTGTTTAATAACACCTACATAGCTGTATTTGGACAGTTTGTCCAAGCCATAAAAGCTCAACGTGTCACTAGACTAAACTGGCTGAAGTTCTTATGTAAAATGCTTATTTTTTTATTTTCTTAAATTTGCTCTACACCAAACGCATCGTGAATGTGGTTTTCAATTACTGTTCATTGAATTTAGCCTACGGTTAAACAATTAAAATATACATGTTGGAGCAATACATTTCTTAAACATGCTTGTGTTGATTTTAACTGTAGGAAATAAAGATTAGACATGATTTACACACTTTTGTTAAAAAACAAACGTTGGTCGAACATAGATACACTTGTGTAGTAGGTTATTCACAGGAAGTAAGAAACAAAACTTATAAGAACATATGTCTAATGGTAAAATGAACACAAGGGAGTATATCAGTACTTTATTAATCAGGGTAAAATCATGTGATAGGGGGTGTAGTAACCAAAAAGGGAGAGACCCACTGAACAAAGTGGCCAGGCTTGGTCTGTCATGCTAATAGTTTGGTTTTGGTCCAGGCGCTTTGTCCAAACTGTGTTGGTGGAGTTGGGTGTCTGAGAAAATCATAAAGAAGGAAAAAAGAGAATCTGTCATTAAATATTGTGTTTGTTTGTCAGTGGGACATCAACTCACCATAGCATAGTTGGAGATAATGATAGTTGATTGGGATGATTACTTATCATCTGATTAGGTCAGGAAGTGTTTCTCATAGGAGTGCTAAATGACTCTTGCAGTATTGAAGGAGGACAGCTAGCTATTACACGTGCAATAAGGTGCAGTCCTGCATTATTACTCTTGCAATATGTAGGCCTAGGTATGTACAATGTATATCTATCACAAAGACAGATACACATTATGTAGCCAGCTAGATAGATACATTGTGCATACTTCCTAGGGTCCTGTCACACACTGTATACTGCAAGAGTAATACCGTATTGCAGGACTGCATCTTATTGCAAGAAACTGTAATGGCTGGCCTCATTCCAAATAAGTTTTGAGGAATTCACAAAGACAGATACACAACAGCTAGCTAAACAGATAAAAGCACATTCTGTACCTCTCACGGAGCATTTGTTTTGTAAGCTGGTCTTTCAACCGGCTGACTCGATCCTCTCCTCGCATGTTAATAACTTACATTGTGTATTTCTCCATCTCTTTTCATGTCTCCTCTCGTTCAGTCTAGATTGCTGCCCATTAATAAAATTTAAAAGGATGACACAAAATAGCCCGGCCAACTCCTCCATACTTAAAAATGGCAGTCACCAAGGATCACAACAATTTCGCTGTTGAATTGCGTCATCGGTCACTGTCTTAAAATTTACACTAACAGTTTTTCTCGAAAATTAAACCTAGACCTGTTTCCAGTTCAACTGCAAATGGAAAACAAACAAGAACCAACAAGGCTAGTTTGTTCTGGTTCCGGCACAGCCCACCATGGTTTCGTTCATCCAGTGGAATTGCGCCATAATAGTGTTTGACAATCAGGAGGTTGGCAATTACCACCAATCAGCATTGACAAGACATGTAAAAAAACAAAACAGGATTTTGAAAGGACACACGTGTACGCATGCATCCACGCATGCACGAACTCAAGCCATCCAAGAAACCAGAAGATTGGCCTTCCTAATCAAGCTTGTGTAAGAGGGCACTTGTTTTAATTGGGAAGACTGATGCAACATCACGGCTATAGTGAATGAGTCAGACACCCAAACCACAGGTTGAGTGGGAGAGTCTCTTCAGTGGGAGAGACTCCCACATTCTCTCTCCGTCAGCCTTTGTGGCCTACTCCCAGCCCGGCTGATACTAGTGGGAGGTCACTGTGGAACAACTATAATCTCTGCATTACCATGGAGGAGAAAAAGTCAAGGAGGGCCCCTGGATACAATAAAACAGTGTCCATGGGTTAGGGTATAGCACAGGTGTAGTGACAAAAGTCACACATATGTAGGTGTGAGTCATTTCCTCAGTGTGAATAAAGATTTTGACTGCTCATAAATCTTCAGAACTCTGATAATAGTAATAATAATAATAATTATAGTATAATATATAATAGTTAACAGAAGAAAAGAAGACAAAATAAGGACAAAAGAAGGACAGAAGAAAAAGGAAAAGAAAGAGGACAACAAAGTGAAACAGTCAGCACTTCTATTGCAACTTCGTATTTCGTCGTCCTAACGTAGTCTACACTGCTATCTGCCCAGCAGCTAGCCAGCTAGCAAACGTCCACCGTCTACCGAATAGCAGCACTGTAGAAACTATTACACTCAACTGAACGACTTGATTAGTGTAGTGTTAGCTAGCTACATAGTTGTCTTTGCTGTCTTCGTATCCAATAATTGTGTAGTTTAGAGCGTGTAGTCTTAGAGTGATTATCTTAATTTACCGAGGTTAGCTAGCCAGCTATTTGTCGTCCTTAACGTAGGAGACACTGCTAGCTAGCCAACAGCTAGCCAACGTCTACTGAATAGAACTTCCGCACTCAACAACCCGGTCGCATTCAGCTTCGCTCCACAGCTAGTATCACATTTTCATTTCATTTCATTACAGCACAACGGTTTGATTTGTTTGATCGTAGCTAGCTACATAGCTAGCTACATAGCCGTCTGTGTATCAAAGATAATTGTGTAGTCTAGAGCGATTTTCTAGGTTAGCTAGCCAGCTATTGTAATTCTTTTAACGCAACGTAACGTAATCAACACTGCTAGCTAGCTAGCTCCCGAATAGCAGCACTGTAGATACTATTACACTCAAAGGAACGACTTGATTAGTGTAGTGTCAACAACGCAGCCACTGCCAGCAAGCCTACAAAGTCAACAACGCAGCCACTGCCAGCTAGCCTACTTCAGCAGTACTGTATCATTTTAATCAATAAGATTCTTGCTACGTAAGCTTAACTTTCTGAACATTCGAGACGTGTAGTCCACTTGTCATTCCAATCTCCTTGCATTAGCGTAGCCTCTTCTGTAGCCTGTCAACTATGTGTCTGTCTATCCCTGTTCTCTCCTCTCTGCACAGACCATACAAACGCTCCACACCGCGTGGCCGCGCCACCCTAATCTGGTGGTCCCAGCGCGCACGACCCACGTGGATTTCCAGGTCTCCGGTAGCCTCTGGAACTGCCGATCTGCGGCCAACAAGGCAGAGTTCATCTCAGCCTATGCCTCCCTCCAGTCCCTCGACTTCTTGGCACTGACGGAAACATGGATCACCACAGATAACACTGCTACTCCTACTGCTCTCTCTTCGTCCGCCCACGTGTTCTCGCACACCCCGAGAGCTTCTGGTCAGCGGGGTGGTGGCACCGGGATCCTCATCTCTCCCAAGTGGTCAATCTCTCTTTCTCCCCTTACCCATCTGTCTATCGCCTCCTTTGAATTTCATGCTGTCACAGTTACCAGCCCTTTCAAGCTTAACATCCTTATCATTTATCGCCCTCCAGGTCCCCTCGGAGAGTTCATCAATGAGCTTGATGCCTTGATAAGCTCCTTTCCTGAGGACGGCTCACCTCTCACAGTTCTGGGCGACTTTAACCTCCCCACGTCTACCTTTGACTCATTCCTCTCTGCCTCCTTCTTTCCACTCCTCTCCTCTTTTGACCTCACCCTCTCACCTTCCCCCTACTCACAAGGCAGGCAATACGCTCGACCTCATCTTTACTAGATGCTGTTCTTCCACTAACCTCATTGCAACTCCCCTCCAAGTCTCCGACCACTACCTTGTATCCTTTTCCCTCTCGCTCTCATCCAACACTTCCCACACTGCCCCTACTCGGATGGTATCGCGCCGTCCCAACCTTCGCTCTCTCTCCCCCGCTACTCTCTCCTCTTCCATCCTATCATCTCTTCCCTCTGCTCAAACCTTCTCCAACCTATCTCCTGATTCTGCCTCCTCAACCCTCCTCTCCTCCCTTTCTGCATCCTTTGACTCTCTATGTCCCCTATCCTCCAGGCCGGCTCGGTCCTCCCCTCCCGCTCCGTGGCTCGACGACTCATTGCGAGCTCACAGAACAGGGCTCCGGGCAGCCGAGCGGAAATGGAGGAAAACTCGCCTCCCTGCGGACCTGGCATCCTTTCACTCCCTCCTCTCTACATTTTCCTCCTCTGTCTCTGCTGCTAAAGCCACTTTCTACCACTCTAAATTCCAAGCATCTGCCTCTAACCCTAGGAAGCTCTTTGCCACCTTCTCCTCCCTCCTGAATCCTCCTCCCCCTCCCCCCCCTCCTCCCTCTCTGCAGATGACTTCGTCAACCATTTTGAAAAGAAGGTCGACGACATCCGATCCTCGTTTGCTAAGTCAAACGACACCGCTGGTTCTGCTCACACTGCCCTACCCTGTGCTCTGACCTCTTTCTCCCCTCTCTCTCCAGATGAAATCTCGCGTCTTGTGACGGCCGGCCGCCCAACAACCTGCCCGCTTGACCCTATCCCCTCCTCTCTTCTCCAGACCATTTCCGGAGACCTTCTCCCTTACCTCACCTCGCTCATCAACTCATCCCTGAACGCTGGCTACGTCCCTTCCGTCTTCAAGAGAGCGAGAGTTGCACCCCTTCTGAAAAAACCTACACTCGATCCCTCCGATGTCAACAACTACAGACCAGTATCCCTTCTTTCTTTTCTCTCCAAAACTCTTGAACGTGCCGTCCTTGGCCAGCTCTCCCGCTATCTCTCTCAGAATGACCTTCTTGATCCAAATCAGTCAGGTTTCAAGACTAATCATTCAACTGAGACTGCTCTTCTCTGTATCACGGAGGCGCTCCGCACTGCTAAAGCTAACTCTCTCTCCTCTGCTCTCATCCTTCTAGACCTATCGGCTGCCTTCGATACTGTGAACCATCAGATCCTCCTCTCCACCCTCTCCGAGTTGGGCATCTCTGGCGCAGCCCACGCTTGGATTGCGTCCTACCTGACAGGTCGCTCCTACCAGGTGGCGTGGCGAGAATCTGTCTCCTCACCACGCGCTCTCACCACTGGTGTCCCCCAGGGCTCTGTTCTAGGCCCTCTCCTATTCTCGCTATACACCAAGTCACTTGGCTCTGTCATAACCTCACATGGTCTCTCCTATCATTGCTATGCAGACGACACACAATTAATCTTCTCCTTTCCCCCTTCTGATGACCAGGTGGCGAATCGCATCTCTGCATGTCTGGCAGACATATCAGTGTGGATGACGGATCACCACCTCAAGCTGAACCTTGGCAAGACGGAGCTGCTCTTCCTCCCGGGAAGGACTGCCCGTTCCATGATCTCGCCATCACGGTTGACAACTCCATTGTGTCCTCCTCCCAGAGCGCTAAGAACCTTGGCGTGATCCTGGACAACACCCTGTCATTCTCAACTAACATCAAGGCGGTGGCCCGTTCCTGTAGGTTCATGCTCTGCAACATCCGCAGAGTACGACCCTGCCTCACACAGGAAGCGGCGCAGGTCCTAATCCAGGCACTTGTCATCTCCCGTCTGGATTACTGCAACTCGCTGTTGGCTGGGCTCCCTGCCTGTGCCATTAAACCCCTACAACTCATCCAGAACGCCGCAGCCCGTCTGGTGTTCAACCTTCCCAAGTTCTCTCACGTCACCCCGCTCCTCCGCTCTCTCCACTGGCTTCCAGTTGAAGCTCGCATCCGCTACAAGACCATGGTGCTTGCCTAAGGAGCTATGAGGGGAACGGCACCTCAGTACCTCCAGGCTCTGATCAGGCCCTACACCCAAACAAGGGCACTGCGTTCATCCACCTCTGGCCTGCTCGCCTCCCTACCACTGAGGAAGTACAGTTCCCGCTCAGCCCAGTCAAAACTGTTCGCTGCTCTGGCCTCCCAATGGTGGAACAAACTCCCTCACGACGCCAGGACAGTGGAGTCAATCACCACCTTCCGGAGACACCTGAAACCCCACCTCTTTAAGGAATACCTAGGATAGGATAAAGTAATCCTTCTCACCCCCCTTAAAAGATTTACATGCACTATTGTAAAGTGGCTGTTCCACTGGATGTCATAAGGTGAATGCACCAATTTGTAAGTCGCTCTGGATAAGAGCGTCTGCTAAATGACTTAAATGTAAATGTAAATAATAGACTCCGTCAGCTCTTTGGTCATTCAGATCTATGGTGACTCCTACTAGCTTGTGTAACTGTACCTGTACAACATCATGCAGATCGTCTTCACCATGACAGAAGGAAGAGATGGGAAGCTTTAGTGGGCAGTAATATTTGCTAAGTGTATATAGAGTATATTAAATATACAGTACCAGTCCAGAGTTTTTTATTATTTATTTTTTACTATTTTCTACACTGTAGAATAATATGGAAGACCTCAAAAGTATGAAATAACACACATATGGAATCATTTAGTAACCAAAAAAAGTGTTCAACAAATCAAAATCTATATTATATTTGAGATTCTACAAAGTAGCCAACCTTTTCCTTGAGCTTTGCAGATGCAGGAATCCCTACATGGGAGGAACGCACGGAATTGTGGGCTGCACCACACACTAGTGAGAAACATGGGGAAATGGGAGCACAGAGAATTAAGAATTGCAACGTCAACCTTAAGAATTGCAACGTCAACCTACCGATGGCTAGCTAGCTACAGGTGTAATTAAAAAACATACTCTTCTGTAGCACATTAACATCCTCCTACACTTTAAACGCAATGACCTTTTCCTGTTAATACACATTATTTAACTCAAGCTATTGTTAGCTATCCATGTTATTTGCTGAGTAGCCAGCTAGGTTTGCAACATGAGCCAATAACTCTTCTCCCATTTAATGTTAATCTCACCCTTCTTCCGATTTCAGCGATATGATTCGCTGGCACAAACGCTCTGTAACGTTTCGATGGTTCTCCAAACTGTTCATGAAATTTCAGCTGTATGATTTGCTGACACAAATAGACAATTTGCAGATCCGATGTAAAGTTATTGAGAGCTCTTGTTTCAGCTAATCATATTGCTGAAATTGGAAGAAGAAGAGTGGGATTTAGGGCCGTCACCAGAACCAATCAGTTGGACGGGCATTTGATTTCCCTAGGCGAGGGGCCCATTTTTTTTCACAGGACCTTGTGCACACACACACACACACAAAGGGTGTTATAGTAAAAACCATAGGTGTTTGAGTTTCAAGTTTGCGGAAGCTTACAATTTATCCGACCATTTCTACCGATCTACCGAAATGACAGGGATTAACGGTGCGTTCTGGTGACATACTGTGTGTATTGAGGAATTGATCTAAGCACATTCACTGTTTCACCTCAACACCTCAAATGAATAGCACTTTACTTAAGGTGTCTGTACACACTCTATAAGGGCATATGACATGGTTATGGTGCCCATCATTCCATTCAATGTAATAATGTGACACAGAGGTTGGTAAATGACATAACACCCTGGTATGTGGACTCTTATGTAGCATGTAAAAACACATGACGTATGTTGTCATGTAGACTGTACAATAGCAGTTGTTATTAACATGTTGACGTGAGACCATATGACTGGATGAACAGTCATTTTCAACACCCGTTATAAACGGTCTTATTGCATCTCATGCCTTGACTCATAACTATTTAAAACTACTTATGACAGTTTACGGGCAAATATTATGTGTTATATGGCTTTAATAAAGGCTTTACATGAGTACATGCATAAGACACCTACAGTCAATTGTTATCCAAAATGCAAACTGTAAGATACAAATGTGTCA
Organism: Oncorhynchus keta; assembly: GCF_023373465.1. Taxonomy (NCBI): domain Eukaryota; kingdom Metazoa; phylum Chordata; class Actinopteri; order Salmoniformes; family Salmonidae; genus Oncorhynchus; species Oncorhynchus keta. The sequence goes on along the minus strand of NC_068445.1, from coordinate 2,894,796 downwards.
TAAATCATAGGGAAATACTATTACTGCAACCATAGCCAAATGGTCTTGCTGTAGGCCTACAATAATCTGGTTCTTTCTGCTCCAGTGCACTCAGTGTCGCGGTCATTGACATGTGGTCACAGTGTGTGGTGACCGTCGGTAGCCAATGAAGAACGCCAGGCGACCACTTGGTCCAGAAATATCCGGACTCCAGTATAGATTTTTCCATTACTCTTTTTAGAGCATACCATTCACTCTGACTGTGTAGCCGAGTGCACCAGACTGTCAATGAACGAGATGTAGCTGTGTGTGTTTATCTAATAAGTGTGTGTGTTTGTGTGTGTGTGTGTGTAGAGGAACACACACTAACAGAGCAACAGAATCAGACAAACAACACTCAAGCTAGTTGGCCTAATCACAACAAAGGCCCTTCCTGTTTGCAGTGGGGGACTGGGGTCTCTCGTCCTGAACTAGACTGTCTGGTGACACAGTATGTTTTCTATGTCTGTCTGTCTCTTTCTCTCTCTTCCTTTTCCCATCTCTCTCTCTCTCTCTCTCTCTCTCTCTCTCTCTCTCTCTGTTTTCCTCCTCTATTCCTCTTCCCTATCTCTCTCTCTTTCCCCTGTCTCTTCCCCTCCCCCATCTCTCTCTCACTCCCTTGTCCCGTCCTCTCCCCTCTCTCTCTATTTTTCTCTCTCTTTCTTTCTGTAGACTTTCTCTGAAACATTTCAGTGTGTTAAGACCTGAGTGTGTTAGTGTGAATAAAGAGCTGTGCTGTGAGAAGGCTTGTGAGTGTGTACAACCTGATCAGTGGGACCACCAGGCTGAAGTGCAGAGGTGTTTTAGCCCCACTCTCCAAGGCCTCGATCTATCGCCGTCTCTCTAGCACATTTTATTTCTTCAATTAATATCACTCTTACTCCCATTCTTCATCAGTATGTTTCTCTCAGTCTTTCTCTCTCTCCCTTTCTCTCTCCCCCTCATTCACCTTCTTTCTCTTTCTTTCTTTCCCTCGCCGTCTCCCCCCCCCCCATTTCTCTCTCTTTCTCTCTCTCCTTCTCGCAGATCTTGCTCGGTAGTACTTGTTCAGCCGTTAATCTTGTCACTCACTTTTACAGAGGTAGCGTACAACTCCCCCTCCTAAACACATCAATAGATCTATCATCATGTCATTACTATGACATAAGGGACCATTTATCATCAACCGTGTCCCAGTCCAGCAGCATCGTATCATTCTCTTCCTCATCCTGGATGGTCAGGTTGAGGGAAAGCAACATCAGTGCTAGATTCACTATCTCTGCCTCTGTTGTATCGTCTCAAGCTCTCAAGCCCAGCCCAAGGTCTACAGTGACACGTCCTCGCCAAAGTGTGATTAGCGGCTTGGATCTGTCCGACGTTCACACTGGTTAAGAACATTCCAACAATCCCAGAAGTAGCACAGGCCTGCAAATGCTTAGTAAGTGCATGTTGAGCCAGGCCTGTGGAAAGATTAAAGGCCCAGAAGCAGGGTTGCTTGTGTCAGGATCCTCTCAGTATGCAGATGACACGGCAGCCCATGTCAAGTGGCTCCACGGTGATGGGGCAACTAAAGGATGCACTAAATGAGGTTGATAGGGAACAATTCTAGCAGATTATCTCAATTTCAGGACTGATCACTGATCACTGGACGCATGGATCGAGTGGTTAGTGTGTGATTATTTATGCAGGCCGATAGAAGTAACATGTTCACTGGATTGTACTTGTTAAACACTCATCTTTGGACGTAGATGTTTTGATCACTAAACCTGAGAGTTGTGGGTGTGTCCCTGGCTGGCTTGTATCATACATTGGGCCTACCTGGGTGAGGTACCCAATGAGCATTATGTGTGTGTGTGTCCAGTGCAGAAGCAGATTGTGGGGCTCTGCGTGTGTGTGTGTGTGTGTGTGTGTGTGTGTTTTTTTGGTTTTATTTTCCTTGTGTGGACCAGAAGCCCTTACGAGGATAGTTAAACAAAGAACATTTGAACAAGTGGGGACATTTCACTGGCCCTAACAAGGGAAAAAGGCTATTTTAAACTAGGGGTTAGGTTTATGGTTAGGTTTAAGAGTAAGGGGTAATGTTATGGTTAAGGGTTAACGGTTAGGGAAAATAGGATTTTGAATAGGAATAAATTGTTTGGTCCCCACAAGGACAGTAAAACAAACGTGTGTGTGTTTTTATGTGCGTGCCTGTGTGCGTGTGTGTGTTTGGCCGGGACCCAGCCCCATCACGTAATTAAGCCCAGAGGCTGAGTGGATCCTTAATCAGATTAGACCTGCCACTTGACCGGGCCATGCAATAAGGAGCACCTCTGCTGACCTGTGTGTCCCTTTCCCTGTTGAGTGGATGATGTGTGTGATTGTCCCTATAAGACCTGCTTGACCAACCTCGTTCCCCTCGAGGCAGTAGGTATAGGGTGGGGTATGTGTCTGTGTGTAAGTGAGTTGGGGGTCGATGCGGACAAACGGCAGGCCATCCACAGACATCGTTCCGTGCAGTTTGTCTCTATCAAAGCAGCTTTGTGCCTCTCAAGAATTCAGAGCATCCACTTCAAACCCTCTCCGCCTCTACCTCCCCTATCCCATTCCTTGTTATAAACTGTTTTGCGCTCAGGGCCGTGGCATTTCAAAGGCTGAAGCAAAACAGAAACTATTTAGCTAGCAAAGAATGGCTGGAGTCTCTGGCTGAAGTGTTTATACTTGAGCACTGTGAGGAGTTTCATAGTTGAGTTCCTCCCATGTTCCCCCTCCCCTCCTCCTTTTATCTAGAGGTAAAGGATGAGCACCCAGCTCTGGTTGGCATGGATGATACCTCTGATAAAACTCACCGCTGGCATCATCATCTGAGGCCTGTTTTAATGCACTGAGACACAAGGTATTTAAACACAACACGACCCCCTCCCTCTAATGTCACTTCACATTCCCTGCATAGCTCCCTATCACAACCTCTTATCACAGCTACAGACCTGGACATGTGGATTATAGTCATCTATCAGTGTAACGCAGGGCCGTATCCAAAACTGATCCTAGACCAGAATTCCTACTCTGAGATGCTTTGTGAATATGGGCCAAAATCTTATCCAGAGAGGCCTTTTGTCAGTGCATACCAAAAAGTTACTGAGCAAAAGGTGTACACATACTGTCATGACTTCCGCCGAAGTCAGTCCTTGTTCGGGCGGCGTTCGGCGGTCGACGTCACCGGTCTTCTAGCCATCGCCGATCCACTTTTCATTTTCCATTTGTTTTGTCTTTGTTTTCTACACACTTGGTTTCTATTCCCCAATTACATGTTCATTATTTAACCCTCTGTTTCCCACATGTTAATGTGCGTGTTTATTGATTGTTCATGTTGGTACTTGTCGGCTGGTTATGTTTGCCGGGTTATGTATTTACGCCCGTTATTTTCGAGTGACCAGTATTTCTCCGCACCTTGAGTATTGTCTGTATACTGGTGCTGTCGTGGAAGTAAATACCTTGTACACTCATTTCTGCTCTTCTGCGCCTGATTCACTGCACTAGTTACCCACCGCGTGACACATACAGTTGATGTCGGAAGTTTACATACACATTAGCCAAATACATTTAAACTCAGTTTTTCACAATTCCTGACATTTAATCCTAGTAAAAATTCCCTGTCTTAGGTCAGTTATGATCACCACTTTATTTTAAGAATCTGAAATGTCAGAATAATAGTAGAGAGAATGATTTATTTCAGCTTTTATTTCTTTCATCACATTCCCAGTGGGTCAGAAGTTTACATACACTCAATTAGTATTTTGTAGCATTTCCTTTAAATTGTTTAACTTGGGTCAAACGTTTTGGGTAGCCTTCCACAAGCTTCCCACAATAAGTTGGGTTAAATATGGCCCATTCTTCCTGACAGAGCTGGTGTAACTGAGTCAGGTTTGTAGGCCTTCTTGCTCGCACACGCTTTTTCAGTTCTGCCCACACATTTTTTATTGGATTTAGGTCAGGGCTTTGTGATGACCACTCCAATACCTTGACTGTGTTGTCCTTAAGCCATTTTGCCACAACTTTGGAAGTATGCTTGGGGTCATTGTCCATTTGGAAGACCCATTTGCGACCAAGCTTTAACTTCCTGACTGATGTCTGGAGATGTTGCTTCAATATATCCACATAATTTTCCTGCCTATTTTGTGAAGTGCACCAGTCCCTCCTGCGGCAAAGAACCCCCACAACATGTTGCTGCCACCCCTGTGCTTCACGGTTGGGATGATGTTCTTCGGCTTGCAAGCCTCCCCCTGTTTCCTCCAAACGTATCGATAGTCATTATGGCCAAACAGTTCTATTTTTGTTTCATCAGACCAGAGGACATTTCTCCAGACTGTTGTTTCTCCTCCACCAAACGTTACAGTTGGCGCTATGCATTCGGGCAGGTAGCGTTCTCCTGGCATCTACCAAACCCAGATTCGTCCGTCGGACTGCCAGGTGGTGAAGCGGGATTCATCACTCCAGAGAACGTGTTTCCACTGCTCCAGAGTTTTACACCACTCTAGCCACTCCAGCCAGCGCTTGACATTGTGCGTGGTGATCTTAGGCACACACACACACACACACACAGAGAGTTTGACATTGACTGTCGATAATGCAATCTGCATGAGATAAAGCACCAATTCAACAATGTTTCACATTTTTTATTGAGCTCACTTTCTATCACTCGCTTACTCTTCCTTTCTCTATATCTCTCCACATCTTTCCTCCCAATTCCCTATCCATGTCATCACCATCTCTCTCCATCTTTTTCTCTCTTTCTTTCCTCCCATTTGCCCTCTCTCTGGCCTTCAAACTCTGTGTTGTTTTCACACGATGCTCACATGCTCTTCACCAATCAGCAAAACACTCAAGTCCCAGCATGTCTGCTCTGCCAACATGTCTCAGACACCCTCTGTGTGTGTATATGGGGCCATAAACAAGCAAGAAACAGCTCACCCAGAGGCAGATTTTCTGCTGGGTGGAGTCTTTAACGCGGGAAAACTGTCCTACTTCACCTACCAACACGTCTCCTGCCCCATTAGGGGTGCTAAAACTCGAGACCACTTGTATTCTACCCACAGAAACGCATACAACCCCCTCCCTCGTCTTCTCTTTGGCAAATCTGACATGACTCCACTCTCCTGCTTCCTGTTTACAGACAAAAGCTCAAACAGGAAGTACCAGTGATGCGCTCAATACGGAAGTGGTCATATGAAGCAGACGCAAGGCTACAATACTGTTTTGCTACTACAAACTGAGATATGTTCCAGGATTCATCCGATAGCATTGAGGAGTTTACCACAACTGTCGTGGGCTTCATCAATAAGTGCATAGACAATGTCATCCCCACAGTGACTATAAGAACATGTACAAACCAAAAACCATGAATTACAGGCAATATCCGCACTGGGCTAAAGGCTAGAGTTACCGCTTATAAGGAACTAGACACGGACATCGACAGATGCAAAAAAGCCCTCTACGACCTCTGACAAGACATCAAACATACAATAGGACAATATAGGAGGAAGGTGGAATCCTATTGCACTGTCTCCGACACTCGTCGTATGTGGCAGGGCTTGAAGACAATAACGGATTACAAAATGAAACCTAGTCATGAGTTGACCAGAAATGTGGAACTCCCAAGCGAGCTAAATGCCTTTTATGCTCGCTTAGAGGAATTTAACACTGTGCCTTGCATGAAAACCCCTGTTTTTCCGGTTGACTGTGATCTCGCTTTCCATGGCCGAAGTGAGAAAAACGTTTAAACAGGTTAACAATCATAAGCCCACCTGGCCAGACAGAATACCAAGCCGCATTCTCCAAGCATTCCCAAACCAGCTGGCAAGTGTCTTCACAGACATGTTCAATCTATACTTGTCCCAGTCTGTAATCCCAACAAGTTTCCAGATGAACACCATTGTCACTGTTCCAAAGAGCTCCAAGGTATCCTGCCTAAATAACTATCACTAACATCTGTAATGGAGTGCTTTGAAAGGCTGGTCATGACAAACATCAACACCTTCATCCCAGACACCGTAGACCCACTCCATGTCACATACCACCTCAACAGATCCACAGATGACGCAATCTCAATTGCACTTCACACGGCCCTCTCCCACCTGGATAAGAGGGGACATAACTATGTGCTCATCACCAAGCTACGGGCCCTGGGACTGAAGCCCTCCCTCTGCAACTGGATCCTGTACTTCCTGACGGTCCGACCCCAGTTGGTAAGGGTAGGCAACAACACCTCCGGCACACTGACCCTCAACATGTGAAGGGAGTAAAAAAAGACGATGGGTAGTTTATGCATGCCACAATGTTTGTTTTTTCGCATCAACCAAAGATAAGAAGAGGAGACAAGATGAGTTTGGTCTGTTTGCAGTATGCATGTTGAAGTGGGAGTGCCGTCTACGATCATTCACTTCCTTTCATTCAATTCCAGAAGTTTGCTCGAAAGATGAGTGAACCATTCCTTCACCTCATTTTCTTATAACATCTTTGGTCTGACAGTTTATGTGACACCCTAAATGCAGTATATAATGTCAACAAACATGGCATCACACATAGCTGGCAAAGAGCTTAGCATTATTCAAAGATGGCGTAGATGATGGCGTAGCAGTGAAGACGTGTTTGTTTAGTCCTCTCGTGTACTTTTGTATTTTTCGTATTTTTTGTATACATATTTCAATTTATTTTCAATTATACCTTCCGGTAACCTGCCTCACCCAATGTGATATGGAATCGCTATTATTTTACATTTTATAACACATTCAAGAACCTCCAGATGCTAACCAGCTAATTAGCTACAAGCTATTTAGTCATTGTTAGCCACTGCTAGCGGCTTTTACCTTCTGCAGAGATACCAGCCCTGTTTTTAGCCTGGATAATTACTCTCTAGTCTACCAGTATCGGACTGTCTCTCCACAACAACGCCGGATTCCTGCCGTAATCCTTGGACCACTACTTCTGATCTTCACAGCTAGCTTGCACTCACCGTGGTGACCCAGTACCGAAGCTATCCCTGTGGCCCACCTCCCGGCCTACTCAGCTGTTCACCCGAACCACACTCATACACGGCTAGAGCCCAATACTCCACCGGATCCTTGCTATAAACTCTGGACCTTGGCACCGGATCACCGCTGCTACCGATTGGATATATTGGCTAACGCCACTGCCACGAAGCTAGCACCAGTTAGCCGTGAGCCAGACACATCTCCCGGCTAGCAAACTAAATTCCACAATACCTCTTTCGCCATCTGGCTTGGATTCTCTGTCGACACGGCGCCCCACCGCACCACCACGACTGGTCTGCTGACGAATACTCCATCCGCTGTGCCTTCATCCGGCCTCCGTTGGAGCAGACGCTCCTAATAGCCCAGGGCTACTAACTTTAAACGCTGTGTCGCTAGCGTAGTGGCGGCTTCCCTCAGGTGTATAGTGTGTAGTTAATCCAACCCTCTCTGCCTAGTCATCACCATTTTACCTGTTGTTGTTGTGTTAGCTGATTAGCTGTTGTTGTCTCACCTGTTGTTCTAGCTGGCCCTCCCAATCAACACCTGCGATTACTTTATGCCTCGCTGTATGTCTCTCTCAAATGTCAATATGCCTTGTATACTGTTGTTCAGGTTAGTTATCATCGTTTTAGTTTACAATGGAGCCCCTAGTTCCACTCTTCATACCTCTGATACCTGCTTTGTCCCACCTCCCACACATGCGCTGACCTCACCCATTACAACCAGCATGTCCAGAGATACAACCTCTTTTATCATCACCCAGTGCCTGGGCTTACCTCCGCTGTACCCACACCCCACCATACCCCTGTCTGCACATTATGCCCTGAGTATATTCTACCGCGCCCAGAAATCTGCTCCTTTTATTCTCTGTCCCCAAAGCTCTAGGCGACCAGTTTTGATAGCCTTTAGCCGCACCCTAACACCCCGGAAGTCCTACAATCTAAGCTAGATGCCCTCAATCTCACACAAATCATCAAGGAACCCACCAGGTACAACCCTAAATCTGTAAACAAGGGCACCCTCATAGATGTTATCCTGACCAACTGGCCCTCCAAATTCACCTCCGCTGTCTTTAATCAGGATCTCAGCGTTCACTGCCTCATTGCCTGTATCCGCTACTGGTCCGCAGTCAAACAACCACCCCTAATCACTGTCAAATGCTCCCTAAAACCCTTAAGCGAGCAGGCCTTTCTAATCGACCTGGTCCGGGTATCCTGGAAAGATATTGACCTCATCCCGTCAGTTGAGGATGCCTGGTCATTCTTTAAAAGTAACTTCCTCATCATGCTCCGTTCAAAAAATGCAGAACTAAGAACAGATATAGCCCCTGGATCACTCCAGACCTGACTGCCCTTGACCAGCACAAAAACATCCTGTGGCGGACTGCAATAGCATCGAATAGTCCCCGCGATATACAGCTGTTCAGGGAAGTCAGGAATGCAAAGGCCAGCTTTTTCAAGCAGAAATTTGCATCCTGTAGCTCTAACTCCAAACTGTTCTGGGACACTGTAAAGTCCTTGGAGAACCAGAGCACCTCCTCCCAGCTACCCACTGCACTGAGGCTAGGTAACACGGTCACCACCGATAAATCCATGATAATCAAAAACTTCAATAAGCATTTCTCAACGGCTGGCCATGCCTTCCTCCTGGTTATTCCAACCTCGGCCAACAGCTCCACCCCCCCCCCCTGCGCTGCTACTCGCCCAAGCCTCCCCAGCTTCTCCTTTACCCAAATCCAGATAGCAGATGTTCTGAAAGAGCTTCAAAACCTGGACCCGTACAAATCAGCTGGGCTTGACAATCTGGACCCTCTATTTCTGAAGCTATCCGCCGCCATTGTTGCAACCCCTATTACCAGCCTGTTCAACCTCTCTTTCATATCGTCTGAGATCCCCAAGGACTGGAAAGCTGCCGCGGTCATCCCCCTCTTCAAAGGGAGAGACACCCTGGACCCAAACTGTTACAGACCTATATCCATCCTGCCCTGCCTATCATCTAAGGTCTTCGAAAGCCAAGTCAACAAACAGATCACTGACCATCTCAAATCCCACCGTACCTTCTCCGCTATGCAATCTGGTTTCAGAGCCAGTCACGGGTGCACCTCAGCCACACTCAAGGTGCTATACGATATCATAACCGCCATCGATAAAAGACAGTACTGTGCAGGCCGTCTTCATTGACATGGCCAAGGATTTCGACTCTGTCAATCACCATATTCTTATCGGCAGTCTCAGTAGCCTCGGTTTTTCTAATGACTGCCTTGCCTGGTTCACCAACTACTTTTCAGACAGAGTTCAGTGTGTCAAATCAGAGGACATGTTGTCCGGTCCTCTGGCAGTCTCTATGGGGGTGCCACACGGTTCAATTCTCGGGCCGACTCTTTTCTCTGTATATATAAATGATGTTGCTCTTGCTGTGGGCGATTCCCTGATCCACCTCTACGCAGACGACACCATTCTGTATACTTCTGGCCCTTCCTTGGACACTGTGCTATCTAACCTCCAAACGAGCTTCAATGCCATACAACACTCCTTCAGTGGCCTCCAACTGCTCTTAAACGCTAGTAAAACCAAATGCATGCTTTTCAACCGTTCGCTGCCTGCATCCGCACGCCCGACTAGCATCACCACCCTGGATGGTTCCGACCTAGAATATGTGGACATCTATAAGTACCTAGGTATCTGGCTAGACTGTAAACTCTCCTTCTAGACTCATATCAAACATCTCCAATCCAAAATAAAATCTAGAATCGGCTTTCTATTTCGCAACAAAGCCTCCTTCACTCACGCCGCCAAACTTACCCTAGTAAAACTGACTATGCTACCGATCCTCGACTTTGGCGATGTCATCTACAAAATAGCTTTGAATACTTTACTCAGCAAACTGGATGCAGTTTATCACAGTGTCATCCGTTTTGTTACTAAAGCACCTTATACCACCCACCACTGCGACCTGTATGCTCTAGTCGGCTGGCCCTCGCTACATATTCGTCGCCATACCCACTGGCTCCAGGTCATCTACAAGTCCATGCTAGGTAAAGCTCCGCCTTATCTCAGTTCACTGGTCACGATGGCAACATCCACCCGTAGCACGCGCTCCAGCAGGTGTATCTCACTGATCATCCCTAAAGCCAACACCTCATTTGGCCACCTTTCCTTCCAGTTCTCTGCTGCCTGTGACTGGAACGAATTGCAAAAATTGTTGAAGTTGGAGACTTTTATCTTCCTCACCAACTTTAAACATCTGCTATCTGAGCAGCTGACCGATCGCTGCAGCTGTACATAGTCCATCGGTAAATAGCCCACTCAATTTACCTACCTCACCCTCATACTGTTTTTATTTATTTACTTTTCTGCTCTTTTGCACACCAGTATCTCTACCTGCACATGACCATCTGATCATTTATCACTCCAGTGTTCATCTGCTAAATTGTAATTATTTGCCTACCTCCTCATGCCTTTTGCACACAATGTATATAGACTCTTTAAAAAAAAAATTATACTGTGTTATTGACTTGTTTATTGTTTACTCCATGTGTAACTCTGTGTTGTTGTCTGTTCACACTGCTATGCTTTATCTTGGCCAGGTTGCAGTTGTAAATGAGAACTTGTTCTCAACTGGCCTACTTGGTTAAATAAAGGTGAAATAAAAATATATAAAAATAAAATTATCATAATCAGTACAACCTTCAAAAAAGTATTTTACACACATCATAGGTGTCCATTACAATCTATGCAATAAATTGGTATGCATGAATTGTCCACAGTACATGAAAACGTGAATAAAACTGTAAATACATTATGCTCCATACATACAGTACCATTCAAAAGTTTGGGGTCACTTAGAAATGTCCTTGTTTTTGAAAGAAAAACTATTGTTCTGTCCATTAAAATAACATCAAATTGATCTGAAATACAGTGTAGACATTGATAATGTTGTAAATTATTATTGTAGCTGGAAACGGCTGATTTATAATGGAATGTCTACATAGGCGTACAGAGGTATATTATGAGCAACCATCAGTCCTATGTTCCAATGGCACGTTGTGTTAGCTAATCCAAGTTAATAATTTTAAAAGGCTAATTGATCATTAGAAAAGCCTTTTGCAATTATGTTAGCACAGCTGAAATTGTTTTGTGGGTCCGTGGGTTCGATTACAGTCTCAAAATGGCCAGAAACGGGAGAGTGAGGGCGCTGTAGAGGGGACCGACTGTAACCGGATCCTTCAGATCGTCACAGGAGATTCATGACAGCACATATGTCCAAAGTTATTATTTTTAAGGAAGCCAACAATGAAGGTAATGCGAATGCCAGCCATAAAATGTGCCAGGGGTGGGGGAAGTTGTGTAAGACTACGCAAATGTATTCAGACCCCATGACTTTTTCCACATTTTGTTACAGCCTTATTCTAAAATGGATTAAATGCATTTCTCCCCTCATCAATCTACATACAATACCCATCATGACAAAGCGAAAACAGGGTTTTACACATTTTTGCAAATGTATGTAAAAAAAACTGAAAAAGCTTGTTTACACAAGGATTCAGACCCTTTGCTATGAGACTCGAAATTGAGCTCAGGTGCATCCTGTTTCCATTGAGCATCCTTGAGATGTTTCTACAACTTGTTTGGAGTCCCCCGGTGGTAAACTATCTTGATTGGACATGATTTGGAAAGGCACTATATTAGGTCCCACAGTTGACAGTGCATGTTAGAACAAAAACCAAGCCATGACGTTGCGTGAATTCTCCGTACACCACAGCGACAGGATTGTGTCCAGGCACAGATCTGGAGAAGGGTACCAAAACATATCTGCAGCATTGAAGGTCCCCAAGAACACAGTGGCTTCCATAATTGGCCTCCATAATTCTTAAATGGAAGAAGTTTGGATCCGCCAAGACTCTTCCTAGAGCTGTCCGCCTGGCCAAACTGAGCAATCGGGGGAGGAGGGCCTTGGTCAGGGACGTGACCAAGAACCCGATGGTCACTCTGACAGAGCTCCAGAGTTCCTCTGTGGAGATGGGAGAACATTCCAGGAGGACAACCATCTCTGCAGCACTCCACCAATCGGGCCCTTATGGTAGAGTGGCCAGATAGAACTACCTCTCCTCAGTAAAAAGAACATGCATGGAGTTTGCCAAAAGGCACCTATAGGACTCTCAGACAATGAGAAACAAGATTCTCTGGTCTGACGAAACCAAGATTGAACTCTTTGGCCTGAATACCGAGCATCAAGTCTGGGGGAAACATGGCACCATCCCAATGGTGGCAGCATCATGCTGTGGGAATGTTTTTCAGCAGCAGGGACTGGGAGTCTAGTCAGGATAGAGGGAAAGGAACGGAGCAAAGTACAGAGTGATCCTTGATGAAAACCTGCTCCAGAGCGCTCAAGATCTCAGAATGGGGTGAAGGTTCACCTTCCAACAGGATAAGCACACAGCCAAGACAACACAGGAGTGGCTATGGGACAAGTCTCTGAATGTCCTTTAACCCGATCGAACATCTCTGGAGAGACCTGAAAATAGCTGTGCAGCGATGCTCCCCTTCCAACCTGACAGAGCTGGAGTGGAGCTGCGGAGAAGAATGGGAGAAACTCCCTAAATACATGTGTGCGAAGCTTGTAGTGTCATATCCAAGAAGACCAACGTCTGTAATCGCTGCCTAAGGTACTTATAATAATAATAATATATGCCATTTAGCTGACGCTTTTATCCAAAGCGACTTACAGTCATGTGTGCATACATTCTACGTATGGGTGGTCCCGGGAATTGAACCCACTACCCTGGCGTTACAAGCGCCATGCTCTACCAACTGAGCTACAGGAGGACCACAAAAGTCCTTCAACAAAGTACTGAGTAAAGGGTCTGAATACTTATGTAAATGTGATATTTCAGTTTTTGCTTTGTAATTATGGGGTATTGTGTATAGGTTGATGAGGAAAGAACGATTTAATCTATTTTAGAATAAGACTGTAAAGCAACAACATGTGGAAAAAGTCAAGAGGTTGGAATACTTTCCGAATGCACTGTATACGCCTGGGATATCAACCAGTCAAAGTTGGCATTAGTGGGAGTGACTATATTGTTCTATGGGAGTGACCTTACTAGGTAAAGTATTTGTCATCAGGCTAGCAAAAACATTTTTCCCTGGTCATCACTAATTAACACAGCCACAAAGCCATAATTATGGCTAAACCCCGCCCATTTCCAAAACGTATCTTCTTAAACTGTTATTTTAAAACTAACCTCAACCTTAAAAACAGTGACAACCTTATGCCTAACCTTAAATTAAGACCAAAAAGCTCATTTTTTGTTTTCATAAATCTTTATGATATTAGCCAATTTTGACTTTGTGGCTGTGCTATCTAGTGGAAGCCATTCACCCTGGCCTCAAGGGATAAAAAAACAGGTCCAGGTCCTACCTTCCAGCTATCTTATTAGCAAAGGACAAAGCTAGCTAGCTAATGGCTCCACCGAGAAGAAAAAAGATTACACCCTTAAAATCTGTGCTCGATGTGTGTCACGCTTGTGGGGAAAACCATACCAATAAGAGTTACAAAACACATTTACATTACATTTACATTTAAGTCATTTAGCAGACGCTCTTATCCAGAGCGACTTACAAATTGGTGCATTCACCTTATGACATCCAGTGGAATAGCCACTTTACAATAGTGCATCTAAATCTTTTAGGGGGGTGAGAAGGATTACTTTATCCTATCCTAGGTGTTCCTTAAAGAGGTGGGGTTTCAGGTGTCTCCGGAAGGTGGTGATTGACTCCGCTGTCCTGGCGTCGTGAGGGAGTGTGTTCCACCATTGGGGAGCCAGAGCAGCGAACAGTTTTGACTGGGCTGAGCGGGAACTGTACTTCCTCAGTGGTAGGGAGGCGAGCAGGCCAGAGGTGGATGAACGCAGTGCCCTTGTTTGGGTGTAGGGCCTGATCAGAGCCTGGAGGTACTGAGGTGCCGTTCCCCTCACAGCTCCGTAGGCAAGCACCATGGTCTTGTAGCGGATGCGAGCTTCAACTGGAAGCCAGTGGAGAGAGCGGAGGAGCGGGGTGACGTGAGAGAACTTGGGAAGGTTAAACACCAGACGGGCTGCGGCGTTCTGGATGAGTTGTAGGGGTTTAATGGCACAGGCAGGGAGCCCAGCCAACAGCGAGTTGCAGTAATCCAGACGGGAGATGACAAGTGCCTGGATTAGGACCTGCGCCGCTTCCTGTGTGAGGCAGGGTCGTACTCTGCGGATGTTGTAGAGCATGAACCTACAGGAACGGGCCACCGCCTTGATGTTAGTTGAGAACGACAGGGTGTTGTCCAGGATCACGCCAAGGTTCTTAGCGCTCTGGGAGGAGGACACAATGGAGTTGTCAACCGTGATGGCGAGATCATGGAACGGGCAGTCCTTCCCCGGGAGGAAGAGCAGCTCCGTCTTGCCGAGGTTCAGCTTGAGGTGGTGATCCGTCATCCACACTGATATGTCTGCCAGACATGCAGAGATGCGATTCGCCACCTGGTCATCAGAAGGGGGAAAGGAGAAGATTAATTGTGTGTCGTCTGCATAGCAATGATAGGAGAGACCATGTGAGGTTATGACAGAGCCAAGTGACTTGGTGTATAGCGAGAATAGGAGAGGGCCTAGAACAGAGCCCTGGGGACACCAGTGGTGAGAGCGCGTGGTGAGGAGACAGATTCTCGCCACGCCACCTGGTAGGAGCGACCTGTCAGGTAGGATGCAATCCAAGCGTGGGCCGAGCCGGAGATGCCCAACTCGGAGAGGGTGGAGAGGAGGATCTGATGGTTCACAGTATCGAAGGCAGCCGATAGGTCTAGAAGGATGAGAGCAGAGGAGAGAGAGTTAGCTTTAGCAGTGCGGAGCGCCTCCGTGATACAGAGAAGAGCAGTCTCAGTTGAATGACTAGTCTTGAAACCTGACTGATCTTTGTTGCCAAGATGTCGCACCGATATGATGCACAAGACACATGGTGGAAGGTGTTGTGGGAGATGATTGGTTGGTAGATTAAGCCAAAGAGTAATGCGCCGGGAGATTCAACTGGGCACTCTGCATTGGTTAACAAAGGCCAAGTTTGACGTGTTGGTCTAACAGACCTTTCCGCACATTTGAGGTGGAAGTGTCTGGGAATGAGATTGTTTCTCTGCCATTCGGGGATCCTTGGGATGTCCCTACCCCATTGAAAGTGAAATGTAAAATGGTTAAGGTTTGGATTAGGTAATGGTAATTAGGTAATGGTTAAAATGGTTAAGATTAGGGTAGGGGTTAGGGTTTAGGAGAGGGACGTCCCAAGAATCTCAGATAGCACTAACCGAATGAGATTAGGTGTTATGTGACTTACATAACTTCACTTTAGAGTATATACTGTCCTTCAGCTCAACATGTCACCCTTCATAGAGTACATGTTTATATCATATTCGACATAGTTGGTATGTTAAGATGGCACCTAAGAGCATGGCTGACGTTTTACTTGCTCCTAACCAACTGTGCTATTTGTTTGTTTTTTTGCATAGTTTGTAACTTGTTTTTTAAACTTATTTTGTACATAATGTTGCTGTTACCGACTCTTATGACTGAAAAGATCTTCTGGACATCAGAACAGTGACTACTCACCTCTACTGGATGAAGATTTTTCCTTTAACGAGTCCGATGAGAAGGATATACTGCTTTCCCGGGAACAGGCCCAAATCCCCGTCATTTGTGTGAAGAAAAGACGGAGGAAAAGGGGGCCACAGGTCAGGATGCCTTCTGAGAATACGTAGGCGAGCGAGTAAACTCCGACTGCCATCCGTTCTACTGTCTAAAGTGCAATCATTGGAAAATAAAATTGATGACCGACGATTATCCTGCCAACTGGACATTAAAAACGGTAATATCTATTGTTTCACCTAGTCATGGCTGAACGACGACACGGATAATATAGAGCTGGCGGGATTTTCAATGCACCGGCAGAACAGATAGACCACCTTAGATGCACCGGCAGAACTCTAGACCACCTTTACTCCACACACACAAATGCGTACAAAGCTCTCCCCAACCTACGATTTGGCAAATTTGACCATAATTCTATCCTCCTGATTCCTGCCTACAAGCAAACACTAAAGCAGGAAGTAGCAGTGACTCACTCAATAAGGAAGTGGTCAGATGACAGGGATGCTATGCTAAAGGACTGTTTTTCTAGCACAGACTGGAATATGTTCTGAGATTCAACCATTAGCATTGAGGAGTATACCACCTCAGTCACCAGATTAAACAATAAGTGTATCGATGACATCATCCCCACAGTGACCGTACATACATATCCCAACCAGAAGCCATGGATTACAGGCAACATCCGCATCGAGCTAAAGGCTAGAGCTGTGGCTTTCAAGGAGTGGGACACTAATCCAGACGCTTATAAGAAAACGCGTTATGCCCTCAGACGACCCAGATGAGCTAAATGCCTTCTATGCTCGCTTCGAGGCAAGCAACACTGAAGCATGCACGAGAGCACCAGCTGTTCTGGATGACTGTGTGATAACGATCTAGGTAGCCGATAGGAGAAAGACATTTAAACAGGTCATCATTCACAAAGCCGCGGGACCAGATAAATTACCAGGATGTGTACTCAAAGCATGCACGGACCAACTGGCAAGTGTCTTCACTGACATTTTCAACCTCTCCCTGACCGAGTCTGTAATACCTAACCTACTGTTCAAAAGTTTGGAGTCACTTAGAAATGTCCTTGTTTTTGAAAGAAAAGCACACTTTTTGTCCATTAAATAACATCAAATTGACCAGAAATTATGGCTCTAATCAGAATAGAAAGAGGAGTGGAAGGACCCGGTGCACAACTGATTAAAAGGACAAGTACATTAGAGTGTCTAGTTTGATTAAAAAGGACACCTAACTAGTACTAACTGGCAGCTTCATTAAATAGTACCCGCAAAACACCAGTCTCAACATCAACAGTGAAGAGGCAACTCTGTCCAGTGTCTGTGTTCTTTTGCCCATCTAAATTTTTAATTTTTATTGGCCAGTCTGAGATATCTTTTTTCTTTGCAACTCTGCCTAATGAGCTCGCCTCTTCATTGTTAACGTTGAGACTGGTGTTTTGCGGGTACTATTTAATGAAGCTGCCAGTTGAGGACTTGTGAGGCGTCTGTTTTTCAAACTAGACACTCTCTTGTATTGTCCTTTTGCTCAGTTGTACACTGGTGCCCACTTTTACATCCTGGTTAGGGCCAGATTGCGCTGTTCTGTGAAGGGAGTAGTACACAGCGTTGTACAAGATCTTCAGTTTCTTGGCAATTTCTCGCATGGAATAGCCTTCATTTCTCAGTACAAGTATAGACTGACAAGTTTCAGAACAAAGTATTTGTTTCTGGCCATTTTGAGCCTTTAATCGAACCCACAAATGCTGATGCTCCAGACACTCAACTAGTCTGAAGAAGGGCGGTTTTATTTCTTCTTTAATCAGAACAACAGTTTTCAGCTGTGCTAACGTAAGTGCAAAAGGGTTTTCTACTGATCAATTAGCCTTTTAAAATTATAAACTTGGATTAGCTAACACAACGTGCCATTGGAACACAGGAGTGATGGTTGCTGATAATGGGCCTCTGTACGCCTTTCTAGATATTCATAAAAAATCGTCCGTTTCCAGCTACAATAGTAATTTATAACATTAAGATGTCTAGACTGTATTTCTGATAAATTGTAGTTTATTTTAATGGACAAAAATTGTGCTTTTCTTTAAAAAACAAATGGTGGTCGGCTTGAAACATATACACTACCATTCAAAAGTTTGGGGTCACTTAGAAATGTCATTGTTTTTTAAAGAAAGAGAGAGTTTATCAGGAAACAATTTATCAGAAATACAGTGTAGACATTATTAATGTTGTAAATTAGTCCCTGTGCCCAAGGAAGCGAAGGTAACCTGCCTAAATTATTACTGCTCCGTAGCACTCATGTCGGCAGCCATGAAGTGATTTAAAAGGCTGGTCATGGCTCACATCAACAGCATCCTTTCGGATACCCGACACCCACTCCAATTCGCATACCGTCCCAACATATCCACAGATGACGCAATCTTAATCGCACTCCACACTGCCCTTTCCCACCTGGACAAAATGAACACCTATGTGAGAATGCTGTTCATTGACTACAGCTCAGCGTTCAACACCATATTGCCCACGAAGCGCCTCACTAAGCTAAGGACCCTGGGACTAAACGCCTCCCTCTGCAACTGGATCTTGGACTTCCTTACAGGCCTCTCCCAGGTGGTAAGGGTAGGCAACAAAACATCTGCCACGCTGATCCTCAACACTGGGGCCCCACAGGGGTGGTTACTTAGTCCCCTCCTGTATTCCCTGTTCACCCACAACTGCGTGGCCAAACAAGACTTCAACACCATCATTAAGTTTGCTGACGACACAACAGTGGTAGGCCTGATCACCGACAACGATGAGACAGCCTATACGGAGCAGGTCAAAGAACTGGCAGTGTGGTGCCAGGACAACAACCTCTCCCTCAATGTGAGCAAGACAAAGCAGCTGATCGTGGACTACAGGAAAAGACAGGCTGAACATCGATGGGGTATAGTGGAGTGGGTCGAGAGTTTCAAGTTACTTAGTTCATTGGTGATGTGGACACTATCATGGTCCAAGCACACCAAGACAGTTGTGAAGAGGGCACGACAAAACCTTTTCCCCCTCAGGAGACTGAAAAGATTTGGCGTGGGCCCCCAGATCCTCAATAGTTCTACAGCTGCACCATCGAGAGCATCCTGACCGGCTGCATCACCGCCTGGTATGACAACTCCTTGGCATCTGACCGTAAGGCGCTGCAGAGGGTAGGGAGTACCGCCCTGTTCATCAATGGAGCCAAGCTTCCTGCCATCCAGGACCTATATAATAGGCAGAGTCAGAGGAAAGCCTATAAAATTGTCATAGCGTTTTTTCTCTGCTACCACATGGCAAGCGGTACAGGAGCGCCAAGTTTAGGACCAAAAGGCTCCTTAACAGCTTCTACCCCCAAACCATAAGACTGCTGAACAATTAATACAAATTCAAATGGCCACCGGACTATTTAAATTGACACCACCTCCCCCTATTTGTTTTGTACACTGCTGCTACTCCCGGTTTATTATCTATGCATAGTCACTTCACCCTTACCTACATGTACAAATTACCTCAGCTAAAATGTACGCCCGCACACGGACTCTGTACCGGTACCCCCTGTATATAGCCTCGTTATTTGATTGTGTTACTTTTCATTATTTTTTACTTTAGTTTATTTGGTAAATATTTTCTTAACTCTTTTTGAAATGCGATGTTGGTTAAGGGCTTGTATGTAAGCATTTCACGGTAAGGTCTACACTTGTTGTATTCGACACATGTGACAAAAAGTTTGATTTGATGTCACATTTGATATTGATGATTATTTTCCACAGTTATGCCACATTTATGAACCCTTTATAAAGCATGGCATACAGTTATAGATGCTTTGTAACACTTATGTTGTGTTTATGAAGGCATTATGAAGGCTTTATGAGCCGTCATTTAAAGCGGAACGTTATGGTCCTGGCACCACCCTACGCCAGGGCCCTCACCTCCTCTCTGTAGGCTGTCTCATTGTTGTTGGTAATCAGACCAACCACTGTTGTGTTGTCAGCAAACTTGATGATTGAGTTGGGGACGTTCGTGGCCACGCAGTCATGGGTGAACAGGGAGTATAGGAGGGGGATGAGCAGGCACCCCTGTGGGGCCCCTGTGTTGAGGATCAGCATGGTGGAGGTGTTGTTGCCTACCTTCACCATTTGGGTTGGCCTATCAGTAAGTCCAAGACCCAGTTGCACAGGGGGGGTTCAGACCCAGTGCGACGTGTGTGTGCGAGCGAGCGTGCATGCGTGCATGTTTAGGAATGCCAGCGTCACTCTTTTCGACAAGGTTGCCTGCCCCTCCAATAACACCATCATCACCCTTCACCCTTGACCTCTAAGTTTCCCTGAGGACAAGCAAGCAGCAAACTCCACTTCCCTGTGCAAGAAAAAAACAAGCTCCCTCCCTACTGACTTTGAAATATCCTCAAGTGTTGGGGGACTGTTGGATGGCCCACTTTGGCACGGACCTACTTGTGTCAGAGTGTGGAGGCCGATGCCGCTGGCATAGTGTCTGACTGAGGGAAGCTCTCTGTGGGTGTGGTGGAAGATGCTTGGTGTTTTGACAGCTAGATGTAAGCTCCAGTATGGGCATTGGGCATAGGGCATTGGAGTGAGCTGACGGGCTTTTGAGAGTAGTGTCTGTGTGTGAAAGAATGTGCCTCCTTTTGGTGAGCTCTGGGGCATATGTCTCAGGGTCAGGGGCTCTCGGGGCACAGAGAGAAAGAGATACAGACAGGCAGTCAGACATTACTAGAACATACAGAGAACGGCTCAGTTCAAACTGACCTCTGTGGCCCGGTCATCCAGGCACCCCTACTGATCCAGCAGCCTGGGAATACAATATGTGTTCCAACCTTGATGTTGTGTGTGTGTGTGTGTGTGTGTGTGTGTGTGTGTGTGTGTGTGTGTGTGTGTGTGTGTGTGTGTGTGTGTGTGTGTGTGTGTGTGTGTGTGTGTGTGTGTGTGTGTGTGTGTGTGTGTGTGTGTGTGTGTGTGTGTGTGTGTGTGCGAGCGAGTCTGGCAGAGTCTCCTTAAGAGCCCTTGCAAGTTTTTTTTTAAAGAATTGACTTTGTTTTGATAATATTATACCTCCCTTCCTTGATCTATGGCCTCATCTCATTCTCAACCCACCGTTCATTACAGTACACCAGCAAGGAGACATTTCCACACACATTTAACAATAATGTTACGCAGGCCTGCAATTTTAATAACATAGTCATAAAACACTGATACAAGCCTTGTGCTTCTTGCAACTGAAATAGGGCAGCCACAACCACAGCATGCATTTGAATGTTCGCTCACAAGGTCTCTCCTTAACAAGCGCTGCCTTTCCAAATTCTATGACCCCGATTGCAAAACCGTTTTATACAACATTCCAACCCCATCATTCATGGCGTTCCATTTGAGCCACGCCAGAGGGGCCAGGGGGCATCACTTTCTCAGGACTGGTTGCTGTGGGCACTGCTATAGGCACTCCCAGTCAGTGGCATGTATTCATGGATGCCAAGGGAAGCCAGGCTTCTCCAAATATTTGACCAATAAAAAATGTTTTTTTTTTAAATGTAGCTCTGCGTTTTCATAATTTTCAGTCAATTAGCAAGTGGCTGAATCTCACCGGAGAAATCATCCGAGCGAGGGAAACAGCGCCCCTCTGTCTCTTCCGATTCGGATCATTTAATATGTTAGGCCGCTGGCCTGAGACGATTGAAGTTCAATATGTAGCCTAGATGTCGCCTAGTAGGCACAAGTTAACTAGTTAGCTAACTTAGCTGCTTCCTTGATGCCCATGTGAGGAAGTTAGGGTGGCAAGTATTTTAGCTCGGTAGACTATGACAATAAAAACTGAAAGCGTATAGTATGACAGAGCCATAGACCGTTTTGCCAGGCAGTGCTCCTGTTGTCTTTGTGCTTAGTTGGGGGTTCTAAATCAGTAGTTATTTAGTAAAACTGTCGAAAACATTAACTTGCTTGACCATGCTGCAGGTCATACATGCAATATTTGCTTTGTGGACTTCACCGAACAGATATTGCTCTCCAGTTTTGTGACGTGTGTGTAGTTTAATTTATTCTGGCACTGTGAGACTGTTGTCTTTCTGTTGTCACAGCCTTATTATATATCACGGTGGCGTATGAACGAATGGGTTATAGAACAAACAACGCAATTATCACAACATAGGTTGTGATATGGCTTTTCTTTACTGGCTTGGCATGGCTTCCACTGTGATTTTACCCCTGCACCTCTACTGCTCCCACCCCTGTATGGTGAGGGCTGTGTGTGTGTGTGTGTGTGTGTGTGTGTGTGTGTGTGTGTGTGTGTGTGTGTGTGTGTGTGTGTGTGTGTGTGTGTGTGTGTGTGTGTGTGTGTGTGTGTGTGTGTGTGTGTGTGTGTGTGTGTGTGTCGGCTGACGGACAGGGCTGAGTGAATGCATTGACAAGACTGTGGGAACAGGGGGCGTAAACTAAGCTGTTCCCTAGCAATAACAGGCTAGACTCCTCAAGCCTTTCTTTTGGACAATGCAGTACCTAGATCCACCAGGGGATGTCAGCCTATTCCTTATACATAGTAGAGCAGTGTATCCCAACCCTGGTCCTCGAGTACCCCCAACAGTACACATTCTTATTGTAACCCTGGACAAGCACAGCTGATTCAACTTGTCAACTAATCATTAAGCCCTCAATGAGATGAATGAGGTGTGTTTGTCAAGGGCTACCACGAAACGGTGTCCTGCCGGGGGGTACTTGAGGACCCATCGTTGGGAAACACTGCAGTAGAGAAGGCTTTTTGGGTAGCTCATTTAAATGTTGGTCCTAATTCCCACCTTTAATGACAACATTTTCATGAAGAGGTCAGAGGTCATCTTCCTCAGGTCCTGTTTGATTTCATTAAAGAAGGTAATTAGTAGCATACAGTGTGAGGGCCTTTCTGTTCTTGTATGTATGTATCATTAGTCAGGCACCTACATTTTGGACTATACCTACATAAGTGTATATGACCACAGGCGTTTTAATTTGAATGTTGAACAAGGTTATAGTGTTTGATCAAACATTGGACATGTAGGTTCGAGACTACTCAGATATAATGGCAACCTGTTCTTCCTTGATTTACTATGAATCGGATGTGCACATTGTCAATAGTGGGCCAACCTCAGCACTGTCATGAATAGGACAAAGGCTAAGGGTGACTTTTATTATCGTAACCATAGTAATGACCTTATGACCTGTGATGCCAAAATTAACATCCTACAGGACACATTGTCTGGTCACAGTTTATGGGTATTAAGTGTTAAATCTGTGCCCTTATAATGATAATACAAAGTAATGCATTCCATTAGATTATTTTTTATTTTGGGCATTTATTCCCCTGAGGGAAAGCTTAACATTCCAGGCATTGAATTCCCAGGCGTTCCGTCCATGATAAAGAATGGCTAATTCATTATACAGGTGGGGAGGCTTACCTTTCTCATCTACAGTGCCCTCTACAGTATGTGCTCCTATATTTACAGCAGTGGCTGAGCACATGACTGTTGGTGTCACTGTGTGTGGTATGTAGTTGCCATACCATTGAACTTACTTAACTAGCCAGAGAGCCTCACAGTGATATTTGGCAAACATTTAGCTGAATTTGAAATGTTTGTGTGTTGTTTTTGGTGAGTGAAGTACCCTACAGTCATTTGGTTAGCTTGCAATATTAGATCAAGTAATGCGACATCAATAATTGTGTAATAGGCTGTGTCAAGTATTTCAAAATGATAGATATTCAACCTGACTGTTTACATCTACAGTGTGCGTCAAAAGACACGATTTGAATTTGTGGCATTGCTGTTTATAAATAAATCAGAAAGACCGAAGACAGAAGTCGAGTTAACGGGGCGGGGAAACCTGCTTCGGGGTGGTAACAGGAAGAGCACAGCTCCTTACCATTGGCTCCCATCCAACCCGATCTCATGACGCAGACCCATGGGGGTGTGCTTTAGAACAAATCAGCTGGAGAAACAAAAACACAGACGGGTGCCTCATAGGTGACATAGTTAGAACTAGCGATGGTTAATATTTCACCAAATAACCCCAGTTTTAGGTAAAAGTTCAGAGTTAGTGCTTTAGCTAGATGCAAAGGAGTTAGTGAGCGGCCTGGAATCATTGCAAGAGAAAAGCGAGAAGAAGGAAGATGCTATCTTTGTGACAGCGCTGAGTTTTTGGGCAACATTCACAGTAACGTTGGTTCTCTCAAGGCTCTTAAATTAGTTAGTCTTGAGTTAGTCTTCTTGCCTCCGCTCGTCGCCTGTGCTAGGTCGAACTTGGCGCGGAGTGGCATGTGGGTCAATACCGGAACAGTCGGAAGGTAGGGGGGAAACGTCAGTACAACAGTTTTGCATGCACATGGTCACGTGTTCACTTTGTGTTTCGGTTTGTTTTAGGAGATTATGAAATAATCTCACTGGTTCCGAAAAATTGGAACTGTCAACAATAGGCTACAATTAGCCTCTTCGCTCCGGGAGACATGTAGGCTCCAATGTAACACGAATAATGACGGTAGTTTTTGTTGTTGTGCGCAGGTGTCCTGCTGCTTGAAAGCTGCTTGCATTTCGTTGTGGTGCAGCAATAGGCTGGGTCCGTTACGCAAGAGTATCAATGCATCTATTTTGGTTTGTATCCCACTTACCCGCTACGTTAACATGCTTTGGTCTATCAATTCTAACTCGATTAACGTTGGACTTCGTGTAGTTTCCTGACCAAAAAAATGGTCTGCTGCTCCTGTCATTGAATGTCTGCCTTTAGTTCATATTCTATACCTTATCATATGTATTAATTCTAGAGGATACAGGACAAAGCAAGCCACTATAGTGACCCGGGCCTGTTCTGTCTGTGTCAACAGTTAGGAGATAACATGCTGCATTGACCCACATGGAAGAGGCAGCCAGCAGTGTATGTCTTGAGGGAGAGAGAGGCTAGTGAGGGTGACTGTGGCAGACAGGCAGAGTCATGCCCAATGCCAGAGGCTGAGACTGCCAACCATGACAGAGCAGAGGCACCCAAGCTGAAGGCCTGAGCTGAGTGGAGTGACACAAGAGTGACAAATATCCTGCAGTCCAAGGTAACACAGTGTTCGTGTGGGCAGTTGGTTTCCTGGTACATTTGTGAGTGCAATGCTTTCACGTTAAACGCGGACAACAGTGTGAGTGTTGTGAGGGAGGTTCTTTCTAATGATAAGTCGCCTCTTTTGAGATCGCAGAGACAGTTACAGTTTGTGTTTAAGTGCATTTGGTGTTTACATATGTCTAAGCAGTTAGTGGTATTCCCAGGTGATGTTTTGGTGACGTGTATATGGCGCTTATGAAGTTAGTGGTAGTGGTATTCCCAGGTGATGTTTTGGTGACGTGTATATGGCGCTTATGAAGTTAGTGGTAGTGGTATTCCCAGGTGATGTTTTGGTGACGTGTACATGGCGCTTATGAAGTTAGTGGTAGTGGTATTCCCAGGTGATGTTTTGGTGACGTGTACATGGCGCTTATGAAGTTAGTGGCAGTGGTATTCCCAGATGATGTTTTGGTGACGTGTACATGGCGCTTATGAAGTTAGTGGTAGTGGTATTCCCAGGTGATGTTTTGGTGACGTGTACATGGCGCTTATGAAGTTAGTGGTAGTGGTATTCCCAGGTGATGTTTTGGTGACGTGTACATGGCGCTTATGAAGTTAGTGGTAGTGGTATTCCCAGGTGATGTTTTGGTGACGTGTACATGGCGCTTATGAAGTTAGTGGTAGTGGTATTCCCAGGTGATGTTTTGGTGACGTGTACATGGCGCTTATGAAGTTAGTGGTAGTGGTATTCCCAGATGATGTTTTGGTGACGTGTACATGGCGCTTATGAAGTTAGTGGTAGTGGTATTCCCAGGTGATGTTTTGGTGACGTGTACATGGCGCTTATGAAGTTAGTGGTAGTGGTATTCCCAGGTGATGTTTTGGTGACGTGTACATGGCGCTTATGAAGTTAGTGGTAGTGGTATTCCCAGGTGATGTTTTGGTGACGTGTACATGGCGCTTATGAAGTTAGTGGTAGTGGTATTCCCAGGTGATGTTTTGGTGACGTGTATATGGCGCTTATGAAGTTAGTGGTAGTGGTATTCCCAGGTGATGTTTTGGTGACGTGTACATGGCGCTTATGAAGTTAGTGGTAGTGGTATTCCCAGGTGATGTTTTGGTGACGTGTACATGGCGCTTATGAAGTTAGTGGTAGTGGTATTCCCAGGTGATGTTTTGGTGACGTGTACATGGCGCTTATGAAGTTAGTGGTAGTGGTATTCCCAGGTGATGTTTTGGTGACGTGTACATGGCGCTTATGAAGTTAGTGGTAGTGGTATTCCCAGGTGATGTTTTGGTGACGTGTACATGGCGCTTATGAAGTTAGTGGCAGTGGTATTCCCAGATGATGTTTTGGTGACGTGTACATGGCGCTTATGAAGTTAGTGGTAGTGGTATTCCCAGGTGATGTTTTGGTGACGTGTACATGGCGCTTATGAAGTTAGTGGTAGTGGTATTCCCAGATGATGTTTTGGTGACGTGTACATGGCGCTTATGAAGTTAGTGGCAGTGGTATTCCCAGATGATGTTTTGGTGACGTGTACATGGCGCTTATGAAGTTAGTGGTAGTGGTATTCCCAGATGATGTTTTGGTGTGATGAAGTTAGTGGTAGTGGTATTCGTGTACATGGGCGCTTATGAAGTTAGTGGTAGTGGTATTCCCAGGTGATGTTTTGGTGAGGTGATGTTTTGGTGACGTGTACATGGCGCTTATGAAGTTAGTGGTAGTGGTATTCCCAGGTGATGTTTTGCTGACGTGTACATGGCGCTTATGAAGTTAGTGGTAGTGGTATTCCCAGGTGATGTTTTGCTGACGTGTACATGGCGCTTATGAAGTTAGTGGTAGTGGTATTCCCAGGTGATGTTTTGCTGACGTGTACATGGCGCTTATGAAGCGCTGCATGCATATTGAAGTGTGAATGTGTGTATTGTGTACATACATTTGTGTGCCAAAACCCTAGGGCAGTTTAATAGTACAGGATGATGTAGCTGGGTGCCCCTGCCTCTCCCCTGGACCTGTATACAGCCAGGCAAAAACAGCAGACTAGACCAGACTACCTCCTTATATAACCAGTCTGTGCCCCCCTCGCCTGTGGCAGCCGCTGTCGCCACAGATCCCTCTGTCTGTGTTCTCTCAGACACACACACACGCGCACACACACAGATCCACAGACATGACACACACACAGAACTGCATCAATACATAGCCTATGGTTCACATTTTGCGAAGGTGTGAGCGTCCTACCTATCAGCCATTTAGTAATTTTCCATGAAGGGAGGCGACTTAACAGTCAGTTTAAAATGTCCCAAGTTTCTGCAAATGTCATACATTTATAATAACACATCTGTCTTTCCGTACTTGGGATTGTTGTGTGTGGTGTGTGTGTGTGTGTGGTCATCCTCAGAGGGGTGTTACAGGCAGCCAGCTGTGTCATGGTGTTAGGGTGAACTCTAGCCCTGAGGAAGAGGAGGTGGTAGGGGAGGAAGAGCAGGATGAGAGATCGGGTTTATGAAGCGCTGGGGTCGAACGGCTGCTACCACTGGAACGGTTACATAACTCAAAGGGAGAGAGATGAGAGAGTGGAGAGAGACGCGTCTGCCTGCTGCTCCTCGTATGGCCCTAACAGAGAGAGAGACAGAGAGAGAGAAACAGAGGGGAGTATGGTGGAAAGAGAAATGTATGTATTCCATGTAATTTCAGCAAGTAATGTCACCCACATTTGCATGATTGCTCTGAAATGGTTTCTGTATCTAGAAGATAAGATTAGCATTCCTGTGACATTTTTTTATATATAATTTGATCTCTGAGAAATTAAGCTAATTGTTTGCACCCAAATTGGCCATTTTTAATGTACAGTATTCATATAATATAAAATAAATATTGTACCCAACATCCGATTAGGACCATAATTCTTCTTGACAATTAGTAATACCTGAGGAATCCAATAAAATGATCAATAGCCACCCACAGACCCCCGAAGCCAATCCCACCCCAACAACCAGTATACAGTATCAGTTCTCTATGTCTGACAATATGGAGCTGCTGCTTGGAGTATTGCTTCTTCAACCTTTGTAATGTATTCCCTGTGAATCTAGTTATGGTATCAACTCCTAAATCTCATAGATTTCTTTTAGTTATACTTAACTTATAAGCAGTGGCGTAGCACGCATCCCGCATTATTGATAATCAGTATTGAAATACAGTCGGTATTTCTAAATACCCTGGTATACGGTATAAACGGTATATCACCCAAGCCTAGTGTGTGGTGTGTGTGTGTGTGTGTTTGCTCCTTGGCCAGACGGAGTGTAGCAGAAGGTTTGTTTAAGTGTGTGGATGAAGGGGGCAGCAGGCAGTGTCACAGTGATCCTCTCACTGCAGTCTGAAGTCTGTCAATAATTATTGAACCTTTATTTAACTAGGCGGCCTACCCCGGCCAAACTCTAACCCGGACGACGCTGGGCCAATTGTGTTGGGCCAGTTGTGATACAGCCTGGAATCGAACCAGGGTCTGTAGTGATGCCTTTAGCGCTGAGATGCAGTGCCTTAGACCGCTGCACCACAGGCATCTAGGGTGTGTAAGGTGAAGTTTCCCCTAGAAATTGCTCTTGGGTCAATTTAGGATTTTCCCCGCTAATAGTTAAGGTAAGGATTGGGGGAAGGGAAGCTGATCAAACCAGAGAAAAAACTGGATTCTCATTCACATGGAGCCATACCCATCTAATACCACCTTTCATTACTCGCTTTTTCCATTATCAGACAAAGAGGTTGAGGTTGAAATATAGAGGTTGGAATAAGGCCAGCACTGATATAGAGATATATTAGATATTTGGATTTGTGTATGCTCTTTTCCACAGCAACATGTCCCAGTAGCACACCCAAAGAATTGGCCTGCACCTTCCTCAGTGTGTCTGCTTTCCACTATTTCATTTTCAATCCCTGTAATACAGGTGACAGCCTAACAGATGATGGTTTCAGAGCTGGTCATGGGTGCACCTCAGCCACGCTCAAGGTCCTAAACGATATCTTAACCGCCATCGATAAGAAACATTACTGGGCAGCCGTATTCATTGATCTGGCCAAGGCTTTCGACTCTTTCAATCACCACATCCTCATCGGCAGACTCGACAGCCTTGGTTTCTCAAATGATTGCCTCGTCTGGTTCACCAACTACTTCTCTGATAGAGTTCAGTGTGTCAAATCGGAGGGTCTGCTGTCCGGACCGTTGGCAGTCTCTATGGGGGTGCCACAGGGTTCAATTCTTGGACCGGCTCTCTTCTCTGTCTACATCAATGAGGTCGCTCTTGCTGCTGGTGAGTCTCTGATCCACCTCTACGCAGACGACACCATTCTGTATACTTCTGGCCCTTCTTTGGACACTGTGTTAACAACCCTCCAGGCAAGCTTCAATGCCATACAACTCTCCTTCCGTGGCCTCCAATTGCTCTTAAATACAAGTAAAACCAAATGCATGCTCTTCAACCGATCGCTACCTGCACCTACCCGCCTGTCCAACATCACTACTCTGGACGGCTCTGACTTAGAATACGTGGACAACTACAAATACTTAGGTGTCTAGTTAGACTGTAAAACTCTCCTTCCAGACCCATATCAAACATCTCCAATCCAAAGTTAAATCTAGAATTGGCTTCCTATTTCGCAACAAAGCATCCTTCACTCATGCTGCCAAACATACCTTTGTAAAACTGACCATCCTACCAATCCTCGACTTTGGCGATGTCATTTATAAAATAGCCTCCAATACCCTACTCAACAAATTGGATGCAGTCTATCACAGTGCAATACGTTTTGTCACCAAAGCCCCATATACTACCCACCATTGCAACCTGTACGCTCTCGTTGGCTGGCCCTCGCTTCATACTCGTCGCTAAACCCACTGGCTCCATGTCATCTACAAGACCCTGCTAGGTAAAGTCCCCCCTTAAAAAAAAAAAATCTCAGCTCGCTGGTCACCATAGCATCTCCCATCTGTAGCACACGCTCCAGCAAGTATATCTCTAGTCACCCCCAAAACCAATTCTTTCTTTGGCTGCCTCTCCTTCCAGTTCTCTGCTGCCAATGACTGGAACAAACTACAAAAATCTCTGAAACTGGAAACACTTATCTCCCTCACTAGCTTTAAGCACCAACTGTCAGAGCAGCTCACAGATTACTGCACCTGTACATAGCCCACCTATAATTTATCCCAAACAACTACCTCTTTCCCAACTGTATTTCATTTATTTATTTATTTTGCTCCTTTGCACCCCATTATTTTTATTTCTACTTTGCACATTCTTCCATTGCAAAACTACCATTCCAGTGTTTTACTTGCTATATTGTATTTACTTTGCCACCACCACCTTTTTTGCCTTTACCTCCCTTCTCACCTCATTTGCTCACATTGTATATAGACAGACCTGTTTATACTGTATTATTGACTGTATGTTTGTTTTACTCCATGTGTCGTTGTATCTGTCGAACTGCTTTGCTTTATCTTGGCCAGGTCGCAATTGTAAATGAGAACTTGCCTACCTGGTTAAATAAAGGTGAAATAAATAAATTACATTAAATGTCTAGACTGCTGCTTTACACGTGATATGTATAGTATCAGTCACTGGCTGTGAATGAAACCCTACACTGCTCTCATAGTGTCTAGATACGGCTTGGCTGTGAGAGGCAGGTGCGTGCGTGTGAGAGACCTCTGCATAGTCAGGGCGATGGTGTAGTGCTCCAGGACTTCTGTCTGATCCCCCTGAGAAACTTTCCACTGCTCCCAGTTACATCACAGCTCACATCTCCCCATGCCTCACAGCCTACCTAAGCCTATTAAAATGCCAGACCCACGACCCCCCCCCCCCCCCCCCCACCCCACACACACACACAAGGTCTGCAGGACATGGGCGAATAGTGTTATATATTTTTTCAAATATTGTAGTTGCGGTTTGACTTGCGATATATACCAGAACACTTGGGTGAACTGTTGGAATTATAGAAATGTAATGATTTATATTAAGAAGCAAAGTGGAAAGCAGCATCGTTCTTGTTTGGAACAACAACATTTCAAATCAAATTGTATGTCACATGCACTGAATACGACAGGTAGACCTTAAAGTTAGGTGCTTACTTACAGGCCCTTAACCAACAATTCTGTTTAAAAAGGAATAAAAGAGTTAAGAAAATATTGACTAAATAAATTTAAGTTAAAAGAAGGAACATAATAAAATAACAATAACGAGGCTATATCAAATAAAATTGTATGTCACAAGCGCCGAATAGTGACCTTACAGTGAAATGCTTACTTATAAGCCCTTAACCAACTATGCAGATCTAAGAAAAATTAGTGTTTTCAAAGTATTTACTAAAATAAATGGAAGTTTTAAAAATGTAAACAATTAAAAATAGAAAAATAACAATATAATAACAGTAGCAAGGCTATATACAAGGGGTACTGGTACTGAGTCAATGTGCAGTGGCACAGGTTAGTTGAGGTAATATGTACAGGGTAGAGGTAAAGTGACTGCATGGATAATAAACAGAGAGTAGCAGCAACATAAAAATGGGGGACAATGCAAATAGTCTGGGTAGCCATTTGATTAGCCGTTCAGGAGTCTTATTGCTTAGGATAGAAGCTGTTAACTAGCCTCAGTTACCTTTGCTTTCTTGGGTACGGTAAAAATGGTTGACATATTGAAGCAAGTGGAGACAGTATACTGGGATAGGGAGAGATTGACTATGTCCGTAAACACTCCAGCCAGCTGGTATTCGCATGCTCTGAGGACGCGGCTAGGGATGCCGTCAGCCTTGCGAGGGTTAACACCCTTAAATGTCTTACTCACTTCGGCCATGGAGAACGAGAGCTCACAGCGAGAGCTCACAGGCCTTGGGAGCGGGCCGTGTCAATGGCATGGTGTTATCCTCAAAGTGGGTGAAGAAAGTGTTATCTGGAAGCAAGATGTTGATGTCCAAGACATGGCTGGTTTTCCCTTTGTAATCTGTGATTGTCTATAGACCCTGCCACACAGTACCAGTCAAAAGTTTGGACACACCTACTCATTCAATGATTTTTTTACTATTTTCTACTTCCTACATTGTAATCGGATTTGCTGAAGGGAGGGCGGGGGAGGGCCTTGTAGGTATCTTGAAAAGGCAAGTAGCAGTGGTGTAACGGGATTCGTCCTCCTCTGGCGAGGAGTATGAGAGATCGGACCAATATGCAGCGTGGTACGTGTTCGTCATATCTTAATGAACAAAATCACTGAACACGAAAATAACAAATTGAAAGACAGAAACGAAAACTGAAACAGTTCCGTGTGGAACACACAGAAAACAATCACCCACGAAACACTGGTGGGAAAAGGCTACCTAAGTATGATTCTCAATCAGAGACAACTAATGACACCTGCCTCTGAGAACCATACCAGGCCAAACGCAAAATACAACAGAAAAACAGACTGCCCACCCCAACTCACGCCCTGACCATACTAAAACAAAGACAAAACAAAGGAACTAAGGTCAGAACGTGACAAGTGGTCTAGGTGTTTTCCCTTAACAAGTACCACAGTCAATGTGTTGATAGAACTTCGCTAGCGTTTTCCTCAAATTTGCTTTGTTAAAATCCCCAGCTACAATAAATGCGGCCTCAGAATATGTGGTTTGCATAAAGCCCAGTGAGGTTCCTTGAGGGTTGTCGTGGTATTGACTTGGGGGGAATATAAACTGATGTGACTATAACCGAAGATAATTTAATTTAATTGTGGGTTATTCTAGATCGGGTGAACAAAAGGACTTGAGTTGCTGTATGTTGTCACAATCACGCCATGTGTTGTTAATCATGAAGCATACACCCCCAGCCTTTCTTCTTCATGAAGGGTTCTTTATTCTTGTCTGATGAACTGAGAACCCAATATGTTACCGTCCCTGATGTCTCTCTGTAATGAGATCCTCACCCTGAGCTCATCTACTTTATTGTCCAGAGACTGAACATTAGCCAGTAATATACTCGGGAACCGTTGGATGGTGTGCCCGCCTCCTGAGTTGAACTAGTAGTCCACTCCGAATACCTCTTCCCCGCCCGCGGTGATTCGGAGCAGCCTCTGGAATAAGTTCAATTGCCCTGAGGGGTACGAACAAAGGATTCAATTCGGGAAAGTCGTATTCCTGTTCATAATGCTAGTGCGTTACCGCCGCTCTGATATCCAAAAGTTATTTCCGGCTGTATGTAATAACATAACACAAAAAAACATTCTGGGCTAATAATGTAAGAAATAATACACAAACAATTATAAGACTTCAAAGTTTCTTTGGAGCTAGAAGCAAAGCTGCCATGTCTGTCAGTGCCATCTTACATAAGGAAAAAATATGCAGACCTAAGCTTGTCCCCTACCTTCCCACCTTTGGGATAAACACTCCGATTGTTAGGGTGGAGACATGAGCATCTTGTCATTATATACAGATCTCTGGTTTCAGCCGCTTGTGAATTGTAAAGGGAAGTTGGTGGTTGCACAGTGAACTGTTAGGATGCTGGATTTCCCTAAATGAATTGTATAATTACTTCTGTCTAAATCAAATCATTCAAAATTATTCACCAGAGAGCATGACAGACACAGAGAACCATTAGTTTATTTAAAAATCTTTTGCTGTGGATTGTTTCGAATCACAAGTGTGTTTGGGAAGCTTGCGATTTGAGTAGTGCGTGTGGCAATAGGTGTATCTGATAGTCGCGGCTGTGAGTGAAAAGCTTCGAAAATATGTGCAAAAGTAATGTCTTGAGTATAAAATGTTGCATCAAGAAGGAGAGGGGAATGGGGCAAAGATATGGTGCGTGTCTCTCCAGAATGCATTAATTTAAAATGGGTTAAATAATTTTACTCCATAATGAAAAAGTGAAAACAGTTTTCTAGAAATGTTTGCAAAGGTTTGATAAAAACAACAGTATTATTCCGCACCTTTGCTATGAGACTCGAAATTGAGCTCAGGTGCATCCTGTTTTCATTGATCGTCCTTGAGATATTTCTACAACTTGGGAGGTGACCAAGAACCCGATGATCACTGACAGAGCTCCAGAGTTCCTCTGGGGAGATGGAAGAACCTTCCAGAAACACAAACATCTATGCAGCACTCTACGAATCAGGCCTTTATGGTAGAGGGGCCAGACGGTTGCCACTCCTCAGAAAAAGGAACATGACGGCCCGCTTGGAGTTTGCCAAACGGCATCTAAAGACTCTCAGACCATGAGATACAAGATTGTCTGATGAAACCAAGATTGAACACTTTGGACTGAATGCCAAGCATCATGTCTGGAGGAAACCTGGCACCATCTCTACGGTGAAGCATAGTGGTGGCAGCATCATGCTGTGGGGATGTTTTTCAGTGGCAGGTACTGGGAGACTAGTCAGGATAGAGACAAAGATGAATGGAACAAAGTACAGAGAGATCCTTGATGAAAACCTGCTCAGGACCTCAGACTGGGGCGACGGTTCACCTTCCAACAAGACAAGGTCCTCGGATCGGCCCCGCTGAGGTCGGTCACGGCCCTGGCGGAGCGCCGAGAAGACGATCAAACTTGACTATCTAGAGGAAGTAAAAGTCGTAACAAGGTTTCCGTAGGTGAACCTGCGGAAGGATTAATAATTCGACCTTAAGCACACAGCCAAGACAACGCAGGAGAAGCATCGGGCCCAGCCAGAGACCAGACTTGAACCCGATCTAACATCTCTTGAGAGATACCAGCCACCATCGAAGCAGCGTCACCCATGCAGAGCAAGGGGAACAACTACTAGAAGGCTCAGAGCGAGTGACGTTTGAAAAGCTATTAGTGTGCGCTAACGAGCTAGACATTTCACATCGGTTACACCAGCATCATCTCGGGAGTTGATAGGCTTGAAGTCATAAATGGCGCAATGCTTGATGCACAACGAAGAGCTGCTGGCAAAACGCACAAAAGTGCTGTTTGAATGAATGTTTACGCTCCTGCTTCTGCCTACCACCGCTCATTCAGATACTTAGATACTTGTATGCTCAGTCAGTCTATATGCAATGCAGGACACGCTAGATAATATATAGTAATATCATCAACCATGTGTAGTTAACTAGTGATTATGATTGTTTTTTATAAGATAAGTTTAATGCTAGCTAGCAACTTACCTTGGCTTACTGCATTTGCGTAACAGGCAGTCTCCTTGTGGAGTGCAACGAGAGAGGCAGGTCGTTATTGCGTTGGACTAGTTAACTGTAAGGTTGCAAGATTGGATATCCCAAGCTGACAAGGTGAAAATCTGTCGTTCTGCCCCTGAACGAGGCAGTTAACCCACCGTCATTGAAAATAGGCCGTCATTGAAAATATGAATGTGTTCTTAACTGGCTTGCCTAGTTAAATAAAGGTATAAAAATGTAAAAAATTTAATTGGCAAATCAGCGCCCGGAAATACAGTTTTTCGATTGTTATGAAAACTTGAAATCGCCCCTAATTAATCGGCCATTCCGATTAATCGGTCGACCTCTACTACAGAGGGTAGTGCGTATTTTTTCTTAACTGCATTGTTGGGTCAGGGCTTGTAAGTAAGCATTTCACTGTGATACCATTTGATTTAATATTGCGATCTCTCTCCCGCTCCTCCTTTCCCTCCTATTTGTCCACGTACAACTCTCAGAGAGAGCGGTTATTGGTCCACTCCTCTTGCAGCTGCTTTGGCCATTACGTGAAGAACTGTTACATAAGGATAAGATGTAGGAACTTTTACGACTCCCTCTATTGCGATACTGATGTAAACCCACGTGCCTCACTATGTGTCTTAGACAGACAGAGGAGAGGAGAACTAGGGATGGAGCACAGATAAATCCTAGAGTAGACAGGAACTCCCTCTGTTCCCTCGGAATCTCTCAGGGTTGGCTCACTCTCTTCCCTACTCACATAGGCTAAGGTAGGCTGTACAGTACCATTTTGTTTTGGCCCCGCACCTGAACACCTGCCGCTCAGTGGCTTTGGCAGCTCTAGGACTTCAATGGACATGGAATATTCCAAACGGGAACATTGTGTTTTTTTGTAGCTTTTATTAAGCAAGACCTGACATTGATTGTTTTAGGCCTGTAAACAATATTGTCTCGATCTGTAGCAAATGGGACATAAAATGTATGAGAGGAGCAGGTGTTGGTGGGGGGGGGGGCAAGCGGGATTGCCGCTGTCCATTTGTCTCGTGTCCGATGAATGGGTGCCAGTTTTTTGGGCCGCTACTGTGTGTCACTGCAGGGACGAAGTGCCACACCGCCGCATCTATGTCAATGGAATAATAATAAGCCTATGAATCTTTCAAAACGGCCTATTTATGGGACCACGGTTTGTTCAGAGTGGTAGGACAGGATTGCAGGTTTGGTCTGCCCATATCAGCTGTATCAATATATCACCTGGCAGAGGGGGAGGGGGGTGGTGTCTTACATGAGTGCCCCTCAGCAGATGGGATCATCATTCACTCCTCCAAAAATAAAAATCTGCCACTGGGGCTGTGCTCTGGTTTATATAGTTGCCTCTTGTTCTCTCTCTCTCTCCTTCTGTTGTGACATAAATAGCCACTCAGTTTTTTATTTCTCTGCCCCCGTACCATGTGTTCACTCTGGAGGAGTTTGGCTGGAGCTGCTCGTTACTGGTCAGTGCGGACTCGGGCTTCTAGCCTTGGCCAAGCTTTTCTGTTGGTGATTGATTTAGGAGCTACCCTGGACGTTGTCTTGGCCAAAAGCTGTTCAGTATTGTTCCGTTTGTACCTGAATACTTCACTCAAAGACATGCTCTGGAACTTTGGTGACTAGTAAGTATTTTTTTAAACATTCCGCTTTGGTATGGATGTGTTACTTTCTAACCCCCACTCTCTCCTTCTCCCTCTCTCCCAGGGCCCTCTCCATGGATATAGACACAGACTATGAGCGGCCCAACGTGGAAACCATTAAATGTGTTGTGGTAGGGGACAACGCGGTGGGCAAGACTAGGCTCATCTGTGCCCGCGCCTGCAATGCCACCCTCACACAGTACCAGCTGCTCGCCACCCACGTGCCAACTGTCTGGGCCATTGACCAGTACCGCGTGTGCCAGGAGGTGGGCATGGACCCATGCGACACACACACACACAGGCACAGCCTGAAAATAATTGTCTCACGCTGTGGTGTGGTGTGTGCCTGTCCATCTAGGTGTTGGAGAGATCACGGGATGTTGTGGATGAGGTCAGTGTGTCCCTGAGACTATGGGACACCTTCGGTGACCATCACAAAGACAGACGCTTCGCGTACGGCAGGTGAGGGGGCACACAAACATGCACACACACACACTCACTGAGAGGCCGTGGCTACTTTCGGGTCAGGGTACTTGTTGTCCAGACAGATTCTGGTAACTGACCTAATAACTCAACCTGCCTGGCTATAATGCAACCCCCTACAATGCAACACCCCCTCTCCAGTGTCTAAGGCCATGGCATTGTAAAGGATTGACAAGATTTAATTTGGCTAAAATCTACCCAAATTCCCCACCGTTCACCTCAGGAGACTGATGTGGCTTTTGGGCTTAAACACACACACGCACACGCACACTATTACATATACACATGCACTGTCACACGTGGTCATTGTGGCTGATATGTGCGTACTGAAATCTAGATACAGTATCAACAAGATCTCATAGTTTCCCTTTCGAAATTCAACGTATTATGGATGAACTTCTATTTGTGACGCGGTAATTCTGTGTGGTTACAGGGTTAAAACAGAAGCAACTCAAAGGTTAGCAGTTTAGGCATTAATTCCAAATGGTTAAGGTTAGTGCTGTGGTTTTGGGAGGCTGGCCAACCTCATATCATAAGTATGAGTATAGCCTAATAGCTACAAAAGTCTCACGTTGCCATACCTCCAAAACCACATCGTTGTCACATTAGGGAAGCCTGGTTCGCGTTAAGGCTACTAGGAAGGTAACTACAAATACTTTTTTGCTAAGGGCAGCTGTTTAGCTG
Organism: Oncorhynchus keta; assembly: GCF_023373465.1. NCBI lineage: Eukaryota > Metazoa > Chordata > Actinopteri > Salmoniformes > Salmonidae > Oncorhynchus > Oncorhynchus keta. The sequence continues at coordinate 2,857,079 of NC_068445.1, read as the reverse complement.
GTTAAACAAAGGTTAGCCATGTGAAGGCGAACATTTATGCCCAAGTCAAGAACTACTCATTATTCATGAAAATCGCAAATGAAATGAAATAAATATGCTAGCTCTCAAGCTTAGCCTTTTGTTAACAACACTGTCATCTCAGATTTTCAAAAATATGCTTCTCAACCATAGCAAAACAAGCATTTGTGTAACAGCTTTGATAGTTAGCATAGCATTTAGCGTTAGCATTCAGCAGGCAACATTTTCACAAAAACCAGAAAACCATTCAAATAAAATCATTTACCTTTGAAGATGTTTTCAATGAGGAGACTCTCAGTTAGATAGCAAATGTTCAGTTTTTCCTGAAAGATTATTTGTACAGGAGAAATCTGTCCATTTTGTTCAAGTTTGGGTAAGAAAAACCCAGAAAATTAAGTCATTACAACGCAAACCTTTTTCCAAATTAACTCCATAATATCGACAGAAACATGGCAAACGTTGTTTAGAATCAATCAAGGTGTTTTTCACATATCTATCGATGATAAATCACTCGTGGCAGTTTGGTTTCTCCTCTGAAGAAAATGGAACGCGCATGGACCTAGAGATTACACAAATTGTATTGTCATGCATTAAGTAGATCTCCTAACCAACTTGCCAAAACTATAGTTTGTCAACAAGAAATTTGTGGAGTGGTTGAAAAATGAGTTTTAGTGACTCCAACCTAAGTGTATGTAAACTTCCGACATCAACTGTACATACATACATTACATACATACTGTACATACATGCATACATAAATACATATAGTACAGTACCAGTCACAAGTTTGGACACACCTACTCATTCCAGTGCTGGGTATTATTATATTCCAAGGAAGACGTACATGTATATTTACTCTCCTCCATCAGACAGACATAACGGGATCATCTCTATCCCTCTCACCCAGACCTTTCAGACATAGCACTGATCCTCACCCAGCCAGCTAGCAGGACTTAATCCACACACACACACACACACACACACACACACACACACACACACACACACACACACACACACACACACACACACACACACACACACACACACACACACACACACACACACACACACACACACACACACACACACACACACACACACACACAGAGAGAGAGAGCAGGATGTTTTGAGTGACAGAGAGTGTGCATGTGTGTGTGTGTGGCTCTGCTCCCTTTCAAATTGTCGTGACTCATTGTCTGTGTTTGCTCAGCCAGCCTGCAGTCAGCTGATAGCACAGTGCCAGCTCAGCTGTTCTCTGCCTGTCTGTTTGGGCGTTGTGGGGCTCAACATCTTGCCCTAAACCCACTATCTGATCGCCATGCCACCCCATGCAAGCACCCTTATTTTTATTTTAGTATTATTTATTTAACCAGGTAGGCTAGTTGAGAAGACATTCTCATTTACAACTGCGACCTGGCCAAGATAAAGCAAAGCAGTGCGACACAAACAGCAACACAGAGTTACAAATGGAATAAACAATAGAAAAGTCTATATACAGTGTGTTCGGATAAGGGAGGTAAGGCAATAAATAGGACATAGTGGCAAAATAATTACAATTTAGCAATCAAACACAGGAGTGATAGATGTGCAGAAGATGAATGTGCTTGCAGAGAAAGAGAGGGTCCAGATTGTCTAGCCCGGCTGATTTGTAGGGGTCCAGATTTTGCAACTCTTACAGAACATCAGCTGTCTGGATTTGGGTGAAGGAGAAATGGGGAGGCTTGGGCAAGTTGCTGTGGGGGATGCAGGGCTGTTGACCGGGGTAGGGGTAGCCAGGTGGAAAGCATGGCCAGCTGTAGAAAAATGCCTCTTGAAATTCTCAGTTATCGTGGATTTATCGGTGGTGACAGTGTTTCCTAGCCTCAGTGCAGTGGGCAGCTGGGAGGATGTGCTCTTACTCCATGGACTTTACAGTGTCCCAGAACTTTTTGGAGTTTGTGATACAGGATGTAAATTTCTGTTTTAAAAAGCTAGCCTTTGCTTTCCTAACTGCATGTGTATATTGGTTCCTAACTTCCCCCAATCAACTACTTATAGGTATGCTCACACTGTCCTCTCTGTGTACAAGAGTATTTCATAGGGTTTGTTATTTGATCATAGGGCTTATATATATATTTACACTACCGTTCAAAAGTTTCTGGTCACTTAGAAATGTCCTTGTTTTTGAAAGAAAGGTACATTTTTTTGTCTATTTAAAATAACATCAAATAGACCCAAAATACAGTGTAGACATTGTTAATGTTGTAAATGACTATTGTAGCTGGAAACGGCAGATTTTTTTTTTTTTTTTGGGGGGGTGTATCTACATAGGTGTTCAGAGGCCCATTATCAGCATCCATCAGTCCTATATTCCAATAGTACCCGCAAAACACCAGTCTCAACGTCAACAGTGAAGAGGCACCTCTGTGATGCAGTTCTTCAATGCAGAGTTGAAAAGAAAAAGCCATATCTCAGACTGGCTAATAAAAATAAAAGATTAAGATGGGCAAAAGAACACATACACTGGACAGAGGAACTCTGCCTAGAAGGCCGAGTCGCCTCTTCACTGTTGACGGTGAGACAGTTTTCAGCCATGCTAACATAATTGCAAAAGGTTTTTCTAATGATCAATTCGCCATTTAAAATTATAAACTTGGATTCGCTAACACAATGTGCAATTGGAACACAGGAGTGATGGTTGCTGATAATGGGCACAGTCTCATTGGGCACAGTATGCCTATATTCCATACAAAAATCTTCCCTTTCCAGCTACAATAGTCAGTTACAACATTAACCATGTCTGCACTGTATTTCTGATCAATATGATATTTTAATGGACAAAAAATTTGCTTTTCTTTAAAAAATAAGGACATTTCTAAGTGACCCCAAACTTTTGAGTGGTAGTGTGTGTATGTATGTATATATTATAGTCTCAATTACTAATTTATTTATTACTTATTTATTTGTATCAAGACGTTATCAAAAAGTTAGGCTATTATTGATTTAATGCCAACAGTATGTCACTCTAATGACTAAATAGGTGAGTTATTAACACTTCTGTCAACATTATGGAGTGACATAGTGCTTGCAAAATCTCTAATAACAGTGGGAAGTGTGTGTCTGTATCTAGGGATCTCTGCTGGGTTGTGTATACACCAAGCAGTCAGCCAGTCAGTCAGGAGTTTGAGCTCAGCCTCGCTCTATATTCTGTAAAAACACTTAACACCTAGCTTTGGTTACATAATGTTAGCTAGCAGCCCTGCTGACCTTTGTAAATTGACTTGACAATGACAGAGTAGGGTGAAGTTGCCCCTAGATGCTGAACTTGGGTCCGTTTTGGATTTCCCCCCACTAATAGTTAAGGTTAGGTTTGGGGGAGGGGATCCTAGATCTGTACCCAGCCGAAACTTCAACAAAAAAAACTCCTAATAGTTCTTATTCACGTGCAGTTGGTAAATGATTGGCCAACGGTGTCAGTGAGCTATATAGACTCCCAATGTGTGTCAGCGTGTTTTGTCTTCTCCTCTCTGACTCATACATGGACGTATGAACATTCACATGGACAGATTCATCAGACCGATGCAGGGATAGTCACAACCCTTACCACAAGGGCAAAAGCACAAACACACTAACATTTACATTTACATTTAAGTCATTTAGCAGACGCTCTTATCCAGAGCGACTTACAAATTGGTGCATACACCTTATGACATCCAGTGGAACAGCCACTTTACAATAGTGCATCTAAATCTTTTTAGGGGGGGTGAGAAGGATTACTTACCCTATCCTAGGTATTCCTTGAAGAGGTGGGGTTTCAGGTGTCTCCGGAAGGTGGTGATTGACTAACATAGATTGAAGCAGTCTGAGCCATGGAAATGACACTTTGACAGGATGCTAAAGGGAATTCCTGTTTGTGTGTGTACTTGTGCGTACTGTGTCAGTACTAGCCTAGCCCTATGATGTCATGGTTTAGCACAGGATTACGTCGAACATTTAGAGAAGGTGTACTTTTCCGTAGGTTACATATTGGTGGAAGTTAAGTTGTGGTCTATGGAACAGGTGTTATTCTGTTGTCTATTTTGCCGACGACTCTATCTAGCTTCTATCATGTTGGCTGTGCATTACTTAGTTGTGTAAACCTAGTTGACTCTGTTGACCGGTTACGTTTCAGTAGAACTTGAGCTCATCCCCCGAATGTTTCATCTTCCATTATCATCTTTAACCCCTAAGGTTGATGTCCACGCCCCACCGAAATCGAATTAGCATAATACAAAAATCCCCATAAATATGTCAGTTTAAGCTAGAGATATCTTTTTTTGTTGTTGCATTGGATACGCCTATGTTACATTTCCGCATCTGCGGTGAAAAGTGACAGGGCTAGAGCTGTGTTTGTCAGACCATGAGACATCCAGAAAGTCTGTGTTCTCACAAAAACTTTCTTTTTTTTGTTTGATCCTTCAAGGGGTCTTCAAAATCAAATAGCTAAATGATCCTTGGTATGACATACTTAAACAATTACATATACCAGGGGTTCTTAAACTTGTTCAGCCTGAGATCCAAATGAGAAAGTCTGTGTTTTCCTGGGACCCAAGCTTATGAAAACATGCAACTACATGCAAATATTGGTACATTTCATTGCCTAAAACAAATGCAATACAGACAAATAACAATGACATGAAATACCCATTTAATGAACTATTCATGTTTGTTTTTTTCCCAATAAAAACACTCTTACATATCTGTCTAGGTTGGAACTGTTGCTATTAAAAACAAAGAAATCTTTTTCTTTCAGAAACTGGAATAAACTGATTGAAGCCAGATGCTTTTTGAGGCCTCACACAGATATAGACCAGAAAACACACACGCGCACACAGTCCTAATGAGAGGTGTGCGACTGGTTGAAGTTTTCAACAGGCGTGTCTATTCTGGGCTTAGTTTTTGACAGTGCAACCCTGAGGTAATGCTCAGCATTGGATCTGTTTCTGTGCTGTTTTTTGAAGTATGCCAGAATCCAGAACCCTGTCTCACATAAGTATGTGGTGCCAAACTAGGTCAGAACAGCCAGGCAGGAGACCGCTTCCTGCTGTAGATCAGCAACCCAGAACTGTTGTGCGTGTGTGTTTGCCTCAAAAACCACCTTGCAGTTTATAGCAGTTCAGAAAAAAAAACATGACTTGTATTTAAACAGCAACAGTTCCAACCGAGACTTGTTTTCAACAATAATTTATACAGTAGGCCTGATCATGTTTCATCTTCATATGTACTGTTACTTATGATTTCACTATCAGTAGCGAGCTAGCTTGCTTTGGCTAATGTTAGCTAGCTAGCTATTAGCTGTGTACAAGGAGATTGTTTGAAAGAGAAACTCACATCGACTACTATGAGAGATACTCCCTTATGTCTGCTTACCATCACCTGATTTAGTCATCCACTGTCGAAGCACTGTTTCCTGAAGCATTCTGCCCTGTCCTGAAAGAACTCCCTGGGTTGACCGTCATGCTATGGATGTTTGGTCAGGACGTGTCGTTTTAATTTGTTCCATTTTGAGAGACTCATTCAGCACTAACCCGCACAAAACACATTGGGCGCTCCTCGTTATTTCTCAAAGTGTGTATTAAACCAAGAGAGAGAAACTCATCGCTGTATTTGCGTTTCATGACATTTGAGCTCAGTCAGAACTTGTTGCTAGCTTGAGTACATTTGATGACAGCGGTGAGGGATGGCGAGTGGGAATGACAATTCAGTTGCCGAACTCGGAAATCTCCCACATTTAGCTTCATTCAGTGTGTTTAAATATAACTGGGAACTCTGAGGGGAAAAAACTAGTTCCAACTGGGTCAAATCAATTCGGCCTCTTTCTATAGCTACGAATTTCCAACCTGAAGATCACTGAAATCATTATTTGACCTCGTATTTTTCCGAGTTCCCAGTTGTCTTGAACACGGCAAGTGGCTGATGGCGCACCATCATCTGCTGCTGTATGACAGTACTGCGGAGTGATCTTCAAGAAAACTGCAGAAAAAAATATCAGGTAAACCTCGAAGCACACTGGGATCTCCCGTCCACTGACGCAGCTGACAAACTGAGAAAACGCTGCTAATCAGCGCGCACTGAACAGAGAGTGAGGTTGCACTTGGCCAAATCATTTCATGAAATAATTATACATTTACACTGACATGTCGCAACCCATACTTCAAGAAAGGCTGCCATATAGCTTAGTAGAACCCCCCCCCCCACACACACACACACTCCCCTGCCAGCTTAGACAGGATTTAGACACTTATGGGTTAATAACCCTTTAATCTGACCATGGTTGTTGGCCTTAGGGCTGGCATAATTACTGTATAACTGTGTAACCAATGATTATGGAACGAACAGCTGACTGAAGACGGGTCAGCGGGACATTCCTGCAGTTGAGTCCATTTCTGCGGTAACATGGAATCTTAACAACGTACTAAAACTTTGTTGCTCCGTGCTGAAATGTAGAATGTTAATTCTAATTATGTTGACTAATGAGGCTCATGCAATGGAATGTATTTTTTGTAATGTCTAAGTTGAATCAACAATATTATCAGCACATATTGATGGATACACTTCCTTCTTTGACTTCCTGCTTTTAATTCCTTCTTCGCTCCTATAGATACACTCACAATGGTCCACCCAATTATGCCATTATACCAATTACTGTCATCCAAAATTCTATGACCGTCACAGCCCTACTTATTGATTCAAATTATTATAATATATTTAGTGAAATCCATGTTTTGACCCTGGATAAATCCCAATAAAAAATAACAATTAGCCAATTTATCTTTACTGAAGTCCATTTCCATTGCCACTATAACAGAGTGCTCTGTTTAGTCTGAAATCAGGGAAGAGTGGAGAGGCTCCCTTAGTGCTGTGCTGTGCTGGTTATGTGGTAGCTGGCATATTCATTCACATATGGGAAGCCACACACACATGCCCGTCAGAGCCGTGCCTCAGAGACACTAGTGGTTGAGAACAGCCTTAAGTCCTGTTGTCAGCCTGGCCCATCGCACTGACTGGCTGAGGAAGTAAGTAGCTGATGCTGCACTGTAGCTATTGTTTGTGTGTGTGTGTGTTGCTCTATTATTAGCCACTTTCTGTGTCATTTGCAGCCTTACAGCCTTAGTGGGCTTACATAAGCGAGAGAAAGGGGCTTCATAGCCCACCAGCCTCAGAGGCCTGTAGACATGACACACACACACACACAACCCTATGACCTCACACCCCAGCCCGCTCGCCATCCATATTCACTGTGCCTAGCAGCACTCGTGCAGACTCTTTTCAGACATGTTTTTGACCTCCAGGAATGTACTTCTCTCTCTTACTCCCTCCCTCCTTTCCCCAACTATCTCGCACTCCTCTCTACCTCTCTTATTTGTGTGTGACACAGGTCTGACGTGGTGGTGCTGTGTTTCTCCCTGGCCAACCCCAACTCCCTGCGCCACGTCCGCACCATGTGGTACCCTGAGATTAAGCACTTCTGCCCCCGCACCCCTATCATCCTGGTGGGCTGCCAGCTGGACCTGCGCTATGCCGACCTGGAGGCTGTCAACCGCGCCCGCAGACCCCTAGCCAAGTAAGACCACAATCACCCTGGTCTTCCTGAGACGGGTCCATGTCAGACCTGGGTTTAAAATCAAATCGTATTTGTCACATGCGCCGAATACAACAGGTGTAGACCTTATCGTGAAATGCTTACTTACAAGCCCTTAACCAACAATGCGGTTCAAGAAATAGAGTTAAGAAAATATTTACTAAATAAACTAAAGTAAAAAATTAAAAGTAACACAAGAAAATAACAGTACCGAGGCTATGTGTGGGGGTACAGGTTAGTCGAGGTAATTTGTACATGTAGGTAGGGGTGAAGTGCCTGCATAGATAATAAACAGCGAGTAGCAGCAGTGTAAAATCACGGGGGGGCAGTATGCACTACCCTCTAGCGCCTTACGGTCGGATGCCAGACGGTGATTCAACTGGTCAGGATCCTCTCGATGGTGCAGCTGTAGAACTTCTAGAGGATCTGGGGACTCATGTCAAATATTTTCAGTGTCCTGGGAGGGGGGGTAAAAGGTTTTGTCATGCCCTCTTCACGGCTGTCTTGGTGTGTTTAAACATGATAGCTTGTTGGTGCAGTTCAAGGTGAGTAATCGCTGATCTGATGTCCAGAAGCTGTTTTCGGTCATAAGAGACGGTAGCAGCAACATTATGTACAAAATAATGTACGAAAAAACACACACAATAGCACAGTTGGTTAGGAGCCTGTAAATCATCACCCATCCCCCTCCGGCGCCATTATAAGCATATTTACTTGTTTATTTTACGTTTTTATCTTCAAGTAATGTGCCCAAATCCAACTACTTTTATTTGAAGTATTTGAAAGTATTTTCAAATTATTTCCTAGAAATAGATCTACTATTTGAAACTATTTTCAAATAGCCAACAATATTTGTTTCCAAATATATCTCAAGCATCCCCTAGGACAAAACAGACCAGGAAACAAATGCAGTATTTAAATATTTGTGTTTGAAAATACACTTGTCTGTGTATTTCAGTATTTTCAAATAAATGGCAATATTTGACTCTTTGAAAGTAATTGAAATACTTAAAATAGTTTTTGAACCCAGGTCTGGACCACCTTGACCGCAGCAGTCCCATCACATCCATTGGCTGGATGTTTGGCATTTGATTGAATCGCTGTCCATAGTTTCTTTCCTTGTTATTGTCTAATACATTCTTGACTCAGTTACAGCCCACGATAGCACAGTTATAGCACAATCATTTAATTAGATATCTATCTCTCTGCTAATTCTCTAACCCTCTCCCTTTGTTCTCAGACCCATCAAGCCTACAGACATCCTACCTCCAGAGAGAGGCCACGAGGTGGCAAAGGAGCTGGGCATTCCCTACTTTGAGACCAGCATCGTGGCCCAGTTTGGGGTAAAGGATGTGTTCGACAATGCTATCCGTTCTGCCCTTATCTCACGTCGCCACCTCCAGTTCTGGAAGTCCCACCTGAAGAGAGTCCAGCGGCCCCTCCTCCAGGCCCCGTTCCTGCCCCCCCGTCCCCCTCGCCCTGTGGTTGGCATCCCCGACCCCCCACCCATCGATGGAGAGGCCCCTGATTCCCTCTTCTGCCAGTCGTTGTGCGCCGACGTCCTCTTCCTCCTCCAGGGCGGTGCCACGCGCGTCTTCGCACACAAAGTCTACCTGGCCACATCCTGCTCCAAGTTCTATGACCTCTTCACCCTGGACCTGCTGGCTACTGAGTCAGATTGGGACGGAGAGGAGCGAGCCGAGAGTGGGGAGGAGGACGAGCAGAGCAGGAGAGGGGCCAAAGAGCAGGCGGGGCGCACGAAGAGCCTGGACATCGATAAGGAGGGGGAGGGGGGCGCCAGGGGACTCAAACGGCCACCCATGCTCCAGCAGGGCTCCCTGAGGACTTCCAAAAGTGATAACGCCCTCCCCGCCAGGAGCCACTGCCCTCTGGGGCCCCTGGGAGCCGGCCGTGGCCTCTCGGGATGGGGGAGGGGCTTCCTGAGTGTGTACCTGGAGCACATAGCTGACCCTGAGACGGGGCGACTTCGCCTCATGACTGTGGTCTCCATGGACGGCCTCATACAGGAAGAACCCTTCCAGGTAAAGATCAGATACCAACAAAACAAGTCTTGCAAGATGCTTTGGATAATAGCGTCTGCTAAATCACTATATTAAATCATGCAAAACTAGCTACACCGTGAAGTTCCCATTCCCATCACTGTTCCAGGGTTGTATAATCATTTTAGTTCACTGTGAAGAATGTCCCCTACTGGTCATTCCAACCATAACACATTTTAGGACAACAAAGACATTTTAAAGGAGAATTAAAGGTCATTAAAGTGAAGTTAATCCAAACACATCAAATGGTGTTTATTAACTTAATTTATACCACTGCTTGGCTTAATACTCAATTCCGAGAGGGTGTTTATTATTTTTCCAACTTTGCTGTGGTTCCAGGCGGTGCTGCAGTACCTGTACACAGGCAGTCTGGACGAGAGCCGAGGGGGCCTGATGCAGGTGGCCACCATCGCCGAGCTGCTGGAGGTGTTTGACCTGAGGATGATGGTGGCCAACGTGCTGAACCGTGAAAGCTTCATGAACCAGGAGATCACCAAGGCCTTCCATGTCCGCCGAGCCAACCGCATCAAAGAGTGCCTCAGCAAGGGTACCTTCGCCGGTAAACACACTGCCCCCACTTGCCTTGACATACTGCGTTCTCAGAGCTAGTGTGCATGCATTTGCGTGCGTGCGTTTGTGTGTGTGGGTGTGTGTGTGCACAGCACGTTTAGCATTCCCACTTTATTCCAATATTCTCCCATGAATTCACACATCTGGATCTATCTGCAATATTTTGTTTGTGTGTCCTGTCCTTCATTTGGTGTCATCGATCTAAATATGTGTCGCTGAGCTTCTCTGCTTTCTCCGTATGTGTGCCGTGCCCATGTGTTTCTTTACGTCACTTATTTCTGGTTCGTGTGTGTGTGTGTGCATGTTGGCTATAGCGTTTACCCCAAGGTGAGAGTCCTATATCATCTCTAAAGTAACTGTAGACTTTTCTACCATTAGCTGGCATGCCACAATCCTTGTTTTATAGTCATTGTGTCTGTTTCTGTGGGTATTTATTTTTCAATATACACAGAAGTCTGTGGACACCTCTTCAATTTAGTGGATTCGCCTATTTCAGCCACACCTGTTGCTGACAGGTGTAAAAAATGTTTTAAAAAATGCACACAGCCATGCAATCTCCATAGACAAACATTGGCAGCAGAATGGCCTTACCGAAGAGCTCAGTGACTTTCAACGTGGCACCGTCATAGTATGCCTCCTTTCCAACAAGTCAGTAAGTGAAATTTCTGCCCTGCAAGAGCTGCACCGGTCAACTGTAAATGCTGTTATTGTGAAGTGGAAACATCTAGGAGCTTCAACGGCTCAGCCGCGAGGTGGTAGGATGCACAAGCTCACAGAACGGGACCTCTGAGTGCTGAAGCGCATAGTGAGTAAAAATCGTCTGTCCTCAGTTCCAAACGTCAGCACAAGAACTGTGCGCCGGGAGCTTCATGAAATGGGTTTACATGGCCAAGCAGCCACACACACGCCTAAGATCAGCATGCGCAATGCCAAGCGTCGGCTGGAGTGATGTAAAGCTCACTGCCATTGGAATCTGGAGTAGTGGAAAACGTTCTCTGGAGTGCTGAATCCCACTTCGCCATCTGGCAGTTTGGCAGACAAACCTGGGTTTGGCGGATGCCAGGAGAATGCTACCTGCCCCAATTCATAGTGCCAACTGTAAAGTTGATTTTTATATTTTTAGGGAGCAGATCATTGTAGCAAATAGATTGTGGCTTCCATCAATGTAATTGTCTGCTTCATTTTCAATCCCCCATATATTTGCTTTGTAAATATATAAACACAGCAAAAAAAGAAACGTCCCTTTTTAGGACCCTGTCTTTCAAAGATAATTCGTAACAATCCAAATAACTAAACAGATCTTCGTTGTAAAAGGTTTAAACACGGTTTCCCATGCTTATTCAATGAACCATAAACAATTAATGAACATGCACCTGTGGAACGGTCGTTAAGACACTAACAGCTTAGACGGTAGGCAAATTAAGGTCACAGTTATGGAAACTTAGGACACTAAAGAGGCCTTTCTACTAACTCTGAAAAACACAAAAAGAAAGATGCCCAGGGTCCCTGCTCATCTGCGTGAACGTGCCTTAGGCATGCTTCGATGAGGAATGAGGACTGCAGATGTGGTCAGGGCAATAAATTGCAATGTTTGTACTGTGAGACGCCTAAGACGCAACAGGGAGACAGGACGGACAGCTGATCGTCCTCGCAGTGGCAGACCACATGTAACAACACATGCACAGGATCGGTACATCCGAACATCACACCTGTGGGACAGGTCCAGGATGGCAACAACAACTGCTCGAGTTACACCAGGAACGGACAATCCCTCCATCAGTGCTCAGACTGTCCACAATTTTTTTTTTTTTTTTTTTTTTTTTTCACCTTTATTTAACCAGGTAGGCTAGTTGAGAACAAGTTCTCATTTGCAACTGCGACCTGGCCAAGATAAAGCATAGCAGTGTGAACAGACAACACAGAGTTACACATGGAGTAAACAATTAGCAAGTCAATAACACAGTAGAAAAAAATGGGCAGTCTATATACAATGTGTGCAAAAGGCATGAGGAGGTAGGCGAATAATACAATTTTGCAGATTAACACTGGAGTGATAAATGATCAGATGGGCATGTACAGGTAGAGATATTGGTGTGCAAAAGAGCAGAAAAGTAAATAAATAAAAACAGTATAAAAACAGTATGGGAATGAGGTAGGTGAAAAAGGGTGAGCTATTTACCTATAGACTATGTACAGCTGCAGCGATCGGTTAGCTGCTCGGATAGCTGATGTTTGAAGTTGGTGAGGGAGATAAAAGTCTCCAACTTCAGCGATTTTTGCTTGTTCCAGTCACAGGCAGCAGAGTACTGGAACGAAAGGCGGCCAAATGAGGTGTTGGCTTTAGGGATGATCAGTGAGATACACCTGCTGGAGCGCGTGCTACGGATGGGTGTTGCCATCGTGACCAGTGAGCTGAGATAAGGCGGAGCTTTACCTAGCATGGACTTGTAGATGACCTGGAGCCAGTGGGTCTGGCGACGAATATGTAGTGAGGGCCAGCCGACTAGAGCATACAAGTCGCAGTGGTGGGTGGTATAAGGTGCTTTAGTGACAAAACGGATGGCACTGTGATAGACTGCATCCAGTTTGCTGAGTAGAGTGTTGGAAGCCATTTTGTAGATGACATCGCCGAAGTCGAGGATCGGTAGGATAGTCAGTTTTACTAGGGTAAGCTTGGCAGCGTGAGTGAAGGAGGCTTTGTTGCGGAATAGAAAGCCGACTCTGGATTTGATTTTCTATTGGAGATGTTTGATGTGAGTCTGGAAGGAGAGTTTGCAGTCTAGCCAGACACCTAGGTACTTATAGATGTCCACATATTCAAGGTTGGAACCATCCAGGGTGGTGATGCTAGTCGGGCATGCGGGTGCAGGCAGCGATCGGTTGAAAAGCATGCATTTGGTTTTACTCGCGTTTAAGAGCAGTTGGAGGCCACGGAAGGAGTGCTGTATGGCATTGAAGCTCGTTTGGAGGTTTGATAGCACAGTGTCCAATGACGGGCCGAAAGTATATAGAATGGTGTCGTCTGCGTAGAGGTGGATCAGGGAATCGCCCGCAGCAAGAGCAACATCATTGATATATACAGAGAAAAGAGTCGGCCCGAGAATTGAACCCTGTGGCACCCCCATAGAGACTGCCAGAGGACCGGACAGCATGCCCTCTGATTTGACACACTGAACTCTGTCTGCAAAGTAATGGTGAACCAGGCAAGGCAGTCATCCGAAAAACCGAGGCTGTTGAGTCTGCCGATAAGAATTTGGTGATTGACAGAGTCGAAAGCCTTGGCGAGGTCGATGAAGACGCTGCACAGTACTGTCTTTTATCGATGGCGGTTATGATATCATTTAGTACCTTGAGTGGCTGAGGTGCACCCGTGACCGGCTTGCACAGCGGAGAAGGTACGGTGGGATTCGAGATGGTCAGTGACCTGTTTGTTGACTTGGCTTTCGAAGACCTTAGATAGGCAGGGCAGGATGGATATAGGTCTATAGCAGTTTGGGTCCAGGTGTCTCCCCCTTTGAAGAGGGGGATGACTGCGGCAGCTTTCAATCCTTGGGGATCTCAGACGATATGAAAGAGAGGTTGAACAGGCTGGTAATAGGGGTTGCGACAATGGCGGCAGATAGTTTCAGAAATGGGTCCAGATTGTCAAGCCCAGCTGATTTGTACGGGTCCAGGTTTTGCAGCTCTTTCAGAACATCTGCTATCTGGATTTTGGTAAAGGAGAACCTGGAGAGGCTTGGGTGAGGAACTACGGGGGGGCGGAGCTGTTGGCCCAGGCGGAAGGCATGGCCAGCCGTTGAGAAGTGCTTATTGAAGTTTTCGATAATCATGGATTTATCGGTGGAGACCGTGTTTCCTAGCCTCAGTGCAGTGGGCAGCTGGGAGGAGGTGCTCTTGTTCTCCATGGACTTCACAGTGTCCCAGAACTTTTTGGAGTTTGAGCTACAGGATGCAAACTTCTGCCTGAAGAAGCTGGCCTTAGCTTTCCTGACTGACTGCGTGTATTGGTTCCTGACTTCCCTGAACAGTTGCATATCACGGGGCTATTCGATGCTATTGCAGTCCGCCACAGGATGTTTTTGTGCTGGTCGAGGGCAGTCAGGTCTGGAAACCAAGGGCTGTATCTGTTCTTGGTTCTGCATTTTTGAAAGGAGCATGCTTATCTAAAATGGTGAGGAAGTTACTTTTAAAGAATGACCAGGCATCCTCAACTGACGGGATGAGGTCAATGTCCTTCCAGGATACACGGGCCAGGTCGATTAGAAAGGCCTGCTCACAGAAGTGTTTTAGGGAGCGTTTGACAGTGATGAGGGGTGGTCGTTTGACTGCGGCTCCGTGGCGGATACAGGCGATGAGGCAGTGATCGCTGAGATCCTGGTTGAAGACAGCGGAGGTATATTTGGAGGGCCAGTTGGTCAGGATGACGTCTATGAGGGTGCCCTTGTTTACAGAGTTAGGGTTGTACCTGGTGGGTTCCTTGATGATTTGAGTGTGATTGAGGGCATCTAGCTTAGATTGTAGGACTGCCGGGGTGTTAAGCATATCCCAGTTTAGGTCACCTAACAGAACAAACTCTGAAGCTAGATGGGGGCGATCAATTCACAAATGGTGTCCAGGGCACAGCTGGGAGCTGACGGGGTCGGTAGCAGGCGGCAACAGTGAGAGACTTGTTTCTGGAGAGAGTAATTTTCAAAATTAGTAGTTCAAACTGTTTGGGTATGGACCTGGAAAGTATGACATTACTTTGCAGGCTATCTCTGCAGTAGACTGCGACTCCGCCCCCTTTGGCAGTTCTATCTTGACGGAAGATGTTATAGTTGGGTATGGAAATCTCTGCATTTTTGGTGGCCTTCCTGAGCCAGGATTCAGACACGGCAAGGACATCAGGGTTAGCAGAGTGTGCTAAAGCAGTGAGTAAAACAAACTTAGGGAGGAGGCTTCTGATGTTGACATGCATAAAACCAAGACTTTTTCGATCACAGAAGTCAACAAATGAGGGTACCTGGGGACATGCAGGGCCTGGGTTTACCTCCACATCACCCGCTAGTATGAGGGTGCGGCTAAAGGCTATCAAAACTGGTTTGGGGGCAGAGGATAAGAGGAGCAGGTTTCTGGGCATGGTAGAATATATTCAGGGCATAATGCGCAGACAGGGGTATGGTGGGGTGCGGGTACAGCGGAGGTAAGCCCAGGCACTGGGTGATGATGAGAGAGGTTGTATCTCTGGACATGCTGGTTGTAATGGGTGAGGTCACCGCATGTGTGGGGGTGGGACAAAGGAGGTAACAGGGGTATGCAGAGTGGATCTAGGGGCTCCATTGTGAACTAAAACAATGATAACTAACCTGAACAACAGTATACAAGGCATATTGACATTTGGGAGAGACATACAGCGAGGCATACAGTAATCACAGGTGTTGAATTGGGAAAGCTAGCTAAAAACAGTAGGCGAGGCTAATCAGCTAGCACAACAAACAGCAGGTAAAATGGCGTTGACTAGGCAACTGGGCCGACAGATAAAACAAACAAGCAGAATGGAGTACCGTGATTAATGGACAGTCCAGCGTGCGTCAGCTATGTAGCCAAGAGATCAGTGTCCAGGGGGCAGCGGTGGATGGGCAGGGAAGCTGGGCTGGCGAGTGTTATCCAGGTTTTTTTTTTTAAAACTAACAATGACTAAATAGCTTGTAGCTAGTTAGCTGGTTAGTTTCTGGAGGTTCTTGAGTGTGTCATAAAAATAAAATAAAAATTAAAAGTGATAGCGATTCCGTATCACAGTGGGTGAGGCAGGTTTCCGGAAGGTATAAACAAAATAAAAATCAAAGAGAGATAGAAAGTAAATGGGTTCAGAGTGTTTGGGATGCGCAGATGGTTAGCAGGCCTGTGCTAACAAGCTAACAGTTCGTAGGCCCGGGCTAGACAAGCTAGCCGTTAGCAGGCCGAATTAGCAAGCAGGGAGATAGCGAGGGCTAGAGAGCTAACCTTTGGGGACGTCGCGATGGGGTGAGTCTGTTTATTCCTCTTCTTGCGGTGACATCGACAGACCGGTCGTGGGCCCGGGTAATTGTAGCCCAGGAGTATGCTACAGGAGCTCTAGTACGCTGGGTGAGCTGGAGACACAGCGTTTCAGAAAGCTCACGGGCCTTGGCCAGCAGATGGATCTTTGGCGATGTCGCAACGGGCCTGTTGAAACCACCTCGGACGATTATGTCGGCGGACCAGTCGTGATGGATCGGCGGGGCTCCGTGTCGGCAGTAAAGGGTCCAGGCCAATTGGCAAAAGAGGTATTGTTGGGCCTCTTCGGCTAGTCGGGAGATGGGCAGCTCAAGGCTAACTGTTGCTGGTTTGGGACAGAGACGTTAGCCAGGAGTAGCCACTCGGATTGCAGCTAGCTAGTTGCGATGATCCGGTGTAAAGGTTCAGAGCTTGCGGTAGGAATCCGGAGATGTGGTAGAGAAAGAGCAGTCTGATATGCTCTGGGTTGATGTCGCTGGTGTCCTAGTTAGCTTAGAAGACCGCTAGCAATGGCTAACTGAGTACGAGCTAGTAGCTAGTTAGCTGGCTAGCTTCTGATGGTGGTTCCGGTTCTAAAGTAAAGTATAGAAAAAGCAGATCCGTACCACATTGGGTGATGCGGGTTGCAGGAGAGTATATTCAGCTCTAGTTTGAAAGTGAGATTAAAATATGTACGAAATATATACAGAAAAAAACGAAGAAAACTATATTTACACTAGACAGGACGGGACAAGACAAAACACACGTCCGACTGCTACGCCATCTTGGAAAGTCAGGCACAATAGGCTGAGAGAGGCTGGACTGAGGGCTTGTAGGCCTGTTGTAAGACAGGTCCTCACCAGACCTCACCGGCACAATGTTGCCTATGGACACAAACCCACCATCGCTGGACCAGACAGGACTGGCAAAAAGTGCTCTTCACTGACGAGTCGCGGTTTTGTGTCACCAGGGGTGATGGTGGGATTCCCGTTTATCGCTTAAGGAATAAGCGTTACACCGAGGCCTGTACTCTGGAGCGGGATCGATTTGGAGGTGGAGGGTCCTTCATGGTCTGGGGCGGTGTGTCACAGCATCATCGGACTGAGCTTGTTGTCATTGCAGGCAATCAACGCAATGCGTTACAGGGAAGACATCCTCTTCCTTCATGTGGTACCCTTCCTGCAGGTTCATTCTGACATGACCCTCCAGCATGACAATGCCACCAGCCATACAGCTCGTTCTGTGTGTGATTTCAGTGTTCTGCCATGGCCAGCGAAGAGCCTGGATCTCAATCCCATTGAGCACGTCTGGGACCTGTTGGATTGGAGAGTGAGGGCAAGGGCCATTCCCCACAGAAATGTCCAGGAACTTGCAGGTGCCATCGTGGATGAGTGGGGTAACATCTCACAGCAAGAACTGGCAAATCTGGTGCAGTCCATGAGGAGGCGATGCACTACAGTACTTAATGCAGCTGGTGGCCACACCAGATACTGACTGTTACTTTGATTTGAACCCCCCCTTGTTCAAAGACACAATATTCCATTTCTGTTAGTCACATGTTTGTGGAACTTGTTAATTTTGTGTCTCAGTTGTTGAATCTTGTTATGATCATACAACTATTTACACATGTTAAGTTTGCTGAAAATAAACGCAGTTGACAGTGAGAGGACTTTTCTTTTTTCATTGAGTTTATATCAAATCCAGTTGAAGTCAGAAGTTTACATACACTTAGGTTGGAGTCATTAAAACTTTTTTATTTTTATATCTCCACAAATTTCTTGTTAACAAACTTTAGTTTTGGCAAGTCAGTTATGACATCTACTTTGCACATGACACAAGTAATTTTTCCAACAATTTTTTACAGACATATTATTTCACTTGTAATTCACTGTATCACAATTCCGGTGGGTCAGAAGTTTACATACACTAAGTTGACTGTGCCTTTAAACAGTTTGGAAAATTCCAGAAAATGATATCATGGCTTTCGAAGCTTTTGATAGGCTAATTGACCTCATTTGAGTCAATTGGAGGTGTACCTGTGGGATGTATTTCAAGGCCTACCTTCAAACTCAGTGCCTCTTTGCTTGACATCATGGGACAATGAAAAGAAATCAGCCCACCAAAAAATTGTAGACCTCCTCAAGTCTGGTTCATCCTTGGGAGCAATTTCCAAACTCCTGAAGGTACCATGTTCATCTGTACAAACAATAGTATGCAAGTACAAACACCATGGGATCATACAGCTGTCATACCACTCAGGAAGGAGACACGTTCTGTCTCCTAGAGATGCACGTACTTTGGTGTGAAAAGTGCAAATCAATCAATCCCAGAACAACAGCAAAGGACCTTGTGAAGATGCTGGAGGAAACAGGTACAAAGTATCTATATCCACAGTGAAACGAGTTCTATATCGACATAACATAAAAGGCCACTCAGCAAGGAAGAAGCCACTGCTCCAAAACCGCCATAAAAAAGACATATGGGGACAAAGATCGTACTTTTTTGGGAAAATGTCCTCTGGTCTGATGAAACAAAAATAGAACTGTTTGGCCATAATGACCATCGTTATGTTTGGAGTATAAAGGGGAGGCTTGCAAGCCGAAGAACACCATCCCAACCGTGAAGCACGGGGGTGGCAGCAACATGTTGTGGGGGTGCTTTGCTGCATGAGGGACTAGTGCACTTCACACATAGATGGCATCATGAGGGAGTAAAATTATGTGGATGTATTGATGCAACATTTCAAGACATCAGTCAGGAAGTTAAAGCTTGGTTGCAAATGGGTCTTCCAAATGGACAATGACCCCAAGCATACTTCCAACGTTGTGGCAAAATTGCTTAAGAACAACAAAGTCAAGGTATTGGAGTGGCCATCACAAAGCCCTGACCTCAATCCTATAGAACATTTGTGGGCAGAACTGAAAAAGCGTGTGCGATCAAGACGGCCTACAAACCTGACTGTTACACCAGCTCTGACAGGGGGAATGGGCCAAAATTCACCCAACTTATTGTGGGAAGCTTGTGGAAGGCGACCCGAAACGTTTGACCCAAGTTTAACAATTTAAAGGCAATGCTACCAAATACTAATTGGGTGTATGTACATTTCTGACCCACTGGGAATGTGATGAAAGAAATAAAAGCTGAAAGAAATCATTCTCTCTACTATTATTCTGACATTTCACATTCTTAAAATAAAGTGCTGATCCTAACTGACCTAAAACAGGGAATCTTTACTAGGATTAATGTCAGCAATTGTGAAAAGCTGAGTTTAAATGTATTTGGCTCAGGTGTATGTAAACCACCGACTTCAACTGTACATACAGTACCAGTGTGGACACACATTCTCATTCCAGGGTTTTCCTTTATTTTACATTGTTAAATAAATCTAAATATATTTGATATTTGATATTCTTCAAAGTCGCCACCTTGATGACATCTTTGCACACTTTTGGCATTCTCTCAACCAGCTTCATTTAGTATATTTCAGTTTAACCATAATATTTGTTGTAATAAATGTCCTGTGTTTTCTGGTGGATTAAACTGAAACCGCAACCAACTTTCTATGGCTTGTTTTAAAAATAGCAATATTTTGGAGATAATTACATTTTCAAATAATCAAAAGTGAGAATAATCTGAATAAAGGGCATTCTTGAACATGGGGTGAGACATTCTTTCCAGTCTGCTAAAGAACCAGGTCGGATTTAATTATAACTTTTGGATGACTGAAGACTTTAATGAAAGGTATAATGCTTTAATATTTAATAGTTTCTACTGAGTTCATATTCAATATATACAGTGCCTTCGGTAAGTATTCAGACCCCTTGACCTTTTCCACATTTTGTTACGCCTTATTCTAAAATATCCTCAGCAATCCACACACAATACACCATAATAACAAAGCGAAAACAGCTTATTAGAAATTGTTTGCAAATGTATAAAATAAAAACAAATACCTTATTTAAGTATTCAGACACTTTGCTATGAGACTCAAAATTGAGCTCAAGTGCATCCTGTTTCCATTGATCATTCTTGAGATGTTTCTACAACTTGATTGGAGTCCACCTGTGGTAAATTAATTTGATTGGACATGATTTCGAAAGGCACACACCTGTCTATATAAGGTCCCACAGTTGACAGTCCATGTCAGAGCCAAAACCAAGCCATGATGTCGAAGAAATTGTCTCTATAGCTCCGAGACAGGATTGTGTCGAGACACAGATCTGGGGAAGGGTCCGAAAAAAATTCTGCAGAATTCAAGGTCACCAAGAACACAGTGGCCTCTATCATTTTTAAATGGAAGAAGTTTGGAACCATCAAGACTCTTCCTAGAACTGGCTACCCGGCCAAACTGAGCAGTCGGGGGAGAAGGGCCTTGGTCAGGGAGGTGACCAAGAACCCGATGGTCACTCTGACAGAGCTCTAGAATTCCTTTGTGGAGATGCAGAGAGGGTTGTCCTTCTGGAAGGTTCTCCCAACACTCCAGCAATCAGTCCTTTATGGTAGAGTTGAGAGACGAAAGCCACTCTTCAGTAAAAGGCACATGACATCCCGCTTGGAGTTTACCAAAAGGCACCTGAAGGACTCTCAGACCGTGAGAAACAAGATTCTCTGGTCTGATGAAACCAAGATTGAACTCTTTGTTCTGAATGCCAAGTGTCACGTCTGGAGGAAACCTGGCACCACCCCTACGGTGAAGCATGGTGGTTGCAGCATCATTCTGTTGGGATGATTTTCAGGGACTGGGAAACTGGTCAGGATCAAGGGAAAGATGAATGGAGCAAAGTACAGAGAGATCATTGATGAGAACCTGATCCAGAGTGGTTAGGACTTCAGACTGATGCGAAGGTTCACCTTCCAACAGGACCACGACCCTAAGCACACAGCCAATACAGCGCAGGAGTGGCTTCGGGACAAGTCTCAATGTCCTTGATTGGCCCAGCCAGACCCCAGACTTGAACCCAATTAAACATCTCTGGAGAGACCTGAAAATAGCTGTGCAACAAAGCTCCCTATCAAACCTGACAGAGCTTGTGAGCATCTGCATAGAAGAATGGGAGAAACTCTCCAAATACAGGTGTGCCAAGCTTGTAGCGTCCTTCCCAAGGCTCGATGCTGTAATCGTTGCCAAGGTGTCTGGCATGCCGTTCCAGGTCAAATTGAAACATTTTTGCTCATATAATTTCAAAAACAAGTTTCTAGGTGCATGCAAAGGCCATAAGCAAATGGGTAAACTGGGATATGACTAAGAGTTAATCAGGGTGAGTTTTCCCCAAAAAATTATTTTCCTTTCGACTGTAAGCAAGACCTTAACTATTTTTGCTAACTTTCTATTCAAATGTATTGTATTGAGATCATTTTTTTATTTTGGGATATGATTGAATGAGTATTTCCACTTCACCATCAGACCATTTTACTGGTAAACTACAAGTTAATGTAAAAGTTGTATTTTTTTTTGTGATCCAATGCATATTACAAACTGGGTGGTTCAAGCCCAGAATGCTGATTGGCTGACAGCTGTTGTATATTTATGCAATAAGGCACGAGGAGGTGTGGTATATGGCCAATATACTGCTGCTAAGGTCTGTATCCAAACACTTCGCGTTGTGTCTTGCATAAGAACCCTTAGCCGTGGTATATTGGCCATATGCCACACCCCCTCGGGGCTTATTGCTTAAATATAGTACACTTATCATAATTTTATTGTAATCCAGAGAGGTTTGAAAAATTGTCTAGATGCTCTATGAGGCTACAGAGGGATCCAAATGGTAGATTTAAAAGAACATGAATTATCAGTGTGCAATGACACTTTTTGTTTTTAAGCCCAGGATTTCTAGGCACTTGATATTATTGTTGGATCTGGAACTGTAAAGTTTGGTTGAGGAGGGATAATGGTCTGTGGCTGTTGTTCATGGTCCTGGCTAGGCCGTTCCAGTGAAGGGAAATGTTAATACTACAGCATACAATGACATTCTAGACGATTCTGTGTTTACAACTTTGTGGCAACAGTTTGGGGAAGGCCCTGTCCTGTTTCAGCATGACAATGCCCCCGTGCACAAAGCGAGGTCCATACAGAAATGGTTTGTAATGATCGGTGTGGAAGAACTTGACAGGCCTGCACAGATCCCTAACCTCAACCCCATCGAACACTGTTAGATTAATTTAGTTCTTATGCGTTCATTAACAAATTCAATTAAAACACTCTGTCTGTTTCTAAGAATTTGTAAGGTTCCTATTTGCATAAAATGGACAGAGACCAGCCACCAAAATTAGCCAATAGCGTTTATTCTCGAGAGCTCTGCTCATAATAGCATGTACATTGGTTTATATACCTCACATTTCATCATAAATGTCCATACTCCTCTCAGATACAATGGCAATATAGTTCACAAGCCTTCTCACATTGTCTGCCACCTGTTAAACAATCTACTACAAGCCCAAGGTCTCTCCCCTCCCTGGGTGGGGACAGAATGTCCTGTAAGGAACACAGTATTCCAGCCGGTCTGACGATAGCTCCATTCGTTTCTAACAAGCAACAGAAAGTCCTTACTCTAATTATTGACTAAAACTACACACATTATATTCAGTGTTATGATTATAATAAGATTCATACATTCATACAGTGACAGAGTAGTATTCTGTTTAGTTATAGTTCTACGTTAAATGTATACACCATTTAGTCATTATTGATAAAAATCCCATAACAAACACTTTTGGGATGAATTGGAACACTGACTGCGAGCCAGGCCTAATCGACCAGCATCAGTGTCCGACCTCACTAATGCTCTTGTGGCTGAATGGAAGCTAATCCCAAAAGCAATGTTCCAACATCTAGAGGAAAACCTTCCCAGAAGAGTGGAGGCTGTTTATAGAAGGAACTCCATATTTAATACCCATGATTTTGGAATGAGATGTTCGACGAGCAGGTGTCCACATACATATGGTCATGTAGTGAATATAAATTATTTACACGCTCTAGTGGTTTCTATGCCCTATGAAGATTGGCGAGGCCTATAAGTCTGCCCTGGGGATTGGTTTAGATTTTTTTTCTAGAATGCTTCTTCTTTAGAAGGACATCTTTCGGCCTCCAACAGAATAAAGGGACAGTTTGAGCCCTTCAAGTGTGTGTATATATAGGTTTCAAACTTAGTATCTAAACTCTGCTTGTCACTGTGTGCCACCCTATCCCTCCCGTTTGTCGATTTCTCTCATGCTCTGTCTACCTCTCTCTATGTTTCTGTGTGCATCTGTCTATCTGCCTTTGTCTGTGTGTTTGTGTCTGTGTGTTTGTGTCTGTCCATCTGTCTTCCCGTCTTTCTGTAGCCTCGACTCTGTGGCTCACTCCGAGATGAGTGCTCAGTCTTTTCCCTCCCCCTGGTTTTAGATGTGGTGTTCCACCTAGACGATGGATACCTGCCGGCCCACAAGCCCCTGCTCATCTCCAGCTGCGACTGGATGGCGGCCATGTTCCGGGGATCCTTCATGGAGAGCTACATCGAGGAGGTGAGTCAGGAGTCAGACTGCACAAATAATCGAAATGCACATCGAAATTGCAATCTTGATATATGCAATATCCATATCGCAAGAGATCCATATTGCATGCCATATTTTCAAACGCCACTCAGCCATGTGTAACGTCCATTTTTATGGTTTGCTCTTTTCGACGTCTCCCTCTCTCCTCTTGCGGCTGCTTCCCACACACACCAAGCCTCGTCCCCTGTCACTCGAGCAACACAGTTCAAGTCCAATCGCAATATTTGGTTAAATGAAATCGCAATTCGATTTTTTTGCCCTTAAGAGAGAGAGAGGTTGGGGTTACAATGTCAAACCAGACACACATTTCCCAGTTGAACCAAGCAGTAGGAGAAATATCAAAGTGTTAGCTAAAGCTAAATGTGTGGGGAACTTATTATTGTGTTGGACACATGAGCTGGTGATTGTCAAGCAAATAACTGCCGGTCTCACGGTAATTGACCTGTTAATTAGCTTAAACATGTTTAGCATCTCCTGGCTTCCACGCATAGCCTACAAGCTACTGATCCAGACCTTTTGGAACATCTACATTTTAAAAAGTAGAATAAATCCATTTTATATAGCCTACACCATCACAATAATATATAATAATAATAATAATATATGCCATTTAGTGGACGCTTTTATCCAAAGCGACTTACAGTCATGTGTGCATACATTCTACGTATGGGTGGTCCCGGGAATCGAACCCACTACCCTGGCGTTACAAGCGCCATGCTCTACCAACTGAGCTACAGTTAGGTCCAATAATAATAAATCCATTATTTATTTTAGCCAGGTCTAAAGAAACATGGAATGAAGAAAATGTAGTCTATTTCATAAGAACAGAATAGCATACTCTGAGTTGGCCTTTATGTTAGGTCCTGATATGGCGATGCCATCTGGCTGTGGGCTACACTGTTTCATTTAACAGACAAGATTTGCTTAGAATTCCGTGCCATTACTTTTGTATTTTTCTACAGATCAACTTCTGTGCAAGAAATAAATACTCCAAACATACTCTGGGACAGTTGTGGGATGTGATAGATGTCAAATTAATAGAACCACTCGCAATCCAAAAAAAAACATTTAAAAGCAATGAGGTTGATTTAACTTACAATTTTGATGTATTATTAGCCAATTTTTTTCCACATTATAAGCGCAGCACTAGGCTAAAGTAGGCTAAAAGGGCTAATGTTCCAAAATACTATCAATTAGCGGGAAAACACTGTTCTGAAAGTGATTGCAAATGCGATTATGAATGTAATGCTTTATTATAAAGGTGCATTTTTATGGTGAAAACTATCTTCTCCAAATTTGAAACTCATGCACAGCCAGTTAAGCTTTACACTGGTTATACGGTAATACGGTCACGTTCACCGTAACAGCCTTATTCTGCACTCCAATCTATTAACCTATTTCACCTCTAAGGGCTCACAGAGTTAGCTGCCACGCTAACTGACAATACATAGAGTACTGGCCTGGAGTAGACAGATGAGTGGCTTAAAGCAGCAGGCAGACAGGGTTCCGCGTCTGAGCAGACTCACGTCGGGACTTCCTGTTTCATTTCCTGTCTACACATACTTGCTGGACAAGAGGAATCGTGAGAATATCATATCACAGCACTAACCACACATACCGCCTGCATTCCTGCCTGGTATCAACATACTGATCAAGAAGAGGCTATTGAGGGAGGCTGAGAGAGATGGTAGAGTAGCAGACAGTATGTATCGCAAAGGGAGCTATTTTTCCTTTGACATTTGCTCCCAAGACAACATGACATAACATGACATGCATTCACTTTAGAGAGCTACCCATGAGCAGTACATGAGAAACAATCCAGGAACACACAACAGGCTATATATAGTAGAACACTAGAATAGCTAGAACACAGGTGTCGTGTCTTTGGCTATGCCGGATTAAGTGATATGACATGCTATTCTATAAAGTAATTTCTCCGTAATTAATATTACCTGATTGAGCTAATAATGTAAACGTAATTAACTAGAGAGTCGGGGCACCACAAAATAATATTTATAGAGCTGTTATCTTCCGAATAAACTCTTAAAGACCTAGTAATATTTTACATCAATAGCAGTCAATATTAATTGTCATCTTAATTCAGTCTCATCTGAAAGTTGTAAATTCTTGGTTATCTGCACAAACCCTGGCTAACAAGTTGAATCAGCAATATTTACTACCTAACTAATCACAAAGAATTACACATACACATAATTAATCATAACTTGATTACAAATTACGTCATAAAGGAAAACGTCGCTAGCGGGCGGAAAAGATATGACAGCAGGTTACACAAAAGAAAAGGTCTGGGTTTGAGTGAAAGAGCGAAAAGACTGAGGAACAAAGGGTGAATCTGTGCTATCGTAAGTACAGAATCTTATGCATTCTAAATTACCACCCATTTGGAAAAGGGAAATGCAATAAATATATACTCTGAGCTGCACTTCCGTAGGTTTTGGTAGATAGAAGGCCGTGTTGCCCAACCGAGTCCTTTGAAGAATGTCTCTGCTGGTAAATTAGATACGTTGTAGTAACGTCGTTGTGTGGTAGACGGAATACTCTGTCTGTTCGTTCCTAACCTGCGTTTGCAGCTGCTGTTGCTAACTCAACGGCTAGGAGGTATCACTTCTGTAGTGAATAAGAGTTCAACGTTCATACCATTCGCAACCAAAGCTCACGCTGATGTTGGCTTCGTTCTGTAGTTATTATCTGAACCATTCTGACATCGGACCGTCGTCCTCATCCTCGGAACAGGAGGTTATATTGTCGTCAATGCTTTATATAGGAAGGGAGAGGAGGGCGTGTTTGAAAAGTTTTACAGCCCATGTCCCTTCACAGGGGCGGGCCACTGATTGAGCAGAGCCTTACCTTATGAAAACCCAAATCTCACATTTTAGAAGCAAAAATCACATTTCATCCCATCACGAATAATTTCATATTCAAACATTTAAATTGAACAACAATTCCATGTGAATCCGATAACTCTGATGTGTAGACTTTCCACTGTAGAGTTTGTCATCTTATCATTGATGAGAATGTCTCAGATGACAACCGAACTGACATCATATTCATTAAGTACCACCGCATATGTTCAATTGGTCGGATTACCAGAATATAGTTCATTTCCCCACACCTTCTGATGTTCCCAGAATATCTATGTTAACCAAGGTGTTTGCAAATGTAACATCAGTAGGGTAGAGAGAGGATAAAAGGGGGGAAGAGGTATTTATGATTGTCATAAACCTACCCCCAGGCCAACGTCATGACACAGGATATTGTGGAACTGATAGGTGAGAATTGTCTGTTAATTGAATGATTAGAATATTCCGCCCTGAAACATATAATTGCATGGAATTGATTAGAATGTATAAAATCATAATCAATAAATGTGTAGTCCTAGTCAGACTTAGGGTAAAACAATACGTCTTTATGGTATTTTAAACACAGACTGTCTGAGCTTGGTGCTGACCTGATTAGAGATTTGGGAGAGAACGGGGAGTACATCTCAAGGACAAGGTCACTATCTCTATTGGCTGGGTAGTGAGACAGACAGTGTGTTTGTGTGTATGTGTGGGTGTGAGAAGTCAGTATAAAATGAATTGTTTTGTATTCTTGACTTTAGAACGTTCCGTGAATAAACCTTTTTGACCATTTAGCTGGACCTCTTGTCTGTTTTCATTTCCATCCGTATCTTACAAATCCTGATACAACAGACTGAAAGTAACATAATTGAATTGGGTAATGAACAGGAGAACAGAATTCTCTTATCAGGTTCCGGATTCTCCAAGCCCCATACCCAGGTCAGTATTCCCTGAACGGGGTGTCCGGTTACCCCCAGTTTCTCTCTGACGGCTTGGTTTCTAGAAACACTACTCCTCCAGGACAGGGCTACGGACCGGGCCAACCCACCCAGGGAGGGGAACGCCTGTCTCTGGGGGCTGTGGGTGTCTGCTGCCTGTGTCCTTCTGATGAACTAGATCCCCCAGGTATGGTTACAGGCTTTGGGTTACAGCCCTTCCAGGAAGCCGGCAGCCCCAGAATCTACAGGGAGGGAGGGTTGGGGGTTAAGGTGGAGTGGACAGGGTCATTTTGTCTATAAGGACATTTGTAAAACACTAAAAGCAGTGAGGGTTGGGGTCCGGGATGCTTGCCAGTATCCATGGTAACCCTGAAAGCTTCATGTTTGTCCCATTGTGGCACTCTTTATGGCGTTTCGCTGGCACAGTGCAGTGGCCAGGTGCACATCTAACAAAGACTGAGAAACTGGACAATGTGATGCCGTCATTGTGTGTGCATGTGAGATTTATATAGTGGAGCAGCCAGGATAGTGGGATAGAGTCATAGATGCTTACGGTTGCACACTCACCTCAGTTTGAAATCTCGGGCACAAAAACCCTCACACATCCCTCTTTTTCACTGCTTAGCTGGCAGGCCCTGCGGTGCATGGACAAAGCCTCTGTTGGAGTGGCACCAATGTGGCTGTGGTTGTGAGCAGTGCCTGATGCAGGCAGATGGGTCCCCTTGTCACTAATGCATTTCCACGTGCTGTCTGAGACGCATCTCCCGAAGTAAGCACCAGTTAGCCTGGAACTAGCCTCATGCTTGGCCCATCTCCCGGCTAGCTGAAGAGGTGCATCAGATACTCCTTAGGCTACAATGCCTATTTTGAAAATTGGCCTGTATCCCTTTTACTGCCGACACAGAGCCTCGTCGATCCATCATGACTGGTCTACCTACGTAATCCGCCCGAGGCGGTTTCAACAGGCTCCTCCGGTCGCAACATCCCCTGAAGGCCCATCCGCTAGACTGCTAGCCACGGCCCGCTAGCTGTCTAGAGTATATCGGACTGTTAGCTGAAGAGGTCCATCAGTTAATTTCTTGGGGTAAAATACCTATTTTGTCAATTGGCCTGGACCCTTTTACTGCCTACACGGAGCCCTGCCGATCCATCACGACTGGTCTGCCGACGTAACCGTCCGAGGGGGCTACAACGGACTCTTCCATCGCGACATCCCCCTAAGGCCCTTCTGCTAGCCCCGGCATGCTAGCTGTCTAAATCGCCATGTCTCCAGCTAGCCTAGCTACTCACTGGTCCCTATGATCACTTGGTTACGCATGCCTCTCCCTAATGTCAGTATGCCTTGTCCATTGCTGTTTTGGTTTGTGATTATTGTCTTATTTCACTATAGAGCCTCCAGCCCTGCTCAATATGCCTAAGCTAGCCCTTTTGTTCGACCTCCCACACATGCGGTGACCTCATCATTTAAAGGGTTTCCCTAGAGACAAAACCTCTCTGATCGTCACTCAATGCCTAGGTTTACTTCCACTGTATTCACATCCTACCATAGTCTTGTCTGTACATTATGCCTTGAATCGATTCTTACGCACCCAGAAACCTGCTCCTTTTACTCTCTCTTCCTAACGCACTGGACGACTCGTTCTTATAGCCTTTAGCCCTACTCCTCCTCTGGTGATGTAGAGGTTAATCCAGGCCCTGCAGCGCCTAGCTCCACTCCCATTCCCCAGGCGCTCTCATTTGCTGACTTCTGTTACCGTAAAAGCCTTGGTTTCATGCATGTTAAAATTAGAAGCCTCCTCCCTAAGTTTGTTTTATTCAGTGTTTTAGCACACTCTGCCAACCCGGGTGTCCTAGCCTTGTCTGAATCCTGGCTTCGGAAGGCCACAAAAAATCCAGAAATGTCCATCCCTAACTATAACTTTTCCCGACAAGATAGACCTGCCAAAGAGGGTGGAGTTGCAATCTACTGCAGAGGTAGCCTGCAGAGTTCTGTCATACTATCCAGGTCTATGCCCAAACAATTTGAGCTTCTACTTCTAAAAATCCACCTTTCTAGAAACAAGTCTCTCACCATTGCCGCTTGTTCTCGACCACCTTCTGCACCAGCTGTGCACTGAACACCATATGGGAATTGATTGCCCCCCATCTATCTTCAGAGCTCGTACTGTTTGGTGACCTAAACTGGGACATGCTTAACACACCGGCCATCCTACAATCTAAGCTAGATGCCCTCAATCTCACACAAATGATCAATGAACCTACCAGGCAGAACCCTCGAAATAACCCTCGAAATACACCTCAGCCTCATTGCCTGTGTCCGTAATGGGTCTGCGGTCAAACGACCGCCCCTCATCACTGCCAAACACTCCCTAAAACACTTCAGCGAACAGGCCTTTCTTATCGACCTGGCCCGGTATCCTGGAAGGGTGTTGACTAGAGGTCGACCGATTATGATTTTTCAACACCGATACCGATTATTGGAGGACCCAAAAAAGCCAATACCGATTAGTCGAGCCAATACCGATTAGTCGGACAATTTTTATTTATTTATTTGTAATAATGACAATTACAACAATACTGAATGAACACTTATTTTAACTTAATATAATACATCAATAAAAATCTATTTAGACTCAAATAAATCATGAAACATGTTCAATTTGGTTTAAATAATGCAATAACAAAGTGTTGGAGAAGAGAGTAAAAGTGCAATATGTGCCATGTAAGAAAGCTAACGTGTATGTTCCTTGCTCAGAACATGAGAGCATATGAAAGTTGGTGGTTCCTTTTAACCATAATATCGTAATATCATCAGCCAATGTGTAGTCAACTAGTGATTATGATTGATTGATTGTTTTTTTATTAGATAAGTTTAATGCTAGCTAGCAACTTGGAGTGCAATGAGAGGCAGGTGGTTAGGGCATTGGACTAGTTAACTGTAAGGTTGCAAAATTGAATCCCGGAGCTGACAAGGTAAAAGTCTGTCGTTCTGCCCCTGAACAGGGCAGTTAACCCACCGTTTCTAGGGCCGTCATTGAAAATAAGAATGTGTTCTTCACTGACTTGCCTTGTTAAATAAAGGTGTAAAAAAAAAAATTGTCCAAACCGATTTCCGATTGTTATGAAAACTTGAAATCGGCCCTAATTAATCGGCCATTCCGATTAATTGGTTGACCTCTAGTATTGACCTCATTCCGTCAGTAGAGGATGCATGGTTATTCATTAAAAGTGCTTTCCTCACCATCTTAAGTAAGGGTGCCCCATTCCAAAAATGTAGAACCAGGCACAGATATAGCTCTTGGTTCACTCCAGATAAGACTGTCCTTGAACAGCACAAAAACATCCTGTGGCGTACTGCATTAGCATCGAATAGCCCCCGCGATATACAACTTATGAGGGAAGTTAGGAACCAATATACATACACAGGCAGTTAGGAAAGCAAAGGCTAGCTTTTTAAAACAGAAATGTACATCCTGTAGCACTAACTCCAAAAAGTTCTGGGACACTGTAAAGTCCATGGAGAATTAGAGCACCTCCTCCCAGCTGCCCACTGCACTGAGGCTAGGAAACACTGTCACCACTGATAAATCAATGATAATTGAGAATTTCAATAAGCATTTTTCTACGGCTGGCCATGCTTTCCACCTGGCTACCCCTACCCCGGTCAACAGCCCTGCGCGCCCCACAGCAACTTGCCCAAGCCTCCCCATTTCTCCTTCACCCAAATCCAGATAGCTGATGTTCTGAAAGAGTTGTGAAATCTGGACCCCTACAAATCAGCTGGGCTAGACAATCTGGACCCTCTTTCTAAAATGATCTGCTGCAATTGTTGCAACCCCTATTACTAGCCTGTTCAACCTCTCTTTCGTATCGTCTGAGATCCCCAAAGATTGGAAAGCTGCCGTGGTCATCCCCCTCTTCAAAGAGGGAGACACTCTAGACCCAAACTGTTACAGATCTATTTCTATCCTACCCTGCCTTTCTAAGGTCTTTTGAAACAAGCAAACAGATCACCAACCATTTTGAATTTCACCGTACCTTCTACGCTATGCAATCTGGTTTCCGAGCTGGTCATAGGTGCACCTCAGCCACTCTCAAGGTCCTAAACGATATAACAGCCATTGATAAGAGACAATACTGTGCAGCCGTATTCATCGACCTGGCCAAAGCTTTCGACTCTGTCAATCACCACATTCTTCAGTTTCTCAAATGACTGCCTCGCCTAGTTCACCAACTACTTCTCTGATAGAGTTCAGTGTGTCAAATCGGAGGGCCTGTTGTCCGGACCTCTGGCAGTCTCTATGGGGGTGCCACAGGGTTCAATTCTCGGGCCGACTCTTTTCACTGTATACATCAATAATGTTGCTCTTGCTGCTGAACCATCTCTACGTAGAAGACACCATTCGCTATACTTCTGGCCCTTCTTTGGACACTGTGTTAACTAACCTCCAGACAAGCTTCAATGCCTTACAACTCTCTTCCGTGGCCTCCAACTGCTCTTAAATGAGAGTAAAACTAAATGCATGCTCTTCAACCGATCTCTGCCCGCACCTACCTGCTCGTCCAGCATTACTACTCTGGACGGTTCTGACTTAGAATTTGTGGACAACTACAAATAGCTAGGTGTCTGGTTAGACTGTAATCTCTCCTTCCAGACTCACATTAAGCATCTCCAATCCAAAATGAAATCTAGAATTGGCTCCTATTTCGCAACAAAGCATCGTGCACTCATGCTGCCAAACACCCACGTAAAACTGACTATCCTACCGATTCTTGACAATGGCGATGTCATTTACAAAATACCCTCAACACTCTACTCAGCTAATTGGATTTAGTCTATCACAGTGCCATCCGTTTTGTCACCAAAGCCCCATATACTACCCACCACTGCGATCTGTATGCTCTCGTTGGCTTGCCCTCGCTTCAAATTCGTTGCCAAACCCACTGGCTCCACTGGCCCCATATCTCAGCTCACTGGTCACCATAGCAGCACACACTCAAACAGGTATATTTCACTGGTTACCCCCAAAGCCAATTTGTCCTTTGGCCTCATTTCCTTCCAGTTCTCTGCTGCCAATTACTGGAATGAATTGCAAAAATCACTGAAGCTGGAGACTCATATCTCCCTCACTAACTTTCAGCATCAGCTGTCAGAGCAGCTCACAGATCATTGCACCTGTAAATAGCTCATCCAACTACCTCATACCCATATTGTTATTTATTTTTTTGCTCCTTTGCACCCCAGTATCTCTACTTGCACATTCATCTCCTGCACGTCTTTCACTCCAGTGTTGAATTGCTAAATTGTAATTACTTCGCCACCATGGCCTATTTATTGTCTTACCTCTCTAATCTTACCTCATTTGCACACACTGTATATAGATTTTTTCCTATTGTATGTTTGTTTATTCCATGTGTAACTCTGTGTTGTTGTTTGTGTCGCACTGCTTTGCTTTATCTTGGCCAGGTCGCAGTTGTAAATGAGAACTTGTTCTCAACTAGCCTACCTGGTTAAATAAAGGTGAATGTCTGGCTATTTTCTGAGCCAGCCTCAATGGAGCAGAGGCAAGACACTTGATGTAGCACTTAACACAGACGCTCAAACGGAGTTCAATTCTTTGTTGTTGCTTTGCTTAGCAGCAAGGCCCTGGAATGACCGTTTTTCAGGCTCCTCTCTATTCAGGAGGAAAATAACTTCGAGAGGTGGTCAGGATTGAAAAGAAGAAAGAAGAAGTTTAACTCGACTAGTGAAAGGAAAACAAAACGAGAGAAAGGTTGAAAAGAGATTTCTGAAAAAGGGCGTGGGAGGCGAGAGCACTTGTCAGAGCGATGGGTGCGCGTGGAGAAGCGTGCGTCTTTGTCAGAGTGATGGGTGCTTGGAGAAGCCTGTGTCTTTGTCAGAGTGTGGGTGCGCGTGGAGAAGTGTGCGTCTTTGTCAGAGTGATGGGTGCGTGTGGAGAAGCGTGCGTCTTTGTCAGAGTGATGGTGCGTGTGGAGAAGCCTGTGTCTTTGTCAGAGTGATGGGTGCGCGTGGAGAAGCCTGTGTCTTTGTCAGAGTGATGGGTGCTTGGAGAAGCCTGTGTCTTTGTCAGAGTGTGGGTGCGCGTGGAGAAGCGTGCGTCTTTGTCAGAGTGATGGGTGCGTGTGGAGAAGCGTGTGTCTTTGTCAGAGTGATGGGTGCGCGTGGAGAAGCGTGCGTCTTTGTCAGAGTGATGGGTGCGTGTGGAGAAGCGTGCGTCTTTGTCAGAGTGATGGGTGCGTGTGGAGAAGCAGGCGTCTTTGTCAGTGATGGGTGCGTGTGGAGAAGCGTGTGCCTTTTGTCAGAGCAATGGGTGCGTGTGGAGAAGCAGTGCGTCTTTGTCAGAGCGATGGGTGCGTGTGGAGAAGCAGGCGTCTTTGTCAGTGATGGGTGCGTCAGTGGAGGAAGCGTATGTCTTTGTCAGAGTGATGGATGGGTGCGCGTGTAGAAGCAGGCGTCTTTGTCAGTGATGGGTGCGCGTGGAGAAGCGTGTGTCTTTGTCAGAGCGATGGGTGCGTGGAGAAGCGTGCGTCTTTGTCAGAGCGATGGGTGCGTGGAGAAGCGTGTGTCTTTGTCAGAGTGATGGGTGCGTGGAGAAGCGTGTGTCTTTGTCAGAGCGATGGGTGCGTGGAGAAGTGTGCGTCTTTGTCAGAGCGATGGGTGCGTGGAGAAGCGTGCGTCTTTGTCAGAGTGATGGTGCGTGTGGAGAAGCATGTGTCTTTGTCAGAGTGATGGGTGCGTGTGGAGAAGCGTGCGTCTTTGTCAGAGCGATGGGTGCGTGGAGAAGCGTGTGTCTTTGTCAGAGCGATGGGTGCGTGGAGAAGCGTGTGTCTTTGTCAGAGCGATGGGTGCGTGGAGAAGCGTGTGTCTTTGTCAGAGCGATGGGTGCGTGGAGAAGCGTGTGTCTTTGTCAGAGCGATGGGTGCGTGGAGAAGCGTGCGTCTTTGTCAGAGCGATGGGTGCGTGGAGAAGCGTGAGTCTTTGTCAGAGTGATGGGTGCGCGTGGAGAAGCGTGCGTCTTTGGAATCTCTGACCAAACCGTGTAGTGTACCTTGACTCATCTTGGGCCTCTGTTTCAAAGTGTGTCGAGTTTCACTTCTTCTTTCTTCTTTTCAGCCGTGACCACCTCGGAGTTATTTTCCTCCTGAATAGAGCGTAGCCTGAAAAAACGGTCGTTCCACGGCCTTGCTGCAAAGCAAAGCAACAACAAAAAAATTATCCTCCGTTTGAGCGAGACTGGATTTCTATCTGTCTGCCATCAGCCAGCACAGTGCCTTCTTTAACACCTTTCCCTTTGACTCGCCACACTCCACTCTCACTTCCTTCACACATATTTTTAGACTCACTCTTCGTGTTCATGCGGTGCTGTGAAAACACTGCTATTCTGGTCCTGCCAACAATAAACTCAATAAGCCCCTCCCTGATTGGATAGTTTGGTTTGAATGCCCTTCTGATGATGAGTAAGGAGTGCATCAAAGTTCATCTGAGCAGCACTCACAAAGAATCATACAAACAATTTCAGGATAAAGACATGGTAAGACAGCCTGTCAGGATGTCAGGACAACCAACGTTAGCAGTTTGCATGAAAAGAGCAGAAACATGACAACCTAATTCAAATGAGTTTAAAAAAGAGAAGAAGCACTGGTTAATTTATTCCTCCAGTCTGGCAAGTCCACAAGATGCCACTGCTAGACTAAACGAGTTGATTGTTTTGCAAATGGATACAGCAACTCAGGAAGTTAATGAGATTCTTGAAAGAGCCATGAAAAATAACCCTGTGTGTAGACCGATGGATCAAGAAAGGACTGACTGTTTCGCTTATGGGCATATCAGCCTGCTTCTATCACCCCTTCTCCAACAAGGCACAGCATGCGTTGCTCAACTTCCAGAGCTAGCCATAGCTTTGAATGGCGTGGCAGAAATGTCTGAGTCTGAGTTGGACAATGACGATTATCCTTTTAAATCCAAGTCACTTTAAGATTGATTTATAATTTAAACCTATCTGGAAAATAGGGGTAGGTTGTAGAGAGTCGAAGGGCCATAAATGGAATAAGAAACCTTAGTTGCTGGCTTAAGGCTGGTAGCATCCACTACAGAATGTCCAGTCAGAATAAGGATGAGTCATCCATTAAAGAACCATTATCTGTAATAAACCTTTTCTAACGACATCTTGACTTGTTCTTGCTGGACAGACCTGTGGCAGTGGAACCATATACACTGGTACCTACTGCTCATTGTTCATGGTCCTCCCGGATCAGCTCTTAGTATATTTTACTAACCAAACTTATGACTTGGCCCAGTGGCAAGAAGTGACATCCCAAAAAAACACAAACTATAGGCCTACGACACATAAATGACTCCTAGCCTCCCACAAGCAAGGCTACTTTCTGTCCATAACACTAAAAATATCCAAACGAAATAGAAATGATTTTATTAAACTCAAACAAATAAAAATGAGTGAATCAAGTTTGAAAACTAACTGAAACTCAACAGAATTTAAAATTAAAATCTAAAAAACAAACAGAAATGAAAGCTAATAGAAAAATCACAAAACTATAATAACCGCTGTGGTTTTCCATGTGAGTGTGTGTGCCCCAGTGGCTTATCTCTGACTAGTTGAGTGTGAAAGCCTGTCACATTCCTCTCACACAAGACTAACGGTGACAGGAGACACGATGGAAGGGGTGAAGGGAGGGAGGGAGGGACAGTGTACATTTGCAACAGAAGTATAATGGTAGGAGGTGTTACTGCCACCACTCTCCAGCTCCTCTCTCTCCTCTCTTTCTCTTTCAAAATCTTTCTCATGGTGGTTTCTGACGACGTGCCGTTTGACATTTTGACAAACGGCTTACTGGCTTACTTCAACTTTTTTCCCCCCTCGGCTACCTTTTCTCTGTCGTGTTCTCTAAAGTTACTCGTCTCCATTACCTTTTTTTCTATCCACTAATCACTTCCGAAACCAACGAGGGTAAGTTGGGAAAGGATGCTGAATGACAGGAAAATCCCTAAATTGCCCTGGGTCCCCATAACGTTCCCTATGTCTCCCTGTCTCTGATGACCTAGCGCTGTGTCCATACATTCCCCCGCTCCTCTGTCTGGGTAAGAGAACTTTGAACAGGAGCGTCCACCTGTGTCTCTACCTTGATCTTTCCTCCATAATAAAGGGTCACTGCCATGCTGACATTCTCCTAATTGGCACAGAGACAGGCAGGTGAGGGGCACCCCTGGGACTGAGGAAGGACCCCTGTGGTTCCCATAGCTCTACCCACCTCTAACCCTCTCCTGGCTAGACCACATGGCATTGCTCAATAGTGGTGTTGAGACTGCTCTGAGACTTTTTTTAAATGTCATGTTCTTTTAATACAACCGTTTGACCAACATATTGGGCTGAAAGGATGACATGTAAAACAAAAAATGTAATTGTACCTTGATCAGAACTTACATGACGCTAAGCACAGTTATAATGTATTATAAACATTTATTTTTGCTGCTCTAATTACGTTGATAACCAGTTTTTAATAGTAATAAGGCACTTCGAGGGGTTGTTGGTATCAGAGGTTGTAAGTA
The DNA here is from genome assembly GCF_023373465.1 of Oncorhynchus keta. Taxonomy (NCBI): domain Eukaryota; kingdom Metazoa; phylum Chordata; class Actinopteri; order Salmoniformes; family Salmonidae; genus Oncorhynchus; species Oncorhynchus keta. The sequence goes on along the minus strand of NC_068445.1, from coordinate 2,819,919 downwards.
CTTTAAAGTAAACTCATGAGTGGCGCAGCGGTCTAAGGCACTGTATCTCCGTGCATGAGGCGTCACTGTTTCCCTGGTTCGAATCCAGGCAGCATCACATCCAGCTGTGATTGGGAGTCCCTTAGGGCGGCGCACATTTGGCCCAGCGTCTTCCAGGTTTGGCCGGGGTAGGCCGTCATTGTAAATGAGAATTTGTTCTTAACTGACTTGCCTAGTTAAATAAAATAAAACATTAAAAATACTCATGTAGTTTTTTCTTTTTATATCTGTACTTTTACTGTTTATATTTTTGACAACTTTTACTTTTACTCCACTACATTCCTAAAGAAAATAATGTACTTTTTACTCCATACATTTTCCCTGACGTTTTTAGAAATGTATACTCTGTGTGCGCATGTGTGTGAGGGCGGGTGGGAGAAGATGAAGAGAAGGGGGTTACCATGGTCCGATGGTGCAATCTGCAGTCTCAGCGGTTTTGTTTCTATCCCTCCCAAAATCGCCCCCTGTAAAACTTCTTGGCCGTCACTGTGGCTGTGGGAATAAGTGTGCCTTTGTTTGCTCTCCTCTCAGGAGAGAAACACACTTGGTTCCTCTCCAGGTTCTGAACCAGTTTCAAGATGGAGGGGGGGGGATCTGGTATTTTCTTTTTCTTAACAGAACTTCTCCGTCAATTTTCTTCAGTGGGGCAGTGATCATTTTGGCAGCTATTTAAAATTTTAGTTTTAGTCTTAAAATACCGTTTTAGTCTTAGTCACATTTGAGTCATTTCATCCTTTGTTAGTTTTAGTCATTGTCAGTCGACTAAAACTCTAGGCAATGTTTGGCTAGTTTTAGTCTCAACCATTTTAGTCACATAATAGTCTGTATTTTTTTCTATTAAATAATGAATATTTAGGCAGATGGCCTTGTCCAATTAGGCCTACTTTCCCCTCGTATAGATTGGCTGGCAACATTGATATTGTAACTAATGCCATAATTAACCATATAGGCTTAAAGCCTTGGCTACAGGTTGTACAATTAACAGCTCTGATTTTCTCCCCGTCATAACCAACAAGGGGGTAAATAAGTTGGTTTCCTTAAAGGGTAGAATTTGAGATTTACAAAAATCCCCCAAACTACTGTCCTCCTAATATTCAACAAATAGCATTCATTTCCCCAGTAGAATAAGGCAACCGCAACTTGCATTCGAGGACCGCGGCACGAGAGCAGGAAACACAGATTAATGAAAAGAAACGCACATGGAAAAGTAGAACTTCAGATGTGATAAAAGCAAAAATAGCCTACATGAAAGTGAGAGGTTTAACATTGCTTCTATACTGAACAAAAATATAAACGCAACATGCATCAATTTCAATGACGGATGGATTATCTTGGCAAACCAGAAATGCTCACTAACAGGGATGTAAGTCAATTTGTCCACAACATTTGAGAGAAATAGACTTTTTGTGTGTAATGTAAAATTACTGGGGTCTTTTTATTTCAGCTCATGAAAACATGGGACCAACACTTTACATGTTGCGTTTTATATTTTTAAGTATAGTTGAGGTTAGTTCCAAGTCAAAGGACCTGGCTTCGCATCAGTTCAAAAGATTGACGAGTGACTTAAGTGACCACCTGGGGGCTGTGTAGGAGGGCTGGGCAGATCAGCTCAATCTGACCGTGCAACTGAAAGATGTCAATTCTGCCAATGAGATGATATGCTGCATGCACGTTTAGGATTGGACATAACTGTTGAAAAGCAGCTTCATGTCAAATTATCGGTCCATTGATCTCACATGGAATTCTCGTCTCGTTAGATGTTCGTCAACTAAAATGAGAAGGGATTTGTAATCGGGGTTTTTTTGCTGGGCATTTCGACTGATTATCGCCATAGTTTTAGTCAGGACAAATAGGTTGTTGAAGAGTATTTTTTCACCATGGTTATTGTTGACAAAATTAACACTGATCCAGTGTTCCTGAGAGGTTAACTGTTTTCCTGAACCGAACTCTTCAAAGAACCACACAGCCACATGTCTATTGTACCTCAAGCCCAGCCCATTCTGCCTGTATGGGTAGGTCTGGTCAGCCTGTGTGCTGCTGCTCCAACAACAGACAATCTTATTGAAGCAGGACACAGTGAGAAGCAAACAGTGAGTGAATATTACCTTATTTTCTGTAGCTGTACTTTTGTACTTGTTTTATCTGTAATATGGGGACGCATTAGCTTTTCTTTTTGTTTTGGATGTGCTTACGTACACGGTCCAGTCAGAGGTGTTTTCTCCTCGGTCCATCCCACAGCTCTGCTTCAAGCTCGGTCCCACAATGACATCCAAGCCTTCTGTGACACGTGCAGCGACTGGCCGAGTGGGGTTATTCTGGGGTGCTTTGAGGCTGTTTACCCTTAGCCACAGTGCTAGCTAGCGTCAACACCTCCCTGGCGGGCCCGGAGCTTTCATCTCTGGCAGGATCAAAAGGTTTGACTCGCCTGGAGACGGACTGCCCTTCACCTTGCACAACCCCATTCCCCCACGCTACTTCCTGTGACATCACTCTGACATCACTTTACTTACGTGATCCACCCACCCATGCCCTTACATTGAAGGTTGGTGTTAGAGTTTAATATTTTCCCGGTATTTTACAAATGTTCCATCCGGAGAACAAATCACTTTTCTCCCAGGGAACCAGGTATTTCCCGCCAAAACAGGAAGTGTCATTCAAAAGCATTAAAGCATGTAAATATGTCTGGATTTGATTAGAGCATTAAAAAATCTAACCTGATGCTACCTGAGCCTGATGAGACATATATTAAATACATTTTATGAGCCCTACATTAATGACCTTTAATGAGCCCAAGCCCAAAAAATACCAAATGCAGTACAGAGCCCACACATAATTCCCCATAACCAAAAACAGGTTTATAGACATTTTTGCAAATGTATTAAAATGTTTAAACATATCTTATTTACATAAGTAATCAGACCCTTTGCTATGAGACTTAAAATTGAGTTCAGGTGCATCCTGTTTCCAGTGATCATCCTTGAGATGTTTCTACGACTTGATTGGAGTCCACCTGTGGTCAATTAAATTGACTGGACATGATTAGGAAAGGCACACACCTGTCTATATAAGGACCCACAGTTGACAGTGCATGTCAGAGCAAAAACCAAGTCATGACGTTGAAGGAGTTGTCCATAGATTGTGTCGAGGCAGAGATCTGGAGAAAGGTATCAAAACATTTCTGCAGCATTGAAGGTTCCCAAGAACACCGTGGCCTCCCTCATTCTTATGGAAGAAGTTTAGAACCACCATGAGCAATCGGGGGAGAAGGGCCTTGGTCAGAGAGGTGGCCAATAACCCGATGGTCACTCTGACAGAGCCACAGATTTCTCTGCGGAGAAGGGAGAACCTTCCAGAAGGACAACCATCTCTGCAGCACTCCACCAATCAGGCCTTTATGGTAGAGTGGCCGGACAGAATCCACTCTTCAGTAAAAGGCACATGACAGCCTGCTTGGAGTTTGTCAAAAGGCACCTAAAGACTCAGATCATAAGAAACAAGATTCTCTGGTCTGGTGAAAGCAAGATTGAATTCTTTGGCCTAAATGTGTGACGTCTGGAGAAAATCTGGCACCATCCCTGTGATGGACATCTGTAATTATCATTTTTCAGTTTATTACATCTGCAAAAAAATAATCTTTCTGTTTTGTCATTATGGGGTAATATGTGTAGATTGAGGTGGGAAAAAATGTAATCCTTCTAGAATAAGGCTGTAACAGTAACAACATGTGGAAAAAGTGAAGGGGACTGAATACTTTCCGAATGCACTGTAGATGATGTAGGCTACTGCATATTACGTACTACAGAAAAACATAAAATCCCATAGATGTGGCTATCTCTCCTGGGTAAATACATAACTTTCTCCAGTAGGCTAATATTTTTGAGTGTGAACTGTATTATACTGTATTGTATGGACTGGAATTTCGCACATTGTTCAAACCATGATAAGGCAGAAAACATGTGATTCTGGTTCAGCACATGCAGCCTACAAAGTCAAGTATAGGCTATTGAATTTGATTTTAATTTTGAAATATAATTTGTATAATTAGCAGGTTGACGCATATATACCTTTTTATAATGTTTCCCCTAATGCTATTAGCCTACCTCCTCTTTCACTTCTCTTCGCGAAGATTGAATGGTTATGGGTCTGAATAAATAACTGCTATAGCCCACTGCCATCGTGCGTTCGTTCTTCTTTCGGACTATCCATGAGTTCTATTGGGCTACTCTATTTAACATTCAGCAAAAAAAAGAGTGTGCGTCCCTTGGAATAGTCTTGGTATAAGAAATGCAAAACCAAAAATGACGTCCCACAAGCTATTCTAGTCTAGCTTTTCCTGCAGGGGACTCCAAGAGCTAAGGAGCATTTTTTTATAAGGAGAGGTCAGCAGAGCACAGGTGCTTGTGTATTGTGCAAGAGACAGAGGTTATACGTTATAGGCTTATTAATCATAACCAATCATGAATTAGCTAAATATAAGGCCAATACTGCATTGAATGTATTACCTGAAATAGGTAGGCTAGGACATCTATATACAGTATAGGACTATATATCAGTCTATACTGAACAAAAATATAAATGCAACATGCAACAATCTCAACGATTTTTCTGAGTTGCAGTTCATATAAGGAAATATGTCAATTGATATACATTTAATAGGCCCTAATCTATGGATTTCACATGAGCCAATCGGAAGGAGTTTTCCCTTACAAAAGGGCTTTATTCCAGATGGAAATACTCTTCAGTTTCATCAACTGTCCGGGTGGCTGGTCTCAGATGATCCCGCAGGTAAAGAAGCTAGATGTGGAGGTCCTGGGCTGGTGTGATTACATGTGGTCTGCGGTTGTGAAGCCGATTGGACATACTGCCAAATTCTATTTTAAAAAAACATTATGGTAGAGAAATGAACATTAAATTCTCTGGCAACAGTTCTGGTGGACATTCCTTCAGTGAGCAGGAATGTCCACCAGAACTTGAGGCATCTGTGGTATTGTTGTGTGACAAAACTACACATTTTAAAGTGACCTTTTATTGTCCCCAGCACAAGGTGCACCTTTGTAATGATCATGCTGTTTAATCAGCTTCTTGATATGTCACACCTGTCAACTGGATGGAATATCTTGGCGAAGGAGAAATGCACAATAACAGGGATGTAAACAAATTTGTACTCAAACTTAGTCTCGGGCTTAACAACACCCGTGCCAATATATCCGACAAACACCGGCTTCTCTGGCATTATCACTTAAATAACTACTCAACTCAAGAATAAACTGCGCTTTTTCAGGATCATGTCTTTCAAAGATAATTTGCAAAAATCCAAATAACTTCACAGATCTTCATTGTAAAGGGTTTAAACACTGTTTCCAATGCTTGTTCAATGAACCATAAACAATTAATGAACATGCACCAGTGGAACGCTCGTTAAGACACTAACAGCTTACAGACAGTAGGCAATTAAGGTCACAGTTATGAAATCTTAGGACACGAAAGAGGCCTTTCTACTGACACTGAAAAACACCAAATGAAAGATGCCCAGGGTCCCTGCTCATCTGCATGAACATGCCTTAGGCATGCTGCAAGGAGGCATGAGGACTGCAGATGTGGCCAGGGCAACACATTTCAATGTCCGTACTGTGAGATGCCTAAGATAGCGCTACAGGGAGACAGGAAGGACAGCTGATCGTCCTCGCGGTGGCAGACCACGTGTAACACCACCTGCATAGGATCGGTGCATCCGAACAGCACACCTGTGGGACAGCTACAGGATGGCAACAACAACTGCCCGAGTTACACCAGGAACATACAATCCCTCCATCAGTGCTCAGACTGTCCACAGTAGACGGAGAGAGGCTGGACTGAGGGCTTGGCTTGTAGGCCTGGTGTAAGGCAGGTCTTCACCAGACATCACCGGCAACAACGTTGCCTTTGGGCACAAACCCACCGTCGCTGGACCAGACAGAACTGGCAAAAAGTGCTCTTCACTGACGAGTCGCGGTTTTATCTCACCAGGGGTGATTTGGAGGTGGAGGGTCCTTCATGGTCTAGGGCGGTGTGTCACAGCATCACCGGATCCTCCTCCCTCATGTGGTACCCTTCCTGCAGACTCATCCTGACATGACCCTCCAGCATGACAATGCCACCAGCCATACTGCTGGTCAGGAATGTCAGTGTTCTGCCATGGCCAGCGAAGAGCCCCGATCTCAATCCCATTAAGCACGTCTGGGACCATTTGGATCAGAGGGTGAGGACTAGGGCCATTCACCCTCAGAAAAGTCAGCGAACTTGCAGGTGCCTTGGAGGAAGAGTGGGGTAACATCTCACAGCAAAAACTAGCAAATCTGGTGCAGTCCATGAGGAGGAGATGCACTACAGTACTTAATGCAGCTGATGGCCACACTGGATACTGACTGTTACTTTTGATTTTGACCCCCCTTTGTTCAGGGGCACATTATTACATTTCTGTTAGTCACATGTCTGTGGAACTTGTTCAGTTTATGTCTCCATTGTTGAATCTTGTTAAGTTCATACAAATATTTACATGTTAAGTTTGTTAAAAATATACGCGGTGAGAGCACGTTTCTTTTTTTGCTAAGTGTAGAAGACAATAGTATTATTATTTTCTAATTCACAAAATTTGAATCTCTCTATCCAACTTTCTCTCCCCTCCCTCCCCCTCTCCCCCTCCTCCAGGTGTCCATCCCTGACACCAGTAGCTCCTGTATGCGTGCAGTGTTGGAGTTCATGTACTGTGGGCTGCTTTCGCCCTGTCCTGATCTGGAGCCTATTGAGCTTATCGTCCTATCCAACCGGCTGTGTCTGCCACGCCTTGTTGCCCTCACAGAGCAGTATGCTGTGAATGAGCTGCTCCAGTGGGCGATGAAGGGAGTGGACATCGACGGACAGGTGCTGGCTTACCTGGAGTTGGCTCAGGTGAGTCTTTACACGTACCGTATACTCTGAATGACAGTTGTACTGATGACACTGTTACTGTAATACACATAATACACATACTACATTCTGTTGTTAGGAAAATACTATTTCACTGGAGAGAACATTCTAATTGATATCCAAGAAGGATCGGACCACCCTATAGCTCAGGCCTATATCAGATACCCAACTATAGAAAACTTTGTTCTACAATGGCAGGTGACATTCCTCTTTAAAAGTCATTTGTCCACTTCCCATTCAAGTTCATCTTTCTTATTTGTAAAGTAAGAAAGTTTGAGGTCTTTTTTTTCCATTGGACCTTTTTGATGGACTTGATCACCTATTCATTCATCCCTTGCAGTTCCACAATGCCAAGCAGCTGTCTGCCTGGTGTCTCCATCACATCTGCACCAACTACAACAGCGTCTGTCGCAAGTTCCCTAAAGACATGAAGGTCATGTCTCCAGGTACAGACCGCATTCCCTTTCTCTTCTCTACGTCTGTGTGTGTCTCCTCATCCGCTCTGTTCTACATTTTTTTTCATCTCTTTTGTACCTCCAGTCCCACCTCCGATCCCCAACTTCGCTCCCCATCTCTCACTTGTTTCTAACGTTACTTTTTGGTCCCTTGTATTCACGCTTTCTTTCTCTTTCTATGTCTGTTTATGCATCTCTTATGTTCTCTCCCCCCCTCTCTCTCTGTTTGTAGAGAACCAGAGGCACTTTGAGAAGCAGCGATGGCCTCCGGTGTGGTTCCTGAAGGAGGAGGACCGCTACCTGCGCTCTCAGAAGGAGCGCGAGCGCGAGGAGGAGATCCTACGCAAGCTGCGCACCAAGAGAGGCTGGTGCTTCTCGAGACACCCGTCCTCCTCTCCCCATGTCTCCTGAGGCTGTCACCCCTCCATGACCCCTCCTGCTTCTGACCTCTCACCCCAGACTGAGGGAGCCAGCTATGAGTCTACCACCTCTCCATGACGGGAGAGCCAAGTCTCCCTTCTGTACGATTGTGTATGGAGGGGGGTTGTGGCTCAGTGACCAGTCCAGTTCTCTGTGCCCAAGATGGTGTCACCTAGCTGGGCCTCAGTGACCAGTCCAGTCCTGCCTCCTCCCCCTGAGATCCACCCACCAGCCTGGGGGTGACGAGACTGGGAACAAAAAGGGCTCTCTCTCTCTGCCCCTCAGTCACACAGAAGCTAAAGACCATTCCACAGACCACTGCTAAGACTCCCCTATGGGGAGGTTACCTCTGCCTTCATGTCTATTAGACTGTTAGCACACTGGACAAGACCAGAAGCCAGGGGGTGCCAGCTCTGCTTCAACACACATGGAAGGATGCTTTGTTTGGTTTTATTTCGCTTAGGGATTTGAAATTAGAGTAGAGCCCATCCCAGAGTTGGGTGTTTTGCCTCGAGTCTCTGACCACCACCTATGCCTGTCTGACTTCTCTTCCACAGACTTTGTCATCCACTTTGGACAGGTTTGACACCATTTTGTTTTCTCCCGGGTTTCATCCCAGTGAAGCTCCGTGTTGGAGGTTCTGTTCTAGAATCAGCTGTGCAAGGGAGAGGCAGTAGAGGTGGTTAGTCTGGGTTGAGGTACCTGCTCAAGCAAAGGTGGTGGTTTGTGATTCAAGCACCCATCGTGATCCCCCACATAACACCAAGAGGAGAGGCCAACAGTGCTGAACAAATCCCCCTCAATGACATTCAAAGTGAACACTTGATAGCATTTCTGGATCAGAGGGCTATTTTATACCACTGCCATGGGAGGGAGTAAGAAGCCAAACTTCTTGCTCTGTCTTAATTGACCACTAGGGTGCCCCTCAGCCAGCCTGCCTTAACTCCCCCGTACCACAGGGGGCAGCACTGCTCAGGGTTCCATCATCAACCCTCACCGGGAGCAAACAGGAGTTTTCTCCCCTGCCTGCATATATCCTTAATTCTAGTGTCTTTTAACTTTATTTTATTACAGCTGTATTTGAAAGTCAACTGTAGTCTTTTGTCCTCACTGAGTGTATTATACCAAAAAAATGAGGCTGATGTGTTCCCTCCCTCCTGTCTCCTTGCCTTCCTCTGCTTGCCTCCTCCATAACATGGCAAATGTGGGGAGGAAGGGAATAACGAATAGAGGAAGATAAACTTTTTGACCCACCCCCCCTCTCAGTATGTTTTTATAAAGCTGCAATGTCAGGTAAAACCCAGGTGCCACTGCAGGACTTCCACTCCTTTAGCTGGAATTGAAAATGGCGCTCAGGATGTCCACTAAAAAGACAGTATGTTTATGACACACACACACTTAAACATACATACATACACACTCACATTTACACTTGTACCTGTCTTTTCGGTCCACTATTTTGGGGGGTTAATGTCTGCTCAGCCCTTCATCAGTGTTAATAAACCTTTAAATCTACCCATATAGTGTTACATTCAGATGTGCTGCACTAAGGTTATTTTTTTTTGTATTAAAAGGTGTCTAATAGACATTAACGTTAGTGAATATATTCATAGTGTTATGAATTTCAATGTTGGTCTTTTCAGTATGAGCAGAGCTACGCTTTGCAGTTGAATCTTTCCATTTATTTAACGACATTCTGTCGTTTTCAATGCCGCGCTAGACCAAATATTTCACTTGCTTTTTTTGATTTCTTGCGCTGCAGAGTGCAGTTCTGTTTTGGTTGTGAGGGAGTGTGCTGCTTCAATCATTTTGTTAACAAAGGGAATGTGTAGTGTCTTTTAGTTCAGTGCTATGGAGATGGATTTTGGGCTGCTGAGAACATCTTAATAACCCACGGCACCGTCAAGATCTTAATGAATCCAAGACATTGTATTACAACAGGCAAGTTGGAAGACGAAGAAAACAATAACTAACAAAGCATTATTACTGTATTTTAATTGCCTTCTTTTTGCACAAAAGTGGTAGTTATGTGGGAAAAAAAGAAGACTTTGTAACATGTTTCTCTTTACCACCTTCGTTCTATTTGTGGGTTTGAGATTTCCACCCCCGCCTTTACCCAGGTGACTGTGGGAGATAGATGGATGGCGTGAAACTTGTTTTTTTTTTTAGCTTTTCTTCACGGGATGCGTGTTCTAGTCATCAACAGCTACTGAAATAGCTATGTGATAGGATCTCATGAGACCCAAGTGAGAATTGGCCTGATTTTTTACCCCCCCAAAAAACTGCAAACCTGCATATTTGGAATTGGAACACTGAAATAGTCCTTGCGCCCCTATTTCGGACTAGGATATTGGAACATTAATCTGGGGTTGACATAGGAACATAGAGCTATTTGACTTCCATGTCCCCTTTCAGTGCCCCAAGGATGAGCTATTAAAGTTGTCTTACTAATGGTAGACATGCCCTACAAAGCCTTCCCTCATGGAAGTGCACATCCACTATTGGGAATCGGAGTATACTCAAAATGTACAGTGTAAGGTAGTGGTATACAGTTGCAGACAGGTTCTACAAAGGATAATAGTAGAGCTGATTGATTCAGTCTCTGGTTAATGCTTACACACCCAGTCTCACCCACTCAACCGGCCCAGAGAGGCAGGCCTCTCCCTCACCTTCCTCCCACGTCTGAGTCTCCCTCTGGAGCTGCAGACCCCAGCGCTACTCCCGGAGAGTTTCTGGGTCTTCGGGTGGTCAGTGGAAACACAGGCCTTAAATTAGTAATCGAAGGGGCTATTAGTATTGTAAGTACCTTCTGTAATGCCCCAGAGACCAAGGTTTAGACACCTGTGATCGAGGGGATGCGAACGCTTACTATGAGAATACTGGTTGCCTTGTGTGAATGCTGTTCAACACTTGTGGGATGTGGTTATTATTTTTGCATCGTGGCCTAATTTTGGTTTTGTAAATGCAGTTTTTCAGTATCTGGTTGCACTTTCCTTCCTTGTGTGGTCTTTTTAGCTCTGACTTTTTTGTGCTTGGCACGGACAATTCTTTAACCGGGTTGTTTTAAACATGTGATGTTTTGTAGCATGGGATCTTCCTTTCTCCCTTCAACTGTCCATGTGGCTTTCTCTTAGGGCTTTGACTGAGTGTGTATCTATCTCGTCATGCTCACATACAAAGGCAACCCGGGCTCAGCTGTAGTATCCTAGTATTAGTGACTGAAATGAAAGCCTCTGTCCATTATGTGTGAAGCCTCTCAAGTCAGTGATACTATTGTAATTGTATATAATATTATCCTCATACGTTCTGTTGGCTTGAGTACAGCCTAAATGTAACGTCATTGGGGATCTCATCATGACATTGAGGGTACACAGGAATGTCAGTAACTAATGACAATGGTTATTGACGTTGGCAAGATGTGTTGCTTCTTGTACAGTGTTAAAGCAGTATTTTACCAGGTGTGGGACCATGGTTTCCCCAGTGTGCTGGTACAGTTGTGGTAGGTTGTGCTCACGTTCTAACGCTATATGAATTCATACACCTTGGGAATGTCCTATTTATAAATCGGGCAGCCTTGGGAGCTACAGTGAGAGGAATGTTTTGATTGGGCTGAAATGCATGTATACACAGGGAAACAAATTACGAAGTGGATCTTTGGCTTTGAACAGCCGTCAATAGTTGACCCACATTGCCCCCTATTGGCCCATTTCTGTACCTGTGATTTGAAACGTCACATTAAGTCCATACTCTTTTGATGTCACTTTCACATCACCTTAATTTGCATCAGCTCAAGAGTGTAGTATTGTCCAAAGAAAACATGAGTATTGCTGAGAATTTGAAGAATATTTTTGACCATGCCGCTTATTGACAGAGAACCCCTTGTTGTTGTTTGCCCCTGGTCTGGCGTCTCCTGTGCCTTTTGATATGACCTCACGCCCTCTTGTCGAGCCTCTAGCGGTCAAACAGGGAAATGGTTCCGATCCTTTTTTCCACCATTCATTTTTCTGTTAGGGAATTTTAGAAACACTTCAAATAAATTGTATCACTATATTTAGCTCTATTTTCATTCAGATTTGAACATTCTAATTAGCATCAAAGTAGACATCATGAAAGACTACAAATCCCTGCAAGCTCATGCACGTCATCTGTAACTGACACCTTTGCTAACTGGTTTTGTGTCAATTTAAAACATGCACAAGACCGTTTACATAATTGTCAATTTATATAAATGTTGACGCTTTTCATAACTACATTTAGCTAACATTAGATAGTTAATCCAGATATTCTTTGCCTCGATTCGGCAGTCTCGCCCAGATCATCAAAGCATTTGTCGTTCTTTATGATAGCCACATTAGCCTCTAATTAGCATTTCATTTTTTAAATACAGGCAAATATTTTGATAAAAGTCACCTTGTCCTAGAGAGATTTACACGAAACACAGCCCTTATTTGAGGTGTTTCTAAAATCTCCTCTGGTACAAATGAATGGTGGAAAACCGATTATGACTCGTACCATGGTACTCTATAGGCTTACTGTACATATGAGGAGGGGCCTCTAAACCAATGCCTTCTGGGTTCAGGTTAGCACCCACCATGCAGGCTAAAAACACATGTGCACACACATTGGACCAGGCGGGTTTCCTCCTTGTCTCTTAGTGCCTGTGGATTGACCAATGGTTCCGCCATCCTATGCTGTGTACCAAAGGGGCTATGTTGTTGAGGCCTACAGTAGTCTACAGTAGCTGTGGGGTACACAGTGCATAAGGCCCCTGACTTGGAGCTTTACAAATATGTCACCCAAACCTTGTCGTCACATCGTCCAAACCAAGCTAGGCTGTAGATACTAAATTGTTGAGAAGACATTGAGAACCAACAGATTTCAGATTCATGAACAAACTGATCTTTTTGCACTTGGCAGTCTGTCAAGGCATGCCCTTTCTGTCTATTATGTAGCCTTAAGTTTACACCATGTGTGTACTAATGGATTATTAAACCCAGTTTTACCAGCTTGCCTCGGCAGTCACAAATGGCTTCAACCCAACTCTGGCTCCTCTCTCTCTCTCTCTCTCTTTCTCTCTATATATATATATATATATACAACCGTCCCACGGTGTAGGGGTGGGGAGTACCACCAATAAAGAAGGGAGACAGTACCACAAAATGTGAAGTTGAGCACTACAGTGTCTACCATTTTTTTTTTTTTTTTTTTTTTACACAAAATGGCACAACTGCTCCTCGGCTGCAACGATACTCTCCAGTTAATTTTGTAAACCTGATCTCCACTTGTTTGACCCAAAACTGTGTTACGCCGCGTTCACTCGCTAGTCAGGAACTCGGAAACTCTGAAATTTCCGACTTGCTAACTTGTTGAACAGGGCACGTGTATAACCACCAGCAGTTCGCAAGTCACACATTTTTTTGAGTTTTAATAGTTCCAATTAGCACATGAATGCGTCATTAGCCCAGGATGGAGAGAGCTGGGAGGGACAGAAGCCTTGGTCGGTTGTAGGTGTATCTCTGCTCTGTGACATTTTCAGTGTGACTTACACATAGTATTAATATGCACTTCTGTTTCCCTCTTCTCATTTCAAATGAATATTGGTATTAACTGCTTGTGTTAATATGTTTCTGAAACTGAAAAAGCACACAGACACACACAACACCACGTACACACAATATTAAGGGCTTTTTTTTAAAGATAACAATCAGAATGTTTTGCTGCTTTTGCAAAAATGTTTTGAATAATCCTTTGTAATATTTTTTAACCACTGATTTGTAAAAAAAAAGGAAACCAAATATAATTTTTTTGTCGTTTCAGTATTTTAATGTTTCACCTGGCTTTTAATTAAACCCTAAGTAAATATTATCTATTTGTCCTTTTGTCTTTTGAGCCTATTGTTCTATATCAATTCTCCATGATGCTTCTTGTGCACAGATATGTTTTAGAAACTGTGTGTGTGTGTGTGACAAGTGGGAACATTTCACCGGTACCCACAAGGAAACAGGCTATTTTAGGCTTAGGAGTTAGGGTTAGAATTAGGTTTAGGAGCTAGGATTAGGATTATGGTTAGGGATTAGGGAAAATAGGATTTTGAATGTGAATCAGTTGTTTGGTCCTCACTAGGATAGTAAAATGTGTGTCGTGTCTGTGTCAGGGGAAAGCGACTGCCACAGAGGTTCAAGGCCAACCGCAGGTACTTGCAGGCATCTTTAGAACAAAACAAGATCCCATATTATAGTGAATTAAAAAAGGTGATCTTCGTGGTCAATCTTTGTGTAAATAAAATAAATGTTTGAAAGACAATCATGTTACCAAAAGTTGCTTCTAATACACCAAATGTATGTCCTTGAATTGATTATTTTAAAATCACACGAAGAAGGAATCATTTAGTTCAGTTTGTCATTTATTGTCATGAGTCTTGCCCTGGAGGCAGAAATTAGCGGTTTCTGCTCGACGGACCAGCTGCAAAGTAAAAAAATGTCTATATTGTAAAACTTCATGAAAACGAAAATGTGCTTTCTGAACTTAATTTAAGGTGGTTAAGGTTAGGTTTAAAATCTGATTTTATGACTTTGTGGCTATGCAGCTTGTGACCACTCTGCATAGCTGCATCCACTACATGAGTCATCTCAATAAATGCTAACACGCTAATTGTTGTATAAAGATGGCGCTTGGATGCATAGCCGCAATTATTGGGCTCCTAACCAATTTTGTTATTTAGTTTGCGCTGATCTTACATTTTTTTTGTTCATGAGGTTTCTGCCATTTTCCATGACTGAAAAAAGATTCTGGACATCAGAACAGCAATCACTCACCTCAATCTGAACGAAAACTTCTACTTCAATGAGTGGCGCAGCGGTCTAAGGCACTGCATTTAAGTGCAAGAGGCAGTCCCTAGTTTGAATCCAGGCTGAATCACATCCGGACGTGATTGGGAGTCCCATAGGGCGGCGCACAGTTGGCCCAGCATCGTCCGGGTACGGCCGGGGTAGGCTGTCATTGTAAATAAGAATTTGTTCTTTACTGATTTGCCTAGTTGAATAAAGGTTAAATAAATGAGTCTTCGGCACAGGATATACTGCACTCACCTCAGAGCAGACCCTACAGTGACAGTATGTACACATCCCAACCAGAAGCCATGGATTTCAGGCAACATCCGCACTGAGCTAAAGGCTAGAGCTGCCACTTTCAAAGAGCGAAACACTAATCCGGACACTTGTTCAAAAAAATCCTGATACGCCCTCCGACTAATGATCAAACAGGCAAAGTGTCATTACAAGAATAAGATTGAATCCTATTATACCGTCTCTGATGCTCGTCGGATGTGGCAGAACTTGCAAACCATCACAGATTACAAAGAGAAAACAAGCTGAAAGATGCCCAGTGAGGCGAGCTTAGCAGAAGAGGGAAATGCTTTCTATACTCGCATCGAGGCAAGCAACACTGAACCATATGTGAGAGCACCAGCTGTTCTGGACGACTGTCTGATCACGCTCTCTGTAACCAATGTGAGTAAGATCTTTAAACAGGTTAACATCCACAAGGCCGCAGGGCCAGACGGATTAAAATTATGCGTACTCAGATCATGCCCTGACCAGCTGGCAAGTGTCTTTCTTCACTGACATTTTCAACCTTTCCCTGATGCAGTCTGTAATACCTACATGTTTTAAACAGATCACCATAGTCCCTGTGCTGAAGAACACCAATGTAACCTGTTTAAATGACTATTGCCCCTGGCACTCACATCTGTAGCCATGAAATGCTTTGAAAGGCTGGTCATGGTTCATATCAACACCATCATCCCAGAAACCCTGGACCCAGTCCAGTTCACATACCGCCCAAACAGATCCACAGATAACGCAATCTCTATTTCCCACCTGGACAAAAGGAACACCTGCGTGAGAATGCTGTTCGTAAACTACAGCTCAGCTTACAACACCATAGTGTCCTCCAAGCTCATCACCAAACTAAGGTTCCTGGGACTGAACACCTCCCTGCAACTGGATCCTTGATTTCCTGAAGCGATGACCCCAAGTGGTGAGGGTAGACAACAACACATCCGCCACACTGACCCTCAACACGGGGGCCTTTCATGGGTGTGTGCTTAGTCCCCTCCTTGTACTCCCTGTTCACACACGACTGAGTGTCTGCGCACGACTCCAACACCATCATCAAGTTTGCAGATCATTGTCCTATAATGGTCCATACACACCAACACAGTCATGATGAGGGCACAACAATGCCACTTACCCCTCAGGAGGCTGAAAAGACGGGCCCTCAGATCCTCAGAAAGTTCTACAGCTGCACCATTGAGTACATCTTAACTGGCTGCATCACTGCTTGGTATGGCAACTGCTCGGCAGACGACCGACCGCAAGGCGCTGCACAGGGTAGTGCGTACAGACCTGTACATCACGGGGACCGAACTCCCTGCCATCCAGGACCTCTATACCAGGCGGTGTCATAGTAAGGCCCTAAAAATTGTCAGACTGCAGTCACCCAAGTCACAGACTGTTCTCTCTGCTACCGCACAGCAAGCGGTACCAGAGCGCTAAAGTCTAGGAGAAAACGGCTCCTGAACAGCTTCTTCACCCAAGTCATAAAACTGCTAAATAGTTTACCCTTTTTGCAATAACTCAGACAGTATGCACACATACTGGACTCTGCTCACACATGCATCACTTACACTGACACTCCAACACATTCTGCTGCTACTGTTTATTATCTATCCTGTTGCTTAGTCACTTTACCCCTAACTAAATGTACATATCTACCTCAAATTCCTAATAGCCCTGCACATCGACTCGGTACTGGTACCCTATGTACAGTGCCTTCGGAAAGTTTTCAGACCCGTTTACTTTTTGTTACATTTTGTTACGTTACGGCCTTGTTGGAAATTTGATTAAAATTGTTTTTATTTTGATCAATCAACACAATACCACATAATGACAAAGCAAAAATAGGTTTTAAGAAATGTTTGCTAATTTATAAAAAGAAAACAACTGAAACTTTTTACTTACTTAAATATTCAGACCCTTTACTCTGTACTTTGTTGAAGCACTTTTGGCAGAAATTACAGCATCAATTCTTCTTGGGTATGACCACAAGCTTGGCAGACTGTATTTGGGGAGTTTCTATCATTCTTCTCTGCAGATCCTGTCAAGCTATGTCAGGTTGGATGGGGAGCGTTACTGCACAGCTATTTTCAGGTCTCTCCAGAGATGTTCGATCGGGTTCCAAGTCCAGGCTCTGGCTGGGCTACTCAAGGACTTTCAGAAACTTGTCCAGAAGCCACTCCTGCGTTGTCTTAGCTGTGTGCTTAGGGTCGTTTTCCTGTTGGAAGGTGAACCTTCGCCCCAGTCTGAGGTCCTGAGCACTCTGGAGCAGGTTTTCATCAAGGATCTCTGTACTTTGCTCCGTTCATCTTTGCCTCGATTCTGACCAGTCTCACAGTCCCTGACGCTGAAAATCATCCCCACAGCATGATGCTGCCACCACCATGCTTCACCGTAGGGATGGTGCCAGATTTCCTCCAGATGTTACGCTTGGCATTCAGGCCAAAGAGTTCAATCTTTGTTTCATCAAAGCAGAGAATCTTGTTTCTCATGGTCTGAGAGTCTTTAGGTGCCTTTGGGCTGTTATGTGCCTTTTACTGAGGAGTGGTTTCCGTCTGGCCACTCTACCATAAAGGCCTAATTGGTGGAGTGCTGTAGAGATCGTACTTCTGGAAGGTTCTCCCATCTCCACAGAGTAACTCTAGAGCTCTCTCAGAGTGACCATTGGGTTCTTTGTCACCTCCCTGACCAAGGCCCTTCTCCCTCGATTTGCTCAGTTTGGCGATTGGGCCAGCTGTAGGAAGAGTCTTGGTGGTTGCAAACTTCTTCCATTTAAGAATGATCGATGCCACTGTGTTCTTGGGGACCTTCAATGCTGCACACAATTTTTGGTACCCTTCCCCAGATCTGTGCCTCGACACAATCCTGTCTCGGAGCTCTACGGACAATTCCTTCGACCTCATGGCTTGGTTTTTAATCTTACATGCACTGTCAACTGTGGGACCTAATATAGGCTGGTTTGTGCCTTTCCTAATCATGTCCAGTCAATTGAATTTACCACAAATTGTAGACAAATCTCAAGGATGATCATTGGAAACAGGATGCATCTGAGCTCAATTTCGAATCTAATAGCAAAAGGTCTGAATAATTATGTTAATATGGTATTTCTGTTTTTGATTTGTACATTTCTAAAAACATGTTTATGCTTTTTGTCATTATGGGTTATTATGTGTAGATTGCTGTGAGGATTTTATTTTTACTTAATCAATTACGAATAAGGCTGTAGTGTAACAAAATGTTTAAAAAGTCTTAGGGTCTGAATACTTTCTGAAGGAACTTTATATAGCCACGCTAACATTGCTCATTGTGTATGTATTCCTTGTGTTATTATTTTTTTCTATCATTATTATTTATTGTGTTCTGCATTGTTGGGAAGGGCCCATAAGTAAGCGTTTCACTGTTAGTTTACACCTGTTGTTTACGAAGTGTGTGACAATTACATTTGATTGATTTGAATTATGGCAGCCTGCAGTAGCCCGGGTTGCCTTCAATTTGAGTTGCTCAGTGAGAGGGGGCAGCACTGAGTTAGCCTGCAACGTCACTTCCTGGAGTAGCTCAAACTGCTCATGTTCTGTCTCAATGAGATGCCATCTTAAACCAACTTTTTGTCTTCAGTGGCTATTGAGTCTTCACAAAGGAATGAATGGTGTCATGTGATCAATGGCTTTGTGCGTTCATATATACAGTCATTGGTCTGTCTGTGTCAGGAGACTCATCTATGTAACCAGTAGATGGGGCTAGAGATCAACGTTGCCTCCTGCTCTTTCTTCCTCATAGTTCCTGCCTCAGTTTATGACATAATAATGCCTCAATCATCACAACAAATCGAGATCCTTTTGAGAATTCAAGTTTGATGTATTTAAACTTAGACCTGTTTAGGTAAGGTATAGCTTTATAGGACACTTCATAACCACATCAACCACAGTCAACCACAGTCAACCATCACATCATTGCAGATATACTGGATTGAATTTAAAGGGTCAATCATAGCCCTAACATCACGACATTTTATTGTTTTTTAACAGTGGTGTAAAAAATAAAGTACTACTTAAGTTGTTTTGGGGGGGTACTTTGCTTTAGTATTTTTGACTACTTTTACATTTACTTCACTACATTCCCAAAGAAAATAATGTACTTTTTACTCCAGACATTTTCCCTGGCACTCAAAAGTACTCAAAAGTTCCATTTTGAATGCTTAGCAGGACAGGAAAATTGTCAATTTCAAGCACTTATCAAGAGAACATCCCTGGTCATCCTACTGCCTCTGATCTGGTAGACTCACTGAACACACATGCTTCGTGTGTAAATGATGTCTGAGTGTTGGAGTGTGTCACAGGGCTATCCGTACATTAAAATAACAAGAAAACGATGCAGTCTAGTTTGCTTAATATAAGGAATTTGAAATGATTTATACTTGAACTTTTACTTTTGATACTTAAGTATATTTGAGAAATTACATTTACTTTTGATATTTAAATATATTTAAAACTAAACACTTTTAGACTTTTACTCAAGTAGTATTTTACTGGGTGACTCACTTTTACTTTAGTCATTTTCTATTAAGGTATCTTTACTTTTATTCAAGTATGACAACTGGGTACTTTTTCCACCAGTGGTTTTGAATAAGAACTGGCCTATCCTGTAACCTGACCTGGAAAAACTCTGGGTCCTAGCTACAGTCTATAGAAGTGGGGCCTACCTACACCTGATCCACAGCAGTACCCTGCTCTCCTTCCTTCACATAAGCTCATGTGATCTCCATGATCTACCGGTTTTCCCTTGGAGTGAGGAACAATGCCAGAGTCTCAGTCAGCCTGTGGACCTATTGGAACAATCCCAGCCTTGGCCTATACAGAGGGAATGGAGTATGAAGACGTGAAGCTGTAGCACCACACACACACACACACACACACACACACACTGGGTTTCTGTCTCTAGCGCCACAACATGCACACTGAGCAAGTCACCTCAAGCTCTGTTATTATTGCTGCTGTTATTGTCATAAAGGAGACAGATTATTGAGTGGAGAGCAGGCGGAAGAAGAAGAAAATAGCGAGAACTCCAGTGAAGTTCCTCATTTGAGCAAGATGAAATGTGGGAGATCATCAACACAACCCATTGATATTGATCATCAGTGAACTGATCAGTAGAGTATAGCCCGTTTACCTATACAGTTGCGTCCAAAATAATCACCCTTGATAAAGATGAGCAAATAAGACTATAAAATAAATAACACAAATACTATATTTAACCATTTAGTTTAATAAGTTATCATGTATGTCCTTTGGTCTGCCCTTATTGCCTGCCCTATTCAATTCAAACCATAGCTTTTCAATGGGGTTTCGAGTCTGGGACTGAGATGGCCATTGCAAAATGTTGATTTTGTTGTCAATTAACCATTTATTTGTGGATGTTGATGTGTGCTTGGGGTTATTGTCTTCGTGGAAGATCCACTTAAAGCCAAGTTTCAACCTCCCGGCAGAGTCAACCAGGTTGTTGGCTAAAATGTCCTGGTACATGCTAGAGTTCATGATGCCATTGACCTTAATAACAAGGGCCCCAGCACCAGTGGAAGCGAAACAGCCCCATAACATCAAAGATCCACCAACATATTTTACAGTAGGTGTTTTCTGCATATGTATCCTTCTTTCAATGCCAAACCCCCCCTAGTGTGTGTGGCATAAGAGCTCTATTTTTGTCTCATCTGACCATAGTACTGGTTCCAATCCAAGTGCCAATGCCATTTAGAAAACTCCAGGCGTTCACATTTTTTGGTCGCTCTCAATAAAGGCTTTTTTTCTAGTCTAATTGTAGATTTGGATACTTGTTGACCCGAAGATGTGACCGAGTCCTGTAATTCTCATATATTGGCCCTTAGATTTTTCTTTGCATCACAAACCATCTTCCTCACTGTACGTCAAGATACACTTGAGTCCAATACCAGAAAGGTTTACCACTGTTCCAGTGGATTTAAACTTCTTAATTGTTGCCCTAATAGGGATTAAGTGGTATATATTTATTTTTTTACCAATCTTTTTGTTTGTGAGTTCTTTGCCTTTTTCCATGGTAATTGATGACATAGGGATTTCACAGTTGTGTACCTCATTTTCATACCCCAGTGAAACAGGAAGAAGTGGAAGGCCACAATACAGTTCCTTAAATTGAGAAAAAGTAGAATGTCAATGCAGATAACATTTTTGTTTGATTTTATTTATACGAATCTTTAGGAGTGACAACATTTCTGACACTTATCTTTTTGAAAGAAAAAAGTCATTACTCTTATGCTGAGCAATTTTATTAGTATAAAATAATATAATTGTTACAAAATCCTTTTTGGTCATCTTTTGCAAGGGTGTCAATCATTTTGGATGTGACTGTATATCCCCATAATGGTTGTGGACTGTCTAATAACAATTCCCACACAAACCAAACCGTTACCTCATTTTGAAATGCCATTCCCCAGCTTGCTCTACTTGTTCCCTCCAACATGTAATGGCTTTCTGACAAAACATCTCGTATTCTGCCTGTATCCAGAATGGTATTCTACTTTCTAAGTTTCCTGAAAGGTTCTGGAAGTCAGACAGACAGACTGTACACTGAGTAAGCGCAAATCTTTGCCATTTTGCTCACTGGTCTATTCATAGCAGACATGAATCATTAAGATATAGTCTTTCCAACCGTCAGAGTTTTGTGTTTTAATAGAGGAAGTCTGGTAAGCGTTTAGTAAACGCCACGCAAACTGGGCTGGGGATTGCTGGGTTGCCATGGTTACATGTAGTGATGTGGCTTATGGGTAATATTAGAAGGGCAGTGGGGGTGGGTGGGTGGTTACAGGTCATGGAGTTCTTGTACCCACGCCATCTCAATCCGGGTCTGTGTGTGTGTGCCCGTGAGTGTGTCATTGTGTCTGCGTGCATGCAAAATTGTTCGATGGCAATAACAACCCTCACATGTGCCACAATGTTGACAACACCCCTGCATCACCAGTAACCGACTGCCACCCAAACTCCTTTATAACTGACGTAATTCCTCCTCATATTGTAAATGGGGGGGATTTACAAACGTGTGTGTGTGTGTGTGTGTGTGGCGGTGACCACTGGGTTGCTGTGTGTCGCCTGGCCAGAGACGTCAGTGAGGCAGTGATTACAGGCCTTAACCCTGTGTCCGCTGCTTTATCAGGGATGTTTTCAGCGTTCCCACTGAGCACCGCCGCCACAGCCTCGTTTAACGCAGTCTAAGAGCCAGTGACACACGGTGACATCACCACCACCACACGTGGCTCTCGTTTCAGAGCTTTCTCCAGGAAGAGGATGTGAATCTGTGAAGAAAGGAGGGAGAATATTGCCATGCAGCTAACAAGAAATGTATTTGAGCAGACGTTTCAAGAGCAAGCACGTCAACTTGCGATGAAAATATCCATAATCGACTCAAGCAACCCAGCTCTCAGAGAAATGGCAACGTTGTGATGGACGGGGGACTCTAAAGGCGTCCGCATGCTTCCCAGCCGAAACAGTTCAGTAGAGTTTGTGCGTACATTATGGTGACATTTTGTGACGTTTTTGTTTGTTTGGATTTCGGTGAGGGTTTTTTCAGGCTGTCCGGGCACCAACATTTCTTTCTGGAGGCAAGCCGATGTTCGGCGCCAAAGTCTACGCCCCTTCGTTGGTGATTGGTCAGTAGCAAAGATTCATCAGTAAAGTCTTTGTCAAACAGAGAGAGGGACCGGAAGATAGAAAGAGAGGTGGAGAGAAAGAGAGAGAGTTATACAATGTGTTTAGTAAGTCTAAGTATTTTGCCAGTGCGTGTGTGTAAAGTGTGTGTGCGTGCGCATGTGTGTGTGTGCGTGTGCATGCGTGTGTATGTAAGACACACCGGGGCTCCAGGGGAAGATAAGTCAGTCAGAGTAGCTGGGGAGGCGCATAGCTGAGGGGTGACCTCACCTGAGAGGCCAGGCGCTTCAACCCTGTCAGAGAGCAGACACATAATATATACTACTACAGGCCTGCATTCTCTCTCTCTCTCTCTCTCTCTCTCTCTCTCTCTCTCTCTCTCTCTCTCTCTCTCTCTCTCTCTCTCTCTCTCTCTCTCTCTCTCTCTCTCTCTCTCTCTCTCTCTCTCTCTCTCTCTCAATTCAAATCAAGGGGCTTTATTGGCATGGGAAACATGTGTTTACATTGCCAAAGCAAGTGAAATGGACAAACAAAAGTGAAATAAACAATAAAAATGAACAGTAAATATTACACTCACACAAGTTCCAAAAGAATAAAGACATTTCAAATGTCATATTATGTCTATATACAGTGTTGTAACGATGTGCAAATAGTTAAAGTAAAAAAGAGAAAATAAATAAACGTAAATATGGGTTGTATTTAGAATGGTGTTTGTTCTTCACTGGTTGACCTTTTCTTGTGGCAATAGGTCACAAATCTTGCTGCTGTGATGGCACATTGTGTTATGTCACCCAATAGATATGGGAGTTTATCAAAATTGGATTTGTTTTCGAATTCTTTGTGGGTTTATGTAATCTGAGGGAAATGTGTGTCTCTAATGTGGTCATATATTTGGCAGGAGGTTAGGAAGTGCAGCTCAGTTTCCACCTCATTTTGTGGGCAGTGTGCACATAGCCTGTCTTCTCTTGAGAGCCAGGTCTGCCTACGGCAGCCTTTCTCAATAGCAAGGCTATGCTCACGGAGTCTGTACATAGTCAAAACTTTCCTTCAGGTATTCTGCCACTGTGTACTCTCTGTTTAGGGCCAAATAGCATTCTAGTTTGCTCAGTTTTTTTTGTTAATTCTTTCCAATTTGGTTGGGTCTAATTGTGTTGCTGTCCTGGGGCTCTGTGGGATCTTTTTGTGTTTGTGAACAGCCCCAGGTTGCTTAGGGGACTCTTCTCCAGGTTCATCTCTCTGTAGGTGATGGCTTTGTTAAGCCAGGTTTGGGAATCTCTTCCTTTTAGGCAGTTGCAGAATTTAACAGCTCTTTTCTGGATTTTGATAATTAGCAGGTATGGGCCTAATTCCGCTCTGCGTGAATTATTTGGTGTTTTACGTTGTACACAGAGGATATTCTTGCAGAATTCTGCATGCAAGGTCTCAATTTTGGTAATTGTCCCATTTTGTGAATTTTGGATTGGTGAGAGGACCCCAGACCTCACAACCATATAGGGCAATGGGTTTTATAACTGATTCAAGTATTTTTAACCAGATTCTAATTGGTATGTCAAATGTTATGTTCCTTTTGACGGCATAGAAGGCCCTTCTCCTTCTGACATGCCTAGTTGAACAAAGGTTAAATACAAATGAAATAAACTATTCTTGCCTTGTCTCTCAGATCGTTCACAGCTTTGTGGAAGTTACCTGTGGCGCTGATGTCTAGAGAGTAATAGTATTTGTGGTCCTTGCAACTGGACCTTTTTTAGAACACAACTATTTTTGTCTTACTGAGATTTACTGTCAGGGCCCAGGCCTGACAGAATCTGTGCAGTCTCTCTCTCTCTCCCTCCTTTCTCTCTCTCCTGCACACACATACACACACCCTGGTGAAGGGTGCTTCCAGAACACACCCTAGTATCAGGCTGCCAGTGTGTTAGCTCATCCCAGCTGGGTTAGGAAGCACAGTCCAAAGCAGTCATGCTGAAACAGGAAAGGACCTTCCCCAAAGTTGGAAGCACAGAAGCATCTAGAATGTCATTGCATGCTGTAGTGTTAAGATTTCCCTTCACTAGGACTAAGGGGCCTGGCCCGAACCATGAAAAACAGCCCCAGACCATTATTTATCCTCCGCCAAACTTTACAGTTGTCCTGGCATTCGCCAAACCCACATTTGTCCGTCAGATTGGCAGATGGTGAAGCGTCATTCATCACTCCAAAGAACTGCTCCAGCGTCCAATGGCGGCAAACTTTACATTTCATGAAGCTCCCGATGAACAGTTATTGTGCTGACGTTGCTTCCAGAGGCATTTTGGAACTCTGTAGTGAGTGTTGCAACCGAGGACAGACGATTCGTATGCTCTTCAGCACTCTGTGGTCCCATTCTGCGAGCTTGTGTGGCCTACCACTTCGTAGCTGAGCCGTTGTTGCTCCTAAACGTTTCCACTTCACAATAACAGCACTTACAGTTGACCGGGGCTGCTCTAGTAGGGCAGAAATATCACGAACTGACTGGATGGAAATCCTATGCCGGTGCCACATTGAAAGTCACTGAGCTCTTCAGTAAGGCCATTCTACTGCCAATGCTTGTCTATGGAGATTGCATGGCTGCGTGCGCAATTTTACATATAGTGTATGATCACGTAGCTTGGAACTTCATACAAATCATGTGCTGATGTCTTTGAGAGATATGTGTAAAGATAAATATTTTTCAGCCAAGCCTGCATATCGTTATTCATAATTGAACATCAACATGGCTGTGAGCTTAATAGATCAGAATAGATGGAAAGACTACAGTAGGCATTGGATGCCTGGGAATGATTCCCTCTGCTGATTTGCCTATGGCAGTGTTTTCCTTGGAGGATAGATAATGCTGTGTAGCACGGTAATGACCAAAACACAGCACACAGCCTTCAAGGGTAGAAAACATTCCAGCGAGTAGTAAATTCACGAGACAACTAAACATGATAATGTCCTGGGAAAGGCTGTACTTATCGGTTCAATAAGCAGACAGTAAAGCATACCAGCCATAGCTCATACTGCGCACGTGTTTTTAAAGTACATTTTGAGAAGATATTCTCTTCCTGAAGAATGACCTAGCCATGTAAGGTATGGGCAGCTGTGCACATTACACTTCACTCACAAAATAACATCTTCATTATAGAACACCTTTCTATAGCTGAAAACCTCTGCTTAAATACTACGAGGAAATACATCTCCGTGCAACAATGTACTGTGTAATCAACCATGCCTATAACCCTGCTTATAAACGTGAATGAGCCTACCATTTCTAGCAATGGATATACTGTACATAGTGACCAATAACAACCGCCAAGACACACAATCGAGAGAGCTGAGACAGAATGTTGCCTTTGGGATACTCATCTCAACACTCTGTTAGCCTGAACAAACTCAGTGTGGGTATTTCAGGCCACAGGAAATCATCCAACAGCAAATTCTCTTAAGCCAATTTAGAGAGAGAAATAGTTTCAGTAAAAAGTCAAATGAATACCCCCCCCGCCTCCCCAAACAACCCCCCTCCGAATCTCACCTCCCCCTTCTCTCACTAAAAGCCACATCCAACAAAAACTGCCTGCCACCGCACCCAAGCAGAGGAAATGCCAGAGCCGTCTGAAGTGAAGCGTAACAGCACAACAGTTCACATCCAGCCAGGGGCACCAGACAGGCCAGAGAGAAGCTCCTAATGACAGGAAGTTGTAAGAATAATAGATGCATGGGGATATAGGGATGTCTTGCCCTCTGTCCTATAGCCTTGGCGATGAACCAGTGGAGGGGGAGGCAGGGGGTGGCTGGGGTGGTAGGCGTGGGGGGGTTGTAGGTGGGCTCCCGTGGAGGATTAGCCTTTTAAGGAGCGATGCAGTGAAATCGACTGCAGAGGTGGCACAGGTGGATAGGAGTTTGTGGTAGCACTACTGTACATACAGTAGTAAAGAGTGTGTAGAGAGTGCCTTGTCAGATTAAAGGGATTGACAGGGCCTGTTCCAGGCATAAGTGACATTGTCACGCCCTGACCATAGAGAGCCTTGTTATTCTCTATTTTGGTTAGGTCGGGGTGTGACTAGGGTGGGTAATCTAGTGTGTTTATTTCTATGTTGGCCTGGTATGTTTCCCAATCAGAGGGAGCTGTTTATCGTTGTCTCTGATTGGGGATCATATTTAGGCAGCCATTTCCCCACTGTGTTTTGTGGGATCTTGTTTATGTGTATTTGCCTGTGAGCTATTCATTGACTTCAAGTTTCGTTTGTTCTTTATTGTTTTTGTACATTTCATTCATTTAACATGAGGAACCCATATCACTCTGTGCTTTTATTTTTTATTTTTTTGAATTTTACCCCTTTTTCTCCCCAATTTAGTGGTATCCAATTGTTGTAGTAGCTACTATCTTGTCTCATCGCTACAACTCCCGTACGGGCTCGGGAGAGACGAAGGCTGAAAGTCATGCGTCCTCCGATACACAACCCAACCAGCTGTACTGCTTCTTAACACAGCGCGCATCCAACCCGGAAGCCAGCCGCACCAATTTGTCGGAGGGTACACCATGCACCTAGTAACCTTGGATAGCGCGCACTGCGCCCGGCCCGCCACAGGAGTCGCTGGTGAGCCAAGGACATCCCTACCGACCAAGCCCTCCCTAACCCGGACGACGCTAGGCCAATTGTGCGTCGCCCCACGGACCTCCCGGTCGCGGCCGGTTACGACAGAGCCTGGGCGCGAACCCAGAGACTCTGATGGCACAGCTGGCGCTGCAGTACAGCGCCCTTAACCACTGAGCCACCCGGGAGGCCCCACGCTGTGCTTTGGTCCGAATGTTCTTACGACGATCATGACAGAAGATCCCACCACACCACGACCAAGCAGCGTGCCCAGGAGGAGAAGGTATCCTGGACTTGGGAGGAGATCCTGGATGGGAAGGGATCCTGGACATGGGAGGAAATCCTGGCAAGACAGGATCGCCTTCCTTGGCGGCAGACGCAAGGAGAGAAGGGAGGACAGGGACCATGCCGGGGTTTGCGGCCACAAAGAAAGCCCAAAAAACAGCCCGACAAGATTTTGGAGGGGGGGCACAAGGGGTGGTCGGCAGAGCCGAGGAGTGAACCAGAGCCAGTCTGGGAGAAGAGGGAGAAACTGGAGGAGAGTGAACGGAGAGAGTCAGAGACCATCAGTGAGTGGATGGAGATATTGGAGGAGAGAGAACGGAAAGAGTTCTTGAGTTGGTGGAAGATGCACAACATTTTCCCTAAGGAACGTGTTATCAGTTTAATGCCACCTGAGTCAGCTCTGAGTCAGCTCTCCGTACTCGTCCTGAGGAGCATGCTATGAGTCTGGTGAAATCTGTGCCGGCTCCACGCATCAGGTCTCCAGTACGCCTCCACAGCCCAGTACGTCCTGTGCCAGCTCTCCAAACTCGCCGTGCGAAGTGTGTCATCGTTCCGGTACCATTTGTGCCGGCTCTACGCACCAGGTCTCCAGTGTGCCTCCACAGCCCAGTACGTCCTGTGCCAGGCATCCTCGCACTCCTCCTCTGCTCTGTGCGACTTTCTACCATTCTAAATTCCAAGCATCTGTGTCATCTCCTCCCTCCTGTCCTCCGGATACAATTTTGACGCCGGCTATATGCACCATGTCTCCAGTGAAATCTCGCCTTCACAGTCCAGTATGTCCTGTGCCAGCCCGCTTGACCCTATCCCCTCCTGTGACCATTTCGGCCAATTGATGCCGGTTACGCACAACTCAGGCCTCCCGTCTTCAAGCGCCTTCTGCAGTCCCTGGTCACCTACAGACTATCCCTTCTCTCTTTTCTCTCCAAAACTCTGTGCCGGCTCCACGCATCAGGCCTCCAGTGTGCCTCTCCAGTTCGGTATGTCCTGTGCCAGCTCCACTCACTTGCCCTGAAGTGTGTGTCACCAGTTCGGTGCCACCTATAACAGCTCCATGCACTAGGTCCAGAGATTCCGGCGACGGTTCAAAGTCCGGAACCTCCTACAACGGTCCACAGTCCGGAACCTCCTGCGACGGTACATAGTCCAGAACCTCCTGCGACGTTACACAGTCCGGGAACCTCCTGCGACGGTACACAGTCCGGAACCTCCAGTGGCGGTCCACAGTCCGGAACCTCCAGCGATGGTCCACGGTTCAGAGCTTCCAGGCAAGGCGTCCAGTCCTGCTCCAGGGCAGGAGCCTTCCTCTGCGCCGGTGTTTAGTCCAAACACGGCGTCCAGTCCTGCTCCATGGCCGGAGTCTTCTTCTGCGCCGTTGCTCAGACCAGATATGGCGTCCTGTCCCGCTCCATGGCAGGAGCCTTCCTCTGCACCGATGTCCAGGCCAGGGCTGGTGTCCAGTCCCGCTCCATGGCAGGAGCCTTCCTTGACACAGAGGTCCAGTCCAGGCACAGTGTTCAGCCCGGGTCCATGGCTGGATCTGCGGGATGAGCGGGTTCTTCACCACGCACCAGAGCCGTCATATCACGCTGCGCTTTGGTCCGAATGTTCTTACGATGATCGTGACAGACATAAATGTGTAGAGTTTAAATTAACTTTAAGACTGCAAAAATATCTCTCCACCCCATGTCAAAATGGGTAGAATTGCAGGAAATTATCTGTAAAACTGGAGAAAATAAATAATCTCTGCCCCATGGCAAAATGAGTAGAAATGCCTGACATTTGTTCAACGTTTTCTCTCCATCCCATGGCATAGTGTGTAGAATTGCAGAAAACATTCTTCAATTGTCCAATGTAGCTGTATTTATTTCAATATCAAATACATTTTTGGTAACAATTAAGTTCCTGACTGTGATTGTTTTCAATTAAAATTGTAAAAAATATATGCTCTTATTGGCAGAGAGGTTTGGAACTCTCTTTCTTATTGGTCAGATAACTCATTTATTGCAAGGGGATATCACCATGGAAAGCCAAAACTCCATCCCACCAAAACTGGTAGAGATTTCAGGTGGTCTCATGTAAGTAATTTCACAGTATTATTTCAGCCTCAGTGTGGAAATATAAGAAATATAAAACACAAAGAAAAATCACGTTTTTGCCGGCACTTGGGCCTTCAAAACTGCAACATTTTATCTACTCCCCATGGCAAATTTATAGAATTGCAGGAAATTAACATTTAAACTTAAATTCTTCTCTTCACCGTCAAGAGGGGGGCCATTAAAATGTTTTGCCGCGAGGTAGGGGGCCCTCCAACCAAATTGCGCTTAGGGTCCCCAAAAGCCTGGTGATTGTACAAAAAAAAGAGGAAGATGGAGAAAGCATGGTTCCGTATTTTTTATTTTAAGGTGGTTATGGTTTGATATGCCAGAGTCTGATGAGTAGATATTCACTGGAGCTTAGTCACTCTCAGTCTGTCCACTGAATCTCTGAAGATCTAAGGGGAAACTGGATTGGCACACCAAAAACAAAAATACCATCTATCAAATGACACATCTGCACTGAATTATCACAAATTTACAATGAAGAAAATACTGAGAAACTTTCCTAAACGTAAGGTCTATGCATACCCCCTCCCCTACACTCAAATAACAGAGAACTGAGTCTGAAAATGTGTGTGTGTGTGTGTGTGTGTGTGTGTGTGTGTGTGTGTGTGTGTGTGTGTGTGTGTGTGTGTGTGTGTGTGTGTGTGTGTGTGTGTGTGTGTGTGTGTGTGTGTGTGTGTGTGTGTGTGTGTGTGTGTGTGTGTGTGTGTGTGTGCGTGTGCATGTGTATGGCACTGGGCATGTATTGTCCAGACCCCCAGCTGTTCTCAAACACAGAAAAAAGCCACTGTACTTTAAAAATAAATGTTTTACATGCTGGCTACCTCAGACACAGTTCCCAAGAAATTGGTCCCTCTGCTTTTTCAAGGGTCTTGATGGAGATTGCCCTTACTGTAAATGGCTTCTCTGGCAGCTGCCAAGGGCTGCTTGGGGCCTACTCAAATGGCTGGGGGGACAAAAAGAGAGTGACAGCTCCATACCTGCCCCCACATCCCCACCCCCATGCCTCCTCTGAACCTAAGCAGCATCACCACCTCTCCTTCACTGGCACTCCTAACACAGACGTTTTCCCCATCCCTCCGAATGCCAATATAAAGTGGTGTGTTTTCCTGCGGCTTTTCATGAACCTGACATAAACCATGCCAGACAGATACACATCATCAAATCAAATGTATTTATTTAGCCCTTCTTACATCAGCTGATATCTCAAAGTGCTGTACAGAAACCCAGCCTAAAACCCCAAACAGCAAGCAATGCAGGTGTAGAAGCACGGTGGCTAGGAAAAACACCATAGAAAGGCCAAAACCTAGGAAGAAACCTAGAGAGGAACCAGGCTATGAGGGGTGGCCAGTCATCTTCTGTCTGTGCCGGGTGGAGATTATAACAGAACATGGCCAAGATGTTCCAATGTTCATAAATGACCAGCATGGTCAAATAATAATAATCACAGTAGTTGTCAAGGGTGCAACAAGTCAGCACCTCAGGAGTAAATGTCAGTTGGCTTTTCATAGCCGATCATTCAGAGTATCTTTACCACTCCTGCTGTCTCTAGAGAGTTGAAAACAGCAGGTCTGTGACAGGTAGCACGTCCGGTGAACAGGTCAATAACCGCAGGCAGAACAGTTGAAACTGGAGCAGCAGCACGGCCAGGTGGACTGGGGACAGCAAGGAGTCATCATTTACATTTACATTTAAGTCATTTAGCAGACGCTCTTATCCAGAGCGACTTACAAATTGGTGCATACACCTTATGACATCCAGTGGAACAGCCACTTGCATCAAAATATTTTTTTTTTTTTTTTTTTTGGGAGAAGGGGGGTGAGAAGGATTACTTACCCTTACTTACCCTATCCTAGGTATTCCTTGAAGAGGTGGGGTTTCAGGTGTCTCCGGAAGGTGGTGATTGACTCCGCTGTCCTGGCGTCGTGAGGGAGTTTGTTCCACCATTGGGGGGCCAGAGCAGCGAACAGTTTTGACTGGGCTGAGCGGGAACTGTACTTCCTCAGTGGTAGGGAGGCGAGCAGGCCAGAGGTGGATGAACGCAGTGCCCTTGTTTGGGTGTAGGGCCTGATCAGAGCCTGGAGGTACTGAGGTGCCGTTCCCCTCACAGCTCCGTAGGCAAGCACCATGGTCTTGTAGCGGATGCGAGCTTCAACTGGAAGCCAGTGGAGAGAGCGGAGGAGCGGGGTGACGTGAGAGAACTTGGGAAGGTTGAACACCAGACGGGCTGCGGCGTTCTGGATGAGTTGTAGGGGTTTAATGGCACAGGCAGGGAGCCCAGCCAACAGCGAGTTGCAGTAATCAAGACGGGAGATGACAAGTGCCTGGATTAGGACCTGCGCCGCTTCCTGTGTGAGGCAGGGTCGTACTCTGCGGATGTTGTAGAGCATGAACCTACAGGAACGGGACACCGCCTTGATGTTAGTTGAGAACGTCAGGGTGTTGTCCAGGATCACGCCAAGGTTCTTAGCGCTCTGGGAGGAGGACACAATGGAGTTGTCAACCGTGATGGCGAGATCATGGAACGGGCAGTCCTTCCCCGGGAGGAAGAGGAGCTCCGTCTTGCTGAGGTTCAGCTTGAGGTGGTGATCCGTCATCCACACTGATATGTCATGCCAGGTAGTCCTGAGGTATGGTACGAGGGCTCAGGTCCTCCAAGAGAGAGTGAAAGAAATAAAGTGAGAAAGAGAGAATTAGAGAGAGCATACTTAAATTCACACAGGACACCGGATAAGACAGGAGAAGTACTCCAGATATAGCAGACTGACCCTAGCCCCCTGACACAAACTACTGCAGCATGAATACTGGAGGCTGAGACAGGAGGGGTCAGGAGACACTGTGGCCCCATTCGATGATACACCCAGACAGGGCAAAACAGGCAGGATATAACCCCACCCACTTTGCCAAAGCACAGCCCCCACACCACTAGAGGGATATCTTCAACCACCAACTTACTATCCTGAGACAAGGCCGAGTATAGCCCACAAAGATCTCTGCCACGGCACAACCCAGGGGGGGCGCCAACCCAGACAGGAAGGCCACGTCAGTGACTCAACCCAATCAAGTGACGCACCCCTCCTAGGGACGGCATGGAAGAGCACTAGTAAGCCAGTGACTCAGCCCCTGTAATAGGGTTAGAGGCAGAGAATCCCAGTGGAGAGAGGGGAACCGGCCAGGCAGAGACAGCAAGGGCGGTACGTTGCTCCAGAGCCTTTCCGTTCACCTTCACACTCCTGGGCCAGACTACACTCAATCATATGACCTACTGAAGAGATGAGTCTTCAGTAAAGACTTAAACCATCAAGATTAATTGTCAGATTCAACAGAAGATCTCTTTGTTTCTTGGGACCTAGAACAAGCATCTCTGTTTTTTCCTTATGTTTGAAACACAGGCTTCTAGCGAGGGCAATTTTGGGGCTTCACCATGTTTCATTGAAATGTACAGCTGTGTGTGATCCGCATAGCAGTGAAAGTTAACATTATGTTTTCGGATGACATCCCCAAGAGGTAAAATATATAGTGAAAACAATAGTGGTCCTAAAACGGAACTTTGAGGAACACCAAAATGTACAGTTGATTTGTCAGAGGACAAACTATTCACAGAGACAAACTGATATCTTTCCGACAGATAAGATCTAAACCAGGCCAGAACTTGTCCGTGTAGACCAATTTGGGTTTCCAGTCTCTCCAAAAGAATGTGGTGATTGATGGTATCAAAAGCAGCACTAAGGTCTAGGAGAACGAGGACAGATGCAGAGCCTCGGTCTGACGCCATTAAAAGGTAATTTACCACCTTCACAAGTGCAGTCTCAGTGCTATAATGGGGTCTAAAACCAGACTGAAGCATTTCGTATACATTGTTTGTCTTCAGGAAGGCAGTGAGTTGCTGTGCAACAGCCTTTTCTAAAATTTTAGAGAGGAATGGAAGATTCGATATAGGCCGATAGTTTTTTATATTTTCTGGGTCAAGGTTTGGCTTTTTCAAGAGAGGCTTTTATTACTGCCACTTTTAATAAGTTTGGTACACATCCAGTGGATATAGAGCCATTTATTATGTTCAACATAGGAGGGCCAAGCAGAGGAAGCAGCTCTTTCAGTAGTTTAGTTGGAATAGGGTCCAGTATGCAGCTTGAAGGTTTAGAGGCCATGATTATTTTCATCATTGTGTCAAGAGATATAGTACTAAAACACTTGAGTGTCTCTCTTGATCCTATGTCCTGGCAGAGTTGTGCAGACTCAGGACAACTGAGCTTTGGAGGAATACACAGATTTAAAGAGGAGTCCATAATTTGCTTTCTAATGATCATGATCTTTTCCTCAAAGAAGTTCATGAATTTATTACTGCTGAAGTGAAAGCCATCCTCACTTGGGGAATGTTGCTTTTTAGTAAGCTTTGCGACAGTATCAAAAATAAATTTCTGATTGTTCTTATCTTTCTCAATTAAGTTGGAAAAATAGGATGATCTTCGATACTGCAAGGAACTGTCTTTCCAAGCTAGTCGGAAGACTTCCAGTTTGGTGTGGCGCCATTTCCGTTCCAATTTTCTGGAAGCTTGCTTTAGAGCTCGGGTATTTTCTGTATACTAGGGAGCTAGTTTCTATGACAAATGTTTTTAGTTTTTAGGGGCGTGACTGCATCTAGGGTATTGCGCAAGGTTAAATTGAGTTCCTCGGTTAGGTGGTTAACTGATTTTTGTCCTCTCACGTCCTTGGGTAGGCAGAATGAGTCTGGAAAGGCATCAAGGAATCTTTGGGTTGTCTGAGAATATATAGCACGACTTTTGATGCTCCTTGGTTGGGGTCTGAGCAGATTATTAGTTGCGATTGCAAACGTAATAAAATGGTGGTCCGATTATGAGGAAAACATTAAGATCCACAATATTTATTCCATAGGACAAAACTAGGTCCAGAGTATGGCTGTGAGAGTGAGTAGTTGGACAAACCCCACTGAGTCGATGATGGCTCCGAAAGCCTTTTGGATTGGGTCTGTGGACTTTTCCATGTGAATATTAAAGTCACCAAAAATGTGAATATTATCTGCTAGGACTACAAGGTCCGATAGGAATTCAGGGAACTCAGTGAGGAACGCTGTATATGGCCCAGGAAGCCTGTAAACAGTAGCTATAAAAAGTGATTGAGTAGGCTGCATAGATTTCATGGCTAGAAGCTCAAAAGACGAAAACGTCTGTTTTTTTTGTTGTAAATTTGCTATCGTAAATGTTAGCAACACCTCCGCCTTTGCGGGATGCACGTGGGATATGGTCACTAGTGTATCCAGGAGGTGAGGCCTCATTTAACACATTAAATTCATCAGGCTTAAGCCATGTTTCAGTCAGGCCAATCACATCAAGATTATGATCAGTGATTAGTTCATTGACTATGACTGCCTTGGAAGTGAGGGATCTAACATTAAGTAACTCTATTTTGAGATGTGAGGTATCACAATCTCTTTCAATAATGGCAGGAATGGAGGAGGTCTTTATTCTAGTGAGATTGCTATGGCGAACACTGCCATGTTTTGTTTTGCCCAACCTAGATCGAGGCACAGACACGGTCTCAATGGGGATAGCTGATGGGGACATCATCAGCTGTCTTGTGTAGCCGTTGTTTTCTGGATAATGTTAGCTCACAGAAAGTGAGAGATGATGTACATGAATGGCTCTCAAAATAGTTAATTGTGGTTGTATGCACATCACATTTTCATACATTCTAGCCAGTAGTTCTGAAAGTAAAGCTCAAGAACCAAAACTGGTCCCCGAAAATGTCCTACTACATCATATATGTGCAGATATGTGCAGTACATCATTGCTCTCTCTCGCTTTCTCTGCTGTGTCACTCAGCCATTGGGCCCGCTATGCAACCTCAATGGATAATGCTGGTCAGGCCTGGCCCAGCCTTCTTCTTTCACTGTGTAAGTCGTCCAATGTGCATGTGCATCTTGTCACTCAAATGGCCAGGGGCTGAAGCTCATTGGCTGGAACTCAAATTGCTCGGTGCTGGCCCAGAAGGCCAAGTTCATGCAAAACTTCCAGAAAACAGTCACTTTCAAGCTAAAGATTTCGTGGCGAGTTGAGGTAAGACAGTAATTCTGCTCATATATAATGCAAGTATGAACTACACATTGACACAAAACGTGAGGTAAAAAAATGACTTTACCCCTAGTCAGCAAAGTTCAGAATGTCTCTTTAAGGCAAGTTAATGCTAGAACCCTTAGTTGCTTCCAATTTTGGACCTATCAATTAATGATACAGTATATACCGATTGATTCTTGAAGAATAGAACCTAGAAATGCCTCATGAACTTAGTCCAACTGTTGTACCCCACCAGAAATATAAGCTTGTTTTACTCCAATGTTCGTAAACAATGTGAACGTAAACAAACCTTGTATAGCTTCAAAACATGGATGGTCAGTCCTTGCATCCATAGCTCTGTCTATGAATTTGAGAGTGATTACATTTCTCCAAGCCAATCCCTTTGCTTTTATACCAAAACAGAGGTGTGGTGTCAGCTTTGCTATTGTTTCACTTAAGGATTCTAGCTTTAATTATAAAAATATATATTTTCCACAATTCCACCTTATTATTAAAGTGAGGAATGGAGGTGAAGAGAATGGTGTGTGAAGTTGAAGTTTGGACCAGGACCAGCTAGAATGTAACTCAGCTTCGCCCCCCCCATTCGTCAGGAGGAGGTGGGGCTTTGAGTGAAAACGTATTTCCATCTCACTGCAGAAAGTCTGCAACAGCCTCAACCACCCAGTGTGTGTGTTTGCAGCCTGCATAGCTTGCTGGCGGACTGTCACCTTCTTCTCCACTTGAAACTTCCATTACTTTGCATGAGATAAGCCTACTTACTAATCGTTCTCCCGGCCGTGAAAGCGCGTCAGTGTGGCCGTGTTCAGTTTCTAGTACGTTTCTAGTGCGACTTGCGAAGTGAAGAAATCTTCGGAAGTGGATTGTAGAAAACTTCACCATCACGATGCGAGCGATTAACCTCGATACCTATAGCCTGTCACTGCTCACGGCCAAAGAGGACATTCTCAACCCCCGCTCATCAACCAACTGGTAGGCCTAAACATCCTTATTTGCTCCTAAGTGCCTGAATATAGTTGCAAGCTCAAGTTGAGTATACCTTTAGTCGCATTTTAAACTCCCATAAGGACGTTTCTAAATACTTATTTGATAGTTCGTTACATAAATATCCGGTTTCATTCAGAGCTACGTAAACGGTCCCAGCATTTGGATCTTGTTTTCTCGTTTACAAGAAGAAAGGGTGTTGTGTAATTCAAACTTGATTGAATTGTTTCTAGGAGTGGAAATATTATGGAGGTCGTCAAAGGATAACATAAAACGGTGCTCTAGGTCTAGATATAGGCTAGGCATAGAGGAAGTGATAGTGATAGTATCAGTGATAGTCAGGGCAACTCAGGTGGCACAGTTACGCCTCGATCACACCGATAGTGTTTTGTGCACCCTGGTACACCAGAAGAACATGCATTTCCAATGGAACGGAACGCTGCGTTTTCCGTGCAACATTGCAGTGCAGAGGCAGTTCTGTGTGGCGCATACTTTGGATTTATCGAACGTAGGCTATGCATCACATTGTATGCGTTGAAGGTGAATGTTGAACTTTTGTTGCACACATCCAGGTGATGCTGCGTACCATTTTGCGCAAATCACTGTAGGTATTATTGAGGCGTTAGTGCAGGTAGTCTGCAGAGTGTCCTTACCATACAACCAACGGAGGTTAGTGCGCGTGCCAAACTGTTGGCTACCTGTGTGGCGTGCACGTCTTGCTTTTAGCACCTGGCCTGCGCTTTTTCCGGCCTCGCGTGGAGTGACTCGGCTATTCTCCCCAGGGCTCTTTGACTTTATTCTTTGTGCTCAGCGCACAGCTCGGGTGTCTACCTACATGGCGATCTTTGAGATAGACTGTAATTCAACACAGAGAGGTACTAAACAGTACACGCACCCACAGACATAGAGACACACACGAACAGCATTGACTCATAGAATACCATGCATTGTAATGGAGAATAAATAAGCCTATTTATTTCCCCTCCTGAATTCTATTAGCGGGCAAATATTTGCAAATCCACTTTAATGGACCCTTTTTCCCCTTTGAACCCAAAGCTCCGAGAAGTTCGAGGGCTGAGGGTGCTGCAGCACCCCCTGAAAAATCGAAAACCCCCCAGAAAAGTAGTGCACTGGGCCTTTACTAGTCTTGTATTAGCGAGCGATATAAGCGTCTGTAGTGCAGGCAGACAAAAAATAATCTGCATCCCCACATGTTTGAACCCTGTGGCGGATAGCTCAGAGACACATATTTAGGACACCTACAATTATGCCCAATTAGTGCCATGTTCCTTTGATGAACTTCTGAATGTGGGTGATCTCTCTGTTAAGTTGACTGTGATCCCACACAATTATAGATAATAGAGATATGTTTCCATGGTGATGTCATAATGATCTGTGGGCTCCGCTTTGTGGTTTACCACCCATCCGAGGTTGTGTGGCTGTGTTTTTCAACAAACTGTTATAGGTCGTGTGATGTTGAACGTCATAGAAAATCCGTTGCTGATTCATGAATGCATAATAACTGCTCTATTGACTCAGAAACCTCTTGACACACTCAACCAGAGTAAGTATGCTTTCTCAAACAGTGAACTAAGAAAGTCTCCCTCCGACAAAGAGAAGGTTGACAGAGAAATGTACGCGTGCAGGAGTACATTGTGTCATTGCCAAGTACCTCAACTCCATGATGATTTCATCCACAGAGTTGAGCACAGACTAGAGTTTTTGAAATGAGGCTTGGCAGCTCCGTCGTCATGGTGACTTAGCCAAACAGCGTTTGGCTAGGAAGGGCAGACATACCGTCATTGGCTGCCAAGCTATCCCCACAGGAACTGGGCTGTTACCATCACTATGCTGTGTCCACATACCCTACTTATGACACATGTATTCACAACCCGTGACTTTTTATGTTACAAAGTGGGATTAAAATTGGGGTGGCAGGTAGCCTAGTGGTTTGAGTGTTGGACATGTAACCGAAAGGTTGCAAGATCGAATCCCCGAGCTGACAAGGTAAAAATCTGTCGTTCCGCCCCTGAACAAGGCAGTTAACCCACTGTTCCTAGGCCACCATTGAAAATAAGAATTTGTTCTTAAACTGACTTGCCTAGTTAACTAAAGGTACAATAAAACAAAATACAGGCTTCAGCTTTAGTGGATTGTAGCAGGGCGCAAGCCTAATTGTTTGCTCAATTACTACAAATCTTTGTCTGGCTGGTTTTCACACTCCTCTCTGTTTCTGTTTCTCCAACCTGGTCTGTCTCTCTGTCTCTCACTCATTCCTGAGCTGAGCATCAGTGTAAATCAATAGGTCATAGTGCTCCCTCAGCATTAGTTCTTGTCATCACCAAAATAGAGCATGCTGGGAGCTGAGAGAGACCAGTGAGGCCAAACACTCAGTAGATATCTCTCTCAAGTCAATTCAAGGGGCTTTATTGGCATGGGAAACATATGTTAACATTGCCAATGCAAGTGAAGTAGATCATAAACAAAAGTGAAATGAACAATAAAAATCAACAGTAAATATTCCACTCACAGAAGTTCCAAAAGAATGAAGACATTTCAAATGTCATATGTTGTAGCGATGTGCAAATAGTTAAAGTACAAAAGGGAAAATAAATGTGGGTAGTACAATGGTGTTTTTTCTTCACTGGTTGCCCTTTTCTTGTGACAGTAGGTCACATTATCAAATCAAATCTAATTTATTTCTAAAGGCCTTCTTACATCAGCTGATATCTCAAAGTGCTGTACAGAAACCCAGCCTATTTGGGGTTTTAGTGGCCCAGCCTGTTTTAGTGGCCTAAAACCCCAAACAGCAAGCAATGCAGGTGTAGAAGCGTATATTGATGCCCTGTCTCTAATAACAGACACCGAGAGAGCGGAAACCCACACTGAAAGGCTGAATAACACTGGACTGAATTGAGAAGGGGGTGTCATAATGACATAATCATTCGTGTGTGTGTGTTGTGTTGTGTGTAGAGAGACCGAGAAGGGGGAGTTTGAGTTGGGGGGAAAAGGTTGTTTTGTAGCGTGGCCCTCCCACCCCCACCGTGTTGGTCTTGAGGTCCCACTGTGTATTATCTAATGACCTTGTGTTGTGAATGGGGAACCAGCCTCTGTATGGGAAGGCACCGAAGAATAGAGGGGCTGCCTATTCAACAACACAGCTCTGGAGGTCTCTCCTTGTTCCCTTTAATGACTGTGGACTCTAGACTGTTTCGCACACAGCCTCCAAACTGGTGTGTGTTATTTGTGTGTGTCAGTGTCTGAAGCAGTAGTCAAAATGACATGAACATACACCCTACGACTGTAACTTTGTAAACCAGACACTTATTGTAAGTCCAAAGAGACATATATGGTCATGTACAAGGCTGCAAATGGAAATGGTTGTAAGCTGCCTCACGCACACTATTAACTCACATACTTCTTCATTCTGATTGTAAACCCTCATAAAAGTACAGCTACAGCTTATTTTAGCAACAGCACACTAAGGGCTGAAAAATTCCCCTTTCTCACTTTTCATGACTCCATAAAATACCTCAGTCAGTAGCCATGCTCCTAATGCTGATCAAAGGCAGACACACTTTAATTTACTTTCCATCCAAACGGACTGGGCACTGTGTAGACTTGAGGAATGTTTATGCCAGAATTTCACGATCTAAATGTAATTTCTCTGCCAACGTTTTTGGGTGTACTCTTGTCAGGCAGACTGCATATATGGGCAGCAGTGTTGTTGGAATACCAAATAGACAGTGTATTGTTGTACCAATCCAGTATAACTGGGGTTGCAAAGCTACCAGTAATTTACCAAAGTCACCAGCATCTTCAATAATTTAGGTAATTAACAGAAAATCTATGCCAATCTATCGTAACTTTGGGTAATTTATACTTGAATAACTTTTTTAAAAAAATATTCAGAACATTTTGACGACAAATAAAGTGCCTTCAGAAAGTATTCACAATCCTTGACTGTTTGTAACAAAGTGGGAATAAAATGTATTTAATTGTCCTTTTTCGTCAACGATCCACAACAATGTCAAAGTGGATGATGAATTTTCCGAATTAAAAAAATATTTGAAAAATTAAATGCTAATATATCTTGCTTAGATAAGTATTCAACCACCTGAGTCGATACATGTTCGAATCACATTTGGCAGCGATTACAGCTGAGTGTTTTTGGGTAAGTCTCTAAGAGCTTTGCATACCTGGATTGTAAAATATGTGCCCATTTATTCTTTGAACATTTTCTTCAAGCTCTTGTTGGTTGTTGATCATTGATTGATAGCCATTTTCAAGTTTTACCATAGATTTTCAAAACTGTAACTAGGCCACTCAGGAACATTCAATGTCATCTTTATAAGCAACTCCAGTGTATAGTTGTCCTTGTTTTTTAGGTTATTGTCCTGCTGAAAGGTGAGGTTTGTCTCCCAGTGTCTGTTGGAAAGCAGACTGTACCAGTTCTTCCTTTAAGATTTTGCCTGTGCTTAGCTCTATTACTGTAATTTTTATCCAAAAAACTCCCCAGTCCTTGCCGATGACAAGCATATCCATAACACGATGCAGCCACCACCATGCTTGTAAATATTTTTTAAAAAGTGGTACTCTGTGATGTGTTTTGTTGGATTTGCCCCAAACTTAACACTTTGTATTTAGGACAAAAAGTACATTTTATTTTCCATTTTTTTTGTAGTATTACTTTAGTGCCTTATTACAAACAGGATACATGTTTTGGAATATTTTATTCTGTACAGGCTTACTTTTTTTTCACCCTGTCATTTAGGTTAGTATTTACAATGCTGTTAAGGGCTGATCCCATTCAGTTGATAGGCTGTTGGTCGGTCGAGATTTCTTTAGTCGAGCAGTAGCAAAAAATATATAGAATTTCATGGTGTACAAGACACTTCTCTGATTCGCGCCTGTCTGAGTGGACCAATCCATTGTGGAGGCCGTGGGGATGGCACAGTCCATCACTAAGACGTGCTACTAAAACCGTATATGGTTATATTACGTAAAAACATTGGTGCAACACTCGTAAAAATAATGTTATTTTTTTATTCATCTTGCTTTCTCTCGCATTGGATCGCGGTTGCTGACCGTGGTTCTGAAATATCAGTGCACTGAATTGCCGTCTTTTCCTAGACCATGACGCTATGTGCATAATAGCAAAGTTAACCAGCATATTGATGTTGAGAAGAATGCGGCGGAGGCAGCAGCCGAGTTAGGAGACAAGAAAACAGCACTTGCCATACTTTTCTAAGAAAAGTGAGGAGAGCGGAAATGGCAATGGGTCTATAATCAATAGCCTAATTGTTAAATGTGCCTGGCTTTATACTGTAAATCATCCATATACTGTATATCTAAAGAAATAAGACAGATCCTGCTTCTGTTTGAGTGCTTGATCAATAGCCTACTGATTCTGTGAGCACCAAGCCTCACGCAACCACATGTGGGATAAACAATTTCACAAATTCGTCTGTTTTTAATCTTTGCAATGCTGTAATAAAGGCTTTACACTTTTTAAAAATATATTAGAATAGCCTCTCTGGTATTACTTATAAGTTATTTAGTGTTGTTTACTCTCTTCCAAATTGATAGAAAAATAAAACATATAATTATAACCCTCCTTTTTCTTGATCTCCTTATTATTACTTATTATTATTATTATTATTATGATGATCATCATTTATAATAAGTAATATTGTTATCATTAGTAGGCTTAGTATAGCAGCCTTGTAGAACCACCATCGTGCTCTAGGCCAAAGAGCACATACTGTTTAGTTTTAATACCGTAACTTGTCTAAACCTATATTTCAAAACGTATATAGGCTACTGTATCATTCATTAATTCATTCATGTCATCACACAGCATATGAGTCATTTATGATTTGAAATGCAATCAAGCATTTCCGTTTGAAAATAAAATAAAGCTACCCTTGAATAATTAGCGTAAACGATAAATAAACTGCTCCATGTCGGAAATTGCGTTCACGAATGAATGCAATTTGTTTTTAGTGTTTGCTGTAATAAAGGCTTTACAATTATTTATTTTGATCTAAACATTGCAACAGACTCTCTGGTACGCTTAGCATTTATTTAGTGTTGTGTACATTGTTCCAGATGGTCAGAAAAATGATATTGTAATCTAACAGCACCTGTTTGGCACATATATGCACGCTGTAAGAACCAACATGAGAGATGAGAGGGCAGGTACGGAGAGTTGAACATTTTAATTAAACACAGACATGAACAAGAGAGGAAGAGCATCATAACCAGGTATACAAGACATACAAACATTAATGCAGAAGCGGGGAACAGAGCTGGGGAACAGACAGATATAGGGGAGGTAATAACATGGCGATTTGAGTCCAGGTGAGTGCAATGAATCGCTGATGTGCGTAACGAGGGAAGCAGGTGTGCGTAATGATGGTGGCAGGAGTGCGTAATGATGGTGGCAGGAGTGCGTAATGCAGGGCCTCGAGTGCCAGTGAGGGAGAGCGGCCTTATTGGTGTCACACTTTTTTTTTCATCCCTAGCAAACACAGCTGATTAATCAAATTGCATTCTAAACTGAAGATCATGATTATGTGATTATTGGAGTCAGGTGTGCTAGCTGGGGCAAAACTGGGATACTAATCAGGCCCTTGAGGACTGGAATTGCCCGCCCCTGGTGTAGACCAATTAGGAGTTCTAATCTCTCCAAAAGAACGTGGTGTTCGATGGTGTCAAAAGTAGCACTAAGTCTAGGAGCACAAGGACGGATGGAGAGCCTTGGTCTGACGCCATTTAAAGGTAATTTACCACCTTCGTGAGTGCTGTCTCAGTGCTATGCTGGGGTCTAAAACCAGACTGAAGCATTTCATATACATTAATTGTGTTCAGGAAGGCAGTGAGTTTCTGCATAACATATTTTTGGGGGGAGATGAGAGATTCAATATAGGCTGATTTGTAAAAACAAAAATTCCGGGTCAAGGTTTGTCTTTTTCAAGAGAGGCTTTATTACTGACACTTAGCGAGTTTGGTACACATCCGGTGGATAGGGATCCATTTATATGTTCAATATAGGAGGGCCAAGCACAGGATAC
The DNA here is from genome assembly GCF_023373465.1 of Oncorhynchus keta. Classification (NCBI taxonomy): domain Eukaryota; kingdom Metazoa; phylum Chordata; class Actinopteri; order Salmoniformes; family Salmonidae; genus Oncorhynchus; species Oncorhynchus keta. Next base: position 2,776,147 of record NC_068445.1, on the reverse strand, counting down.
TTCCTGCTCTTTCAGTAGTTTAGTTGGAATAGGGTCCCGTATGCAGCTCGACGGTTTAGAGGCCATAACTATTTTCATGAATGTGTGACGAGATACAGGATTAAACAACTTGAATGTCTCCATTGATCCTCCATTGATCCTATGTCCTGGCAGTTCTGTGGCAGCTTTGGAGAAATTGCAGATTCAAAGTAGAATCCATAATTTGCTTTCTAAGGATCATGATCTCTTCATCGAACAAGTTCATGAATTTATCACTGCTGAAGTGAAAGCTATCCTCTCTTGTTGAATACTTATTTTTAGTTAGCTTTGCGACAGTGTCAAAAATACACTTTGGATTGTTCTCATTCTCCTTAATTTGGTTGGAAAAATAGGATGATCGGGCAGCAGTGAGGGCTCTTTGGTATTGCACGTTACTGTCTTTTCAAGCTAGTCGGAAGACTTTTAGTTTGGTGGAGCGATATTTCCGTTCCAATTTTCTGGAAGATTGCTTCAGGGATCGGGTATTTTCTGTATACCAGGGAGCAAATTTCTTGTGACATATTTGTTTTGTTTTTAGGGGTGCGACTGCATATAGGGTATTACGTAAGGTTACGTTTAGATCATCTGTTAAGTGGTTAACCGATTTTTGGACTCCGACGGCCTTGGGTAGGTGGAGGGACTCTGTCAGGGCATCGAGGAATCTTTGGGTTGTCCGAGAATTTATAGCACAGCTTTTGATGATCCTTGGTTGGGGTCTGAGTAGATTATTTGTTGCAATTTCAAATTTAATAAAATGTTGGTCCCATAGTCCAGGATTATGAGGAAAAACATTTAGATCCATTCCATGGGACAAAACTAGATCCAGGGTATGACTGTGGCATTGAGTAGGTCTGGAGACATGTTGGACAAAACCCACTGAGTCAATGATGGCTCTGAAAGCCTTTTGGAGTGGGTTTGTGGACTTTTCCACGTGAATAATAATATTCACATTTTTGGTGACTTTAATATCTTCCATAACTACAAGGTCCAATAGGAACTCAGGGAACTCCACGAGGAATGCTGTATACGGATAAGGAGGCCTGTAAACAGTAGCTATAAAAAAAAGTGATTGAGTAGGCATAGATTTCATGACTAGAAGTTCAAAAGACCAAAATGCAGTGAAAAAAAAGTATTGTAAATTGACATTTGCTGTCATAAAAGTTAGCAACACCTCCGCCTTTGCGGGATGTGCATGGTATATGGTCACTAGTGTAACCAGGAGGTGAGGCCTCATTTAACACAGTAAATTCATCAGGCTTGAGCCATGTCTCAGTTAAGCCATTCACATCGAGATTATGATCAGTGATTACTTCATTGACTATGACTGCCTTGAAAGTGAGGGATCTAACATTAAGTAGCCCTATTTTGAGATATGTGATATCACAATCTCCTTCAATAATGGCAGGAATGGAGGACGTCTTTATTCCATTGAGATTGCGAAGGCAAACGCCGCCATGTTTTGTTTTTCTCAACCTAGATCAAGGCACAGACACGGTCTCAATGGGGATAGCTGAGCTGACAACACTGACTCTGCTATTGGCAGACTCCACTAAGCTGGAAGGCTGGCTAACAGGGTGCAGGCCAGATAGCCTGTTGTCTCATTGTGGAGCTAGAGAAGTTTTTTTATTTATTTTATTTTACCTTTATTTAACCAGGCAAGTCAGTTAAGAACACATTCTTATTTTCAATGACGGCCTGGGAACAGTGGGTTAACTGCCTGTTCAGGGGCAGAACGACAGATTTGTACCTTGTCAGCTCGGGGGTTTGAACTCGCAACCTTCCGGTTACTAGTCCAACGCTCTAACCACTAGGCTACCCTGAGTTAGAGCCATGTCTATGTTCATAGATAACATGAGAGCATCCTTCCAGCTAGGATGGAGTCTGTCACTCCTCAGTAGGCAAGGGTTGGTCCTGTTTGTGGGGGAGTCCCAGAAAGAGGTCCAGTGATCTACAAATTCTCTCTTTTGGGAGGGGCAGAAAACAGTTTTCAACCAGCGATTGAGTTATGAGACTGCTGTAGAACTCATCACTCCCCCAAACTGGGAAGGGGCCAGAGACAATTACTCGATGCCGACACATCTTTCTAGCTGATTTACACTCTGAAACTATGTTGCGCTTGGTGACCTCTAAATGTTTCATCCTAACATCGTTGGTGCTGACGTGGATAACAATATCCCTATACTCTCTTCACTCGCCAGTTTTAGCCTCAGCCAGCACCATCTTCAGATTAGCCATTACGTCGGTTGTCCTGCACCCTGGTAAACAGTGTATTATTGCTGGATGATTCTTTTTAAGTCTAATATTGTGGGTAATGGTGTCGCCAATGATTACGGTTTTCAATTTGTCAGAGCTAATGGTGGGAGGCTTCGGCAGCTCAGACCCCGTAACGGGTGGAGGAGAGACCTGAGAAGGCTCGGCCTCTGACTCTGACTCCTTGCTTTAATGGGAAGAACCGGTTGAAAGTTTGTCAGCTGAATGAGCGAGACCGGTTGAGCATGCCAACAGCATTTCTTTCCAGAAGCCTTGTGAAAATTGTCTGGCTGCGGGGACTGTGCGGAGGGATTTATACTACTATCTGGACTTACTGGTGGGTCAAACGATGTTTCATCCTTTCCTACTACGCTTAAATTACCCTTGCCTAACGATTGCGTCTGAAGCTGTGCTTGCAACACGGCTATCCTCACCATAAGGTGATAGTTCTCCTTTATATTATGAGTACAGCGACTGCAATTAGATGGTATAGTGTTAATGTTACTACTTAGCTTTTTCGGCTGGTGGAGGTCCTGTAGAACCATGTCCAGATAAAGCATCCGGGATAAAAAAGTTGAATGAAAAAAGTAGCATGAGGAAAAAACTAAGACGTAGGTAAATGTATTCAAAGTAAGAACCAAAAAGTTTGTCAGATAGCCAAGGAGCAACAAACAGCACAACAAGATGGAGACTAGTCCGAAAGTTGAGGGTAGAGCAAATTTCACCAGATCATCAGAGACATCAACACTCGCTGCGCAAAGTACAACGCAGGAGTGGCTTCGGGACAAGTCTCAAATCAATTAAATTTGATTGGTCACATACACATATTTAACAGATGTTATTGAGGGTGTAGTGAAATGCTTGTGTTCCTAGCTCAAACAATGCAATACTATCTAACAATTCACAACAATAGACACAAATCTAAATGGAAATTAGAAATATATAAATATTAGGACGAGCAATGTCGGAGTGGCATTGACTAAAATACAGTAGAATATAATATGATATACATATTAAGTGAGTAAAGCAGAATGTAAAATTGAAAGTGACCAGTGATCCCGTGTCTATGTATATAGGGCAGCAGCCTTTAAGGTGCAGGGTTGAGTAACCGGATGGTAGCCAGCTGGTGATGGCTACTTAACAGTCTGATGGCCTTGAAATAGAAGCTGTTTTTCAGTCTCTCGGTCCCACCTTTGATGCACCTGTACTGACCTTGCCTTCTGGATGGTAGCGGGGTGAAAAGGCCATGGCTCGGGTGGTTGATTTCCTTGATGATCTTTTTGACCTTCCTGTGATATCGGGTGCTGTAAATGTCCTGGAGGGTAGGCAGTGTGCCCCTGGTGATGCTTTGGGCAGACTGCACTACCCTCTGGAGAGCCCTGCGGTTGCCGTACCAGGTGGTGATACAGCCCAATAGGATGCTCTTAATTGTGCATCTGTAAAAGTTTCTGAGGGTCTTAGGGGCCAAGCCACATTTCTTCAGCCTCCTGAGGATGAAGAGGCGCCGTTCCGTCTTCTTCACCACACTGTCTGTGTGGGTAGACCATTTCAGATTGTCAGTGATGTGTACTCTGAGGAACTTGAAGCTTTTCACCTTCTCTACTGTGGATTCCTGTCAATGTGGATAGGGGGTGCTCCCTCTGCTGTTTCCTGAAGTCCATGATCAGCTCCTTCATTTTGTTGACGTTGAGGGAGAGGTTATTTTTCTGGCACCACTCCGCCATGGCCCTCACCTCCTCCCTGTAGGCTGTCTCATCATTGTTGGTAATCAGGCCTACTACTGTTGTGGAGGCGTGTTGGAGGCATGCGTGGCCACACAGTCATGGGTGAACAAGGAGTACAGGAGGGAGCTGAGCATGCACCCCATTGTGGGTCCCCTTTGTTGAGGATCCTCGAAGTGGAGGTGTTATTTCCTACCTTCACCACCTGGGGGCGGCCTGCCAGGAAGTCCAGGACCCAGTTGCACAGGGCGGTGTTCAGACCCAGGGCCACAAACGTAATGATGATCTTGGAGGGTACTATGGTGTTGAAGGCTGAGCTGTAGTCAATGAACAGCATTCTTACATAGGTATTCCTCTTGTCCAGATGGAATAGGGCAGTGTGCAGTGCGATGGCGACTACATCGTCTGTGGACCTATTGGGGAGGTATGCAAATTGAAGTGGGTCTAGGGTGTCAGGTAAGGTAATGGTGAAATTATCCTTAACTAGCCTCTCAAAGCACTTTATGATGACAGAAGTGAGTGCTATGGGGCGATAGTCATTTACTTCAGTTACCTTTGCTTTCTTGCATACAGGAACAATGGTGGACATCTTAAAGCAAGTGGGGACAGCAGACTGGGATAGGTATGGATTGAATCTGTCCATAAACAGTTCTAGCCAACTGTTCTGCACATGCTCTGAGGACGTGGCTAGGGATGCCACCTGGGCCGGGGTTAACAGGCTTAGATGTTTTACTCACGTCGGCCATGGACAACGAGAGCCCACAGTCCGTGGGAGTGGCCCTCGTCGGTGGCACTGTGTTATCCTCAAAGCGGGCGAAGAAGGTATTTAGCTTGTCTCGGAGCAAGACGTCGGTGTCCAACTTGGCTGGTTTTCCCTTTGTAATGGTATTTTCAGAGGCTACCCGGAATATATCCCAGTCAGCGTGATAAAAAGAAGCTTGAAGCATGGATTATGATTGGTCAGACCAGCGTTGAATAGACCTTAGCACGGGTGCTTCTTACTTAGGAGCAGGATGGAGTTGTGATCTGATTTGCCGAAGGGAGGGTGGGAGAGGGCCTTGTAGGCATCCCGGAAGGGGGAGTAGCAGTGGTCAAGTATTTTAGCAGCACGATTACTACAGTCAATGTGTTGATAGAACTTAATTTGCGTTTTCCTCAAATTTGCATTGTTAAAATCCCCAGAAACAATAAATGCGGCCTCAGGATATGTGGTTTCCAGTTTGCGCAACGTCCAGTGTAGTTCCTTGAAGGCTGTCGTGGTATCGGCTTGAGTGGGAATATGCACGGCTGTGACTATAACCAAAGAGAATTCTCTTGGGAGGTAATACGGTCGACATTTGATTGTGAGGCATTCTTGGTCGGGTGAACAAAAGGACTTGAGTTTCTGTACATTATCACAAACTACAATGAGTAGTTAATCATGAAACATACACCACCGCCTTTCTTCTTCCCGGAGAGTTCTTTATTCCTGTCTATCCAGTATATCTGGAGAGAGCCATGAATCCATTAAACAGAGTATGTTACAGTCCCTGGGGTCTCTCTGCAAGGAGATCCTCGCCCTGAGCTTGTCTACTTTATTGTCCAGAGATTGAACATTAGTGAGTAATATTCTCAGAAGCAGTGAATGGCACGCCTCCTGAGTCAGACTAGAAGTCCACTCCGAATACCTCTTCTCTGCCGATGGCGTCTTGGAGCAGCCTCTGGCGTACGAACAAAGGATCAATTTCGGGAAAGTTGTATTCCTGGTTGTAATGATGGGGAGTTACCGCCGCTCTGATATCCAATAGTTATTTGCGGCTGTATGTAATAACACATAAAAAACTTTCTGGGCTGATAATCTAAGAAATAACATCCCAAAAAATCGAAATACTGCAAAGTTGCTTAGGAGCAAGAAGCAGAGCTGCCATGTATGTCAGCGCCATCTTGAACGTCCTTGAGTGGGCAAGCCAGAACCCGGACTTGAAGCCGATCGTACATCTCTGGAGAGACCAGAAAATAGCTGTGCAGCAATGCTCCCCAACCCAACCTGACAGAGTTTGAGATGAACTGCCGAAAATAATGAAAAAAAGTCCACAAATACAGGTGTGCCAAGCGTAATACCCAAGAAGAATCGTTACTGTAATCATTGCCAAACAAAGTACTTCAACAAAGTACTGAGTAAAGGGTCTGAATACTTATGTAAATGTGATATTTCAGTTTTAGATGTTTTTTATAACTGTGCAAAATGTTCTAAAAAAGTTTTTTATTTTTCATTATTGGGTCATGTGTGTAGATTGATCAGGGAAAATACAATTTAAACAATTTTAGAATATGTCTGTAACATAACAAAATGTGGAAAAGTCAAAGGGTCTGAATACTTTCCGAAGGCACTATATATGGTAAAATGGATTGGTTGAAAGAACAGATGACTCTCGGTCAAGCAAGATTTTTTTAGTTGGGGACAGCTCTATTGTTGATCCATCCTACATTTTTCCTATCACAGACATTAAACTCTAACTGTTTTAAAATCACCATTGGCCTCATGGGGAAATCTCTGAGCGGTTTCCTTCCCCTCCGGCAACTGAGTTAGGAAGGACGCCTCTTAGGAAGGACGCCTCTTAGGAAGGACGCCTCTATCTTAGTGACTGGGTGTATTGATACATCATCCAAAGCGTAATTGATTATTTCACCATGCTCAAAGGGATATTCAGTGTCTGCTTTTTTATATTTTCACCTATCTACCAATAGGTGCCTTCCTTTGTGTGGCATTGGAAAACCTCCCTGGTCTTTGTGGTTGAATCTGTGCTTGAAATTCACTTCTCGACTGAGGGACCTTACGGATAATTGTGTTTGGTGCAGAGATGGGTTAGTCATTTAAACGTCATGTTATATCACACAGTTTTCTTTGTTTACTCCTGTCCTTATTTACGCTTGCCATAACAAAGGAGTTGAATACTTATTGTGCTCAAGACATGTCAGCTTTGATTTTTTTAAATTAATTTGAAAAACATTCTAAAAAGTAAATTCCACTTTGACATTATGGGGTATTGTGTTTAGGTCAGTGACACAAAATCTCAATTTAATACATTTTAAATTCAAGCTATAACACAACAAAAAGTGGGGGGAAAATCAAGTGGTGTGAACTTTCTGAATGCACTGTACATATTGACATAGTAAAATAAATACATCTTTGTAAAACAAATATATATATATAAAGGATATTTCATGCTGAAACCCTCATATTAACCACCAATGGTATTCACTAAATAGATGTTTCATCAAACTAAAAGTGTACAGCTCTTGGTTTGCACATTATCACATGGAATTCATTTAGAGCTCAATGGGGGCGCGACCCCTATTCATCACCTTTGGGTGTGGGCTGTATCTAACCATCTGTGGACTCTGGTGACTTTGAACACTGTCAAACACACCTTGTTCTTCCCACTGCTCTTGGCAGACTATGTGTTGACTGTGGATGGGTGTGGGTGGGGGAGCATTTTCACAATTAGTTGGTTTTGACTAGTTGCGAAGATCTAACCACTGCTGATTTCGATGGCGATACGGTACACATTCGATAACTTCCCAAACGGCCCAAAGTAACATATCAACCTTTTACATTTTTTTGTGATAGTGTTTTCAAAAGAGAAGTGAGATGGGTTCGCTTCCAAAGCTAAACTGAGAAGTTTGTGAGCAGTTGCAATTGTCATGACTTGATTTAAACATTAATCTGAAAACTGTTAATTAACTAACTATGTTTAATTGTTACCCAATTAAATGAATCATGTAACAATTATCTCATTAGGATCTGGGGCACCATGAGAGCAGTTCTTTAAAGAGTTACCATCTCCAGAATGAAATTCTGAAAGGTCTTTACTTATCACATCTATAAACAGTCAACGTACTAATCATAACCTCGTATCATATAATTATTCTGAACGGTCGTAACCTCCTTGCATCTGCAAGAACCTGGGCCTTACTTATGATTCAGTTAACGAAGAGATGGAGAGAAAGAGAGCGGGACAGTGACACTTAACATTGGTACATTCGGAAACTACTTTCACGTACAGTAACCATATACTTTGCATACAAACCGCCGCCTGCTTTGAATAAAAAATCATGACTGTATTTACGTGAAATGCCTGGGTTTGCCGGGGATCTCTCGGTGGACAGGGCAGCCTTGGAAAGGGGGTTGGGCCTGTTCGCGGCATGCTTGTAAGGCTCTGATTGTCCAAAATGGTTCCAAAAAGTATTCTACTGTTGTCCTCCTTTTGTAGGGCTCCGGTATCCAGTGACTTGTCGTGTAGTCCTGAACAGAACAACATAATTTATTTTCCTTCCATTCGCTCTTGTTAGATGCTTCTTTGAAGATAGGCTAGCCAGCCGTATCAATGGTTTGAGCAGAGTAACAGGTTGGTCCGACCTAAATTAGTTTTCAAAGATACTTTACTTAGGACAGCTAATCAGAAGTACCAGTGATTGTCTTGGAGGTGAGTTTATTGTCTCCAACTCGTGTTGAGATTCAAAGGTCAAACCACTTTTAAACGTGTTTTTTTCTTAACCCACCATTCATACAGTTTGCTGGAAAGGGGTGGCAGGCTGGCACGCTCTCTGACCTCACTCCGGGCGGTAACTACTCACTGTGCAAAGTTAGGTAAAACTTATAGCTTATATCTCTTATAGCTTCTCTCTTATAGCTTCCCTCTCTGAACAAAATTACTTTAATCATTTTTCATATTACATGCACAACGCAGAGTATGGAAACTTCATATATGTAGTTAAAGTATTTTATTTTATATATATTTTTTAATGACATCACAAAATGACATTAGTGGTCTATAGATCACCTCTGGAGTGGATCACCTCACCACCATTCCCCATATTCTATGTTAGAAATTTTGTCCCAGTATTCGCTTTTGAATGTGTTAGAGTTTCAGCCGGAAAAAGTCTGTTGAAACATGCACATTCCTTTGGTGAATCTTGAGAGCGCAGGGCTGAATCTTCTCCCTTGATTTACAACAGGGTGTGAGTTGTTAATCCCGACTAGTTCTTTCCTTCCCCCTCTAGGGGGAGACGGGGTCTGGTTGAAGTTATTCATTGCAAACCTGATCTGACTTATTTGGATTCTCGTGGACAGTCATGACACAATGATTTGGTAGAATGTGTTATTATATTGTGTTAAAAGGGTCACAGGCTGTCCGAAGGCAATCTGTGTTTTAGTGTTTTCTATAATTTCTTGGCTTTGGTGTTCTCACTAAGGCTGTGACGGTCTTGGGAAATTTGGAAGATGGTAATTGGCCAGCCAAATGACCGTGGTCTCTGTAATAGCCATTCAAATAGCACATTTTCTCTTCTCCGCTCCTAACTGCATGTGCTGCCATAGAAATAGAATGAATAGAACGGGCATCGCCGTTCAAGTCAATTATGGCATAACAGGCGGACTGGTGGCAATTGTGAATGTACCCATAGGAACAAAGTAGGAAGTTAAAGTGTACCCACTGTGATGTGATTTCTTGATTCAACTCAACTGACATTACAAATAATACATTCCATTGCATGAGCCACATCAGTCAACATAATTTGGATGAACATTACATAACCATGGAAATGATTGCATCAAAATACCAGGCAGCCATTGCTAGTGTATCCATGAGTTTACCGGTCAAATTGCCAGGGTTAAAGGTTCTACAACACCTTGGTTGTTTCAGCAAGGAGCAACAACGTTTAATCACGTTGTTTTAAGAGTCCATGTTAGTGCAAAAACGTACTCAAGCGCACAAATGCTCAGCCATTCCGTCTTCAGTCAGCCGTTTTTTCCCAAAAAAAGGACTATATATATATAATAATTTAAATTATTGTTATGACAGTTATTTTATTTACTGACGGTCTTCAACCATAACCATCGGTTACACAGTTAAACGGTAATTGTGCCAGCCATAGTTTTCACACACTCTTTGGTTTGAATCTGGCGTGACACACTCACTCATCTTCCTGTTCCAAGGAAGATGTTGTTTAAATGACATCTTGTTGGCAACAGGCAAGGACAACTCCTCAAGGATCTGACAGTGTATGCATTTCCAGAGGATGGCACACATGCCATGTACATGGTAGGGAGAAACCTCAAAATGCAGTCTTTGGATATATAACGAGTAGTGCCTGTTATGTACGACTTCTTATAGTTTCATGAAAGGCCTGAATGAACAAGTCCTCATCCCTCCAATTCTCACTACTCTTCCTCCCTTTTTCTGACATATCATTTCCCTATGATGTTGCTTAACCTGTTTGAATTAGAATACCTTGTTATTCTGTGTATCCGGTGGATTAGTCTTTGGGAATATAATGCTGTAATGCAATTGATCTAAGTCATCAAACAACCCACTGAGCCCCCCTCCCTGTCCTATCTGTCACATTAAGGCCTTCGATCTTGTGTGAGAGGAATCACCTGTTGATTTGAAATGGTTTTGGTGATTTTTATCCCAGGTGTTTGTGTTTGGGAGGCCTTCCGTCGGTGCATGATAAAGGGAGACTTTTAGGGTGCTGGTGTCTTAAGGTTACCTGGTGGAGGACACACCTGTGTCTGGGGGGGGCTGTGTGTGTTTGTGCGCGTGCGTGCATGTGTGTGGGCGAGTGACTGCAGTGTGTGTGTGTGTGGTACTGAGAAGCCAAGGTGCGTTCTTATGTGTGTGTGTGTGTGGTACTGAGAAGCCAAGGTGTGTTCTTATGCAGTGTGTGTGTGTGTGGTACTGAGAAGCCAAGGTGTGTTCTTATGCAGTGTGTGTGTGTGGTACTGAGAAGCCAAGGTGTGTTCTTATGCAGTGTGTGTGTGTGTGGTACTGAGAAGCCAAGGTGTGTTCTTATGCAGTGTGTGTGTGTGGTACTGAGAAGCCAATGTGTGTTCTTATGCAGTGTGTGATTATGACGCTGGTCACAGTCAAACATGCGTGAACCTAAACAACCATTATATTTCTGGCTGCTATTTAGAGTTATCCCAATGTCTGAGCCACATAGATCTTCTTGCTGCTTATCGCAGCTGCAGACACACAAACTCTCTCACACACACACACACACACAGACAGACGCTGTCCGTAGGCACACGCACACAAACACACACGTATCCATGGAGTTTCTCTAGCTATGCTTATTCACAGTTACACACCAGATTCCCACGGTGAAATAGATCCTGGAGATCAGATTCAATCTTTCTTAAAGGGGCAACGTCTTATTTCGAAATGTGAGATATCTTAAAATGAACTTTGAAATATATATTGATATGTATCAAATTACATTTTAAAACCCTTTACATTAATTTGCACAATTATTTTGTTTGCTCTTGAGTCTCGTGTGTAGTTTTGTAGAAGGATTTTAGACTACGTTTCTGCATCTCATTTGTCACGCCTGCTCCCGCTCTCCCTCTCTGGAGCTCAAGGGCGCCAGACTGCCTTCATTATGTCACCATTGTTACAGGCACCTGCACTTCATTACTGGTCACCATCACGCGCAGCAGTGCATCATTGGACTCACCTGGACTTTGTTCCTTTAATGTGTTGACTGCCTTCCCTATTTCTGTCTGCTTCCCCGTGTGTTCCCTGTATCAGCGTTGTTGTCGTTTCCATTTCCCCTGTCCAGACGCTGTCCGTATTCTGTTCCTGTTCTGTTTCAAGCCCGTTATTCATTAAATGTTCACACCCTGTACCTACTTCTCTTCCCTTGCGTCTGTCATTACAGAATGCTGATGCCACTAAGGAAGCATCCGGGAGTTTTTTTGTTTTTTTTGTTTTATTTGGTGAAGTCGGGTCCGGGTGCTGTCGCCAAGGGAACTGGGGTGCCTCAGTCAGCTCGTCAGCACACCTTTTGCTAGCTCGACAGGTGCCCACCCCAAATCATGCTTCAGCCGGCCATCAGGATCCCACGCCTCAGCGGGATCGTAGGGCTGTCATGCCTCAGTCAGATCGTCAGGCTCCCACGCCTGAGCCTGCTCGCCAGGCTCCCACGCCTCTGCCGGTTCATCGGGCTTCTACGCCCCAGCCAGGTTGTCCAGTGCCCATGCTTCGGCCGGCCCGTCAGGCTCGCCCAGGTGGGATGCCGGGTGGCGCCCCTACTGTCACACCTGCTCCCGCTCTGCCTCTCTGGAGCTCGAGGGCGCCAGACCGCCTTCATTACACACACCTGTCTCCATCATTACGCGCATCTGCGCTTCATCACCATCACACGCAGAAGCGCATCATTGGACTCACCTGGATTCCTTTAATTTGTTGATTGCCTTCCCTATTTCTGTCTGCTTCCCCGTGTGTTCTCTGTATCAGCATTTTTGTTGTTTCCGTTTCCCGTCCAGACGCTGTCCGTATTCTGTTCCTGTTCTGCTTCATGTCCGTTATTCATAAAATGTTCACTCCCTGTACCAGCTTCTTGTCCCCGGCGTCTGTCCTTATACATTATTGCTTTCTCTTATTTTAAACACAGACGTTAAGTCCCACCACTCCATCAGCTAACGTGAGTCAGCCTACCGTTATATTCATGCTAGAACTTCACACAAAGTACGACAAAAACTCAAAAGATACCCAGAGGTTATTCTGTGACTACTCCTTGTATTTCTTTTGCAGTGGTATCGTTTTTGTACAATTTTTGTGTCAAAATGATTGGATCGTGACAACATTTGTCCTTATGGGCAGGGACCCAGACCTCACTCCCTGTGTAGTTAGTTATCACTCTAATGATCATAAGTGGTGGGGGGTGAGGGCTTTTTACAGTACCGGATGTGTTTACGTTTGGGTGGAGTGTGGGAGAGAGGTTAAAGAGAATGGGGGCTTGATCAATACACATTCAGGAAGAGATGGGGATCCCGTATGCAGGTTAGGTGCACAGCTCTGCCCTTGCACAATCACATCCGCTGCTGCTACTGTTTATTATCTATGCTGTTGCCAAGTCACTTTATTCCAAGTTATATGTACATATCTACTTCAATTACCTTGTACCCCTGCACATTGATTTGGTACTGGTACCCTGTGTATGTAGCCAAATGATTGTTATTTATTGTGTATTTATGGTAACCTTTTTATTATTTCTCTATTTTCTTTCTCTAGGCATCACTTTCCCAGGTGATGGCCTAGCAGGGTGGCATCCAGATATGTGTGTGGCAGGTTGATTGATGATGATGCTAGTGATGGGGGTTGCTGTAAAGGGCATGGCTCCCGTGTTTAAGTCAGCTTTGAAACTGAAGTGATATTAATCTTTAAACAACTGCCTACTGCTCTCTAAAACACTGTTTATGTGTGTAGGGTTGTTGTGGAGGCTGTCGGGGAATCTCAGGTCTGGCATGATGAGACATGACTCTTATACAAACTGTGTGTGTGTGTGTGTGTTTCAAACTACAGAATATATGGGCAGTTCTACTGTAATGATATTGCGCTGAGACTCAGATTAAAATATATGCTAGACAAAGACCATTTCAAAGTTTAACAAACCATACAACTCTATGCACAAGGACTACTTAAAAAAATGTTTATATATATTTTATTTAATTTTACCCCCTTTTCTCCCCAATTTCGTGGTATCCATTTTTTTTTGTTTTTGTAGTAGCTACGACTCCTGTACGGGCTCAGGAGAGACGAAGGTTGAAAGTCATGCGTCTTCTGATACACAACCCAACCAAGCCGCACTGCTTCTTAACACAGCTCACATCCAACCCGGAAGCCAGTCGCACCAATTTGTCAGAGGAAACACCTTGCATCTGGCAACCTTGGTTAGCGCACACTGCCCGCCACAGGAGTCACTGGTGCGCGATGAGACAAGAATATCCCTACCAGCCAAGCCCTCCCTAAACCGGACGACACTAGGCCAATTGTGTGTCGCCCCACTGACCTCCCGGTCACGGCCGGTTACTACAGAGCCTGGGCGCGAACCTAGGGTCTCTGGTGGCACAGCTGGCGCTGCAGTACAGCGCCCTTAACCACTGTGCCACCCGGGAGGCTGCACAAGGACTACTTTTAACAATTTACACCAGTGGAGGCTCCTCAGGGGAGGACCATCCTCAGTGAATTTCATAAAAATGAAAATAGTGAAACGTAAACAAAATTATCCTTTTTGTCACCAAATACTTGATTAAAACACACTGTTTTGCAATGAAGGTCTTCAGCAGCACTCTGTAGGTTTGCACCATGGTGTAGCCGGAGGACAGCTAGATTCTGTCCTCCTCTGGGTACATTGGCTTCAATACAAAATCTAGGAGGCTCATGGTTCTCACTTCCTTCCATAGACTTACTGTCGCGTTTGCTGTCGGAAGGAGACCAAGGTGCAGCGTCGTAGGCATACACATTACTTTTATTTTCAAAGATACCAAAAACAACTAAATGCAAAAACAAATGTAAAGCTCTATGCAGCGCAGAAGGCAACTACACACAAAACAAGATCCCACAACTGATGGTGGGAAAAAGGGCTGCCTAAGTATGATCCCCAAACAGAGACAACGATAAACAGCTGCCTCTGATTGGGAACCATACTAGGCCAACAAAGAAATAGACAAACTAGAATGCCCACCCAAATCACACCCTGACCTAACCAAATAGAGAAATAAACAGACTCTCGAAGGTCAGGGCGTGACACTTACACAATCATTTGTTATTATGACAACTTCCCGGAGGACGTCCTCCAACCTATCAGAGCTCATGCGGCCAGTGTTGCCATGTTTGCGGTTTTCCAGCTAAATTGGGCTACTTTGAAGACGATGTCGCGGGTGAAAATGTATTGGTCGCGGGTTGCAGGGTTTTTAGGTTATTTCTAAGTTTCACTGCGGCCGCCATGGCATTTCTCTTTAAATAATATATATTTCACTGTGACCTGCTGCTGAGTGACTGAGGGTGGGGGGGGGCACTACAGTTTTTGGCTGAGGCACGTGAGCGAGAGGAGAGAGAGCAGCACGCGTGCACTTTGATAGCCTACCTACAACTGGTAAAAAGTTATTTAGATTGTCATTATGTAGACACATATTTCCAACCCTTTTTCGTAAAACATTTTAATACACTAGAACTGATGCACAACAAGAAATAATGGAGACAAAACACTAGAAAACAACTTTGGGCGGACTAGAGCACATTAAATAAATTAGCTCGGACGTTGAATTACAATCGTAAACCTAGATTTGAGTCTGTAGCTTATTCCTATTGAAATGACAAGTCAATCTCGCAAATGGGCTATTTTATAATGGTTTGTAGTCTTGACATCTGGCACATAACAGCACAATTGCCAGAAAATAAGTTTTTTGATGTTCGTCCAAGTGTTTCTTGCTCAGAGATTTTGAGATCCTCTGTCCAACTTTCATCACTCAGGAGAGTTTATCGGATTTATCTTTAGTTATGCACATGCACAAAGGGGATTTTTTTCCTCTGCGTACACATCACGAAAAACTGAAATGGTCCACCCACACAGACAGTGTGGTTAAGAAGGCGCAACAGCGCCTCTTCAACCTCCAGCAGGCTGAAGAAATTTGGCTTGTCACCTAAAACCCTCAAACTTTTACAGATTAGAGCATCCTGTTGGGCTGTGTCACAATTGAGAGCATCCTGTCAGGCTGTATCACCGCCTGGTACGGCAACTGTACCGCCCACAACCGCAGGGATCTCCAAAGAGTAGTGAGGTCTGCACAACGCATCACCGTGGGAAAATTACCTGCCCTCCAGGACACCTACAGCGCCTGATGTCACAGGAAGGCCAAAAAGATCATCAAGGACAACCACCACCCGAGCCACTGCTTATTCACCCCGCTACCATCCAGAAGGCGAGGTCAGTTATCTCAAGGCCATCAGACTGTTAAACAGCCATCACTAACACCGAGAGGTTGCTGCCTACATACAGACTTGAAATCATTGGCCACTTAATAAAGTGACTAGTGATCCAATTATTTAAATTCTTATGGTATAGGGGACGCTTGCATCTCACTTGGCCAAGAGCCAGGGAAAATGCAGCGTGGCAAATTCAAAGAAAATTATTTAAAAATCAAACTTTCATTAAATCACATAAGATACTCAATTAAAGCTACACTCGGGAATCCAGCCAACATGTCAGATTTTAAAAAAGCTTTTCGGCGAAAGCATAAGAAGCTATTATCTGATGATGGAACGACAGTAAACAAAGAGGGTAGCATATTTCAACCCTGCAGGCGCTACACAAAACGCAGAAATAAAATATAAAACATGCCTTACCTTTGACAAGCTTCTTTTGTTGGCACTCCAATATGTCCCATAAACATCACAATTGGTCATTTTGTTTGATTAATTCGTCCATATATATCTAAAATGTCAATTTTATTTGGCGCGTTTGATCAAGAAGAAAAACAGCTTCCAAATGACAAAATATTTCAAAAGTTGCCTATAAACTTTAGGTATTTTTAAACGTTAATAATCGATCAAATTGAAGACGGGTCTATCTGTGTTCAATACAGGAAGACAACAAACCAAGCTACTTTTCAAGTCTTGCGCAACTCTCAACAGTGTTATGCAGTTCCTAGATGGCTGTACTTCTTCATTGCACAAATGAATAACCTCAACCAAATTTCAAAGACTGGTGACATCCGGTGGAAGCGGTAGGAACTGAAATCAAGTTCCTAAGAAATATTGTTTGCCAATGAGAACTCACTGAACAGACAGAGACCTAAAAAAACAAAATCCTGAACGGTTAGTCCTCAGGGTTTTGACTGCTACATAAGTTCTGTTATACTCATAGACATGCTTCAAACAGTTTTAGAAACTTCAGAGTGTTTTCTATCCAAATCTACTAATAATATGCATATCTTATATTCTTGGCATGAGTAGCAAGTTGAAATTGGACACGCTATTTATCCAAAAGTGAAAATGCTGCCCCCTATACCTTAAGAAGTTAATGCCACTGTCATAATGTTTAAATTTCTTGCATCACTTATCTCATATGTATATAATGTATTTCATACAGCCGGTCTGTCATTGCTCATCCATATATTTATATAGAAGGTATTTTTGCCCTAAAAGGCAGCTGTGTGTCAGTGTCTCGCCAAACACAGGCTGATCTGGAGTCAGTGTAAGACATGTGTCAGGGCTGGGCCATACTGACACACTGCTCTGGCACTGGTCTAGAGTCAGTATAAGATGTGTGTCAGCCCTACTGAGACATTGCTCTGGGGTGTCTGAACTAGACCGGGCATGACATCACTGTCCATATTTATATTTATTTACCTTTATTTAACTAGGAAAGTCAGTTAAGAGCAATTTCTTATTTTCAATGATGGCCTGGGAACAGTGGGTTAACTGCCTGTTCAGGGGCAGAATGACAGATTTGTACCTTGTCAGCTCAGGGGTTTGAACTTGCAACCTTCCGGTTACTAGTCCAACACTCTAACCACTAGGCTACCCTGCCGCCCCGCCCCATATGCTGTAGTCAACATGCACACATGCACACACACACACACACACAGCCTCACACACACACACATTGTACCTTGTCAGCTCAGGGGTTTGAACTTGCAACCTTCCGGTTACTAGTCCAACACTCTAACCACTAGGCTACCCTGCCGCCCCATATGCTGTAGTCAACATGCACACACACACACACACAGCCTCACACACACACACACATTGTATTCATTCCCATACCCCCTATTGGGCCTCAATCCACCTCTCTTGTGGGACTGGAAACACTGTACGCTGCCATAAAGCAGACTGTCCCATTCCACTCTGCTGCTGCTGCCTGGGCTGAGGCTAAGTGTGGAGGCCAGGCGACAGAAACACAATGTACTCTGTTGTAGCGTCTCCACTGCGCTCTCCAGTTCTGCTCCCACACAGATGGCTCATGTCAGAGGAACTAAGAGGTTATGGAAATGATGTTCTTACTAAAGTCTTCGCCTCAGCCAGAGCTCTGGAAGAGGGTCATCTTATGGAGACATTTCAACTGTTCTGACTCTAAGCAAATATGATTCCAGTCCAGATATGACCTGAAAAGTTGATCACTGCTCAACTCAAATTCTTCCTTTTGTTTAGACAGTTGCTGCATGAGGCAGCACACACATCTCTTGATCGTGTCAATGAGGTAGACCACATAACATAACAATGTTTGATAAATGATGAGTCAGGGTGAAGACTGACAGGAGTGACGCGAGGGATTCTAACCGAGGCGAGGCATGCTGGAACTTGGGAGGGTCTCAGTCTCGTTTTGTGTTGGTTTGGCTTGACTTGAGTGTTCTTTGTGCATGTGCCAAACCAGCCCTAGCACCGTTTGACAGCAATAAATCTCTCCACAATGTTCAACGGGGTTATAATGTTCAATAATTACTGTTATAAAATCATCAGGCACATCCCTCTACTTCACCCTCTTCCCCCCTCTCTCTCTCTCTTTTCTTTTCCTTTCCTTTCCTTTCCTTCACTCAGCTCCGAGCAGTCTGACGGTGTTAAGTAGCGTTAAAGCTAAGTATGCTAACATACTAATTTAGCGCTGGAGTGGTAACAAAACAGACAGTGATTCCATGACAGTTTGAAGGCTAGCGAGCTAGCTGTGTGCTTCTGTGGTAGCCATGGCTTCACACTGGAACAATAGTTCCAGGGCACCATTGTCATGCTCACCCTTGCCGGGAGGTCCAAGGTTGTTGCTTGTGTGAGTAGAAGGGAAGAGGGGGAGTGAGGGACATGGAGAGTGGGAGATGAAGTGGTAGAGATGAGGAACACAGAGCAAGAGAAGAACAGGCATTGTGGGAAGAAATGCAGAGGACAGTGTTTTACGAAAAGAAGCAGAAGAGAGAGGGGGGAAAGGAGGAGAATGTGAGAGGTTGGAGATGAGCAGAGTGATAAGAGTAGTAGAGGAAAGATTGGAGGAGTAAGTAAGAGGAGAGTAAAGGATGAAAGAGATGAAACTGTACGCTACAGAGAAGAAGAGCAGCAAAAAGAGAGCAGGATAGGTTTTGTGAAAGCGAGAAGTAGAGGGGCTACTTTGTGGGTAAGGGAATGATTCTTGCTTCGGTATATATCGCTCTTAACGTTGTGCGTAATAGGGAAGTATGTGGCGTGTGCGTGCAATCGTGAGTGTGTGTGACTGCCTGGGCAGGAAATGCCAGAGCTGTCCCAGAGGAGTGCTAATTTAGAGGGGCCCATCTGGCCATCCAGCCTGGTCACATAGACTAGACGTAACATAGTAAATGTAAATGCGGGACACTCAAATTAATATCATATGTTACGTTTGGAATGGTTACATAAAGCAAAAACGAAAGTAGGGAGGTTAGTCAGGGTGGATGGGTACAACGTCAACGTCCAGCAACCCAAAGGTTGTGAGGTTGAATCTTGACATTGACAAATAACTTTAGCATCTTAGCTAATTAGCCATTTTTCACTCCTGAACTTAACCTTAACACTAACTCCTGCCTAGCTAATACTAGCCAGCTATCTAGAATTCGTAAACATGTCATACATTTGGCAAATTCATACCATATTATACTTTTTGCAAGTTTGTAACATATTGTATGTTTTGGAAATTCATAACAAATAATAAGAATTGTAATTCATACGTATTATACGAAATGGGTGATGGACATCCACAAATGAATACCTACCATACGTAACGTAATATATCATACTAAATGGAATGACACTGATTTACATACAGAATAATACGAAATGCTCTGAGACCAGGTTGGGCCATCAGTCACCCCCCTTCCTCACCTGTCCCCCTCAGCTGTCCCATCATCTGTAGAGAGCGGGACCAGTACCCCCCTCTGAACACACACACACCCTATCCCTATCCCGCGACCACCCCATATAGCCTTCCCTGTGTGTAAACAGCAGCATGCAACCCCTGTATGCACTATGCACCCCTCTCAACCAATGCCTTTAGTGCTTGTTTGAATTCCCAGACCTCCTTAGCATTAAGCCCTCCCAGTGTGTAGTCTAACCCCCCTTTGCCTTAACGCACCCCTTCACACACTCTTCTTAGCAACACAACCCATGGGCCCACAATAGTACACTCTTATCATCAATGCCTGGAGAATAGTGCTGCATCGGTGTACTGTACACACAGGAAACGCGCTTTCTTGAATTTAGTGTGAACATTTGTACACTCAACAGTAGAACTCAGGGATCTTACTCTAGATCCATTGAATGCGGTAGACCGTGAATTCATATCAACATCCATTGGCTTTTCACCCAAAAAAATCTAGATATTCTAATTGCCAAATGATAGCTCATTATTCAGTATAGTGAATTCCCTCTATAATGGTCATTTTAGTGTTGATTGATTCCATATAGCCATGCCATGTGTGTGTAAATGGGAGCTGGTCTGGTCCCTCTCTGTCATTACCTCCCGTTAACACACTGATCACGACACCAGGGGAGGCCTAGACGACTTCCCCTTAACATGAAAAAGACCTATATGCTCTCAAGGAAATATATTTCTGGTGTTGCTTTCGAGGTGGACTGGAATATACTGATAAACTGCATGCCCTCCACATGACCATTTTCTTATTACACTCACACACACACACACCGTATAGATGAGGTTACAGAGTGAGGACTGTGGTAACTAAGTAATGACTGTTCTGTGACACACTTACACAATTAGAAGTTATAAGGTTATCTTGGGATTAGTAGCCACCCCCTGTAACAGCAGACTTTCTGTTGTCCTCTCAACGCTCGACTCCACTCCCTTCAGACAGAGCGCCATGTCCATGCCCTTACAGTGAATGCTCCACTCACCGGTTTGGTCCAGGTTTAACTAGAGCTCAACTCTTCCTGATAATCTTGGTCTCATTCGTGATTAGAGATGATATTTTGAGCCAGATTTAGATAATCTGACAGTCAAAAAACAGAGGCATGTTTTTGATAGGGGACCCCACCTCCTTTCCTACCCCCCAGCCTCTTTTCTAATCTGGTTCAGTACAGTTGTTACATCTCGCAGATCCTTGGCAGAGATATATATATATATATTTGTTTATTTGGTTTGTCATTTTTTTTAAAGCTCTCTGGCTCTAGGTTTTGCTGAAGGCAGACATTTCCATTCCTCCCCTCAACATTCCATCCGCTCTCCCTCTAACCCTCTCCCCCTTTCCCTCTCTCCCACTCCCTAGCCATTCCTTTCTCTTTATTTGAAACTTTTTCTCTCTTTTCCCTTCCCATGCATGTCTTTTTGACACACTCTTGCCTCTCTCCATTTCGGGTCTGTTTTCTTTCTTTTCTCCTCAATTGCCTCTCTCCTGCTTTTCCATTCCCTCCTTCTCTACCCTTGACGGAGCCTCTCTCGTATTTCTATCGTTCCTTTTCCCTCTCCGCAAATAGCTCTGCTGGCCTGTAATGGCTACTCGGGGGAGTCCTTCGCCCAGCCAGATCCCAGCAGCCACTGCTCTCTCACGTATTGGGCGGCACAAGGTCCCCCTTCTGTTCTCTCTGTATGAATTTACAACCAGTGGGAAATATGCAGGAAACACACACCATTTCAACTGTGGAGTTATGATTATTAAATTGGAAATTTCGTTTTTCCCCAACGAATTAGGAAATGTGTTCAAAAGTCAAAAGTTGAGCTCACAATAGGGACTTGCCTTTGGCGTCCGTCATATTCAATCCAAACATGAAGCACATCATATCCCAATGATCCAAATGATAAATACAACATGGCTTGTGTGCAGCAGACCAGTAGACCGGTCTCAGAGTCTACCAGAGTGTTTGGCCACTTTTAAACTGTGCTGATTGGGACTTTGGCTTTGTACTGTGCCAGGCAGTAACATGCCTACAGTGTAGGGCATATCTGTGCCAAGGTGTCTCTATAGTGAAACCTCTATGACGACACACAACTTCCTCCAGGACAAGGGAAGGACAGGGGACTTTACTAAAGAACAACCCGTGTGGAATTCATGTTATACACATACAATTTGGGTATATAGTTTGGGGAAACCAACATTCCTCAGATTGGAGTTTACTTACAGTCAGTTAAAATGCAGTCAATTAAAACATGTTTATTGTCTGAAGCAGAATGAGACTTGAGTATAAGACTAATGGACAAACACATTCTCTGACACTACGGGCACTGGGAATGGCACCTCAGCTGCGTTTTATTCTCTTCCCAACAAGTACAGCGACATCTCCTGTGGGCCTCCCTGGTCGTCCATCTCCACTCTGTAGGGGTTAGACTAGCATGCTAAATGCTAACCAGCAGCTGAGATGACAATAAAGGGGATATTACAATGTGTTGGCCTGAGGCAGTTTGGCTTGCTCCTTTCTTGGCTACAGTATGTGTGTTCCTTTATTCCCCCGTCCGTCCCTGTGTGCCGGTCCCCTGTATGTACCTCCTCATGCATTCCCCCACCAGCTCTCATTATATTGGACGGCTGCTGGCTCTGTGAGGGGATCTCTGTCTGTGTGTGTCTGTCCGTCTCTGTCTGCGGTGTACCTGAATGAACATTGAGTACATGAGTACAGACTCACTATAGCTGGAGCGGGGCTCTCTACCCCTTTTTTTTTATCTCTCCCCCTTCATCTCTCCATCTCTCTATTCACAGGTCATTTCCCCTATTGGGTTTCGATGAGCTCAGAGAGGTTTTCATGAACACCATGGCTCAGCCACAGTCTAAATCTCCTGACCTGACTTCCACCTGTCAGCGCTTACTGAAGCGAACGGCCTTTCTTATTGTGATGGTCTTCGGTCAATGTCGGAAGCCCTATTGGGGAAAGGGCTTGGTTGTTATGGTGTCCACGTGGACACATTCAGTGCAATATTGTCCAGGTGAATATAGTAAAAAAAAAAAAAAGGCATTTGATATTTTTCCCCCGCTTTTTTCCCTCCACTGCTCACAGTGCACTTCTTAAGTCTTTAAGACTTATTTCTGTCTGCGCCCGACCCACTGTTAGAGGAATGTGTTCGCCCCATGGCGCTCCACCGCATCAGGTAAGTCGGTCAGGATGTTTATTCTGATACCCCATCACCTCACACGGAGGAGAAACAGAAGCAGCCCATAGCTACCCCTGTATACTGTACAGCCGTTCCACACAGACGGAGGCATTGACCGACAGGTTCACTGTGCTGGCACCAAGCCTGGTCTGGTCTGGCTGTTTTTGTCCGGTGTTTGGAGAGAGGAAACAAGTACTGAGCTGAGCGACATCTCCGTGTTCTTCCACACAGCTCCAGTCTGTCTCTACTCCAACACACAACACACTCAGACTCACAGACTTGACTGACTGGCTAATGGCTATAAATAGAAGCCTGAGCCCAGGTCACAACTCAGACACAGGAGCCAAGAGGGAGAGGAAGAATGGGGGGAGGAAAGAGAAAATGAACATGAAGGGGAAGATGTAGGGGGGAAAATGAATAACAGGGGGAAGAAAGAAAAAAGGAGACCAATAGATGGCACGGAAAAGAAGAACCGAGGAAAGTAGGGGTTGAAAAGATTGGGAGGACACAACACAACCTCTCATTCTCTCTCTCCATAGTTATCACCAAAGAGATACCTTTTGGGGGAAAAGGAGGCAGCGCTCTTGACTGATGTTCTATCATACCCAGAGCACAGATGTACCATTAAAAACAAGATGGCTTCCCCTAGATATCCCGTTAAGAGTTTGCTCTAAGTAGTATATCTTGGCATGAAACCGAACCATCTGGTCCCCACTATCTCTGTGTCTACAGGAAGTTGTATCATGTACCCGAGTATGCACCCTACAAATCTCTCAACTCTCCACTGTCTTCAACGGAGGGGTTGTCTGTGACTAGGGATGTTACTATTGTTTTGTAGGCGAGGTGTAGGCTGGAAAGCGTGGAAACAAGGGAGTTAGAGTGGAAAGATACGCCATTTTTGTGTAGGATGGGTCGAGAGGTAGACAAAAAAAAAGGGTGATGATAAAAAAAAAAGTTAAATGATGGCGGTTGTTTTTTGGGGGGTTATGTACCTGTTTGTTGTAAAACGGCAGTATTTTGCAAGACATGGAGTTGCTGTTCTCATCATTCAAGTAAAGGATGTAAACGTGAATTTTAGAAACTTCACAAGACATTCTGGAATGATCTGACAACACACACACACACACACACACACACACACACACACACACACACACACACACACACACACACACACACAGACAGTAAAATGGCTGAGAGGGACTAGGGAATGGTAAAAGCCTGACTATTAAGTGACATTCCAGTCTTTTCACCTCATTTAACAGCTGATTTACCAGGTATGTCATGACAAAGCACATGTGGTGGGGCGGGGGGCTTTTCATCTATTGTTCTTCAAGCAAGGCGGGAGGCCGATGACATCACGAATTCCCATCAGCCTCAGTCCATGCATGCTCTACGCCTTGAAGTTTGCAGTCGTGTCAAAAAAAAATATATATATTCTGCTCAAAATGTTTTACAATGACCCTTTAGTGTGTGTACTTTTATTGTATTTATACTTGGGATATCACTTTTCCGCAGGAAACGTTCAAAACCCCTGGAGTGTGTCTTTAAGTAAAATCTTAGCCTTCTCCTCTGTACTGCACCATCTGCTTATGTCATGTTCATCTTTGAACTCTTCGAGCAGAGCGTGTTTGGAGGTACTACAGGCTCTGCTGCTGTCCAAAATAAACGATTGGTGAGGTTACTGGCTTTCTCTTTCTCTCCGTGTGTGTGTGTGTGTGTGTGTGTGTGTGTGTGTGTGTGTGTGTGTGTGTGTGTTAGGGCTGGGCGGTATACCATGTTTTACGATATACCGGAATTGATGCACGGACCAGTATGGGTTTTTACTTTACCTTCTACAATGAAGGTAAAGCAAAGTGGCATTGAGTTTGAAGGTAGGCCTTGAAATACATCCACAGGTACACCTCCAATTGATTCAAATTATGTCAATTAGCCTATCAGAAGCTTCTAAAGCCATGACATCATTTTCTGGAACTTTCCAAGCTGTTTAAAGGCACAGTCAACTTAGTGTATGTAAACTTCTGACCCACTGGAATTGTGATACAGTGAATTATAAGTGAAATAATCTGCCTGTAAACAATTGTTGGAAAATTGACTTGTGTCATGCACAAAGTAGATGTCCTAACCAACTTGCCAAATTAAAGTTTGATAACAAGACATTTGTGGAGTGGAAAAACTAGTTTTAATGACTCCAACATAAGTGTATGTAAACTTCCGACTTCAACTGTATGAAATGAGTAAAGCAGTATGTAAACATTATTAAAGTGACTATGATGCCATGTCAATGTACATACTGTAGGGCAGCAGCTTCTAGGTGCAATGTTGACTAACTGGGTGGTAGCCGGCTAGTGATGGCTATTTAACAGTCTGATGGCCTTGAGATAGAAGCTGTTTTTCTCTCTCTCGGTCCCAGCTGTGATGCACTGACCTTGCCTTCTGGATGATAGCGATGTGTACAGGCCTCTGCTTGGGTGGTTGATGTCCTTGATGATTTTTTTGGCCTTCCTGTGACATTGGGTGCTGTAGGTGTCCTGGAGGGTAGGCAGTGTGCCCCCTGGTGACGCGTTAGGCAGACCGCACCACCCTCTGGAGAGCCCTGCGCTTGCAGGAGGTGCAGTTGCCATTCCAGGCGGTGATACAGCCTGACAGGATGCTTTCAATTGTGCATCTGTAAAAGTTTGTGAGGGTCTTAGGGGCCAAGTCAAATTTATTCAGCCTCCTGAGGTTGACGAGGCTCCTGTCTGTGTGGGTGGACCATTTCAGATTGTCAGTGATGTGTACGCCGAGGAACTTGAAGATTTTCACCTTCATGTGGATGGGGAGAGGGGCATGCTCTCTCTTCTGTGACCTGAAGTCCACGATCATCTCCTTCATTTTGTTGACGTTGAGGGAGAGGTTATTTTCCTGGCACCACTCCGCCAGGGCCCTCAGCCTACAGGGAGGAGGTGCCTCATCATTGTTGGTAATCAGGCCTACATGAAGTAGCTAAGAGAAAACATTCAATGTAGCCGTGATAGTGTGGAAAGGATCTCGAATGAGTGCAGGAAATGCAGAAATGTATTAAAATGCAGAAAATTATTTTTGGTTGAATTGAACACTATAAAACAATCAGAATAGAGAAAGACCCATTGAAATCACTTTGTGTGTGTGTGTGTGTGCAAAAGACAACGTGCATGCTCAACCTTCGCCTTGTTTGTTTATGACTGCATTGAGGTTAGCTTGGTCGGCTCCAGTAATGTAATTACCATTGTTAATTGCTTCCACAAAAATATTTGACAAAGTTCCTAGTTATGACAGCATCTTTCTCGCTCTCTTCTCTCTTCCTTTCAAATCCTTCTCTTTTGTTCTCCCTATCCTCACTTTGTCTCCACTGCCCACCTTGGTAATGGTCCCCCCCCCCCCATCCTTCTTTCTCCTTCCCAACATCCCCATTTTTCGCTGTCCACCTCCCTTCTCTTTTTTTTCTTCTTCTATCCCTCTCTGTCTGAGCTCATAGTTGGCTGGCGTTGAAGTGGGCTGCTGTACAGAGCTTGGTCTGTTATTCCAATCAGCCTGTGCACGCAGGAAACCCACATGTGTGAAGAGAAAGACAGGACACCTTTACATTACACGGCGTAGACGACACCAACTAGGTCCAGGAGAGACTCAGTACGTCGTGTAAAGAGGCGCATCTAGAATCAGATCACTCTCTTTAAGAGATGTCTCTCACACTATCTTCGGATGTACTGTGGGAGACATCTACACCACAAACCCTGAGTGGAACAGTCAGACATTGAAAAGGAAGTGAGACACCCCACTCGCTAAACCCCCCCCGCCGCCATTTTGTTTCTCGTTCGATGAAAAGTGAATTAACGAAGTAGACCAGACCCAGCTGATATTGCATTGCATTGAAGTCTATGGTTAAGTAGACCTAAATTAACACTTTTTTATATATGGTAAACGGCCTGAGTGAACAAGCTCAACTGATCTATGTTTGGTACAGTGTAAAGACGACGGCTCTTCCACTCCACGTGTCCCTGCGAGAAAAACCTTAATGCTAGCAGACAGTATTTGTTTCCTCTGTTAGCAAAATTTAAAACGAAAGGCTTTTAAAATCCCCACACATTTGTGAATCATTGCATTAATCAAGTGTGCAACATGGTTTAGATGAGAAGCTCCTGTATTGAATTGCGGTCGTTATTTTGTTTCTCTATATACGATGGTATTTACGGTATGCTAACAGCTGCACCCACACATGAAGTAGGACTTTGGCCACACCACATCCAGGGAAGTTGCAAATCTGATTTTGTGAGATCCCACTAGACATATTTTACTCATGTAAATCCAGAGAGAGGGAGAGAGGGAGAGAGAGAGAACAAGCAAGAGAGGGACAGAGACCTCTAACTTGCCCAGGATCCTATTAGTTATCCCATATTTTTTTCCCCCTGCCCCATGGCAAAAAGTGTAGAATAGCAGGATATTAGCTTTAAAACGGCAACATTTTCTCTCTGCACCATGGCAAAAATGTGTTGAATCCACTGTATTATTTAGCCACACCCTATTATCGACGTGAAGTACAACATGAGTTATTTTACATTGATTGTATCGTTAAATCTGTTTATTCACTTGTGGCGTTTTTGATCTGGGAAGCATGTCTGTGGCCTGAATTTGCATCTCTATATGTGAGAGCCTGACTCCCACATATTAACAAAGCAAGCCTGTTAAACACTGTTAAACACTGTGGACCCTCACAGCCAGCCAACTCCCTGTGGGTTGAGAATTTGTGCATGCAATCACGATTCCTTCCGTGCCTCTGTGACCTTTGAACCGGACCCTGTTGCAGACGGTGACCTCTGACCTTTGGGAATGCCTCTAGCACTAATCAGAGTGAAGCAGCCAAGGGCATGGCTTCCACCAAAGTTATTCACATTGATCTCAAGTGGGAAACAGAGACTTAGGTCACTCATATGATGAAGCTAGACAGACCGACACAAGGCTCAGTCAGACAGACACAATGGATGGGTGCATGGCTTTTGTGGTGGTTGTGCTTGGTAGAGATGAGCTGAATCTAAGCCAGGCTACTGAATGTGTTGTGTATGGTCATGTTCCCACCACAACCTCCAGAGAGAGCTGTGTCAGTCTGCCTTGTCACATGCTGAGCCAGCACACTGCAAACACTAACAGGGGTTTCCTTTTCAGTCAGTCAACTTCGGTACATCATACTTGGGAGTCGCACTCTCGCGACTTTGGTTGACTGATCTACAATCACCCCTGACGAGGCCAATGAAATCTGTGCCTCGCTGGAAGCCCCACCTTCCGTAAAGGCGAATAAGCGCGAGGCTTGGATTCACTCGATCAATTATTACGCTCTTCACCTCGGTTTGAATAGGAACGATTCGTGGTACAAAAACAAAACAATTGGAAAACGAGTGTCTTATGTTGCGCCAACTAAACTATCCCATAGTGGTAGAGCGTGCTCACCCCTTGATATTATGTGCTGAAGTTTTTGTATTTGTTCTCACGAGTTTCCTAATCACAAACAATTTGCTGGAGCAATGAGTAAGATGGCTAAGAAAGCAACCGAGACGACAATGGCTAAGCCGGGTTCGGGGTCGAGATCATGCCCCCAGTCGTGTGGTTATACTATTTCTCTTGAGAGATATTCACACGCTCAGGCGGCCCTCGCTCAAACCAGTCCATGTGCGCATTGCCATGTGCTGCATGCAAACTCCCTGGAAAGGCGTGTAAGCATTCCTGAGGAAGCTTGGGGTTACCAATGGCGACTTTCCCGGATGCCCTGTTCGGCTGGTACAGTCGATATTTCCTGGTTCCGGAATGGGACAGGGGTTTACGCCTCATTCTAGACATCTGTGCCCTGAACAAACATCTCCGAGTTTGCAAGTTCAAAATGCTGACAAACCAGAAGCTGTTACGGTCCGTGCATCCAGCGGCTGTTAGGGTCAATATCATGGGATATCTTTATCAATTCTGAACAAAAATGTTCTAGATACGCATTTCCTTAATTTCTTGTATGGAGCTAGGGTATTCTCTGTAATGGGACAGTTCCTACATGCATCCAATCCGGACCTCCGAAAACTAGCTGCTACTAAATGAGTCCAGGGAGATATCTGGAGTGAGATTCAGTGTATTCATAAAGTCTGCAGACCCCTAGACCTTTCCCACATTTTCTTATGTTACAGCCTTATTCTAAAGTTGATTAAAAACCAGTATCATCATCAATCTACACACAATACCCCCATAATGACAAAGGGAAAACAAGGTTTTTAGAAAAAGAGAAAAAAAAGTGTTCAGACCCTTTTCTATGAGAATCAAAATTGAGCTCAGTTGAATCCTGTTACAATTGATCATCCTTCAATTCAATTGATTGGACATGATTTGGAAAGGCACACACCTGTCTACAAAAGGTCCCACAGTTGACAATGCATGTCAGAGCAAAAACCAAGCCATAAGGTTGAAGGAATTGTCCGTACAGCTCAAAGACAGGCTTGTGTTGAAGCACAAGGGTACTAAAAAGGGTACTAAGAAGGGTACTAAAAAAGGTCTGCAGCATTGAAGGTCCCCAAGAGCACAGTGGTCTCCATTCTTAAATGGAAGAAGTTTGGAACCACCAAGACTCTTCCTAGAGCTGGCCGCCCGGCCAAACTGCACAATCGGGGGAGAAGGACCTTGGTCAGGGAGGTGACCAAGAATTCGATGATCACTCTGACAGAGCTCCAGAGTTCCTCTGTGGAGATGGGAGAACCTTCCAGAAGGACAACCATCTATGCAGCACTCCACGAATCCGGCCTGGATGGTAGAGTGGCCAGATGAAAGCCATTTCTCAGAAAAAGGCACTTGACAGGCACCTAAAGGACTCTCATATCACGGGAAACAAGATTCCCTGGTCTGAAGAAACCAAGATTGAACTCTTTGGTCTGAATGCCAAGCGTCACGTCTGGAGGAAACCTGGCACCATCCCTATGGTGAAGCATGGTGGTGGCAGCATCGTTCTGTGGTGATCTTTTTCAGCAGCAGGGACTGGGAGACTACCCAGGATAGAGGGAAAGATGAATGGAGCAAATTACAGAGAGCTCCTTGATGAAAATCTACTCCACAGCTCTCAGGACCTCAGACTGGGGCAATGGTTCACCTTCCAACAGGACCACAACCCAAAGCACACAGCCAAGACAACGCAGAAGTGGCTTCAGGACAAGTCTCTGAATGTCGAGTGGCCGATCCAGAGCCCGGACTTGAACCCGACTGAACATCTCTGGAGAGACCTGAAAATACCTGGGTAGCGACGCTCCCCGTCCAACGCGATAGAGTTTAAGAGGATCTGCAGAGAAGAATGGGAGAAACTCCCCAAATACAGGTGTGTACCAAGTTTGTAGTTTCATACCCAAGACGACTCAAGGCTGTAATCGCTGCCAACAGTGCTTCAACAAAGTACTGAGTAAAGGGTCTGAATACTTACATAAATGTGATATTTCAGTGTTTGATTTTGAATATATTTGCTAAAATTTCTAAATACCTGTTTTTGCTTTGTCATTATGGGGCACTGTTTGTAGATTGAGGGGGAATTGTTATTTAAATCCATTTTAGAATTAGGCTGTAACGTAACAACATTTTGAAAAGTATAGGGGTCTGATTACTTTCCGAAATGCACCGTACAGGCAACAGGGCTCTTGATCCAGGAGGGGATTGAACATCTCTGCTGTAACCAAGAAGCTTGTCCTTGACATCTAGCCACTTAGCTAGCAGGTTAGCAAACCAAATGCTTAGCTGGAGGTCTGAGCTGGATACTATTTGTTATAGTTATAAGCAGTGGCGTACCACACACCTCGGCAGCCACCTGCAAGGCGGAGGTGCCCCAAACCAAATAATAATTTAAACATGTTTTATATATATACTCTACCTTTTCAAAAGTTTGGGGTCACTTAGAAATGTCCTTGTTTTTGAAAGATTTAAAATGACATTTAATTGATCAGAAATAGTGTAGACATTGCTAATGTTGTAAATTACTATTGTAGCTGGAAACGGCTAATCCAAGTTCATCATTTTAAAAGGCTAATTTATCATTAGGAAATTGCAAAAGGGTTATGTGAGCACAGCTGAAAACCGTTGTTAAAGAAAGAAAAAACTGGCCTATTTTAGACGAGTTGAGTATCTGGAGCATCATTCTTACTTTTTATTCTAGCCTACTTGGTAAATATTGTCTAATGAACAATTAGCCTTTTAAAATGTATAAACTTGGATTAGCTAACACAATGTGCCATTGGAACACAGGAGTGATGGTTGCTGATAATGGGCCTCTGTACGCCTATGCAGATATTCCATTTAAAAAAACTGCCATTTCCAGCTACAATAGTCATTTACAACATTAACAATGTCTACACTGTATTTCTGATCAATTTGATGTTATCTTAATAGCCAAATAATGAACTTTTCTTTCAAAATCAAGGACATTT
Source organism: Oncorhynchus keta (assembly GCF_023373465.1). Taxonomy (NCBI): domain Eukaryota; kingdom Metazoa; phylum Chordata; class Actinopteri; order Salmoniformes; family Salmonidae; genus Oncorhynchus; species Oncorhynchus keta. The sequence goes on along the minus strand of NC_068445.1, from coordinate 2,744,853 downwards.
CTAAGTGACACCAAACCTTTTAACGGTAGTGTGTGTATATATAAACTCAAAAAAAGAAACGTCCCTATTTCAGGACCCTGTCTTTCTTTGTTTTTAATAGCAGTTTTGGAGCAGTGGCTTCTTCCTTGCTGAGCGGCCTTTCAGGTTATGTCGGTAGAGGATTCGTTTCACTGTGGATATAGATACTTTTGTAACCGTTTCCTCCAGCATCTTCACAATGTCCTTTGCTGTTCTGGGATTGATTTGCACTTTTCGCACCAAAGTACATTCATCTCTAGGAGACAAAACACGTTTCCTTCCTGAGCTTTATGAAGGCTGAGTGGTCTCATGGTGTTTATACTTGCGTACTATTGTTTGTACGGATGAACGTGGTACCCTCAGGCGTTTGGAAATTGCTCCCAAGGATGAACCAGACTTAAGGAGGTCTACAATTTGTTTTTCTGAGGTCTTGGCTGATTTCTTTTGATTTCCCCATGATGTCAAGCAAAGAGGCATTGAGTTTGAAGGTAGGCCTTGAAATGCATCCACGGGTACACCTCCAATTGACTGTAATGATGTCAATTAGCCTATCAAAAGCTTCGAACGCCATGACATCATTTTCTGGAATTTTTCAAGCTGTTTAAAGGCACAGTCAATTTAGTGTTTGTAAACTTCTGACCCACTGGAATTATGATACAGTGAAATAATCTGTCTGTTTCCAATTGTTCGAAAAATTACTTGTCATGCACAAAGTAGATTGCGTAAACTATAGTTTGTTAACAAGAAATTTGTGGAGGGTTGAAAACAAGTTTTAATGACTGCAACCTAAGTGTATGTAAACTTCAGACTTCAACTGTGTGTGTGTATATGTATGTTTGTATGTATATAACATGCTGAGAGAGATGATTCTGAAAGTAATGGATACATTTGCTTAAACTGTAATAATATAACAATATTTGAAGACAGTAACTCCTTGAATTACTCTGTTACTACTAAAAGTAATATATTACTGTAGATCGTTCTTTTTGTGACATGTTACTTTTGTATCCCATTTCCCCAACACTGTTCCTCATCACTCATCTCACACACACACACACACACACACACACACACACACACACACACTGACTTATTCATTTTGCACAATGATTTCACATTCATTCACTAATTCAGACACGGTTGCCCAGTTAGCCTGTCTGCTGAGGTCTTTATAGAGGTGAGGTTTAAGGGTCAATCAATGTCCTCAGTGTATGTGGGCTACTGTGTGGGTCTTTTAGAATGGCCTGCCTCTGGCCAGCACAAGCCACAGTGACCTCTTCCTTATAACGTCTTCTATTCTGTCTTTGTTGAGGTCCCTACTTTGCTGTACTCTACTGTATTATGCCTTGTATAGGAGATTCATATAGCAAAACGGCATTGCCTCTGTCCTTAGCTCATAGACACAAGGCAAATGTGTGATGTAATCTAATTTGTCAATGTGCTGATACTGGTGAAATTTGAAAGGGCTCTTTAAAAAAAAAGAAATCTATCAACGTCTCAATGGGAGAAACTTGAACAAATGATGTGATATTCAATGTTACTGTCCTGTCATGCTCTACACTATATATGACTCCATAAAGTAATCCGAGTCGGAGAGAGGTTGGCAGGCACTGTCTCAACAGTAAACTGTTTCCGCTCTGTTTCTCATGGGCTTCAAAGTGAGGTGAATGGTTCATGGTGTTTTGCTCGTAGGGCATAGAGATCACATATTCTCTCTCTCTCTCGCTCTTATTTGTATTTATTTATATACAGTGGGGCAAAAAAGTATTTAGTCAGCCACCAATTGTGCAAGTTCTCCCACTTAAAAATATGAGAGAGGCCTGTAATTTTCATCATAGCTACACTTCAACTATGACAGACAAAACGAGGGGGGAAAAAATCCAGAAAATCACATTGTAGGATTTCTAATGAATTTATTTGCAAATGATGGTGGAAAGTAAGTATTTTTCAGTGGGAAGGCACTTAACCCTAATTTGCTCCAGGTGTGCTGTACTACTATGCTGACCCTGTAAAACAACACATTTCACTGCACCTATCCGGTGTATGGGACAGCAAAACACATTTTATATTATGATGACACTGGTGAAGTGGTCTGATGGGACAGCCAAACAAAAGTCCTATGTTTGGCTATGCTACCAGCCTCTGTCATGTGAATGAACCTACTGTTATGCCTATACGCCATCTTGTGTGTGTGTGTGTGTGTGTGTGTGTGTGTGTGTGTGTGTGTGTAGTGTTGCGTATTTTCAGGGATCTCATTACGGTACGAAAGTCCTCTTTGAGAGACTGTGTGATTTGAGTGAGCAGAGAGCAGCAGGCCAGGTTTTCTTGTGTGGAACGAAAACCCTGCAGTGCACCGAGCATAGCTTACATGGGTTCCAGGTGAGACTGAGGGAACAATGTCACTGTGTGCTATTGTTCAGATGTTGTGTAATAAGTGCCTCACTGTCTTACGCAGGGCCCTTCGCCAACGAGGTCAAATAAGGGTATAAAAAAAAATTAATGAACAGGCATAACGGAGAGGAAGAAAGAGCGAGGGATGGAATGAGAGGAAAGGGAGAGAGTCATGCTTGAACAGAGCTCATCTGCTGGCACATTTTGGACAGGCATCACTCTCTGGGAATGCTCGCTAGGATTTAGGCAAAAGTATCCGCAACCAATGCCAACTGTGTGTGTGTGTGTGTGCATGCGTGTGTGCATGCGTGCGTTTGTACGTGCACGTATATGAGAGTGCGTATGAGCGTGTGTGCGTGTACTGTCGACTTAAAATGATATTTTGGCAATGAGGCTCTTTATCTACCTCCCCAGAGTCAGATGAACTTGTGGATACCATTTGTATGCATGTCCATTATGTTAGGGGAACTTTCATGAGCCAATGCTAACTAGCGTTAGCGCAATGACTGGAAGTTTATGTGTATCTAGCACACTGACTGGAAGTCTATGGGTATCTGGGTGCTAGCATATACCCATAGACTTCCAGTCATTGCGCTAACACCACTAGTTAGCAATTGCACTAGAGATATTTAGCAACCTTCTTCAAACTGCTTATTTTGGTTGATTTACTTTTATTCAACTAGGCAAGTCAGTTAACAAATTCTTGTTTACAATGACGGCCTAACCCGGACGACGATGGGCCAATTGTGTGCCGCCCTATGGGACTCCCAATCACGGCCGGTTGTGATACAGCCTGGAATCGAACCAGGGTCTGTAATGATACCGCTAGCACTGAGATGCAGTCAGTGGTGGAAGAAGTACCCAAATGTCATACTTGAGTAAAAGTCTAGATACCTTAATAGAAAATGACTCAAGTTGAAGTAAAATTCTACTTGAGTAGAAGTCTAAAAGTATTTGGTTTAAAATATACTTAAGTATCGAAAGTAAAGGTATAAATCATTTCATATATCTTATTAAGCGAACCAGGTGGCACCATTTTCTTGTTTTTTGTTTTCTTTATGGAAAGCCAGGGGCACACTCCAACACTCAGACATCATTTCCAAATTAAGCATGTGTGTTTAGTGAGTCCTCCAGATCAGAGACCGTAGGGATGACCAGGGATGTTCTGTTGATAAGTGTGTGAAATTGACTATTTTTCTGTCCTGCTAAGCATTCAAAATGTAACTAGTACTTTTGGGTGTCAAGGGAAATGTATGGAGTAAAAAGTACATTATTTTCTTAAGGAATGTAGTGAAGTAAAAGTACAAGTAGTAAAATAAATAGTAAAGTACAGATATCCCCAAAAAACGACTAATACTACTAGTATTTTTACTTAAGTACTGTACACCACTGGATGCAGTGCCTTAGAACCCTGCACAACTCGGCAGCTAGTGTTAAGTGCCTTGCTCTTTACATCCAACATATTTTTCACGTATTTGGCTCAGGGATTTAAACCAGCGACCTTTCTGTTACTGGCACAATGCTTTTAACAGCTAGGCTACCTGCCACGCGATACTAGTGCTAAGCTGTAACAAACCAAATGTTGCCTCACTGAATCGCTGGATCCATGGTTGTGATGATGTAGTGTGTTTGTGCTCCTGTCCCTAAGCTGTCTTTCTTTATCTCTCCACAGGGCTCTATTTACCTACGATGGGGTCACCAACAACCTCAAACTGGCTGACTCTGGAGGTAAAGGGTAGTTCCACCTGTAGTTAGTAACAGATACGATTAGCATTCCTGAAACATAATTTTGGTGAAATATAATTTGATATCTGAGAAGCTAATTTATTGCACCCAAATTGGCCATTTACATTTTTAGGATTCAGACAATAAATATAGTACCCAAAATCCAATTTAGACCAAACTTCTTCCTTGCAATGAGTAAGATGAGGAATCCCCAAAAAGTCAATAGCCACCCACAGACCCCCTCCACACCCCATGCCAATCCCACCCTAACAACTGGTTGGCTTGAAATGTGTGGATGACCACACAATTTATTTTCATCATGAGCCGAATCTATTGGTTTTCTACCCAAAGTTGCAAAGGAAATGTTGATGTATTTAATAATAATAATTAATGACACCAGCAACATTTTATAAACGAGTGTGGCGGTATAGCAGGAACAGCGGTGTCTAGTTGTCAGAACCTGGTACTTTCACATTACTTTATGGTAGATAATGCAAGGGACATCAATTACACATTTCTCTGAACAAGGGGTGGGAAAAATCACCAGATTCACAGGGAATACAATACATAGTATGGAGAAGCAATACTCCAAGCCACAGCTTCATACTACTTGTCAAACATAGATAGCTGATACTGTATGTTGGCTGTTGGGGTGGGATTGGCACGGGGTGTGGGGAGTCCGTGGGTGGCTTACTCATCAAGAATTTTGGTCCAAATTGGATGTTGGGTAATATACTTATTAATTGTTATTTGAATCCTGTAAATTAAAATAGCCAATTTGGGTGCAATCATTTAGCTTAATTTATCTGAGATAAAATTACATTTCAATAAAATAATAATAATAATAATAATAAAATGTTTCAGGAATGCCAATCTTACCTGTTTCTCACTACAGAATCCATTTCAGAACAATGTGAGATGGTGGGTGTCATGGCTTGAAATGACAGAAAATGACTAAAGCTAACTGGACAGTTCTAACTTTCCACTTCATTGTTTTTTGTGACTTTTTCCCCTTTAAATGATAAAGACGGAAAGTTGGTGGTGTTTATTAAGCTCTCTCTCTCCTCTCTCTTTCTCTCTCTCCCCCCATGTCTGTCCTACAGCGGGTGGAGTGGTGGAGTTGTCAGGGAAGTTCCACATAGCCAGGCCTTTGTATGGGCTCTGCAGGGCTGGCTCTGCCGAGACAGGAGGCCCTCGGGTCGCCATGATCTGCTGGGTGAGTGTCATCCACTACAGCATGGCCCTCTCATACAGTCGTATGGACATGCCATACAGTATGTTACCTGATGAACTCCAATGACATGATGCTTGAGGTAGAAGTTGCCCATAACCACAGATCAGATTCTCTACCCTCAAATCTAACCTTAACCATTAGGAGGATGAGAAAATATCTGACCCTGTATCAGGTTATAGGCAATCTGTTTCAAGCTGTCGTCTCCCACTGGTTCTAGCTACTGTTGGATGTGTTTTGATTGGCCCGTTGGTTAGGGGTCAACGTGTGTGATGTGTCAGTGAACTTGCGGACTCGGGACGCCAGGCCTATCTACTGACTGATACCAAATATTTTGACCGACACACACACACACACACACACACACACACACACACACACACACACACACACACACACACACACACACACACACACACACACACACACAAGCAGGGGAGCAGATGCTTAGAATTTTCACAATGTGCTTCGCTGGTCCCGTCTCTCTGGCGACCTTGTGGAATGTTGTGGTGTGGGTCAGGGGTGCATCTGTAACCAGTCAGGCAGCAAAACAAACACACAAATCTGAAAATTGTGAAACCTACTGTACCTCAAAAAAATGTCAGTGTACCTTAATTATCTCGTATAAGATGTGTAACTTGCTAATAACGTTATGCTTACTCCCTAACACTGTCAAATGGTGTACATTCAGGTACCTAATGACAAAAGACTGAAACTAGACTTTCTGATAGTGAACAGAGGCTTGGGTTAAAAAGAGCTCACCACCCCCTGTGTGTTTCCTGTGTTTGTCTCCAGGTCGGGCCAAACGTGGATGAATACCGCAGGACGGAATGTGCCAGCCATGTGCCCGCTATCAAGGCCTTCTTCAAGGTACGGTACCACACCACTCCTATCCCTGCCCTGCCCTGCGCTACCTGTTGGTCATGCAGCCAGTTTGAGGGGCCTTATTGCAGCTGCAGCATTTGATAGCATTCAGGAGAGGCACGATACAGATTTCTCTCTTTCACTCACTTTCTCTATCCATCTCCTACAATCCCGTGTCGGTACCGTTGTGGAATGTAGCTCTCCGTGGGTGGCTGTTTTGTCTCTTCACTCTGTTTCTCTAACGATGAATAATGGGTAAACGGGCTCCGGTAGTAACTGTCAAGGCTATACAGAGAGAGCTGGGTGATGCTAGTGTGGGAAGGGTGGAACTCGCCTGACCAGGCCCGAGGGAATGAATAGTCATGTTGTTGTCACACACACTTAGAAACACACACACACACGCATCAAACCCACACCAGCACGTGCATTATGTGCACACGCATACATCAGTAAATATGCACCAGCAGGCACACACACACAACTTCTCTCTGTCTCTCACACATACAAACATAGATACACACACACACACACACACACACACACACACACACACACACACACACACACACACACACACACACACACACACACACACACACACACACAAACATGCTCTATATTTACACACAGTAGTTTACCTTCCATTGTTGTACGTCTTCCTGTCCTCAGAGCACTTCCTACTGCATAGGTTGGTCTGGTCCAGTTGTGGGCTGGGCTCATACCCAGGCTGGGGTCCACTCTTCCTGACTCTATTGTTCCTGGTGCCACCAAGATGGGGAGATGGGCCACCGACAGGCACAACACAAACAACCACTTACTAAGTGGTGACAGAGCCTGGCAGGAAACGGAGAAAGGAATGGGGGAATACAGGGAGAAGGAGGAGTGTGTGTGTGTGTGTGTGTGAGCAGATGTGTATGCGTGTGTGTGTGTGGTGTGTGTGCGTGTGTGCGCCACAGTGTGTGTTAAGTGGCCAGATGCTGGTCGCTCTGTCTGCTGTGTCCCTCCATGTGTGCCCCTAAAACTGTGTTTATTTAACATTTCCATCTAACTGCAGAGAAGGTTATGGGTTGTCCATTCAGCCTATAGTCAGACCCCATTTGAACTAGTTTCCATATTAAGGCATCACCCGGTCAACTCCAGAAGCATCTCTGGAATGTTTGATGTTAGTTTTTGTCTCTTTTTTTAACGCTCAATTAGGTATTTGGCCAGGCACCTCTGTGACCACCAGTCTCAGATATACAAGACTGTGTGTGTGTGTGTTTATTACGTAATATGAATGTGTGTGTTTCTATATGTGTTCTTGGCCCCTGGGTTGCACTGTGGGTCATTCCTTGATAAAATACTGATGGTGACACACTGTAGTCGACAGGGTCTGAACCCACATATTTGTGTAGGAATAGCCCTCTGAAGTGTGGGAGAAGGATCCCTAACCGAACACACACATACACACATGTATGCTTCACACACACACACACACACACACACACACACACACACACACACACACACACACACACACACACACACACACACACACACACACACTTCCAGTCAGATACAATATAGCATTTTGACTGCACTAATGTCATATTACCATTTTTTATTTTTTATTGTCGCTTCGGTGTTATTTTCACAAGTCTGTGGTGAATTAATTGTGTATTGTATTTTCTAGTATTATATTGTACTTATGTATTGTAGTGGTCCTGTACGTGGCTGAGCTCATAAGAACATGGCACTTGTTACACCAGAGTTGTGGGTTCTATCCTCATTGGGAACACATACCAAAATGTGTGGACTGTTACATACATGGCATATATTACGGTATTACAGTACTGTATTGGCCACTGACGTTTTAGTAAAGCAGTGTGAAACCCCCCTGTAACGTTCGTCGTTAAGGGTAGACCAAGGCGCAGCGTGATTTGAATTCATCCTATTTTATTGAAATGTGAGCCAGCGAAACAAAACTATAAACAATACAACGAACGAAAAGCTTCGTCGTGCAAAAATACATGCAGCCAAAACAAAGACAAGATCCCACAACTGAAGGTGGGAAAAAGGGCTGCCTAAGTATGAGCCCCAATCAGATACAACGATAGACAGCTGCCTCTAATTGGGAATCATACTAGGCCAACGAAGAAAAAGAAAACATAGATATACAAAAACTAGCGTACCCACCCTAGTCACACCCTGACCTAACCAAACTTTAGAGAATAAACAGGGATATCGAAGGTCAGGGTGTGACACCCCCCATCAAAAAGACCCCAGCAACTTAATTTTAGATACTTGTTTTAATAGGGGTGTATTTATTTATTGTTTTGAACATTCTGGAATATTTGCTTATTGGTATTGTATTACTGCACTGTAGAAGCTAGAAACACAAGCATTTCGCTACACCTGCTGTACCATCTGCTAATCGCTGTACACGACCAATACATTGAGATTTGATTTGTTACATACAGTACAGCTCTAATATTGTCAATATTAGATTTTATTTTAATCATATTAGTCATAGAAGTACATTCGAGGATATACAGTGCCTTGCGAAAGTATTCGGCCCCCTTGAACTTTGCGACCTTTTGCCACATTTCAGGCTTCAAACATAAAGATGTAAAACTATTTTTTTGTGAAGAATCAACAACAAGTGGGACACAATCATGAAGTGGAACCACATTTATTGGATATTTCAAACTTTTTTAACAAATCAAAAACTGAAAAATTGGGCTTGCAAAATTATTCAGCCCCTTTACTTTCAGTGCAGCAAACTCTCTCCAGAAGTTCAGTGAGGATCTGTGAATGATCCAATGTTGACCTAAATGACTAATGATGATAAATACAATCCACCTGTGTGTAATCAAGTCTCCGTATAAATGCACATGCACTGTGATAGTCTCAGAGGTCCGTTAAAAGCGCAGAGAGCATCATGAAGAACAAGGAACACACCAGGCAGGTCTGAGATACTGTTGTGAAGAGGTTTAAAGCCTGATTTGGATACAAAAAGATTTCCCAAGCTTTAAACATCCCAAGGAGCACTGTGCAAGCGATAATATTGAAATGGAAGGAGTATCAGACCACTGCAAATCTACCAAGACCTGGCCGTCCCTCTAAACTTTCAGCTCATACAAGGAGAAGACTGATCAGAGATGCAGCCAAGAGGCCCATGATCACTCTGGATGAACTGCAGAGATCTACAGCTGAGGTGGGAGACTCTGTCCATAGGACAACAATTAGTCGTATATTGCACAAATCTGGCCTTTATGGAAGAGTGGCAAGAAGAAAGCCATTTCTTAAAGATATCCATAAAAAGTGTTGTTTAAAGTTTGCCACAAGCCACCTGGGAGACACACCAAACATGTGGAAGAAGGTGCTCTGGTCAGATGAAACCAAAATTGAACTTTTTGGCAACAATGCAAAACGTTATGTTTGGCGTAAAAGCAACACAGCTCATCACCCTGAACACACCATCCCCACTGTCAAACATGGTGGTGGCAGCATCATGGTTTGGGCCTGCTTTTCTTCAGCTGGGACAGGGAAGATGGTTAAAATTGACATTTAAGGACCATTCTGGAAGAAAACCTGATGGAGTCTGCAAAAGACCTGAGACTGGGACGGAGATTTGTCTTCCAACAAGACAATGATCCAAAACATAAAGCAAAATCTACAATGGAATGGTTCAAAAATAAACATATCCAGGTTTAGAATGACATCAGTGGAACAGCCAATCTTTAAAATAGTGCTGTCTAAATCTTTTAAGGAGCTCGAGCTGTTTTGAGGAAATGGGAAAAAATGTCAGTCTCTATGTGCAAAACTGATAGAGACATACTAGGTATTCAGCTGTAAAGAAAAGGTGGGGTTTCAGGTGTAATCCGGAAGGTGGTTTTTGATTTGTTAAAGTTTGAAATATCCTAAATGTGGTTCCACTTCATGATTGTGTCCCAGTTGTTGATTCTTCACAAAAAAATACACTTTTATATCTTTATGTTTGAAGCCTGAAATGTGGCAAAAGGTTGCAAAGTTCAAGGGGGCCGAATACTTTTGCAAGGCACTGTATCATACTTAATGTTTTTACAATACAGACATACATTTTCATAATGTAGTTCACCAAATCTGTAGTAGACAAACAGGTTTACATGTCAAATCTATAGGTTTACCAAACGTTTTAGTGATTGTCAGTTAAGAGCAGTTGGATTAAGGTAATAGTAAAATGTATTTTTAACAGAAAATAATCATATTAAAAGTACTGTGAGCATTGTGGAAGGCAATCACTTCATATGAACATGTATTGCAATGTGAAACGTGTGTATATATACACAGTACCAGTCAAAAGGTAATGTAGTAACCAAGAAAGAAGATAGATAAACAGCAGGTTGAAACATGGTTGATGTGGATGTCTACAAAGCGTAACACAGTAGCTTTCAAAGATGATGATTAATTCAAAACACCCACATGAATATTAGAGATTATGCATATGCATAGGTTTATGAAAATAAAAAAACTGAATTAAAAGTATGATTGTGCTGTTATACAATACTCAGCCCCACATGAGACATGAAACGGATTTAAGATTGTCTTTGGCACAATAAGACAATACTCCAAAACATAAATCGCAAAATTATGCTACAAGGACTGGAATTGTGCTACTGTACCGTTCAAAAATATCCAACCCGGAGAGAAGGTATCCAGGTCAGGGGTGTCAAAGTCAAATGGACGGAGGGCCAAATCAAAGTTTAGCTACAGCCGACCGGACTGTTCGAATGTTCATTGAAAATTTTTAAATGAGAATAGTCTAGTGAACCTAGAACCTACTGAAAACCTGCAAATGTATTCCAATATGATCAGATAAATAAAGCAATATTTTCTTATGGCTCTGTCAGTAATCTTTAATTTTCAACAGACACAAAAATGACAAATTTCCTTTAGCAAGGATAAAAATCCCCGATAACAAACATTAAATGAAAGAAACTTATTCAAGGCACCAAAGGTAGCCTATATTTTCTATTTTAGCAAAGTGGGCTATTTACTTCAAAGAAAAAAACAAATAATTTTGCATCCACTTTTTCAGTTTTTTTAAATTTGTTAAATACAATAAAATAAAGTGCAAAAATCTAAATAAAAACAACACTTTGTTTAAGGTAACATCAGTGAAAACAAATATAAAACTTTAACTTTTAAACTTGAACTTAAAAACTCTAAATATGTGATTGCACAGTAATGTTCACTTGTTTGAGGTTGATTCTTCCCATCTTTTCCAAAAAATGTTCAAGGCTCTGAGCTGAGGAAATCCTCAGAATTAGTGGAGGTGTTCAGCAGTAAGTCGACTTCTGTGTGATGTTTTGTTCAAGTTCATCAAAGAAAACAGTTGTTCACATATCATGTTGTGCTGTCCTTCTGTACATCAGTTGGCAGCCTGGAGCATGGGGCATTGTAACGGGAGGGTAGTGGGGTTCCGATCACCCACTGGGACCACCCAGTGCATCAGAATGTATGCAATCAACATTTGAGGTTTGTAAGTCGCAAATGGGTTACCGGATAAAAAGCAGCAAATCTGCTAAATCAGGCATATTTTTTTTTTTTTTTTTTTTGAAGCCTGAAATGTGGCAAAATTTTGCAAAGTTCAAGAGTCAGTTTGGTTTGAAATGCCTTCACTGTACTGTACATATCAGAGATGACACGATCCCGACCCTGCAGCTGCAAGTTCATTGCATTCAGATGACTCGTAATGTCACACAGAAAAGCCATTTCACACAGAAACATTTCGTATCAGTTGTGTTGTGTCTTTCCCTTTGCTGTCCAAGAACAGACAAATTTTCATAATGTCTTTGAAGCACCTTTCCCTGGCTTAAATCTGTAGTAGACAAACACCATGCTTTTCTAACTGTCAAAATGCCTAACTAGCGTTTCAAACCTTTTCTGATAAAGTTAGTGATTGTCATTACATGTTAAGGCTTTAGCAGTTGGTGTATGATAAATGATAATAGTAAAATGTATTTTTAACATCTTTTCCCGAAAAGAATCATATTAAAAGTACTGTGAGCATTGTGGAAGGCAGCTCCATCTCATTTACACATCTTGAAACCTCTTCATACAACATGCCCCAAAAGTAGTTGTGCCATGTACCAGTAGGACGTAAAACCAAGAAAGAAGATAGATAAACAGCAGGTTGAAACATGGTTGATGTGGATGTCTCATCCACAGCCAACACAGCAGAAATCTTTCCCTTTTTCAAAGATGATGATTGAACAACTTCAAAACACCCAATGAATATTTAAAAAGAGCTTATTTCTGCATATGCAATATGCAGTTTTATGAAAATAAAAAACTGAAAATAAAAGGCCTATGATTGGCCTGTGATTTGGCTTTTTGAACAGAGCCTGTCGAGATTTGAGGCCTCGTTTTAATTCCTATTTTGTAGCCTTTGTTCCATGTCCATATTCTTGTTTTTGTCCGCGTGTTTCGTTTCATAATGTCGTCTCAGATTATACTCTTTCAGTACCGCCACACTTACACAGAAGACACACAGGTTTTCCAGCTAGTGAACCTATACTCCCACCTTGTTTGAAACCCCGGTTCTCATATTAACAAATTTTACTGTGATGCTGAAACTGCTGTGCCTAAATTGAAATGTGTGGACTGTATTATTATGCATACTGGAAGGACTGCTTACCTTGTGCTACTGTACCCTTCAAAATGTATATCCATGAGTCCCGGAGAGAAGGTATAGCCCTAGGTGATGCTGTTGTTTACTTGATTGGTTTAGTTAGCCAAAAATGTGTGCATTTGATTTTGAATAGCCTAGCAATAGGTCATGTTTTTATATTTTCATATTTAATTGGGTGACACATTACCTTTAGCCATACAGAATATCTCACCGACATGCGTTTCCATCTCCTATCTCTACTTTATTCCTTTCTCGTGCGCGCAGACGGGCTGTCAACAGTTTAGTGAACTATATTGTCACAGGCCGGCTCATAGCCTGTGGCAAAAATGAGGAGACACGAACAACAGGTATAGGCCAATCAAAATGGTTCTTTATTGTAAACCAAAACTATTAACTTTAAACAAAGAAAAGGGAATGAGGTGTGAAAGTATCATAATGTAAGGTGTATGTAAAGTGCAGGGATGCATGAATCTGTGTGTGTGAATGACTGAGTGAAAACTATGCAAAACTACAAAGGAACAAACAAAACAGGATCATACCTGGAGGAGCAGAGAGAGAGAGAGACAAGAGTGATTAGTGAAACAGTTTAAATACTTTGAGCACCGGTGACTCCAATCACTAACGAGCATCCTCTGCCTGCAAGAGGAACCACCCCTGCACTGCAGAGGAGGGGCCGTGACAATATTTTGTTGAAAAGAACGACTATCAATGTTCCCGAACGGATTTCACTTAGCTTCCCAAATCAAGCACTGGGTAGTTGCATGAACAAGGTTGGAGAGCCCATGGGCAACAGTTTGTGTGGGATATCACCTGTCGGCAGCGAGAGCTTGCTCCGCAAGCAGTGGTTCATGCCTGGAGTGAAATACATGTTCTTGTATGTATTTCTCAGCTGCTTGTGTTAAGCACAGCTCAGCCATAAAAGCGAAGTCGCCTACAAAACGGGTGGGAAAGCACTCCGCCTCCATTCACTATTCGAGTGCACACAGATGACATGTATTTTTGCCCCTGTTCCTGCCCATTTGATAATGGGTCATTCTATATCAAAACTAATTTGTGATATTAGTAAAGATGAGATTAAATTGAGAATAGTCTGATGGGTGAATATATTCATCACTTGATGAGAGAATAACTGTGCAGCCGGAGGCAAGGCTACTTTTTCAAATCATCAATAGCCTATAGTCGCACCATGCAACCGATTTTATATGTTTTGTTTTCTAAGACATTCTAAGGTTTGTATTATTCACAATTAAAGTTGCCAAATAACTCTACATCTAGCATATAGGACCTGTTTCAAATGATCACTTTTACGCTCAACATAGCCACTTCATATGCACACTCGCTAACTTCAGCGAAGTTAAATTATACTGAACAAAAATATAAATGCAACATGCGCACCCACTTGGGAGGTAGGGCCACCCACTGGGGAGCCAGGCCCAGCCAATCAGAATGAGTTTTTCACCACAAAAGGCCTTTATTACAGACAGAAATACTCCTCAGTTTCATCAGCTTTCTGGGTTGCTGGTTTTAGACAATCCCACAGGTGAAGAAGCTGGATGTGGTGCTGGGCTGGCATGGTTACACGTGGTCTGCAATTGTGAGACTGGTTGGACAAACTGCCAAATTCTCTAAAATTATGTTGGTGGAGAAATGAATATTCAATTCTCTGGCAACAGCTCTGGTGGACATTTCTGCAGTCAGCATGCCAATTGCATGCTCCCCAAAAACTTGAGACATATGTGGCATTGTGTTGTGTGGCGAAACTGTGCATTTTAGAGTGGCCTTTTATTGTCCCCAGCACAAGGTGCACCTCTGTAATGACCATGCTGTTTAATCAGCTTCTTGATATTCCACACCTGTCAGGTGGATGGATTATTTTGGTAAAGGAGAAATGCTCACTAACAGGGATGGAAACAATTGTGCACAACATTTTGGAGATCTAATCTTTTCGTGCGTATGGAACATTTCAGGGATCTTTTATTTCACGTTACATGTTTGAGTTTTATTTTTGTCCAGTATATATTCTTCTTGATATATTAAATGAATGTATTCTACTTTTTTTTACATGCAGATGTTCCAAAGGCGCGAATCAGTGGCTTGTACATGTGGAGGATTAGAGATGCTAAACGTGTTTTTTATATTAATTGGCAGACTTTTGCATGACAATAACCAGGCCAACAAAATGTTCTGACCACCACATGCACCAGATAGGTGCAGTCAAATGTGTTGTTTTACAGGGTCAGCCATAGTAGTACGGCACCCCTGGAGCAAATTGGGGTTTAAGTGTCTTGCTCAAGGGCACATTTTGACAGATTTCGCACGTTGTCGGCCCGGTTATTCAATCCAGTAACCTTCCAGTTAGTGGCCCAATGCTCGAAACGCTAGGCTATCTGCCACACAAATAGATGAAACACTGATTAGGTTTGGTGAAAAACTGACTGTGATTTTGTATTGTTCTTAGTCAATTGAAAATGTGCGTATTTTGAACCAACTTCCTTTTTTGACGATCATCTTTTGAGTTTTGTACTAAGAGTTGTGAAAGTTGCCCACATACTTGTGAAAAGTGCCCCAAAGCGATTAAACAAACACGAAAGCATCTGTGTGGCATTTTACAGCCCTTCACATTGCAGTCCTGCTGTCCTCAATATATGATGACCCCATTCTGGGAGACTTAGGCTTTCCGCCTCTCATTGATGCTACATATTTGTCAACCTATTCTCTCTTATCGCCTTTTGTAGGGTCTCTAAAACCATATGAGACCTGTGTCCTACAGTGGTACTGTGTTATTTGATGAGTACAAAGCTCACCTAACCTCCTGCTTTGGTGAGACCTAACTCACTGCTTTGGTGAGTTAGGTCTTATTTCCCATGTGCGGTGTGGTGGAAATGGCACGAGTGCAGTAGACACTGCAGGACCACCAGCAAGCCTGATCCTGCTCTGTGTTGAAGCTTAGTAATAATCCCTGTGTCGATTTGAAGGATTAATGATTGAGTGAGTAATGAGAACTCGGTTATTGTTTGTTTGTCCCAAAAAACCTCCGAATGAATAGTCGGGATTAGGACGTGCTTCGACAGTCAGAATGCCCCCGTGGCACTTCTATTCTCTGGTGTCTGTCTATCTCTTTCTCTCCATCTACCTCTGCAAGTCTCAACCAGCAACAGAGGGCCGTGTGAGATACGGCGAATCACCAGCGGTGTCTGAATGTGTATCCTAATGTGAAACAGTATTATTGTATCAGTTGGTGATGCCGAAGCTGAGCGTGGGAGTCTTTTTGCAAATGGGCTCATTGTTTGCTCGACGAGAGTAATTGATTAGCATTGAGCAGGACGTCTGCATTGTGGACTGTGTACATTCTATCATGTTGTACAGACCAGTAGGCCTTTGGCCAGTAACCGAAAGGTCGCTGGTTAAAATAGCCGAGCCGACTAGTTGAAAAATCTGCCGACGTGTCCTTGAGCAAGGCACTTAACTATAATTGCTCCTGTAAATCGCTCTGGATAAGAGCATCAGCTAAATGACGCGACAGTGGAAGGAGTTTGGGCGGGAGGGGGGCTATTCAGGAGAAGATGAGAATGAAGGGAACAAGACAGGAGGAGGAAGGTACAGGTGAGGATAGAGGGGAGGAGTAAGAATGGAAGGATATGAGACATCTATGAAAGAGGAAAGGACAGGGGTGGGTGTGTGGGAGAGGACAGGGGAAAAGAGTGGAGGAGTAGCAGCTGTGTGTGTGTAAGGTTAATGAGCACGCTCTTTGCCGTGTTGGACAGTATTAGGGAGAGGCCTATCGTCTGAAGCATAATAGCAGACAGTTAGGAGAGACAGAGGAGATCATT
Organism: Oncorhynchus keta; assembly: GCF_023373465.1. Classification (NCBI taxonomy): domain Eukaryota; kingdom Metazoa; phylum Chordata; class Actinopteri; order Salmoniformes; family Salmonidae; genus Oncorhynchus; species Oncorhynchus keta. The sequence goes on along the minus strand of NC_068445.1, from coordinate 2,728,139 downwards.
TAAATCCTCTTCACCATCCACAACTCCCTCCATCCTCCCTCAGTGGCACCTCGCACTGTGTGCGTGTGTGTGTGTGCATGTGTGTGTGATTTAGAGTTGGGGCTGGGCCTGTGAGGGTGTTTTAATATTTCTCAACACACACACAGAATTGGGTGCAAACACACACACACACGTACCCACGTACACACACAGGCCTATCTGAAGTGTATCAGTACAGTGACAGTTTAGCAGTGGAACACAGTGTACTGTTCTGTGGTCATTTGTCATTGTTGAAATCTCGGCATCCTCTCTCCACTCTCCCCTCACCTCATTTCACTTTCCTTGTGCTCTCTGTGAATTCTCCATTCCTCTCCACTACACACTCTTTCCTGTTTCCACCCCCACCCCCCATCTATCTCTTCCAAACCAATAGATTCCTTCTTGTCTTCTCTAGTGTGTAAGCCAGATACCAGGTACAAGCTGATGCACAACTGTATAGTTTAGCTACAGCCCAAAGGCCACAGCCAAGAGGAACCACTGAGGGGGGAAAGCTTTCAAATAACTACTTTCGGAGAGAGTGTGTGTGTGTGTGCGTGCATGCGAGTTTGGGTGTTTGTGCGTCTGTGCACATATGTATTCACAGGGTCAGTGGGTACATGAAAAAGGAGGGGAAATATCCCCTTCTCTTTCCCTCATCTGGAATGCTGTAGCAGAATTGTATTGGAGTTTGAAGTTTCACACGTTTGATACCGTAGATCATAGCAGCCAATAAAAATGACATTCTTGTTCCCAACAATTCTGGAAAGGATCAAGTGACATCAAGTGTCTGTGGCAAAGTTGATGTGTGCAGGCCAAAAGAATGCACCAATTTGCTGGACAGCTGATGTCCTTCCTTGGAATGTTCACCTAAAATACTGAAAGGATGTTCAGGACCTCAGATTATTGAAGGGACTCGAGCTGTCATGCTTATACGCTTTGGAGCAGGTGTCATGGCACTGTGTAACAAAGATTAACAGCAACTCTCTTCTTTCTCTTCTTTCTCTCCTTTTTCTCTCTTCTTTATCTCTCCTTTTTCTCTCTTCTTTCTCTCTCCTTTCTCTCTCTTCTTTCTCTCTCCTTTCTCTCTTCTTTCTCTCCTTTCTCTCTCTTCTTTCTCTCTCATTTCTCTCTTCTTTTTCTCCTTTCTCTCTCTTCTTTTTCTCCTTTCTCTCTCTTCTTTTTCTCCTTTCTCTCCTTTCTTTTTCTCCTTTCTCTCTCCTTTCTCTTCTTTCTTTCTCTCCTTTTTCTCTCTCCTTTCTCTCTCTTCTTTCTCTCTCTTCTTTTTCTCCTTTCTCTCTTCTTTTTCTCCTTTCTCTCTCTTCTTTCTCTCTCTCCTTTCTCTCTCCTTTCTCTCTCTTCTTTTTCTCCTTTCTCTCTCTTCTTTTTCTGCTTTCTCTCTCTTATTTTTCTCCTTTCTCTCTCTTCTTTCTCTCTCTCCTTTTTCTCCTTTCTCTCTCTCCTTTCTCTCTTCTTTTTCTCCTTTCTCTCTCTTCTTTCTCTCTCTCCTTTCTCTCTCTTCTTTTTCTCCTTTCTCTCTCTTCTTTCTCTCTCTTCTTTCTCTCTCTTCTTTTTCTCCTTTCTCTCTCTTATTTTTCTCCTTTCTCTCTCTTCTTTCTCTCTCCTTTCTCTCTCTTCTTTTTCTCCTTTCTCTCTCTCCTTTCTCTCTTCTTTTTCTCCTTTCTCTCTCTCCTTTCTCTCTCCTTTATCTCTCTTCTTTTTCTCCTTTCTCTCTTCTTTTTCTCCTTTCTCTCTCTTCTTTCTCTCCCTCCTTTCTCTCTCTCTCCTTTCTCCTCTCTTCTTTCTCTCTCTTCTTTCTTGTCTTCTTTTTTTCCCTTTTTTTGCAGGAGGCTCATGTGTTTATCAGTGCTGAGAGTACTGAGGATGTCACAGAGGAGAAGATAGGCACTGAGCTCAGTAAAGTCCGCCCCCAGACAGAGCATGTCAGAAGAAGCAGTCGGTCCAAGGACAAGGAGGAGACAGTGGTGAGTGCTCCTCCTGCAATACCATCTCTGTCCACAGCAGGGGGGCGCTAACACCTGGACAAAACCCGGAACTGTGCTTTTACATGGAGGAGGATCCCACACAGTTAGATTCTCAGTTTGAATCTCTGTCATGCATTGTACTTCCTCTATACCTACTGTATGTTTTGAAAAAAAAATCATACTTTACCAATTATGAGTTACAAACAACCAAGGCTCCTTATGCAAATAGCATGAGTTACAAACTGGGTTTTATATATGTACATACGGTGTTGTTCTCCAGTCACACTCTCTTTCCTCTGCATCTGCCGCTCTCTGTTGTTAGGGCACTAACTACAGGAAGACTAATGCTGCCATGGAGATGAGACGGGCCAACAGAGACTCCTTCTGGGCACGTGCAGAGGTAGCCTACACAGAAACGTAGTCACAGTTACCCTCATAGTTTTAGACAGTTTTTCTAGTAATTCGTCAATGCAACAGGAGAAAAGTAGTTGTCCTCTTTAATGTTCACATCACATCTTTAATGTTCACATCACGTCACATCTTTAATGTTCACATCACATCTTTAATGTTCACATCACGTCACATCTTTAATGTTCACATCACATCTTTAATGTTCACATCTTTAATGTTCACATCTTTAATGTTCACATCACTTCACATCTTTAATGTTCACATCTTTAATGTTCACATCACTTCACATCTTTAATGTTCACATCACTTCACATCTTTAATGTTCACATCACGTCACATCTTTAATGTTCACATCACGTCACATCTTTAATGTTCACATTGTCAACTGTAATAAGTCTTCATCTATTGTGTTACATCTTCCTCTTTCTCTCTCGCTCTTTCTCAGCGTGAGGAGGAAGAGAGGAAGGAGGAAGAGCGGAAGCGAGCAGTGGAGGAGAGACGCCGTTGGGAGAAAGAGAGAGTGCTGAAGGAACGGAAAGAGGCTGACGAGAGGGAGAGGAAAATGAACGAGAAACTACAGATGATCGAAGGGCAGAGGTCAGGAAGTTGGGCACGCACACACACACACACTGACTCAAGAGTATTCTCTTGTGTCACTATCAGGTATTTGAATGTGTTGTCAAAGTAAAGGCTACTTAAGGCTAATATTCTGAGGTTTCTGACATCCCTGTATCTCCCAGGAGAATGCAGGCCCAGCTGGAGGCAGAAGTGAGGAAGCAGGAGAAATCAAGATGGGTGAGAGAAAGAACGAATGAGTGAGAAAGTTATTGGGCGACTCGACCTCTAGGTGTTTCTGACTTCTGAACTCTGTGTTGTTGCATGCATCTTCACGCTGAACTCTGTGCCTGTGTGTGTCTGAACTCTGACCTCTCTGTTGGTGTGTGACAGGAGCTGCAGCAGAGAGAGCATGAGGAGGACATGAGAGCTCGCTTGAGACGCAGCGAGTCCATCGAGAAAGCAGCAGTGAGTGTCTCTCTTACTGACCTCTCTAATCCCAATAAACTCCCTTACTACTCTTCCCTAAACACCTCACCTCTTGTTCATGTCATATGGTGTGTCCCAACGCTCTGAAGTGGCTTCCTCTCCTTGTCTCCTGTCCTTCATCTGCACTGATCTGAAAACACAGGATATGTCAAAAGGAATATGGCCTATCATGGGAACCTGTCCACTTCTTTCACACCAGTGCAGATGAAGGAAAGGAAAGAAGGAGGAGAGGAGATAGCTTTAGACTATTGAGACCTGGCTGTAGTTTCCTTTACATCATTCGGGTAAAACAGTGTGGTGTGATTCCTCTTCCTACCCGTAGGAGGCAGCAGTGCTGGTATCACAGCGCTCCATGAACCCCAGAGAGTTCTTCAGACAGCTATCATCCACATCGTCCCAAAGCCCATCCAGCCCCGGCTCCCCCCGTACAGGTAAATTCACTGTGTGTCTGTTTAATAAGCATTGGCAAACCAAGGTGTGGCTCGTCTACGCAGTGTGTGATTATGAAGCCAGTCAGTCAATCGTGCATGAACCTAAACAACCATTATCGGTCTTGTTGCAGTGCATTTCTTAATTTGGGTCTTTCTTCCCTCCCTCTCTCTCTCCACAAAGGCAAACCTCCATTAAGGCGGTACCAGCGCAGCCTGACCGACACAGCATTCATCTTTGGGAAATGGGACGGCCCCACTCCGACGTCCCCCCGCAGTCCAACATTGGTTTCACCCTTCTCCCGTGTCCCCGCCTCCCCCTTCCACCGCACCATGTCTCCACCCAGCACCAGCTTCCGCCCAATCACCTCTCCCCAGAGCCCCCGCGCCCCCCTGGTGTCCCCTCCCACATCACCCCTCCACTCCGCCCCTGCTGTCTCAGCCCGGCCTACCCTCCCATCACCCAGCCCCCAGCCCTCTGCCCCCCCAGCCTCTCCAGGCCTCCTAGCCACCCTGACCCCCACCATTCCAGAGAACCAGTACCAGGCTCAGGTTCTGCCACCATTTCCCCCGATACCCCTCCCCAGTCCCAGCCTGAGTGCTCCCCCTCTCCACTAGTCTCCCTGGAGCCTGCCCCAGCACCACAGCCTCCAACTGTCCCCCTGCCAGAGAGTCCACTGCAGTCAACAGGTAGGTCCTCATCATACACACAGCCTACTGTAGAACGACCAATGGTGTCTGTCAAGCCGTTATAGATTTGTGTTGTCAGTTTGGCATGACTGTACTTAAAACCACAATGGTTCATTATCTCCAATCCAGAGCAGTACACAGCCGTACAAGCCATACTGGTGGAGGAAGAGGAAGATGAGGAAGAACAGGCAGAGCCTGAGCCCAGTGTTGGGAATACAGAGCCAAGCCCAAACATGGAGGAGGGAGAGGAGGGCTCAGCACCAGATTCAGACTCTTTATCGGTGCAGGAGCCTGTGGCAGAGGAACAAAAGAAGGAGGACCAATCAGATGACGTCCAGGCCTCTGCTAAGCCAGTGCTGGTGGAGCTTTCAGAAGAGGATGAGGAGCCAGCTGTCACAGGTAAAGTACATTGTTTTGTATCTTGTACAGGCCTGTTATACAAATTCAAAAATACAAATACAACAATTAAAAGAGAAGAAGAGTGAGGAGTTGTATGTATAAGAATGTTGTGCAAAGAGTGTCTGACACAACTAACACAATCTAACCCATGTCTTGTTATGTTCAGATGCAGAGGTTATTCTTCAGCCAATCACACAAGAGGTTGTGGTCCCATCCACCAATGGGGTGAGAGATGAGGGAGAGTTGGTGGAACACAATGGTACAGGTATGTAACCACACTCAGCCATTTAGTTATCTCTACTCTACACTAGCCTACATTGCCCAAGTTGCTCTCAAACAGGATGAACCTTTATATTGATGAGATAACGTGGAATAGACATACCGGTATGCTATGTTACAATTTCCTATCCTTTTCCAGAAATCCTCTTCCTCATGGATTTTTAAGCTCATGAAGGGGTTTGAAATACTACACACTTGCTTGTTTAGTAGGGAATGAGAATCCAACCCCTCTCATGATTCCTATTTTCCAGAACGTTCCATGAGTCCACCTGAAAGGGACCAAGATACTCCGGAGTTGGCTGTTTGTTTCGATGATGAAATTGAGGAGGACTTTGTTGAAGAGATTGAGGACCAGGAGATTTCAGAGAATGGAAAAGAGGTACGGAATGTAACACAATCAACAAAGTAATATGGCCTCTGTCCCCTGCTATGCCATCGTATTTACTACTGTGCTTCAAGTCTAGCCCAGGAACAGGATTGAAGAATGACTCATTTAATATGAATGCCATGTCGATGAGAACCAAGAGAGGGCTCTACAATAGGAAAAATTAAATTTTCCCCAGGCTGGGGCCATTTGTGATAGCTTTTCTCGCTGTTTCTTTCAGATTTCACCAGACAGACAGATGTGTGTTCGAGCTCTCTATGACTACCAAGCAGGTCAGTTCCAGGTGTAACTCATACCATGGACCACATTACACACCTATCCCCTCTATGATGCTCTCTGAGTGTGTTAAACCTTGCTTTCTCTTTTTTTTCCCACAGAGGACGAATCAGAGATCTCCTTTGAACCAGGTGACATCATAAGTGCTGTGGAAACTGTGGACAAGGTCTGGTGGCGTGGCTTCAGTAAAGATGGACGCCTGGGACTCTTCCCAGCCAATTACGTGGAGACCATCTAGACACACACACCACAGACACACACACACACACACACACTCAGGGACTGAACACTCATTCCCCATATAGTGAAAGCACCATAGTATACATGCTGCATACATAGACCCGTTAACTTCAAATAGGCACATTGAATAACTTCCATTGGATTCCATGCGATAATTTCATTCCCCTTCCGACTCGGCTGTGTTGTGGGGGAAGCCAGTGTCTCCTGTTCTAACCACTGGTAGACTCCTAGCTGGCCGAAACACACAGTTGTGGACTAGCAAGATCCCCCCGTCCCATCCTTCACTCCACAAGGAGGAGGACTGGGAAAGAGAGGGAGCACCAGAGATGGGATGTCTGCAGGCTCAATCAGTCCCTCTTATTACAACCTAATATTCTGGTGATTGTTGTTACTATTAGCATACTGTCTGTGTGGATGTGTCGTTCCCTTGGTACATTTAACAGCGTTTTCCATGTTGTAAGGGACTGTCTTTCTTGTTCCTGTATCGGTGTTATTTTATGTGTGCATAATCTGTGTTTTATCTACACTTTTATTTTTTTAATCCAAGCAGCATGGTATTCCTATCTGATACTAATTGATAGCGTTGTGCTAATTTAACATAAACGAAAAATGCTACTTGTAAATCAAACTGTCTCTTTGAAGTGAGAGTTTTTTTTTTTTTTAAGTCATTCAGTCTTAATACACCTCTCTTGTACATAAGAATGTATAGTGACATGCATTTTGGTTTATTTTGCTTTGTCATTCTACAAGTGTGTATGGTTTGTGTTCCCTGCATTTACTCCACATTTACAAATAGTAGCCTATACCATTTACGAACTCATGATACTCTTAAACTCGAGCTCATATATATATATTACAGGTCTCATTCGTTTTTGTTCCTACATTAAAATACAAAATACTATTTTAAAGGTATATTTCGTTATTGATGAAAAACAGCATACAAAGCATGAAACGTGCAGCAGGAGGTAACTTTACATAATCATATCCTACTGTTTTGTTTTTTAAACCACCAACAGGGAAATACTACTACAAGTTACTTTGTAATCACAGAAACCTAGCCTGATGTTGGAAAAATAATTCTAATTTCATTTAATAGAACTGAACAAAAACAACCATTATGTATTTTTCCCCCATAATAATCAGCTTTGTACCAATTTTCTTTTAACGTAAAACACTTGCACATATTCATGAGAAATTGTTTTTTTTTTATTCTGAGAAATATAATGGCTATGTACATATAAATAATTTTGCAGAGTTGTCTTTTTACCAGGTAACATACTGTACATTAGCCTCGCATGTTTGAGAGAGGCTAATGTACAGTCCACACAGTGGACATTTACTTGATTATTGGTCAATTTACCCCTTTTCTAACTTTCCTCACAGGACCAGAGAAGTGAGGGTGAGACACTCATTCGGCCATCCAAATCCTTAGGCATTGTTAGTCCATATTCTGTGTCCAAAATGACGCCGTCCACCTGAGCAGTCTTGTCTGTACCACACAACCCTGTCAGACTCAGTAGAATTAGAGTTCCAGATGGGAGCAACCTTTTTCTCAGTCTGATAAGAACTCTGTGATGGGCTCAGACTTGGGGCAGACCAACAGAACATAATCAAACCTTTGAACTGATTTGGGTTCAATAGGGGGAAAAGTTCCCAAATGTTTGGGAACCTTGTTTGAACTCACCTCTGTCACTGTCATAAACGACTCCGTATTCACACGACACTCATGATGCCCTGTGTGGTTGGCCATCAATGAGGAAATAAATAGGGAGGAGTTCCCTAACACAAATCTGTGAACACATCAGTCCCTCCCATACCAGGCAACTGTAAACGCAAAGTCGTCTATGATAAGGTTAGGGATGTGGAGAGAGGTGCTTTTCTCAGCCAGCTGCACCAGGCTACCTACGTGCTCCTAAAGGTTCGCCCGGGATCTGCCCATTGGCCAAAAACCTGCCTGGTACTATCAAACTGTCATGTTGTCCCCACCCCTTGCACCCTTATACTGCAGGTTTAATGTCTCCTGTATGAACAGGCAGTAGTGGTTTATAGTTTAAAGCCCTGCAAACGGTGAGCGGTATTGTGTGCTGCAATGACCAACTAGGTCCCCTGCACTCAAGCTTGTACCACCCAGAGTCTGATTGAGTGAGGTCATGGATCTGTAATCTCCTGGTAGATAATTTTAGTCGATCCCTTTAAACCAGCAGCCAGCATGAAATTCTCAGATGAAGGTTTTAGAAATGGTCCACAGCAACGTGCTTCCTTTAGTTTTATACGTGAAAATCAAACGGTTGCCAATCAGTGGAAATGACTCGCCAGTGAAACGGGAATAAACATCACCTTCCGCCACAATCTCATTGAATTCTTGGTCTGCATGGATGGTTTTCTTCAGGAAAGCAAGTAGTAGAATGCTGAGCTTTACGATTGAAGCCATTATGTTCCAAGATTCTGTGCACTGCTTGTACACTCTGTCTCTACCTCTGTGTAAGACTGTAAATGGCTTCATATGTACTCTCCCTCATTAATCTTTGTCGTAAATTATGCAGAGATGGCGACCTTAATATTTAACTACTTCTACTCGTCTCTTTTCCTCTGAATCGTTGAGAGCGATAAATTGTTAGGAAGGTCACAGAAGTGTCACAGATTAAACATGGATGATGGGTGAAAATCAACGCTTTAATAAATTAAAAAAAGAGCACTTTTTAAAGCTCTCATTCACGTAACTTGGAGTCATGGGCGGCAACCTCATACTAACAGTTTCATCTCATTGGGCTGAGTCCTAAACCTTTTAGGTTCACACTAAGAATGAATAGTTTCAATACCGGGAATGATTTATATTTATCCCAAAAGTCCTTGGAAATACTGCAAAAATCAGAAGTGCTCATTTTAAAGCATTTAAAACCAAGATGTGGTCACTATTCCAGGATTCTCCCAAAATAAAATTGTTGCTGTGTCACATTTCCAGCATGGCTGCACCACTATGTAAAGATTATACTGCTCGGAAACAGATATTTATTCTGAACAAAAATATAAACACAATATGCAAACATTTAAAAGATTTTACTGAGTTACAGGTCATTTAAGGAAATCAGTCAATTTAAATCAAATAATTAGGCCCTAATCTATGGATTTTACATCAGCCATGGGTGGGCCTGGGAGGGCATAGGGCCACCCACTTGGGAGCCAGGCCCAGCCAATCAGAATGAGCTTTTCCTCACAAAAGGGTTTTATTACAGACAGAAATACGCCTCAGTTTCATCAGTTGTCCAGGTGACTGGTCTCAGGCGATCCCGCAGGGGAAGAAGCCGGATGTAGAGGTCCTGGGCTGGCGTGGTAACACGTGGTCTGAGGTTGTGGTGCTGGTTGTATGCACTGCCAAATTCTCTAAACCAATGTTGGAGGTGGCTTATGGTAAAGAAATGAACATTACATTCTCTGGCAACAGCTCTGTTGGACATTCCTGCAGTCGGCATGCCAATTGAGCGCTCTATCAAAATTTGAGACGTCTGTGGCATTGTGTGGTGTGACAAAACTGCACATTTAAGAGTGGCATTTTACTGTCTCCATATCAACTTTGTAATGGCAGTCAAACAAAAGTCAAATGACCGAAATTGCTAAACTTGCTAGATAACCTCCAACAAATGACAGATGATCTCCTATTTGGCAAAATCGAGTTAATGATTATACAGATAGCAGATCAGCTCATGAATAACGGTGAGATGAAGAGAGGAAATTGTTTAAATATCAAGATATCTTAACGGGGACCAACTCTGTTTAAAAAAAAATATTGAATTCTCTACCGAAGCTCTAATACGGGCAGCAATACGAGCAGAGAAGCTGGGGACATGTTATAGCCGTATTATCACATGCATAGGTGAGACGTGCTTTGATAATGCAACCTATGGATTACAGAATAAAGTTAGGAATTTTCAGGATTTGAGTGGGCTAGGAACAATAGGAAAATATCCTAGGCTCTACTGTATATAAGGCTATAAAGCTACTACGTGAGTCAATAGATAATAGGTTACAGTTGATTTAGCCTACATAATTGCATGGTAAATGTTTCAGATCAGTGATAGATGAGCAAAAGAACAAATGAGCAACCACTTCCACTTGTCCAGCCAGAAATCAATTAACCAAATATATAGACAGATTCAGTGAAACAAAATCACATTGATTGATTATCAGACAAGTCCCAGGCTTTTGGTCAGGAGTAGGACAGGCTACTTACTACGCAAGTGAAGTGCAAAGAGACTTGTATAACATAATAGCAAAATGTTTTGATCAGCTAATATATACTACATGTCCAAAAGTATGTGGACACATGCTCGTCGAACATCTCATTCCAAAATCATGGGCATTAATATGTAGTTAGTCCCTCCTCTGCTGCTATAACAGCCTTCCGTTCTGGGAAGGCTTTCCAATAGATGTTGGAACTTTGCTGCTGGGATTTAATTCCATACAGCCACAAGAGCATTAGTGAGCTTGGCACTGATGTTGGGCGATTAGGCCTAGCTCCCAGTCGGTATTCCAATTAATCTCAAAGGTGTTCGATGGGGTTGAGGTCAGGTCTCTGTGTAGCCAGTCAAGTTCTTCCACACCGATCTCGAAGAAAAAAAAACATTTCTGTATGGACCTCACTTTGTGCATGGGGGCATTGTCATGCTGAAACAGGAAAGGGCCTTCCCCAAACTGTTACCACACAGTTGGAAGCACAGAATCATCTAGAATGTCATTGTATGCTGTAGCGTAAAGATTTCCCTTCACTGGAACTAAGGGGCCTATCCCAAACCATCAAAAACAGCCCCAAACCATTATTCCTCCGCTGTGATGTTCTCAAAATCAGTTTAAATCAATATAGCCGAGTTAACTAGAAATCTGGCCTTTTTTAGGATTCGGGCTCATTCAATGTCTGTTATGTCGGATCAGGCCCGGGCTTGTCAAGTAAAGAGGCACTGAGTTTTAAGGTAGGCCTTGAAATACATCCACAGGTACACCTCCAATTGACTCAAATGATGTAAATTAGCCTATCAGAAGCTTCTAAAACCATGACATAATTTTCTGGAACTTTCCAAGCTGTTTAAAGGCAGAGTCAACTTAGTGTATGTAAACTTCTGACCCATTGGAATTGTGATACAGTGAATTATAAGTGAAATAATCTGTCTGTAAACAATTGTTGTACAACTGACTTGTGTCATGCACAAAGTAGATGTCCTAACCGACTTGCCAAAACTATAGTTTGTTAACAAGACATTTGTGGAGTGGTTGCAAAACGAGATTTAATGACTCTAACCTATGTGTATGTAAACTTCCGACTTCAACTGTAGGAAATGTTTCCCTATACATTTCTAGATATCTCACATCTGTGATTAGTATCTATAATATTGCCCCCTACTGTACAATGGCCCTAACTTCAGTACCTATACAAGGCTTTGTAAAAACAAGCAGTTATCCCGGTCTGTGAAAACAATTTTAACATGTGACTCTGCATAAAACCAACAAGGACTGGTCAGACTTTATGCCACATGATGTTTGCCTATAATGATTTGCTAAACCTATAAAGGCGTTTTGAAGCCCTTGATTATGCCTAAAGGTTATAGCCTAATTTGATTAAAGTGTGACTACGAATCATCGCACGTAAGAAATGTTTTAACTGATGCAATAAAGTGAGATTGGTCGTTATCTTAGCCTGCTGTTTGACGACCTTTTCACTATACAGGAAGTGTGAGATCATTCCCTGATAAAACACTGTTAAGTAAGCTGAAATTGTCTTCTGAAAAATCCATCTTTGGCCAGACTAACTCTGCAGCACACAAATGTCCCCGATAACTAATAACTACCATAGTGCACCTAATCAAATAGTAATCTGGCATTACTAAAGGTGGACATTACATTACATTTACATTTAAGTCATTTAGCAGACGCTCTTATCCAGAGCGACTTACAAATTGGTGCATTCACCTTATGACATCCAGTGGAACAGCCACTTTACAATAGTGCATCTAAATCTTTTAAGGGGGGGTGAGAAGGATTACTTTATCCTATCCTAGGTATTCCTTAAAGAGGTGGGGTTTCAGGTGTCTCCGGAAGGTGGTGATTGACTCCGCTGTCCTGGCGTCGTACTTCCAACCATCCAGGAACAGTTTGGTGACGAACAATGCCTTTTCCAGCATGATGGAGCACCTTGCCATAAGGCAAAAGTGATAACTAAGTGGCTCGGGGAAAAGAACATTGATATTTTGGGTCCATGGTCAGGAAACTCCCCGGACCTTAACCAAATCAAATCAAATTTTATTTGTCACATACACATGGTTAGCAGATGTTAATGCGAGTGTAGCGAAATGCTTGTGCTTCTAGTTCCGACAATGCAGTAATAACCAACAAGTAATCTAACTAACAATTCCAAAACTACTGTCTTATACACAGTGTAAGGGGATAAAGAATATGTACATAAGGATATATGAATGAGTGATGGTACAGAGCAGCATAGGCAAGATACAGTAGATGGTATCGAGTACAATATATACATGAGATGAGTATGTAAACAAAGTGGCATAGTTAAAGTGGCTAGTGATACATGTATTACATAAGGATGCAGTCGATGATATAGAGTACAGTATATACGTATGCATATGACATGAATAATGTAGGGTAAGTAACATTATATAAGGTAGCATTGTTTAAAGTGGCTAGTGATATATTTACATCATTTCCCATCAATTCCCATTATTAAAGTGGCTGGAGTTGAGTCAGTGTCAGTGTGTTGGCAGCAGCCACTCAATGTTAGTGCTGGCTGTTTAACAGTCTGATGGCCTTGAGATAGAAGCTGTTTTTCAGTCTCTCGGTCCCAGCTTTGATGCACCTGTACTGACCTCGCCTTCTGGATGATAGCGGGGTGAACAGGCAGTGGCTCGGGTGGTTGTTGTCCTTGATGATCTTTATGGCCTTCCTGTAACATCGGGTGGTGTAGGTGTCCTGGAGGGCAGGTAGTTTGCCCCCGGTGATGCGTTGTGCAGACCTCACTACCCTCTGGAGAGCCTTACGGTTGAGGGCGGAGCAGTTGCCGTACCAGGCGGTGATACAGCCCGCCAGGATGCTCTCGATTGTGCATCTGTAGAAGTTTGTGAGTGCTTTTGGTGACAAGCCGAATTTCTTCAGCCTCCTGAGGTTGAAGAGGCGCTGCTGCGCCTTCTTCACGATGCTGTCTGTGTGAGTGGACCAATTCAGTTTGTCTGTGATGTGTATGTGATGTGGACACACAGATGACAGGTGGAGATCCTTTAAATACAGCTTCTGTTCACTTCACATCAACTGTCACCATTTTTTGGGGTCAAGTGCATATTGTTTTTCAGATAGTAGTAGTCAGATTTGCCAAAGAAATCACAGGTTTTATACTTTTTGTTTGAGTACACGCTGGATCAAGTAATATATCTGTGTGAACACTGTTTACATAAACTAACTTTTTACAAAATGCCCCTTGCATGGTCGCTGCTAGGTTTATGGAACAGATTGTGTTACAATTTAGATTTGGTGAAAACTAACTATTCCTTGGGCCCCATGTGATGTTACATATTCAATCCCGGTTCAATATTAAAATATACACTGATAAATAAACAAGGCTATGCAATTGGTAACATATTAGGTATTCAGACATAAGGTCTACATTACGAAAAGGTACTATAGATTTCATCCCTCCACACTGACCCTGTGTACTGAGACAAAATGGTCATATCTGAGGTTAAGATGAAGCGCATTATGTGTTGAAGTGTGTTGCAGTCATTCTAATCAGCAGTAAAGAGAAAAAAAACAAGGCTGTTGTAATCACGCATAGCCATGTATGTTTGTAGTACAATTATACACATTAGATTAGAATAGTCAACTCACTGGAGTATTATGTGTTTGAAGATACCCCTCTGTGTGTTCAAATCCGTAAAGAAAATGCAATGAAGATTACAAAACTGCTGTGTAACATGACAGATTTAATTAGCTTTCTGTGGATCGAGTGGCTTTGCTTACCTTTTTCTGAAATAGCCTCCAAGTCAGTAGCATCGTCTGAGATGCTCTTCTCAATTTTAAGAGTCTTAATTGAAACAGAACAAGAACAAAATAACATATACATTTCAAGCATGATCAAACTATAGTAAGCATACGAAATACACTTTATATATATATATATAAAACGTTAATCAAATACAACCATCGACTATTTCCTAAATGCTGTTGCTCTAAGATGGCAACGGAGCGTGAATGCACATGTGAAAATTGAATATCAACAGGGAATCTGTCAGCGTTTGTAATTGATTAACGTTTTATTAAAACGTATGGATTTAGGCAAAACAAAGGCGCGCATCAACAGAGGACAAACATAGGTAGTATTGTAACGGGGTCGTTACATTGTAGACGCGTAGCTGGGCGCAGCCAAGACAACCTGATCACCCAACGAATTTAAAGCTGGATCTATCATTTTTTTTGCCGAAAAAATCACGACTTGCCAGAAAATGTGAACAATAGTGTTTGTGGACAGAGGGACGTACATTCGTTGCCAAGCCAACGTGCCAAAATTTTTGTCGCAGCTTTTTAACGTCATCATTATTTAGGAACGTCAGCGACGCTTCAGTGAAAACTCAACAATCAAAGCTGTGAGAGCAGCCACATTTCTGCTTATTCATGGCAAATGGGTGTAAAGATATGCTTTTTGCTCGTGGAGCTGGACAAGTAAGTTATAATTTATATAGTTACTCAGTAAGTAGATAACTGCGTAGATTGGCTTGCTAACTAGTAGCTATTGTTGAATTTAAGCTAATGGTTGCAGATTCGCTAGATACCAACTAAGTTAGCCACCTAGCTAGATAGATAGCGAGCTACTCGGTATAGCACCGGAGTTTTAGTGTTAGCAGCACAGATGTAGGGTTACTTTTCATAATCTTGTTAGTGTTAGTGGTAATAAATCAGATTGCCAGTTGATATGCCAGCACCAGTCACTAAAAAGACGGATGGCCAATTCCAAATGTAGTTAGCGGGAACCAGGAAGGTCACATAGCATTGGATATGTTTTACTATCTAGCAATTACCTGCTAGTTAGCTTGGCCAACTAGTTATGACACATTTATTATGCAGCTATGAATATTAAGCAGTGCATCACGACAAGCTAGATGGCATTTTGGCTATCAGGTAGAAAGCATAATGTAAGGGATGGATCGAAATGTACAGAATGCTTACATGGAGGAAAATGGGGCAGGGTCATGCTTTTTCCATTTCAGTCGACGGGAGGGGTCGTGTTATTTATAATTTGTTACATTTCAATATTTCTCAGTGTTTTAGAATTAGTTGCTTATGAGGCTATATATCGATGTGTGCCAGATGCTGCCCCTCATCTCTGATTCTCCGCGGGGCGCGATTTCAAGTGCGCCTATAGGCTATTTAGTGTGGTCTCAATTAAATTATCTATAGGCTCGGAGAAGCACAGCGCGCAATTATATTTATAAGATAGCTGCTGGGATGGTGTAAATACAACTGCATTACACTGCTGTGGATATTCCAATCTGCTCTTGCTGATCAAATACTTTTTGTGTGCTGCCTAACAATTGGTGGTAATTCAGGAGGAGAGTCAAAGGTCGCCCCCCACAAAAAAAAAAAAAATGTCATTAGGCCTATGCACTATCTATGTTCTGTTCACTTTAAGAGAGCGTAGTGATGAGATGGAGGACCGGAGTTTAACTTTGATAGTTTGCTACTACCATAATAGTTTTGTATTAAAAGCAATATGTTTATTACCCATTATTACCCATTTGGGGCGGCAGGGTAGCCTAGTGGTTAGAGCGTTGGACTAGTAACCGGAAGGTTGCAAGTTCAAACCCCCGAGCTGACAAGGTACAAATCTGTCGTTCTGCCCCTGAACAGGCAGTTAACCCACTGTTCCTAGGCCGTCATTGAAAATAAGAATTTGTTCTTAACTGACTTGCCTAGTTAAATAAAGGTAAAATTAAAAATGTATTTTTCTGCGTTAATGACCTCACAATAACTTACAAGTAACTTACATTGTGGTGCTGAAACTTCAAACAGCATCGCGGCACAATCAATCTGAAATGGACAGCTTATGGTGCTGCAAGTAAGCAAATTTGAGTAAGGCTAAATTCATTTCAACCATCTTCATTTTAATTATACTTTACTAACAACAAGCGGGCTTTGTGTTGGAGCCTATTTCATCCTATTTAAGAAATGGGTCATGTAATTAGCTACGTTACATGCCCACGGAGAGAGCATTGCATTGTAGATTTTCTAGTTGACTTGAGCTGTAACAGATTTCCACCATGATTTTCTGTTTTGCTATCAACCATATTATAATGTCAAATTGAAACATTTGTTCACAAAAAAAAAATATTCTCACATATTAGTGTTATTCAACACCCTAAATTAAAGGAATGAGTGGGTTTGGGTGGGTTTTACATTAAGGAACCTTCTAACTTATGTAACCATACCAACCGTAACATATCACTCTAATTTGAGTATCCCTGATTTACATTTACTGTGTTACGTTTAGTCTATGAGACCAGCCGGGGAAAGACGTGACTGATGCATAGGGGAATATCATTGTTTTGTTTCTTTGACATTGAGGCTGAGATGCAACCTTTTATAGCTGAGGAAACTAAAAATAGGCTTTGCTTGGGAAGTCATTTAATTTGGTCACTACCAATTGATTAAAGAGCGCTTTTAGGGAAACACTTGACACCTTCTCTCGTTAGGTTAAACCACGGTAAAGGAGTAGTAGTTAAAGTTCACATTTTTCTGCGTCAGTAGGCCTACTCTGTCTGGTAGGCCTAACTTTTGAAAGTACCATACTCAGATTCTTAATGACTTCTCAGATTGAACTATTTGCAAACAGGGACAGTTTCGTTGCAAACAAGACACACTGATTTGGCATTGGAGAAATATAAGATGAACACGCAAGCCTATATCTCTGTCCATTCTTAGCCTGTAATTTGTGTGATTTGTGTGAAATGAAAAAAAAAGATGCTGCTAATATGTAACATGGTGGAGAATTGCATGAAATGTTTATAAAAGGCTATTTTTTTCTTGAACCTGCAAATACGATGATAGATTCATGCAGTGCTTTTACTATAAAGGAGATCTTTCCACCCCTACTGTTGTCCACGGTACTCTGCGAACCCACAACCGTTTTCTCCATTGTAACCCTCATTATAAATGACATGCTTACTCTAAGTCTCTCAGAGGATTGATTTGTTCCTCTGATTGTATTTATTTTTCTCCCAGAGTGACGATTCTGACATTTGGGATGACACTGCACTGATAAAGGCCTACGACAAAGCAGTTGCATCATTCAAGGTGCCTCCACAGTGTTATTATAGCGTTCTGTTGACTGTGTTCTTATTTTCCTCACATGGATTGACAATTGGGTTGAGAAACATGCATCAGTATCAGGTCATTACAGCTACAGTTTGTGCATTATGGCAGGCAAACATGTCTCCTGAAGTAGCATCTCAGAAAAGCTTCTGTGAAAATGTCCTGTTATCCCCCTCTGATGTCATGCTCACGTTTTGATACCTTTTTGTAACCATTGATCCTGACTGTCAGACTGCCCTGAAGGGGGAGGAGGACACCACAATCCCAAAGAAAGACAACCCCGTAAAGAAACGGAAAAACCACAAAAAGAACCGCAGCAGAAAGAGAAGTAGTGCTCCTTCCGATAAAGAGGTAGGCACTGCGCGATAATACAAGTACTTTTAAATGAAAGGGTCTAACCTAACAGATGTACAACGACTACTGTGTTGCAGTGGAGAGTCGGCGAGCCCTGCTGTGCCTACTGGTCTGAAGACGGCAAGCTCTACGCTGCCACTATCTCCTCCATAGACGAGAAGCGGGGCACCTGTATAGTTGTGTTCACAGACTATGGGAACGAGGAGGAGCTGAATCTCTGTGACCTTCTGACCGAGAGCTCAGAGGTAGAGGAGGAAGCCCCCGACAAGGTACGTTAAGGATGTTTGTGAAGGTGTCCCGAAGTGTATGATTGGTTTTGTAACTACTGAAGAGAATAGACGGTTAGCCTAGTGGAACTCAGCAGTAGGCATAGAAGTCAGACTTCAATTACTTTTGAATGGGGACATCTTTTGGAGTGTTCTTATTTCTCTTTCTGTAATGCAGGTTAAAGAAGCAGAGTCTTCTACAAAGGAGAGCGATCGGTCGTCCGCCCCTCACAGTCATGTGCCACGCTCTAAACCCAAGTCCAAATCCCCCAAAGTACCTCCAATGTGGGGTCCAGGTTTCCCTGGCTTTCCCCCAGGTCCCCCTCCCATGCCTGGCTTCAGAATGGTAAGTAGACCCTAATTGTAGGTTGTCAGTCACTGTTCATCCATGCATTACTTGTTAACATACGAAAAAGCCCCAACACATTTAGGTGAACTTTTACTTTAACTTTCATTTGGAAGTTGCTTAAACAGGTAGAGGTGGCATTTGAAACATGGCATCTTGTATGTGTGGATGGAATAAATCCTTTATTTGAGAATGGAGTGTGCATAATTTTAGAGTGTTGTTCTGTCTACAGGGAGACACTAGGCGACCTGGGGCCTCCGGGCCTGCCCCTCCGGGATGGCATCCCATGATGCCCTCTGGGCCACCGGTAAGGTAGATTCTAGAGCACAGAAATATTCTCTGGCATTTGAAATGTTGGCCGTAGAGATCAGACTCTATTCTCATATCTTATGACGCTTATTGAGCAGTGTCGCTGTTACATTTCTTCATGCAACGTTCTGAAAGATGCACCAGTCTGAACATGGTTGTTTTGTCTCTTGTCAGATGATCCCTCCCCCTCCCCCCATGAGTCCAGACGGAGAGGACGATGAGGCCTTGGGAAGTATGCTGATCGCCTGGTACATGAGTGGATACCACACCGGATACTACCTGGTACAGTTGCATGCCATCCGCATCATGTCTTGCATGCTGTAGATGAGACAGGAATTGCTTATTACTGATGTTTAAGTTGAATAATTCACTATCTAATACGCATAGCGGTATCTACATGGATACACGTTCTGTTCTTATTTTATAACTCTGGTTTGTTTTTGTTCTACCTTTTTTTGTTATTTTAAGTATTACATTGTTATTCATTACTGCATTGTTGGGGTTAATTCTTGCAAGAAAAGCATTTCACTGTACTTGTGCACAGTACTTGTGCATGTGAAAACCTGACGAATCTGGAGCATGGTTCCATGGATCGCGTGAAGATTGATCGGAAATACATTTTTAGTTCAATACCAGGTGTAAACGGGTTTTCCGACGCAAAAGGAAGTCTGTGCCTAAGTTGCTTCTTTTCTTTTCCGTTATAGGGGTTAAAGCAAGGCCGCAAAGAAGCTGCTGGAAAGAAGGCTCACCACAAGTGAAAAGGGGGACTTCGTCCTTACCTGGTAAATAAATGATAATTAGCCGTTTTTTAGTCATTTACTAAACTGACTTACTTTAGTGTTTTTTTTATTTTTATTGTGTTGTAGCCATTACCTGCTCGGGAAAGGATTCCATTGAAATCTTTCTTGACCGACTTCCATGAGCCTCAGATGTTTCAATTGCCACTTTATGGAAAGAATATAATGATAATTTTCTTGCCATTTCAGACAAACCGTCAACTAATATCTTCAAAACGTTTGTGTTAATCCCGCCACAAAAATAATGACCTTTGTGTTCTGCTGCGGGTCCTAGGTGTTTGTCTCCATCCCAGATGCAGAGGACTGGAGTGCTGTGAATGAATTGTAACATGTGTGAATGAACTCTTGTTTCAAAGCCTCCATGTTTTTCAGGGTTATGTTTTGTATTCTTTGTAAATAAACCCAAATAAAGGCTCTTAGCTCAACATTTGCTTTTACATGTTACCTGTATTTTGTTTAATACGTGTGAGTATTCAATTAGTCGATCTCGCAATCAGAGAGGAGGCAAAGCGAGCTGAATTGACCTAAAACAATTGTCCACGTGAGATCACGCCATTTTTTGTATGGAGGTTTATGTGAGAGTGTCAAATTACGTGAGGCTTATTTGATCGAATATAAGTTTTGTACTGATATGAGCAGATGTGCGTGGTATTCTGTTAACTTTGAGAAAAACACATTCGTTGTGCCTGTATTTCCACGTGCGCATCTATCTACCCTCTCATTGGCTAGAATGGTCCTGATCTCGCCTCCTGCTTCCATCTTTGAGGACATGTTTTCCCATTTTGCGAGTTGGCATTCGACTTTCTTGTCAACATGGTAGATCAGCTTTGGTACAATCACCTTGATGTATTTCTTTTTGACCTTTATTTAACTAGGCAAGTCAGTTCAGAACAAATTCTTATTTTCAATGACAATTCAGGGGCATATTTTTACCTTGTCGGCTCGAGGATTCGAATTTGCAACCTTGCGGTTACTAGTCCAAAGCTCTTGCCGCTAGGCTACGCTGCTGCAGTAACAGTTCCTCCCCAGTAGATGGCAGGGTAGTCCTGTACACACTGAAGAAGTAATGTTACAGCAATTGTTTCAAAGTTCCATTTGTGAGTGATGTTTTGCCACCTGTTTTCTATGTTGGCCGGCAACATCTCATAAATGGCATATATTATAAACATATACCGACCATAATCTGTAAGAAGACACTCATATCAATAATTTCCTCGTCCTCGTTTGCTGTTTAAACTTGTTTTGTTTGGCTAATAAAAGGTGAAATTTACTTCAAACTACTTTTGGGTACCTTGTTACCATTACAATTACGAAATCCATTTCTAGCAAAGAAAATGTGTCATCTGCTTGACACATTAAAATACTTCACTTAGAGATCACAAAGTCAGCTAATTTCCACTCCATTCAGATGCAAATCCGTTCGATTCATACACTGTCTTAGCTGGATGTCATGTTTTCATTTTCACCTGCCCTTCCCTTATCTACACTGAAATTATATCATTTCACTAGTCCTATATTATGAATCATTTTGTTCTTTCTTGCATAGCTCATTAGTATACACGTGGTTAAATATATCTATTGTGGGTACTAGGATACAGCAATGCACAGTGAGGAACTAATAAATACCATCAAAGGATACTGTACAACTTACAATAATGAAACACCTTGTGAAACAGCTGTGAAAACCAACCTGGCCATGTTTAAGATTTTAATATCTAAACTTTGAATTATTTTTTGGTACCAGTTGTCATTAATTTATTTTCACAGATTTGTTGTACATTCACATGGCAATCAGACTAAAATACTGAATTCTTGTGTGTGGAATATAGAGTGGTTGCTGTGTGGGTGGGAGGTTCTGCCTGCCACTTATTCTCAACAGGAAGCCAGTCTCGGAAAGGGGGACTTGAAGAGGGAGACTGCAAAGTCCAAGCACTGCTGCTCTCTTTGTTCTGAGCGTTTGCAGTGCTAGTGTTTTTAGTTAATCTGTGTATCCTCACATATTATGTGCCCAGTATGATAGAGCAAGAAAACGTTCTTAGCAGGTAATGACAACATGACAACAACAGTAGCTGTAGATGATGTAATGAAAAGTCGGAGAATGGTTGGTAATGGAGGAACGCCAGGTGGATCCACATCTGGGTGTTGGGCAGAACCCCCTGGCTCCTGGAGAACAGGAGCAGAGTTAAAGAGAACAGGGTAGGAGACAGCGATGTAAACAAGCAAACACACAGGTTACACTTTACTGTGAGAAGATTTGATAAATTAGTGCAGTGTTATAAATGGGAGATGTGTACTTTTCAACCGTTTTGGAAGGTATAGCCTACCTCCAAGCTGCTCCGACTCAGCACAGAATCAGACTGATCTGAACTCACTAACACATTTCATACAATTATATGATTTCAGGGTGGAATCCTTTAGTAATTACTTTAAACATATACATTCCCTTAACTACATTAAAAGATAAATAGCCTACCTACAGTATAGGTTACATAAGCCTATATTTCTATGACATTGAAATACATTTCATGTTTACTCAATTGAGTTTTATTTTCCTATTTGGCTACTGGCAGTCATTTTTGACTCAATATATTTCATGATGTGTAGCCTAAAAGGCTTGCAATGATGTGCCAAATCTACTAACTAAGCTAACATATGGAATTGTTTTAAGTTGGTCATACCATGGATCATTTTCCTATTTGATTTTGAAGTTTATGACCCATGTAGCTATCCGCCAAAGAGATATATGAAAAGATATAAAATATTTAATTTGGCCTTTACTGCTATAGCCCATATAAACGCATTTAATAACGCATTCATAAATAGCAAATCAGACAGTATAATATTTTGAAGTGTCTGTCCTATATCTACAATATATAAGAAAGCTCAGGAAATCGATATATATATATTTTTACGTTTTGGATACCGGTACTGGCTACCCAAACCTTTTGTATACTACAGACAGAAGTTGGCTCATCGGTGGTACTGACTTCAGTCTCAATCGACCACATCCGCCTATGTAACATCTGCTGTGGAAAGTGGCAGAGATACAGTCCTGTGGGGCCTAAACCTTTCGGTTTTCGTGAGAAGACCGATTTTCGGGATGTCTCCTGGTCGTATTAACAGGACTGTATCTCTACCACTTTCCACAGTAGATGAGTTACATAGGTGGATGTGGTGGATTAAGACTCAGGCCTTTGTTTTTTTTGTATAGGCTCTCTCTAATTTAAACTGAAGGATTTTGATGTGGATTGTTTTATTGTTTAATGTCGACCCTATAGGTTTTTAAAACACTCGTAAGCCTTAGTTCCATCTTTACCGGGAAACCGGGTCCAGCAGAACAAGGCAGAATCCCTGCCTACATGCAGCGCAAAACAAGACATCACCGGTAGAGGTCTCAACTGGGATAGTCCAAAAGTTATGTCGGGCACCACAGTCACACACAGTGGGCACACCAGGGAATTTAGAGCTTTCTGGAAATTATGCAAGGAGTCTGTAAGTATTCCTCTATGAATAGTTTGTTATTTGTAGTTGAAAAATAGTTGAGAGTAGCCTAAACATAATTGTGTCCTTTCGAGAAATGTTGATGTAGTTGCGCACCTGGATAAGCTACTTCCAAAAGGATCTCCACACCAGCGCGCTACCAATAGGACGTTTCATACAGCAAGAAGTATTTTGATTATAACCCGCAAGCTTGCAATGTTTTGCCGAACTCAAACAACAAGAGCCACGATTGCCCGTGGTTCAGCCCTTGAAATGGAGATACGGCGAGGGAAGCTCAGACGGAGTGTTTTCTTTGACACTTTACAGGTAAATTGAGGTTATTGTTATCGAGGACAAACGTAGGGTTTTGTTTACTGTCATTTGGTCGTTGCGCTCTGTATCCGCACTATGATTGCGCTGCAATCACGATGAGAAACGTGTTGTGCTGGGCAATGGCAGGTACAAAGTTGTCCCCGAATCCGTGATACATTGTAGCCGCTAATGCCTAGTGTATTTTTCTTTCATTGAAATGTGCAACAATTTAATGGTAGGGGTCCGTGTATCGTCTCGTCATTGGTTATTTGATTCAGAAGACAAAGTGGAAAAATGGAAAACACCTAGATTTTCATTTTGAGTTTATGAATTTGAAAAAAGAAAATCAACTTGTTTTCTCATTTATTGTGTTAAAATTGGACATGGAATAACAAACAAATAACACATTTTATTCACATTTTCCATTTTCGTTTTTTGTTTTGTTCATACCTGGAGACTCATAGAATATTCACAGGGCTTGGGAGGGGTGTTTACAGCCTAGGTTGGCAACACAGATAATGGATTAGACTGTGTGAGTGTGACAGGAAGATAAAAAATACTCATGTTAGCTAAAATGTAGACCTTATCATGAAATTAGCATGCCAATAGAACAAACTCAACAACTGAACGGTTGGCTTGCATTAGCTAGCTCAAGCTGGCTACTGTTTAGCTAGCAGGCTGGCTGGTTAGCTAGCCCTACCTGTCTACTGGCTATAGTCATGTTAGCTAGTGGAAGTGTTAGTCCCTCAACATGCTACAAGATGAAGCTCCCTGGTCAGAGCTACCATCTGAAGAAAGGTGAGATTTACATTTACATTTACATTTAAGTCATTTAGCAGATGCTCTTATCCAGAGCGACTTACAAATTGGTGCATACACCTTATGACATCCAGTGGAACAGCCACTTTACAATAGTGCATCTAAATCTTTTAGGGGGTGAGAAGGATTACTTATCCTATCCTGGTATTCCTTAAAGAGGTGGGGTTTCAGGTGTCTCCGGAAGGTGGTGATTGACTCCGCTGTCCTGTCTGTGAAAGGTGAGATTTCTCCATTACTTTCTGTAGTTAACTTAGCTAGACCTTCTGAGTGGATGATGGTGCTTATTGACTGATTAATAATGAACTGCAGTTACTATCTGGTACTTTTACCGATCTGGCACTTTTACCGATCTGGCACTTTGCATAGCTGCTTACACATAATGCTTACACATGCAACCATATCAAATTAAGCTATAGTCAGTGATTGTGTGTGTGTGTGTGTGTGTGTGTGTGTGTGTGTGTGTGTGTGTGTGTGTGTGTGTGTGTGTGTGTGTGTGTGCGTCGTGCGTGCGTGTGTGTGTGTGTGCGTGCGTGCGTGCGTGCGTGTGTGTGTGTGTTGAATGTTCCCGCAGGGGAAGGGCACAGTATGGTATCTGAGCAGATCATCATGAATTTCATGTAGTTACATTAGCCACTCACTCACTCACTCACTCACTCACTCACTCACTCACTCACTCACTCATAGGACCATTCACACAGTTTTCATTCCCTATCCAGTGGACATCATGCTTTCAAGGTCCTGCACTACTGCCTCCTACAACACCATGATGAGAAGCGATAAGCCTGTCTCCATGACTATAAGTCAACATATCTCTCTAACCCTGCTGTACCCTACAGTGCTGAAACAATATGACTCTAGAACAGTTTTACACTATTTTTAAATGGAATGCTCGATAGTGATTATTCTCTCTCTGTCTTGACCATCCTCACAGTTCACTCGCAGATGGTATGTAGGCTGGTTGATGGCACCTTTCATGTCTGAACATATCAGAATGCTTGGACCTCAGCTGAGACCATCCTTTCCTTTCCTGTCACAGAATTTGAATGATCCCTCAACTGCCCTATGCTCTCTCCTTCTCTCCAGGATACATTAGATGAAATTGTTTTGTTGTTGGCATCCCCTCATCCTACATTTTCTCACTTTTGTTCAACTGCTTTTTTGATTAAATCATTTTAATTCAATGTTTAAATAGATGATTTTTTGTGAAAGTTGACAGATGTTGACAGATGTGGAGAGACGTGGTGGGGAGAAAGTGGATAGATGGAGGTAGATTGGTTTGGTTGAAGAAACTCCCTCTCCCCCTACCTCCCTTCCTTCACTTAAAAGTGAATGCCCCTCCACCAGGACTGCCGCACAGAAGAACTTCCAAGCTGCGCAGAGATGCAAGAAATTGAACTTCACAGAGTTCACCTCATTAGTTTGCACTGTATAGATACATGTTTTTTTCTCGGTGATAGAATAAACATTTCATCAGACCCTTTCCAATGCTACAAAACAAAAAAAAACTATAATGTTGCAAGATTGAGTCTATGATTTTGTTGTAGGCAGAGGGCAACGGAGTAGAATTATATTGGCAGGGGTAGTAGCCCATGAGGGGCCTTTCAATCACCCGTAGAGAATGTGCTTTTCAGATCAGAGCAGCGCATGTGAACATTTGTTGATATTCCTTTCTAGCTATTGTGTTATTAGCCCAGTTATAGATAAGTATAGGTCAGCAATGAGGAGTTATTGCTTTCTACAAGAGCACAAAACAAGTAGGCTACATTTCAAGCTGTATGTTCAGACATTCACAGAAATAGGGACAGCATAACACAATCCTCCAAACCGGGAAATGTAGGCTACATCTGTCCTAGTGCTACCTGAGGAAAGAGTGACCTAACACAAGCAGGTAGTATTTAGCTGACAGGAACCATAATACGATTAGCTACTATTTACAATGCATCACATCACAGGTGACCTCACCAGTGATCTAAATAATTGAGTAAAACACTTTCTAAATATCGAAAGTAAATCTGCCAATGGGTAGTTTGTGCGCACCACCATGTTTGTTTTTTCACGTCAACCAAACATGACAATATGAGTTTGGTCTGTTTGCAGTTTGCATGTTGAAGGGGGTGTGACAACTATGATCATTCACTTCCAGAAGTTTACTCGAAAGACGAGTGAACCATTCCTTCACCTCATTATAACATCTTTGGTCTGACAGATGTTTACGTGACACCCAGAATGCATTGTATAATGTCAGCGAACATGGCGCCACACATAGCTGGCAAATAGCTTAGCATTAGCTCATCATAATCAGTACAACCTTCCAAAAAGTATTTTACACCCATCATAGGTGTCGGAATTCATTATATAATCGGAATGCATTATTTGTCACCAGTACATTTGAAGAAAACTGTACATACATACATACATACATACATACATAATGTATGTTACAGAACAACACGATATACAGTAAATAAGGCACTTATTTTGATAGGAATTCACACGTCCCAAGTTATTATTTGTAAGGTAAACAACAATGAAGGCAATGCGAGCGTCAGCCAGACAATGTGCCAGTTCTGCAGAAACACTGGGAAAGTGATTGGGCTCTTTTCAAAAAGACAAGTTTGTCTGGCTCAGTGAAGCCTCAAACATAAATTGTCCACAACAGTGAAATGAGATACTTCAATGTGAATTAATGAGGTGGAACACACCTCAATTCAAACTGTTGTTAGAAAATAAAACTTGTTAGAAAATCATTTGAAATTGACAAGTTGAACCTGCTTATAGATAATTAGCAGGCAGTGAGTGTTAACTGTACTATTGCATAGCTATCACATTTTGAAAAGTGAGTGCCTTCTGACATCATGTGAAAAAACAACTCACGCTGGGGTGACAGAGATATTTGGAACTCACATGTGAAAAAGTTAAAGGGACAGTGTTGTATTTTGAGACAGACTTGAATATGCAAATAAGCCAATAGGTTGAGGGGTAGCCTACATTGTCTAATCCTCTATTTGGTAACAATAATTCATTTTATTTTGTAAAGTACAATGCAATTTACAGTCACCTATTTGGCCCATGGTGTTACAGACCAAGTAAAAAATAATGAATGTCAAGCCCTTCATCATGTAAAAACATTTTAAAAGTCTCATGCAATGTAGGCCTGCATTGAACACCACATATAGGCTACTGTGGGCTATATTATAGAAATCAAAAGCTATTTCCAAGTGAACATGTTATGTGATTTGCTTCATTGGCTTGTTGGTAGGCCTACATTATGCTCAAATGTTACTCGTATCAGGAAACGAGGTGTACGTCGCATGTCACTACGTCACAGGTTGAGGAGGCATTTGATCGTTAAAAAACATTTTTATTTACTAAACGTTTTGTTTTTGTTGCAGAAATGCCTTTTGGAACGTGAACTTTCATGGGCCTTAATAGCAAACGTGTATTCCAGCCGTAAATACAAATACAATAGTTAAATTACAAGCCATGGAAAAAGACATGAATCTTGCCGCTAGCCATGTTTGGCTGAGATAACGGATGGGCTGGACATGCTTGGAGATGAGTTTGGATTGGTTTCTTTCTGCCGTGACGCGTTCATCCATGTATATGGGTAAGAGTCTGGTTACATTTTCAGATATAATACGTTTATAATTTTGTCAAAAGTCGTTGTCATTGCAAGTTTAAAGCATACTGTTAGATAGCTGGCATACGTTAGCTTGCTGGCTCGCTAGCTAACGTTAAGTGTATGTTCTGTGTAGTAATATTATTAAAATCAGAAATTAATTTGCATTGCTAGTTATAGCCTAATGTTAGCTAGCTAGCATTGAACCTAGTTGGTTAGCTTTAGCTACCAGCATATGCGTACTACAACTATGGAAATGTTTGTATTGGTAGTAGTATAAGTTGGGATTATTCCGGTTCATTGTTTAGCTAGCTAACTGCATGTCTAATCAAAAGACTCCACTTCATCAGATGATTACATGACCCATCATGTTGGCCAGGTGTGTCTAGGGGTGATTACGGTCATCTATTGTATTTCATGAACATGTGTACATGTCTAGACAATAGTGACCCATTCACCGGGTAGATGTGGCTAGTGGGTGCTTATAGCATTTTCCTTCACATGACCCATCAATTTAGTCAAGTGTGTTGGGTAAGAGTAATCTAATAATGATACAATATTTGTTTTTGATATTGCAACTATGCAAGTATGCTTTTCACTGTACCGTTTACACCTTCTGTATCCTGTGCATGTGACAAATAAACAGATTTTATTTGATATATTGTGTGTTTACCCGCAAAGGTAATGTGAAGAACAACATGACCTGCACCAAAGTCAGATTAGGAAATAGGCCAAAGACAAAGTGCATTTTTACCTGGAGTTTTCCTTATTGTAGGCTGCTACTTTTAGTCTTGAAATCTGTAGGTTGTTTACTAAACTACTCACTTTGTTTCGCACATGGCCTCACATGTAAATCCTTAAAGAGATGGGTGGGGCTACGGCTTAAGAGGGTGTTTACGATGCTGAATGGGTGTAGACAAAGAAGAGCTCTCCAGTAAGGGGTACTAAAATATTCAAGGGCCATTTTCTCAAAAGTGGGGTTTCAAATGTATTAACTTTCAAAGCATAATTACTTTACCATTGATCCTCAACTGCTGTGTGTGATATACCATTTTCTACCTCAGTCTCTACTTTTATCCAATGTTAAAAACAATTTCAAATGTTGCTACATAAGACAAAATTGAGGCGGTTGGTCACAAATAGCCACAATAGCCTGTTGGCTACTGTCTAAAACTGTAAGGGTACAGCCCCAGTGTTCACTGTAAACACGCGCTGGAAGTTGTACAAAATTACATAAAATACAAACGTTTCTGCTCACAAGACCTAACATTTGTTTGGTTCCGCAAAATACTTGAGGGAACATTGTGTACAGGTACACCACCGTTCTAAAGTTTGGGGTCACTTAGAAATGTCCTTGTTTTTGAAAGAAAAGCACATTTTGTTGTCGTTTAAAATAACCACAAATTGATCAGAAATTGTGTAGACATTGTTAATATTGTAAATGACTATTGTAAGCTGGAAACGGCTGATTTTTAATGGAATTCTGTACACATAGGTGTACAGAGGCAACCATCAGCAACCATCACTGCTGTGTTCCAATTGCATGATGTTAGCTAATCCAAGTTTATAATTTTAAAAAGCGAATTGATTATTAGAAAAAACTTTTGCAATTATCTTAGCACAGCTGAAAACTGTTGTTCTAATTAAAGAAGCAATAAAACTGGCCTTCTTTAGACTAGATGAGTATCTGGAGCATCAGCATTTCTGGGTTTGATTACAGGCTCCAAATGGCCAGAAACAAATACCTTTCTATTGAAACTCGTCAGTCTATTCTTGTTCTGAGAAATGAAGGCTATTCCATGCGAGGAATTTACAAAAAACTGAAGATCTCGTACAATGCTGTGTACTACTTCCTTCACAGAACAGTACAAACTGGCTCTAATCAGAATAGAAAGAGGGTTGGGAGAGCCAAGTGAGCAACTGAGCAACTATAACAGTGAAGACATAAAAACTATGAAATAACACATATGGCATCATGTAGTAACCAAAAAAGTGTTAAACAAATCAAAATATATTTGAAATTCTTAAAAGTAGCCACTCTTTGCCTTGATGACAGCTTTGCACACTCTTGACATTCTCTCAACCAGCTTCACCTGGAATACTTTTCCAACAGTCTTGAAGGAGTACCCACATATGCTGAGCGCTCATTGGTTGCTTTTTCTTCACTCTGCGGTCCAACTCATCCCAAACCATTTACATTTGGTTAAGGTTGGGTGATGGTGGAGGCCGGGTCATCTGATGCAGCCCTCCATTACTGTCCTTCTTGGTCAAATAGACCTTACACAGCCTGGAGGTGTGTTTTGGGTCATTGTCCTGTTGGAGAAAAAAAAGTCCCATTAAGCACGAACCAGATGGGATGGCGTATCGCTGCAGAATGCTGTGGTAGCCATGCTGGATAAGTGTGCCTTGAATTGTAAATAAATCACAGACAGTGTCACCAACAAAGTACCCGCACACCATCACCCCACCTCCTCCATGCTTCACGGTGGGAACGACACATGAGATCATCCATTCACCTACTCTGCGTCTCACAAAGACACGGTGGTTGGAACCAAAAATCTCAAATTTGGACTCATCAGACCAAAGGACAGATTTCCACCATGTTTCTTGGCCCAAGCAAGTATCTTCTTCTTATTGGTGTCCTTTAGTAGTAGTTTCTTTGCAGCAATTCAGCCCACGTAATCAGGGGTGTATTCATTCCGCCGATTCTGTTGATAAACATTTCTTAAACACAAGCAAACAGAACAAAACGGGGATGACCATACCTGAATTTGTCCAATAGAAACTCTTGTTTGCAACTGTTGTGCTAATGATTACACACTATATCAGCTAGATGCAGGCAAGAGTGTGCAAGGCGGTATTGAATGTCACCATCTTTCCATGTGTCACCATCTGTTGCCTAAAATTCGTCTCTCGACATTTGTGCACCTACGTTGTAAACGTTCAGACATAGGCTTCGTGGTAGCAACGTCAGGATGGGTATGTGGAAAATTTGAGAACCATGTAGTAGCCTAAACCTCACTGTGCAATCGCTATTCTATTGAACTGGGTGAATGGAATATGAATGAAAGTCATCCAATATGCTGTAAGAGAAATAAGGCCACAAAAAAAATTGTCCTCTCTGGTGTCAAGTATTACCGTATGAAAAATTGTGGGATTTTTTTGTCTGTAAAATTAATTATGCAATAAATGGCGGTTGAAACACGTGCCCTTTATCTGATTTTTTTAATAGAATAACCATCGTATCGAAGTAAACTTGGAGTCACGTGATGGTACGGTGTGTGGTCCTCCCACTAAGACTCGGAAACCATGCTGTTTATAAGGCTACATATGAAATAACTTCACAGGGTACTGAAAGTGCACAATGATCTTGATGCTCCTTTCCAATAAATGCTTGACTGCCATTGGACAAATACAAATATTCTCACTCTCTTAGTCTATCCATAATAATGTCATTATGTAGACTAGCCTACAGCCTTCCCGCATTGTATCTGCCAGCTGTTGGCTAGTTTTGGGGTAAAAACTACCAGTAGAGTTGAAAATGCAATGGAAACACATTGAACTTTAGACTTTTATTTGGTACATGAAAACTTAAGCAAAAAAATATATTTTTGTGTGCACCACATCATATCTTAGTGATTTTTATACACAACACTGGTGGGGAAATGCGCATATTTTCTTGATTATTTTCTAAATATACGGAATAAAATATGTTGCCAATTGGCTGAAAACCTAGCTATTGTCAAACTTTCACAGAGTCTGTCAAGTGGAGTTTTTTTAAATCAAAATCTTACCCACCAACCACATTTCCATTCCAAAGTCATACTGTATAAAAAAAAAAATACAGCTGTGATGGAGGCAGGACGTTTCTGTACAATTTTATAAATGCCAACAGATAATTTGTTGGTTTGACACGGTGGGATATTTTTGTGTGGTAAGATGTATTATTCTCGAAATTGCGGTGGAAACGCCTTTTGTGTGTAAATATTGATATAATAACCATCATATCGAAGTAGGCCCTAAACTTGTAGTCACGTTATGAGATGGTGTGTGTGGTCCTCCCACTAGTGCACGGTGATCTTGATGCCCCTTTCCAATAAATATGGAGGGTCTTATTCCAGTGACATGATCATCGATGCTTGACTGCTATTTGACAAATACAAATATTCTCCCTCTTGTCCATAATGATCTCGTCATTTAGACTAGCCTACCCACACAGCCTACTAGCACTGTATCCATGAGCTGCAGGGTAGCCAAGTGGTTAGGGCATTGGGCTAGTAACTGAAAGGTTGCAATTTCGAATCCTCCAGCTGACAAGGTACAAATCTGTCGTCCTACCCCTGAACAGGTTGACCCACTGTTCCTAGTCATTGAAAATAAGAATTTGTTCTTAACTGACTTGCTTAGTTCAGTCAAATATGTAAAAAATCCATGAGCTAGAGCGGATGTGCCAAGATGAAATTTTTATCCGCAAGTCCATTTGGTGCAAAAAAATTCAGATTTCGGTTTTTAGAATATTTGCATAAATCTGACGCTAATTTTGTGGAAATCTAGCTTCTGACTACAATGCAAGCATTTATTAATCTGCATTATATGTTTTTTACAATCCATTATGGTCAACTGTAGAGGCTTGTATCAAGTGGTCCCGTGTGGCTCAGTTGGTAGAGAATGCTGCTTGTGACGCCAGGGTTGTGGGTTTGATTCCCATGGGGGACTAGTATGGGAAGAAAATGTTTTCACTCACTACTGTAAATTCCTCTGGATAAGAGTGTCTGCTAAATGACTAAAATGTAAACAATTTAAAAATGCTTTAACTGCTCAGTCCATTACAACATCTGCACTCACTTATCCACTGTTATTTGGGGAGCAGACAGGCTTAAAAAGGTTTCATTCTAACCTCCTCATTATGTTTACACACAGTCTACGTTATTACCAGTGTTTTGATGGAAAGTATCTCTCACACACACACATACTGTTTGTGGGTGAGCTGAGCAGTTCCATCATCAAATGTGATTTCTTTTTGGACTCTTGGCATGGGCTACCGGTAACTTGCTCTGGTTTTGCGGGTGTTTGAATGTGTCCCGTCAAATCTTTTGTCAGGCTTGATGGTGCTGAAATGTTGAAAATAAGGTCAATGAAGTTCAAATGCCACACAGTTCTGTGTAGTCATACAAGACAATACAGTGCAGACTCTGACATGTCAAAAGGATACTTGAGGGAATCTTAATGATGCCGTAGTTCAGAAAATGGATATCTCTCTCTCTCTCTCTCTCTCTCTCTCTCTCTCTCTCTCTCTCTCTCTCTCTCTCTCTCTCTCTCTCTCTCTGGTGTGGTTGTTTATAATTCAGAACACAGGAAGTCTAATAAATGGCACGAGCGGCACACGATGATTGTATTGATTTGTTGCCCTGGGTCATTTCCTTGTAAAAGGACCCATGAGTACCAGCATGAAGTCCATAGGAACATATCAAATCAAATCAAATCAAATTTTATTTGTCACATACACATGGTTAGCAGATGTTAATGCGAGTGTAGCGAAATGCTTGTGCTTCTAGTTCCGACAATGCAGTGATAACCAACAAGTAATCTAACTAACAATTCCAAAACTACTGTCTTATACACAGTGTAAGGGGATAAAGAATATGTACATAAGGATATATGAATGAGTGATGGTACAGGGCAGCATACAGTAGATGGTATCGAGTACAGTATATACATATGAGATGAGTATGTAGACAAAGTAAACAAAGTGGCATAGTTAAAGTGGCTAGTGATACATGTATTACATAAGGATGCAGTCGATGATATAGAGTACAGTATATACGTATGCATATGAGATGTACATAAGGATATATGAATGAGTGATGGTACAGGGCAGCATACAGTAGATGGTATTGAGTACAGTATATACATATGAGATGAGTATGTAGACAAAGTAAACAAAGTGGCATAGTTAAAGTGGCTAGTGATACATGTATTACATAAGGATGCAGTCGATGATATAGAGTACAGTATATACGTATGCATATGAGATGAATAATGTAAGATAAGTAACATTATATAAGGTAGCATTGTTTAAAGTGGCTAGTGATATATTTACATAATTTCCCATCAATTCCCATTATTAAAGTGGCTGGAGTTGGGTCAGTGTCAATGACAGTGTGTTGGCAGCAGCCACTCAATGTTAGTGGTGGCTGTTTAACAGTCTGATGGCCTTGAGATAGAAGCTGTTTTTCAGTCTCTCGGTCCCAGCTTTGATGCACCCGTACTGACCTCGCCTTCTGGATGATAGCGGGGTGAACAGGCAGTGGCTCGGGTGGTTGATGTCCTTGATGATCTTTATGGCCTTCCTGTAACATCGGGTGGTGTAGGTGTCCTGGAGGGCAGGTAGTTTGCCCCCGGTGATGCGTTGTGCAGACCTCACTACCCTC
This sequence comes from Oncorhynchus keta, assembly GCF_023373465.1. Taxonomy (NCBI): domain Eukaryota; kingdom Metazoa; phylum Chordata; class Actinopteri; order Salmoniformes; family Salmonidae; genus Oncorhynchus; species Oncorhynchus keta. The sequence goes on along the minus strand of NC_068445.1, from coordinate 2,693,896 downwards.
TGGAGAGCCTTACGGTTGAGGGCGGAGCAGTTGCCGTACCAGGCGGTGATACAGCCCGCCAGGATGCTCTCGATTATGCATCTGTAGAAGTTTGTGAGTGCTTTTGGCTTTTGGTGACAAGCCAGATTGGATGTCAAATGAAAGCTAAGAGTCTATATTTTGGGGAAATGAAGGCAGAGATATGTTTTTCAACCATTTTACATCTTACAAATAAGGAATAAGTAACCAATTGGATTTCTGGTCGAAAAGATGGAAAAGGGTCTGTCTTTAGAAAACATCTACCAGAAAAAGTCTTAAAGGGTATTAGAAACACATCAAATCAAATTGTATTGGTCACATACACATGGTTAGCAGACGTTAATGCGAGTGTAGCGAAATGCTTGTGCTTCTAGTTCCGACAATGCAGGAATATCGAACAAGTAACTGAAAAAATTCACAACAACTACCATATACACACAAATGTAAAGGGGTGAATAAGAATATGTACATTTAAATATATGGATGAGTGATGGCCGTGCGGCATAGGCAAGAGGCAGTAGATGGTATAGAATACAGTATATACATATGAGATGAGTAATGTAGGATATGTAAACATTAAAGTGGCGTTATTTAAAGTGACTAGTGATACATTTATTGAGTCCATTTATTAAAGTGGCCAGATATTTGAGTCTGTACGTTGACAGAAACCTCTCTGTGTTAGTGATGGCTGTTTAACAGTCTGATGGCCTTGAGATAGAAGCTGTTTTTCAGTCTCTCGGTCCATGCTTTGATGCACCTGTACTGACCTCGCCTTCTGGATGATAGCGGGGTGAACAGGCAGTGGCTCGGGTGGTTGTTGTCCTTGATGATCTTTTTGGCCTTCCTGTGACATCGGGTGGTGTAGGTGTCCTGGAGGGCAGGTAGTTTGCCCCTGGTGATATGCGTTGTGCAGACCGCACTATCTCCAGAGAGAGCCTTACGGTTGTGGGCGGTGCAGTTGCCGTACCAGGCGGTGATACAGCCCGACAGGATGCTCTCATTTGTGCATCTGTTAAAGTTTGTGAGTGTTTTAGGTGACAAGCAAAATCTCTTCAGCCTCCTGAGGTTGAACCACACTGTCTGTGTGGGTGGACCATTTTAGTTTGTCTGTGATGTGCACAACAAAGAACTTAAATATCAAAACACATGTTGAAGTAAAGACCACCGCCAACTAATATCAACACTTTTATATGTAACACTTTTTAGTTTTGGAGAAATTATTTGCCTTGGGTAATTTTAAGAATAATTGCTTTGTGCCTTGTAATTCCGAAACCAAAAACGCACATATATTTTCATATACACTACCAGTAAAAAGTTTGGACACATCTACTTATTCCAGGGTTTTTCTTAATTTTTATTATATTCTACATTGTAGGATAATAGTGAAGACATCAAAACTATGAAATAGCACATATGGAATCATGTAGTAACCAAAATAGTGTTAAGCTTTGCACACTCTTGGCATTCTCTCAACCAGCTTCATGAGGTAGTCACCTGGAATGCATTGCAATTAACAGGTGTGCCTTGCTAAAAGTTCATTTGTGGAATTTCCTTCCCTCTTAATGCGTTTGAGCCAATCAGTTGTTTTGCGACAAGGTAGGGGTGGTATACAGAAGATAGCCCTATTTGGTAAAATACCAAATCTATATAATGGTAAGAACAGCTCAAATAAGCGAAGAGAAACGACAGTCCATCATTAGTTTAAGACATGAAGGTCAGTCAATCCGAACAAATTTCAAGAACTTTGAGTTTCTTCAAGTGCAGTCACAAAAACCATTAAGCGTTATGATGAAACTGGCTCTCATGAGGACATTTGCAGGAAAGGAAGCCCCAAAGTTAGCTCTGCTGCAGAGGATAAGTTCATTTGAGTTACCAGCCTCAGATATTTCAACATCAACGGTTCAGAGGAGACTTGAATCAGGCCTTCATGGTCAAATTGCTGCAAAGAAACCACTATTAAAGGACACCAATAATAACAAGAGACTTGCTTGGGCCAAGAAACATGATTAAGGGACATTTAGACCGGTGGAAATCTATTCTTTGGTCTGATAAGTCCAAATTTGAGATTTTTGGTTCCAACCGCCGTGTCTTTGTGAGACGCAGTGAAGGTGAACGGATGATCTCCGCAAGTGTGGTTCCCACCATGTAGCATGGAGGAGGTGTGATGGTGTGGGAGTGCTTTGCTGGTGACACAGTGATTTATTTAGAATTCAAGGCACTATTACCCAGAATGGCTACCACAGCATTCTGAATCTGGATTGCGCTTAGTGGGAATATAATTTGTTTTTCAACAGGACAATGACCCAATACACTTCCAGGCTGTGTAAGGGCTATTTGACCAAGAAGGAGAGTGATGGAGTGCTGCATCAGATGACCTCCACAATCACCCGACCTCAACCCAATTGAGATGGTTTGGGATGAGTTGGACAGTATAGTGAAGGAAAAGCAGCCAGCAGGTGCTCAGCATATGTGGGAACTCCTTCAAGACTGTTGGAAAAGCATTCCAGGTGCAGCGGGTTGAGATAATGCCAAGAGCGTGCAAAGTTGTCATCAAGGCAAAGGGTCGCTATTTTGAAGAATCTAACATATATTTTGATTTGTTTAATACTTTTTTGCTTACTACTTTATTCCATGTGTGTTATTTTATAGTTTTGATGTCTTCACTATTTTTCTACAATGTCGAAAATAGTAAAAAATAAAGAAAATCCCTTGAATGAGTTGGTGTGTCCAAACTTTGACTGGTACAGTATGTACTGCACATTGTAAAGTATTCAGACCCCTTGACTTTTTCCACATTTTGTTACGCTACAGTCTTATTCTGATGATATTGATTTTTTTCCCTCATCAATCTACACACAATATGCCATAATGACAAAGCAAAAACAGGTTTTTGAAATGTTTACAAATGTATTGAACATAAAAAACTGAAATCACATTTGCATAAGTATTCAGACCCTTTACACATGACTTTGTTGAAGCACCTTTGGCAGCGATTACAGCCTTGACTCTTCTTGGGCATGACGCTACATGCTTGGCACACATGTATTTGGGGAGTTTCTCTCATTCTTCTCTGCAGATCCTCTCATACGCTGTCAGGATGGATGGGGAGCATATTGCTCCACAGTTATTTTCAGGTCTATCCAGAGATGTTCGATTGGGGTTCATGTCAGGGCTCTCTCTGGCTGGTCCACTCAAGGACATTCAGAGACTTGTCCCGAAGCCACTCATGGGTTTGCTCGGCTGTGTGCTTAGCGTCATTGTCCTGTTATTGGATGGTATAACCTGGTGTGTGTGTAGATTAATCTATACAGCTGTGCACATTCCTGAATGGGTATGCTCACATCTGCTAAATCCAGTATAGCTGTATCCCTGTAGGTCTTCCTGGTTGCTATCTCTCTCAGGTTATTGATGGATGGATGTACAGCAAGTCTGACTGCTACCAGGCCCTGAGAGTAGGGCTGTGACGATACCAGCATCACAATCTTTTTTCCATAGAAAAAAATTAAAACATGAAGCAGACCAAACTCTTTGGTCCTTTTAAACCTGCTGTCGGTAAACTATTGTGTGCTATAGCTTGGAAAATAAATACATGTGACTCTGGATGACAACATAATGATGTTTGTTTAAATCCGCTTTGTGTTTTTTCCCCTTGCCACGATACTAACGAGTATCGCGATACTGGTATTGTCCTGACCCTACCTGAGAGTATGGGGGGCTACTGCTCCATCAGCACGGATGGCAGCCTGTCTGGTTTTCCATATGCGTGTGGCGGTGTCTGTCTGTGTGCGCCACATGGTGTATTCCCTTTAGTTCAGCTCCTCTCTCTGTGGGAGTTGACATCTGCCTTTTCAATCACCCCGCACAAAACTCCATCCTAACTGCATGCAACTCAGTCTATGTTGTTTTGCTGTGGCAGCGAAAGACAATGTGCATAGTAGGAGAGAAATGGAACGCTAAGAGTAAAAACTTAGCCCTACGGTTTCATCTCAGACACGACCCACCTGACCACCATGACCACCAGCAGCTATGCTTTGGTTCAGGAAGTGGTTGGATCATGTGATGTTGTGTGATGGGCACACCCAGACCCAGCCATCCAGCCACCCGGAGCATGTGGCAGGGCTTGGGTCTGAGCCTGGATCGTGCTGCTGCTATGGAGCATAGAGAGCCATGGGCCCCGTTCCAATATAAAAATGCATCCTTCATTCCTTCCTTCCTGAAAGTTATAAATGATCTATAAGTGAGTGGATGAGAGAGTGAGTGAGTGAGAGCAAGGTTAGTACAATCCTGCTGCATTCACCAATCCTACCATCTCTAATCAGTGGGGATGTCAAGGAAGGAAGGATGTCTCTCTTTTTGAAATGTGCCAGTTTGGTCTGGCCGGGCATGTGGTGCTGTGGAAGTGGTTCCTCCAGGCTCGACACCACAATAAACTACTTCCCTGTTCATTTTCGTCACAAAGTTGTTTCGCTCTACATTTTGGAACGCTCACTTCAATTCTGCTCCAGAGGTTTTGTTGAGACCTTGCGTAGACTTTCACTGTTCCCGACTTGCACTATTCCCAGCATGGAAGCACTGTTAAAACGTTTAATGTGGTTTGGCAGAGATTACATGACTGTAAACTACGTAATATTGTTTTCCATATTATTTATTTTAGCCTGCCTGTGCAAAAGCATATAAACTTAGGCCCTATATCCTACACGGTTCTCTCTCTCTCTCTCTCTCTCTCTCTCTCTCTCTCTCACTCACTCACTCACTCACTCACTCACTCACTCACTCACTCACTCACTCACTCACTCACTCACTCACTCACTCACTCACTCACTCACTCACTCACTCACACACTCACACACTCACTCACTCGGTCAACTCAGATTCATACCAATTCTGGGCTTGCTTACCTCTGTAACCCATGTGAGGTTGTTGCTAGGGCAACGCTGGCACTTTTGCCCATGGAGAGGAAGCACCTTGAGTCATGAACACGGGGAGTCGTATCAAGGAATACAAAAACTTCCCCTGTGCTCTTCTCAAGGCAGCCCATGGCCTGGAGAACAATGGGTTATCTATCACTGAGTGCTCAGGCTTAGGGCCTTAAGGGCCTTGAGGGGGTCCAGAAGGACAAAGGACCCCTCTTAGTTTTCCCTGGCATAATGCATGTGTCAGCAGTGACAGGGGTACATTAGAGATGACAGGAGGGCTTTGCCCTCCTCTCAGGCTGTCTCTCTGAAACAAAGCACTGGGCGAAAAGGGTAAATATCAGGGGATATCTTTATCTACAGTATATGCGGATATCTGACATTTTATTCGATATAAGGAGTAGACATTCTCCAGATACACATGTCCTTAATTTAATATACGGAGCTAGGATATTCCCCGTAATTGGACAGATTTCTACATGCAATCCGGACCGCAGAAATCTACCTGCTACTGTATGAGTCCAGGGAGATATATGGAGTGAGATGCCTTCAAGATATGCCCCTGATGCAAGTGCATTGCTTACATATTTGTCGAATATTTTAACTTCAGAAATGGTATGTGTCAACATGCTGACATATCTAAGCCTTTATACCTTGGCATGAACGAATCCATATATACTTTCAGAAATGTATCATATATGTATGTAGTCATTACCTGATGTTGTGTCTGGATTATCATTAAATGTGAAGACTGTATATTATCAAATGAATTCTCTAGGTTTAATTATAACGTGATTAATGTAATGAGTTTCCTCCTCTTCTTCCGAAGAGGAGAGGCGAAACGGATCAGAGGACCAATACGCGGCGTGGTAATTTTCCATGGTACTTTTTAATGCTATAAGGTACACATGAACAAAACTAACAAAACAAGAAATGTGAAACTCAAAACAGTCCTATCTGGTGCACACACAGAGACAGGAACAATCACCCACAAACACACAGTGAAACCCAGGCCACCTAAGTATGATTCTCAATCAGAGACAACTAATGACACCTGCCTCTGATTGAGAACCATACTAGGCCGAAACATAGAAATTCCCAAAACCTAGACAAACAAACATAGACTGCCCACCCAACTCACGCCCTGACCATACTAACTAAATACAAAAACACAGAAAATAAAGGTCAGAACGTGACAGTACCCCCCCCCAAAGGTGCGGACTCCGGCCGCAAAACCTTGACCTATAGGGGAGGGTCTGGGTGGGCGTCTGTCCGCGGTGGCGGTTCTGGCGCGGGACGCGGACCCCACTTCACCATTGTTTTAGTCCGCTTTATTGTCCGCCTCCGTGGCTTTCTCACCATGGCAACCCCTCTCAATGACCCCACTGGACAGAGGGGCAGCTCGGGACAGAGGGGCAGAAGCTCTGGACAGAGGGTCAGGGGCTCTGGCGCCTCTGGGCTGAGGGGCTCTGGCGCCTCTGGGCTGAGGGGCTCTGGCGCCTCTGGGCTGAGGGGCTCTGGCGCCTCTGGGCTGAGGGGCTCTGGCGCCTCTGGGCTGAGGGGCTCTGGCGCCTCTGGGCTGAGGGGCTCCGGCAGCGGCGCCGGACAGGCGGGACGCTCCGGCAGCGGCGCCGGACAGGCGGGAGGCTCCGGCAACGGCGCCGGACAGGCGGGAGGCTCCGGCAGCGGCGCCGGACAGGCGGGACGCTCCGGCAGCGGCGCCGGACAGGCGGGAGGCTCCGGCAGCGGCGCCGGACAGGCGGGACGCTCCGGCAGCGGCGCCGGACAGGCGGGACGCTCCGGCAGCGGCGCCGGACAGGCGGGAGGCTCCGGCAGCGGCGCCGGACAGGCGGGACGCTCCGGCAACGGCGCAGGACAGGCGGGACGCTCCGGCAGCGGCGCAGGACAGGCGGGGCGCTCCGGCAACGGCGCAGGACAGGCGGGACGCTCCGGCAGCGGCGCCGGACAGGCGGGACGCTCCGGCAGCGGCGCCGGACAGGCGGGACGCTCCGGCAGCGGCGCCGGACAGGCGGGACGCTCCGGCAGCGGCGCCGGACAGGCGGGACGCTCCGGCAGCGGCGCCGGATGGGCGGGACGCTCCGGCAGCAGCGCCGGACAGGCGGGAGCACCTGCAGAGAGGAGACAGAGAGACAGCCTGGTGCGTGGAGCTGCTACAGGAGGCAGCGGCGCCGGACAGGCGGGACGCTCCAGCAGCGGCGCCGGACAGGCGGGAGGCTCCGGCAGCGGCGCCGGACAGGCGGGAGGCTCCGGCAGTGGCGCCGGACAGGCGGGAGGCTCCGGCAGCGGCGCCGGACAGGCGGGAGGCTCCGGACAGGCGGGAGGCTCCGGCAGCGGCGCCGGACAGGCGGGAGGCTCCGGCAGCGGCGCCGGACAGGCGGGAGGCTCCGGCAACGGCGCCGGACAGGCGGGAGGCTCCGGCAGCGGCGCCGGACAGGCGGGACGCTCCGGCAGCGGCGCCGGACAGGCGGGAGCACCTGCAGGGAGGAGACTGAGAGACAGCCTGGTGCGTGGGGCTGCCACAGGAACTACCAGGCTGGGGAGACTTTCAGGAGGCTTGGTGTTAGGAGGAGCCTGAAAGACCGGGCTGTGGGGAGCACTGGAGCTCTGGTGCGCAACCTTGGCACCACTTCCCCAGGCTGGACAACTACTCGAGCCCGGACCCTCCAGAGTGCAGGCACAGGTTGAACCGGGCTGTGGGTAAGCACGGGAGATCTAGTGCTTACTACACGCACCTCTCCCCTAGGCTCCACTCCCACAGTTGCCCGGTACGAGCGGAGCGCAGGCAGAGGACGCACTGCACCCTCCCAGCGCCCCGGAGACACAGCACGCAGAGCCGGCGCAGGATAACCTGGACCAAGACTGCGTACCGGCGACCAGACCCGCTGAGCAGGCACCATACGCCCTGGCTCAATGCCCACACTCGCATGGCACTCTCGGGGGCTGCCCTATAGCGCACCGGGCTATGGACACGCACTGGCGACACCGTGCGCTCAACCGCATAACACGGTGCCTGACTAGTAATGCGCTGCTTATCATAAGCACGAGGAGTGAGCTCAGGTCTGCTACCTGGCTTAGTACCACACCTCGTGTGCCCCCCAAAAAAAAAAAAATTTGGGGCTGCCTCTCGTACCTGTCGCACTGCCGTGCTGGCTCCTCATATTGCCGCCGCTCAGCTTTCGCTGCCTCCAGCTCTGCTTTGGGGCTGCGATTTTCCCCAGCCCGTGCCCAGGGTCCCTCTCCGTTCAGTATCTGCTCCCATGTCCAGGAGTCCTGTGATGGTGGCCTCTGTTGTTGATGCTGCTGCTGCTGTCGTCGCTGTCCTTTACCACGCCGCTTGGTCCGATTTTGGTGGGTGATTCTGTAATGAGTTTCCTCCTCTTCTTCCGAAGAGGAGAGGCGAAACGGATCAGAGGACCAATACGCGGCGTGGTAATTTTCCATGGTACTTTTTAATGCTATAAGGTACACATGAACAAAACTAACAAAACAAGAAATGTGAAACTCAAAACAGTCCTATCTGGTGCACACACAGAGACAGGAACAATCACCCACAAACACACAGTGAAACCCAGGCCACCTAAGTATGATTCTCAATCAGAGACAACTAATGACACCTGCCTCTGATTGAGAACCATACTAGGCCGAAACATAGAAATTCCCAAAACCTAGACAAACAAACATAGACTGCCCACCCAACTCACGCCCTGACCATACTAACTAAATACAAAAACACAGAAAATAAAGGTCAGAACGTGACAATTAAACTCATCATGTTACCATGAACTAACTAGGAAGTCGGGGCACCACGGGAAAATGTTTAGAGTTAGAGTTATAATTACCCATATATAAATCAATTAGTCTTATATTAATGATTATAAATTGTTACCTTCGTTAGTCTCATTCTTAATGTCGTAAAATGATTGGTTATCTGCACGAATCCTAGTTTCCATAATGAATCAGAAATATACAAATTGGCTTAATTATTTATTTACTAACTAACTAAACATTCACAGAAATACATAACAAACAAACAGTACATATTGGTTGCTAAGAATGATAGAAAAGAACCTAGCGGACGAAGCCAATATGATGGCTTGGAAGACAAAAGAATGGGGTGGGGACTGAGAGAGAGCGGGAAAGACTAAATGGATTCACTACCCACAGTATAATTATATTCATTGAAATGCTAATCCTTTGCACATGAACGGCCGCTCATTCGAGAATACTTGCAATGTATAAATTTACACCCGTATGTCATCGTTGTCGTCTTTCTTGGAATCGCCTGTCCGTCTGCTGGAGAGTCAGTTCATCAGAGAGTCTGATGAACTGATTAACTTCCCCAGAAGGCACAATGTCCTTCGTGGTTGTAGGTGGTTAGAATGTATACTTCAGAGTACCATTTGGAAATATTCTCAAAGAATAGATGCTTCGGCGGTTGTCGGTATTCTCATTCTAGATTTATGTAATTTCTAGCTCAGACTAGTAATTATACGTCTAAGATTTGCCCTTATTCTGTAGTGAATCGATTGTTCAGAGTTGAACCATTTCTAGCCATGTAGCCAAAACTACAGCTGTATGGTCTCTGTGGTCTATAGAATTGTAGCCATTCCAACGTGGGGACTCTGTCCCGGCGTTCTCTGACTTAATGTACATTTTGTATGAAGTGTGTTTTATACTCTGTGGAAAAAAGGGGCAGTTCTATGACGCCCAATGGTGATGTTTGGGTTTACGGGGGTGTGGCCACTGACTAGTTAATCTTTATATGAAAATCCATACTCACATTTAGAAGGTTAACATCACATTACATCTTTTCGCAAAAGGTTTCATGTTTAATTTAGATGTCAACCTGACAGCTGGGAAATGTACACTTTAGGAGATACAGTTATGTGTGTTTCCTGTCCTTCATGAGGTGAGCAAATGAAACACACTTGTCATGACAGTGTCCACGGACCATTCCCACATTCTCAAAAGTAGAAATACTGTTTAATTCTCACATTTTGGGGATTAGGAGTTTGACCAAGTCTCTCTCTGTGTCCCACAGTCACACATTCCAATCTCAATACTACAGACGCAGAAGCAGAGTTTTTACGACTGTCATAAACTGTGGAGGGAATAGAGAGAAGTGGGGGGATATGATCCTCCCCCCAGGGCACTTTATGAAACTGATCATTTATGGATTCGTATTTCTCCAATTTCAATAGATATCCTTACATGATAAGTAATATTCATCATCATATGTCTTATCGAAAATGTACTAAATCTAACTCATGACCTATGTCCAGTGCCCAAATGATTTGACCTGTTCAAGGCATCGAAAATCATTGTGCTTCTTCACATGGTGACATATCTGAGCATACATTTGCACCATATTCAGTAGTTGGCTACAAGGCACGGAAAAGAAAACATATTTAATCTGAAGCACATCTCTGCTATTTCTGTAAAAAGAAATGCAGCATAGCAAATCCAGAGCTCCAATCACAACACGTTTTCTGTAAAGATATAATCTTTGCTTAAATTGTATTTTATTTATTTAACAGAAAATAAAAGTTGCACACCCTGAATACCCCTGCCAGCCCTGTTTGTTATGGACGATGGATGTGATTGGTGCAGATTGGTTTGTCAGTGGCGGCGGTCCCTCGCAGTCCAGACCCAATGTGGTGGTAGTGTTGGTCTGTGATCCACTCCAAACTGTCAATGCATTAATCATGAATCAAAATTGTGTCGATATTGCAAGAAATATTGTAATTTCACATAACCACAAGGTACCTACTCTACCTGCTTTATTCATGACTAGAACACTGGAACAAGCTTAATTTTTAAAAACTTTTTCAAAAGTATTATTATTATTATTATTATTATTATCAGCAAAACAAATACAAAACCAGAAATATACAAACAAGAGTACATATCGAGATACATTTTCAATTTGTCAAAAATATTGCATTTTTGTTTTATTTTTTAAAATCAATTTCAAAACAATATTTCCATTCTATCTTAAATAATGTGAGGGGGTTTTTCTCCGCCCACTTCATTTTATGGATAAAGAATTTTCCACGAAAAATAAACAATCATATAATTGTCCATCATTATTCAACAATTGTTTAACCCAGATAATGCTGTTGTCAAACCAGTTCTGGAAAAACAAAGACTTGTTTTTGTATTTTATGTCTTTATTATTCCAGATTGTATACTTATGTGGGGAAAAATTATGTCTGTACATAAGGTTCCCACTTAGAAGTACTTGTTTATGAAAGTTAGCAAGCTTAATCGGGATCTTACCCACATCGAAGTTGCGTAAGAATTCTAGACCAATCTGTTGGAATATTAAATGATGGATTATATTCCAAATGTAATATTTTTAAATAGTTTTGTATATATTTGATTTTAAATATTATATTAGAAGGTGTTAAAATCCAGAGCATTCAACCCTCCCTCACTTTGGGTGCTACATATTACCGCTTTTCTTAAATAATGAGGTTCATTCCTCCATATGAAGTTAAATAATTCAGTATCAACCATTTTAGTTACTTGACAGAGGAATTTCCAAGGAAATTGGAGGTATAATCTAATCTGGACAGACCTTCAGCTTTTGACAAAAGTACACGTGCAGATAAAGAAAGATCTCTTAATAACCAGGAGTTAAATCTCTTTCCAATTTGCTCTACAATAGGAGAGACATTTAAGGTGACCCTTTTCCTTCTGATCTTCCATTCCAAGATATCTGATCACATCTTGTGATTACATACTGAGTTTAAGTCACTTTTTTGTGTTTTTTTCACCTTCCTCCAACCATCTCATTCTTGATCTTACAAGTGCCCCTTTTTCTCTCTCTTCATACATTCGGTCCATTTGTTGTTGTAAAGAAAATAACTGAGCGTTTCCTTCTTCATCAAGGTCCTCCATAGTGATTAGAGAAAGTATTTCCTTAACAAGTTTATCTTCCCTCAATCTTTTAAGTTCAGCAATTTCTTTACCTCTCTTAATGGCTGTTTGTCTTATTTCCTACTTCCTTAATTCACAATATTTCCCATCTAGACTTAAATAGTTGGGCTTTCCTCCAAATTTCTTGTAAAATATCTTTGGCATCATTCTTGAAATTATCATCTTCCAACAGTCTACTATTTAGTTTCCAATTACTCTGATTCGGGTTTATTAACTTCACATCCATTCATATTTAAAGATAAGAATATAACTTTATGATCAGTAAGAATTTAAGTTTCATTGGATACCTTGACTACAGAGTTATCTAATGAATTACAAATCAACTAGAAGCCAATTCTTGACTGTCTGGACATGTCCTCGTTATTCCAAGTGAATTCCTTTTTATCAGGACATTGAGATCTCCAAATATCGACTAATTCAAGACCAAGACAGCGTTATTAAACTCAGGATTAACAATGCTGGATCTGTTAGGAGGGGGATATCTGTCAATCACCACATTAGATACAGAATTAAAATCTCCACTTAATAAGATCATTTTGATATCCTGAAATACACCTATAACTCTCTTCAAATTCTTGAAACAATATCCTGTTGTTTTGTTTGTTGTTGGAGGCATAAATATTCCTTAATAAAAACATTTCACTGTTGAAATTCACTGTTAAAATGAACCGACATCCAGAGTGGTGATTCTTACTACTGATGACCTTCCCTTTAAATGCACCTCTTAAAACTGCTACACCTGCAGAGTGGTTGTTGCCATGTGCCAACCAGATATTGTTACCCCATTGTTTTTTTTAAAAAGCTAGATCAGAAGAACAAAGCATGAGTCTCTTGTAGATAGTAAAAGTCTGCATTAAACCATATGCAACACAGGAAAATAGCCTTTGAGTAAATTACGAATACCCCTGACGTTAATCGAACAAAGAGATAAAGACAAACTTCAACCAACAACCTTGTTATGCTAATATAAGCTTTTCCTAAGGAAATGTAACTCAAAAGGATTTCCATCCCATTATTAACCTCTCCAACAAAAAAAAACAAAGAAATATCTGTCTCTCTCTCATATGTTCTGATTTGTCCACATTTCTTTCCCGTCGATGATCCCTCTTGACAATGCAGTTTTCCCTGCCTTTCGAGCTGCAGCCACCATCAGCCACATTTTTTCTCTTGTCACTTTGTCTGATGAGGTCAGAACCTCCGTGAACCTTAATTTTTGCTTGATGAGGAATTCACAATTCTTCGCCCGCCTCCAAAGAAGATCCCGTGTAGATCTGTTGGTGAACCGGATGATGTTTGTCCTCGGTCTCTTGTCTTGATCCTGGAGTCTTCCCAAATGATGGACGAGGTCTACATGTTCCTGAAGTTTGGCTTTTGATTTGGGAATGACAGCTCCACAGATGTCAACAACTCTGCATTTGATGTCCTCACCCGCCTACTCTGGAATTCCATGGAGCCTCAGGTTCCACCTGCTCTGGTATGTCTCCGCCTCATTCACCTTATGCTCGAGTTCAATCTGCCTCTTTTCATTTTCCACGTTCTTTATGTCACTTTCGAAGGTTTCAACTTCTCCATAGATAAAGTCCAAAGATTTTTTTAGGGCCTCAATTTTCATCGTATTCTCCCTAACCATGACCTCCAAGCCATTTGCCATTTCACCCATCTTTGCTGTCAAAAGCACAACAATATTGTTTTGCATTTCAAGAAGTGACATACCCTCTTGCTCTCTCATATTTTTCCTCTGTGACTTGACTGGAGTGCCGGGGTCGTAAAGTAACGGCTTGAGCCGGGGACTGGATGGGCGCAATTTGTGAGCATTGTTGCTCACCAAATTTCCATCACCTATAGCACTTTTTCCCCCCACAGTTACATTCTGAAGAGAAGTACCCAAAACCATACCATCTTTTGCTGATAATTGTCCATCTGAGGATTTCTCAATTTCTGTTCTTTTGGTTCTGGTCATACACGTGTTTAAGCAGGTGTTATTGCAGGTGTAGCGAAATGCTTGTGCTTCTAGTTCCGGCAGTACAGCATTAAGGAAATAGAAGTCTGTCTCAAATGAGCGCCTGTTGTGTTCAGTGATTTAAGCAAATGAACACTGTTACTTGAAGTTTACGGTATTCACATATGTTGTAGCTTAGACTCTATTTTACATCATGCATCATGCAGACACAACATGCTCTTGAATACATGGTGAGTGACATGTTTTGGCTGATAAATGTACTAATGGGAATAAAATGGAAATTTAGATTTTCAAATGGTACCAAAAAGATGGTTGGAGGTCCACAGATCAGAGAATGTTGACTTGAATGGGAATATCTGTTTAAAAGGATTCTGTAAATCCTCCACGGGAAACCTATTTAAATCATAGAAATATAGATAATAGAATAGACTACCATTTAAGTTTACATTCGACGGTGGGTGGCCCCTCGGACATCTTTATTGTAGTAATTACAAGAAACATTTTTAAATGTTGATTTTAATGGCGTACTTACTAAATTGCAGTGGTCTGAAGGGATAGGTCCATTCTAGTAATTCCATTTCTAGGCTTGACTCCCGCCCTGTATTCAAGAGCATGTTGTGTCTGAAATGGGCACAACACAAAAACCTTAGATGTAAAGTGGAGTCTAAGCTATAACATATGAGAATATGAAAAAATATCTGAGGTTATGCGTTTTTAGGAAATTGACGTTAAAGGTTAAATGTAATTTGTATTAAAAAACATTTTTATGAAATAGTTTGACAACCCTCTGTGTGTGCTTTGTGTGCTTTTAAATCAAACTGAACCATTTGATATTTTCCAGTGATGAAGACATGGATGTCTCATGGTAGGTTAGGGTATGCAAAATGGGTCAACTTTGAGCACCTCTGTCTCCTGAATGTTTTGGCATTCAGGTTCAAAAAGTCACTTCATGACCACTTCTTCCACGGGCAAACCTGCATGGAAAGTTTTCTTTAAATCAGAAGGGATTCTGTCACTTCTTAGAGGCAGGTAGCGCAGTGTTTAAGAGCGTTGGGCCAGTAACCAAAATGTTTTTGATACGAATCCCCGAGCCGACGAGGTGAAAAATCTGTCTGTGCCGTCGAGCAAGTCACTTAACCCTAATTGCTACTGTAAATCGCTCTAGATAAGAGTGTCTGCTAAATGACTAAGATGTACAATTGTCGAATTCAACAAATCAAAATGGCACCGGCATAGTTATAGGGCCAGTTTACCGAACAAAGATTAAGCCTAGTCCTGGACTAAAAAAATAAACTCCATTGAAAATGACTTTTAGTGCAAGGCTTATTCTGTGTCTGGGAAACTGCTCCATAGAGTCCCGTATAGACTGAAAATAATATAACATAGAGGTTACTTCACTTCGAGGATTTGTCTTGTTATTTGACAAAAATTCAGATCGTCATTCTCAACTCCATTTTCTTCTAAATTGACTGTCTCTGTCCCAACCCCTTGAGAGACATTTTGTGTATCAATGAGCCACAGTGTGTTTTTGGATCATCGGGACTAGTTTATGAAAATGTGTTGTTTTCATAGTTTCTACGCGGTATTCTAATGTCCTGATTTCCTGGTAGTGTGAATTCCTTTGTCTAACTAGCCCAGTTGAGAGAAGGATAGGAAAATACATGGTTGTGAGTCTGCCTCTTAAACGCACACATGCACACTCACAGGCATGCGCACACAGGCATGCGCGCACAGGAGTATGCCTGGATGGTAGAGATGGAATGTCTGGCATTTATTCATGTTTAATGTCCTTGTTCCTGATGAGCATGTACATAAGAGCTGCTCAACACAACATTCATGAGCTTAGTTCACCAGTTTACCAGGATTAATGTGCTTCATTGTAAGAAGTTATTTGTCCGCTTTAGCTGTGATTACAAACCTTATGAAAACATTTAGGCCTATAGGCAAGGCTACATGAGGTGTGCGACTGTGATTCGAAAAAAGTCACAAAAAAAGGCATTGTTTCTTATAAGTAATAGGCTGATATTGTCACCCATCAGACTATTCTTTATTTAATCGTGTCTTTACATGTACTAAATCGTATGTGTGTGAAAGAGTTTTTGATTTAGAATGGATCGTTATCATGCACCTGTATCAAAACAGGGTCAGCGGGGGAAAAATACGTCATCTATGCACTTAAATAACAAATGGAGGACACTTTTCCCCCCTGTGGTTTATTTCCACGCCAGCCAGGTAGAAACACCGTCGTAACTGTGTTTCTAAGCCTCTAAAGCCCTCTATTGTCTTGCCAGAGAGACCGACTGACTGACACTGGTCTAGACAGGGATGACATGGCAATTCTTGACAGTTTTCTTTTCACCAGTTTCTTTTTGTTGAATATACTAGGATGTCGGGAGCCACTAAATACAGCATTTGTTTGTGCCTCACATATGGTTACTTCCCTGGCATCACAAAGAATATTGACTTTGTGTGGGAGTGTTTGGTTATGTTCTTTTGTTGAGAAAAGTCATTCCTTAGAGTTATCATTGTGTCATTAACCAATGATTAGTATTATTATTTGGGGTGGCAGGTAGCCTAGTGGTTAGAGCATTGGGCCAGTAACTAAAAGGTTGCTAGATCAAATCCCCGAGTTGACAAGGTAAAAATCTATCGTTCTGCCCCTGAACAAGGCACTTAACCCACTGTTCCTAGGTCGTCATTGTAAATATGAATTTGCTCCTAACTGACTTGCCTAGTTAAATGAAGGTTAAAAAAATTATATCCAAGAATCCATTACACGTGGTTGTATTCTCTTTGTGTTGCTATCCCCCCCCCACGTATTGAAAGCATTCTACAGGGACGCTGGCCCATGTGTTGACTCCAATGCTTCCCACAGATGTGTCAAGTTGGCTGGATGTCCTTTGGTTGGTGGACCATTCTTGATACATCTGTTGAGCATGAAAAATCCAGCAAGGTTGCAATTCTTCACACATTCACCCCCTGAATGGTGCACATACACAATCCTTGTCTCTAGGTTTAGAAATCTGTCTTTAACATGTCCCCTCCCCTTCATCTACACTGATTTTGAAGTGGATTTAACAAGTGACATCATCAATAAGGGATCATAGCTTTCACCTGGTCGGTCTGTCATGGAAAGAGCAGGTTTTCTTAATGTTTTCTGCACTTAGTGTATATAAGGTGCCATTTAGGCTGCTACCCACGCCTCTGGAACAGGGGAACCAGAGCCCAGTCCATGTCAGTCACTTATATCACCTCTTCTCTCCACCCCCCTCTCCTCGCCTTTGGACAAAGCATCTGTTCATCTCGCTCTCTCCCACAAACATCACATCAGCACCTGACCATTGTGAGAGGAGGGAGCCTGGGCCCCCCTCATAGAGAAACCTGTCCTAGTGTACTCACTCCCTCTGTGTGTTTGTGTACATGTACAGTGCCTTCAGAAATGATTCACACCCCTTGACTTTTTCCACATTTTGTTGTTACAGACTGAATTTAAAATGGATTCAATTTAGATTTTGTGTCACTGGCCGACACATACAATACCCCATAATGTCAAAGTGGAATTATGTTTTTAGAAATGTTTACAAATGAATTAAAAATGAAAAGCTGAAATGTCTTTAGTCAATAAGTATTCAACGCCTTTAAATCATTTCAGGAGTTAATGAACATTTTCTGAACATGTCACCTAATACATTGCATGGACATGTGCAATAATTACATTTACATTTATTACATGTGCAATAATTACATTTAACATTTAAGTCATTTAGCAGACGCTCTTATCCAGAGCGACTTACAAATTGGTGCATTCACCTTATGACATCCAGTGGAACAGCCACTTTACAATAGTGCATCTAAATCTTTTAAGGGGGGTGAGAAGGATTACTTTATCCTATCCTAGGTATTCCTTAAAGAGGTGGGGTTTCAGGTGTCTCCGGAAGGTGGTGATTGACTCCGCTGTCCTGGCGTCGTGAGGGAGTGTGTTCCACCATTGGGGAACCAGAGCAGCGAACAGTTTTGACTGGGCTGAGCGGGAACTGTACTTCCTCAGTGGTAGGGAGGCGAGCAGGCCAGAGGTGGATGAACGCAGTGCCCTTGTTTGGGTGTAGGGCCTGATCAGAGCCTGGAGGTACTGAGGTGCCGTTCCCCTCACAGCTCCGTAGGCAAGCACCATGGTCTTGTAGCGGATGCGAGCTTCAACTGGAAGCCAGTGGAGAGAACGGAGGAGCGGGGTGACGTGAGAGAACTTGGGAAGGTTGAACACCAGACGGGCTGCGGCATTCTGGATGAGTTAATAATAGTGTTAACATGAATTTTGAATGAGTACCCCATCTCTGTACCCCACACATACAATTATCTGTAAGGCCCCTCAGTCGAGCAGTGAATTTCAAACACAGATTCAACCACAAAGACCAGGGAGGTTTTTTAATGCCTAGCAAATAAGGGCACCTATTGGTAGATGGGTAAACATGAATATCTATTTGAGCATGGTAAAGTTATTAATTATACTTTGGAAGGTGTATAAATACACCCAGTCACTACAAAGGTATAGGCATCTTTCCTAACTCAGTTGCCAGAGAGGAAGGAAATCGCTCAGGGATTTCACCATGAGGCCAATGGTGACTTTAAAACAGTTACAGAGTTTAATGGCTGTGATAGAACTGAGGATGGATCAACATTGTAGTTACTCCTTTATACTAACTTTATTGACAGAATGAAAAGAAGAAAGCCTGTACATAATATAAATATTCCAAAACATACATCCTGTTTGCAACAAGGCACTAAAGTAATACTGCAAAAAATGTGGCAAAGCAATGAACTTTTAGTCCTAAATACAAAGTGTTATGTTTGGGGAAAATCCAATATAACACATTACTGAGTATCACTCTTCATATTTTCAAGTGCAGTGGTGGTTGCATCATGTTATGGGTATTTACATTTGTATTTTTATTCACCTTTATTTAACCAGATAGGCCAGTTGAGAACATATTCTCATTTACAACTGCGACCTGGCCAAGATAAAGCAAAGCAGTGCGACACAAACAACAACACAGAGTTACACATGGAATAAATAAACGTACAGTCAATAACAGAATAACAGAACCACTATTTTATTCGTTCCGCTCCACTTTTCAGACCAGCAAAAATAAAGTTCTGAAGCAGTTCTGCCCTAAAAATAGGCGCTTTGTTGCGTTTTTTGTTGTTTCCTGGAACGTAAAAGAACGTTATGAACTGGTTCCCATGCTCTTAAAATAATGGTTCTGTTCCAGAACAATATGGATCACTTTCGTTTCCGATTCCATTTCTGTTCCTTCTTTTCCGTTTTTGGTTCTGCCCCCTGAACTGGTACCAACCCCTGCTGTGTTTGTCATTATGGGGTATTGTGGAAAAAAAATGTTTAATCCATTTTGAATTCAGGCTGTATCACAACAAAATGTGGAATATGTCAAGGGGTATGAATACTTTCTGAAGGCACTGTATGCTTGGGGAAGATTTATAGTTTATAGTGTGTGTGTGTGTGTGTGTGTGTGTGTGTGTGTGTGTGTGTGTGTGTGTGTGTGTGTGTGTAGGTGGGTGACTGATTGAAGTCAGTGTTGTGTTTAGAACTGCGCTCCTCCAGGCAGTGTGTGGGATGTTTTAACCCCGTAGGAGGTCGGGGGGGGGGTTAAAACAGTGATGTCACTCGCTATTGTGAAATTGGCTTTTTAATGCTTGACAGGTGTTGATTGCTTGACAGGTGCTGAGGTCAGTAGTGATTGTCAGCTTGGAAGAGTGAGAGTGTGGTTGTGCTAGGGGTGTAAAGTACGTAAGTACAAATACTTTCGCTCACCGTTGCCGCTTGTTATAGACCCCCCTCTGCCCCCAGTTGTGCCCTGGACACCATATGTGAATTGATCGCCCCCCATCTATCTTCAGAGTTCATACTGTTAGGTGACGTAAACGGGGACAAGCTTAACACCCCGGCCGTACTACAATCTAAGCTAGCTGCCCTCAATCTCACACAAATCATCAAGGAACCTACCAGGTACAACCCTAAATCTGTAACCATGGGCCCCCTCTTAGATATCCTCCTGACCAACCTGCCCTCCAAATACACCTCTGCTGTCTTCAACCAGGATCTCAGCGATCACTGCCTCATTGCCTACATCCGTAATGGGTCTGCGGTCAAACGACCACCCCTCGTCACTGTCAAACGCTCCTTAAAACACTTCAGCGAGCAGGCCTTTCTAATCAACCTGGCCCGGGTATCCTGGAAGTAGAGGATGCCTGGTTGCTCTTCAAAAGTGCCTTCCTCACCATCTTAAATAAGCATGCCCCATTCAAAAAATGTAGAACTAATAACAGATATAGCCCTTGGTTCACCCCAGACTTGACTGCCCTTGACCAGCACAAAAACATAATGTGGCATTCTGCATTAGCATCGAATAGCCCCCGTAATATGCAACTTTTCAGGGAAGTCAGGAACCAATATACTCAGTCAGTTAGGAAAGCTAAGGCTACCATTTTCAAACAGAAATTTGCTTCCTGCAGCACTAATTCCCAAAAGTTTTGGGACACTGTAAAGTCCATGGAGAATAAGAGCACCTCCTCCCAGCTGCCCATTGCACTGAGGGTAGGAAACACTGTCACCACTGATACAATAATCGCTCATTTCAATAAGCATTTTTCCATCTCTGAAGCTGGAGTCTTATATCGCCCTCTCTAACTTTAAACATCAGCTGTCTGAGCAGCTTACCGATCACTGTACCTGTGCACAGCCAATCTGTAAATATCCCACCCGACTACCTCTTCCCATAGTATTACTTACCCTCTTGCTCTTTTGCACCCCAGTATCTCTACTTGCACATCATCATCTGCACATCTATCACTCCAGTATTAATGCTCAATTGTAATTATTTTCCCTTCTTGGGCCTATGTATTGCCTACCTCCCTACTCTTCTACATTTGCACACACTGTACATAGATTTAAAAATATATATATATATATATTGTTATTTTTTTGTGTTTGTTTATGTGTAACCCTGTGTGGTTGTTTTTGTCGCACGGCTTTGCTTTGTCTTGGCGAGGTCGCAGTTGTAAATGAGAACTTGTTCTCAACTGGCCTACCTGGTTAAATAAAGGTGAAATAAAAATAAATAACTAAAAAAAACTTTTAGTACTACATAAGTCATTTTTACTATTTACTATTTTTTTGACAACTTTTCCTTCACTACATTCCTAAAGACAATTGTACGTTTTACTCCATAAAGTACTTGTTACATTTTGAAAGCTTAACAGGACAGAAAAATGGTAAATTCACACACTTACCAAGAGAACATCCCTTTTGTAAATGATGTCTGAGTGTTGGAGTGTGCCCCTTGGCCCTGGCTATCTGTAAATAAAACAGAAAAGAAATGGTGTTGCCTGGTTTGCTTAATATAAGGAACTTGAAAAGATTTAACTTGTGCTTTTGATACTTAGGTATATTTGAGTAATTATATCTACTTTGATACTTAAGTATGTTAAAAACCAAATGCTTTTAGACTTTTACTCAAGTGGTATTTTACTGGGTGACTCACTTTTACTTGAGTAAATTTCTATGAAGGTATCATTACTTTTACTCAAGTATGACAATTAGGTACTTTTTCCACCACTGGTTTGCGCACCAATGCATGTACCTAACTGTCTATTTTCAGTTGTCTTTGGATACCCTTTTAGCCCGTAGTTGCTATTGAGTTTCTGTCACTTTATTGTTATCTTAATGCCCATTGCTCATTCATTTCCACCCCTCTTCAGGTAATAGCTACAGATAGGATATTTTCACAGTGCACTGACCCCGTTTCCAGGCCTACTGCCTCCGTGGGAACACTAACAGTGGCCTCGGAGGCAGTTAGTGACAGTCAGAGGTCTGTGGTAGTGCCAGTAATAAGTATGTGGCAGTCAGAGGTCTGTGGTAGTGCCAGTAATAAGTATGTGGCATTCCTCTGCTGTGTTTGTCTTTCCCTTCCTGAAGAAGGAAACAAGACCAAAAAGAGCCACTGAACACCGTCTTTCAGCAGTGCTGTGCTCAGCCTCTCCGCCCTCAATCAACTTGTCAATTCTTGATTGCTTTGTTTGGACAAACACATTGATTCATGGTTTGTTGTGGATTCACTTACTACTTACAGCCTCTGTGTATGCTAAGAGTTCACTTCATTGTGAAATGAGAGTTTCACACCAGCACCCGTATGGAAAGGGAATGCGCTGTTTGCGGTTTTTCCTGTAGAGGGAGCCATTGCTCCATTGTATGATGTCCTGATGTAGCGCACAGCAAAAACTTCTCATTCAGCCTAACTATTGTCTTTGAAACTAAGGAATGTATAATGTGTATACATGACAATCTAGGATAGATCTCTCTTAGTATCCATCAGAATTAGTCACTAGAGACCAAATGATGAGCCATTGAATTCCAGTTTTATCAAAAAGAGCCAAAACAATGAATTGTCCCAATATAGATGATACCTTCATGAAAATCAAATCACATTTTATTGGTTGCATAGACATATTTAGCAGATGCTGTTGTGGGTGTAGCAAAATGCTTGTGTTCCTAGCTCCAACAGTGCCGTAATATCTAACAATTCACAACAATACACACATCTAAAAGTAGAAGAATGGAATTAATAAATATATAAATATTAGTACGAGCAATGTTGGAGTCCAGAGTACAAGTCTGCAGACGTGATTGAGATGGAGGCCACTCAGTGTGGCCACGCAGTCATGGGTGAACAGGAGGTACAGGAGGGGCCTGAACACGCACCCTTGTGGGTGGAGGTGTTGTTTCCTACCTTCACCACCTGGTGGCAGCCTGTCAGGAAGTCCAGGACCCAGTTGGGGTTCAGTCCCAGGGCCCCTGAGCTTAAGGATGAGTTTGGAGGGTACTATGGTGTTGAAGGCTGAAGAAGATGGAAATCAATAAAGTTGAATTGGCTAATGTGCTCATAAAGATTTAATTGAGGTGCAGAGTGATGAGATCATACCATATAGTGTATGTGATTGTGCAGAGGCTAAGGGGAGTTGCTGGGAGACTGCCAGAACGTTCCGTCAAGCTCCAGCTGACGTGGTGTTGAAGTGTCTCCAGAGAGATGAGTGTAGAGGAAATGCCTGTGTCAGTGAAAATGTGCAGCCCTTTAGCTCAGTGGTGCAAGCTGTGTGTGTGTGTGTGTGTGTGTGTGTGTGTGTGTGTGTGTGTGTGTGTGTGTGTGTGTGTGTGTGTGTGTGTGTGTGTGTGTGTGTGTGTGTGTGTGTGTGTGTGTGTGTGTGTGTGTGTGTGTGTGTGTGTGTGTGTGTGTGTGTGTGTGTGTGTGTGTGTTTCTCTATTTCTCTCCTAGTTCTCAGCCAAGAATGTTGCTGCTATGTTACTCTCCTTGTGTTACTGATGCTGGGAAAACAGGACATAGGCTTCAACTACACACTAAGAGTATTCCTCAAGGGGACTTTGGAAAGTTAGATGGTTCTATGTGGAACCATAATGACTCAAAGAATCCTTTGAGCCCTTCAATAGTTCTTTGCAGTTCAGAAAAGTGTTTTTTTCTCTTTTGGTGATAATTAAAATGTGGGGCAGTGGCTCTTTAGAATATTTTGCAGCGTGGTTTGCTCACGGTTCTTTTTGGGCAACCGCGTGTGAGACCCACTGAGCGAAACTGGTTGAATCAACGTTATTTCCATGTAATTTCAACAACAACAAAAATGTCAGCGTTTACGTTGGATCAACGTGGAAAACTGATTGGATTTGCAAAAAGTCATCAACACAAAGGGATTTTGTATTTTTTTCACCAAAAGTCAAATGTCATGGTGACATTTTTTGTTGATTTTATGTTGAATTCACTTCTAAACTAGACGTTGAACTGACATCTAAGCCCAGTGGGGAGTGTCCTTTCAGTCTCTCTAATCTGTTGTTTTATGCGATTACATGTTAAATACGACTATGCCCAGTGATGATGTCTTGTGAAAGACGTATGGCCTTCTGTGAATTGAGAGCAGTTGACTAAATCAGTGGTTCTGAATTATCTCCTCAGGGAACCCCAGCAATTCCAGAGTTAGCACACCTAATTCAACTTGTCAATTAAAACAATAATAACACCTCTGGAATTTTGGCAAACCAGAATTGCAAACTGGCAAACCAGAATAAAACAACTCTATGGTTCTTTACCATAGCAGAACCCTTTTTTGGTGCTATATAGAAGTTATTATTAATGGTTCTTTATAGCACCATAAAGGTGCTCCCCAGTACCTCTCCAAGTGTGTACTCACTTGGAGAGTGAGTTCTAACCGCACACGGATGAGAGAAAACAATGTCCCATGTCTACAGTATTCAAGTCTGCTATGAAGTCACATACGGGAAGAGAACAGAGAACGAATCCGACCCGACCGAATCTGCTCTGGCATCTGTCTGTCTGTGTGTGTGTGTTTTCCTCCAGGGGTCTTCTGTATAACTGCCGTCTGGTTTTACAGCTAATCAGGTGAAACGGGTGTGTTGCGTTGATAAGCCTGCCGACGGACTCTCGCCAGAACAACAACACACTGAATCACAGCAGAAGGTGCACCGTACCTGTGTGAAATGGTTTCTCGAGTTGTATTTGTCACGTGCACAAGTACAGTGAAAATGCTTAACAAACGTGCAGTATTCAGTATAACTAATACAATTTAAACCACAGTCCCTGGGTAGGTTATTGAGAACAATTAAAATAACAATACAGACAAACAAAGAGCAGTGAGCACACGCAGAGCAACATAGGACAAGCAACACGTAGCACATAAATCTACAGAGCAAAAATACATAAAAGCAACAAAGTCTTTTCACACCTCACAAGCTACAGACAACAGATAACATGGAAAGCGGCAGGCAATACACAGCTTGGCATTATGTTCACGAGTCTGTTTGTCCTTTAGGCATGACCTTGTTTTTTGTGAAGGTGCGATAGGTGGGTCAATGAGTGTTCAACCCCTTTGTTATGGCAAGCCTAAATAGGTTCAGGAGTAATAGTGTGTTTAATAAGTCTCATAATAAGTTGTATGGACTCACACTGTGTGCAATAGTGTTTATCGTGATTTTTGAATGACTACCCCATCTCTGTACCCAACACTAAGGTCGACTAAGGTCTCTCAGTCGAGCAGTTCATTTCAAATACAGATTCAACCACAAAGATCAGGCAGGTTTTGTAATGCCTCTCAAAGAAGGGCACCTTATTGGTAGATGGGTCTTTTTTTTAGTATCTCTTTGAGCATGGTAAAGTTATTAATTACACTTTGGATGGTGTATAAACACCCAGTCACTACAAGATACAGGCGTCCTTCCTAACTCAGTTGCCGGAGAGGAAGGAAACCTTTCAGGGATTTCACCATGAGGCAAATGGTGACTTTAACAATTAGAGTTGAATGGCTGTGATAGGAGAACTGAGGATGGATCAACAACATTGTAGTTACTCCACAATACTAACCTAATTTACAGTGTGAAAAAAGGAAGCCTGAACAGAATACAAATATTTGAAAAAATGCAAGGTGGTGGCTGCATCATGTTATGGGTATGCTTGTCACCGGCAAGGACTAGGGAGTTTTTTTTAGGTAAAAAAAACAAAATAGAGCTAACCACAGGCAAAAACCTGGTTCAGTCTGCTTTCCAACAGACATTGGGAGACAAATTCACCTTTCAGCAGGACAATAACCTAAAACACAAGGCCAAATATACACTAGAGTTGCTTACCAAGATCACATTGAATGTTCCTAAGTGGCCTAGTTACCATTTTGACTTGAAAATCCATGGCAAGACTTGAAAATGGCTGTCTAGCAATGATCAACAACCAACTTTTCAGACCCCTTGACTTTTTCCACATTTGTTACGATTCAGCCTTATTCTGAAATAGTTTAAATGACATTTTCTCCTCATCAATCTACATACAATACCCCATAATGACAAAGAGAAAAACAGGTTTTTAGCAAATGTATAAAATAAAATAAAACTGAACTTATTTACATAAGTATTCAGACCTTTTGCTATGAGACAAGAAATTGAGCTCAGGTCCATCCTGTTTCCATTGATCATCCGTGAGAGCTTTCTACAACTTGAATGGAGTCCACCTGTGGTAAATTCAATTGATTGAATTGATCAGATCTTTATGGGAGTGTGGCCAGACGGAAGCCACTCCCCAGTAAAAAGCCCGCTTGGAGTTTTCCAAGATGCACCTAAAGAGTATCAGACCATGCGAAACAAGATTCTCTGGTCTGATGAAACCAAGATTGAACCATTTTTGGCCTGAATGCCAAGTGTTAAGTCTGTAGGAAACCTGGCACCATACCTCCGGTGAAGCATGTTTGGTGGCAGCATCATGCTGTGGGGATGTTTTTCAGCAGCAGTGACTGGGACACTAGTCAGGATCATGAAAAAGATGAACAAAGCAAAGTACAGAGATCCTTGATGAAAACCTTCTCCAGAGCACTCAGGACCTCAGACTGGGTCGAAGGTTCACCTTCCAACAGGACAACGACTTTAAGCACATAGCCAAGACAACACGAGTGGCTTCGGGACAATTTTCTGAATGTCCTTAAGGGGCCCAACCAGAGCCCAGACTTGAACCCGATCGAACATCTCTGGAGAGACATGAAAATAGCTGTGCAGCGACGCTCCCCATCCAACCTGACAGAGCTTGAGAGGATCTGCAGAGAAGAACAAAAAACTCCCCAAATACAGGAGTGTAAAATCTTGTAGCGTCATACTCAAGAAGACTGGAGGTTGTTATCGCTGCAAAGGTGCTTCAAAAAAGTACTGTGTAAAGGGTCTGAATACTTACACTACCGGTCAAAAGTTTGGGGTCACTTAGACATTTCTTTGCTTTTGAAAGAAAAGCACAGACTGTCTCTCCCTCTCTCTTTCCCTGCCCATCCCACCCTGGGACATTGTCATCATATTTCCACATGTTCTCCTATTTGATCAAAGATGGGGAACGTAGATGCAGGTATAATAGAAGGGTTCTATAAAGAAGAAACAGAATGGTTCTACTGCCACAATTCTAGATAGGTTCTTGGCTCTGTGTTGGCCTACTACCTCAACAAAGCAGAGTCTATATATCTCACTGCCTCATAGCCCTAGAATCACATTATTCCAGGATAAGGCATTACGCTAATGCCTGATTGGGTAATGGAGTGACTTCACACACACCTCCCGTTAGCTGATTAGCATATCGGGTGACACTACAGTCAGCACTACGCCACCAGCTAATTTGCACTCCCTAAATACCTGAGCTCTGTGGCGTCACTGGTGTGTCCAGGTATAATTATAACATTCTATTTCAACTAGCCGCCCCCTAGCACACTCTATCATTTAGGTCAGTGGTAGGCAACAAGATTCAGCCGTGGGACGATTTCGGCTGGAGCGGCTCGTCGCGGTCCGGAACATCATTACGATAATTTGTACAATTCTACAACTAAGCCCATAAAGAGATTTGTTATTTTCATAATATATAATAATTTCATACCATGATTGCATATATATATATATATATATATATATATATATATATATATATATATATATATATATATATATATACACATATATATATATATATATATATATATATATATATATATACACATACATATATACACACATATATATATATATATATATATATATATATATATATATATATATATATATATATAAAATATATACACGCATATACAGTGCCTTGCGAAAGTATTCGGCCCCCTTGAACTTTGCGACCTTTTGCCACATTTCAGGCTTCAAACATAAAGATATAAAACTGTATTTTTTGTGAAGAATCAACAACAAGTGGGACACAATCATGAAGTGGAACCACATTTATTGGATATTTCAAACTTTTTTAACAAAACAATAACTGAAAAAATGGGCGTGCAAAATTATTCAGCCCCCTTAAGTTAATACTTTGTAGCGCCACCTTTTGCTGCGATTACAGCTGTAAGTCGCTTGGGGTATGTCTCTATCAGTTTTGCACATCGAGAGACTGAAATTTTTTCCCATTCCTCCTTGCAAAACAGCTCGAGCTCAGTGAGGTTGGATGGAGAGCATTTGTGAACAGCAGTTTTCAGTTCTTTCCACAGATTCTCGATTGGATTCAGGTCTGGACTTTGACTTGGCCATTCTAACACCTGGATATGTTTATTTTTGAACCATTCCATTGTAGATTTTGCTTTATATTTTGGATCATTGTCTTGTTGGAAGACAAATCTCCGTCCCAGTCTCAGGTA
The DNA here is from genome assembly GCF_023373465.1 of Oncorhynchus keta. Lineage (NCBI taxonomy): Eukaryota > Metazoa > Chordata > Actinopteri > Salmoniformes > Salmonidae > Oncorhynchus > Oncorhynchus keta. The sequence continues at coordinate 2,665,801 of NC_068445.1, read as the reverse complement.
TTTTGCAGACACCATCAGGTTTTCTTCCAGAATGGTCCTGTATTTGGCTCCATCCATCTTCCCATCAATTTTAACCATCTTCCCTGTCCCTGCTGAAGAAAAGCAGGCCCAAACCATGATGCTGCCACCACCATGTTTGACAGTGGGGATGGTGTGTTCAGGGTGATGAGCTGTGTTGCTTTTACGCCAAACATAACGTTTTGCATTGTTGCCAAAAAGTTCCATTTTGGTTTCATCTGACCAGAGCACCTTCTTCCACATGTTTGGTGTGTCTCCCAGGTGGCTTGTGGCAAATTTTAAACAACACTTTTTATGGATATCTTTAAGAAATGGCTTTCTTCTTGCCACTCTTCCATAAAGGCCAGATTTGTGCAATATACGACTGATTGTTGTCCTATGGACAGAGTCTCCCACCTCAGCTGTAGATCTCTGCAGTTCATCCAGAGTGATCATGGGCCTCTTGGCTGCATCTCTGATCAGTCTTCTCCTTGTATGAGCTGAAAGTTTAGAGGGACGGCCAGGTCTTGGTAGATTTGCAGTGGTCTGATACTCCTTCCATTTCAATATTATCGCTCCTTGGGATGTTTAAAGCTTGGGAAATCTTTTTGTATCCAAATCCGGCTTTAAACTTCTTCACAACAGTATCTCGGACCTGCCTGGTGTGTTCCTTGTTCTTCATGATGCTCTCTGCGCTTTTAACGGACCTCTGAGACTATCACAGTGCAGGTGCATTCATACGGAGACTTGATTACACACAGGTTGATTGTATTTATCATCATTAGTCATTTAGGTCAACATTGGATCATTCAGAGATCCTCACTGAACTTCTGTAGAGAGTTTGCTGCACTGAAAGTAAAGGGGCTGGCTGAATAATTTTGCACGCCCAATTGTTCAGTTTTTGATTTGTTACAAAAGTTTGAAATATCCAATAAATGTTGTTCCACTTCATGATTGTGTCCCACTTGTTGTTGATTCTTCACACAAAAAATACAGTTTTATATCTTTATGTTTGAAGCCTGAAATGTGGCAAAAGGTCGCAAAGTTCAAGGGGGCCGAATACTTTCGCAAGGCACTGTATGTATATATATATATATACACACACATATATATATATATATATATATATATATACACACACACATATATATACATATACACATGTATATATATATACACACACACACATATATATACATACACATATATGTATACATATACACATATATATATAGATATATACATACATATATATATCTAAAAGACAACTACCAAAACCGTCCCGCAATCTATAATTTCAAGTCTTTTGGTAGTTCCCCTGGCTCTACCTTCAGTCTATTGTAGCTGACCTAATAGGTAGTTGTGGATGTGTTTACACTGGAACTCTAGTGCATTGTTCAGTCCAGTGACAGTCCAACCTAGTATCAGAGCATTTCGTATAATTCATAAAACAGTCCAATCTGTCTTATGTAACCATACCAAACGTAACATATCATACTAAATAGAGTGTCTTGTGTTTACGTACAGAATAACACGAAATGCTCTTAGACCCGTTTGGACAGTCCGGAATGGGACCAGATTGTTCTCCAACCTGGTTTCACAGTCCGTTGTCTGGCTGCAGTTGGTTTGGTAATGGAGACGGGATTGTTGGAAGTGTTTGAATTGGATGTAGATTAATGAAAAATGTATGGTCCGATTGACATGGGGGAAACCAGCATTGCTCTGTGGCTCATTTCATAAATAAACGCAGAATCCATCATGGTTCTCTTCTCAGCAGAAAGAAGCAGTGCGAGATGAGAATAGCTGTTCTTTCCTGCTTTGGATATCCCTATGTATTTTTGTTTTAACATTGTAATGTTCAGTAGTTTTGATTAAGTGGCACAAGGAGTAGCCTTCACTGTGATTTGTATGAATATATTTATTGTGTATCTATTTATGTAGGATCTTAAATGATCCATTGCTTCCAGACCACCTTCCAGTGAATTGTTTGAATGTTAGAATGAGTGACATGCCCCCTTTTAATGGTGTGAGCTGACCTCTTGCAAGTCTAAGCTGATTGTTCACCTGTGGCCTCCTGCCTGAAGCCCTTCAGTTTGTTTAAATGGAGGATGACATTCAGTGTGTGAGGGACAGCTGGTATGTCTGCAAGTTTGAACAAAATCAAGCTATCACCATCTGTCTCAACAATGTGCGAGGACATCAGCCAGCTATCTCACAGGGGATTTTCCCCGTCCTGTCGCGGAGTTCCACATGTCAGATACTTTCAGAGGGGGCTGCTGGGGTTTGGGGAGGCTGAACCTCTGAATCTCTGAACCAGTCAGACTGTTTTCATAAACACTGAACACCATCCCAGAGAGCATTCCCCTCCATTATTTGTCTTTACACCTCCACTAGAACAATGCGTCTGTTTTCTTACTGTGTGCAGGCTAACCCAGTGTCTGAGGCCGATTAGTTGGGTAATTCAAACTTCAGGACGGAGGCTTTTCTTGGGGGAAATGACTCGGTGAGCTACTTCTCCCCCTTGTCCTGTTCCTGTGCTCTGTGTGGGGAGGGCTTTGTTCATTTTCTTTTTTTATGTGATATGTTAGGAATTCTGCAATTTCATATGATGTCACACAAGTTTTGCAATTCCTGCAAAATGTTACAAATCTGATTGTGCAATATGCTACACATTTGTCGTGCTTAAGATCCCTGGTGTGTGCACCTTTTAAACCCAGAAGTTTCTAAGAGGAAAGCGAGAGGAACCTTTGGCATGAAGTAGACACTTGAACACTTAGCTTTGGGATTGTCTCTGTCTCAGGACTCTGAAGAGCCACTGGTTAAGAGGAAACACACAATACAATAAATAACTAGAAATGGCAAGTTAGAGAGCCAGCGCTTTGAGAGTTGAAGAGTGGGGACCAACATTTGGCTGTGTCAACTGAGACATCGTTGGAAAGTTTAACGGTTTAGCCTATTGTTGATAAATTCAGTGATGCTTGGAAAACAGAATTTTTTTGTTGAAAACATATAGGCTTAGCATCTTTATTAGGCTACAACTTGGGAATATCCTCCCTTTGATTGCAAGCTCTAAATTGTAGCCTATTTTCAGAGTTGTAAAAACAGTAATAGGCCGAATAGTTTTCAGAATTCTATACTGATAGTCGCTTATTTTCTTTTTTACTTCAATTGGAGAACTCTATCCATTAGAAGAACTGGGACATTTTCAGCTTCCAGGAATTGTATACAGAACCTTGCGACATGGGGCTGTGCATTATCATGCTGAAACGTGAGGTGATGGCGGCGGATGAATGGCACGACAACGGGCCTCGGAATATCGTCACGGTATCTCTGCATTCAAATTGCCATTGATCAAATGCAATTGTGATTGTTGTCCCTAGCTTATGCCTGCCCATACCATTACCCCACCGCCACCATCAGGCACTCTGTTCACAATGTTCATATCAGCACACTGCTCACCCACACAACGCCATACACGTGGTCTGCGGTTGTGAGGCTGGTTGGACTTACTGCCATATTCTCTAAAATTATGTTGGAGGCGGTTTATGGTAGATAAATGAACAGCTTTGGGGGACTGTCCATGCTCCCTCAATACTTGAGACATCTGTTTTATTGTGTTGTGTGACAAAACTGCACATTTTAGAGTGGCATTTTATTGTCCCCAGCACAAGATGCACCTGTGTAGTGATCGTGCTGCATATCAAGAACCAGCTTCTTGATATGCACCTGTCAAGTGGATGGATTATCTTGGCAAATGAAAAATGCTCACTAACAGGGATGTAAACAAATTTGTGCGCAACATTTTTCAGAAATAAACTTTTTATGTGGGTATGGAACATTTCATGGATATTTTATTTCAGCTCATGAAACATGAGACCAGCACTTTAAATATTGCATTTATTTTTTTGTTCGGTGTATTAATTAAGATTGTGTTCTGATCTCATTCCGTTGTCAGCGTTTTCCTTTGTGGGGCCGAGGTTTTCGAGGTTAATCTTTAATTTGCTGTTAGGTTAGGCATCTTTTCAAACCGTGATAATGCGCTGTATGGTAGAGTTTAATTTCGTCATTTGTTATCAAGTGTCTGAATAGATCAATGCTTTCTGACACGCCACAATTCCTTTTTAAATGCCCGTTTGTCTGCTATTTCGTAGACCTATAATTGATTGTTTAAGGGCATGGAGACAACAATATTCTCCCCTTCGCGTACTTTGTATTTTTATTTTTATATGTAATGCTCGGTTGCGAGAGGAGCATTGTATGGGTTAATTTAGCGTAACGTCCCTCGGCTACGGTTGCAAGTACTGCGCACATTTGAGTTGTTGTGGTGTTCGCTCCCGCGGAGGCAATGCCCTTTTGTGGAGAGGTCTTATCACAGCCGACAGACAGCACTCTCAATCAGGACGCAAAGACACAAAGAGAAGAATTGCATTTAAAAAAGGACCATTCTTTCCCATACTGCCAAGGAGGGGTGTTCACTGTGGGTGTTTGAGAAGCCCTTTGTTGCTTGAAAAAAAAAAAAAAAGGTAGCCAAGAATATGCACTGTGGACTAGCTGTATGTTTTATGAACAGTGTTACTGTATGCTGTTAGGGCTCTCGCACACGTCTCTTCTTGCGTTCGGAGAAGTCAGTGCATTGTGGATTTGGAAGTTTTAACACAGCGAAACTGGTCTGGATATACTTCAGAAGACGAAAAGGTTACCGTGTACGCTATTTTGCGCATTATTTTTGGAGACTTGTGCGTAACGCGCCACCTGTACTTTATCTACCAGCAAATTATCGAAACGGATCTAACAGTACTGTCTCTTCATGTTTGTTTTCATCTGCTACCATGATCGTTCTTGGCATTTTTTCATGAGGAATTTGAGTTCTCAGCTCCCATAAAAGCTTTTAATTTGCAACAAATTAAGTTTAATTTGAGGGGTGGAAGTGAACATTTTCAAGCATATGCTACCTCGATTTGTGGATACTACTTCGTGGGATGCCAATGGACAGATACGCAGACATGGAGGACAAACTGCGCATTTTGGAGGACCTGAACATGATGTACATCCGACAGATCGCCCTCAGTTTACAGGTAATGTACCTTATGGAAGCTCTGTCAGTCATCATTAAGTCCCTCCACAGACTCTCTCACTGGCTTTGTCTGATATCCTCTCTTCTTTCACCGGCCATTCAATGTGCAGTTTAGTCATGTCATATCTTTGCAGTGCATGTCAGTGAAGTGACATTTTCAAGCTTAAGTGTACAAATCATAGGGTGTCAAAAGTCGGGGAGAGCTGTAAAGCTGTTTGGCACGCCGTCTGAGTGTATGATGTGGCAGGAACCAGGTAAGGTGTACAGGCTCTCACTTCCCCCTGAGCTGTTACAACTGCGTGAGCCGGTTTACTGAGTGAGTTCACTGCTTTTTTAAGGGTTATGTTAAAAGTTGAGCGGGTGTGGCTGAAGAATGTCTCTGACAAAGGGGTTATGCATACTCCGTTGTGGTCTCCTTATGGCCGAGCTAGCTCTCAGTGAGAGAAAATAGAAAACACGCCATCTGCAGTAAGTAAAGTCGGGTTGGAGAATAACTAAGATTGTCTCCAGCTGCACATGTGGGACTCGCAAGTCCCCAAAGGCGCAAACGTGTGTGTGTGTGTGTGTGTGTGTGTGTGTGTGTGTGTGTGTCAGAGGGAGGAAGAAATAATGACGCAATACTTATATCAATACCTAACAAAGTGTGGTGTCATTGATGTGAACACTATGCATAACAGTCCACATCTCTGTTCCTTTGAAAAGCGGAGGAAATAGCTCGAGCATCTCAATGTCTTAGTCTGGGGAGAGAGGCAGGAGACGCATGGTCATTGGAAGTGATACGGGAAATATGTCAAAAGGACATTTTAATGCTTAATTTCTTGTCCTTTTGGCTGCTCTGTTGTAAAACTATGTTGGCTCTGCAGCTGTTGTGTGTTAGGATGTTGGGGGTGTGTTATCTAAGTGACAATGTGAGTGCCAGCCTCTGCCACTGCTGGGCACTGTGTTGGACAGTCCTATCACCATAGCACAGGTTGGAAACTCACTTCCAGTGTCTTAGTTCATCTGTTCCAAACAGACAGCCAGGTGGTCTATGTGGCTGTCTCATGGGCACACGATGGGCAACTTTGCTTGGTAATAGAGCAATGAATATCTAATGGATGCACGCATATACACACACACACACAATGTGCCAACCCCTTTTCAGACCCCATACATATACTCAATGGAGCTGGCTCCTCTCTCTAGAATAAAGACACCAGCTAGCGGGTTGCACCAGCTAGCACTCTGGCATTTAGACAGAAACTAGATGTCTCCACTGTGTTTTTCATTTAACTAAGCAAGTCAGTTAAGAACCATTTTTATTTTTTATTTTTTACAATGACTGCCTACCCCGGCCAAACCTTCCCCTAACCCGGACAATGCTGGGCCAAATCGGACTCCCGAACACGGCCGGTTGTGGTACAGTCTGGGATCAAACCAGGGTCTGTAGTGACACCTCGAGCACCGAGATGCAGTGCCTTAGATCGCTGCGCCACTCGGGAGCTATAGTACCCCTAACCAGAACAGAGTTTAGAACGCTGTCTTTCCCCGTGGCGTTCCCTGTCTCCCTGTTGAACCCCTAACCTATCAACCGCTCAGATATTACCGAATCATCATTGACACTCTCATGAGTTGTAACCTTTTTAATTCCAGCCATCAAACCATTCAATTATTCAATTATACTCTAGGAAAGAACTTGCTTTAAGACACTGACTTGTTTACTGACAAACTGGAAGCAGCCAGTCAATGTACATGCTGAATCTGTGTTCTATGCTGGCAGAGAACGGTGGCAGATACTCTCTCAACGAAGAGATCCTAATTGGGTTGTCAGTCTGTGTAATATCTCAGTAAACAGTATTGCTTGGACAGGCTTGTTTCTCTTCAGTGCCCCCCCCTCCTTCCCTGCCTGTGTGGGTTGCTGGAACAGCGATTCTTTGTATGTGATGGGGCTGTGCAACCCACTGGAGCTCCAGGATGACGACTTCTCTGTCTGCTGCAGAGAGGCCTCCATTCAGCCGTAGCATAATTTGTCTTTTGCCCTAAATGTCATTTAGAAGAGTGCTGTGGATGATCCAGTTGCTATGGTCTAAAAACACTGCCAACTTCCCCTTTGTTGTCACTGTTGCTGACGGCTAGTACTGTGCCTGTCCAGTGTGCAAACGTGAGTTCTACAGGTAAGACATCTGTTTGCTCATAGAGGGGCAGCTGTTCTGAGCTTATGTGGTTACATAGAATAACCATGGCGAGGAAGCAGCAAAGCCAGCATTCCAGACAACAAACAAGTGTCAGTGCACCACTCGCAAAATTATAGTCTCTCAGTATTTCCCTTCTATTCATTTAGTGAGGGTCACCGCCACCCCAAAAGATGCGAGTACATACTGTACCAGTCAAAGTATTGACACACCTATTCATTCCATGGTTTTTCTTTATTTTTACTATTTTCTACGTTGTAGAATAATGGTGAAGACATCAACACTATGAAATAACACATGGAATCATATAGTAACCAAAAAAAGTGTTAAACAAATAAAAATATAATTTTGATTTTTGATTCTTCAAAGCAGCCACTCTTTGCATTGACAGCGTTGCACATATTTTTATTATAAGGTAAAGTCCTCCCAGATTGCAGATCCTAGGGCTTCCACAAGAGTCTTTAGAAAGAGTTTCAGGCTGTTTTTTTTTTTTTTAAATGAGCCAGAGATTGTAGTTTTTCTAGGTGGCTCCCATTTTGGCTGTAGTGTTTCCATGCGTGTGGATGAGAGCGCATTCTTTGGTATTTTTCTCCAGTAAAGACTAACGATTCTCCGTCTTAAATTTTTCAATGTATTTACGTACTAGCTAAACTGAGTTTTTATAGATATAAAGGACATTATCGAACAAGAGGACCATTTGATGTATCTGGGACCTTTTGGAATGCCAACCGAAGATCATCAAAGATAAGGCATTTATTTTATTGGTATTTCTGACTTTCGTGGCGCAACTGCCTGGTTGAAATATGTTTTTCATGCTTTTGTATGCGGGGCTCTGCCTCAGATAATCGCATGGTGTGCTTTCGCCGTAAAGCCTTTCTAAAAATCTGACACAGCGGCTGTATTAACAAGAAGTTAAGCTTTATTTTTATGTACTACACTTGTGATTTTATGAAAGTTATAAATATTTAATTCTGTAGTTTGAATTTCGCGCACTGCAATTTCACTGGCTGTTGTCAAAGCGGGTCGCTAGCGAAACGCCTGCGCTAGAAAGGTTAATGTTGTAAATAACTATTGTAGTTAGAAACAGCAGATTTATCTACATAGGTGTACGGAGGCCCATTATCAGCAACCATCACTCATGCCTGTAATCAAACCCACAAATACTGATGCTCCAGATACTCAACTAGTCTAATGAAGGCCAGTTTTATTGCTTCTTTAATCAGGACAACAGTTTTCAGCTGTGCTAACATAATTGCAAATGGGTTTTCTAATGATCAATTAGCCTTTCAAAATGATAAACTTGTATTAGCTAACACAATGTGCAATTGGAACACAGGAGTGATGGTTGCTGATAATGTAGATATTCCATAAAAAATCAGCTGTTTCCAGTTAACAATGTCTACACTGTATTTCTGATGAATTTGATGTTATTTTAACGGCCAAAACATTTGGTTTCCTTTCAAAAACAAGGACATTTCTAAGTGACCCCAAACTTTTGAATGGTAGTGTAGAGTATACAGTTGAAGTCAGAAGTTAACATGCACTTAGGTCATTAAAACTCGTTTTTCAACCACTCCACACATTTCTTGTTAACAAACTTTAGTTTTGGCTAGTCAGTTAGGACATCTACATTGTGCAAGACACAAGTAATTTGTCCAACAATTGTTTACAGACAGATTATTTAACTTATAATTCACTGTATTCTAATTCCAGTGGGTCAGAAGTGTACATACACTAAGTTGACTGTGCCTTTAAACAGCTTGCAAATTACAGAACATTATGTCATGGCTTTAGAAGCTTCTGATAGGCTAATTGACATCATTTGAGTCAATTGGAGGTGTACCTGTAGATGTATTTCAAGGCCTACCTTCAAACTCAGTGCCTTTTTGCTTGACATCATGGGAAAATCAAAAGAAATCAGCCAAGACCTCAGAAAATAAATTGTAGACCTCCACAAGTCTGGTTCATCCTTGGGAGCAATTTCCAAATGCCTCAAGTTACCACGTTTATCTGTACAAACAATGGCACACAAGTATAAACACCATGGGATCACGCAGCCATCATACCGTTCAGGAAGGAGACGTGTTTTGTCTCCTAGAGATGAACGTACTTTGGTGCGAAAAGTGCAAATCAATCCCAGAACAACAGCAGAGGACCTTGTGAAGATGCTGGAGGAAACGGGTACAAACGTATCTATATCCACTGTAAAACAAGTCCTATATCGACATAACCTGAAAGGCCACTCAGCAAGGAAGAAACCACTGCTCCAAAACCGCCATAAAAAAGCCAGTCTGTGGTTTGCAACTGCACATGGGGACAAAGATCGTACTTTTTGGAAAAATGTCCTCTGGTCCGATGAAACAAACAGAACTGTTTGACCATCGTTATGTTTGGAGGTAAAGGGTCAGGCTTGCAAGCTGAAGAACACCATCACAACTGTGATGCACGGGGGTGGCAGCATCATGTTGTGGGTGTGCTTTGCTGCAGGAGGGACTGGTGAACTTCACAAAATAGATGGCATCATGAGGTAAGAAAATTGTGTGGATATATTGAAGCAACATAGCAAGAAGTTAAATCTTGGTCGCTGATGTGTCTTCCAAATGGACAATGACCCCAATCATACTTTCAAAGTTATGGCAAAATGGCCTAAGGACGACAACAGTCAAGGTATTGGAGTGGCCATCACAAAGCCCTGACCTCAACCCTATAAAAGGTTTTGAGGGCAGAACTTAGTGTGTGTGCGCAAGGAGGCCTACAAACCTGACTCAGTTACACCAGCTCTGTCAGGAGGAATGGGACAATTCACCCAACTTTTTGTGGGAAGCTTGTGGAAGGCTACCTGAAATGTTTGACCCAAGTTAAACAATTTAAAGGCAATGCTACCACATGCTCATTGAGTGTATGTAAAAAAAAAAATCATACTCTCTACTATTATTCTGACATTTTACATTCTTAAAATTAAGTGGTGATCCTAACTGACCTAAGACTGGGAATTTTTACTCTTAAATGTCAGGAATTGTGAAACTGAGTAATGTATTTGGCTATGTAAACTTACGACTTCGTGTGTGTGTATTTTATTTATTTATAGTTTGATTAAAAAGCAATCATTTTTATTTTGATGATTGTTAGGTCTCAAAGACATTTTCTCTCAGCCCCATGACAAAATGTCACTGCTGCTGAACAAAAACATCCTAGAGGAAACACTGGTCCCTAACTCCTTGGTTTGTTTTCAGTCATCTCGAAAGACTTTCTTCTACTCCTCCTAACTTCCCCGTTTTGTTCAGGTTTTAATGCGTCCCTTTTTGAATAGTCGTGACCACATTCTTGGCTCCTCTTTGAGCTGTGTTTCTTGTTTCCCTTTATTTCATGGCTGCCGCTCACCTCCGTTACGACACCCATTAGGGCCACAGTAAAACGCCTCATCAGTGACAGCGCTGTGAAACACTTTTGTCTCTGGAATGCAGGAATTCTGAGCCCACGCTGCTGCTAGCTGATGGGAACAGGAAACAGTCCAGTGAAATGCGTGGTTCCCAATAGAGGGTCAGCATAATGTCATAGCACAGCCTGGACGGGTACACACACGAGCACACGCTCATACACTACTTACACACTTAACTGTATATTATTGACCTATATAGTAGATATGCCTCATGTCTGAGTGACTAAGTAGTGCTCTCCAGTCTCCAGGGGCTGTCCTACATGTCCTATGCTCCCTGTCCGCTTACTGAGAGATCACAGGCAGAAGGGAGGGCCCTAGATGGCCACTCTCTCCCATGGCTATAATTAGTCTGGAGGCTGTGTGTTCTGGAGAGTGGCCCAGAGGGCAGTCTAAGATTGTGTACCAATGTGCATTGGTCATGTATTGATGAAGCTACAGTAACAATAATGTGTTTCTTACCACCGGAGTGAGGAGAGGAGCGTGCCCAATTTGACTGGAGCGAGATTCCCCAAGGCTGTAGCCTTGGCCTTCTTGGCCGCTACCAATTTTGCTTCAGTAGCGCTCACTTAATGAGCTCAGGGCATGCCCGGCCCAGCATGCATTTGTTGTCTACTTGTGTGCTGCTATAGCCCCTTGCTACTGTCATGGAGGTGGCACAATATTTTCATGAAGAAACCGATAAAACACACGGGTGCAAAAGATGAGGAGCAAGTAAGGGAATGCGGTGATACAGTGTCCACAGCTGAAGAACATTGTGGAATCTGAAAAGACATGTATCCCGAAAGCATGATGGTGTACTTACTAGGTGCCTATGCTAAAATAAAGGAACGAGGTGGGTAGTTACGTGTGTCATTGTAGCAAAGTACTTACAGTGGGGCAAAAAAGTATTTAATCAGCCACCAATTGTGCAAGTAATCCCACTTAAAAAGATGAGAGGCCTGTAATTTTCATCATAGGTACACTTCAACTATGACAGACAAAATGAGAAAAAACAATCCAGAGAATCCCATTGTAGGATTTTTAATGAATTTATTTGCGAATTATGATGGAAAATAAGTATTTGGTCAATAACAAGTGTTTATCTCAGTACTTTGTGATATACCCTTTGTTGGCAATGACAGAGATCAAACGTCTTCACAAGGTTTTCACACACTGTTGCTGGTATTTTGGCCCATTCCTCCATGTAGATCTCCTCTCGAGCAGTGATGTTTTGGGGCTGTTGCTGGGCAACAGACTTTCAACTCCCTCCAAAGATTTTCTATGGGGTTGAGATCTGGAGACTGGCTAGGCCACTCCAGGACCTTGAAATGCTTCTCACGAAGCCACTTTTTTGTTGCCCGGGCAGTGTGTTTGGGATCATTGTCATGCTGAAAGACCCAGCCACGTTTCATCTTCAATGCCCTTGCTGATGGAAGGAGGTTTTCACTCAAAATCTCACGATACATGGCCCCATTCATTCTTTCCTTTACACGGATCAGTCGTCCTGGTCCCTTTGCAGAAAAACAGCCCCAAAGCATGATGTTTCCACCCCCATGCTTCACAGTAGGTATGGTGTTCTTTGGATGCAACTCAGCATTCTTTGTCCTCCAAACACGACGAGTTGAGTTTTTACCAAAAAGTTTTATTTTGGTTTCATCTGACCATATAACATTCTCCCAATCTCCCTCTGGATCATCCAAATGCTCTCTAGCAAAGTTCAGACGGGCCTGGACATGTACTGGCTTAAGCAGGGGGACACGTCTGGCACTGCAGGATTTGAGTCCCTGGCGGCGTAGTGTGTTACTGATGGTAGGCTTTGTTACTTTGGTCCCAGCTCTCTGCAGGTCATTCACTAGGTCCCCCCCGTGTGGTTCTGGGATTTTTGCTCAACGTTCTTGTGATGATTTTGACCCCACGGGGTGAGATCTTGCGTGGAGCCCCAGATCGAGGGAGATTATCAGTGGTCTTGTATGTTGTCCATTTCCTAATAATTGCTCCCTCAGTTGATTTCTTCAAACCAAGCTGCTTACCTATTGCAGATTCAGTCTTCCTAGCCTGGTGCAGGTCTACAATTTTGTTTCTGGTGTCCTTTGACAGCTCTTTGGTCTTGGCCATAGTGGAGTTTGGAGTGTGACTGACTGAGGTTGTGGACAGGTGTCTTTTATACCGATAACAAGTTCAAACAGGTGCCATTAATACAGGTAACGAGTGGAGGACAGAGGAGCCTCTTAAAGAAGAAGTTACAGGTCTGTGAGAGCCAGAAATATTTATTGTTTGTAGATTACCAAATACTTATTTTCCACCAAAATTTGCAAATAAATTCATAAAAAATCCTACAATGTGATTTTCTGGATTCCCCCCCCCCCTAATTTTGTCTGTCATAGTTGAAGTGTACAAGTGTACAATAGGCCATAATTGTTTTTAGCCCAATATTCCTGGCATTATCCAACTTTCAAGGAGCTTTCCGTTTTGATTGGGTTATTTTGCCTAAACCTTTAGGCCTACTTTTAGAAAAAACAACTCTGCATCCCTGACCAGCCTGGCAAGAGTGGCCAAAAGGGTGTTTAGCATCTCCAGTGGCTCGGCAAGCGCTCTCCAGGCACCATCACATGAGCCTGAAGCTACAGACTCGTTTCTAAAAAATGTTTTCAAAGGCACTGTTTAATTTGTCTTTCATTCTAAGTCACGGCGTATATGCACAATTTATAGATTAACAATGATTTACAACAAAACGTTGTTTAAATGTTGAGAGCTTAAAGTCCCTGACTCCCTGTGTGTCGCACTCGCAAATGCTTCACAATGTATATCTTTGTAAGTTATAGCCTAAATAAATCATTTGCTTTCTTTAGACTCTGTCTGGCTCCTGACCTACACTACATGACCAAAAGTATGTGGACATCTGATCGTCAAACATCTCATTCCTGTAACAGCCCCCACACCACACCACTAGATGTTGGAACATTGCTGTAGGGATTTGCTTCCATGCAGCCACAGGAGCATTAGTGAGTCGGGCACTGATGTTGGGCGATTAGGCTGGCTTGCAGTTGCCGTTTCAATTCATCCCAAAGGTGTTCGATGGGGTTGAGATCAGGGCTTGGTGCAGGCCAGTCAAGTTCTTCCACACTTTCGACAAACCATTTCTGCATGGACCTCGCTTTGTGCACAGGGGCATTGTCATGCTGAAACAGGAAAGGGTCTTCCCCCAAACTGTTGTCACAAAGTTGTAAGCATTGTAAACATTGTCTAGAATGTCATTGTATGCTATAGCTTGAAGATTTCCCTTCACTGGAACTAAGGAACCTAGCCCAAACCATGAAAAAACAGCCACAGACCATTATTCATCCTCTATCAGACTTTATAGTTGACACTATACATTATACACTATTCTACTGACAGTTTGTCTATGGAGATTGCATGGATGTGTGCTCAATTTTATACACCTGTCAGCAACGTGTATGGCTGAAATGGCTGAATCCGCTATTTGAAGGGGTGTCCATGTACTTTTGTGTATATAGAGTTTATATGATGTTTAAGATAACGTGGCCTATTTTTGAAATAAGAGCTTCTTACAATGCTTTTTCATGTTTATTAAAATACTGTCATTCAAATCATATGGTTTGGTTTCAATACTTCAAAACCAAGTAGTAAGTCATTAAAAAAAAATATGTTTTTTGGTTAAATTGTGATTTAAAAAAATAATAAATGGAGCTAATTTGGAGACAGTTTATTTTTCTGCCTGTGAGCACGAAGCATTTTTTTTAGCAGAGTGGTTGGAAAGGATGTGAGCGATGAGCGGGATTTCCGACTCCACTCGCATATTCTCTCTGTGTGTGCGTGATCCTACACCCAGCTCTCACACCGGGGGTGCCCTTCCCCACTCAGCAGGGGTCCAGACTGGAGCATGGCAGGATGCTACCGGGCTGCTGAACCCCTCCCCTCTTGTTGCTCCTGACGCCGCCGGCGCGCTGCTGCCTCTGATTGGCGAGTGAATAGACAGATCACAGATCATCTGCTCAGGATTAGTTACCCCAACAAGTAACACCCTAGTAAGACCCAGCCAGCCCTACCCAGGCTGAACAACAACACTGGCATGGCTTCTTTTATATCCACAGTGACGATACTGACAACTGTTGTGTGCAACAAAAGCATCAAAGGGATTGAATTTATTTCAATTATATTTTTGGGTTGAATGTGTGGTCGTGAAAGAAATGTAGGCTCCTTATTGTACCTGTACAGTAATGTAGACGAACAAGGCAGATGTGAATGCCATCACTGCTTGAGTAACGTGCTGCTGATCCTGGCACTCTTTTTGCCATGGTAACCGAGCTTCTGACCCCCCCCCCGGCCATGACCTCCACAGGGTCAATGTTTGGATGCTGCCAGGGCAGTCTAGTTTGACCTTTCGCACAACCCTAAACTAGCCATGGCCAGAGTCAGTTTTAGTTCCACTGCCCTGCTCTGGGTCTTGAAAGGTGACTGGAACAAGTTAAACTGCCTGAGTACCTACTGCCTACTTCAGACAGGCTGTCATCACATACTTAGGTCAATTCTGATTTTTTTCATTTACTTGTTTCAGGCACAGATGACCAGAAGAAATAGTGTACATTCAAAGGTACTGCAAGGGTCCATCCACCCATTCATTGAGTCAGCAGGGAGATCCAGGGTCTCCTGTTCCACTGTTGGTTCAGCTGTAAGGTTGTTGAAGTAGCCTAACTGATCGCAGACCTGCCTTCCACAGAGAAGGTGTGCAAGCCAACCCAGATAGGCCTGTTGAGTAGCTGAATATACAGTCCTGCATGAGGCCAAAACATTCCTACACAACGGGTCACTTCATCTCACTGCGTCACTCCACTCCTCCCATGTATGTTTTTGAAGAGTAGTACCTATGTCAGTAAGCCTTTATACTGAATCATGTTTCGGTGAGGGACACTACATGTCTGTATCCTCATCCTGATCTCTCTGGGTTCTATCGTAAATGGGACTCTGTCTTTGCATCTGTCTCTTTGTAACTGTGCCCTGCATGGCTGTGCCACCAATATTCCCTGCAGTTGTGGAGAGGGAGTGGGCATGGGGGAGGTGGTGTGGAAAAAGGGGGCATTGTATATGGTCGCCCAGCCCTCCACTGGCCCCAACTTGGGTCCTGGTTTGGTTGGGACTAGGAGCAGGCCTCGCCTCAATGGGCACTCTGTGTGTGCAGGAACCGGTGAAATGCCTCGGCTTGAGCCAGCTTCCTTTGATCAACACGAGCCAGGAGGGTGCAGGAGGAGACCGCCAGCCCAGCAACAGTAGCTGGGCCCGACCCAGCCTCTCCAACCCTTCTTTCTCTCCCCTCTTTTGCCCTGCTGCCCACTCTCTCCTTCCACTCGAATGTCCTGTTCTGGCCTTCCCATGCACTCTCTAACAAGTGTAATTCCCTCTATTCTCATCCACACTCCTTTGGAAAATCTCTACCGTGACCTTGCCTTTCACTCTTCTTTCTCTATTTTCTTCCTAGCCTAGCACTCCTCAAACAAACCTAGCACTATGGCATGATAAGATATACATCAATACAGTGCCAGAGCAAATCAAATCAACCTGATTCAAATTGGCACTGAGTAGAAAGTTGTACATTCAATCCCTCCAAAAAAGCAAATGGAAAAACCACACTTTTATAGTGTCAACAACCTCATAAGTAACTGGATTGCTCAAGCGGTGAAATTTTAAAACACAAGCCATAAACTCAAAAGTTACTCTGGAGATGCAGCTGGCTGTGGATGTTGTTTTTACAGATGGTGGCGATCTTTTGAATGTATATAAATGTACTGCTTGTGTGTGGAAAAAGCTTTTCATGTTTTTTTATATTTTTTTTATAGCTCTTAGATGTTTGCTTTTCTATTTGTACATGTCATTTACATATGTGGTTATTCTGTTTGTGTACTTTGAGATTACAGTATTTGTACATTTGTGTTTTATCTTTTGTGATTATATAAGTGAATTTTGGCATAGAACAGAAATCCATGCCCATGTTATTATTTGTGTATTTCTATCTGGTGTGGGAATGTATTCATTGGGGAAGGCATCAGCCAGGGGACCAAGAACCACCGGCCTGAGGAGAGAGAGAAGTGAAAAGAGGGTGAGATCCGGTAGTTATTGGGAAGCGGTAAGTTACCTCATCCCCTTCGGAGGACTTTGAATGGTCCCACAAACTGGGGGCTCAGCTTCCGACAGGGCAGGCGGGAGGTTCCTGGTGGAGAGCCAGACGCAATCACCAGGAAGGAGAACGGGTGCCTCACTGCGGAGGTAGTCCGCCTAATCCTTATGTTGACAGACGGCATGTTGGAGCCTCACGTGGGGAAGCTTCCCAAACATCCTCTGCGTGCCGGAACCACTCATCCACCACAGGGGCTTCGGTCTGGCTCGGGTTCCACGGGGCCAGGGCCGGCTGGTATCCCAGGACGCACTGGAAGGGAGACAACCCGGTGGAGGAGTGATGAAGTGAGTTCTGTGCGTGCTCTGCCCAGGGAAGGAACCGGGTCCACTCCCTCTGCTGGTCCTGGCAGTAACTTCTCAGGAACCTCCCCAGCTCTTGGTTGGTCCTCTCCACCTGCCTGTTGGACTGAGGCTGGTACCCAGATGTCAGGCTGACCGTGACCCCCCAGGTTCTCCATGAAGACTCTCCATACATGCAATGTGAATTGGGGACCACAGTCTCCGACCATGTCCTCCGGAAGGCCATAGTGCCGGAAGACCTGCTGAAACAGTGACCTCAGCGACCTGGAGAGTGGTAGGGAGACCAGAGAGAGGGATAAAACGGCTTAATTTGGAGAAGCAGGTAGCAGCACTTGGTGGTGATGGCATTGAGACCTCTGGAGTCAATACACGGATGAAGACCCCCTCCCCTCCTCCTTGGCCACACAGAAGAAACCTGCCGATACAGGGGAGGTGGATGGGCGGATGAAAACCTGTTGGAGAGCCTCCTGGATAAACTCCTCCATCGCCTCTGCTTCAGCCACCAACGGGGTAGATGCGGAGGCGCATTCTCTTAGCAGGTCGATGGCACAGTCCCAGGGACGATGAGGGAGACGGGTGGCGCGACCCTTGGAGAAAACCTCCCGGAGATCCTGGTAAACCTCCGGGATGTTGGCCTGAATGGTAACCACAGGACTCTCAACCGACGTGGAACAGGGTTAGGGAAAGCAGGTCTTCCGGGTGCCCCGGCTGTAATCTCCATCCGCGGTAGCAGAGAGAACAGTCTATGACTAGGGTGGCTGGAGCCTTTGACAGTTTTTAGGTCCTTCCTCTGACACCGCCTGGTATAGAGGTCCTGGATGGCGGGACGCTTGGCCCCAATGATTTTCTGGGCTGTACCCACGACCCTCTGTAGTGCCTTTAGGTCAGAGGCCGAGAAGTTGCCATACCAGGCAGTGATGCTCCCTAATCCTAACTCCCGCTGAGACACCCTCGGAGAGTGGAGTCACTGCCAGGGTATGTGTGTGCACACTACAGTTCTGAGGCTCGGAAGGAGAGAAAAGCTGTCAATGCTCATAAATGACTCTAAACCCTACCAGTCACTGAGCCCCAAGTGGCTGAAATCTAGGGCTCTTTAATATTTAGCTTGTGACATACATACATACATACATACATACATACATACATACATACATACATACATACATACATAAAGTTGAAGTCAGAAGTTTACATACACCTTAGCAAAATATATTTAAACTCAGTTTTTCCACAATTCCTGACATTTAAGTCGAGTAATAAATCCCAGTCTTAGGTCAGTTTGGATCACCACTTAATTTTAAGAATGTGAAATGTCAGAATAATAGTAGAGAGAGCGATTTTTATTTTTTATTTTTAAATATTTTTTTCAGCTTTTATTTCTTTCATCACATTCCCAGTGGGTCAGAAGTTTACATGCACTCAATTAGCACGTGGTAGCATTGCCTTTAAATTGTTTTACTTGGGTCAAACGTTTTGATTAGCCTTCCACAAGCTTCCCACAATAAGTTGGGTGAATTTTGGCCCATTCCTCCTGACAGAGCTGGTGGAACTGAGTCAGGATTGTAGGCCTCCTTGCTCGCACACACTTTTTCAGTTTTGCCCACATATCTTCTATAGGATTGAGGTCAGGGCTTTGTCATTTCTTGATTTTGTTGCCCTTATGCCATTTTGCCATAACTTTGGAAGTATGGGGTCATTGTCCATTTGGAAGACCCATTTGTGACCAAGCTTTATCTTCCTGACTGATGTCTTGAGAAGTTGCTTCAATATATCCACAATATATTTTCCTACCTCATGACGCCATCTATTTTGTGAAGTGCACCAGTCTCTCCTGCAGAAAAGCACACACACATGATGCTGCCACCCCCGTGCTTCACAGTTGTGATGGTGTTCTTCGAGCTTGCACGCCTCCCCCTTTTCCCTCCAAATAACGATGGTCATTATGGCCAAACAGTTCTATTTTTGTTTCATCAGACCAGAGGACGTTTTTCAAAAAAGTACGATCTTTGTCCCCATGTGCAGTTGCAAACCGTAGTCTGGCTTTTTTATGGCGGTTTTGGAGCAGTGGCTTCTTCCTTGCTGAGCGGCCTTTCAGGTTATGTCGTTATATGACTCGTTTTACTGTGGATTTAAGACATGAAGGTCAGTCGATCCGGAAAATACACTGCTCAAAAAAATAAAGGGAACACTTAAACACAATGTAACTCCAAGTCAATCACACTTCTGTGAAATCAAACTGTACACTTAGGAAGCAACACTGACAAATGTCACATGCTGTTGTGCAAATGGAATAGACAACAGGTGGAAATTATAGGCAATTAGCAAGACACCCCCCAATAAAGGAGTGGTTCTGCAGGTGGGGACCACAGACCAATTCTCAGTTCCTATGTTTCCTGGCTGATGTTTTGGTCACTTTTGAATGCTGGCGGTGCTTTCACTCTAGTGGTAGCATGAGACTGAGTCTACAACCCACACAAGTGGCTCAGGTAGTGCAGCTCATCCAGGATGGCACATCAATGCGAGCTTGAGGCAAGAAGGTTTGCTGTGTCTGTCAGCGTAGTGTCCAGAGCATGGAGGCGCTACCAGGAGACAGACCAGTACATCAGGAGATGTGGAGGAGGCCGTAGGAGGGCAACAACCCAGCAGCAGGACTGCTACCTCCACCTTTGTGCAAGGAGGAGCAGGAGGAGCACTGCCAGAGCCCTGCAAAATGACCTCCAGCAGGCCACAAATGTGCATGTGTCTGCTCAAACGGTCAGAAACAGACTCCATGAGGGTGGAATGAGGTTCCGACGTCCACAGGTGGGGGTTGTGCTTACAGCCCAACACCGTGCAGGATGTTTGGCATTTGCCAGAGAACACCAAGATTGGCAAATTCGCCACTGGCGCCCTGTGCTCTTCACAGATGAAAGCAGGTTCACACTGAGCACATGTGACAGTCTGGAGACGCCGTGGAGAACGTTCTTCTGCCTGTAACATCCTCCAGCATGACCGGTTTGGCGGTGGGTCAGTCATGGTGTGGGGTGGCATTTCTTTGGGGGGCCGCACAGCCCTCCTTGTGCTCGCCAGAGGTGGCCTGACTGCCATTAGGTACTGAGATGAGATCCTCAGACCCCTTGTGTGACCATATGCTGATGCGGTTGGCCCTGGGTTCCTCCTAATGCAAGACAATGCTAGACCTCATGTGGCTGGAGTGTGTCAGCAGTTCCTGAAAGAGGAAGGCATTGATGCTATGGGCTGGCCAGCCCGTTCCCCAGACCTGAATCCAATTGAGCACATCTGGGACATCATGTCTCGCTCCATCCACCAATGCCATGTTGCACCACAGACTGTCCAGGAGTTGGCGGATGCTTTAGTCCAGGTCTGGGAGGAGATCCCTCAGGAGACCATCCGCCACCTCACCAGGAGCATGCCCAGGCATTGTAGGGAGGTCATACAGGCACGTGGAGGCCACACACACTACTGAGCCTCATTTTGACTTGTTTTACGGACATTACATTAACGTTGGATCAGCCTGTAGTGTGGTTTTCCACTTTAATTTTGTGTGACTCCAAATCCAGACCTCCATGGGTTGATACATTTTATTTCCATAATTTTTGTGTGATTTTGTTGTCAGCACATTCAACTATGTAAAGAAAGTAGTTAATAAGAATATTTCATTCATTCAGATCTAGGATGTGTTATTTTAGTGTTCCCTTTATTTTTTTGAGCAGTGTATATTTTGCTGTGTTTAACACTTTTGGTTACTACATGATTCCAAATGTGTTATTTCATAGTTTTGATGTCTTCACTATTATATTCTACAATGTAGAAAGTAGTAAAAATAAAGAAAAACCGTTGAGTAGGTGTGTCCAAGCCTTTTGTGTTTGTAGTAAATTACACAGGCATAGTACAAAAACGAAGAAGCTCATCGCTCAGATCTTCACTTGTGAGGATAGACTAAAATAAGTAGGCTAAGCGGGAAGATGCTAATCTTGGCAAATTATTTCATTGGCGTGTACATTTGTGGGTGTTACCTTCAGATGCTTTGAATTTGATTCCCTTTTTGGCTCTGCTGGGCGTCAACCTGCCGAAGTATGTGGCTTTTAACGTCCATGTCCTTTTTCAATGGCCAGTAAATTCACACTCTGAAACGTTGACCTCTGGACCTCTTGCTGCTGCATAAAAAAATAAGTATTTCAGCTTTTGTATTGGTACTGTTCAACTAATGACCAGTAGATGTATACATGTCTCAGCACAATTTCCCTAGGTCATAGCAAAAATAGAGCTCTCTGTGGTTCTCAGACTATTGCAGTTGCGGAAGACCTGGCGAGTCCCTCTTAACCCTTTATACTTGTACCCATATATGGGTTGAAAATAGCATATTTTAACACTGATAAGCACCTAAATTGGAACGCAGAGACTATACAGTAACATGCTATAACTGACGTCAGAGCTCAGGTTCTGTGCAGCTCTGTATGGGTCTGGCTGACGGACGTTTTGAATTTGAGCACTGCACGTGACAAGACATTGCCTCTTCCCTCCCGCTACTTGGGCAACTTTTGCACATTTGTGGCTGTCCGAGTGAGGGGAAATGCTGTAAATTAAGAAGACTATATATTTTGAAAGATGTGACATTGAGGATTATAATAAATACCGCTTTGATGTCATACAAGCAAGCCGAACACACGTACACGTGAGGCGCTTCACTTTTTTGTTTGTTGCTGCGGCACACGTACCTGACTGCACATGACTCCTTTCTATGCACTCGGATAATTCGGATTCTCTGAATTGCCCTGTGAATGCATAACACTGTAAGATTGTATTTTATCATTTAGCTAGTCATGTTAGCAATAGAACAAGCTCTCAATCAAATGATGCCCACCTGACCCAGATTGCGATCTATAATGGGCCGTTTTTGGATTGCGTAAACAACATTGTGTGGCGGCGGGGATGGATGCAGGGTTGGGTTCCAAACAAAGAAACTATAAGTGTGCTTGCTCTAGTTCCTCAACGGCTCATCTAGGAGAGCTAATAAAAGCACCTTTTTATAGTTGAGAACTCTTCTTTTGAGTCATACAAGTGCATTGAAATGAATTAGGAACAGTCCACACTTTTGGAGATTGCATGCGACTTCTATCAGAATACAAAGATCACATTGAAAAGACTGGTCTAGATGGACCACTTCAGGGACGTGGTCAGGGATGCATCGTATGTGGATCTCTTCTCAATCTGGACTCAATCAGGCTACCGAAAAGTGCATACAGTGTGCGACGTCATCAGCACTCCTCCCACAAGTCTCCAGAACCCGAGAGGCACCTTTTCATTATAATGTTGGAGGAAATGTGTTCCTAGCGTAATATCTATAATCATTTTTAGTTTGGCTAGAGTTTTTCTAACCTGTTTGCAATTTATTTTTTGTGTTGCTTGCTGGCTATCTACAGAGGTTTGCTGGCTTGTTAGCTACAGTAGTTAGCTACAGTAGTTAGCTACTGGCATCAGTTGTTGCTGTGTGATCATATTTAGCCAATTCCACAGTTTGTAGAATGCATACTTTTTATTTATATATGTATTTATATGAATGAGCACAAATGGTAAACGCAGGACGAGTTCAGAACTCTATGATCAGAATACTAAAGCTGCATGATCAGAACTCTATGATCAGAATACTAAAGCTGCATGAACTGTAAAGTCTAGGCATGGGCCATCGGACGATGTCACACAAACCCTTGTCATTTTTTTGTTGTCTTATGTTGCACCTTCCCCACGTTTTCATAACATGTTTGGATTCAGTATTGTGTCAGAGGTGAACTGTTCTCATCAACTTTGGACTAAATAATTTCCCCATATTCTCCAAACTGTTGCCTTTCAATTGCTACCATGCTCATGCATTGCATATTTCTTCTGTAAGAAACATTTTAAATGTAGCATTATCCATATAGGACAATTCCCACAAGTGTAAAGGATTAAGGTTATACTGGAGGGTCTGGCTGATTCCTGTTGATGGCTGTGTGAATACCTATTGGTGTAAATTCCCCAGAGAAGACTGTGGGAGCTGAGACTGTCAGAGGCTCTGGGCTGACAGGACTGGACTGGACTGGACTGAGGTTGGCTGGGCCGGCTGTTGAAAGGGGCCTCTGTTGCTGAGAGAGGTACTGAAAGGCCTGGACAGCCTGTTCTCCCCTCTGCCTCCGGACGATGATGTCAGTGGAACAAACCCTCCGACAGGGTGATGTCACGCTACCCCTTACCCACCAGCTCGTGATTAGGGGTCACTAGCACAGGGTCACAGAAGGAGTGGGGGGTCTGGGGTGTTGAAATGGTGCCCTTTTTTAAGTTGGCTGACTTTGACTCTGGGACTGCTTCCCATAAGGCTGCCTGTCTGCCTGTTGTGTTGTGAAACTCTTATCCTGCACCTGCTGCATGCAGGCACATTTTTCTCTATTTCTCGCTCTCCCACTCTCTCTTGTGGATCATACCTCTAAAAACTGTGAAAAAAGCTATTGGAATCTCCCCCTTTTGGCTCCTGGACAATTTTTCACTTTCAAATTAAATTAGCTGCTTTTGGGCTGCCGATGGACGACAGCCCAGTTAACACTCGGCTGGAGAGGGAGGGGAAGAGGGAGATGGAGAAAATGGGAAATTGGAGAGGGAGGGTCAGAGGGAGACGTGAGAGATGTGCAGAATGTACAGCAGAGGAGAGGAAAAGTACCCCACAAAGCACTGCACAAAAGTCTTCCTTGTGTGAAGAAGCAGATTGCCATAGCCTTCCTCCAGCAGGGGAACCGTATGGGTGTCTAATCTCTTCGTCACTGAGAGACAAAGGTTAAGCCCGTTTTACTGTAGTGCTGGAGGAAAGAAGCAGCGGGGCAGAGGAAGGAGCGCAGCAGGCCGTTTTCATTGGCTCTGGGAAGCACACAGCTCAGTCCCCATTGGCTGAGCAGGACACTTGTCTGTCACAAAGACCCCTTGTTAACCCCTGCTCAGCCAAGACCCTTTCAAAGTGTCATTGGTCAGTGTGTCAGGTCACCGGTCGTGTTCCTTAGATAATGTGTCAGGGACACTTAGTCTGAATGTAAGCCCCCTTGAATCCACAGTTGTTGACCACGGCTGTCTAATGCCTGTTGCTGAGAGAATCTGGAAGGATCCATTTAGGATTCCATGTACTACAATAGTTGAATAATATGAGATCCAGTGTGTGTCATTATGTAAAATGTCATTCACTTCTTGCAGTCCAAGCGGTTTACTGTTCGTACACTCACAATGAGTGTTGTTAAAAAATTTAAACCACTTTTCCTGACTGAAATGTGCCCTTGCCACTAGGAAGGAAATAGGCCACGTCATGTCTCATTAATAAAATTGACTATCAAAGACGAAATCCATCAAAAGTTGCACAAGCACAGAGCGTTGGAGAACGATGGATGGATGGACGGACAGAAAGCAGGACGGAGAGAACTAAGACGGGAGACTTGGCTCTTGATGTGTATGATGAGGAAGGAAGGAAGGGAACTCTAGGGACTAACTGCTTAGATAGGAAGAGAGATGGTTGTTTGTTTGGAAAGCATTTTTGCCAGTGAGAGAGTAAATAGGAAGGAAGAGGTCTCAGTGGGACACAGCTAGAGAGTTTAGGCAGACCAATGGAATTGCCCGCAGTGGAATGCAAGGCATCAGACTATGATTTGTGTCCCAAATGGCACCCTATTTATTTTATAGTGCACTAGGGCTCCATAGGGCCCTGATCAAATGTAGTGCCCTGTATAGGGTTCCATTTGGTATGCAACTTAGGTCCTCTGTTGTCATTTGAGCACATCAAACGTGACCATTTATTCAGTATTGACGTAGTATGGTGTCATTTGAGGACCACAACTCATTTGTGGTCCTTTTGGTTAGACTCTCCATTTTATCACTTACTGTGTGCTGTCAGTGTGCAGTTATTTGTTTTATGTATCGGTTTCGTTTGTGTGTGTGTGTGACCATACACGGCTTGTCTGGTTGTTGTTATTTAGTGTGTATGGCAGTGTAGTCTGCTTTCCAGTACCTCAGTGCTCCGAGGGTAAAGGGAAGTGAGGCAGGGAACGCTTGGTCGGTTGTCCTCTGGCCATGTGCCCACTGCTTCCTGGAACTCTAATCCTATTAACTGCAAGATATTTACTGCTCTAACTCAGTTGTCCTGGCCTATCTACGCGCGCGCACACAGAGTAACAATGTTTCTTTTTCTTTTTCTCCCCATTTCGATGTTGTCTCATCACTGCAACTCCCCAACGGGCACGGGAGGCAAAGGTCGAGTCATATGCGCCCTCTGAAACATGACCCTCCAAATAGCGCCTCTTAACACTTGCCCGCTTAACCCGGAAGTCAGCCGCACCAATGTGTCGGAGGAGGAAACGCCGTTCAACTGACGACCGAGGTCAGCCTGCTGGCGCCTGGCCCGTCACAAGAAGTCGCTAGAGCGCAATGAGTCATGTAAAGCCCCCCCCCGGCCAAACCCTCCCCTAACCCGGACGATGCTGGGCCAATTGTGCGCCGCCCCTATGGGACTCCAGATCACTCCCGGTTGTGATACAGCTCGGGATCGAACCTGTGTCTGTAGCCTTAGACCGCTGTGAGGTAGGTTTCAAGCTTTTTATAAACGGTCTTCTGTCTCTTGTTGTTAACTGTCTTTAATCCTACATGCAATCCAACAGCATCCTTCTGTGTTGTTGATGATGCTACAGTAGACTCGTTGTCGACGGCTGTTTGACCATGCTGCCCCTGCCCCTGGCTCTTAGCTGTGTGTGGGAGTCGTCGTGGTACTCAAAGTGAAGAGGTTACCATAACAAACCGTCACAGGACAGCCTCCTCCTCAGTCCTTAGCCAGAGGTGAAGAGCTCTGTTGACAGAATAGATGTGGAGATGGGTTATGCGTGAGTTTATTTGTGTAGAATCAAAGCCAAAACAGACCCACTCTTGTTCCGTGTCCTATCCTTTCTACACCTCATCATTAATATCTTCATCTGTTTTTCATTCCCTTTCGTTGCTCAACCATATACTTACTCAACCACGGCTCTCCTCTCCGTCTCCCATTCTCTCCCATCCTATCCCACCCCATCCATCCAGGTTGCCATCCTTCGACCTCTCCTCCCAGTGCCATTTTGTTTGTCTGTCTGGGTAAAGAGGGAAGTAACACTGTGACTGACAGGAGGAATTCAGGCCAGGCCTCCCCTGTAGTAATTAAGACCTGTTGGATTGGCTATAAAAATAGAACCTCTGATTCACTTAATAGCTGCTTAAATCTGGTGGTAATACTTGACTTAAAGGCTGCAGGTGGCTATAATGCAGTGCGACTTGTCTTTAGCATGTATGACGATCATACGTTTTATCTCATAATGATCCTGAATTTACAGCCTATTATAAGCCATATAATGTATGCAATACCTAAAGTATTGTATTAATGGAATGTTTTTTTGTCTTTGGGGCACCATTTGCAAATGAGACACTGGTCACAATTGGGTTCCCCTGAAATATATAAAAGTTGAGAAAAAAATAAATTAAATAAATGACCAATCTGATATGCTTCCTGACTGATCCAATAGTTAACCAGTGCCCATACTCAACTAGAAATATTGCCAGTTGATGATGGGCACTGGAGACGCCATTGCCTTTAGGTGTGTATAGGCTCATAGACATGCATTTATGATTAGGCCTAAGCAGGGCTGTCCCCTATTATTAAAAAAATAATAATAATAATCTTGGTCGACCAAGAGTCTTTTGACCAATCGACTGGTCGAAATTCTTAAACGTATATTTTTCCATATACTGTAGACACACCGTATGTGTTTTTAATGAAATCAGCTATATGTAAGCTACTGAGCTTGTCTGATGCTTTAAGCACACTGATTAAATTATTAAGACACACCCATTACTCGAGGGAGCCAGAGATAGCCTAACCAGAAGAACAAAAACTTATCCCAAACCACCACCTCCCACTGCTGCTGGCCTTCACAGATTTTGCCATTACACTCCCGAAGTTGTCGTTTATAGACTACACCAGGGGTCAGCAACCTTTTCCATTTGGAGTGCCAATATATCTTGCCATTTCTACCAGTCTACGTGCCAGTTATGATTTTCATATGCACATTTTCATGGACCAGTTTAATTTATTTTATAATAAAATTGTCATGTCTCAAAATGATAAATTGTACAAATCTAAAAGTAACTTATATTGCCATTGCCAACTATGCCATTGCCAACTAGCCTACATAAAGCCAACAAAAAAAAAATGCAGCCTACAGGTAGAAAATAAATCACATTGGCTATGCATGGCCTGTTTGCAAGGAACTTGAAACATTGTATTAACTTGGTCCAGCCCAGATGCTAACAAACTTGCAACATTGAATAAAATATTCTGGACCCTCCAAGTTTCCTGTGCAAGGGATAACAGGCAATCAGGCAGGCCTATTTTATGATGTTTCCACCTGATCAGAGCATTACATTTTTTTTCACCCTTCAAACCGTGGTTATCGAAGGGGAGAAAGCTGGAAAGATTTGTTCAAATAGGCTACATTGAGGAACTGTTGTTATTCTTAGTGGATGTAAAAACACACTTTGTTTACTTGCTGTTTTGATGTGAAGAGAAATTATTTGAAGCTCCACAACTCATTAGTGGTGGTTAATTAAGTAACTCAGAAATACTATCAGATCCCTAAATGGGATCATATATATAGATATATGATAGATATATGATAGATATAGATATCATATATATCTATCATATATATCTATCATATATATATTATATATATATATGATATAGTGCAGGCCAGGTTGCCTAATTCTATGCATAATCAAGTGCACGTCCTTACTCAACATTAACAAGAGGGCTAAGTAAGTTGATTCGGCTGTTGATTTGTTAAACGCCTGCCTCTATTGAATGGGTAAAACCATTTGAAATAAGTAACTTTTTGACAGCACCCCTTTTGATTTGAATGAAACCTTCCATACTTAGTGCTCAGAAAGGGACTTTTTGGACCTGATTGCCAAAACATTCAAGAGATGAAGGTGCTCAGTTGGCCCATTTTGCATACCGCACCATACCATGAGACATCCATGCCTTCCTCACTGAAAAAGATTAATGGTTGAGATTGATACCATTTTAAAATCCTACAAACAGGGTTTTACAAATATTGTATAATTATTTAGAGAATATTTTAAAAAATCAAAATGGTATTTTTTTTGTTAACATCAATGATCTAAAATCGCTGAAACTTTTTTTCATGTTCACAAATGCTGTACCTCAGACCCTATTTTACATCATCTAAGGTTGTTGCGTTGTGTTTACCATCGGTTGAGATACAACATGCTCTTGAATACAGGGTGGTTGTCATGTTTTGGACTAGTCTCAGGTTGCCATACCTCCAAAATCGCATCGTTGTCACAATCCTGCAATAAGGAGGGGAAGGGGTTCTGTCTTTGATGTGTCTGTTTCTGTGTTGTGTTCTCAAATGAACATTTTTTTCCTTTTTGTCTAGTTGTAAGCTCTCCAATGTGTTTTATTTGATTGTCACTCTCTCAGTATACAGTGCATTCGGAAATGATTCAGACCCCTTGACCAACCGGCTCGATTCGGATTTATGTAGCAAATTATGAAACTGTTTTTTTTTTTATATTGGATAAAAGTACAGACTCGAGCTAGAAAATTATATGTACACTACAGTTGAGGAACAATGGGAAAGTAATTCTGCTTTGAAAATTGATTTAATTTGTAGTCTCAATTTTGAGAAAATGGCCCTTGTTTTGGCACACGTACTGGAGACCTCTTCTTTGTCTACACCCATTCAGCATCGTTAACACCCTCTTAAACTTCAACCCCGCCCATCTCTTTAAGGATTCACATGTGAGGCTGTGTACTAAAAAACCAAAGATTAAGACTTAAGGCTGGTTTAATCTACATGTGTTTTGTACATTTTAATCTGGAGTGCCAGAGTGCACTGGGTGTTCGTAAACTGTGTCGTCAGATTGGCCGTTCGTAAATTGAGTGTTTCGCACACTGGACGCTCTTTGCCGAAATGTAGGGTTGATCTGAGCGTTCTGACCTAACAGCTTGGGTGCTTGACTACTGCTGTCTGGCTGACGTTGGCTAGCTTGCTATCTACTTCCAGACACAAATGAGAGAACAGCTCACTCTGACCATTTTACTCTCCCTAGCAGAGCTGGTTATGCTGTTTTCATGTTATCCAGAACGTTGGTGAGGTCAACTGTGCTGCTGGCAACAATTTAATTATGCTTTTTTTTTTGCCAAAGCTTACTGACACCGGCCATATTCAATGGGTGTTCAGCTGGGTAAATTCATCAATTGTTCTGCGCTCTGGCACACTTAAGACGAGAGTGCTCTGAAATCTGAGTAGATAGCCAGAGTGAATTTACCAGCTATGTCTGTCGACAGTTGTCGCAGTGACATCAGAAACATTCTATTGAAATGGTTACTTGCATAGTGGAGTTTTTTTGTTTTGACATGTAGCTAGCTAGCTAAATCATAAACCCAACTCATAATGTTACTACCCTGCATGAATCTGCAGGTAGCTAACCAACCAGGTTCAATGTTAGCTAGCTAACTGTTAATGGGATTTATATGTTCATATGAATGATTAGAATATTCCACCCTGAAACCATATGATTGTATGAAATTGATTAGAATCATGAGATTATTCTAATGTGTGGTTTTAATCAGTAGAATTATATATCTGTGAGTGTAGTTTTTAGTCAGTTAGAGTATAACAATATCTGTATTATAGTATCTTAACATAAGACTCTCTGAGCAAGATTCGGTGCCGACCTTGGCTGGGGGCCAGAGTACTTCCCAGGGTCTCCCTAACTTGAGGGAGGACAGGGAGTGCTTCTCACGGACTCCCCTAATTGGCTGGGTAGCAGGACAGTGTCTGCGTAGGATACCTAATGTTTTGTTTGTGTGTGAAGTATGTGCGTAAGAAGCCAGTATAAAATGAATGGTTTTGTACAACAGACTAGCGCTCTCGTGAATAAACCTTATTGACTGTTTTAGCTGGGCTTCTTTCCGTCTGTTTAATTTCAATCAGTATCTTACAAATCCTGATTAGCAGACTGAGTAGTTTAATTGAATTGGTTTATGAACATTGAGAACATAATTCTCGTAACACTAACATTAGGCTATAACTAGCAATGCAAATGGCCTTGCGATACAAATAATATTACAACACAGTAACGTTAGCTAGCTAACATTACACTTTTACTGGAAATGAAAATGACTTACTGGCATGGTTGCCCTTAGTTTGAAAATCTATCCGAAGACAGATTTATTTATACAACAGACTTTTCAACTCCCTCCGTGTATTTGCAATCAAACACCAGAATTGTCTCCTTAGCTGTCATACTCTGCTTCCGCCGGGCATTCCACTGATGTCAAAACTCGGTCCTTCAGAAAATTGAGAGCATTATCAACACTTTTGCAGTTCTTCGTGATATCTTTTTTTTTTAAAGCCACATTAGAAATTATTACCTACATATACTGGGCAGCTCATCTTATAGACAGAAGCGTGCTACATGGCAGACCAATCCGAACTCCTCTCTCGGCATGTCCAGCCCATCCATTATTTCAGCCAATCATGGCTAGCAAGGAAGGTTCCTGGCTTTTCCCTTGGCTAAACCAACTAGGCTCGTAATTTAACAATTGTTTTCATATTAACAGATGGCATACAAGTTTGTTATTAAGGCACATGAAAGTTCACATGTTGCAGAAGGCATTTCTGTCAAACACATTTTGATAAAAAATACATATTTACGATCAAATGCCTCCCCTGTGAAGTAGTAATGCGCTACATACACCTAGTTTCCTGAAACAAGTCAGAGGCTTTTAGATGATTGACGTTAAAGCTGCAATATGTAACTTTTTAGGAGAACCTGATCAAATTCACATAGAAATGTAAGTTGTATAGAAATGTGAGTTATACCTGTCTCATTCAAGGCAAGTCTAAGAAGCAGTAGACATGTTCTACGTGTGCTATTTCTATGCTTCAAACAGCTGAAAATACAATATTTTTTGGTTATTGACAATATATTTCACAGCGGTTTAGTTGGTGCAAGCATTCTCTACACTATGCGTTGCTTGTTTTGTGACATAAATTAAAATTAGGGGAACTATTCGAATTCTAGCAACCAGGAAATGACTGAGCGATTTCTGCAAATTGCACCTTTTTTTTAAGGTTTAAAAATTTAATATTTGTTCTAAAAAAGAAAGAAATAATACAATTGTTTGATAACGTAGCGGGACTAGTAACCGGAAGGTTGCGAGTTCAAACCCCCGAGCTGACAAGGTACAAATCTGTCGTTCTGCCCCTGAACAGGCAGTTAACCCACTGTTTCCAGGCCGTCATTGAAAATAAGAATATGTTCTTAACTGACTTGCCTGGTTAAATAAAGGTAACATTAAAATTAAAACTTTAAGGTTTTAAATTGTATCATACTCATCGGTTTTATCTTTTCTGGTGAAGACATGGATTTCCTATGGTGGGTTATGCAAAATGTGTCAACTTTGAGCACTTTTTATCTTCTTGTTGGCATTCAGGTCCAGAAAGTCAGTGTCTGACCACTTCTTCCATGGGTAAACATGTATTGAAAGTTTTATTTAAATCGAAAGGGATGCTGTCAAAAAGTGATTGAATTCAAATGGATTCGCTCTAAACGTATGTCAGCGCATGCAGTCGCTGTATTTGAAGCTTGTTTGTTCTCACATTGAATTATGTAGTGCTCATCCATTTACTCTGTTCTCATTTCCAGCAGGCTGCAAAACGCGTCCGTCCATCCATCACCAGCCACCGCGCGATGTGCATCAGCGCACACCAACTTCCCAGTGCACCCACAGGGCCATTCAATTTAGCAAAGACCAGGGAATTCAGGCGGATGTTTTATTTCTAGAGTAGGGTTGGTTTAAATATAGTTATTTGTTTGAAATGTCAAACAACTATTTAGATGTTTTTATTTACATATTTCGCATGGTATTGAGGTGAAATGTCACAGTGCCTGATTTTAAATACGGATTTTGATTTGGATATATTATAGTAAGTGTCATACTTTCCAAACAACCTGATCATTTTTAGACACATTCCAGGCAATGACGGGTCCAGAAACTCACACAACTGCCACACCAAGTCTCCAAATCGCAAACAGGCGATGGAATCTCGAAATGTATTTGATTGAGCGATAGAAATTTTGGCGAGAGATTTCAGGGATTTACGGTACTGTGGTGGCAGTAGTTTAGCTGTGGACTAATGCGCCGTAAGAAAACAATGCAAACCTACCTTTTTAACACATACGATTTGAGTTATTTGGTATTGCTCGGGAAAAGTGACTTTCATGTGTCACTATTTCGAAAACTGCACACGCAGTCTCTTATTTAGGATGCCATTTTCCATAGGTGGACAGATATAGGCACAGTCAGCAACGGATTTGACATACACGCTTACCTTATTTTCAAACCTTGCCCACGCTCCAGCCTTCTTTGCCGGTGTGCGCACACAGCACACCCGCCGCCTCTCGGGTTAGACCTCCCGGCAGTCAGTCTTTACTCGTCCGGTGCTGAAGAGCGAGTCGGAGGGGCTTCGGATGACAGCGCCGAGATGAGGTCGGGCAGATGACCGCCACATTCTCCGCTGGTCCTGCGCAAGCCAGGGGTATGCGTTTTTTGGGAACGGACGACAATAATACAAAAACAGGTTGTAGCCTAGGCTACTACAGTCCCCCAAAAAAAAAAAAAAAAACTGATTGATTTATTATCTCCTGAGGAATCAGATTTCTGAGTGTGCGAGCTGTTTGGGACGTTGCTTGTAAACCTGGTATTGCATAAGTGTGTTGCTTGTTTGGATATTAGGAGAGTCTTCGTCTTTGAACTACCATGGCCAGCGTGAATAACTCAAAGAATCTGCGGGTAAGTGTAGTGGCTTTATGTTAACCTAAGTAGTTAGGCAACATAATACCCATATATGGTTATACTTTCATAGGTGTTTCTAGAGCAAATGTTGCAATGCTTTGATTTAGAATAATTGACAGAGGCTACACCATTGTCTGTCCTTCTGCCATAAAATCAATGACAACAGTCCGTCATTACATAAATACAAGTAGCAAGTACAATTGTTGTAGCTCATTGTACAGCAGTGAAAGCCCAATAAGTATTTTTTTATGGAGAAACCCCATTGCGACTAGAACGTGCGTCTCTCATAAGGCATAGAGACGCATTCAGAACATGCACCACCATGCCCCATTGGCGATTGTTCTTGGAGGTGACATTAATAGCAGAGTAGATAATTTTCTATGAATGATATATATACACACACACAGAGAGTGTCTGGCTGTGGCATAGCTCTCATGTGGTTGGGTCACAGGGTATATGGGTTGTCATTGGGATACTCGGCTGTTCAGTGGGACATTGTCTGACATTCTTTCAAGTGGAACAATGCAGCTACTATGCTTTTCTTTTTTTTTTAAACTACATTTGTCATCAATGCATTTCCGGACTGTGGAGAGCTTCTCTAGATGCCTTGAGCTTCCGGAAAAGGCAAGGGCTTGTAGCTGTGGCAGAATCTCTCACTATTTCTCATTGACCACACTGTGATAAAGGACATGGTCATCTGTATTTTGGACCTGTCTAGTCATATCTCAATGTTAACTTGTGGTGTCCGATGATCTGCTTGGTTGTCTGGGCTCCAGGCACATGCCAGCATCACTGGAGAGCTACAGCAGCATACAACTGTCTAGGGTTGCTGAAACACATCTGATGCCTGATTAGGCAAATACCCTATTACAGATCATTTTGGGATTGCACCTTTTCCTCAATGACAGACTCCTTCCTGCAGTGTGTGTGTGTGTGTGTGTGACATAAGCACATTTCTTTGTGTGCGCTTGCATGTGTGTGTGTCCGGAACGTCTTGTACTTTATATGGAAAGGTCACTTGCGTTCTGATACACAGAGGCTGCGACGGCGAGTCTGCTCTTTTCGTCTTGTCATTCTAGCAATCTCTCGACATCTCCATTTCCTGTTCATGAGAGAGGGAGGCGATCATCTCTCACAGAAAATAGCACTGTTCCCTGAGATGCATCCCTGACTCTCATGGCACATCTTCCTTGGGACGGAAAGCACTATCTTGTAGAAGTGGACAATCATTCTGGTTGTTTTTTTCCTGGGCTGCAGAGTGCAATACAGGCAGTGTGATGGATGTGTGAGAACCTGCAGTGGGATAGATTGATGTGTATGTAGATAATGACTCCATCAGCCAGTGGTATACTGTAGACAGACAGGTATTGCAGTGTTGGCATGCATCTCTGCTAGCAGACATGAGTTGTGTTACACAGATCTGTGTCTGTTTTGAAAGCTGCTTTCCTTTCTCCTGCCATTAGATTGTATGTGTGTTAATGAAGTTACTCCTGTGTTACTGTTGTTTTTGAGTAGTGGTGAGAACATGCGCACACACACACACACACACACACACACACACACACACACACACACACACACACACACACTGGTGTAGACTGAATTAGGTCAGCACACACACGAACATCATACCAAAGTCGTCATTGGTGGCCCTGACCCAGCAAGCACACTGGGTCTATTAAGGTTCAGAGATATGATAGGAATCTGAAGAGGTTTAATAGTGCACGCCTTCAGCACTATGTCTCCCTGATATTAAAAGCCTGGCCACACTGAATCAATACTAATATTATCACAGGCTGTTCTTCACACACACACACACACACACACACACACAGCACTGACCATACATATATGCTCATACACTTTTACAGAGTACATAGGAGGTATTCAAGTTTGAGAGTGGGGCTGTGTGTGTGTGTGCGCGCACATCGGTGATTCTGAAGGAGAGAGACCCAGAGGGACCCTCCAAGCCAGCCTCGCTGCCTGCTCCAATGCGGAGAATGTGAATCAGCCATGGCCACACACATTCTGTTAGGCATCCGAGCCAGCGGTCATCTACTGTTACAACAGGCGGCAGTAGGACATTACCTAATTTTTGCCTGCATAGGCCTTTTATACCTCCAGTGCGCATGCCGGTCTCAAGTGGTTATAGTGGTTTGCAGATGTGGGTGGGCATCTATTTTAATAAGTCCATTGAGAATATAACCATCAAAAATAAATCCATTACTAATTAGTTTAGGCAGGTCATGAGAAACATAAGACTAATAAAATGTATTTTCAAAAAAATAGACTAGCATATTTTGAGTTTAATTAGGCGTATGTTACTGGTCTGTGCAGCGATGTCTGCGCCATCCAAATTAAATCAATAATTTTATTTTGTTCATTAAACAGACGACACACCTACCTGATCAGTCAACACACAGCCTATATTTTATAGTAAGAATATAACAGA
Organism: Oncorhynchus keta; assembly: GCF_023373465.1. Lineage (NCBI taxonomy): Eukaryota > Metazoa > Chordata > Actinopteri > Salmoniformes > Salmonidae > Oncorhynchus > Oncorhynchus keta. The sequence goes on along the minus strand of NC_068445.1, from coordinate 2,630,284 downwards.
ATATAACAAATAAATATATATACAGTACCTGTCAAAGTTTGGACACACCTACTCATTCAAGGGTTTTTCTTTACTTTTACTATTTTCTATATAGAAGAATAACCGTGAAGACATCAACTATGAAATAACACATATGGAATCATGTAGTAACCCAAAAAGTGTTAAACAAATAAAAATGTTTTATATTTGAGATTATTGAAAGTATCCACCTGCCTTAATTGTAGCTTTCACACTCTTGGCATTCTCTCAACCAGCTTCACCTGGAATGCTTTCCCTACAGTCTTGAAGGAGTTCCCACATATGCTGAGCACTTGTTGGCTGCTTTTCCTTCATTCTGCGGTCCAACTCATCCCAAACCATCTCAATTGAGTTTAGGTCGGGTTATTGTGGAGGCCAGGTCATCTGATGCAGCACTCCATCAATCGTCTTCTTGGTCAAATAGCCCTTATACAGCCTGGCAGTGTGGGTCATTGTCCTCTTGAAAACAAATGATAGTCCCACTTAGCACAAACCAGATGGGATGGTGTTTCGCTGCATAATGCTGTGGTAGTCATGCTGGTTTAGTCATGCTGGCTTGAATTCTAAATAACTCGCTGACAGTGTCAACAGCAAAGCACTCCACACCATCACACCTCCTTTTCCATGCTTCACTGTGGGAAAAACACATGCGGAGATCATCAGTTCACCTACTCTGCATCATTCTAACGCTGTGGTTAGAACCACAAATCTCCAATTTGGACTAAAGGACATATTTCAACTGGTCTAATGTCTATTGCTCGTGTTTCTAGGCCCAATCAAGTCTTCTTCTTATTGGTGTCCTTTAGTAGTGGTTTCTTTGCAAGCAATTTGATCATGAAGGCCTGATTCATGCAGTCTCCTCTGAACAGTTGATGTTGAGATGTCTGTTACTTGAATTTTGTGAAGCATTTATTTGGGCTGCAATTTCTGAGGCTGGTAACTAATGAACTTGTCCTCTGCAGCAGAGGGTAACTCTGGGTCTTCTTTTCCTGTGATGGTCCTCATGAGAGCCAGTTTCATCACAGCGCTTGATGGTTTTTGCAACTGCACTTGAAGAAACTTAATGTCTTAAAGTAATGGACTGTCGTGTCTCTTTGCTTATTTGAGCTGTGCTTACCATAATATGGACTTGTTCTTTTACCAAATAGGGCTCTCTTCTGTATACCACCCCTACCTTGTCACAACGCAACTGATTGGCTCAAACACATTAAGGAGGAAAGAAATTCCACAAATTAACTTAACAAGGCACACCTGCTAATTGAAATGCATTCTATCCATACAATGGATTTATTGTGATGGCGTGTATTACATTTATTTATTTGATTTTAAATGTAGATGTTCGAACGGCACACATCAGCAGCTTGTATGCGGTTTGTATGCATTGAGACCTAGAGATGCTAAATGTGTTTGTTAATTAACTGTAGATTACCATGAGACCGGCAGTCTTTTGCATGACAATAACCGGCTGAGAAAATGTCATGACCACCACAGCCCTAGGCAGAACTTTACCGAAATTATTACTAGGACATTTGGCAGCAATACAAGTTTTGACTTTGATACCAGCAATACCTTTCAGGTAGAAAGGTGTGAAAAAGTTGGATGTATGGTTAAAGTTGGTGGAAAGGGGGTTAAGACAGACTCGCATGACCCAATTTATTTTATTTTCTCTCTCGATCTTCACACACACACACACACACACACACACACACACACACACACACACACACACACACACACGTAAACAAAAAGAGACGCAGACCCTGACAGACGGAATACAAATGTTTGTATGCATGCCTTCAAGTTTGCATATGTATTTTCTGCAAGGATGTGAAATGTGTAATTGAGAGATGAGTAGGAAAAAGAGGACAAAAGAGGAGACTGATTGGTTTGCAAGTGCAGACACACACACACACACACACTTAAGAGTGTGGGCCATTAGTAACTAGAGAGGTTCCTGAGTGCTCTGAAGTGCCACGGGGTAATAGATACTTGAAGCTCATTTTGCAACTATATACTTTGGCAATATTTGACCTAAAACACTTGTCACGCCCTGACCTTAGTTATCTCTGTTTTCTTTCTTATTTTGGTTAGGTCAAGGTGTGACTAGGGTGGGTATGTTAGTTTAGTTTTGTCTAGTGTTTTTTGTATATCTAAGGGTTTTGTAAGTCTAGGGATATGTATGTCTATGGTGGCCTGAATTGGTTCCCAATCAGAGGCAGCTGTTTATCATTGTCTCTGATTGGGGACCATATTTAGGTAGCCATTTCCATAGGGTATTTGTGGGTTCTTATTCTATGTTTAGTTGCCTGTCTGCACTACTCATATTTGCACTACTCATATTTGCTTCACGGTTCGTTTTGTTAGTTTGTTATTATTTATTTCTTTATTAAAGAAGTATGTACGCTTACCACGCTGCGCCTTGGTCTCCTCCTTACAACGGCCGTGACAACACTGATGTGGATGTTGACCTTTTATTAGTGATGGATATAGTTCTATATATATCTTACATGTTTTCTTTTTTTTGTGACTGGAAGTAGTGTTAACTAGCGCTAACTAGCGCTAGTCTGCTGTACATGCCCCAACACTCCGGTATTTTTCATCCTAGTGTTTGTTCTGCATCTTTTTTTTAAAGGTGCGCTATGCAGAGATCACTCAGCCATTTACTGGTTGCTTAAATTCTAATACTTTGGCAAGTTTGTGACATAACAATCAAGTATAATGTAGAGAATCATTATACCATGAAATATTTTCCCGTAACATGAATTTTCAGCTGTTTTGATGCTGCTGTAAAAAAATAAAGAAAGTAAAAGACCCTAAAAACGAAACTTAAGAACGGAAAGCATAGAAATAGTGCACATAGAACCGATCAGAAGTTTTGAGATTATGCTGCGGGACTTAGAGGTAATTTGTGGTTTAGTACGGTACCCTGTGTCACTGCTTCCTTGCTTCAGTAGATGTTCCATTCCTCCTGAAAGCCCTAATCTGCTCACTGAAATGAATAGAGATCCTGGTCATGGTGCTACGTTGTTGTTACAGCATAATCAAAGTGAGGACAATCGGCAATCTGCTGTATACTTATGGCCTATTGTAACCTGAAAGTCACACCTTTCCAGTACTCCTCACGCAACCCCAAACTTCACCCTAGACACAGTTACAATTAAAAAGCAAGCTGTTTATCTACATTTAAAATGGCATTGCAACCAAAGAGAACAGAGAAAATGGACATCGTTTTCATCAAGCCAGCTTCTTTCTATGGTGCTACCCAATCGCCCACTTTTGGGTATTTAAAAACAAAATCATCTCCAAAATATCATTTTTTTTTTTTTAAACATAGAAAGTATTTTAAACATAGAAAGAACATTTTAAACCATAGAAAGTTGGTTGCAATTTCAGTTTAATCCACCAGAAAATATAGAACAAGTAATACAACAAATATTGTGGTTAAACTGAAATATACTAATTGATAAAAAAAACTATCAATTGGAACCTTTTTAACAAGTGGAAGGTGGAAAAAATATTATTATTATTATTAACCTTGCATTATAATATTATAAAAGCCCTTAGATATTCTTTGTTTTTATTTACAGTGATGATGGACAGCCGGAGGCATTTTTAGTTTTTCACAAGCGTAGCAGGCTGTGAATTCTGCAAACAGGCTGGGCTGGGCTATTAGCAGGACAATATATATTAGTCATGGCTTCTGAGTGGCGCAGTGGTCTAAGGCACGTCATCTCATTGCAAGAGGCATCACTACAGTCTCTGGTTCGAATCCAGGCTGTATCACATTCGACCGTGATCGGGAGTCCCATAGGGCGGCTCACAATTGGCCCAGCATCATCCTGGGTAGGCAGTCATTGTAAATAAGAATTTGTTCTTAACTGACTTGCCTAGTTAAATAAAGGTTAAATGAAAAATATATTTGAATGCTGTAGTCTTCAAATCTGGTGGATAAGTTGTCCCTTAGCTGTTTGATGAAATCTTCCATCACCTCTGTGACGATGCTGCGGCCTGGTCCCTCTGCCCGTCGTTTCTTCAGTGTGCTGAAGTGCGGTAGTCTTCCCGATGACAAGTCAACAACTGTTTCCCTCTTCCTTGTAACTGCAGATTTAACACGTTTAAGTGACAGAATATGTCCGCAAAACAAGCTGTGTGTGCAGCTTGCAGTTAACGATTAAATGTTTCTGCGCCGTGCCTCTGTGTGGCGGGAAGGCCACTGAATGTTCTGTGCTTAGATTCATAATTAGTCTGAGATTTGAATTATTTGGCAACAGCGACATTTTCATTGCAAATAAGACACACTGGCTTGGCATTGGGAAAAGATGGAGAGGTGAACGCATATCTCTCTGTATTTCTTCTCTGAAACTTCCATTTTTCATTATCCACCTTCCTCCTTGATACTTTTTAAGAGCGACATTTTATCTTGCTATCAAGCAAATTGTTCTGAACCAATGTTGATGTTTAAAAAAAGCAGTGTAGCCTACAGTAGGCTACGTGGACCTGTTTTTTTTCCCCATCAATCAAAGCACTGAGAAATGGACGAAAATAATCATTGAAAAGGGACAGTGATTTTATGAGTGTAATCAGATAAAAATGATCTGATTGTCACTGAATTTATTATGTACGTGTGTACATTATGTGTGAAACATGTTAAATTGGTAGTTTAATTGCACTAATATTGTATACTTATGATGTTCTGGCCCGCTGTCATCCAGTTGTTTATAATAGGATTTGAAGCAATACCCTACCAGGGTGTGGTCAACTATTTCAGCACCGTTTCGCGCTGCTCTGAGATGAGTATGGCGACTGGTTTTGGTAAATGAATGAGATTTTATATTGCTATTGGTTCACCGATAATTAGGTGGGGAAACAGTCACATTGTACAGTGTCATGTTTTTTACGGTTTTGTTTTTCATTTTACTTGAAATAGAAACACCGTAATATTAATCAAATTAATTAAGCTACATTTAAAATCAATCCCATATACCATGTTCTTACAAAAAAAAGGTTTTAAATTCTCTAGTATAGCCAAAGTTACAAAAAGTAAAATGCTTCTCAAAGATCCCCTCTGGTGGTCAAACTTGCATTAACTAGCATTAATGGCAACAATGGCTGACAATTAAATAACGTGCCATATAATTCTGCGGCAGCCCGCAAGTTGTGCTGCAGTATGACGCAAATTTTACAGGAAGAACTACTATATCTATAACACTTCTTTGTGAAATTAGTTGGGTCGCCCAGCACTTTTATTTCCCTGGGTGATCAAAAGACGTTTTCTGGTGCTCACACGTCTCTCTACAGCAGTGAGCAATATGTTTGGAACATTAAATGGCCTTAAAATCGCAGTAAGTATTGTGACGTCCCTGGCAATTCCCAGCCCTACCTATTATCATAATCGGCATTCACTAAAACAAATAAGTTAAATTCTGAAAGAAAGAAGAATGGAGCGATGAAGAGGGTGCAGTGATGGTAAAGATGATGGCAGAGGAGATGAAGAGATGTACAAGACTGTGCTGAACTATTTGTCCTAGATGTCAAATCTACTCTGGACATCAGTAAGGATACTCTCTCCGTCTATTTTCCATGCCTCTTCCATACCGTTAGTCTTTATCAGTGTTTTTACCCAGCAGGCTGAGGGTGTGACTGACGAGTGATGCTGTAAAATCAGAGGTAGAGCTCTGGGCTCACTGGTCCTGCTGCTGCCGGCTCATAGATATGATGATGAACCCTAACCCTAAGGGCCAGTTAGGCCGGCTCATCTGATTCGACCTGATTTCCTCATCCAGATTCCATTCCAACACAGAGAAAAGTGTTGTTCAAGAGGTTACAAAGACGTGTCTTAACAGTTCCTCTCTTTTCTCCCACCTGCCGTTAGCTTCCAGGAAAGTCCAGCTAATCAGCTAACGAGCCAGCGCTCTGAACTTGTGTAGTAGTCAAATCAAATAACATTATATTTGTCACATGAACCGAATACAATAGCTGTAGACTTCACAGTGAAATGATTACACGAGCCCTTTCCCAACTATACAAAGTTTAAAAGTATGAGAATTTGCGAATAAAAATAGAAAATAGGAACACAATGGATAACAATAACAAGGCTATATACAAGGAGTACCGCTAGAGTCAATGTGCAGGGGTACGAGGTAGTTGAGGTAATATGTACATGTAGGTAGCGGTAAAAGTGGCTAGGCAATCAGGATAGATAATGAACACAGTAACAGCAGCATACACTACATGACCAAAAGTATTGTCTAACATCTCATTCCAAAATCATGGACATTAATATGGAGTTGGTCCTCTCCCTTTGCTGCTATAACAGCTTCCACTCTTCTGGGAAGAATTCCACTAGATGTTGGGACATTGCTGCTGAGACTTGCTTCCATGAACTTCTTTCGGATCAGTGGGACGCTAGCATCCAGTGAAATTGCAGAGCGCCAAATTCAAAGTAATTTACTATAAATATTTAACTTTCAAATCACAAGTGCAATACATCAAAATAAAGCTTATCTTGTTGTTAATCCTGCCGCCATGTCAGATTTCAAAAGCATACCATGCGATTATCTGAGGACAGCGCACAGCACATAAAACATTACAAACGGTAACGAGCCAAGTAGAGGAGTAACAAAAGTCAGAAATGGCGATTAAAATTAATCACTTACCTTTTGATCTTCATATGGTTGCACTCACAAGACTCCCAGTTACCCAATAAATGTTTGTTTTGTTCGATAATGTCCCTCTTTATATCCAAAAACCTCCATTCCGTTAGCGTGTTTTCTTCAGTAATCCACTGTCTCAAACAACATCAGGTGACAGGGCAGAGCGTGGAACTCAACAAAACAGAAATTCTCACAATAAACATACATAAAAGATACAAGTGTTATACGTCAGCTTAAAGATAAACTTCAGAATTCAAAAAGGCTTTACAGCGAAAGCAAACAGTGCGATTATCTGAGAACAGCACCCAGCAGACATCATTACAAACAGTAACCAGCCAAATAGGAGTAACAACAGTCAGAAATAGCGATAAAATGTATCACTTTGATCTTCATATGGTTGCACTCCCAAGACTCCATGTTACACAATACATGTTTGTTTTGTTCGATAAAGCCCCTCTTTATATCCGAAAACCTCAATTTTTGTTGGTGCGTTTTGTTCAGTAATCCATTGGAACAAAGCGCGGTCATAGCAGGCAGACGAAAAATCAAAGAAGTAACATAAAGGTTTGTAGAAACATGTCAAGCAATGTTTTTAATCAATCCTCGGGTTGTTTTTGTCATAAATAATCGATCATATTTCAACCGGACAATAGCTTCGTCAATAGAAAAGGAAAAACAAGAATGACGCGCTTCCGGTCACACGCAGGACTCATGTCTGGAAATTTCCACTGTCCTCACATTGAAAGTGGTGTTTCTCCCTCATTTTTCAGAGTAAAAGCCTGAAACAATGCCCAAAGACTGGCCACATGTAGTGGAAGCCATAGGGATCGTGAACTGGGTCCTAAGTCTTTGTATATCGGATAGGCTTTCAATGGAAAAACAGCCATTTCAAAATAATAGCATTTCCTGGATGGATTTTCCTCAGGTTTTCACCTGCCACATCAGTTATGTTATACTCAGACATTATTTTAACAGTTTTGGAAACTTTAGTGTTTTGTATCCAAATCTACCAATTGTATGCATAGCCTAGTTTCTGGGCCTGAGTAGCAGGCAGTTCACTTTGGACATGCTTTTTATCCAATATTCCGAATGCTGCCCCCTATCTCCCCAAATGTTTTTAAGCCACGAGTATTAAGGTCAGGCACTCGCAGTTGGGGTTCCAATTCATCCCGAAGGTGTTCGATGGGGTTGCGGTCAGGGCTCTGTGCAGGCCAATCGAGTTCTTTCACACCACACATCTCAACAAACCATTTCTGTATGGACTTCTCTTTGTACACGGGGGCATTGTCATGCTGAAACAGGAAAGGGCCTTCCGCAAACTGTTGCCACAAAGTTGCAACCACAGAATCATCTAGAATGTAATTTCCCTTCACTGGAACTAAACTAAGGGGCCTAGCTCAAACCATGAAAAATGGCCCCATTATTCCTCCTTCACCAAACTTTATATTTGGCACTATGCATTCGGGTAGGTAGTGTTGTCCTGAGATCTGCCAAACCCATATTTGTCAGTCGGATTCATCACTCCAGAGAACGCGTTTCCACTGCTCCAAAGTCCAATTGCGGCGAGCTTTACACCACACCAGCTGACGCTTGGGATTGTGCATGGTGATCTTAGGCTTGTGTGCGGTTGCTTGGCCATGGAAACCCTTTTCATGAAGCTCCAGACGAATAGTTTTTGTGCTAACGTTGCTTCCAGAGTCAGTTTGTAACTCAGTACTGAGGACCACCAATTTCTACGCTCAATGCGCTTCAGCGTTCGGCGGTCCCATTCTGAGCTTGTGTGTCCTACCAGTTTGCCTCTAAGCCGCTGTTGTTCCTCTACGTTTCCACTTCACAATAACAGCACTTACAGTTGACCAGGGCAGCTCGAGCAGGGCAGAAATTTGACGAACTGAATGGTTGGAAAGTTGGCAGGTCTTCAGTAAGAGCCATTCTACTGTCAATGTTTGTTTATGGAGATTGTGTGTGTGTGTGTTGGAGTGTAAGTATGTGTGGGTAGAGTCCTGTGAGTGTGCATAGTCGGCTCAAGAGTTGGTGCAAAAAGGGTAAATGCAAATAGTCCAGGTAGAGGGCCTCTCAAATGTTGCAGCGGCCTAAGGCACTGCATGAGGCATTACTACAGACCCGGGTTCAATCTCAGGCTGTGTTACAGCCGGCTGTGACTGGGATACCCATGAAGCAGCACACAATTGGCCCAGCGACGTCCAGGTTAGGGGATGGTTTTGGGATTTCATTGTCCCATCGCACTCTAGTGACTCTTTGTAGCGGGCTGGGCGCCTGCCAGCTGACTTCGGCCAGCTGACATCGGCCGCCTGCCAGCTGACTTTGGGTGCCAGCGTTGCAGTGATGGGACAGGACTGTAACTACCAATTGGGGAGAAAAAGGGGTAAAAAGTACAACAGGAAATTGAAGCTTTCGACCCCCTCCACTACAGCCCTGTGGATGGGAGTGTGCTCGTCCCTCCGTTTCCTGTAGTCCACGACCAGCTCCTTTGTCTTGCTGATGTTGAGAGAGAGGTTGTCGACCTGGAACCACACTGTCAGATCACTGACCACATCCCTATAAGCTGTCTCATCGTCGTCGGTGATCAGCCCAGACAGCCGATGTGTCATCAGAAAACGTAATGTGTGTGTGTGGACAGGGATTACAGAAAGAGACTGAGCACACACCCCTAAAGGAGCCCCTGTGTTGAGGGTCAGCGTGCAGATTAGTTGTTGCCTATCCTCACCACCTGGAGGGCGGTCCAGGATCCAGTTGGAGAGGGAGATGTTCTGTCCCAAGGTCCCGAGCTTTGTCATGAGCTTGGAGGGCACAATGGTGTTGAACGCTGAGCGGCAGTCAATAAACAGCATTGTCACATAGGTGTTCATCTTATCCAGGTGGGAGAGGGCAGTGTGGAGTGCATTAGAGAGAGCATCATCTGTGGATCTGTTGGGTTGGCATGTGAATTGAAGTAGGTCGAGGGTGTCTAGGATGATGGTATTGATATGCGCAATGACCAGCATTTCAAAGCATTTCATGGCTACATATGTGAGTGCTACAGGGAAATAGTCATTTAGACAGGTAACCTTGGCGATCTTGCGCACAGGGGCTATGGTGGTCTGCTATGTAGGCATTACAGACTCGGTCAGGGAAAGGTTGACAATGTCAGTGAAGAACATTGTGTATTTCTCAGTACATGTGTGGCAATTTATTTATTTCAGGAGCAAAACTAGTACTCTGTGCTCTAGGTCATTGGACGCCATTAGATCTGCACCTGTCGGTTATTCTTGTAACTGTTATGGCCAACTATGGTTACACCTCCTGGGTCTTTTCCAGAACAGGGGTTCCCCTTTCAGTGGAGTCAGCAGGATGTCATGTATTGGTTAATCCTGTAGAGTGCCACCGTCTGTTGCTATGGTCTTACATGCATGCAACCTGTAGAGTCATAGAAATAGTTTCATGTCCTATTATCAAGACAATATGATAACGGTGGCTAAATGCCAGAGGTGATGAGCCATTAAGAGGAGTTACTGTGAGTATGACGTAAGGAGGGCAAATGTATAGGAAGTCTGTGCCAAGACTGGAAGGCAGTTGTATTCATGATTCAGCTCGGCTTTTATTATGAAGTAATAAAAGTAATCACATGCTCCGGTATATTTGAAATATGATTGACCAAATATTTCCACGATAAGAACTGGTCAGTGCATGCTCTGAGTACGCGTGCTGGTGATTTGTCTGGCCCCGTGGCCTTGTGAATGTTGACCTGTTTAAAGGCCTTTCTCACATCGGCTATAGAGAACGAGATCCCGCAGTTGTCCAAAACAGATGGTGCTCTCGAGCTTGGTTTAGTGTTGCTTGCATCGAAGCAAGCATAGAAGGTATTTAGTTAGTCTGGTAGGCTCACGTCACTTGTCAGCTCGCGGCTGGGTTTCCTTTTGTAATCTGTGATAGTTTGCAAACCCTGCCACATCCGACGAGTGTCAGAGCCGTCGTAATAGGATTTGATCTTAGTCCTGTATTGACACTTTGTCTGTTTTATGGCTCTTTGGTCATATGCAGCATTTCTTATAGGAGTCCTTATGGGTGTCCCACTCCTTTTAAAGCTGCAGCTCTAGCCTTTAGCTCACTGCAGATGTTGCCTGTAATCCATGCCTTCTGGTTGGGATATGTACGTATGGTCACCGTGGGGACGATGACGTCGATGCACTTGTTAATAAAAACATTGACTGATGTGGTAAACACCTCATTGTTATTGGATGAATCCTGGAATATATTCCAGTTTGTGCCAGTGAAACAGTCCTGTAGTTTAGCATCCATTTCATTGGACAACTGTTTAGAATTTTTTCAGGAGGATGGAGCAATGGTCAAATTAGGCCGAAGGGAGGGTGAGCTTTATATACATTTCTTTGTGTGGAGTAAAGGTGGTCTAGAGTTTTGTTGCCTCTGGTTGCACAGGTGGCATGCTGGTAAAAGTGGGAGTAAAATGGATTTCTGTTTCCCTGCCTTAAAATCACCGGCCACTAGGAGTGCCGCCTCTGGATGTGCATTTTCTTCTTTTCTTATGGCCCTATGCAGCTCGTTGAGTGCGGTCTTAGTGCCAGCATCGGTTTGTGCTGGTAAATAGACGGCTATGAAAAATATAGATTAAAACTCTCTTGTTAAATAGTGTGATCTGCAGCTGATCATAAAGGTATTCTAACTTGTGCGAGCAAAAACTTGAGACTTCCTTAACATTAGAGATTGCTGTTGTTAACAAAGAGACACACCCCTCCACCTTAACCTTATCTGACACTGCCGTACGGTTTTGATAATGCATAGAAGAACCAGCTAGATGTATCTTATCCATGTCCTTGTTCAGCCACGATTCTGAGAATTTTTTTTTTACAGTTATTCAGATCCCATTGGTTGGATAGTCTCGAACGGAGCTCGTCCAGTTTGTTCTCCAGTGACTCTACGTTCACCAAAAGAACGGACGGTAGGGGTGGTTTATTTGCACACCAATGTAGGTTCATCAGTATGCCTGCCCGTCTGCCCCTTTTGCAGAGCTGCTTCCTGTTTCAAGTCGGGGCAGCAGGGTAGCCTAGTGGTTAGAGCATTCGACTTGTAACCGGAAGGTTGCAAGTTCAAACCCCCGAGCTGAAAAGGTACAAATCTGTCGTTCTGCCCCTGAACAGGCAGTTAACCTGTTCCTAGGCCGTCATTGAAAATAAGAATTTGTTCTTAACTGACTTGCCTGGTTAAATAAAGGTCAAATAAAATAAAATGTAAAAAGTCTGGCGGATTAGGGCAAAGCATCCACAGCAGCTGACTCTTTGAAGTAGAAGTTGTGGTTCAAATCGAGGTTAGTGAGCGCTGTTCTGATGTCCAGAAGCTGTTTTCAGTTAAAAGAAATGATGGCCGAGACATTGTGTACAAGAAAATTAAAGACCAGTTTAGAAAAACAGAATTGGCTGGGAGCCTGTAAAATGGCCGCTATCCACTGCAGCACCATCTTTTACTTCCAGTGGCTCTGTGCCAACCTACAGTATAACACTGCCAATGATCTGGCCTCTTCTGCTGTCTATTAAGCGCATGTGTGTAAGCGCTCAGATGTGAACAATGGTCTTAAGCGTGTGTGTGTGGGTTTGTCATTAATTGCTCCCAGACAGTCAGTTCCACCAATTACTCTCATTAGGTGTTTCCCATTCATGTGAGATTGGCAGATGATGGAATGTCGTGGAGTACAAACTGTTCACCCGTCTCATTAGATCAGAGCTGGACAAAAAAAAAAATTTCCCAGACTTATCTCAATTGTATTCATCCTCACACCTTTCACTCATTCCCTCACTGTTTCTTGAGGTATGTTCCAGAGCAGCTAGTTCTCCCAGGGGGCAGGAGAAGTAGGAATGTTGTATTATTGGACTTCCTGTCTCTGTGTTTCCATTATAGAGTAGTATCCTGCAGTTCATGTACAGTGATCTTAAGACCATACGCTTATTTATGGCCAGGCTTGGTCTGTTCTGTACAAACCATTTCATACATCTTCTCTCTTTGGGTCTGCTGTGTGCTGAGACCACACACAGATGCACACGCATGCTCTTACACACACACACGAATGCCCCAGACTCCAGCGTAAATGTTCTATCACACACACTAGAAATAATATGGTACGTTATTGAAAGTCCATGTCTTTACTTTTCTGTTTGTCTCAAAGCTGGTTTTGATGAAGGACCAAAAGCTTTCCCTTGGATTCTGACAGATCATTTTTGGAATCTTCTTGACTTGTCCTACCGTATCTCCAGCTATGTGTGTTGACGTGACGTCTAATCCAGCTGAGAGATGGGTTTACAGTCAAACCGAAATCTAATTAAAAGAATCTGGAGTTAACACCCTCAATGTTAACGCCAATGAATTAATTTGGCAGGTTCAGTATCTTCTCTGAGCCTACTTATTTTAGTCAATTCTCACAACTGATAACCTGAGCACGGCAAGCGGTACCAGAGCGCCAAGTCTAGGTCCATGAGGCTTTCTAAACAGATTCTACCCCCAAGCCATACGACTCCTGAACAGCTAATCAAATGACTACCCAGACTATTTGCATTGCCACCCTATGGTGCTGCTACTGTCTGTTATCTATGCATAGTCACTTTAATAACTCTCCCTACATGTACATACAGTGGGGCAAAAAAGTATTTAGTCAGCCACCAATTGTGCAAGTTTCCCACTTAAAAAGATGAGAGACCTGTAATTTTCATCATAGGTACACTTCAACTATGACCGACAAAATAAGAACAAAAATCCAGAAAATCACATTGTAGGATTTTTAATGAATTTATTTGCAAATTATGGTTGAAAATAAGTATTTACAATTGAATTATGCTTTTTTGCCAACGTTTACTGACACCGGTCATATTCAACGGGTGTTGAGTTGGGTAAATTTGTCAGTTATTCTGTGCTCTGCCACACTAAGACGAGAGTTCTCTGAAATCTGAGTAGATGGCCAGAGAGAATTTACCAGCTATGTCTATGTTAAAGGAATTGAAGAATTCCTATATGTGTTAATAAACCACTTTAAATCACTGTCTGTTCCTAAGAATTTGTAAGATCCTTATTTGCATAAAATAGACAGAGACCAGTCTACCAAAATTAGCCAATAGCATTTATTCTCGAGAGCGCTGATGATAGTACCATGTACATCAGTTTATATATTACATATGATGTCATAGGTTTTAAAATGTCCCTCCTCCTCTCCGACCAGGACAAAGCAGCTTCAAAAGTTAATTCCAACTCACTAGCACACATACATGACACACTATATCTGGATTAACTCCTGAAGTCTCACCATAGTTTATTACCGCTTAGCAGACAGTTCCAGTCCCCCCCAGATACGGAAAACCTGGAGGGGCTCTCACTGTCTTATTCGATCTCCACAGAGTTATATCTGAGTCGGTTCAAACATAGGTGAAGGATCCTCTTTGCTTACTTTAGACACACACAAATTCCTCTCTTTCGCCCTACAACCTAGTTGGAGCGGTGTTTATTATTTTTTAAATTACTCCTTGTTAACTCCTTGTTAATTACTCCTACATAACCTCTAATCACTAATGGTTAAGTTTCTGAGTAGAATTATTTAATCATTTATCTTAAACCTTCGTCAAATATCTTAACAGTCTATCGACAGTTGTCGCAGTGATGACATGAACAGTCTATTGAAATGGTTACTTGCATAGTGGAGTCTTTTTGTTTTGACATGTAGCTAGCTAGTTAAACAATAAACCATAATCCCAACTCATAACGTTACTACCCTGCATGAATCTGCAGGTATCTAACCAACCAGGTTCAATGTTAGCTAGCTAGCTAACATTCGACTATAACTATCAATGAAAATGGCTCTGAGATACAAAGAACATTACTACACATAACATTAGCTAGCGAGCCAGCCAGCCAGCCAGCTAACGTTAGCTACATTCAAATGGCTTACCCTCCTGTGAAATAGTGATGTGCGACATACGCCTAGTTTCCTGAAATGAGTGACAAATGTGATTATGCATGTAATGCTATCATTATAAAGGTGCATTTTTATGGTGAACATTTTCTTCCCCAAACTTGAAACTCACATGCTGCGTATATGTATGCCAGGCTCTACACCTGTTTATAAAGCGGATTGTGCTTAATTTTAAGAAGTTATTTGGCCAGCTATGTCTACAGATACAAAACATATATGCCTAGGGGCTAGGCTACAGTTGTGGCCAAAAGCTTTGAGAATTACACAAATATATATTTCCACAAAGTTTGCTGCCTCAGTGTCTTTGATATTTTTGTCAGATGTTACTATGGAATACTGAAGTAGAATTACAAGCATTTCACAAGTGTCAAAGGCTTTTATTGACAATTACATGAAGTTGATGCAAAGAGTCAATATTTTCAGTGTTGACCCTTCTTTTTCAAGACCTCTGCAATCCGCCCTGGCATGCTGTCAATTAACTTCTGGGCCACGTCCTGACTGATGGCAGCCCATTCTTGCATAATCAATGCTTGGAGTTCGTGGGTTTTTGTTTGTCCGCCTCCCTCTTGAGGATTGACCACAAGGTCTGAGATTAATGTCTGGGGAGTTTCCTGGTCATGGACCCAAAATATCGGTGTTTTGTTCCCCGAGCCACTTAGTTATCACATTTGCCTAATGGCAAGGTGCCCCGTCATGCTGGAAAGGCATTGTTCGTCACCAAACTGTTCCTGGATGGTTGGGAGAAGTTGCTCTCGGAGGATGTGTTGTACCATTCTTTATTCATGGCTGTGTTCTTTACGAAAAATTGTGAGTGAGCCCACTCCCTTGGCTGAGAAGCAACCCTACACATGAATGGTCTCAGGATGCCTTACTGTTGGCATGACACAGGACTGATGGTAGCGCTCAACTTGTCTTCTCTGGACAAGCTTTTTTCCAGATGCCCCAAACAATCGGAAAGGGGATTCATCAGAAAAAATGACTTTACCCCAGTCCTCAGCAGTCCAATCCCTGTACCTTTTGCAGAATATCAGTCTGTCCCTGATGTTTTTCCTGGAGAGAAGTAGCTTTTTTGCTGCCCTTCTTGATACCAGGCCAGCCTCCAAAAGTCTTTGCCTCACTGTGTGTGCAGATGCACTCACACCTGCCTGCTGCCATTCCTGAGCAAGCTCTGTACTGGGGGTGCCTCGATCCCGCAGCTGAATCAACTTTAGCAGCAATATCCTTGCCTGTGAAGCCCTTTTTGTGCAGAGCAATGATGACGGCACGTGTTTCCTTGCAGGTAACCATGCTTGACAGAGGAAGAACAATGATTCCAAGCACCACCCTCCTTTTGAAGCTTCCAGTCTGTTATTCGAACTCAATCAGCATGACAGAGTGATCTCCAGCCTTGTCCTCGTCAACACTCACACCTGTGTTAATGAGAGAATCATTGACATGTCAGTTGGTCCTTTTGTGGCAGGGCTGAAATGCAGTGGAAATATTTGGGGGGGGATTCAGTTCATTTGCATGGAAAAGAGGGACTTTGCAATTAATTGCAATTCATCTGATCACTCTTGATAACATTCTGGAGTATATGCAAATTGCCATCATACAAACTGAGGCAGCAGACTCTGTGAAAATTAATGTGTCATTCTCAAATTTTGGCCACGACTTTACATGAGGTGTGAGACTGAATTGAAAAAGTTGGGCATCATTCACAAGCGATAGGCTAATATTGTCACCATCACACTGTTCTTGATTTAATCTTGTATTTACATACAGTGCCAGTCACTTTGGACACACCTACTCATTTCAGGGGTTTTCTTTTTACTATTCTCTACATTGTAGAATAATAGTGAAGACAAACTATGAAATAACACACTGAATCATGTAGTAACCAAAAAAGTGTTAAACAAATCAAAATATATTTTATTTTTGAAATTCTTCAAAGTAGCCACCCTTTGCCTTGATGACCGCTTTGCACACACTTGTCGTTCTCTCAACCAGCTTAATGAGGTATTCACCTGGAATGCATTTCAATTAGCAGGTGTGCCTTCTCAAAGGTCATTTGTGGAATTTATTTCCTTAGTGCGTTTGAGCCAATCAGTTGTTTTGTGTCAAGGTAGGGGTGGTATACAGAAGAGAGCCCTATTTGGTAAAAGTCCATATTATGGCATGAACAGCTAAAATAAGCAAAGTCAATCTTCATTTTAAGATATGAAGGTCATGTAGGTGTTTCCATACTTTTGATTGTTACTGTATACTAAATAATATGTGTGTGAAATTGATTTTTAATTAGAATGGACCATTTCTATGCACCAGTCTCAACAGGAGCAGTGGAAGAAAATACATGTTGTCTATGCACTTAAATAGCGAATGGAGGACACTTTTCACTGGTTAATTTTCATGCCAGCCAGGTAGGCTATATTCTTGTTTTAAAGAGAAGCAATGTGCTTAACATTAGGAAAGTTGCGAAATATAGTAGGTCTAGGCTATAGAAAGCTGATGGGTGTCTCTAGTGACTCCTCGAGCACTGAGATGCAGTGCCTTAGACCGCTGCGCCACTCGGCAGCCCAAGGGACCTTCATGTGACAGAGATTAAAATATCCGTTAGAAAAACAGGAGATCTAATGTGCAACAACTAGCATCGGTTACTAATATGACCAGGATTGTGTCTTTGGCTACTGGACAATGAAAGATAGTTGAAATAAAATAATTGCCTCCACGGATATGGTCTGATTTTGGCTACTTTGAAGCAAGGTAAGACATTCCTCATGACATGTATCTAAACGTTCTGGTTTCAAACAATTTAAATGTGTCCATTTTCAAAATGTTGTGTGACTGTGCTGATGAAGCCGGCCTTCCATTGCCTATGCATTTTCTGTTTGAGATCCTGGTTGTCTGCTCAAAGGCTCTGTATGTGTATGCTGTACTGGTGTGATAAATAAGTTGCAGAAGAAAGATACGGTACACACGCGCCAATTTAATAAGCATGACCAGTCGAATGTATTTCCATCGACTGGTATTTCCATCAATGAATAGGCAAAAAAAAAAGCATTATTTCGCAATGGGATTTTCTTCCTCTTCTTCTGGACGGTTGGCTGAAGCCAAATGTATTCGTCGTCTTCAGCCGAAAGCAGGCTATTACTAGCTATTACCGGCTAACGGAAACCCTGCCCTACACACACATCCACCAACACCACCATGAATCCCACCCCCCAGCTAGCAAAATACTCTTTTTCAAAGGATGAACAGTGCTATGTGAAAACCCTAGGCTTGTAGCTCAGCTCCACATACCATACACACACCGCCCCCCCCCCCCCCTCCGAGCTGGGGCTCAGCTGCACTGGAACACTCTGCGCCTTTGTGTGAGAACAGCTGGCTGCAGAGTGACACGGTCACACACTGCATATCATACTCCCCCCAGACAAACATGCGTGCACACACACACACTGCACCACGTAGAACTATAACAGTCTATTGTTTGTGAATAAATTTGAATACATTTGATGGTTGTGTTCAGTTCTATATGTATTGGAACAAAGGCCTCTGGCTTTCCACCATCAGAAAGTGCAGAGTCCATTCGGGCCCTGGTGACATCAGAGCTCTGGCAGTAGCCTGTGGAGGGGAGAAGTATGCGCCTTGGCCCGGACCATGGTTGGACCGCTTTGTGACCGTCTCGCTCTCATTAATGGAGGCAGGCTAACACCCCATCCAGTGCCTTGCCTCCTAATCCCCGGTACCAGAACCAAACCACTACAGTATGCCCTACACCTGATCAAGATATTTATTTGGGTTCATTTAGTGTTTGTGTTGTATATTTTCATTTGGTGGAACCTGTTTGTTTGTTTGCCTCTGTAGTGTATGTGTTAGCATAGGCTATGTCTATCTTTGTGTGCAGGATGGATAGACAGACACAAGTCTGAGGCTGTTTTTGTGCATGTCATGAAATTATAGTGTGTGACTGTGTGCATTTGTGATTGTGACTGAATGAGAGAGACACAGGGCCCATGCTTTTTGTGTGTTAATGACAGTCTGCTGATGTACGTTCCTCTCGCCCCTCGTGACCACATCCCACAGCTCCCTTGGGCCTCTCCAGGCCCTGCCCCTCCCTCCGTCCACCGCAGACATGCCCCGGGTGTGGGAGAGAGGGAGCAAGGGAAAGCAGAAGAGGAAGAAAGAGGAAGGGATTTGGGTGGAGTGGGCAGGCACATAGTTGTGGCTGACAAATTAAAAGCCAGCTAGCTTTGGTCACTAAAACCCTGATGAATGGGAGTGGTCAGGAATTCGGCTCACTGTGTGTATGGTGTTTGTCTGTGTGTGAGAATCTGTGTGTGTGTGTGTTCCTTTGGGTGTCAATGAAAGATTGTGCAGTGGGGAAAATGAACCCTAAAGTATTTTAAAGAGGGCTGCTTATTTACTCTATGCTGATTGGTGCAGATGGTCAGCGAATGAGGATGTCTATGTAGCTCATAGTGGAGGGGTCTCTTCCACACCTCTCCGGTCCCGTGCCTCTGTGATGAACTCTATAATAAAGGTAACCCTCCCCCTACAGCCGTGGGTTAGGCTCTTGATACTGGTGCTGCTTTCCCTGCTGTCACTCCTCTTTCCATTGTTCTCACTGTCTTTACCTCTTTGCTCTCTCTCCTTGGTAATCTCAGCTGCTCTAAGTAGTCAGTCGGCGCTTATGTGACAGACAGGATACTCGGGCAGCAAGGGCAGGAAGTGACCTTACAGTACTAGTCTTTATTCTGGTTGAGCCGTCTGGGCTCTGCAGCGGGCCTGGATTTCCTCCCGCGAACACGTGTCCCCTGTCACAAATTTAAAGACGCGCTGACACTGTAGGCTCACAAACAAACACAACCTTTCTATTTCCACCTCTCTACTACATTCACACATAAACACACACACATAAAGACGCATGCACACACACTAGGCTTGGGCGGGATCTAGATTTTCATACAGTTCTTCTAATATTGACTGTATTACCAGCACAGCACACACGGGGGCGCTAAAAACGCAATCTAATTGGGCCTCTATTACCAGAAGGCAAATAATAGCAAAAATCACACGGACGCTGTTAGCTAAATGCTAACGAGCAAAAACGAACAAACTAATTGCAAAGACTGGCAAGTCCGGCTCATAAAGCGGGAGCTAGTAGCTACCGGATGCCATTTCTGGTGAGCGTGGACATTTACAAGCGGAAGTGAACGAGAGAAATTGTGCAAATGAACAAAGTTGCTCAACAAAGTTGAGCAGAGGGGAGAAGATAGGAGGGGGAAAACTAGTTTTTTTTTTAGCACAGGGGAAAAATGGCAGCTGTTTAACTTCTAAAACACGGCAGAAAGACGTTATAAGATATCTGATGGCAAACATTTAGTAGTGAATTGCATACAAGTGTAACTTCCTCACCTTGTGTGCCGCACAACAGAGACTCGCCGATTTTACAATGCTATTGACTCACCAGCTCACTCTTTTTCTTGTTGTGCTCTTTCCAACGAACACATGACTGGCTCAACTCTTCTGGGGAACTACGGTAAACTTCATAATGTGACGGGTAAAATGAAGAACTCGATCTGCTTTATCTCCTAACGTTTTGCACAAGTTGACTGCAGGTATTTGGCAGCTCCCCCGGCACCTCTCTGATTCAGAGGAGTTGGGTTAAATGCCGGAAGACACATTTCAGTTGAATGCATTCAGTTGTACAACTGACTAGGTATCCCCCCTTTTCCCTTTAACTAAAGTAGCTACAAATATTCACATTTATTGGAAAACAAAGATAGTATTGACGGTAGTGAAAAACCATCCCATGACATTTTTCCAAATACCCAGGTATACGGTACACTGCCCAAGCCTAACACACACATGTGGTTCATGTGTTGAACTGTCAATCACATCAATAGCAGACTAGAAGCTCCCACACTGTGCCTGCTCCTGAACTGATGCTGTTGAACTATCCTTCCATCTGGGGTTGGCGAGTCCATAGTCCATGATCCTGGGTAGGGTTCAGGGGTCAGAGAGGAAGCCTAACCAAGCAGAACAACACAATGTAAACAAGGCCGTGTGAAATCCCCAGTGTGATGACCCAGGCCCAACGCAACACACTGATCACAGAGAGGCTGCCAACACTCTACTTACACCAGGGGATCACCAGCACACACACACATCCATGTGTCTCCTGTCTGTCCCTCTACGCCTCACAGACAGACAGACCAGAAGATTCCATCTCCCTCAATTATTCCAATCTGGGCAAATTTTCGAAACTCGCGCTTCATTACCTGGGAACAGGCTGGTCCCTGTAACCCCGCTGCCCCCTCACCCTTCCATCTTCTCGCTCTTTTTCACTGTCTCACATCCAACATACTCCCATCTTGCACTCGCTCTCACTGCCACTGACGGGCACCCTGGCATGGGGCACTGTATTGGCACCAGACATACAAATGGGGTGGTCTGAAAATAACTGTGTCTGTTTGGCGGTGCTAGGTGTGCTCTTTTTGTGTGTATTATATTGTCCTTTGTGCATTCAGCCTCCGCTTGTAATGAGATAAAGCTGTTTTTATATTAGGAACCGTAGCGAGGGAAAACAATTGCATCACAGTTTTAGATATGGTGTGTACTGTAGATATCAGACTTCATCACACTCCTCAGACATACCTTATCCCTGTTAGAATGCCAGAGGAGAGCTTGACCATGTTTTGCTGTGTGCATTTGTGTGTGTGTGTGTGTGTGTGTCAGGCATTGGCACGGAGTGGGATTAATAACAGAACTAGGTTGAACGTCTCATTTTGGGAAAGCCCCGGAGGAGAAGGCTGCTAATTTCATCTCTATAAGTACAGTGAACCCGACTGGCATGTAGGGCAGCAGCACAGCTCCTGTACTACACATGGGCTAGATCCGCAGGTTCACTGGTGTGTGCTACATAGTCATACACACACACACACACAGGGGTGGCACTATTGCCGTACAACCAATGGTTATGGATGAAGACTGTCATTAAAATAATCATCTTAAACATCTTACGTTCCCTTTTTGGGGGGGGGGGGGCGAAAAACTGAAGACAGGACGGCCGGACATTTTGTGCAGTTGAGTCCGTTTCTACGGTAACATGGACTCTTTACGTGATGGAACGTTGTTGCTCCTTGCTGAAACAAGCACGGGGTTGTAGCGAACGAGTATTCGGTTGCCTATGCATCGTCCCTCATACATGCAGCAGGCATAGAAGTAGAATGATTAGAATGGGCTTGGAACCTTTAACCGTGCATTGTTTTACATCAGATAGCGCTTTGATTCCATCATCATCAGATCCAAAGTTGTCCGGCTACGATGGGCTGCCATGACATTTGGAACATTTCCTCCTCAAAACTGATTTGAATTCACCTAAGCTAAAACAAATGTCAATAATGTTGATGTTTTTTTGGTCTTGGAGTCTTAGTCGCCCCATTTTACATCTAGCTAAAGATTATTGTGCTTCAGTTGCTAGGTTTCCATCTGCATGGCGACATACTTTAATGAGAATATTCATAAATCCATGTAAAGAAAGTGTTTCCATCAAACAAACTTGTTCCGAATAAAAATGTGTGACGTAGTGCGCCCAAAATGTTATTTTTCGCTTAGATTTTATTCGGTACATTAAACTTAAAGTTGTATGTCTCAACTCTATCGATTAGTTTTGTCACAAAAACTGTAGTACATATGCCTACTCTGGTTTTGGCATGTGTGCTCTAACAGCTCGCAGATCCTGTGTGGATAAGTTGTGCGGGTAGTAGGGGTGGGCGATATGGCAAATAAATGGTCACGATATATATATATATTTTTTCATTCGATAACGACAATTATCAGGATATTAATCAAACAATGTTTTAAAGGGTGCATATCTGCTTCAGACTTAAGAATGCCTGAACAAACTTCTCCGCACGTAGCCTAGTGGTAAGAGCATTGGGCCAGCCCTGACAAGTTAAAAATCTGTCATTATACCCCTGATCAAGGTAGTTAACCCACTATGCCCCGATTAGTCTGCCATTGTAAATATAAGTTGTTCTTAACGGACTTAACTAGTTAATTTTTAAAAATGTAATGATGTGAGCTACACAAAATTATACTTTAAGGAAAATTGTTCCATGTTTGCGGCCAGGGAGCACATACCTGGGGTCAATTAAATTGATAAGCCTCTTGAAACATTCCTTTTCGACTGTGCTAATTGGTAGCATGTCCTAAGCAATGCAATGCATGATAGCATTTGTGATGTCTTTTTGCTTTTAGGGCATAAACGCTGTCAGTGTTGACTACTTCGGGCAAACATCCCTAGATTGGCTGGTGCTTGAGGGGCGTTGATCAATAGCGTGGCGCAAACTCAAACTGCTTCCATGTTCCAAAGAGTGATTTTTGCTTCAGATGTTGAAAAAGGTTTTTGTCGTATTTACCAGACTTCGTAGCCACCGGTCTACGGCACAATTTCCACCGAACATTGCTTTGCTCTTTGTCGGACTTCAAAAAGCCAAACCACTTCCAAAATACTGAAAGAGTTTAACCCTTTTTATCAATAATTTCTTCGTTAGTTTCTGCTCCTTCTCCATGGCTATCACTGCCACTGTTTTCGCCTACATCACTCATTTTTCGTGGTTAATAGTGGCTACTCCATCACTAAGCGGTTTTTAGTGCGCGTATACCTGTCCATGTGCATATTGTCACTTCTCCGCACGTTCCTGCTGCGTAAGAGGTGAAATGGACTGCTGTACCTAAATATTCTATATCGACATTATCTAAAATTAATCTGAACGTTTTATATCGTTATTGAGGGAAGTAATTACCTCTAATTATTGCTATTGATTTATCGCCCAGCCCTAGTGTAACAGTATAACTTTAGACCGTCCCCTCACATCAACAACAGTCACCCACGAAGCATCGTTACCCATCGCTCCACAAAAGCCACGGCCCTTGCAGAGCAAGGGGAACCACTACTTCAAGGTCTCAGAGCAAGTGACGTCACCGATTGAAACGCTATTTAGCGCGCACCACTGCTAACTAGCTAGCAGTTTCAAATCCGTTACACTAGCGGGTAGGCTACATGATGATATAATTATGTACTGTATAAGAGCGAAAATATTTGTATTTGTTAAACCGCAGTCAAGCATTGATCATCATGTCACCAGAATAAAACCCTAGATATTTATTTGAAAGGAGCATCAAGATGTTGCAGGAATTAAATTCGTCTGTTTTAATACCCAATTAAAATGAAACACTGTCAATTCATAAGAATTTGTATGACTCTTATTTGGATAAAATGGACAGAGCCGAGTCTTAAAGTAAATCGGCAGCATTTATTCACGAGAGTAACTGCCCATTATACATTTTACCACAGGTTATAAACTGAAAATTACGTCATTAGTTTCAGTACTAGCCCGTCTCATCTCCGCTCCAGTACGATGGCTGTATGGTTCTCACATCGTCTCTCCCTATTAAGATAATTTATGACCGAACCAAGGCCAGCCTGTGTAGATAAGCCGTCTAGCCAGTCTGGCTATAAGTTCATTAATTTCTACCAAGGTACAGACAGTCATTGTTCTAATTCTTGATTATATTTACACACATTTATATTCAGTACTAGGATTAAAAAGGAAATTCATACATATACAGTAACATAATAGTATTCTGATTAGTCAGTCCTGATTGAAATGTATACATAATTAGTCATTATTGATAAATTCCCTTAACATAAGATCACCGTTCAAGTTATTTCATCTGTAGCCTAATAAACTACATGGTTTCCCGAGTTGTAGTGGGAGGACTACACAACATATCATTGTGTAACTCCAAGTTTACTTCGATATGATGGTTATTGTATCAACATTTGCACATAGACGTTTCCACTGCCATTTACCGACACAAAAAGATCCCATGTTGTAAATTATACCGAAACTTCCTGTTTATTTCAAAGCTGTCATTTTTAAATACGACTTTGATACGACTTTACTCGCATAAAAATGGAAGATGGAAACATAGTCAGTGAGCAGTATTCATGACGTTTGAATGGGCATGAAAGCTAGCATGAATTTGTCCAACAGCTGAGCCAGTCACAAAAATCATCTTTGATTGCAACGATGCTGCTAACCAACCAGCTACCTACTTAATGCTGCACACACACGATGTTGAATCTTCCAACAAAAGCTAGCTAGCAAGCTACTGTAGCGAGTAGTGCTAATGCTTACATTATTATGAGTTTTCATGAAGCAGCTGCTCTTTTGCCATAACCTCCCGAGTCAGCTGCTGTGCTCAGCTGACCCAACAATATGACCGCGGAGAAACATGCCGATCTACGAACTGAGTTCTGATAATCAGTTCCTCTTAATTGTGGGCCTGCATGTTTACAAATTAAGGGTAACATCGCCTTGGTCCGTACAATTGCCCTTATTTTAGCGCCCCAAAAACGTAAATCTTCCAAATCAACTGTAATGTCAATACCATTGTAAAGCACAATTTCTCCCCTTTCCAACAGAATCAATTACATGACCTAAACGCTGCCCGTTTCTGCATAATTCAAGAAGACAATGAGCCCCGTCAGGTCTTTTTAAAAATGGCGGGTGGGGAAGCTAAACTAATTTGTGATAGTGAGAAGGAGAGATATTGTGTGATTTTTTTTTTCTTCCCACTCTATCTGTCCAACTTATCACCTTAAATGTAAATAAAACACTGAAGAGTTTATATAATGTGTCATTACATACCTATTTGAAGGTTTGTGTCGAATTTGAATCGGGTTTTTAGGGCGGTGCTAAAGTTATCTTCAGAAGTAAACAGCGGCATTGAGAGTCATGATCGCTTACAGTGACGATGCAAAAAATTACCCATCACTGTCCATTTCTTGTTTTTTTTAAACGATGAAAGAAGTGCTACACCTGTTGGAGAGATTGTAAGACAGAAATAGTTGCTTTATGCGTGCTGTACGTTACGGCATGACGCTTCAGGATGTAACGGAGGGTCCGTTTCTTTCAACTTTTCTCCAATACTATAGAGCCATTACCATGTCGATCAACGCTTGAATAGAAACGTAGTTCACACCCCATATTTTGAAGTCAACACAGTCGCTACAGTCCCATTAGTTTTCTTTGTAGCCTCGTTTGAATGTTGAGATTGTGGCACATTTGTACAGAATGGGGTGAGTTTACGTTAATTTAAACATGCTAGGCAAGCTTTTTATGTCAGTGAAGGAAGAGCTGGCGATGTCAGTAAGCTAGCTAGCTACAACAGTTGGCTACAAAGCTGATCAAGTCACTGCATTGGCGACCCAGGTCCTTGAACAAAATTTGTGCAGGAGATAGCCACTAGTTTGTTTTTTATTTTCTCACAATTGCAAATATTAGATCACTGTCACAATGTTTGTAATAATTTAGCTAGCTAGTTATTCTGCCTATTTCATGAAGAGTCATACAAGAGCGCAGTGATATGAGGGACTACTGTATCTTTTCATGTTTTGTATGAAGGATGCTGATTATTCAAATTTGAATATGAGTTCCACGTCCTACGAAACCGATCGGTTCATGGACAAGTGAGGCAGAGGAGTGACGCCGTCTGATTTGATACAATGATAACCCAGGCAATTTGATTGATAATGGCGCCAGAGGGATTGCTGCTGTTTTACGGGCTCTTAACCAACTGTTCGTTTTTTTGCATTTTGCAACTAATTTTGTTCATAATGTTGCTGCTATCGTCTCTTATGATCGAACAGTGGTTCTCGACAACAGAACAACAATTTTCTCACCTCGAACTGGACAAAGATTTTTTTCTTAAATGAGTCCAATGTGAAGGAAATGCTGCTTTGTCGAGACAAGACTCAAATCTCAGTCATCCGTGTGAAGAAAAAGGGGGAGGAGGGTGGGGTGCCTTGTAAGAATTTGACGACAAGTAGGTAAACCACCACAACCCTGCTTATTATTGGCCAACGTGCAATCATTGGGAAATAAACTGGACAATCTACAATTTAAGACTATCCTATCGACGGGACATTTAAAAACGGTCATATCTTATGTTTCACCGATACGTGGCTAAACGACGACATGGATACTATAGAGCTGGCTGGCTTCTCCGTGCATCGGCAGGACAGAGCAGCTACGTCTGGGAAGACGAGGGGCAGGGGTGTGTGCATTTGTCAACTGCTGGTGCCCAACGTCTTAAGTTCTCATCTATTCGTAGCAGTCTATTTACCACCATAACCCAATGCTGGCACTAAGACCGCACTCAACGAGCTGTATACGGCCATAAGCAAACAGGAAAATGCTCATCCAGAAGCAGCGCTCCTAGTTGCCGGGAATTTTAATGCCGGCAAATTTAAAAGCAAATTTCTACCAGCATGTCACCATGTGCCACAAGAGATGGATATGAAGCTCTCCATCGCCCTCCATTTGCCAAATCTGACCATAATTCTATCTTCCTGACTCCTGCTTACAAGCAAAAATTAAAGCAGAAAGTACCAGTGACTCGCTCAATACGGAAGTGGTCAGATGATGCGGATGCTACGCTACAGGCCGATTCTGCTAGCACAGACTGGAATATGTTCCGGGATTCATCCAATGGCATTGAGGAATATACCACCTCAGTCCCTCAGTGCATTGACTACATCGTCCCCACATTGACTGTACATACATATCCAACCAGAAGTCATGGATTGCAGGCAACATCTGCACTGAGCTAAAGGCTAGAGCTGCTGCTTTCAAGGAGCGGGACACTAATCTGGACGCTTAAAAGAAATCCTGTTATGCCCTCCTTCAAGACTGTTGGAAAAGCATTCCAGGTGAAGCTGGTTGAGAGAATGCTAAGTGTGCAAAGCTGTCATCAAGGCAAAAGGTGTCCATTTGAAGAATCTCAAATATAAAATATAATCTTATTTAACACTTTTTTTTGTTTGTTTAGTACATGATTCCATATGTGTTATTTCATAGTTTTGATGTAGAAAATAGTCAAAATAAAGAAAAACCCTTGAATGAGTAGTGTTCAAACTTTTGACCGGTAGTGTACATGGGTACACTTCCTGCTTTGGTCCTACGGGGTACAACTCAATTTACTTTCCTCCCTGTATCTATACACACACAAACACACTCTTATACACACACTTTGACTACACAAACTGACATAAAAGAACACAAACACGCACACTGCTGCCGAAAATTCCTTCTGTAGTGCTGTTCTCCTTTCCCTCTTTGTTCAAAAGCTTATAGGAAGATGAAGGTATATTGATGCGGTCTTCATTTCATGTCAGCTCTGCTCTTGCGTTTACCTCTAACATTGTATATATATATATAGCACAGGCATCTTTAATAGAATATAATAAAACTTTGGCAATCCAGAATGGACATTTTTTCTTTGGCATCACCTTACATTGAAAGGATACATTCTCACGTCACACATTTTAAAACAGTCCATCATACCGCATAGACTAAAAACTATATAGGTCATTGGTATGTTTACTCCCACCTGACCGCTGCCCCAACTGCACTGTTCAAATAGATAGGTCCATAGACCAATATACAATTTACGTTGCATTTAGTAGTCCAACAGCACAAGGAACTAATTGTTTTAAAACCTTCTTCTTAGCCATGGGCATTCTGAAGCACCGGCCTGAAGGAAGCCTCTCGAACTGAGGGTGTAGAGGGTGGGAGGGATCGCCTATGGTAGCCAGTGCCTTCCTTTTTTGGCTGTTTTGTGGAACAGACTGCTCAACTGTGCCTCTGGCTGACCAATTTCTTTGCTGGCTGTGTTTACTATTCTGGGCAGTTTGCTTTTGCTCCTCGCACTCAGATTGCCATACCTGACTGTCATATTGAACGTGAGGATGCTCTCCACCAGACTGCGGTACATCCTCTCCAGAACATCCTGGCTGAACCCCAAATCCCTTCAATTTCCTGACTTGAAAACACACGCAAGCTTGCTTTAAAAATAAATAAACATTTGTTTGCATTCTCTGTAAAACTCAGCTTGTCATCAATTTGTGTCCCCTAGGTATTTGAAACGGTCAACCACCTCCACTGGTTGATCGTTCAGAGAGAGTGGTTGGGACATTGGCAGGTTGTAACCATTGATGATCAGCTCCTTTGTCTCGTCCACATTGATGTGGCTCTTGACCGTCACCATTCTTGAAGGTTATTGGCCCGATTTAAAAAGATTAATTAAATTAAAAATATATTTTTTAAAAAGCTGTCCCCATCTGACATGGCTCTGAAGGGATTCTTTTCTTAAGATGCTGTGTCATCCGTGTACTTCAAAAACCTCACGTTGTTTCCTCGGATCTTCATCTCGTTAGTGTAGATGGAGAACAACAACTGTGAAAGCACACACCCCTGGGTCACCCCCTTGTTCAGGGTCAGTTTATCAGAGAGGACTCCATTTTAATGAGAACCCTCTGTGGCTGGTCAGTTCAGTCCAACCTGCGAGGCCTCCGGTGACATTCAGGTCCAGTAGTCGTTTCAGCAATGTGTTTATTTGTATTGAAAGCTGAACTAAAATCAATGAAAACAATTTGTGCATATGATTTTGCATGTTAATAGTGACTAGCTGTCATATTCACCAAGGGTCAGGGTAGCATCCTCAGTCCCCTCTTTAACAATGTAAATGTTCTTTATCAGACTTAAACATGTTGGTCTGACAGTATTCCATAGGGAGAAATCTGTTAGACTTTAGAACCCCTTTGAACATTAAATGATGTAATTGTTTTTGGAGATGATTTTGAATTGATGATAATGTATTACTGTACTCTTGGCCCAAAATGGCTGTATTAAAATAATATTGGTGTAGGCCCACAGCTTTACCCTGCTTGGTTTGGCTGGAGGACAATATATTTGGATGTGTTTGATTTAGAGCTGTTAGTGTATTTAGTGTTCCCCACCATGTCAAGCCAGTGTGGTTTTGTCCTAAGCTGTGCTATTTGTTCAAAGGGCATATTAGTTTACACTATACAACCCTGTTGTCTCTGTTACTGCCACAAGAGAGCTGTGGGCCAGAATGCATAACAGCACTGGATCCAAAGAGCCAAAATGACTCCACATGTAGGCAAATGAGTCCAAGCCACATTCACTCCCATCCACCCCACTGCCCTTTTGCAGTGCTCTGTTTGGGATGGATGGGAGGAGAAGAGAGCGAGGCTATTTGAAGACCGTGGCGTGAAAAATGGCGTGAGAGAGACTGAAGGCGGGGAGAATAAAATACATTTACATTTAAGTCATTTAGCAGACGCTCTTATCCAGAGCGACTTACAAATTGGTGCATTCACCTTATGACATCCAGTGGAAAATACAGTGGAGAGGGAGGTCTGTAAGACCGTTATCACTTTGGAGTGGTATAACAAAGAGATTGAGTGTGAGAGGCAGAAGCGCGCGTGTGTGTGTTCGTATTAAACATGTTTAATTGGACACAAAGTAGCAGATGAGATGTGGGTGGTTGTCATAGCAACAGGGGAGGTCAGTAGCTGGGACTAATTCCAAAACCCGAGAGAGGTAGAATAAATGCTATGGGGGATCCTCAGTTCAAAATGAAACATGCGAAGAGACCAGTCCCATTTGTGTTTTCACCTATTTCTTTGTCTCGTCTCTTTCCTGCTTGCTTTGTCCTCCATTTTTATGTTGCTCTTTCTCTTCATCTCTGTGTTGGCATTCTGCTGGCGTCATGAAGTGTGTTGCAGTGATTTAGCCTCTGTTAAACCATGTTGAGTGTTGCATCTTCTAAGTGTCTCTCTCTCTCTCTCCATCTCGTCTCTTCATGATCAACCGTACTTTAGACTCCTTGTCCTAGATAAGCCACATCAGATTCACATGTTGTTGACTGAGGGGTGTGTCTGGGTGTTAATGTCTGGCGTCTCTCATGGTGGAATACAGGGCTCCACTGTTTTGACAGTTCCACTCGCTACGCCCTTCTGGGTGAGCTGCTCCCAAAGGGTGTGTGTGCTGTGCACGCAGGAAGGTGTTAAATGATTCAGCATCTTCGTGTCTGCGTGCCGGGGGCACAGAAGGGCACAAGGGCATATTTACAGCTTCTGCCTGACTAGCCTCTGTGCCCCAACCGACTGACTCTTCACCTCAGAGACACCAGAATGCTTTCAAGGGCATGACCCACTAATGGGCCCATGAGAGGGCTTCATCTGGCCTACACACACTTTTGCCCTCTCTTTCTCTCTCATACACACAGACATGGCACATAACACACACTCTTACTCAGTCATTGTCTTACATTATAAATAAAATGTCCCTCTTCTTAGTCTCACTCCACACTCGAAGACCAAACCTGTTCCAGTCAGCACCATCTCTAACCTCTCTCTCTGTCTGTCTCTCTCTGTGTGTGTGTGTGTGTGTGTGTGTGTGTGTGTGTAGGACAGTGACATCCAGAAGAAGATAGACCATGAGATCCGGATGCGTGACGGGGCCTGTAAGCTATTGGCTGCGTGCTCCCAGAGAGACCAGGCCCTGGAGGCAGCCAAGAGCCTGCTCACCTGCAACACCCGCATCATGGCCTACATGTCAGAGCTGCAGAGGATGAAGGAGGCCCAGGTCATGCAGAGGGTCGCACGAAGGTCAGATGGCACAAGGTAAAGGGACAGGGCATGGGAGTCGGGTTTTTGGCTGTATAGGAACTTATCGCTGCCAAAATGCTACTATCCCCATAGGGTAAATGTCTAAATATGGTCTGGGTTGGCAATCGGTTAGGGTTTACAACTATAATTCCATTGTTTTCACCCCGCCCCATTTCTGTCACCCCCCCATTTCTGTCTCTCCTAGATCATCAGATGCAGGGCCCATGGACGACAGACTACCCTGTAAGGGTAAGGTGGCCATCTCAGGTAGGCCCCGGTGATGTGAGTGTGTGCACAAATGTGAACGAGCGAGAGAGTCTGCAACAGACAGCTAGCGTGAGACCGGGTCCCCATGTCTACCCAATAGCTGAGCTCCGTCTAGCCCTCTTCATCAGCCTCGGGCCCTGACACCCTGCCTCCTTCTCCCCTATTACTCCATGTGTCATTTCCTCATTCTTGGCCGCGTCCATGGCGACCTGCAGACGCTGTCCGTCAGGGCGGGGGGGGGGGGTAGGGGATGAGGGTAAACAGGGCGTAGAATGAAGGAGGACTAAGTTAGGGGTGGAGGGGGAGAGAATGGAGGGGGTTAGGATTAGGGCGGGGGGTTTCAGTGAAAGCAGTAATTAAAGAATTATGATGAACTGCCCTGGTTCAGTGGGAGGACAAGAGGACAGTCGATCTGTCTGGGACTGCTCACAGCTGGAGGGCATACACAAAGGTTGTGATTAATCATTGATTGACTAAGTAGACAGGAAGCCATTCTCAGCTTGTGGCTCCAGTGCATGGGCATACACAAATTCAGCACACACAGATCACACACCAGGTATGACAGTGACTACCTGGTGGGAGGATATAGGTCAGAGGTCTTCTACAGGTCGACCCGTGTGTGTACGTGCGTGCGTGCATGTACTTGCGTGCGTGTGTATATGCTTGTGCGAGTGTATATGTTACATTTGTGGTGGATTTCAGTCGTCTGACTGTCCTTTGCCATTACAGACCTGCGGATCCCACTCATGTGGAAAGACACAGAGTACTTCAAGAACAAAGGAGGTGAGGAATCGGTGTGGTAGCACTGGTGTGAATCAAATCCTGTTATATTACCCATTGCTCTGAGTTTGTGACGTGAGTTGACTGAGGTGAAGTGAATCAAATTGAATGTGGTTAAAGTGGTGTGAAATCAGGTGCACATAACTATTTCAACCTGGGCCCATACCCACAAAGCCTCTCAGAGTATAAGAGTTAGGCCTGGGACGATACCAGTATCGCAATATTTTTAAAATAAAAACACGAAGCAGAACTCTTTGGTCCTATAAAACCTGCTCTGTGTAAAAATATTGTTTGCTATAGCTTGGAAAATAAATACATGTGACTCTGGATGACAACATAATGGTGTTTGTTTCCAACATTAGGGCTGTTTTTCCTCAAGAAGTTAAAGCTGCTTCCTGTTTTGTTTCCTTGCCACGATACAAACAAGTATCGCGGTATTGGTATCGTCCCGGCCCTGATAGGAGTGCTGATCTAGGATCCGTTTCGCCTTTTACATCATAATGAATAACATTATATGGAACTGATCCTAGACCAGAGAACTCTAAAGAAAAAGAACTGAAGTAATGAACATGTAAGCGTAACAGTTCTGCTCTTTGAAAAAGACTTGTAGATCTGAAGAACTATACAGCTATTGAAACAATGCAGCTCATTGACAAGCAGACATTCCTACAGTGAGTCATTTGGGATGATGGCCACTGGCATAGAAACCTGCTGCACAGACAGCCCTTTTTCTGTTGTCTTTGGCTGTGCTACTGCAGCTGTGGTATGGTTTATGTTGACTGCTACTAGGGTTGCAGATTTGGGGGAATATTCAGAGGTGGAAACTTTCCGTGGGAATTAACGGGAATATATGGGAATTAACAGGAATATATATATATATATATATGTGTGTGTGTGTGTGTGTGTGTGTGTGTGTGTGTGTGTGTGTGTGTGTGTGTGTGTTGTGACGGCCCTGAAATTTTCTGAACCGTCTCAGTGCAGCTCCTTCCAATAGGCGCTTTCCCTTTAATTCCCACTTAAATAGCCAGCATCAGCTGCACGAAAGTGGGGTTGTGATGGAGACGTGCATGAGGATGTGTTCAACCCTCAGTTCCGAAGCTTCTCTATTCCGTTTGTTTTGTTGCCGTTAAACGTGTGTTTTGTAGCCTAAGAGAGTTTACCCAGGATCGGATCCACTCTTCGCGTCCCTGGACTACACCTCTCCGTTCTTCGTGGCCTTTCTCCGCTGGAGATCTATTGGCGGATTGGATTGTCTGACTGACCGACTGACTACCACCTTTATTGGTATTTCATTTGTTTGGATGTGATGTATACTGTGATTTGTGTAGTTAGTGGTAGTTGAGGACTTAATTAAGAGTTGATCCGCTTTAAGGTTCTGTGGTAAAGTAATTGTTATATTGATTGTATGTTTAATACTGGGTTTACGCTACACGGAATGAACGGACAAACATCGCGTGACAAAAGTCACTTGAGTTCACTGAACTCCTTTACCGGGCAGGACTCTTTTAGGCCCGAGGTACAGGACATTTCTGGAGGAACCAGAACTCATTGTGATATTATTATGTGTGTGTGTAATCATTGTTGTTGCTAATACAACCCACGCAACAGAATATAGTTGTTTTTGAAGTTCTTTTCAATGTTTTAAGGGTTTATGAAAAGTTTATTTCCCTCCTGACTTTTACATATGTCCTTTGTATTGGTGTAGACTTGACGGACCAGATGGGACTCATTCCCACCCAAACTAAAAAGGAGAAACCAATGTTTTCTCTGGTAGGCACAACCTACCTGGCACCCCTATAAATAATAACCTCAAGTCAAAACCGTTACATAAAAAATTTACTTTGAATAGTAATCAACAAAAACAAGTATGTACACATTCTGATTGGAGCTTCTAGGAAATGGACCCATCAAATCCACTCCTAACATTTCCCAAGGTCGGGTAACCACCGTTTGCTGCAACTTGCCAGCAGGCTTTCTACCTTCTGGTTTGTACATTTGACAAACCTGACAATTTCGGATGTGTGACTTCACATCCATGCTCAGATGTGGCCAGTAGAGTAACGCTTGCAACCGCTTGTAGGTTTTGAACCTGCCCAAATGACCAGCTAATGGGTCTTCATGGAAATGTTGAAGCAGTTGTAGGCGTAGAGTGTCCGGTATGTACATTTGGTAGAGTGTTCTGTGAGGTAGTTGTACGACTCGGTAGACTTTATCTTCAATGATGGTCAGCTTTGTGGTAGGATTGACCATCTTTTCTCCATCTTCCAGGATAGTCTGGTACAAAGCCTGTACTTCTGGATCATCCTGTTGAGCTTTCCATATTGCCTCATCAGAGATGGGAAAGTCTGTTTTGGGCGAGTCTCGACTGCTTGACAGGACAGTAGCACATGTAAGATCAGGGCCACCGTTATCACAAGTAGGAGCTCTGGACAAGGCATCTGGAACAGTGTTGTATTTTCCTTTCCTGTATTCCACTGCAAATGTGAACTCTTGCAACCGTAGAGCCCATCTTATGAGTCTGGTGCTTGGTTTGTTGGTCTTGAACACCCACACAAGGGAGGAATGGTCAGTGACCACAGTGAAGTGTCTTCCCTCCAAGTAGTACCTCCACTTTTCCAAAGCCCAGACCACTGCAAGGCACTCTTGCTCTGTTGTGGAGTAGTTCCGTTCTGCTCCATTCAATGTCCGACTGGCGAACGCTAGCACTTCTTCAGTGCCAAGTCCAGTCTGTTGGACTAGGACAGCACCAAGTCCAACATCACTTGCATCAGTGTAAACAACAAAAGGGCAATCAAAGTTGGGATGACCTAAAATGGGAGGTGTGACGAGATGTCGTTTCAGGGTTTCAAAGGAAGTCTGGCACTCTGCCGTCCATTGGAATTTCGCTCCTTTTCGCTTCATCGCGTTGAGGGGTTCTGCCACCTGGGAGAAGTTCGACACAAACCGATGGTACCATCCAGCCATACCAAGGAACCGTTGAAGGGCCTTGAGTGTGGTTGGCACAGGGAAGTCTTGTACAGCCTTTGTCTTTTCAGGATCCACATGAATGCCGTCGAAAGACACAATATGGCCAAGGAACTTCAGGGAGGTTTGGCAGAAGTTGCTCTTCTTCATATTTAAGGTCAGACCAGCTTCTCTTAGCTTGTCCAACACTGCTTGAAGATCTTGAAAGTGTCTTTCTCTGTTCTGAGAGTAGATAATTATATCGTCCAGGTAGACGAAACAGATCTTCCCTTTGAGCTCACCTAATGCAATCTCCATGAGTCTTTGGAAAGTGGCAGGGGCATTCTTTAATCCAAAGGGCATCACCTTAAAGGAAAACAAGCCCTCAGCACAGACAAAAGCAGTCTTGTCCTTGCTTTCCTGGTCCATCTCAACCTGCCAATAACCACTATTGAGGTCAAGGGTAGTGAACACAACAGCGCCAGATAATGACTCCAGGATCTCATGGATGGTGGGAAGAGGATAGGCATCAGTCTGGGAAACATTGTTGGTCTTCCTATAGTCCACACAAAATCTAAGACCACCAGTCTTTTTTGGGATGAGGACAACAGGAGCAGCCCAGGGAGAGGAGGAACGTTCTATTATATCTTGTGTTAACATATCATTAATGAGTCCCTTTTGGATGATTAGCTTCGCTGGGGACAAACGATATGGCTTTTGCTTGATCGGCATTTCCTGTGTAAGGAATATTTTGTGCTTCAGGAGCCTGGTGCGTCCCAGCTTTGAAGTACATACATCAGCATTATTCTGCAGCTGTTCCAACAGCCTTAACTCCTCTGGCTGTTCCAGCTGAGCTCTTCTCACAGCCTGTAAAAGGAGATCGTCAGAAGGATTATAGAGGGTTAGTGGTACCGGAGCAATGGCAGAGAAGACTGCCACATTTGAACCCCAATCATGTAACTTCATAGCTTCTGATTGGAAGAAATGCTTCTCGCTCGGATTGTATGGAAACCAGTAGCAATTGTGTGCGATATCAATCTGGACACCACTGAAGTACATGAAATCAATTCCCAACACGACAGGAAAAGCAAGGTTCCTGGTTTGTAGGATAACAGAAGGAATCATATAGGAGCGGTTACACAGGCGGAACTCTACCTCACTCCATCCAAGTGGTCGTCTAGCCTCACCATCAGCCAGATAGAGTGGACCTTCTGTCCACGGCTTCAAGTTGTATTGTGGACCGTTAACCTCCTTCCACAGTTTCTCATTGAGCAGTGTGTAGGATGACCCGGTATCCAAGATGGCTCTTCCTGTCCATGGGCCTATGGACAGGGGTAACACCAGTTGGTGCGGTATTAACTGAAAGGAAGGGGATGTCGATGGGGGCGTAGGCAGTGACTCTTGGGGTTTCAGCTCTGGTTAAAGCACCCAGAGAAGGATGGTCATTGCTGCGAAGAGAGTTAGGTGTGTTGGCCTGTTGTGATTTGTGGTTTCTGGAAGGGTTTACTTGATACAGTCTTGGACATGTAGCTGAAGAATGTCCCTTTGGCTACATCTCCAACAAAACATGAGAGGGGTCTTGGCTGGAGACTCTGGCTGTTGTTGATGGTCTGTCTTGGGTAACTGTTTGGGTGTCTGTTTCTTTCTCTGGTCATATTGCTGTTGGCATTCTCTGTCCTTCTCAAACTGCTGTCCCAAGCGAACCAGTCCATCGACAGTGGTGACTCGTTCTCGGAGTTGACTGGCTAGTAGTGGGTTGATGTTCTTCAAGATCAATTTAATGACCTCTTCCTCCTCAATGCCAGGTTTCCACCTTCTGCACAGGGAGTGGTAACCGTATGCAAAGTCACGGATACTCTCTTTCTCTCCTTGTACTCGATTTCTGACTCTGTCTGCCAATTCATCTGTGTAGTCCTCAGATAGAAATGCAGAGGAAAACTTGGCCTCAAAGTCAGCCCAGGAGGTAGTGGTGAGACGTGCCACATCCCACCAGTCTCGAGCTGTCCCATGCAACACATTCCTCAATGTGGCAAGGAGTTCTTCGTCAGCCAGGGGATTGAGGGCAAGAAAGTCACGACATCTTTCTAGATACATTAGCGGATCAGGACTGTCATCTTTTTCCCAAAGGTGGGAAATTGCAATTTAATGGGCATCGCCCCCAGATGAAGTCTACTCAAATCACCACGAACAAACGAGCTAGGAGGGATTGAGGAAGTAGAGGGGGAGGGCGTTATCGGACAATGAAAATGAACACCAGGATGCATGTTGGATTGCATCCTGCAAGGGGTGGCTGCAGCATGGCCTGGTCTTGGCTGTTCAGAGGTGCCAGCTTGGCCCTCAGTGGTCTGAACTGAAGTGGACACCAGGGAAACTCTGTGTAAGGAGTTGTGCCTAATGGAGGCCATGTCCACAGACACGTCATCCAACATTTTAACACAATTAGAGAGCTCTGTCTGCAAGTGGTCTACAGTGTTAACCATGGGAGAAAAAACAGAATTAACGTCCTTGAGGACCTCAGTGTGGTGATGTTGCAGGCGCCATTGGAGAGTGGCAGTGAGTTGGTTTCGTTGGTAGTCAAACTGCCTGTCCATGGCACCAGTCATTTCCCGTCTTCCACTCTCACTGAGCTCTGTCAGCGTGTGGGTTAGAGTGCTCAGTGAGTTTCTGAATTCCATGGCACTCTGTTGTTGCTCTTCCCTCAGACATTTGAATTTATGGTGGATAAGAGTTTGGAGATGTTGTTGAGTCTGACGAATATCAAGGATGTCACCTTGAAGTTGTAAGACTACAACCTCTGGAGATAAACCAGACAATGGAGGAAGGTTGGGTGTCAGAGGGAGGACTAGCTCAGTACTTCCACACAGATCCATGTCAATAAGTGAGTAACTGGTTAGACCTCCTGTGGCCTGTGGCTCAGGCCGAGCATTCAGATTCCCAGGGCTCTGGCCCAAATCAACTCCATTATCTCCATTCACATTATGATTTGTATTGTCAGCTTGATGGTCAGAATGGCCCTGTGTATTCCCATTGACAGGTATGACATGGATGAGCACATTATCTTGGGGTGAATCCATTGTTTTAATTCCACACAAAATATTTGCTTTGGTTAGTTCTCAATGTTGAGCTGTCCCATCTGGGGTGCCATTTTTTATGTAACGGTTTTGACTTGAGGTTATTATTTATAGGGGTGCCAGGTAGGTTGTGCCTACCAGAGAAAACATTGGTTTCTCCTTTTAGTTTGGGTGGGAATGAGTCCCATCTGGTCCGTCAAGTCTACACCAATACAAAGGACATATGTAAAAGTCAGGAGGGAAATAAACTTTTCATAAACCCTTAAAACATTGAAAAGAACTTCAAAAACAACTATATTCTGTTGCGTGGGTTGTATTAGCAACAACAATGATTACACACACACATAATAATATCACAATGAGTTCTGGTTCCTCCAGAAATGTCCTGTACCTCGGGCCTAAAAAGAGTCCTGCCCGGTAAAGGAGTTCAGTGAACTCAAGTGACTTTTGTCACGCGATGTTTGTCCGTTCATTCCGTGTAGCGTAAACCCAGTATTAAACATACAATCAATATAACAATTACTTTACCACAGAACCTTAAAGCGGATCAACTCTTAATTAAGTCCTCAACTACCACTAACTACACAAATCACAGTATACATCACATCCAAACAAATGAAATACCAATAAAAGGTGGTAGTCAGTCGGTCAGTCAGACAATCCAATCCGCCAATAGATCTCCCGCGGAGAAAGGCCACGAAGAACGGAGAGGTGTAGTCCAGGGACGCGAAGAGTGGATCCGATCCTGGGTAAACTCTCTTAGGCTACAAAACACACGTTTAACGGCAACAAAACAAACGGAATAGAGAAGCTTCGGAACTGAGGGTTGAACACATCCTCATGCACGTCTCCATCACAACCCCACTTTCGTGCAGCTGATGCTGGCTATTTAATTGGGAATTAAAGGGAAAGCGCCCTATTGGAAGGAGCTGCACTGAGACGGTTCAGAAAATTTCAGGGCCGTCACAGTGTGTGTGTGTGTGTGTGTGTGTGTGTGTGTGTGTATACATATATACATATACACATATACATATATACAAATGTATATTAATACCATTTAAATGTAGGTGTTTGCATTGGATATATTTACCATATCATATGGAGACAGAAACATAAACCTTTTACCTTATCATAAAATTATTAAATCCTTCCAATAGAAAAGAAAACTATTTAGTTACGAATTGAACTTTAATTAAATGAGTTGACTCTTCACATGGGATGATTTCACTGAACAACAAAAGAAAAGGAATATTGAATGATCCCCAATGATCCATTGCATCTCCCAAAAACATTTTCAACATACATCTGTAAAATGATAGTCTAGAAACAAAATCTCTGGATGTCTTCCTCTCAGGCTTCCATGTCTTCTCCCTGGACCTCCTCAATGTCCACCTCTTGAACATCAGACTCTGAGGCCTAATATAATATAATATATGCCATTTAGCAGACGCTTTTATCCAAAGCGACTTACAGTCATGTGTGCATACATTCTATGTATGGGTGGTCCCGGGAATCGAACCCACTACCCTGGCGTTACAAGCGCCATGCTCTACCAACTGAGCTACAGAAGGACCACAGGCCTCATCTTCACTGTCACTTTTCAACCTAGTTGAGGATGGCTCGTTGTCAGCCTCAAATTTGTCTGGATGGACCCCAATTTTTCAACCCGTATTGGTCAGTCTCTTGCGTGCGTTGGTGTGTGTGTTGCCAAACACGGACCAGTTGTGCTCTGAGGCAGCTGATGTTGGTGTGATTTGGATGATGATGGAGGCAACAGGGGAAAGAGCCTCAGATCCACAAAGTCCCTTCCACCAGGTGGCTGATGAGATATGTTGGCACGACTGCCATATTGCATCTCCATCCCAAAGCCCTTGCTTGGAAGTGTACTTTGCCAGACTGCCAAGAACCTTTCCCTCATCCAGGCAAAGGTGGCGAGACATGGTAGTGATGACACCATTGGCCTTGTTGATCTCTGCACCAGACAGGATGCTCTTGACAGCATACTTGGGGTCCAACATGTAAGCTGCGGTGTGTATGGGCTTCAGGCAGAAGTCTTTACGCTTTTTGATATATTTCAGAACTGCAGTTTCCTCTGCTTGGAGCAACAGTGAAGTGGGCAGGGCAGTACGGATTTCTTCTCTTACATCTGCAAGCAGAGTCTGAACATCAGACAGGATGGCATTGTCTCCTTCAATCCGTGCAATGGCTACTGCTATAGGTTTCAGGCTGCTTACCACTCTCTCTCCCAAAATGCATCATTCAGGAGGATCCTCTTGATGTGGCTGTCCATATCGGCAGACTGTGATATGGCCATTTCTTGGAGAGACTCCTTTCCCTCCAGGAGACTGTCAAACATGATGACATCACCACTCCAATGGATATTGCCAGGCAGCTTCAATGTGGTGCTCTTATTCTTCTCACTTTGCTTAGTAAGGTAGATTGCTGCTATAACTTGATGACCCTTCACCTACCTAACCATTCCCTTGGCTCTCTTGTAGAGTGTATCCATTGTTTTCAGTGCCATGATGTCATTGAGAAGCAGATTTAATGCATAAGCAGCACAGCCAATGGATGTGATGTGAGGGTAGGACTCCTCCACTTTAGACCAAGCAGCCTTCATGTTCGCAGCATTGTCTGTCACCGGTGCAAATGCCTTCTGTGGTCCAAGGTCATTGATGACTGCCGTCAGCTCATCTGCAATGTAGAGACCGGCGTGTCTGTTGTCCCTTGTGTATATGCTCTTGTAAAATACTGGTTGAGGGGTGGAGATGACGTAGTTAATTATTCGTTGCCTACAAACATTCGACCACCCATCAGAGATGATTGCAATAGTCTGCTTTCTTTATGATTTTCTTGACCTTCACTTGAACTCTGCATCCAGCAAATGAGTAGATGGAGCATGTCTGGTTGGAGGGGTGTATGTTGGGCGAAGAACATTCAGAAATCTCTTCCAATACACATTGCCTGTGCGCATCAGAGGTGAACCAATTGCATACACAGCTCGAGCAAGACGTTCATCAGCATTTCTCTGACTACGTTCTTCCATTGAGTTTAAAAAACTTCTGATTCCAAGAGGACCGTGAGCTGTGGCTATCGATAAGGTGTCTGATTCATAATTTTCACCTCGAATAGAAGTAGAGGGACTTTAGTCAGGTTTCTTGTTGTGAGTGTTGAGGGACCTTTGTGCACTTTGGCCAAAGGATTCTGCATTTTTGTTGCATTCTTCACATGATTTGGCACAGTATTTGCAAATGTACACAGCTTTCCTCCTACATTAACTGCAGTGAAATGTCTCCACACATCAGATAGTGCCCGTGGCATTTTCCTGTAAAGATTAGAAAAAACAAATACAATTTCATGTAGAGATAAATAGTTAAGCAGTTAGATTAAACATCTCCTTTGTAAGATAAATGTTTTAACATGAAACATGTATGGAAACAGGTGAATTAACACTCCTCAGTTAGCAGACTCAAGCAAGCTAAAACCCACATGGTAGAAAAAACTAACTAGCAGAAATTGTTAACAAGTAAGACATTATTTAAACATACTTTGCTGTAGGCTACTATTTACTAGTTAACAAAAAATCATGGATGTCGTATAAAATGATATTCACCCCACCCAGTATTGTAATCAAAACTTACCAGAAAGCATATACTGTAGTTCTTGGCTCAGTGTAGTAGTGTGGGCTCAATAGCATCTCATTAGTGTGCAAGATCTTGAGAATCAGCTGTTTTTATTTAACCTTTTATTTAACTAGGCAAGTTAGTTAAGAACACATTCTTATTTACAATGACGGCCTACCAAAAGGCCTCCTGCGGGGACGGGGGCTGGGATTAAAAATCAAAAGATATTTGTGCACTTTGGCCAAAGGATTCTGCATCTTTGTTGCATTCATATAAATATAGGACAAAACAAACATCATGACACGAGAGAGAACACTACATAAAGAGAGACCTAAGTCAACAACACAGCATGGTAGCCGCAACACATGAAAACACAGCATGGTAGCAGCACAACATGACAACATCATGGTAGCAACAGAACATGATAGCAGCACAAAACATGGTACAAACATTATTGGGCAGAGACAACAGCACAAAGGGCATGAAGGTAGAAACAACAATACATCATGCAAAGCAGCCACAACTGTCAGTGTGTCCATGATTGAGTCTTTGAACATGTGATGGAAGAGTGCATTACACATGTGATGGAAGAATGCACTGTGCATGCAGAGGGTTGCAATTCCATTGAATTGGGGATAGTTTAACCAAAATATGCCACACAAGACCTAGAATTGCCTTATGTGTATCCCTCAAAAGGTTCACTATTATAAGCTTGCTTTTTTTGATGAATTTAAGCTAAATTCCCAGGCTTAACTTCCCTTAACTAACTGCTACCTGTAAGGGTCTCGGGTCACCACCTAATGGTAAAAAAAAACGAACACAGAAATCCTTAGTATGGTCTGCCCCTCCCCGACAACTGGAATGAATTCATCTGCATGACCTAGTAGACCTATGCGCATATAAATTAACTCCAGGAGGGACAGGTAGTAGGAGAGTCTAGGTGAAGTTTAATGAGGCAATTTGTCAAGGTCATTAAGTGCAGTGGGAAGATAACTGAGCCCAAGAGGGCATGGACACAAACTCGCACACACGCACTCACACACCGGCACACGCACTACACTCATGCACACGCTCACACATATACTCTCTCTTTTCCTCAGAGCTGCATCGGTGTGCAGTGTTCTGTCTGCTTCAGGTGGGAGGGGAGATCCACGACACAGACATGGTGATGGTGGACCGGACACTCACCGACATCTGCTTTGACAACACCATCGTCTTGTACGTCTGCCCCTTCTGTTTGGCTTGTGTTGTCTTGCGCTGCGTTTACACAGGCTGCCCGATTCTGAACAATTATTGGCAAAAGAGCTAATCTGATCGGTCGAAAAGATCAAATCGTGGGACAGGATCCGAATTTGGTTCTCTGTGTAAACGCAGCCTGATTCTCTTATCTTTCCCATGTTAAGTGTTTGGTGTTTATGTGCATGCTTAAGGTCATGCTTGTAATTGAGAGAGGTTTGATTTATAAACGTATCAGTACCTGATTCTGTATATAAAGTGTATTCAGACCCCTCGACTTTTACCACATTTTTTGGTTACATTAAAGCTTTATTCAGAAATCTATTCAATAGTTTTTTTCCCCCTCATTAATCTACACACAATACCCCATAATGTCAAAACAAAAACAGGAAATATCACATTTACATAAGTACACCTGTATTTGGGGAGCTTCTCCCATTCTCTGCAGATCCTCTCAAGCGCTGTCAGGGCTCTGG
Organism: Oncorhynchus keta; assembly: GCF_023373465.1. Classification (NCBI taxonomy): domain Eukaryota; kingdom Metazoa; phylum Chordata; class Actinopteri; order Salmoniformes; family Salmonidae; genus Oncorhynchus; species Oncorhynchus keta. The sequence goes on along the minus strand of NC_068445.1, from coordinate 2,586,726 downwards.
CTGGGCAATTCAAGGATATCCAGAGACTTGTCCCGAAGCCACTCCTGCCGTGTCTTGGCTGTGGGCTTAGGGTCATTGTCCTGTTGGAAGGTGAACCTTCACCCCAGTCTGAGGTCCAAGTTTTCATAAAGGATCTCTCTCTACTTTGCTCCGTTCATCTGTCCCTCAATCCTTGCTAGTCTCCCGGTGCCTGCCGCTGAAAAACATCCCCACAGCATGCTGCCACCACCAATGCTTCACCGTAGGGATGGTGCCAGGTTTCCTCCAGACGTGGCGCTTGGCATTCAGGCCAAAGAGTTCAATTTCAGTTTCATCAGACCACAGAACCAGCGGGCTGTCATGGTTGTCATTCTGGAAGGTTCTTCCATCTCCACAGGGGAACTCTGGATCTCAGAGTGACCATCGGGTTCTTGGTCACCTCTCTGACCAAGGCCATTCTCCCCCGATTGTTCAGTTTGGCCGGGAAGCCAGCTCTAGGTAGAGTCTTGGTGGTTCCAAACTTCTTCCATTTAAGAATGATGGTGGCCACCGTGTCTATGGGACCGTCAATGCTGCAGTCATGTTTTGGTACCCTTCCCCAGGTCTCTGCCTCGACACAATCCTGTCTCGGAACTCTATGGACAATTTCTTTGACCTCATGGCTTGGTTTTTGCTCTGACATGCACTGTCAACTGTGGGACCATAAATAGACAGGTGTGTGCTTTTCCAAATCATGTCCAGTCAATTGAATTTAGCACAGGTGGACTCCAATCAAGTTGTAGAAACATATCAAGGATGATTAATGGAAACAGGATGCACCTGATCTCAATTTCGAGTCTCATAGCAAAGGGTCTGAATACATTTTGAATACATTTGCAAAAATTCGAAAATTATTTTTTCTTTGTCATTATCGGGTATTGTGTGTAGATTGAAGAAGAAAAACATTAATTTAATCTATTTTAGAATAAGGCTGTAACATAACAATATGTGGGAAAAGTCAAGGGGTCTGAAGGCACTGTAAAAAAAAAAATGTGTTTGCTGTGTGTGCATGTGTACGTTCTTTTTCCTTTACACTGTTACAAATGCTTTGAATATCTATGTGTGTGTCTTTGGCTGTGTGTAGCAGCGAGGCCAGCCCGGGCTTTGAGCTGCGAGTGGAGCTATACAGCTGCTGTTCGGAGGAGGACTACTCGGCAGGGAGCGCGCCCAGGAAACTAGCCAGCAAACTGAGCAGCTCTCTGGGCCGCTCGGCAGGAAAAAAGCTCCGTGTTGCCATGGACCCTGGAGCCTGCAGCCCCACCGGCAATGCAGGGGCAGCCACACTGCTGCTACCTGGACCTGCAGTGGCGTAAGTGGGTTTGGTTGTATCACATCATGCTGACACACTACTATAGCTAGATATTCTCACACACACTGATACGCATGTCCATGCATACATTGTTGCGTTTACACAGGCAGTCCAATTCTGCTCTTTTGCCCAATTAGAACAGTTAGTGGAAAAATAATAAGAATTGTCCTGCCCAAAAACAACCACACAAAGACACTGGCAGACACACAGAGACACATGTGCATTTACTCCCACAGTCACACAGCTCACCAGTGTCTCTGTTCTGTCCACAGGGGACCTAAGTACCACCTCTTGGCCCACACATCCCTGTCACTGACACATGTCCAGGACAGCTTCCGCACTCACGACCTCAGCATCTCAGGCAACGGTAGGTCACAGTCGAGAGAGTGGTTTTATCCCTGTACAGTACTCATTTTCTTTCTTTCTTTCCCTCAGTGTCAGTCTCTCTCTCTCTCTGCGTCTCTCCCTCCCTCCCTGTCTCCCAGCAGGTATCTAGCTGACAGACAGCCAGTCAGTCAAGGTCGTAGTAATAAAGCACTCTAGCAGGGTCAGTGCTGTGTAAAACTCTCATGATGAGGGCTACAGGGGATTAGACACCCTGACATGTGCTGCTGTTTCATTCATTGCCCCTTACGGCTCTAATAAAGTTTGATGGGCACTTCACTGTTGTTCACAGTTCTCCCTGCAGTGGTGAGACTTTTATTCCCTGCTATTACTGGTGTGTGTGTGTGTGTGTGTGTGTGTGTGTGTGTGTGTTATATGTTCATTGTATTTATTTTCTCAAGCCTCATTCATTCCTTTCTTTCTCTCCCTTCAGAGGAGTGTTCGTACTGGGTGCCTCTCTACGGCAGTGTGTGTTGTCGCCTGGCTGCCCAGCCTCACTGTATGACCCAGCAGATGATGAGTGGCTGCTTGAAGGTCAAGGTGAGTGCGTGTGCGTTTGTGTGTTTGGCAGGAAAGCAAGACATAGGGCTCTAAAGTGCGACAAAATATTTTGTTGTGCGACCCCCATTAAATCCAATCTACTGTATATGTGTTTTAGAAAATAATTGTTGTAATGATAAGGTTTTGCTTTTCCCCAGTGCAGATTCATTAGTGTCATGCTTGCACCATTACTATAACAAAAACAGCTTGTTTCTAGTCCAAACTTAGCACAACTCAGGATATGACCCAGATGTTGACACGGGAGGCGGATAGTACAGTTCTCAGATGATTTATTAGAAACAAAGGGCAGGTCGAGGGCAGGTTGTGATCAGGTCAGAGTCAGGCAGGTACAGGACGGCAGCCAGGCTCGGGGTCAGGGCAGGCAGAGGTTCGTAATCAGGTCAGTCAGACAGGTACAGGAGACAAAGGGCTGTGAGACAGGTCTAATCCTAGACACATGAAAATGGGGATGTATACGGAGGGTATGGGGCGAAGGATCTTGGAGATGGGGAAAGGGCCGATTAAAACGGGGGGACAGTTTGCGGGACTCTACCCGGAGGGGCAGATCCCAAGTGGACAGCCATACCCTCTGCCCGAGACTATGCCGGGGTCCGGTTGTGGGCCGCCTGACGTTGATACCTGGAGGTGAAAAGCCTACCGGGCTCTCTCGCCAGGTACGGCGGACGAACATCTGGGCATAGTGTATGCTGAGCAAAGGACGGTGTTGTGGGCGTACTCTACCACACGAGCTGCTGGCTCCAGGTGGTGGGGTTGGCAGAGAGCAGGCAGCAAAGAGTCGTCTCCAGGTCCTAATTGGCTCGCTCTGACTGGCCTTTAGACTGGGGGTGGAACCTGGAGGACAAGCTGGCCGACGACTCAATGAGCGTGCAGAAAACCTTCCATAACTGGGATGAGAACTGAGGACCACGTCCACCGGAAGTCCATGGATCTGGAAGACGTGCTGCACCATGAGCAGGTGGCGTCTCCTTGGCTGAGGGTAGCTTGGGGAGAGGGATGAAGTGGGTGGCTTTGGGAAACTGGTCCACCACGGTAAGGATAACCATGTTTCCATCAGACGGGGGTAGACCAGTGATGAAATCCAGGGATATGTGATCAGGTTACGGGAAGTGGTTGGAGGCCAGCCGGAGCTTGTCGAGGAGTCTTATTCTGGGCACACAGTGCAGGCGGCAACGAATGTGGAGAGGTTAGGAACCTATGTGGGAGCCAGGATGGCAGGCCAGTCGAGCGGAATGACCAGATTCCAGAACCAAGGAACAGTAGAGTCTGGGACAAACATCCGGTTAGCCGAGGAGGATGGTCTCGGGGTCTGATGGTGCAGCAGTGGGGCAATAGAGGCGTAACAGAGCACCAGGCTTCACATTCTTGGACCCCGGGCGGTATCAGATGGTGAAGTTAAATTGGGTGAATGGCAGGGCTCATTAAGCTTGCCTGGAGTTGAGGCGCTTGGCCTTGCGGAGACATTCCAGGTTCTTGTGATCTGTCCATACTATGAATGGGTGTTCCGTCCCCTCTAACCAGTGCCTCCACTCCTCTAACACCATCTTCACTGCCAAAAGTTCCCGGTTACCCATTTCGTAATTCATTTCCGCGAAGATGAGACTATGGGAGAGGAAAGGAAGGATGCAGCTTTCGGTCTTGGGTCGAACGCTGGCACAGGACAGCCACCACTCCGATGTCCAAGGTGTCGACCTCCCCCACGAACTGCCGAGACGGATTTGGATGGATTAGGATGGGGCCGGTAGTGAATTGGTGTTTGAGGTCCAAGAACGCCTGGTCTGCACCTGGAAACCATGTAAACGGGACCTTTGGATAGGTGAGGACTGCAAGGGGGGAAGCCCGGGTGCTGTAAAAATTGGCGAACCCCAGAAAGCGTTGCAGCTGCACTCTGGTGGTGGGTTGCGGCCAATCCACCACCGCTCTCACCTTTTCAGGATCCATAAGGATGTTGCCTGCAGTTATGACGAACACCAGGAAGGAGATTCAAATGTTTCCGCTTTGACGTACACCTGGTTCTCCAGAAGACGCTGGAGGACATGTTCTTAAGTCGAGTGGGAAAGCACAAGGATCAAGGTAGACAAATATGAACCAGTTCAACATGTCCTGGAGAAGTTTGTTTACCAGGGCCTGAAACACAGCTAGAGCAATGGTCAGTCCGAACGGAATCGCCAGGTATTAGTAATGCCCGCTAGCCATGGTAAAGGGGGTCTCCCACTCATCCCTTCCCGGATCCTTACCAGATGGTAGGCATTCCAGAGGTCCAACTTGGAGAAAATGGTAGCCCCCTGGAGAGGCTCGAAAGACGAGGCGATGAGTGGAAGCGGGTAACGGTTTTTAACCATGATGACATTCAGGCCCCGGTAGTCTATACATGGACGCAGGGTTTTGTTCTTCTCCACAAAGAAGAGCCCTGTGCCTGCAGGGGAGGCAGAAAGACTGATACCCGCTGGAGCCAGGGAGTCCTCAAAATACGTCTCTATCACCTTAGTGTCCAGATCTGACAGGGAAAAAAGACGCCCGGGAGAAGGTAGATGGCGCAGTCATAGGGCCGATGCGGAGGAAGTGCAGTGACACGGGCCTTGCTGAAAACCTCCCGGAGGTCCTGGTACTCTGCGGGAATGGCGGAGAGGTCTGGGGCTTTTCCAGGACGGCAGGCAGGCTCGGGGTAGGGCAAAATGGTCAGAACCGGGAAAAACTAAGAAACAGAACGGCGGGAAAGAACGCTGGTAACACCTGACCAGATGGACTGCCAACAGACCAACAGAACACAGGTATAAATACATAGGGGATAATGGGGAGATGGGTGACACCTGGAGGGGGGAGGGAGACAAGCACAAAGACAGGTGAAACAGATCAGGATGTGACAAAACTGTTCAAAGATCTGACCCATATTACTGGTACAACTGTTTTTTTTCCTTCTTGTCGAGGATTGGGGGCCCGTATTTTACATTCTAAAACTATTTGGGAGCCTTTAACCTTTTTTGTTTTACAACTGTTTTAGTCACATTTGTTTCCTCAGCTAGCTAGCTAACAACCTGGTAACTTTATATAATATTCCACAAATGACTTTTGATTTAAATGACTTAACATTTTAGCTTTTTATAATAAACGTTTGTCTGTCTCTCTCTTGTCTCTCACAGCAATTGGGAGGTGACCCTCAGAGTTGGACGAATGTCTACGGCGTCCTTAAAGGGACAAACCTTTTCTGTTACCACCGGCAAGAGGATATGGAGGCTAACGTCGAGCCAGCATTTACCATCGCCATCAACAAAGTCAGTCTATTTAAACATTTTAAAAGTACATTACCAGATACACACACACACACACTCAAAAAAGCATGCTAGCTACGGATATAGGGATTATCTGATCTTTTAATGCCACCTCTATTATTATTTGTGATGTCTTCTTAACCTCTATGGGATCGGTGTCCTCCCGCGGGATAGTTGAGCTAATGTGATTAGCATGACGTTGTAAGTAACAAGAAAATTTCCCAGGACACAGACATTTCTTATATGGGCAGAAACTTTCATTCTTGTTAATCTAACTGTACTGTCCAATTTACAGCAACTATTACAGTGAAAAAAATACCATGCTATTGTTTGAGTAGAGTGCACAACAACAACAACACTTTTATCACGGCATCTGGTTTGATACATTCACCTCTGAAGGTAAATAATGTACTTACATTCAGTAACCTTGCTCTGATTTGTCATCCTGAGGTCCCAGGGATAATGTTGCGTAGTTTTGTTTGATAAATCAATTTTTATATTAAAATGTGGGAACTGGGTTCTACAGTTTGAACCCCTGCTGTGTCCTGGTCCTGAGCTAAAGGCAGTTACAGTTGAAGTCGGAAGCTTACATACTTAGGTCATTAAAACTTGTTTTTCAACCACTCCACAAATTTCGTGATAACAAACTATAGTTTTGGCAAGTCAGTTAGGACATCTACTTTGTGCATGACACAAGTAATTTTTCCAACAATTGTTTACAGACAGATTATTTCACTTATAATTCACTGTATCACATTTCCAGTGGATCAGAAGTTTACATACACTAAGTTGACTGTGCATTTAAACAGCTTGGACAATTCCAGAAAATAATGTCATGGCTCTAGAAGCTTCTGATGGGCTAATTGACAGCATTTGAGTCAATTGGAGGTGTACCTGTGGATGTATTTCAAGGCCTACCTTCAAACGAAGTGCCTCTTTGCTTTACATCATGGGAAAGTCCAAAGAAATCAGCCAAGACCTCAGAAAAAAAATTGTAGACCTCCACAAGTCTGGTTCATCCTTGGGGGCAATTTCGAAATGCCACTTTGTCATTATGGGGTATTGTGTGTAGATTGGGGGGGGGGTGTTATTTGATCCATTTTAGAAGAAGGCTGTAACATAACAAAATGTGGAAGAAGTCAACGCATCTGTAAACTTTCCAAATGCACATTAAATGCTCCGTACATAATTGTCTTTCTTGAGATACAGGCATTTGGAATGTTGTGCAAAAATATATATCGAATTAATTTGATTAATTAGAATGTATCGCCAAGCCCTAATACAACCAGACGGTCTCTCATAAGAGAGAGTCCAGTAGTCCCCAATGTTTCAAGGACAGAACTTATTCCTCTTTCCACCCTGTCTATTGTTGATCCCTGCTGGCCTTACTATTTCTGCTGTGGCTCATTGAGTCGTGGTGACCCTTGACCCACAGTACAAAGCCCTGTTTTAGCTTCAGGTAGAGATAATTCAATCAGCGGGATCATCATCATGTATTAGTCAGCAGCTCTGACTGCTTTGCTCTCAGGATCAACGTGAACCCAGAATGAGGCTGAACAGGGCGCTGCTACCATCTACTGGTGGTGATGAGGAAACACATTGCAGTACTGTCATTTTAGTGCGTCCCTATAATATTGCCTTTCTCCTGAAGTGTACCCTCGTTCACTACTTCCCAAAGCATTGGTGGAGGTATTGGATGTAGTGTATTTCCACCTCTTTATACCAGTAATTTCCTTTCAAATCATTGAAGGGTAGTGAACAAGTGCACACTGGGAGGACGGAGAGATAATTGGGACGTAGCTGATAACTGGGACAGATTAATGCTTGAGGCTGAGTCTACTGGACTTGACTGTCAGTGACCGCTCTTTGTGTCAGTAAGTGCATTCCCAATCTGCGTTGACAGACGTTAAAAGCACGATTTCATGCTTAAATACTTATTTTTGGGTGGGTATTGAAACATTTGGTTAATTCAACATCAGTAGCTTATCATGTGTCTGTCTGTGTGTTAGGAGACGAGAATACGCGCGTCAGAGAAAGACCCCCACAGTAAGGCCCAGAGCATCTGCATCAGTAACCAGTACGGGGGAGAGGAGGTGACACACACACTCTCGGCAGACAGTCGCGAAGAGACACACCGCTGGATGGAAGCCTTCTGGCAACAGTTCTGTGACATGAGTAATTAAAAAGAATAATAATGACTTAACAATAATATTTATTTTATTTGATAATATAAACTAATACATCTGTATTTTTTTACATCAGTAAGTAGGTTCTGATCACATGATTAGGGCCCTAGGTTCTTCATTGGGGAGGTCAGGAGGTAAGAAAAAACTCCCGACCCTCCTGGCCGTAGACATGGTACACACTTTACACTCTAGGTCTTCATATGCTCTTGTTCATGTGCTCATTGGCTCCTGATGTGTTAGTGGTTTTCTCAGCTCTTGATTGGATGTTTGAAGGTGATTGACGGCTTCCTTCTTCCCTGCAGGCCAATGGAAGCAGTGCTGTGACGACTTGATGAAGATTGAGCTGCCATCACCCCGGAAACCAGCCCTTGTCACGTCGAAACAGGGTTCTCTTTACCACGAAATTGGTAAGACAGCAACCCAAATGGATTCAGAAACGGTTTACTCTATTGTCCAAAATACGTTTATATGATTCAGTAAGACGTTTTGGAAACTTGAGGGTCTCTTTCTGCTTTTTTTTCATTTGTTTTAAATCTAGAACATACAGTAGGGTAACATTATAGTTTGTTTAGGTTAGTGTAAATAATAGGTTTATAAACACAAATAAATCCATGAACGATATATCCAGAGGAGGACGGTCCCCTTTCCGTAACTGCATGTGTGTGTTTCTGACTAGTTCTTCTAACGGTGGCGTGGTCCACCATACGCATGAGCTCTCCATCCGACTACTCTGAGCTACCTCACTAGCACACCAACCAACCTCTGTACTTGACTATGGAAGGAAGTGTTCCTTTCTCTGGCATGCTGCTGACTCACTTTCTTTCTCTCTTCCTTTCTCCCTCTCCTTGTGTCTCTCTCAATTTTTGTCCCATCTCCCCTCCATGCCACTCACCCTTGTTCCTGTGATCAAATTACACCCCCTCCCCTTTTTTCCCCCCACTAATATCATTATTTATCCTTCATTATTAATTGTACACTCGAATGCTAATCTTCATATATTCCAAATGAACGTACTTTTTCCTTGTCGCGCACATCATTTCATTCCCCAAACGATAATATCGCCATTATATTTTACTGCCTGTCAATGTACATTATACCTGCCCACCACCCCATGGGTTGCCCCCCTCCCCCTGGATCCTAGCCCCCCTCACCACCCCCTCTTGCGAGGGTCTCTTGCTGCAGGATAACGCCGTGTCTGCTGAGATTCGTGCTCTGCTCTCCTCCTATTACAACGACAGGTGAAGTACCAGTGGGGTCCAAGTACTGGGCTCTCCTACCTACTGAGGAGTGTTAAAGCTGACATCCCTCCTCAACTACCACCACCAAGTCTAGGCCTACCCTTCTCTAAACTTTCTCAACTTTATTAGCATAGTCTGTCCTTCCACAGTGGAGTGATGACTTTCCTCTGCTCCTTCTAGTTATTGACACCTCTGATGACATCAACACGGTGACGGACATCCTGACGCAGCGGATGCAGGAGCTGGAGCTGAGGAGCCAGCTGGGAACCTCTCCTCCCTGGATGTCCCTGTTCGAGGAGTCTCCTGGTGGCCCCCGCACCCCTCGGCTGGCCCGCCACAGCCCCCGCTCCCCCCACCACCTCCCCCACAGCCCACTGAGCTCCCTGCGCTGCCCCTGGCCAGGCCTGCTCTCCTCAGATGCCAGCCTGACCTCTGACAGCGACAGCCCCTGCAGCACCAGCCCCTGCTCCCGCCACCGTGGCTGGGCCGAGCCCCTCTCCCTCTCCTCCCCCCGCTTCCGCCCCCGCACCCTCTCCCTGGATGCCAAGCTTAGCACTCTCAGGGGCAGGGGGTATGGGGGGGTGTTACAGTGCTCCTGTCAGCCCCCTTCCTCCTCCTCCCTTGCCCCCATCCCGGCGCAATGCGTCACCCAGGCCACCTTGTCCTGCTCCAGCTCCACCTCCAGTAACAGCTCCAGCGAGGGAAGCCACAGCCCCTCCTCATTGGACGGTGCCCCTTTCTCACGCCCCTCCTCAGCCCGCCGGAGCCTCAGGAACTTGAGAGCCAAACTGGACCCCCGAAATTGGCTCCAGAGCCAGGTATAACCCACCTCAGACCCCCACTCATCTAAACCGTCTCCAATAGGCAGCCCACCTGCAATAGGCAACCCACCTCAGACCCTCACTTTAAACCACTGAGCCAGGGATAAGCCACCTCCGACCCCCACATCATCAAAAGTCCTGGTAAGAACTGGCGGGAAGGAAGCCATTCCCTCAGTTGAAAGAGCCCTGGTATTAACTGGAATTACTTTAGACTAAGGACAGGAGACATTCTGCGTCAGTATCAATGGTCCACAGAACATGGGAGTCTTCTGCTTCCCTTTCGAATGGTAATGCTGGTTAGGAAATTGGAGAGTTGTTTTTTTTGTTGTTGTTGATATAAACGCAATATCTCTAGGCTCTGCGCATCTGAAATCTCCTACTGGAAAGGGCAACATCTGTCAGTCAAAGACGAGAGTTTCCCCGTCAGTCATCCAAGCCATTACACCCCTCAATATGACCATGATTTCATAGCATCTTGTTAGTTCAGCTGCGGTATTTACATACTATATGTGCTGTATTTGTGTTTGCAGTGTTTGGGCAGGGCAGTGAGCGTGTGGCCAAGTGAACTGTCAGTGTATGGGATTGTTTAGTGTCTATGTGGTCATGGGGTTGTTGTTACCTGTACCAAAAAGGCTCACTGTGATCTATCCAAATGACTAGACCCATCACTTTATGAATTCATGCCTAGAAGGAACAAGTATATTTATGTACCGATTTGCTTATTGCATGTTTGTGCTCAAAGACGCAAAGAATTCGTTGCCGGAGATCTTAACTGCTCAGACGGTGAATGAATTGAAAGCTCAACTTAATGCAACAGTTCTCCCAATAATTTACTGTACTACTTGTTCCTACTGTGATAACATCAGGGTCACATTGAGCTTCTGCAAGGTTCCTAGAACCTCCCATGCATTCATTAACACATTGTAGACCTACTATACAAGAACCAATATTTAAGATTTATGTTAATCACTTATGGAGTAAATTATAATGAATTGAAGTAAGCCAAAGGTAACGTACTACATAATCACGAGAACTCATATTAACTTGTTACACTGCCTCGTTGCAGTATAGCGTGCAAATGTACTGACTTTGAAATCTGGGCTGGCCCCTACAAAATCCCCTAGAGTTAAGTTGAAGGCCTAGATGGTTTTTGGAATGGAGAGGCATACGCTTTGGGTGTCCTTGTTAATCTTTAATACGACCCTACTAGCAGGCAAGGATTTCCTCACAAACGATACTCTGTTGATGAAACCAATACTCTGCATGGAGAACAGTGTTGCTAGGGGGTTTAAATCCCATGCTACAGCTCGTCTCAGTTCAAGGGTATTTTAATGTCATCCAATTCAGTTAGGTTGGCAAATGTTATGTATTTGAGAATGTAGAAACTGGGAATGCACATACATGGGTGAAGAGTTTAGATATCCCACCTTTGACCTTGTGGATTTATAGCATAGTTTGTGGTACAGTCGTAACCTTATGGCCTGAAAACCGGTCCCAGAATTTTCACACACACACACACACACACAGTACCAGTCCAAAGTTTGGACACACCTACTCATTCTAGGGTTTTTATTTATTTGTACTATTTTCTACATTGTCGAATAATAGTGAAGACATCAAAACTATGAAATAACACATGGAATGATCTAGTAACCAAATCCAAATATATTTTAGATTCTGCAAAGTAGCCACCCTTTGCCTTGATGACAACTTTGCACACTCTTGGCATTCTCTCAAACAGCTTCAACTGGAATGCTTTTCCAACAGTCTTGAAGGAGTTCTCACATATGCTGAGCACTTGTTGGCTGCTTTTCCTTCACTCTGCAGTCCAACTCATCCCAAACCATCTCAATTGGGTTGAGGTCAGGCGATTGTGGAGGCCAGGTCATCTGATGCAGCACTCATCACTCTCCTTCTTGGTCAAATAGCCCTTACACAGCCTGGAGGTTTGTTGGGTCATTGTCCTGTTGAAAAACAAATGGTAGTCCCACTAAGTGCAAACCAGATGGGATGGTGTATCGCTGCAGAATGCTGTGGTAGCCATCCTGGTTAGGTGTGCCTTGAATTCTAAATAAATCACTGACAGTGTCACCAGCAAAGCACCCCCACACCATGACACCACCTCCATGCTTCACGGTTGGAACCATACATGAAGAGATCATCCGTTCACCTACTCTGCTTTTCACAAAGACACTGCGGTTGAACCAAAAATGTACAATTTGGACTCATCAGACCAAAGGACAGATTTCCACCGATCTAATGTCCCTTGCTCGTGTTTCTTGGCCCAAGGAAGTCTCTTGTTATTATTGGTGTCCTTTAGTAGTGGTTTCTTTGCAGCAATTAGACCACGAAGGCCTGCTTCACACTGTCTCCTCTGAACAGTTGATGTTGAGATGTGTCAGGTACTTGAACTCTGATGTATTAATTTGGGCTTCAATCTGAGGTGCAGTGAACTCTAATGAACTTGTCCAGCAGAGGTAACTCTGGGTCTTCCTTTCCTGTGGCGGTCCTCATGAGAGCCAGTTTCATCACAGCACTTGATGGTTTTTGCAACTGCACTTAAATGTTCCGCATTGACTGCCTTCATGTCTTAAAGTAATGATGGACTGTTGTTTCTATTTGCTTATGTGAGCTGTTCTTGCCATAATATGGACTTGGTCTTTTACCAAATAGGGCTATCTTCTGTACACCACCCCTACTTGTCACAACACAACTGATTGGCTCAAACGTGTTAAGGAAAGAAATTCCACAAATTAAACTTAACAAGGCACACCTGTTAATTTAAACGCATTCCAGGTGACTACCTCATGAAGCTGGTTGAGCGAATGCAAAGCTGTTATCAAGTCAAAGGTTGGCTACTTTGAAGAATATAAAATATATTTTGATTTGTTGAACACTTTTTTTTGGCTACTACATGATTTCATAGTTTTGATGTCTTCACTATTATTCTACAATGTATAAAATAAAGAAAAACCTTGGAATAAGTAGGTGTGTCCAAACTTGACTGGTACTGTATATACAGAACATTGCAAACGATTATGCAAGTAGGCAATACAGGAATTACTGATCTATAGCAAATATTGTGTTGAGCTTTTTCTTAAGATAGTGCAGTCTTTTACCTACTTAGAAATGCCAACCAGGTGATTGTAGTAGTTGTTAAATTATGATAAGGTGGGCAGGGGTAAGTGTGGTTGGCCCCCCCTGGTCTATGCATTTAAGCCTATCAATCCCTCCATGTCTCTTTGTTTATGATGGACTGTAGGCTATGATATGTTACTGTGTTCCAAGGGCTCACGGCTGGCTCAGTTTCTCATTAAAACAACTGTAAATGCTTCAAAGTGGCATTTGTTACTGTAAAGTTTTTTTGTAAGTTAACAAAACTCCTTTCTCCTTTTTGTTAAAATATATTTTACATGATTGATTTTGTTATAAATACAGGTCTATTGATATTACTTTAACAGTCCATTTCAGATCTATAACTGCATCTGGTAGATAACATTAAATGTTAACCATGCAAGTGTCCTGTGTTTAAAAATGTAACATAACGATAATAAATGATTTGTCAATTTAAAACAGCCATTATTTTCTTGTCCGTCTCATGTTAGTGGAAAAGATAGAGCATTTGATATGTAGAGGAGAAAAGCTATTCGCTAACTAGAGCAGGGCTGTTCAATTCCTTTCCTGGATGACTGAAACACTTCTGGTTTTTGTTTCTACCTGGTAGTTCATTGCACTCACCTGGTGTCCCAGGTCTGTATCAGTCCCTGATTTTATAATGAGAGCCATCCAGGTCCAACGTTGAACAGCCCTGCTCTAGAGCAAACAAGCTTTTTGTCAATGTTGAACAGAAAGGCCCACACACTGAATATGCTCCCAATTACCACTTTTATTGACAACGTTTCGATCCACAAGAATCTTTGTCAGGTCAAATGGACTATGTGCTGACATACTCAAATAGATACACATTTCACCCCATATGACCATTCAACACATGGGCCCGTTTCTGACCTGAGGTAAGCACGTGTATGGAACCTTATTCAATTTTCTGTGCTCTTTTCTCTCTGCGTATTCTGACCTTGAACTTAAGCATGAGAATAGCATGCTATTCACCTATTAGTTAGAGGTGGAGACGAATAAATGAAGGTGTGGCCACAGACGCTGTATTCTGACTGACATAATTCCATCACCTTTACGTTATAGTAAACCATGAGTAAGTTCTAGTGAATCTACCAGTTCCAAGTGGAAAAAGCATTAACTTTTCCCCCCTGATAGATAACGTCAATCTCCATGCACTGTAATTTACAACTTCATAAGAGCTAAGTAAATGAGTAATCTGTTTGATTAAGGGAATTGTGAAAATATATATATTTACCTTCTAATGTCTGGAGACAAATGTGAAACCAGTCATATGGAAGCATATCAACATGTGAAGTTTATAAAATGCTGTGCTATTATGCAGAATTGAAATTGTATGGCCCTTTTAACTTAACCTTACATTATCGTTCCATTTAATTACCTTGTTTCCTTTACCTCAAATCACTTATGCATAATCAGAACTGGAAATAAAAGATGTTGTGATGCAGGCAAAGGATTAATAACAAATCGGGCCAAGTTAGACAGACACTTTGTTTTTTAAATTATTTTTTTTAACCTTTATTTAACTAGGCAAGTCAGTTAATTAAGAACAAATTCTTATTTACAATGATGGCCTCCCCCGTTAAACTCTTGTCAGTTGACCCAAAATGTATGCAGACATAGTACATGCCAACGCAGTGTTCTGTTTCATAGTTTAGGGACTGAATGAATATTTTATCCATTTAAAGTTGAAAACTGCTGTAGCGTATTTCAGCTATCCAGACAATGTACTGCGAGAGCCATTGGTGACCCAGTTATCCTTGTCATTCTCTGCACACAGGATCCAAGCATGCGTGCCAATTCTCCACCCGTCTCCCACACTGTGCACTTCCAGTCATGAATTTAAAATCATTGGATTAGTCAAATCATTCGCTAGAGGGATCTTCAGAATTGGTATTTGCAGCCAAACTATCACATGAATCTTTCAATGGGAATTTGTGCTGTTGAAAATGTCCTTTTCCTCAGTGTTGAAAGTAAAAGAAAAAAGCAACAGTAACTGGAATGTCTCATTTCAGGAATGTGCTAATACTTGTGATGGCTTTATGCAGTGTTACAAAATATATAGTCTCGTCCACCAGCCGCCTTTCTCTCTGTTAGCCTGGGGACGAGGTTACAAAGATATAGACGGTCATGCTCTGTCTGTGTGAATGTGTCTCTCTCTCTCTCTCTCTTTCTGTCTGTGTTGAGGTCAGTAGGTGGTGTGCTGCCTGTCACCTTATTTCCCCTATGGCAGTGTTACTCATCTCTGATCCAAGAGCCTCCTTAAGGTTGAATATTTGACTCGACAACTAACCATCTAGCTCTTCATTAGTTATTCCGGCTGGGCAAATACAAAAATATGCAACTGAGTTCTGGGGTAGAGAAACACCGCCATAAGAGATGCTGCCTAACGTGAAAGCACATTCCAACAATCACACAACTTATTCTTAATATTATATTAAAATATATATACACTGCTCAAAAAAATAAAGGGAACACTTAAACACAACGTAGCTCCAAGTCAATCACACTTCTGTGAAATCAAACTGTCCACTTAGGAAGCAACACTGATTGACAATAAATTTCACATGCTGTTGTGCAAATGGAATAGACAACAGGTGGAAATTATAGGCAATTCGCAAGACACCCCGAATAAAGGAATGGTTCTGCAGGTGCTGACCACAGACCAATTCTCAGTTCCTATGCTTCCTGGCTGATGTTTTGGTCACTTTTGAATGCTGGCGATGCTTTCACTCTAGTGGAAGCATGAGACTGAGTCTACAACCCACACAAGTGGCTCAGGTAATGCAGCTCATCCAGGATGGCACATCAATGTGAGCTGTGGCAAGACGGTTTGCTGTGTCTGTCAGCGTAGTGTCCAGAGCATGGAGGCGCTACCAGGAGACAGGCCATCAGGAGACGTGGAGGCCGTAGGAGGGAAGCAACCCAGCAGCAGGACCGCTACCTCCGCCTTTGTGCAAGGAGGAGCAGGAGGAGCACTGCCAGAGCCCTGCAAAATGACCTCCAGCAGGCCACAAATGTGCATGTGTCTGCTCAAACGGTCAGAAACAGACTCCATGAGGGTGGTATGAGGGCCCGACATCCACAGGTGGGGGTTGTGCTTTACAGCCCAACACCGTGCAGGACGTTTGGAATTTGCCAGAGAACACCAAGATTGGCAAATTCGGCACTGGCGCCCTGTGCTCTTCACAGATGAAAGCAGGTTCACACTGAGCACGTGACAGAGTCTGGAGACGCCGTGGAGAACGTTCTGCTGCCTGCAACATCCTCCAGCATGACCGGTTTGGTGGTGGGTCAGTCATGGTCTGGGGTGGCATTTCTTTGGGGGGCCACACTCCATGTGCTCGCCAGAGGTAGCCTGACTGCCATTAGGTACTGAGATGAGATCCCCTTGTGAGACCATATGCTGGTGCGGTTGGCCCTAATGCGAGACAATGCTAGACCTCATGTGGCTGGAGTGTGTCAGCAGTTCCTGCAAGAGGAAGGTATTGATGCTATGGACTGGCCCGCCCGTTCCCCAGACCTGAATCCAATTGAGCACATCTGGGACATCATGTCTCGCTCCATCCACCAACGCCACATTGCACCACAGACTGTCCAGTTGGCGGATGCGTTAGTCCAGGTCTGGGAGGAGATCCCTCATGAGACACCTCATCAGGAGCATGCCCAGGCATTTTAGGGAGGTCATACAGGCACGTGGAGGCCACACACACTACTGAGCCTAATTTTGACTTGTTTTAAGGACATTACATAAAAGTTGGATCTGCCTGTAGTGTGGTTTTCCACTTTAATTTTGAGTGTTTGACTTTTTTGACTCCAAATCCAGACCTCCATGGGTTGATACATTTTATTTCCATTGATAATTTGTGTGTGATTTTGTTGTCAGCACATTCAACTATGTAAAGTAAAAAGTATTTAATAAGAATATTTCATTCATTCAGATCTATGATGTGTTATTTTAGTGTTCCCTTTATTTTTTTGAGCAGTATATATATTCATTTTCCAGTCTTGAATGCATCCCATAATGATGGGAATCTTGATTTTCTGTCAATCATTGCCTGATGTAAAGCGTGGGGGCATTTTAATTAATGATGTAAAATAACATACATTGGATCACAGCAGTTTCTGATTGACAGTACAAAGAATTCCTGATCATTGAGGGGGTAAATTACCTCCCGCATATCCCCAGTCTACCTGTGCGACTCTAAATGCTAGCCTGTCCCTTGGCTAGCAGATGCCCCGCCCCGTGTGTTGGAGGCCCGTAACGCCAATCCAGCCAAGGTCCTCCAGGCGAACGTGGAGAAGCGTGCCGGGCAGGTGCCAGCTTTGTCGATGTACCCCGAGGCGATGCGGTGGAGCTGCTTCGCGCCAAATGTGTGATAGTGTCCCGGCATTACCTGGTCCACCTGCTCGCTGTCCACCAGCCCCACCAGGCGCTCACAGCTGCTGATGTAGTCGCTGACCTGGCTAGTGGGCAGCCAGTCGATCATGGCTCCGTCGTAGACCACGTCCCCGCTGAACAGCAGCTTGTTGTCGCCATCGTGCAAGCAGATGCTGCCCCGGGAGTGGCCGGGCATGTGCAGCACCGTCAGCTGCCTGTCACCCAGGTTGATGACATCACCTGAGGGAGAATGAGGAGAGAAAGGTGGGGAAAACAGACACATTGAGCAATAAGATATTCCAACTGCATTGCAGCACTGACGCAGCAGAAGTGTATTGACCAGTGCTTAGATTACACAGGGATCGGATGCTGGCTGGGGGAGTTTGAGCCAACTTTTTTAAGTGTGCGGCAATGCGTGAAAATGTGACAAGACGGACCAAAGATCTGCCATAATTAAGAATATGGATCAGGAGTGTGTGTGTGTCTTCAAAGCAAGAATGTAACTTGTGTTGTGGTCTGATCTCTTTGGATGGGATTGAATATGTGTACATTCTCCCTTTCAGGCTCTGTCGTAATTCAGTATGGCCGGGTCTCGTCTGCTGTATTTCCTTGGCTAAAATAAAATCCATCAAAGTCATCAAATAGCATATACAGTGCCTTCAGAAAGTATTCACACCCCTTGACTTTTTCCACATTTTGTAGTATTACAATGTGGGATTACATTATTTTTAAATTATTCATGGAAAATAAAACATAAGTATTCAACCCCCTGAGTCAATACATGTTAATATCACTTTTGGCAGTGATTACAGCTGTGAGTATTTGAGTAAGTCTCTAAGAGTTTTGCAAACCTGGATTGTACAATATTTACCCATTATTATTTTTTTCATTCTTCAAGCTCTACCAAGTTGGTTATTGATCATTGCTAGACAGCCATTTTCAAGGCAAAACTGTAACTAGGACACTCAGGAACATTCAATGTCGTCTCGGTAAGTAACCCCAGTGTATATTTGGCCTTGCGTTTTAGGTTATTGTCCTGCTGAAAGGTGGATTTGTCTCCCAGTGTCTGTTGGAAATCACACTGAACCAGATTTTCCTCTAGGGCTTTGCCTGTGCTGAGCTCTATTCCGTTTCTATTTTTTTTTTTTTAAACAACTCCCTAGTCCTTGCCAATGACAAGTATATCCATAACATGATTGCAGCCATCACCATGCTTGAAAATATGAAAAGTGGCACCCAGTTATGTGTTGTGTTGGATTTGCCCCAAACATAATGCTTTATATTCAGGACAAAAAGTACATTTATTTTCCATTTTTTTTGCAGTATTACTTCAAGCTTATTGCAAACAGGATGCATGTTTTGGAATATTTTTAGTCAGTACAGGCTTCCTTCTTTTCACTATGTCATTTAGGTTAGTAATTGTGTAGTAACTGCAATATTGTTGATCCATCCTCAGTTCTCCTAACACAGCCATTTAACTCTGTAACTCGTTTAAAATCACCATTGGCCTCATTGTGAAATCACTGAGCGGTTTCCTTCCTCTCCGTCAACTGAGTTAGGAAGGACTCCTGTATCTTTGTAGTGGCTGGGTGTATTGGTAAACCATCCACATTGTAATTAATGTCTAAAGTGCTAAAAAAGGATATTCAATGTCTGTTTTTTGTTCATTTTACCCATCTACCAATAGGTGCCCTTTTTGCGAGCCATTGGAAAACCTTCCTTGCCTTTCTAACCTAGTGGTTAGAGCATTGGGCCAGTAACCGAAAAGTCACTGGTTCAAATACCTGAGCCGACAAGGTGGAAAAAATCTGCCGACGTGTCCTTGAGCAAGGCACTTAACCCTACTTTTCTCTAGGGGTACCGTACTACTATGCTGACTCTGTAAAATCAACATGTCACTGCACGTATCCAGTTCTTTCCTATGGGACCCATTATAAGGGCTATTGAGTGGTGCAGCGGTCTAAGGAACTGCATCTCAGTGCTAGAGGCATCACCACAGACCCTGGTTAAATTCCAGGCTGTATCACAACCGGCCGTGATTGGGAGTCCCATAGGACGGGCGCACATTTGGGTTTGGCCGGGGCATGCCGTCATTGTAAATAAATAAATGTGTTCTTAACTGACTTGCCGAGTAAAATAAAGGTTAAATAAAATAAGCAACAAGATTGTACAGTTCATGTAAATGAGTCAATAGACTTATTTAGGGTGTGGAACCTCACCTCAAGAATGCGCAGTCAGATTTGTAACGCTCTGACTTCTATTGAGAGTGTATGATGGAATACAAAAAAAAGGGAGGGGTAATGCAGGTGTGTGTGCGCGTGCGTGATGGGAGGTCAGTGTTGGTGCTCTGCCAAGTCTCTGCAGTATAAATTTCCCTTGGGATGCAGCCTAATGTGAAAGTGTATTCCAACGCAAAGTCTGTAACAAGGGTTGCAGACACATCCTTAAAGGGCTGTGTAATTACATTCATATTGACCATATCTTTATCGCAACATCATACAGCAAATGGTCTTCTAGATTTTTCTGTTAACAATTATGCCACCACATTGGTATCTCTATAGAATGTTTGGTTCTTACCTTCTTGTAGTATATGTGTTGGTTGTACAGCTTTGACTCTGTATTGCCTGGCCCTCCATCCCGGCCAGGGAGCCCGGACTATCTCTCTATCGGACAGCCAGGTGACCGTCTCGAAGTTGTCTCCGTTAGCAAGCGCATCGACCTCTGCACTGTGGACCCCGACCTGTTGGAACTGATGCAGACCACCTGAGTGGTCGAAGTGGGCGTGGGTGGCGATAGCCAAAAGGGGGTTCTTTCGCTGCGGGTCGTCTCCAAGCAGACCTTTGGAGTTAATGTAGTCAGGTAAGCTCCTCAAACCCAAGCCTGTGTCTATCACTACGTCTTGGTGAGATCCTCGGAGGAGCCAAATATTAGCTCTGTTTGACGATTCGAAAAACTTCTCCTGGATCCAATATAGTCCTTCCCCGAGGGATTTATGCGCGTACCAGTCCGTGGCAGACATGCCAGGTCATTCACTTGGCGACGCGTAAAAAGCTGCAGTCAATTGCCGTTGTTCTCCTACACACATGTAATATCACTGTATTTGAATGTCTAAGATTTTAATACCCAAAAATAATGGTGGCCACCGGACACACCCTTGTGGGAGGAACGCATGTTGACTGGACGGATAGATGTATGACGGCACTGTGAAAACCAAAAGCTATTGGCTAGAACACACCTACCCAATGTCGTCATATAAATAATGCCCAATGTATGCATCGCTAAGTAACAGCTGTGCGCAAAGGAGAAAGACGAGGACCTACAATTCACCGGTGGCGTGGTAATTAGGTCCTACTTTTAACTCCATGACATTCGACTATTTGATTTCACCCACACAGAACACGCTATTCTAGTTCAACCAAAAAAATAACCAACATGCAGTGGATTTCAATACACAAAATGGGCTGAATGTAGCTAGGTTTCCATCCAATTTGTGACAGCTTTTTTCATGCGAATATTCAACAATCTGCCTAAAACAATATGCGCATTTTCCCACCAGAGATTTGTTTCCATCAAACTGACTTTCGCGATTTCAAATATGTTTCAACTCTACTGATGGTTGTCATAATACCGTTGCGTTATCTAGCAAATGTGCCCACTCTGGTCTTTACACATGTGCTCTATCAGGCCAACAGCTCGCAGAACAGTGCTGGTAGGCTACATTATGAGAGTATTGTGGATCAATGATATTATTTGTATTTGTCAAACGGCAGGCAAGCATCGATGATCATGTCACCAGAAAATGACCCTCGTGCATCACCTTGCACATTCACCACCCTGTGAAATGCATCAATGTATTTCATCTGTAGCCTAAAAACTGCTTACTTTCCCGAGTCATAGTGGGAGGACCACACAACATAATCATCATCGCATGACTCCAAGTGTACTTCGATATGATGGTTATGGGTGTATCAATATTTGAGCGAAGGCGTTTCCACCACCCTTTCTCGCATAATTAATTTTACCGACACAAAAAGATCCCACCATGTCGAATGGCAATTGTCAGCATTTATAAACTTGTACCGGCATTTAATGTTTCCATCAGCCCGGGCGTTAGTTTTCTCATACATCAGGTAATTCATGGGGATGAAAGGGTTGGATCGAAACGTAGTTAGTGATGCGTTGACATCCAACCTTTTGAGTAAAGTTCATGTCGGATTTAAATTTCAAAAAATGTATTTTTGTCAGGCCTTATGGAAACAACATTTCCCGGTAAACTTTCTAAATGTCGACGAAACAAAATACGCTAGACACGTTTTTTTGTTGGTAAAAATGAATTATGATAGAAATGTCATTGGAAACGCTCTTATGCGCACATTGATATAGGCCAATAACCATCCTATCAAAGTACATTTGGAGATACCCGATGACATGTTGTGTGGTCCTCCCACTATGTGTCGGGAAAACATCCAGTTTATTGCAAATTAAAATTTATGAACTTCACAGGGTGGTGAAAGTGCAAGGTGATGAGCTTGATGCTTCTTTCCAATAAATATCGAGGGTCTTATTCTGGTGCCATGACATATCTAAGCATACCTCTGTATCCTCCTGACTGGTGGAAATTAGTTGTATTCGTTTTATTCAGTACATTTTATGTGTTGCTTGCTTTTCTAAAGTCTACCAACCTTGCTAGCTACTCGAATTTCATTGATAGCCTGAAAGGGCTTCTTGGTAACTGCAAGCAAATTACATGGTTAAAAAAAAAACGGAATAGTCCGCTGGAACCAAAAGTTAAGTACAATTATATTTCAGCTTACTCTGTCAATTGTCTGTAGGCTTTATCTTTATGCATGGGGGAATAAAATAAAACATCTAATGGAACATATAATTAAGCAAAATTTCCAAACGTTGTAGACCCATGCAGTTACTCTGCTTACCTCATGGCAAAATAAAAGTCCCCCCCAACAACTAATAGCTTTTTTGTTGTTGCAGGTATGGCACATGTGAAGCATTTTAATTTTGACATAAGCAGAGAGGAAGTGGTTCTACAAATCAAATTTTTAAAAATGGTATTGTCCCATGCTTCGTAAACAACGGGTGTCCTTTTCCAACAATGCGGGGTTAAAAAAATACAAAATAGAAATAGTGGCACCCGGAATAAAGACACGGTGAAAAACGAGTAAAAAATAACATTGCTATATACAGGCAGCATATATGTATGTGTGTATGTATATATATATATATATACACACACACACACACACACACACACACACAAGGGCTTACAAAAAGACCCACATTTGGAAAGTCTTTAATTGATTTTCTATTAATGTTTTTTTTTTTTTTTTTTTTTGCAAGCTACTTCCTAGCGATGCTAGTGTGTAAATACTAGCATTTCTAAAAGCAACTAGCTTCTTGGTAGCTAGTTATGAGGTTAGGAAATAGGTTCCCAATCTGGGCTAGCTCAAGACAACTTCATAAAATTGCTAGGTGGCTAGTAGTATTACAGCGAAACAAGCAAAAAAGTTAATATGTATAAAACATTTTTACAGGACATCTAAGGGGGCATGTGTGCATGAGAATGTGAACATCACTATGTCCTCTGTAATATAGGTCATCGCGTGTTGGAAGCAGCAGCCCACTCATAGTGCAGACATGGCTGGTGGTAAAGGTCGTGGTATAGCTGCCTTCAGCTTCAACATCGAATCCCTGGGCCTCAGCAGGGGGAATATGCCTCAGACCAGAGAGGGGCCCAACAAGCTGTATCCAGTGAGTAGTACTATACTGACTGCATTTACCGGGCTTATGGTCTCTGTTTCCTGGACCAGTAAGTGACATTGTCGTGGGAGGAATGGGCTTTATAGTACATTTACGTCATTTAGCACAGTGTTACCCAACTCCAGTCCTCCAGTACCACCAATAGCACACATTTCAGTTGGAGCCCCAGAAAAACTCATCATTCAACTGATTCTGATGATTCAACTTCTTGATGATTTGTTAAGTTGAGTCAAGTGTGCTTGTTGGGGGTTACTGGAGGACTAGAGTTGTGAGACACTGATTTAGCAGACTCTATTATCCAGGGGGACTTACAGGAGCAATTAGGGTTAAGTGCCTTGCTCAAGGGCACGTCAGCAGTTATTTTCCCCATTCAGGATGTGGAGTTCAAGCCTGTGCCCTTGAAAGAGGGAGAAGATGAGGACTACATGCTAGCCCTGAAACAGGAGATAAGGGGAACCATGAGACTACTACCCCACAACATCAAGCCTCTGGCTGGGAAAGGAGGTGAGAGCGTGCATTATCAGCAATGGTGAGTGTATCTCATCATCCATTAAAACAATGGCATGAGGTGAGGTAATGTAACACCCAGGAAATTAGCTATTTAACCATACCTTATCTGGAGACAGAGAAGCTGATCTAGGAGAGAATATTGAGTTAGAAATTCCTGGCCTGACTAAGCTTGGATTTAGAGCACATTATTTTCTGGGGTAAGATGATGTATCCATATCAAGTGCCGCCTTACCATAGCTTATTGATGTATAGCGGAAATGACTGCTTTATCTGTATGTTTGAGTTCACTTGGTCATATGCTTAATGTACTACGGGAGAAATAAGTATTTAAGAGATATTTCCAGCAGATACAAAATGTGCTTGCTGACTTAATTGAGTGTTTAGTTTGTGTGAGTATCCATGCATAACCTTTACTGTTTACATATCAAATAGATGTGGAAAGATACAAGGAGAGGTATCAGAGGCAAAACATGTTGGATGAGGAGTGGACTCCAGGTAATTGGTCAATTTGGTCATTATCAGATTAAAGTCCCCATGCAGGCTTTTTTTGAAATTGTATTTTAAAATCATCACTGTGTCTGATAAATCACGCCTTTTGCTATTGAACTGCTCAGTCTGATCGTTTTGGCGAGTTGATAGTTTAAAAATATTTACATACAGTGCTGATTGGCAGCTGGGATTTTCTAGAGCAGGGTTCTCCAAACCTGTTCCTGGAGTGCTATCGTACTACACTCCAACCCTCATCTAGCGTACCTGATTCTAATAATTAGCTAGTTTAAAAGCTGAATCAGGTTAGTTACAACTGGGAGGGTAGCGCTCCAGAGGATACATATGCAAATAAAAGATGACTGGTCATTGGTCAGAATTAGACACCTGTACTTCCGGCGCCGACAGAGATGGCCGCCTCGCTTCGCGTTCCTAGGAAACTATGCAGTTTTTTTTTTTTACGTGTTATTTCTTACATTAGTACCCCAGGTCATCTTAGGTTTCATTACATACAGTCGAGAAGAACTACTGAATATAAGATCAGCGTCAACTCACCATCAGTACGACCAAGAATATGTTTTCTGCGACGCGGATCCTGTGTTCTGCCTTACAAACAGGTCAACGGAATTGATTCCATGCAGCGACCCCAAAAAACGACTTCGTAAAAGAGGGAAATGTAGCGGTCTTCTGGTCAGACTCCGGACACGGGCACATCGTGCACCACTCCCTAGCATTCTTCTTGCCAATGTCCAGTCTCTTGACAACAAGGTTGATGAAATCCGAGCAAGGGTAGCATTCCAGAGGGACATCAGAGACTGTAACGTTCTCTGCTTCATGGAAACATGGCTCACTGGAGAGACGCTATCCGGGGCGGTGCAGCCAACGGGTTTCTCCACGCATCGTGCCGACAGAAACAAACATCTTTCTGGTAAGAAGAGTGGCGGGGGCGTATGCCTCATGACTAACGAGACATGGTGTGATGAAAGAAACATACAGGAACTCAAATCCTTCTGTTCACCTGATTTTAGAATTCCTCACAATCAAATGTAGACCGCATTATCTACCAAGAGAATTCTCTTCGATTATAATCACAGCCGTATATATCCCCCAAGCAGACACATCGATGGCTCTGAACTAACTTTATTTAACTCTTTGCAAACTGGAAACCATTTATCCGGAGGCTGCATTCATTGTAGCTGGGGATTTTAACAAAGCTAATCTGAAAACAAGACTCCCTAAATTTTATCAGCATATCGATTGCGCAACCAGGGGTGGTAAAACCTTGGATCATTGTTACTCTAACTTCCGCAACGCATATAAGGCGTTGCGGAATATAAATATAAAATTGTCTTTGTCACATACACATGGTTAGCAGATGTTAATGCGAGTGTAGCGAAATACTTGTGCTTCTAGTTCCGACAATGCAGTAATAACCAACAAGTAATCTAACTAACAATTCCAAAACTACTGTCTTATACACATTGTAAGGGGATAAAGAATATGTACATAAGGATATATGAATGAGTGATGGTACGGGGCAGCATACAGTAGATGGTATCGAGTATATACATATGAGATGAGTATGTAGACAAAGTAAACAAAGTGGCATAGTTAAAGTGGCGAGTGATACATGTATTACATAAGGATGATGTAGAGTACAGTATATACGTATGCATATGAGATTAATAATGTAGGGTAAGTAACATTATATAAGGTAGCATTGTTTAAAGTGGCTAGTGATATTTACATAATTTCCCATCAATTCCCATTATTAAAGTGGCTGGAGTTGGGTCAGTGTCAATGACAGTGTGTTGGCAGCAGCCACTCAATGTTAGTGGTGGCTGTTTAACAGTCTGATGGCCTTGAGATAGAAGCTGTTTTTCAGTCTCTCGGTCCCGGCTTTGATGCACCTGTACTGACCTCGCCTTCTGGATGATAGCGGGGTGAACAGGCAGTGGTTCGGGTGGTTGATGTCCTTGATGATCTTTATGGCCTTCCTGTAACATCGGGTGGTGTAGGTGTCCTGGAGGGCAGGTAGTTTGCCCCCGGTGATGCGTTGTGCAGACCTCACTACCCTCTGGAGAGCCTTACTGTTGAGGGCGGAGCAGTTGCCGTACCAGGCGGTGATACAGCCCGCCAGGATGCTCTCGAATGTGCATCTGTAGAAGTTTGTGAGTGCTTTTGGTGACAAGCCGAATTTCTTCAGCCTCCTGAGGTTGAAGAGGCGCTGCTGTCAGTGTGAGTGGACCAATTCAGTTTGTCTGTGATGTGTATGCCGAGGAACTTAAAACTTGCTACCCTCTCCACTACTGTTCCATCGATGTGGATAGGGGTGTTCCCTCTGCTGTTTCCTGAAGTCCACAATCATCTCCTTAGTTTTGTTGACGTTGAGTGTGAGGTTATTTTCCTGACACCACACTCCGAGGGCCCTCACCTCCTCCCTGTAGGCCGTCTCGTCGTTGTTGGTAATCAAGCCTACCACTGTTGTGTCGTCCGCAAACTTGATGATTGAGTTGGAGGCGTGCGTGGCCACGCAGTCGTGGGTGAACAGGGAGTACAGGAGAGGGCTCAGAACGCACCCTTGTGGGGCCCCGTGTTGAGGATCAGCGGGGAGGAGATGTTGTTGCCTACCCTCACCACCTGGGGGCGGCCCGTCAGGAAGTCCAGTACCCAGTTGCACAGGGCGGGGTCGAGACCCAGGGTCTCGAGCTTGATGACGAGCTTGGAGGGTACTATGGTGTTGAATGCCGAGCTGTAGTCGATGAACAGCATTCTCACATAGGTATTCCTCTTGTCCAGGTGGGTTAGGGCAGTGTGGTTGAGATTGCATCGTCTGTGGACCTATTTGGGCGGTAAGCAAATTGGAGTGGGTCTAGGGTGTCAGGTAGGGTGGAGGTGATATGGTCCTGGACTAGTCTCTCAAAGCACTTCATGATGACTGAAGTGAGTGCTACGGGGCGGTAGTCGTTTAGCTCAGTTACCTTAGCTTTCTTGGGAACAGGAACAATGGTGGCCCTCTTGAAGCATGTGGGAACAGCAGACTGGTATAGGGATTGATTGAATATGTCCGTAAACACACCGGCCAGCTGGTCTGCGCATGCACTGAGGGCGCGGCTGGGGATGCCGTCTGGGCCTGCAGCCTTGCGAGGGTTAACCCGTTTAAATGTCTTACTCACCTCGGCTGCAGTGAAGGAGAGACCGCATGTTTTCGTTGCAGGCCGTGTCAGTGGCACTGTATTGTCCTCAAAGCGGGCAAAAAAGTTATTTAGTCTGCCTGGGAGCAAGACATCTTGGTCCGTGACTGGGCTGGGTTTCTTCTTGTAGTCCGTGATTGACTGTAGACCCTGCCACATGCCTCTTGTGTCTGAGCCGTTGAATTGAGATTCCACTTTGTCTCTGTACTGACGCTTAGCTTGTTTAATAGCCTTGCGGAGGGAATAGCTGCATTGTTTATATTCGGACATGTTACCAGACACCTTGCCCTGATTAAAAGCAGTGGTTCGCGCTTTCAGTTTCACGCGAATGCTGTCATCAATCCACGGTTTCTGGTTAGGGAATGTTTTTATCGTTGCTATGGGAACGACATCTTCGACGCACGTTCCAATGAACTCGCACACCGAATCAGCGTATTCGTCAATATTTTTATCTGACGCAATACGAAACAAGACCCAGTCCACGTGATGGAAGCAGTCTTGGAGTGTGGAGTCAGCTTGGTCGGACCAGCATTGGACAGACCTCAGCTTGGGAGCCTCTTGTTTAAGTTTCTGTCTGTAGGCAGGGATCAACAAAATGGAGTCGTGGTCAGCTTTTCCGAAAGGGGGGCGGGGCAGGGCCTTATATGCGTCGCGGAAGTTAGAGTAACAATGATCCAAGGTTTTACCACCCCTGGTTGCGCAATCGATATGCTGATAAAATTTAGGGAGTCTTGTTTTCAGATTAGCTTTGTTAAAATCCCCAGCTACAATGAATGCAGCCTCCGGATAAATGGTTTCCAGTTTGCAAAGAGTTAAATAAAGTTAGTTCAGAGCCATCGATGTATCGAAGCATAGGACGTTGCAGTCTCTGATGTCCCTCTGGAATGCCACCCTTGCTCGGATTTCGTCAACCTTGTTGTCAAGAGACTGGACATTGGCAAGAAGAATGCTAGGTAGTGGTGCGCGATGTGCCCTTTTCGGAGTCTGACCAGAAGACCGCCTCGTTTCCCTCTTTTTCGGAGTCGTTTTCTTGGGTCGCTGCATGCGATCCATTCAGTTGTCCTGTTTGTAAAGGCAGAACACAGGATCCGCGTCGCGGAAAACATATTCTTGGTCGTACTGATGGTGAGTTGACGCTGATCTTCAGTAGTTCTTCTCGACTGTATGTAATGAAACCTAAGATGACGTGGGGTACTAATGTAAGAAATAACACGTAAAAAAACAAAAAACTGCATAGTTTCCTAGGAACGCGAAGCGAGGCGGCCATGTCTGTCGGCGCCGGAAGTACTGATTGGGGAGAAAAGGGGGTAAGAAAAATAAAAAATAGCTCTTGCACTAAAAGGGCATTATCAACATTTTCACAATTTCAGTGTTATTTCAACCTCATTGTAGAAATAAATATCCTAAACAAAACCTGAGTCTGATTCCCAATATTATTAACTTCTCACTTGTGTGTCATTACAGACTGGCAGCTTTTTCCAAAAGAGCTGATGCCTCAAAAGAAAAAGTTGAATGTAAAACCAGGTACTTAAAGTTTGTGTAGTGATAATCAAACATATATTTTTTTAAATTACAACTATGTCATTATGATTTTGCTAATATCTATATTTCCTAATGAACGTAATATTAGTAGGCGCAAAGAAGAAACCCATAAAGGTGTCAAGCAAAGAAAAAGCAGATGTACTCAGTAAATTAGATGTAAGTCACTTTCACCTTTTATTCCTCTCACTTCTTATAAATTGATTTATTATTTTAAAACAAGCAAACTCTGGAGGGGTTGGGACTAGTTGGGATTATCTGTACATTCAGATTTTACATTCTAATAGCCTGATAACATTGACTTGAATAATGAAATATTTACTAAATACTTAAAAATGAATATGCCCATCATGTAATGTTTTATGTGTGAAAGCTGTTTGTATGTCTGGTTAATCATACAAAATGGCTATTTCTTCAGGAACTTGAAAAGAAAGATGATGTAAAGTCAGATGAGGAGAAAGAAGAAAAGAAAACTACAGAGGAAGGAGAGGAGGAAGAAATTGAAGGAGAGGAGTTGGAGGAGGAGGAATTAGAAGAGGTAACCCCCCCCCCACACACACACACACCCGACTTCCCCTAGTTGTAATATAAAGCCAAATTTGGATCTAAATCATCCTTAGTCAACTTCTATCACACAATGTATTGTACTTCAAGTTGTTCGCTGACATACTTCCATACAATCAACTTGGTATTGAGACATCTCCGATGATAAATGACACGTGTATGTAATGTCTGAAGGTCACAATACGCAATATACACGGGACAAAAATAGAAACGGAACACGCAACAATTTCAAAAATGTTAGTTACAGTTCATATAAGGAAATCAGTCAATTGAAATAAATGAATTAGGCCCTAATCTATGCATTTCACATGACTGGGAATACAGATATGTATGTGTATCAGAGAACCAGTCCGTATCTGGTGTGACCACCATTTGCTTAATGTCACGCGACACATCTCCTTCACATAGACTTGATCAGACTGATGATTGTGGCAGGTGGAATTTTTGTCCCACTCTTCTTCAATAGCTGTGCGAAGTTGCCGGACATGGGTGGGAACTGGAACACGCTGTCGTACACATTAATCCACAGTATCCCAAACATGCACCATGGTTGACATGTCTGGTGAGCATGCAGGCCATGAAAGGATTGAGACATTTTCAGCTTCCAGGAATTGTGTACAGATCCTTGCGACATGGGGCCTTGCATTATCATGCTGAAACATGAGGTGATTGGCGGCGAATGAATAGCATGACAGTAGGCCTCGGGATCTCGCCACGGTATCTCTGTACATTCAAATTTCCATAGATAAAATGCAATTGTGTTCATTGTCCGTAGCTTATGCCTGCCCAAACCATTACCCCACCATGAGGCATTATGTTACAATGTTGACATCAGCAAACTGTTCGCCTGCACAATGCCATACACACTGTCTGCCATCTGCCCGGTACAGTTGAAACCGGGATTCATCCGTGAAAAACGCACTTCTCCAGCATGCCAGTGGCCATTGAAGGTGAGCATTTGCCCACTGAAGTCGGTTACGACACCGTTCTGCAGTTGGGTCAAGACCCTGGTGAGGACAATGAACACGCAGATGAGCTTCCCTGTGACAGTTTCTGACAGTTTGTGCAGAAATTATTAGGTTCTGCAAACCCACAGTTTTATCAGCTGTCAGGGTGGCTGGTCTCAGAAGAAGCCGGATGTGAAGTTCCTGGACTGGCGTGGTTACACAAGGTCTGCTGTTGTGTGGACGTACTGACAAAATCTCTGAAATCAACATTAAATTCTCTAGCAACAGCTCTGGTGGATATTCCTGCAGTCAGCATGCCAACTGCAAGCTCCCTCAACTTTAGACATCTGTGGCATTGTTGTTTTACAAAACTGCACATTTTAGTGGCCTTTTATTGTCCCCAGTACAACTTGTTTTAGTTTATTAATTCGACCATTTAAAAAAAAAAACAAGCACACATAAAACTTAAAAGCCATACATGCACATGAGTAAAATCATCAAGGATAACACAGTCTGGGACTTATTTCCACTGTGTCCTCTCGAGACAAGATGGCTAGGCAAGATCAGACACGGTTGAACACAGTATGGCGGCGAGATGATGATAATAAAACATAAAAACGAAGAACTTCTATCTCATTGTGGTTATATCGTAGGGTACATATAAATGGGCACAGAAGAAATCAAACTCTTTTTTTTTTTTTTTTACTTTATTTTTAAAGCTGCCAAGAGATTACGTTTTTATGGGTAGAGGCAACTCATTCCATTCTGAGGCGCCGGTATACAAGAAAGTACCTTTCCCAGCATTACTCCTGAACCTGTATACTATAAGCACACATTAGTAACACCTGATCTGGTGCAACCCTAACATGGAAAGTAATCAGTCAGATATCTGGGTGCAGAACTGTAAATATTCCTGTAAACCAAACACTGTCTAATCTGGGACACTTCAGCATCAACAAGCAGCCAGTTGAGTTCCTGAAAGCAGCTACTGCCTATGTGAGTATGTGGACTCACCTTCAGACTTTCAGCATGTTTATAGGGAAGGACAATCAACAAGCACAGCACTTACAAAAATGACTGGCTGAGAGAAATTGAAAATTAAAAGATTGTGGGGGCTGTTTTGTTAGACTTCAGTGCAGCTTTTGACATTATCAATCATAGTCTGCTGCTGGAAAAACGTATGTGTCATGGCTTTACACCCCCTGCTATATTGTGGATGAAGAGTTACCTGTCTAACAGAACACAGAGGGTGTTCTTTAATGGAAACCTCTCCAACCTAATCCAGGTAGAATCAGGATTTCCCCAGGGCAGCTGTCTAGGCCCCTTTTTTTTTTGTCTAACGACATGCCACTGCCTTTGAGTAAAGCCAGTGGTCGACCGATTATGATTTTTCAACACCGATACCGATTATTGGAGGACCAGAAAAAGCCGATTAATCTGCAGATTTGTTTTATTTATTTTTATTTGTAATAATGACAATTACAACAATACTAAATGAACTTATTTTAACTTAATATAATACATAAATAAAAATCAATTTAGCCTCAAATAAATGAAACATGTTCAATTTGGTTTAAATAATGCAAAAACAGTGTTGGAGAAGAAAATAAAAGTGCAATGTAAAAAAAGCTAGGTTCCTTGCTCAGAACATGAGAACAGGTGGTTCCTTTTAATATTCCCAGGTAAGAAGTTTTAGGTTGTAGTTATTATAGGACTATTTCTCTCTATACCATTTATATTTCTTATACCTTTGACTATTGGATGTTATTTTTGGCACTTTATTGCCAGTGTAACAGTATAGCTTCCGTCCCTCTCCTCGCTCCTACCTGGGCTCGAACCAGAAACACATTGACAACAGCCACCCTCGAAGCAGCGATACCCATCGCTCCACAAAAGCCGCAGCCCTTGCAGAGCAAGCTGAACAAATACTCCCAAGTCTCAGAGCGGGTGACGTTTGAAAAGCTATTAGTGCGCACCCCGCTAACTAGCTAGCCATTTCACATCAGTGACACAATTTCCCTAGTTATAAGATATTCATGTTAGCAGGCAATATTAACTAAATATGCAGGTTTAAAAATATGTACTTGTGTATTGATGTTTACGGTTAGGTACACATTGGTGCAACGACAACCGCATTTGTGAAAAAAGCACTGTTAAATCACCTGTTTGGCGAAGTAGGCTGTGATTCGATGAAAAATTAACAGGCACTGCATTGATTATATGCAACACAGGACACACTAGATAAACTAGTAATATCAACCATATGTAGTTAACTAGTGATTGTTAAGATTGATTAAGTGTAATGCTAGCTAGCAACGTACCTTGGCTTCTTGCTGCCCTCACGTAACAGGTAGTCAGTTAATCAATAGCTTGACCACACAATTTCGATCTTGATAGGGCGGCATGTAACACACCCCCAAAATCTGCTTGGTTTTGGGAAGGCAGATATCCATCTCCAGATCGATTACATTCGATCTGATGTTATAAGCAATGTCCAATCTTACCAAAGTGCACGTAATGATCATGCTGTTTAATCAGCTTCTTGATATGCCACACCTGTCAGGTGGATGGATTATCTTGGCAATGGGTAAATGGTCACTAACAGTGATGTAAACAAATTTGTCCACAAAAAGAGAAATAAGCATTTTATGCACATGGAATATTTCTGGTATCTTTTATTTCAGCTCATGAAACCAACACTTTACATGTTGCGTTTTATATTTTTGTTCAGTATAAATGTAATAGCTCAAGTACCTATGCACATGGCACCCTTACTAAAAGACTGCAGTCCAATTGCAAAATGCTGAAAATATTGCATCCAAAATAAGTGGTTTACAGTAATGTGTAACTGCAGTTATTCTGCAATTACTGTGTCCAAAATACCAGCTGACTACAGTTACATAAGGGCATTCACACAAATGGGGAATGTCACAATTAACACTTGCCTTTTTGTAGGAAAATGACTACATTGCCAGCTACTTTGAAGATGGTGATGATTTTGGTGCCGGCAGTGACGAGAACATGGATGAAGGAGCCACATATTAACCTCAACTGTATGGATGTTATCTCAAGAGCATACAGTATTTAAAAAGCCAGAAGAATGTTGACTGTCACTCTTCCAAATGCATTTCACCCTGCAAATCATTTATTGTTTACCAAATAGCTGTTGGCTATATGACTAACACTGTCATCAAGTTCACATATTTTGTTTGAACCTACATTTACAATGTGAGAATCATCAATATGTGCTTATGTGATTTGAAGTGAGTTTGAGTTTAAATACTGTAAGTGGCTCTTTTGTAAATAAGTGTATAAACAAATTAAACAAACATGCAAAGTCTGAGCATCAATAATTTATTCAAAATATACTAATTTCAGTTTTTTGTAGTGTCCCACAAGTTGAAGGCACATACTGTTTGTTACATGATTTTATGAAATGGACATGAGGAAAAGGAACTAAAATAACATTTCACTAGAATATAGCTAGCTAGTGTTTGGGAATATTGTGCATTTCCTGTTTTGTCACCATGCCCTAAATAGAAATATAGTTTTTGTGAGTCAAAATGCAGTTCTCCCTAGACAGGCAAAAAAAATATACAAGCAATGTTCAAGATTTGTAACACATTTTAGACAATACTGAAAGTATAAGACCAATATTCCTCAAATTACTGTCATTGATAAGTGGCAGCAAACTTTTCTGACCAGGAAAATAACCCTCACTTTAGACCGGGTCATTGGGATGTCCAACTGACATCAACCCATTTAAGTTGAAACCTCATATGGTAACACAGGGGTTAAGGGGTAGGGACATCCCAAGGATCCCAGATAGCACAAACCCTTTAGACAGCTACAGAAACAGTTCCAACAGCTGACAAAGGGGACAATAACAAACAGAAAAAGTGCTTTAAAAACTTTTAAAAAAACATACATACTGTATGTCCACAGAAAATGATTCCCCTCCATAATTTTCCAATGGATTCTGTTCCCCATAAAGTTACTCTCAGAGAAATTGTACCATGTAGAACTGCTCAAATATCTCCCACTCCTTAAGTGTGACTCACCCTCACTACGTTTTCTCTTTCTTGGGGCCAAGGTGGTCATCCACATCATTGTGTCCATGTGAGTCTGGTTTAGGTACGTTTCCAGCGTGAGGTCTTGAGTTGGGCCCTCCATTGATTGCCACAGGCTCAGGCATCTGGGCATTCTGCATGCCATTCGGATTGGCCAATGGCGTGGTGGTGTGATGGCTCACGTCCACCTTCATCAGCACCTCGTAATACAGCAGGTAGAACACTGGTGTGACGATGCCAACCACCACCATGATGGCCACCGCCATCCACCACCTCATGCCCCAGTCTGCCCCATGGTAGGGGTCCTTCCTGAGGATAGGCTTGAAGTCAGGCTCCCCCAGTAATAAGGGCTGCTGGAGGGTCAGGGAAGAGACCACCTCGTTCAGGCTGCTTCTGGAGGTGCCAGTGGACTTGACCAGCAGCTCAATGTCCTTGTCCTTCTCCTGCAGGAAGCTGCCCACACTGTCTGTGGACGAGGAGGAGGAGTCTGTGCAAGTCTCTGTGGAGATGGGGGGCTGGTGGATGCGTCGGTGGCCTGTGTGGGAAGCAGATTTGAGAGGAGCAGTGTTGTGGGTCTCTGTCAGCATGCTGAAACGTTTCACAGGGATCTTGATGGATCTCAGCGCAAAGAAGTCCTGCTCTGTCAACAGGTTGTTGGCCCTCTTGATGTCTGCTACCTATGATAGACAGATACATAACAAAGGAGTTGACTTTACTTACGTGTTGCAAAAAAGTAGTGAGAAGTCAAAGCTACATGCCTGGTCTGTCTGAAAGGGCTTGTCATTAGAGAGTAAGACCGGGATTAAGGTTGACTTACTGAGCAGTGGTACTGCAGGGAGAAGCTATTCAGAGTGTCCCCTTCTTTAATGTCTCGGACCAGGTGGACAATGTCGTCTGACTTCTCCCTGGAGGTGCTCCTCCGGTCCCGGCCTCGGGTGCGCAGCTCGTAGCTCTCTCCATCCTCCTCAGCAAGATCGTTCTCAGCGCTGTTCCCAAATAGGTAGGCATGTCCTCCATTGGCAGGCTGCATTGTCGTGGCTGACTGGAAACCATAGTGCTGGCTTCTCCCAGTCATTTTTCACTTCAAAGAGAGGAGCGAGACATTATTATTGAAAGCTATACAACAGCTTCAGTTACAAGTTTCAGATGCATTACCAAAGTATATTATATCAGCTTGATTTTGTAAGGTACACCTAGCTAGTTAGCCTACATTAATTTACATTCAATATAGACAAGAGCTTACATACTTCAAAACGTGCAATAGTAAATGTATCGTGCATGTGAAGCACAGAGCATTCAGTCCAACTCTTCCAGTTGAATAATCCCCATAGGGGTGATTAAAGTCCATCAGTCTTGTAGGTTTAGTCAGTGGTACTGACTGATAAGATTGATGCCTGGGAGACTGCAGTGTACTGAAGCTCCTTGTTTATATAACGTTGGCATTTGTTTCCATTTGACAATCAGAGAGGAACATAAGCTGCTGATGTGACAGCTTTTTGTCAGATAACATCTAGATAAACTTTGGCTAATGTTCAGAGGGCTAAAGCACAGAACAATGAGACATTTCACAGGACGTATAAATGTGAAGCATCCATTCTGCCTTTCCACTCACTACCAAATATGGCAGTGAGAGGAAGCCCATTGGCCGGCAGTGGGAGAAAATGGAACAAATTCTCAGTGAAACATTTAATCTCAATAGTTTTCTGTTCCCAAAACTAAAATATGTGCTGAACAGAGTGGACAAAGTTTTGTAGACTGTACCCTTTGCCAAAGTTTTTTTTATTTTTTAAATTGCGTTGTTTAGGAGTGCAAAGGCAATTTGAGTTATTGCCACTTCAAAGTAGGAGTTCCCTAACGGAAATATGCAAATGTTTAAAAGAACGAGCCAATAGGATCACGCTAGCTTGTGCTTGGTTCTGCCCACTATGACTAATTTGTTCCCATTGGAAACGACAGGCTGTGGTCTAATTTAGTTATAAAAAATCTTTGGCTAAAGTTTAAGCAGAAGTTAGCTAACTAGCTAAGTTAATAACCGTCACTACAAAATAACAATACTAAAGTAAATTCACTACCACTCATATACTGACCAAAGATAAACGCAACCATGTCAGAGACTTTGCTCATTTGGATTTCACATGACGGCACAGGTGCAGCCATGGGTGGGCATAGGCCCACCCACTAGAGAGCCAGGCCCAGTCAATTAGAATTTGTTCTTCCCTACAAAAGAGCTCTATTAAAGAAAGAAATACTCCTGAGCCTGATCCCGCAGGTGAAGAAGCCGGATTGTGGAGGGCCTGGGCTGGTGGTTGTGAGGCTGGTTGGACGTACTGCCAAATTCTCAAACTACATTGAGGCAGGTTATGGTAGAGAAATTAACATTACATTTTCTGGCAACAACTCTGGTGGACATTCCTGCAGTCAGCATGACAATTGCACGCTCCCTCTACTTGAGATATCTGTGGTGTTGTGTGACAAAACTGCACATTTTAGAGTGGCCTTTTGTCCCCAGCACAAGGTACACCTGTGTAATGATCATGCTGTTTCATCAGCTTCTTGATATCAGGTGGATAGATTATCTTGGCACTAACAGGGACGTAAACAAAGTTTGAGATAAACTTTTTGTCCGTATGGAACATTTCTGTGATATTTTATTTCAGCTCATGAAACATGGGACCAGCACTTTAAGTTACATGTTGCGTTTTTATTCAGTATTATAATGCAAATGCATAACATTTAACATTTAACGTACGTATGCATAACGTTACGGAACATGGAGGTAAACGCTAGCTAGCTCTCTGGCTAACCTTAAACTAGCTCTCTGAGAACCCAAGTGGGGTATACCCAGTTTACAGCAGTCCTCCCTAATGTCTAATAAAGTTTACCGTCTATTTGAATGGGCTATCCCATCCATATGTAAGCTAACACGTTAGCTATCTGCGGGAAAACAACTTGCTAGCTAGTTACGTACATTGTGCTCACCACACCAGTTAACTACATTAGTAAAACGCAATCAAACACTTTGTTGTCCCAACTGACTGAAGCAGCTGCCATATAGCTACGTTAGGTAGGTTTCTAGTTTGCTAGCTTTCCTGTCAAGCTAACGTAGAGCTAGCTTACCTAACATCTGTACCCTAAGTGTCTTAGCTATCTATAGTGCATTCGCGATTATTGTTGCTGGAACAAGTCCGTGTTCATTTTTTGCAAATTATAAGCGAAGAAACACCCAGACTTTACCTGAAAACATGAGCACTTTTCCGTCGACGACCTAAGCCACATCCATTCTTCCCCCGGTTTACTGGCGTTCGTTTGTTTAGCTACGCCACGTCAACAGAATACTAACGTGATGACGTCCGTGGATAGGAACTCCAATTCTTGCATTGACCATTCGATGTTGTCCCTAGTTACCAAATCCACAAAGTCATCCAATCAAATTTTATTTGTCACATACACATGTTTAGCAGATGTTAATGCGGAAGTAGCGAAATGCTTGTGCTTCTAGTTCCGACAATGCAGTAATAACCAACAAGTAATCTAGCTAACAATTCCAAAACTACTACCTTATACACATAAGTGTAAAGGGATAAAGAATATGTACATAAAGATATATGAATTGAGTGATGGTACAGAGCGGCATAGCCAAGATGCAGTAGATGGTATCGAGTACAGTATATACATATGAGATGAGATAAATAATGTAGGGTATGTAAACATTATATTAAGTAGCATTGTTTAAAGTGGCTAGTGATATATTTTACATCAATTCCCATCTATTCCCATTATTAAAGTGGCTGGAGTTGAGTCAGTGTGTTGGCAGCAGCCACTCAATGTTAGTGGTGGCTGTTTAACAGTCTGATGGCCTTGAGATAGGAGCTGTTTTTCAGTCTCTCGGTCCCAGCTTTGATGCACCTGTACTGACCTCGCCTTCTGGATGATAGCGGGGTGAACAGGCAGTGGCTCGGGTGGTTGTTGTCCTTGATGATCTGTATGGCCTTCCTGTGACATCGGGTGGTGTAGGTATCCTGGAGGGCAGGTAGTTTGCCCCCGGTGATGCGTTGTGCAGACCTCACTACCCTCTGGAGAGCCTTACGGTTGTGGGCGGAGCAGTTGCCGTACCAGGCGGTGATACAGCCTGACAGGATTTACATTACATTTAAGTCATTTAGCAGACGCTCTTATCCAGAGCGACTTACAAATTGGTGCATTCACCTTATGACATCCAGTGGAACAGCCACTTTACAATAGTGCATCTAAATCTTTTAAGGGGAGGGGGGGGGTGAGAAGGATTACTTTATCCTATCCTAGGTATTCCTTAAAGAGGTGGGGTTTCAGGTGTCTCCGGAAGGTGGTGATTGACTCCGCTGTCCTGGCGTCGTGAGGGAGTTTGTTCCACCATTGGGGGGCCAGAGCAGCGAACAGTTTTGACTGGGCTGAGCGGGAACTGTACTTCCTCAGTGGTAGGGAGGCGAGCAGGCCAGAGGTGGATGAACGCAGTGCCCTTGTTTGGGTGTAGGGCCTGATCAGAGCCTGGAGGTACTGAGGTGCCGTTCCCCTCACAGCTCCGTAGGCAAGCACCATGGTCT
Source organism: Oncorhynchus keta (assembly GCF_023373465.1). Classification (NCBI taxonomy): domain Eukaryota; kingdom Metazoa; phylum Chordata; class Actinopteri; order Salmoniformes; family Salmonidae; genus Oncorhynchus; species Oncorhynchus keta. Next base: position 2,547,762 of record NC_068445.1, on the reverse strand, counting down.
TGTAGCGGATGCGAGCTTCAACTGGAAGCCAGTGGAGAGAGCGGAGGAGCGGGGTGACGTGAGAGAACTTGGGAAGGTTGAACACCAGACGGGCTGCGGCGTTCTGGATGAGTTGTAGGGTTTAATGGCACAGGCAGGGAGCCCAGCCAACAGCGAGTTGCAGTAATCCAGACGGGAGATGACAAGTGCCTGGATTAGGACCTGCGCCGCTTCCTGTGTGAGGCAGGGTCGTACTCTGCGGATGTTGTAGAGCATGAACCTACAGGAACGGGCCACCGCCTTGATGTTAGTTGAGAACGACAGGGTGTTGTCCAGGATCACGCCAAGGTTCTTAGCGCTCTGGGAGGAGGACACAATGGAGTTGTCAACCGTGATGGCGAGATCATGGAACGGGCAGTCCTTCCCGGGAGGAAGAGCAGCTCCGTCTTGCCGAGGTTCAGCTTGAGGTGGTGATCCGTCATCCACACTGATATGTCTGCCAGACATGCAGAGATGTGATTTGCCACCTGGTCATCAGAAGGGGGAAAGGAGAAGATTAATTGTGTGTCGTCTGCATAGCAATGATAGGAGAGACCATGTGAGGTTATGACAGAGCCAAGTGACTTGGTGTATAGCGAGAATAGGAGAGGGCCTAGAACAGAGCCCTGGGGGACACCAGTGGTGAGAGCGCGTGGTGAGGAGACAGATTCTCGCTATATGCTCGAGGATGCTCTCGATTGTGCATCTGTCTTCTTAAAAAGTTATTTTAAACCTAACCCTAACCTTAACTGTAACCTAAACCACACTGATAACCTTATGCCTAACCCAAACCTCAAATTAAAAAGCACATTTTTGTTTTCATACATTTTTACGATATATCCCATTTTGAATTTGTGGCTGTGGTAACTAGTTAAAACCACTAGATGGCGCAAGTGCGGTTCCTTATCAGATGCCACGGGCTAGGCCCTATGATTGGAGGCCAATTAGTTTGGCCTCTATCATAGTAGAACCTATTGAGCGTAATTGAAAACAATTGATAGGGCTATTATTTTTGTTATAGTTATTCCTATCTATGGGATTTAAAGTGTTAGGCCTAGGCACCTACAAATTATACTTAACTATTTTTCTTCTGAAAATGAACAAGTGCAAGTGTCCACAATTGGAGAAATTTGATCATTTTGAGGTAAGGCTAATGAACGTGGTCTGCAGCAATCACATTTGAGAAGTTTCTTAGTGAACATTTCAGAATTAAATTAATAGGAAGAGACAAATTACGGTACATCTCAATCTACACATCGTTCTAACAATAAACTTGAATCCCAAACGTAATTGTCACTTTTCTTTATGGTGAACCTCGGGTCATTTTGAGCATGCACTTCTAGGCATATCGAAATAGCTGGGTGTAAGGACTACGGTTCGCTGGGTGTAAGGACTACGGTTCGCTGGGTGGAGCTGTCCGCTACTCCTGTCGAGCTCCCCGAGGCAAATGCGATTAAGATTAGCACATTTCGCCTTCCCTCGACATGCGGGGAGTCCGCATAGTAGTTTTGTTTAGACAGTAGTGAGGCTGATCGACATGGCTGCGTATGTTCTTTCTCTCAGCGAACCCTTAAGCAGTCAGATGGATTGAACAAAAAACGATTGCACTACACCGTTTTGTACACAGAGGAAATACCGTTAGTTATTTGCCATATTCCGTCACGAGTGTGACGCTTTATGTGTGGTTGTTCGCTGGGGGTACCGAGAGCTGTCAAGAGCACCCCAAGAATTGGAGTAGGCTACGAGTATCAAGATGCATTCATTGACCAATAACGTCATCTGACAGAAACTTTGGGAGATTATTGATAGGCGTTATCGATGCTATCATCAACAGTAGTGGTATTTCTATAATTTATCTTGGACTGATAGCCAGCAAGGTGTCAGGTAAGTCTGGATACATTTCAAAATTTTGTGAACAGGTGTTTGAATTAACTATACAGCAAGTTGACTAATAAAAACCTTTTTCCTGCAGGATTCTTGGCCTTATACGCGCACCTTTCATTGGGGCAATTTTATAGAATCTTGTAATGGCTCGAATTTCTCAATTTGTCACATAAGATTGTATTTGTTTTTCTTCGTGCTACGTTATGTTAGTACTCTATAGTAATCAGAAGTACCCTATGTCAGAGATAGTCCTATATGAATTTGTGCCCCTTACTGTCATCACCTGACAGCTCATGCAGAGGGATTGTCTAACACTGTAAGAAAACAATTAAAGTATTGAGCCACTACTAATTTAATGTTTAACAGTGCCAAAATCCCCTCGGAGTGGCTAATATATTTGAAAAGCCTAAATATCGATACAGTAAAATTACTAAATGAATGGCCGGGTAACCCATTGAAGAGTGAGACAAACGGTTCCATGGTTACTCTCTGGATCTTCAGTGTGGACACTGTGCTTTGTGTGTTTCCTCTCTCTTCCATTGAAATAAAACAACAATCCGCGGGGATCCGCCACACATGGTGCGCATGAGCTAGGACCCGCTCATAAAGGCCCTGTTGACTAATCTTACACTGGGGTCATTAGTAATCTTGGCTCACATTGAGTTACGCATATGCTACTGTAGAAGCTCGCATTGTGCAAGTGTGGCCATCAGTAAAATAACTGCTTTGCGCCACTTTTGCAGGGCATGTACATTTTTTACACTATGTTTTAACATTTAGAAGTGCCTGTCCGGTTTTCTATATATTTAAACATATCCACACCATCTTTAATTGATTTGACGTGATGTCATATTGGTGCGTTTAAGTCTCCTTTGTTGCTTCCTCTATGGTGCCACAGCTGAGTTAAATTCATTTTGTCAGTGGGCAGTGAACTACTTCTATATCCATTCAGCATACACCTGCTCCTTCTTTTTGGGATAATAATGCTGCTTCTCTATTAAGCCCCGTCTGTCAGTCTTTGAACAGTAATGCTTCTTTCCATAGTTAAGCAGACATTTGGAGGTTTAAGTGTCGAATCAGACTGATTTGCACTTGCAGCAAACCTAGAATGGTGTTTTCTCAACTCATTAATTTACAGCATTTGTATTAAGGGCCCAGTGCAGTCAAAATCCTGTTTTATATCATATTGTAAAACAGCTGATGAAACTAACACTGTAAAAGTGAGAGAAAAAAAGTGTTATTTAATGATAGTTGAAAATACAATCGGCAAAGCAACTTCTAATCAGCAGGTTAGCATGGGTGGGGGTTTCGGCTTTCCATGGTGACATCACCATGTGGTAAATTGATTAATAGACCAATAACAAAGACAGTTCCAAACCTCTCTGCCAATAATAGCTCGTTTTCAGCTTTCCCCTTCCCACTCAGACAACTCCCAGACAGTCCTAGCAAATTTCTTGTTTGAGAATTTTTTGTTGTTGCGAAAAGGCAGTTTTTGGCCATTTTAATGGAAATCTAATACATTAACCACATTTCCTTCCAACGATTTCATACTGATTAATTACCTGGCGCATGATAAAAAGTCTGGGCTGATGGAAACATGAAATGCAGAAACAATTTTATAAATGGCGACAGACAATTTGTTCGTTCGAGTGGGATCTCCCACGATGACTCGGGAAAGCATGCAGTTTATTAGTTTACAGATTAAATAAGGTATGATGAACTTCAGGGTGGTAAATGTGCAAGGTGTTGAGTTTGATGCTCCTTCCAAAAATATTGAGGGTCTTATTCCGGTGACATTATGATCGATGCTTGGCTGCCATTGGACAAATACAAATAATATTGCTCTTGTCCATAATAATCTCATAATGTAGGTAGCCTATGTAGGTAGCACTGTATCTGCTAGCTATAATGTAGGTAGCACTGTATCTGCTAGCTATAATGTAGGTAGCACTGTATCTGCTAGCTATAATGTAGGTAGCACTGTATCTGCTAGCTATAATGTAGGTAGCACTGTATCTGCTAGCTGTAATGTAGGTAGCACTGTATCTGCTAGCTATAATGTAGGTAGCACTGTATATAATGTAGGTAGCACTGTATCTGCTAGCTATAATGTAGGTAGCACTGTATCTGCTAGCTATAATGTAGGTAGCACTGTATCTGCTAGCTGTAATGTAGGTAGCACTGTATCTGCTAGCTATAATGTAGGTAGCACTGTATCTGCTAGCTATAATGTAGGTAGCACTGTATCTGCTAGCTATAATGTAGGTAGCACTGTATCTGCTAGCTATAATGTAGGTAGCACTGTATCTGCTAGCTATAATGTAGGTAGCACTGTATCTGCTAGCTATAATGTAGGTAGCACTGTATCTGCTAGCTATTGGCTGGAGTACATGTGCCAAGACCGGAGTGTGACCAAACCATCAGTAGAGTTGAAAATGCAATGGAAACTCATTTATTTCACTTGTATTTTTCATTCGGTACATGGTAATTTAGAGGTAAAAGTCGTTTTTATGTGCACTACGTCATCACGCATGGCCTTTTATCAGCAAAAAGTCCGTTTTGACGGAGATATCTGGTGGGAAAATGCGCAGATTTTAGAATATTCGCATCAAATTCTGTCGTAAATTCGATGGAAATCTAGCTAGTAAGGTACTTAATTGTTACCCAGAAATGATTTGATATTGGTATAAAAATGTCTGTATTTGGTATTTAAGAGTGGCAAATCCCAGTATGCTACAGTAGCCACTTTCCACCGTGTTTTGGGCAGACTTGGGTCTTATTACTTGCCCGTTGTTGCACTGAGTGTCTTTTGTTTGTTTCTTTCTTTTGTTTGTTTGCTTTTATGTCATTGCTTGGCACGACTTACGGCGCAGTCGCCTGTGTGTGAGTGTGAATGTGATTCACTGGGCGGAAGCTGTTTTACTGCCTGCCCTGCTCAGCCTCCGTGGCTTCCCCTTACTGCAGCCGCACACAAAGGGGACTGTGCCATAAACAGGCCGTGCTAATTGATAAGGTGCTAGAGTGCCTCATGGCCAGACTGAGATGGATGTCTGCTGGAGAGATGCCTCACAGGGCAAGGCGTGATGGAGCACGAGACAAAGAGACAGCCTCCCAATCAGCAGGATCACAGGGGGCCAAGGGTGATGTCCTCAACCCAACAGAGCACCCCCAATAAGAGGCGGTCAATGTTAGGAACTATCCTCTTCTGGGCGCAGTCTAGATTGATCATAGACATGGCTGTTCTTGTGGTGGGAATGGCAGTGGTGGGAGTGGGTGTCCTTTGATACCCAGCAGCAGTTACTACCTCCCTCCCGCTTTCCCTCAATCCCTCCTCACCCCTAGCATGCTGCCCCCTCCTCCTGCTTCACCAAGCAGCGTGGGTAAAGTGTCTGCATGTAGCTAGGAACCAAAGCAGGGGCAGCTGCCTCACCCATATGTCAAGAGCATCGATTTCATTATGTTTGAAAACAAATCGTTCGAAGTGGATCTCTGCACTCCTCCAGCCTTCTGATGGAGCATAGAGGGGAGGGGAAAGTGCCTCATCCTGTGGGCCCTGCCTGGGTCAGGGTGACTCCCAGACTCCCACACCCAGATGGGGCTCTCTCTGTGGGCTTCTTTACAGGGGATAAGGTAGGTCAGTGTTGTGGATCTCTCCACGTATCCCTCCTTTAAACATTTGGAAGTCTTCACACCCCTCTTGGGTTATAATACAGTGTTCTCTGCTTATTCATTGTGCTCATTTCTTATTGTAACAATACTATGTAGATAGCTCAGTGCCACAGAGCAAGGCACGGCTCTGACTTATGCTAAGTGTGTGGGAAAATGGGATAGAGATTAGTTCCAGTCTGGTTTTGTTTTCCACACCTTGAGAGTGTAAATAGTGGGGTTCCAACCTCAGAGCTCTTTCCCACCACTTTGGGGCCTCGGCTAAAACAAAGCACCCACGCATGCCATTGGGCTGCACACAGTCACTCAATTCAGCCAGCTCAGCCCAGCCCAGTTCACAAAGACACAGGAGCCACAGCACAGTAGCAGCGCAGTGGGGATATGACTGGGGTTACGCAGTTCAGCTGGGTGCTGCTATGGGAGAGAGGCTGGGAGGCCAAGAACATGCTCAGAGAGAATACATAAATGGCATTAATTCCCTCCTGGTTTTGAGCATATAATGGGCAGTTTAGATCATTAGAGATAAGTTCTACTCTTATAACATGACAATCAACTCTCAGGCTAATAAGCTAATGGTGATGGAATGTTGCAGGTTGTACTGTGTCTGTGCTGGTTGGTGGCGGGATGCTCCTTGATTCCGTGATTTTTGGTCAATGTTGAAAAGCACAGCTGTGGAAAGGCAGCATAATTAGGGCTCTGATTCCAAAAAGGAGACATGAAGAGACTTTGAATGTGTCGTGGGGTGAAGCACGCGCATACACACACAGACAGACAAAGACACCACACACAGACACAAAACGCACACTTTTTCCCTTGTTTCGTTTGTTAACTTCTTAAACGGAGTGGAATATTTGAATAAATGGCGGTAGCTAAGGAGGGACAGAAGAAAAGGATCACTACCTTGCGAAAAGAAATTGAAGCTATCTTGGTTTTTAGCGCTGCTGTGGTCAGTTAATAGGCGGGTAATTGAGTGTCCTTATGCTCAAACGTAAGAGAGATGACGAGAGAAGAAACCTGTGTTAGGTGATGTCATCACCACATGTTTTAAGTTGCAGTAAAAGTCTAAAGCTATTGCCATCATGTTGATGGAATAACAGTGAGTCGCTTCTCCTCGACTTTGTCAGATAAGTGACGGATTCTAATTTATCCACTGTTGAAGTGCTTATAGACTGTGTTCGGAGTACTTTTGTCAGATCAAGCTAACCAGTAAGACAGTGTCATGTTTTAGTAGCAGTTTACTCTGGAGCAGAGGGACAGGAAAGTGGCGGGACACATCGTGAGCCCTTGGAGAGGTCCAACAATCCTGAGGTCTCTTTATTATTTTACCTGACGGACCGCAATTGTTATGCAATGGTTTCTGATGTGAGAATCGTTTCGTTCACTACAGCCAACTCTTGGCCCAGACCTTCCTCTAAACTCAAATCATTCCCTACACACACACACACACACACACACACACACACACACATTGTTCTGTATTGTACTCTGTAGGGCCAAAGAAGAGCCCCCCTACAGTTGTCTTGCATCCCATTTTCCTGGGGCATTGAACTTGAACTTCGACCCTCTCTGATGTTCTTAAAGCCGCCTCAGAGACTTAGCACCCTGCTGGGCCATGCGATGCATCACCAACTTGTCCACTCTCACTGAGGTCCATAGCTGCTATTTACCTCAGCTTCAACAAAGGACTGTCAATAATGACTGAATTTACTATGCCACAAACCTATAAATCATTTTAAAACATTTTGCAGTTGCTACACTATCTCTATAATATGAACATTGAACGTAAGATATACAAAGCAGCACTTCTGTCAGCTAGATATTCCCTAGCCATTAAAAGCCTTCATTTGATTGCTCTCTGTCTGCTGTTTAGTGCTCCTGTTCTGTAGGATTTACTCACTCCCGCGGGTCATACCTCTTACCCTTGTTAGAGGGGGAGCCACGTTTCCTCTCCTAATTTACAGGGGTCGGTTGGAGAGTCACACACAGACTCCCATTGGAGGTCACAAACAGATCACGCTCCCCAGATCTCACCCTCATTAGACCCACCCCAACCCTTCTCTACACCCCAGACCCCACCCCATTCTCCTGCATTAGTTACCCCGATGAGTGCCTTGGTCAGGGGATATAGACAGGCTGGATGAAAGCACTGCTGGCAGTATGTAGCCTGTGTATGCATGCATGTGTGTGTGTGCTCTTTTTATTTCACCTTTATTTTGACAGGGATTCATGCTGAGACCAAGGTCTCTTTTACAGATGAGCCCTGTATAAACATCAATACACATTATTATATACTATACACATCAATATACACATCAATACACATTATTATATACTATACACATCAATATACACATCAATACACAAAACATAATAATAGAAAACAAACACATTCTTCAGTAAAAGAAAAGGGTCCTCAATCAGCCTTTTGAATTGCTCGAGATCAGGGTTAGGCAACTAGATTCAGCCACGGGGCGATTTTTGTCAGAGCGGATGGTTGGGGCGCCGGAACATTAAGGATAATAATTTATACACTGCAAATTGATCACAGTTAAGCCCAAAACGAGATTGTAATTGACCTTAACAATCATGTCATGCCTTGATTACATTGAGAAACGTCTCTTTTTTTTTTTTCATTTGTGGGAACGCTTTTCTACTAAAAAAAGTTTTTAAAAAGACAACGTTTGTGTGTGGCTTATACAGAGGAGCATTCCATTTTTGTATATTTTTTTTAAACTAATTAATCTCTCTGTGTGTGTGTGTGTGTGTGTGTGTGTGTGTGTGTGTGTGTGTGTGTGGTTTATAAACGGGAGCATTCCATATGTTGTTGCCAGTCAAGAAAAGAAGCAGGCCAATTTGCAACACCCTCTTTCTCTTTCATGTTCTTTCTCTTGACTAAGTGTCTCTGGCTCCTTTCTACCAACCAGGCACCTCCACATTGTGGTTTTGCCATGCTGCAGGAAGGACTTAAGTAGAGCGTTGGAATAGATATCTGGTGTGTTTGTTGTTCGAGACCATTTAGAGTGGGAGGTGTGTTGATCCTTATTCTCAGTCATTTCATTTGGAGATTAGGCTAGAGCACCATCTCATCTCCATCTTTTCTTTAGAGGTCCACAGGAGAAAACTGACTGGTTGTTGTGGCCCCCAGAGAGGAGCTGTGACAGGAGATGATCAGTTCATGTGTGCATCCTAAAGGGCTCCCTGTTCCTTTATATAGTGCACTGTTGACCAGGGCTTGTGTTCCTTACTATGTGTTGCAATGCTGAGAAAATGGATAAGAAGTTATTATTTGGGATTTATGCCTTTATACACCTTAGCCACTAAGATGTGTAAAGGACTGAGAATAAAGACCAACACACCTCCCACTCTAAATGTTCTCAAACGACAAACGACACCAGATCTCTATTCCAACGCTCTACATAAGTACACGATATGCTGTCATTGATAACCTTTATCAGTTTGTGGACTAGGAAGTGTCACCGTATCTACGGTGCTTGAAGACAGACAGTTCCCATTCGATGAATTGACGATCGTATCAAAGTGGGGTCCTGAATGGTTTGCTTGCTTATGCTTACTGTCTTCAATGATAATCTGATCAGCATGCAAAGTCCCCATACGAATCACGGAGCAGGTGTTCGCAGTAAACAGAACCCAGGTTGTGTAGTGACTCACCACATGATGGGGAGAGAGAGGGAGAGAGAGAGAACCTGTGTGGCCTGTGAAGTGCCAGGGAAGGATCACTGAGACTTAATGACCAGCTTGTTAGTGGAAGTGCGGTATATAGGCTGTGCATTGGCTGTACCGCTGCTCGGGACCGGCCACACTTGATCAGGGATTTACTGAAGCCACAATTCTGCCATCTGTCCCCAGTCTGCCAAGAGCAGCCCAGTGGAGAGGCTTGGAGAGGAACGAGGTTCCCACATTGCCCATACTGAAGGGGGTGCGGGAGAGCAGAGAGAGGGAGAGAGAGAGAAAGACACAGAGAGAAGAGGACTATCTGTCTGAATGGGGTTTGTACTCGGCTGGGTGGGAGGGGGTGTCCTGCATGCAAAAAAGGAGAGAGACAAAGAAAAGAGAGGGGGGGGAAAAAACAACGCAAAAAGAAAAGAAAAGAACAGGCACAACAGAAGCCTGCTGAAGAACTGTGCGTTGGTCAGTGAATTGTGATGTCCCGCTCCCGCCCTGACAACAGCCACCCCTCTGGGTCCCGTCTCTGTTGTGGACATCTATGAAAGGCAATTAGCATTTCATCCAGGCCTCACTGGTTACATGCGATGAAGTAATACTCTGTCTAATTTGGCCCTTTTGGTCCCGGTTCTGTAGCGAGCTCGTCCTTGTTTAATCCCCTGAAAGTGCATTTCTGTCTAGCTCAATCATTGTGTGTGTTGTACAGGCTAATCAGTCAGAAGAGAGAGCCAGCTCCAGGGCGCTCGGAGCACTCAATGGAACTCGCTTGTTTTGTCTGGGATTCTACCCACTTTTCTCAAAGAAAAAAAAAAAATCTTTGTGTTTTTGGTTTGCGAGGATGTGAGATGCAGTTGGCGCAATTTGAGAGCAGCCAACCGCAGCCGTGGGGACGGGACAATACCTCTGTTAGACGTTCTATTTTTTTCCTGTCCACAGTATGAATGCATCAGTGATTGGCATCATCTCCACAAGAGGAAAATAATTTGCTCTTAAAAACGTATCTGTCAATGTGCTTGATGACCTGGAATTGTATTATATTTTTAGTTGCATTGTATATCGTTGTCATTTTAATTTCTGTTACTTCCCTTGCCTACCAGTGTATCAGTGTTTTGCTACTTGTCGTGCTTTATGTTTTTTTGCGGACCCCAGGAAGAGTAGCTGCTGCTTCTGCAAAAAACGCATGTGGATCCAAATCAACTTGACTGCTCCCTAAGATGGAATGATATCCTTTTTCTCCCACTCATACCTCTCTGCATCCCTCAAAAACGTATTTCCAAAACACTATTTTGTCTGCTTGTAGGGCTAATGCTAGGTTCTCTGTGTTTCCCCCCCCAAAATAAATAGAAGTGCATTTCCAGAATAGCTCTCTAAATTAGTGTCTAGCCAACAATACGCTGTGGTTTACTGAATTTTCGTCAGATTTAATGATGCACCTTTTAGCCAAAGTCACTTATTACATTTCTTAATTCTCCCAAACTCTGGATGTTGAGAACTTTCACTGATCTAAAAATACTGAAGGAGAAACTATATGTGAAATTGCAATTATGGCTTTGTGAGCTGACCATATATGGCAGCTCTTCATGGCCAGAGATGAGGAATGGCATGGAGGGTGGTTTCTGAGGTAGCCTAACACATGGGGGTGGCATAATTCATGTATGGTTTTCTCAAATAGAAAACTACCAACAAACACAGAGGATACATTCTGGTTTGGGCAACGACGCCAAGTTACAGAAATTAAGACAGCCTTTAAAAAAAATTGGTAGTAAAGGCCTACCAGGGCCAAGCTAGATTGGTTGAGACTCAAGCCTTTTTTATAGCTGGTTCTAACACGCAGCCTTTGTCCATGTTTTTAGACATTTTTGAAACATTATTGAAAATGAAATACAGAAATATCTCGTATTCACAAAGTTGACTCAAAGGTGAGTCAATACATATTAGACTCACCTTTGGCAGTGATTACAGCTGTGTGTCTTTCTGGGTATGTCTCTCTTAGAGCTTTGCACACCTGGATTGGACAATATTTGCACATTCAAATTAATTCTTCAAGCTCTGTGAAGTTGGTCGTTGATCATTGTTAGACAGCTATTTCCAAGTCTTGCCATAGATTTTCAAGTCGATTTTAAGTCAAAACTGTAACTAGGCCACTCAAGAACATTTAATGGCGTCTTGGTAAGCGACTCCAGTGTAGACTTGGCCTTGTGTTTAAGGTTATTGTCCTGCTGAAAGGTGAATTAATCTCCCAGTGTCTGGTGGAAAGCAGACTGGAACAGGTTTTCCTCTAGGATTTTGCATGTGCTTAGCTCCATTCTGTTTATTTTTTATCCTGGAAAAACTCTATAGTCTTTACGATGACAAGCACACCCATAAGATGATGCAGCCACCACTATCCTTGAAAATATGGCGAGTGGCGTATTGGATTTGCCTCAACAAAATTGCTTTGAAATGGAATAATTAATCAGTTGCACCACTGAATGTATTCAACCGAAATGTCTCTTCCGCATTTAACTCAACCCCTCTGAGTCAGAGAGATGCCTTAATCGACATCATCAGTTAGCTCCCTTGCTCAAGGAGAGAACGGCAGATCTTTCCTCCTTGCCGTCTCGAACTGGCAACCTTTCGGTTATTGGGCCAACGCTCTTAACTGCTAGGCTACCTGCCGCCCTGCCATACTGTTGCCACATTTTTTTTGCAGAACTACTTTTGTGCCTTGTTACAAACAGGATGCATGTTTTGGAATATTTGTATTCTGTTCAGGCTTCCTTCTTTTCACTCTGTCATTTAGGTTAGTATTGTGGAGTAACAACAATGTTGTTGATCCGTCTTCCGTTGTGAAAACTTGAGCGTGAAGCTCATTAAACTCTGTAACTGTTTTAAAGTTACCATTGGTGAAATTCCTGACCGGTTTCCTTCCTCTCCTGCAACTGAGTTAGTGAAGGACGCCTGTATCTTTATAGTGACTGGGTGTATTGGTACGCCATCCAAAGGGTAATCGATAACTTCACCATGCTCAAAGGGATATTCAATGTCTGCTTTTTTTATTTGTACCCATCTACCAATATGTGCTCTTCGTTGCAAGGCATTGGAAAACCTCCCTGGTCTTTGTTGTTGAACCTGAGTTTGAAATTCAATGCTCGACTGAGGGACCTTACTGATGATTGTGTATGTGGGGTACAGAGATGAGATTGTCATTTAAAAAATCATGTTAAACACAATTATTGCACACACTATGAGTCCATGCAACTTATTATGTGACTTGTTAAGCACATTTTTGCTCCTGAACTTATTTAGACTTGCCATAACAAAGGGTTTGAATACTTGTTGACTCAAGACATTTCAGCGTTAAATTCCACTTTGACATTATGGGGTATTGTGTGTAGGCCAGTGACACAAAATCTCAATGTAACCATTTTAAATTCATGCTGTAACACAACAGAATGTTGAAACCACTGTTTGTAGTGACACTTTGGGATGTATGAAGTGTACTGCCTACCACTCCCAGTGTGGCCTGTCTCACCCAGATCAATGGAAAGACACCCCCCTGTCACAGAAACTGTGGTCTACTAGAGTTACTGACAGGCACTTCCAATGTGGCCCGGCTGACTCCAGATCAGGAAACAGAACTTGATGATGAATGAAATCCCACAGCCGCCCCATGTTTAAATCCCGAGGATCTGTGGGAACATAAACTTCTAGACACAACCACAGGCTCATACGTGGGAGGACTTTTTAGAACTAGGGAAACCTAAGGGCTGGGAAAGCCCATCATAAAGACTATGAAGTCTCAAGACTGGGTTTTAAAACATTGGCTTGGCATTTGCATTGGCATGCGATTTGAAAAAGCTTGGATAGAAGATAGCACGGTATGTATGTTAAAATTAATTTCTCATTGGTACTATTAGCATTTATAATCACACTGATCCAGTGATTGGCGCACATTGACGGAGTCCTCTGTGTAAGTGTGTTTCTGTTGTAGGAGTCTTTTTTTAGAAGGGAGTAGTCAGCATCAGACAGTATGTCTATTATTTGGCTACACTCAGCTCCGTGCTCACGTGATCAACCAGAAACACCCATACAGAAGCCTAATATATTGACATATATTTCAAATACATACAGTACCAGTCAAAATTTTGGACACAGCTACTCATTCAAGGGTTTTTCTTTATTTTTAGTATTTTCTACATTGTGGAATAATAGTGAAGACATCGAAACCAAGAAATAACACATTATGTAGTAACTAAACAAGTGTTAAACAAATCTAAATATATTTGAGATTTGAGATTCTTTCCAACAGTCTTGAAGGAGTTCCCACATATGCTGTGCACTGTTGGCAACTTTTCCTTCACTCTGCAGTCCAACTCATCCCAAACAATCTCAATTCTGTTGTGGTCGGGTGATTGTGGAGGCCAGGTCATAAAATTTGGACTCATCAGACCAAAGGACAGATTTCCACCGGTCTAATGTCCATTGCTCGTGTTTCTTGGCCCAAGCAAGTCTCTTCTTATTATTGGTGTCCTTTAGTAGTGATTTCTTTGCAGCAATTGGATCTTGAAGGCCTGATTCACGCAGTGTCATCTGAACAGTTGATGTTGAGATGTGTTATTGTTACTGTTAATTGAACTCTGTGAAGCATTTATTTGGGCAGCAATCTACTCTATCCTCTGCAGCAGAGGTAACTCTGGGACTTCCTTTCCTTGTGCGGTCCTCATGAGAGCCAGTTTCATCCTAGTGCTTGATGGTTTTTGCAACTGCGCTTGAAAAAATGTTCAAAGTTCTTGAAATGTTCCACATTGAATGATCTTCATGTCTTAAAGTAATGATGGACTGTCGTTTCGCTCTGATTATTTGAGCTGTTCTTGCCATAATATGGACTTGGCCTTTTAGCAAATAGGGCTATCTTCTGTATACCACCCCATCTTGTCACAACACAACTGATTGGCTTAAACGCATTAAGAAGGAAAGAAATTCCGAAAAGGGTTAGGCACACCTGTTAATTGAAATGTATTCCAGGTGACTACCTCATGAAGCTGGTTGAGAGAATGCCAAGTGTCTGCTAAGCTGTCATCAAGGCAGTGTTTAAATGAGTAGGTTGAATGAGTAGGTGTGTCCAAACTTTTGACTGGTACTGCATGTATTTTAAAAATTGGGGAGCCAGGCCCAGCCAATCAGAATGTGGTTTTCCACCTTCTGCTGCTCTTCTCCTTCATCTGAAGAAAAAAAAAATTGCACCGTCTGCTCTGTACGTTGGAAGTGGGCTGGGGGCCTGGCTCGGAAACATTTTCAATTGTGATTGACAGTTCAGAAGAAATATGTTCTAGGCTCATGTGTCTCTTTTCAAAATCAACATAGCTAATCTTATTATGTTTCATAAGTGGTGGGTAGCCTCAATAGCTGCATCATTTTTTTTTTCAAATTTTGCACGCAAACCCCACCTTGTGAATCTAACGCCAACGTCCTGTATCAGAGGTCAATAGACTCAACATTACAATTCAGCATGATACATGTGGTGCAAAAATAGATGTAAATATCAGATATTTAAACATATATTTACATACATATTCTATGATGTGGTCAAGTTATATATATTTCATGAATATATATTATTTTACCCCTTCTTGTCCCCTCGCTGCAACCTCCGTACGGAATCGGGAGAGGAGAAGGTCGAGAGCCACGTGTCCTCCAAAACACCACCCCGCCAAGCCGCACTGCTTATTGATACACTGCTCACTTAACCCTGAAGCCAGCCGCACCAATTTGTCAGAGGAAACACCGTACGGCTGGCGACCGAAGTCAGCGTGCATGTGCCCGGCCAGCCTCAAGGAGTTGCTAGAGCGCGATGGGACAAGGACATCCCGGGCCGGCCAAACCCTCCCCTAACCCAGACGACGCTGGGCCAATTGTGCGCCGCCTCATGGGTCTCCCGGTCACGGCTGGCTGCAACACAGCCTGAGATCAAACCCAGGTCTGTGGTGACGCTTCTAGCACTGCGATGCAGTGCCTTAGATCGCTACACCGCTCAGGAGGCCTCATAAATATATTCTTGACATGTGTCAATATATTTTGAATTCCCCCGCATACTGTATTATGTACATGTATTATAATACATGAGTTTTCCGTTTGGGACTACACTTGGCGTCCTCAGCGAAGCCAGTGACATTTTTCTTGTGTGGCCACACATACAGTGCATTCAGAAAGTACTGTATTCAGACCTCTTGACTTTTTCCACATATTGTTACGTTACCGCCTTATTCTAAAATATGTATATTTTTTAAATCCTCATCAATCTACACACAAAACACCATAATGACAAAGCGAAAACAGGATTTTAGAATTTTTTACAAAAACAATCATTTTACATAAGTATTCAGAACCTTTGCTACGAGTCTCGACATTGAGCTCAGGTGAATCCTGTTTCCATTGACCATCCTTGAGATGTTTCTACAACTTGATTGGAGTCCACCTGTGGTAAATTCAATTGATTGGACATGATTTGGAAAGGCACACGCCTGTCTATATAAGATCCTACAGTTGACAGTGCATGTCAGAGTATGCATGACGTTGAAGGAATTGTCCATTGAGCTCCGAGACAGGATTGTGTCGAGGCACAGATCTGGGGAAGGGTATCAAAATGTTTCTGCAGCATTGAAGGTTCCCAGGAAACCAGTGGCCTCCATCATTCTTAAATGGAAGAAACCTCAAGACTCTTCCTAGAGCTGGCCGCCTGGAAAAACAATTGGGGGAGAAGGGCCTTGGTCAGGGAGGTGACCAAGACCCAATGGTCACTCTGACAGAGCTCTAGAGTTCCTCTGTGGAAATGGGAGAACCTTCCAGGAGGACAACCATCTCTGCAGCACTCCACCAATCAGGCCTTTATGTAGTGGCCAGACAGAAACTGGTCTGATGAAACCAATATTGAACTCTTTGGCCTGAATGCCAAGCGTCACGTCTGGAGGAAACCTACGGTGAAGCATGGTGGTGGCAACATCATGCTGTGAGGATGTTTTTCAGCGGCAAGGACTGGGAGACTAGTCAGGATCGAGGGAAAGATGAACAATGCAAAGTACCAAAAGGAGAACGACCCTAAGCATACAGCCAAGACAACGCAGGATTGGCTTGGGGACAAGTCTCTGAATGCCCTTGATTGGCCCAGCCAGAGCCCGGACTTGAACCTTGATCGATCATCTCTGGAGAGACCTGAAAATAGTTATGCAGTGACACACCAAGAAGCCTCGAGGCTGTAATCGCTGCCAACGGTGCTTCAACAAAGTAGTGAGTAAAGGGTCTGAATACTCATGTAAATTTGATACTTCAGCTTTTATTTTGAGATTTTCGCAAAAATGCACTGTACACACACTCACACCCAGACACAGACACGCACACATGCACAAACACACTCTAAACTGAGAACATTTGTAACGCCCTCTATCTTATGTTCAGAACCTTTGATTGTGCATTCATTGGTTTCACACACCTTTCACCCCTGAGTCATTCATGCAAAGTCAAAGTTTTCCGTGACATATCATACGTCACCAAGTCATCAGATAATGACAGGTTCCTCATTTATTCATTTTAACTACCATCTAATCCAATAGCAAAAAATACAAGATCAACATTTATTTTTTGAAGTGCTGAATGGAACGAATAGTAGATGGTAAATATGATTTTCCATACAGTATTTGACTATAACTTGACATGCACAATTAAATCAAATGTGTATCCAATGGTATGTTATGAGCATGTTGAGAAATATGTCCGTCTTACAGTATCAGTCTCACAAATTATTATAAATAGGCGTATTGTAAAGCAGTTGTCTACTGTTGTATGCCATTTCTGTCCAGTGCAGAATTGTAAATTGACATTTTCTACGTGACTTACATATATATATATTTTTTTAGGCTCTTATCCAGGACGACTTATATTAATGCATTCATCTTCAGATAGCTTTGTGATAGGTTGTCTCACCATCATTGTAAGTACATTCTCCCTCAACAAAGTCATTATCAGCAAAGTCAGTGCTAGTAGGAAAAGAAGAGTGCATTTTGGGGGGAGTGGGGACATCACCAGGAAGTAAATTAGTTAATAGACCAGAGAGAAAGAGAGTTCCAAACCTCTCTGTCAATAACAGCTAGTTAACAGTTTTCCCCTCCCCACTCAGACCACTCCCAGACAGTCCTAGCAAAATTATTGCTTTAGCCGTGGTATATTGGCCATATACTGTAGCAGCAGTTAGTTGATAGTTCTATGTTGCTATGTCTGTATGCTACGTCTTGCTTGTCCTATGTTGCTCTGTCTGTATGCTATGTTTTGCTTGTCCTATGTTGCTATTGTCTATATTGTAATTGTTTTAAATAACCTGCCCAGGGACTGCGGTTGAAAATTAGCCGGCTGGCTAGAACCGGAACTTTTACTGAAACGTTGATTAATGTGCACTGTCCCTGTAAAAAGAAAATAAACTCAATAAACTCAACTCAGCACCACCCCCCGGGGTGCATTATTGCTATTATAAACTGGTTGCCAACATAATTACAACAGTAAAAATACATGTTTTGTCATACCTGTGGTATACGGTCTGATATACCATGGCTTTCAGCCAATCAGCATTCTGGGTTCGAACCACCCAGTTTTATACCATGGAATTGTTCAGCACTCCTTTATGATAGGCTTAAAGGGCATTCTAGAGCATGCATTATTTCCCTATAATGCACAGCATTTCAGCATTTTGGCTATAGTTAATTTTTACATGTTTTGTTCGAGCTGCTTTTGAAAGCACAAGCCGAATTGAAAACAGTATTGGTATTGTTGAATTCTATTTTCATAATAGCAAGCTAGGACTGATGGTTTGGTTAGCTAAACTAACAAGTCTGTATGGTTGGTTACCATGGCAACTACTGTAGCTATCTAGTAAACTTGCTAGCTACTTCAGGGGACGTTGAAGACATTTCTACCTGCAAATGAACACATTTCTAGTGGTCAAATGGGTTCAATTATAGCCATGATGTAAAAGGGATCATCAACTCGTGGCTCTATGCATTCTCTAGAAAATACTGCAACTCTGCTAGTATGTTGTGTAACACACCTTCCACGCCGTTCATTATTTCCCATAGATCGCATAACCCCTCATTGATTATCCCTGACATAGGCCTAAACAACCCAGATATTTCAGCAGTGGCTTTTTCACTGCACTACTACATTTCCAAGAGGTAGCACACAGTGACTCTTTCCACTTTTGGCCGATGGAGGATGTATGTTTTACAGCCAAATGATTTGGTTTTACATTCCAACATAATTTAATGTCAAATTGATACATTTATTATGTAAAAATATAGAAATATACAGTGTTCAGCAGTTATCAAATTATATTTAACAAGGCACGATATCAATTTTGGTTCAGTAGTTTTGAGCAGTTTGATTAAGTGATAGTTAATTGTCTTGCTGACAAATGGCAAGAAAATCATATCAAAAGTCAAGTGAATTTGAATTATTGAATTTTAAAAAAAGCATAGATTGAATAGGTGTCCATATTGTTGGTGCAATGAACAAGTGACTGTGAATGTGTTTGTTGTACTCACTCAGCCAATTGAAAACGTGCTTAGAGTTTTGAAACATGAGCCATTTTGATGATCTGTTTAGATGTTTGTGATAAGCATTGTGAAACGCCACGCACTTCTGAACTTTGCACCAAAGCGATTGGAAGAACTGTAAGATTACAGAGCAGGCCTGGCTCCCGGAAGGAGAAACCCTAGAGGCGAGCCCAGGCTGACCTCAGGAGTAGCCAGGTAACCCAACACCTCGTCACATCAGCTCCACACAGGATCCAATGTAATCGCCCCCAAGTCTCAGTTACTATGGGCAGGTCGGCCCTGTCAAACTTGTTGCCAAGTTGCTGACAGGTGACGGGGTCAAAACACCACTGGCCACCTCTGTCATCGCCCTGGCAGCTGAGGGAGAGCAGTTGTCTAATGACTAGCTATCCATCACAAAGAAAGTGGTGCTAATGCTAAACGGCACAGTGTCTCCGAGCTATAGTATGTTCTCTACTCCACTGGCTTTGATCTGTTAAGCTCCTGAAATGAGAGGCGTGCTTATTCGCCGTCCTGAATGAAGCTACATGCCTAACACTACGAAACTTTACTGGCAAGCGTGTGTGGTGCTTTTGCAAAGGGGCAGGAATTCCAAACCGACTGCATAGTGAGAATGTTATAGAAGATGCTTCGTAAGTAACAGGTATACACTAACAGTGAAATGCTTATTTACAGGTCATTTTCCAACAATGCAGGGTTAAAGATAAAGATCTATAAAGAAATAATATAAATAGTGACATGAGGTATAAATACACAGTGAATGACAATAATTATGAATAATGAGTAAAATAACATGGCTATATTACAAGGAGTACCAGAACTGAGACGATGTGCAGGGGTACGAGATAATTGAGGTACAGTATGTACATATAATTAGGGGTAAAGTGACTAGGCAACAGGATAGATAATATACAGTAGCAGCAGCATATGTAATGAGTAGGAAAGTGTGTGTGTGTGGCATCAGTATGCATGTGTTATGTGTGTGTGTGTTGGGGTGTAAGTATGTGTGAGTGTGTGTGCATAGAGTCAGTGCAAGAGAGTTATTGCAATTCAGGTAGTCCGGGTAGCCATTTGAGGAGCTATTTAGCCGTCTTGTTTGGCTAGGGTAAGCCGTCATTGTAAATAAGAATTTGTTCTTAACTGACTTGCCTAGTTAAATAAAGGTTAAATACAACAAAAAAATGAAAATAGATCCTGAATGGCAGAGATCCTGAATGGCAGAGAGTTAAGCCACAGTAGTATACTGGGCCGTACTCACCACTAGGGCTGTTACGGTGACTGTATTACTGCCACAACGGGGTTCATGTGTCATGATGACAGTCAAACTCCACGTGACCTTTTAGTCACAGTAACTAGGCTTCTCCAAGCTCTGATGCTACTGATGGTCATTAGTAGCCTACCAAACTTGCTAACTGCCTGGTACTCAGCACTCTATTGTCCCTCTAATCACTGACATCAATACAAATGAAATCGCTAATCTAATCAAACACTTCATGAGAGCCCATGAGCTAATGTTGCTCAACATTTCTATAGGCTATGTAATTGCACGAGAAAACAGAGTGATGGCCTCTATTAAAAAGAGGAGGATCCCATCAGCTTTCTAGAAGCTAGGCCTACTATATTTATTTTTCAACTTTCCTAATATTAAACACATTGCTTCTGTTTACAACAGGATGGCATGAAAATGAACCATGTGAATAGTGTCCTCCATTTGCTATTTAAGTGCATAGATTACATTTTTCCCCTGCCCCTGTTTCGAGACAGGTCCATTCTAAATCAAAACAATTTCACACATATATTATTTAGTATATGTAAAGACAAGATAAAATCAAGAGCAGACTGATGGGTGACAATATTATCCTATCACTTGTGAATTATATATTTTCCGCCGGGAAATTCTAGGCATTATCAAGTGCTTGTCAAATTGTAAATGAGAGAATGATGACGTGTGTAAAGCCTGCTCAAAGATGCAGAGCTCATGACTTTCATGCAACTTTTTTCAAATCATCATTAGAGTCGCATCATGCAGCCTTAGAATTGATTAAAAATCAAAAACATATAGCCCAACGTTTGCAGAACAACTAGAGTTACATAAATATCTTAACTATTTTTTACAGCTCAACACAGAATAACTGTGTGTGCGCACTCCCTCAAGGTCTTTGGAGAAAATATAATATAATAATTATATTTTATTCAGATATGTTCAATTGTCTTCTTCACACTATTAAATAATGCAATTCTAAGCAAATTTTTCTGCTAAATGAACTAGTGTAGCCCACAGCCATATGGCATAGATAGATCGGGCCTAATATCAGGACAACTCAGAGTATGCTATTCTGCTCATCTGAAACATACTACATTTTCTTCATATCATGTTTCTTTAGACCTGTCTACAGTAAGTAATGGATTTATGGTGATGGATTTATTTGACTTCTTAAAATGTAGATGTTCCAACGGTCTGCATCTAGTGGCTGTGCGTGGAAGCCAGGAGATGTTAAATGTGTTTGTTAATTAACAGTCGATTACCGTGAGACTGGCAGTTATTTGCTAGACAATCACCGGCTGACATGACTGCCACAGCCCTACTCACCACCCTCTGTGGTGTCTTGTGGTTGGATGCCTTGCTGTTGCTGTACCAATCGGTGAAGCAGCCAGTCAAGATGCTCTCAATGGTGCAGCTGTAGGGCCTGAGGACCCTTGCCAAATCGTTTCAGCCTCCCGAGAGGGAAGAGGCGTTGTCGTGCCCTCTTCACAATTGTGTGGGTGTGTGTGGACCATGTTAATTCCTTAGTGATGTGGACACTGAGGAACTCGAAGCTCTCGACCCGCTCCACTATAGCCCCGTCGATGTGGACGAAGGTGTGCTCGGCCCTGCGTTTCCTGTAGTCCACGATCAGCTCCTTTCTCTTGCTGATGTTGAGGGAGAGGTTGTTTTCCTGGCACCACACTGCCAGGTCTCTGACCTCTGTATAGGCTGCCTCATCGTCGTCGGTGATCAGTCCTACCAACGTCATGTCGTCAGCAAACTGGGTGACGGTGTTGGAGCTGGTGGTCAGCATGGCGGATGTGTTGTTGCCAGGGTCCGGAGTTAGCGGATCATACAGAGCCAACTCGTTCAAGTAGTAATTTTCATCCAAATTGAGGCTAGAGGATATTTTTTGATTCCAGCTTTAAGATTTAGCTGAATATGCAGTCTAATAACAGTAAATGCAACTTGATTTGATATGAATTTTGATCTTATCAAATAAATCAAATCCAATGTGTTTCTACTTTGCAGGCTACATTGTCTATCCAGACTGTGTGTCAACTCTTCAGGGGTCTGTTGTGAGGTTGGCATTGAGACAGCCAGGTCCCCAGTGTCCTGGCCTCTACCCTCCCCTCTCTCTCTCTATCTGGCTGATGGACAGATCTGGTACTGTGTGTATGGTGCCACTTCAATCTGTGCTCCACTGGCCTGGCCTTTTACCCTGCTGTCTGCAGTCTCTGGCCTCTGAGGCCTTTGACGCTCCCAGGAGGACGTATGTCCCGTGGTGGTACTGGCAGAAGTGTTTGGAGTTGGACTCTTCAGAGCCTTATCAATGTCAGGAGGCTCAGCCAGGCTTTCCACACTGCCTTGTGCTCTGACAGACAGGCCCTGCATGGCCCAGGAGCCCCAGTGTCAGAGTTGGCAGTGGAGGCAGCGTCAGGACAAAGACTGGTGCTCTGCACATAACCAGGCTGAGGCAACACGCCCAGCATCTCCCCAGCATCACACCTTTGGTTTTTGGGTCAGTGGACGTGTGGTTTTGCGGAGCGACTAAAAGCAATCTTTCTCACTCTCCGAATTTCATCAAGTTTGCATTTGTTTGCCATCCATTTAAAATAATACGAGGGGGTGCTGTTTATAAATGCCGAGAGATAAAGAGTGAATGTAAGGGGAAGGATTAAGAGTGAGAGAGAAACACTGTATGCCAGAGGATATGAGTGATAGGGAGGTAACAGCGGTGTTGGTGTTAGTGGGCATCTGTGTAGCAATGAAGTGATACAGCGAGAGTGGGCCCACGGGGTGATAGAGAGAGCGAGAGAGAGAGAGTCGCTCTGAGTGTGATGTGATCTCTGTCAGTGGGGCAGGAAGTTCCCATCCCCAGGGGAGACAGCAGGCAGAATAACAGGCTTTACTCCCCCACTGTCCCCTCTTTGTCCCGGCTCCCTCTGCCTCCCCTGCCCTGCCCCGCTACTCATCAGCTCTTAATCCACTTTTGATAGCTTTCACAGCACCCTGTCCACCACAGGCATACACCCAGGCACGCAAATGCATGTAACCTCTCTCCACCTCTCTCTCTCTCTCTCTCTCTCTCTCTCTCTCTCTCTCTCTCTCTCTCTCTCTCTGAGAGAGAAACGTAAAGACATAATAATATATTTTGAATATCTGTTTATTTTATATCTGTTTATTTTATGGTTTGTTGATTTGTATTATTTTTTGCTTATCATAGTGTGCAAAGTAGAATTTTAAATCTAAGTCATTGTTCCATTCAGTTCTCCAGCATTACACCTTTATTGGTTCATGTTTTCTCTACGAAACACACCATGATACTTAAAATAACCTAAGTGATCTAACAGGGACGGAACATAGGAAAAATTGGATGCTTTCAAAGTCAAAGTTTCCAAAGACATTTCTTCCCCCAAAAATGAAAACATGACTTCATTCAGTGCTGGTGTATTTTCCAACCTTGTAATTTCGAGCAAATATTTTTATAAAGACGTGATCATGTACATCAGGAACATGGGACACCCACAACTTTGCATTACGGTGACCACACCCACTTGTCGTGTTGTTTGTTTTGTTAGCCATGACAACTGTCTGTGGGCTGCGTCGCTCTCGGATTCTTAGCAAGAACGAGTACTGGTGTTTAGACCATGTAAAGCTGACTCATAAAATCCCACAGGCTATCTCAACTGTCTCTAGGAAGACCGTTGTCTATCACATTATTGATGGATGTGATGGCAAATTCCACTAGTCAAGCGGGGTGAAACGAGAATCTAGACAAGTCATCATGACAACCCAAAGACAGCGCGGGTTAAGGCATGGAATATTTTAGTGCAAGTTTCACTTTATATTCCGGTTCGCAGCTGGACTATAGTTTTGGCAGGGTAGTAGAGGTCAAAGATGTCATGTTCCCTTCAGTCATCTCTATCTGATCCTCTCTTCTGTCTGTCTGTGTTCCTCTGTCAGGAATGCACACTATCCTCACACTGGCTGGGTTGATTCTGGCTCTGTCCATCCCGAGTGCCAGGCCCGAGTCGGCTGAACTGAGATTCCTGGGACAGACGGACTTCGTGGTCAACGAGAGCAGCCGCACCGTGGTGCGCCTGGTAGTGGAGAGGATCGGAGACCCGGTCAACGTGACCGCGCTGGTTCTGGTAGGAACGGCCTGGTCATAGGAGGACTCTTTTAGGTCACCTGTTGAGTGTCCGACCTACTGTAGTGTTATCTCGATATGTCTTTGTGTGCTTATGTAATCTCCTCTAAACTGGCTTTAGCCTCTCCGACCTAAGTCTTGTAGGGGACAGGTTAAGTGTTGTTAAAGCAACAGTGACAAGCCATGATTAGCAACACACAGCAGTAGGGCATCACAACGGAGCCTTTAACCCAAACCCCTGGTTTCACTGATCTGCTCCTGAGTTCTCATGCGCAGTTCCCCTTAGGGGAATAGATCAGTGACCGTTTTACTGTGGGAGGTAGAGGGTGACATGAAAGGTCGACATCTGCAGTTATTGTCACCCACATCAGAATGTGTGTCAGCTCCCACATGGGAGCCAGTGCCTGCTCCCTCCCCATGGGTGTCTGGGAAATGATGGCCTGCCTGGGACTTTCCCAGGCCTGAAGAAGCTCTTTTGATTGTTTTTACAGTTCCTTAAATGGCAGCACTATTTCCCTAGAGAATGAAACACAAAGTGTCATCTTCTGTTTCAACACTTTAGGTGACCCCAGCATTCTATTTGTCTGTACGAGTTTGTGTGGTAGTGGGAAACGATCATGCCAAATTAGGACAATAACGATGACCACATCAACTGTCCTTGTTGCTTCCAGTTGGAGGGAGACGACACGGGGGACTTTGAGGCCACCACGGCTGCAGCCTTCCTGCTGTCCTCAGAGGCCAGCAAGACCGTCTTCATCGCAGTCAGGGACGACGAGCTGCCCGAGGCCGATGAGACCTTTGTCTTCAACCTTAGGCTACAGGTAATGAAAAGAGTGTGTGTTGGGTTGGGAGGTCTGTGTGTGCATGTGTGTGTGTCAGCGGTCATTCAATGTCAGTGGTTGTTATGGTTGCCCTCATACTACGCTCATGTGTTAATATGTGTGTGTTTGTGTATGCGTTGTCATGCTCATGAGTGTGTCTGTGAGTGAAAAATGAGGCCTCCGATGTAGAACCTTAGTCAGTTATCCCACAAAGATCTCTAGTGTTCCCAACCTGCCCCTGAGTACCTTAAACCCTCATCCTGGTCCAACCACTGCTGAGTTGGGGGCCCCGGAGCCCTGCCTTTACAACCCCAGCAGAAAGACTTGAGAGGCCCTGGATGTCCTTTGATGTGTTCCTATATGGCTTCTCCAGGGCTAGGCCGCTGAAGAGAGCCCCACTTAAAGACACCTTTGTGAGCAGACAGCCATTTTGACAGCCAAGGCTTCACCACACAGTAGATTGAAGCCCAGGCTGTGTGAAGTCACATCAAGACAGCCGTTTCACACCATCAAACAGACCAGAGAAACCAATGTGTTTCCTGTAGCTGGTGAGACGTGGTAGGGAGGGAAAATGCTAGAGAACAGATCTGAGTATTCCCTCACAGTAGAAGGGTATAATATAGAGCCTGACATGAGTTTAGGCGTCCATGGCACAGGCAAACAGCTCTGCAGAAAGAAACCCTTCCCACGATGCATAGAGAGTAATGTTACATTTTTTCTGTGTTGATGGCGGCTGTGCAGGATGCCTTGCACCTAGAGTCTGATTGCCATGGTGTCATTAGCGTGCTGCCGTCATGTGATGGATGATGAAGGGCCTGGCTCCCACTGTATGCCTGTCCACACACTCTGACTAATGGCTCTGTGAAAGAGAGGCAGGGCAAGCAAAGGTCTGGCTGGATGATGAGCTTTGTGCCTTGGGCCCTCACATATCAAGCACAGGGTACGAGAGGATGATGGCTTGGTGAATCAGTCATTCCTGACAAGCAGAAAGCTGTTAGGCTCAATAAATTCCAAAATGATGGAAGGACAGTTGTTTTGGACAGGATACGATTGGTTGGAGATGAGTGTTTGGTGTTCCCTTTCTTCTTTTGAGTAGTTTTGTAATCACCGGCTGGGCTACACTTCCTGTAATGCTGGATAAAGCTTTTCTTTTTATAATAGAGGAAATGTAGAATTAAGTTAATCCAAAACACAGGGAGAGCTGGAATTGAGTTTAGCACAAAATCCCAATGAGCTCAGCAAAAAGTCCAGGAACGGTCCCTCATACTGTAATGCTACCACCCTGCTTGGCAAGACCATGACAGGTTCTGTCCACTTATCCCGTGCATACTGCTAGGGTCTGGGCTTGGGGTGCAGGGCATGGCTGGGCTGGGCTGGGGGGCTGGGATTCCTGTGGAGGGTTGGTTGTTGGTGGGCTGTGTTTGTGTCCCAGAGGGAACGGGCCCCTGGCAGGGCCTGCAGGCTGGATTGTGAGAGCGTGTGGATTCTGTGTCTGTGTGTCGGTCACAACAAGAGCTCAGCCCCTGAAAGAAAGCTCTGTTACAGCTGGGAAAAGCCATGTCTGAATAGAGAGGTGAAAGCAGAGGGGCTAAGCTCTTTTTCTCACTCAGTCTCACACACACACACGCACATGCACACGTACCTGCACCCGCACACACACAATGGTTCTGCATTGGGCACACTGTCAGGTAATCTGATTTCAGATGTGTCCATGTAAACAGCATTTTTAGGTAAATTGTTCTCCTTGCAATGCATGTGGACGTTTTAAGTTAGCTATTTTATTAATCTGACTTTCAACGACAGAACTTTAGTCGGAAAACATACAGTTTCTGGAAATGTGCAAGTGTCGAGCCGTGTATTGCCCTTTTTATTTTATTTGATTTATTTCACCTTTATTTAACCAGGTAGGCAAGTTGAGAACAAGTTCTGCATACATCCTCTATACTGTATCTCCGAAAATGGATCACTTTAGTGCACGAACATGCAGGGACTTGTATATGTCCGGAAACGGTTCAGTAACACCCCTGGAATGACCACATAGTTCTACCCACGTAACCAGGACATATCTTGAAATTCTGGTGCACGTTTCACATCAATTGCATTACATCTCCATCTACATCCGCCCACGTCACTCCTATAAATGTCAGTTATATGATCTTGCACTTGCTCAAGACTGCACATGCGTAGCAGTGAAGACGTGTTTTGTTCGTGTCTCGTGTACTTTTGTATTTTTCGTATTATTTGTATATATATTTCATTTTTTTTTCAATCTCTTTTCGATTTTTAATTCGATTATACCTTCCGGTAACCTGCCTCACCCAATGTGATACGGTATCGCTATTATTTTAAAAATTAAAAATGTTGTACACATTCAGGAACCTCCAGAAGCTAACCAGCTAATTAGCTACAAAATATTTAGTCATTGTTAGCCACTGCTAGCGGCTTTTACCTTCTGCACAGATACCAGACCTGTTCTTAGCCTGGATAATATTCACCAGTCTACCAGTATCGGACTGTCGCTCCACAACAACGCCGGATTCCTGCCGTAATCCCTGGACCACTACTTCTGCTCACAGCTAGCTTGCACTCACCGTGGCACCCAGTACCGAAGCTATCCCTGAGGCCCACCTCCCGGCCTACTCAGCTGTTCACCCGAACCCCACTCATACACGGCTAGAGCCTAATACTCCACCGGATCCTTGCTGTAAACTCTGGACCTTGGCATCGGATCACCGCTGCTCCCGATTCGCTATAGTGATTAACGCCACTGCCACAAAGCTAGCACCAGTTTGCCGTGAGCCAGGCGCATCTCCCGGATAGCAAACTAAATTCTACAATACCTCTTTCGCCATCTGGCTTGGATTCTCTGTCGACACGGCGACCCGCCGCACCACCACGACTGGTCTGCCGACGAATACTCCATCCACTGTGCCTTCAACCGGCCTCCGTCGGAGAGCTACTAACTTTAAACGCTGTGTCGCCCGCGTGCTAGCTTAGTGGCGGCTTCCCTGTTCCATCTACTGCTGTCCCCTGGACACTATGATCACTTGGCTACATAGCCGATGATTGCTGGACTGTCCATTAATCACGGTACTCCATTCTGTTTATTTATTTGTTTATCTGTCGGCCCCAGCCGCGAACTCCGCAAACTCAGGCTCTGAACTCAGGCTCTGTGCCTAGTCATCGCCATTTTACCTGCTGTTGTTGTGTTAGCTGATAAGCTGTTGTTGTCTCACCTGTTGTTTTAGCTAGCTCTCCCAATCAACACCTGCGATTACTTTATGCCTCGCTGTATGTCTCTCTCAAATGTCAATATGCCTTGTATACTGTTGTTCAGGTTAGTTATCATTGTTTTAGTTTACAATGGAGCCCCTAGTTCCACTCTTCATACCTCTGATACCTCCTTTGTCCCACCTCCCACACAAGCGGTGACCTCACCCATTACAACCAGCATGTCCAGAGATACAACCTCTCTTATCATCCATCATCCAGTGCATGGGCTTACCTCCGCTGTACCCCCACCCCACCATACCCCTGTCTGCGCATTATGCCCTGAATATATTCTACTATGCCCAGAAATCTGCTCCTTTTATTCTTTGTCCCCAACGCTATACGCGACCAGTTTTGATAGCCTTTAGCCGCACCCTCATACTACTCCTTCTTTGTTTCCGCGAGTGATGTGGAGGTAAACCCAGGCCCTGCATGTCCCCAGGCACCCTCATTTGTTGACTTCTGTGATCGAAAAAGCCTTGGTTTCATGCATGTCAACATCAGAAACCTCCTCCCTAAGATTGTTTTACTCACTGCTTTAGCACACTCTGCCAACCCTGATGTCCTTGCCGTGTCTGAATCCTGGCTTAGGAAAGCCACCAAAAATTCTGAGATATCCAAACCCAACTATAACATTTTCCGTCAAGATAGAACTGCCAAAGGGGGAGGAGTTGCAGTCTACTGTAGAGATAGCCTGCAAAGTAATGTCATACTTTCCTGGTCCATACCCAAACAGTTCGAACTACTGATTTTTAAAATTACTCTCTCCAGAAATAAGTCTCTCACTGTTGCCGCCTGCTTACCGACCCCCCTCAGCTCCCAGCTGTGCCCTTCGACACCATTTGTGAATTGATCGCCCCCCATCTAGCTTCAGAGTTTGTTCTGTTAGGAGACCTAAACTGGGATATGCTTAACACCCCCGCAGTCCTACAATCTAAGCTAGATGCACACAAATCATCAAGGAACCCACCAGCTACAACCCTAAATCTGTAAACAAGGGCACCCTCATAGATGTTATCCTGACCAACTGGCCCTCCAAATACACCTCCGCTGTCTTCAATCAGGATCTCAGCGATCACTGCCTCAATGCCTGAATCCGCTACGGGTCCGTAGTCAAACGACCACCCCTCATCACTGTCAAACGCTCCCTAAAACACTTATGCGAGCAGGCCTTTCTAATCGACCTGGCCCGGGTATCCTGGAAGGATATTGACCTCATCCTGTCAGTTGAGGATGCCTGGTCAATCTTTAAAAGTAACT
Source organism: Oncorhynchus keta (assembly GCF_023373465.1). Classification (NCBI taxonomy): domain Eukaryota; kingdom Metazoa; phylum Chordata; class Actinopteri; order Salmoniformes; family Salmonidae; genus Oncorhynchus; species Oncorhynchus keta. The sequence continues at coordinate 2,518,182 of NC_068445.1, read as the reverse complement.
TCCTCACCATCTTAGATAAGTATGCTCGGTTCAAAAAATGCAGAACTAAGAACAGATATAGCCCTTGGTTCACTCCAGACCTGACTGCCCTCAACCAGCACAAAAACATCCTGTGGCGGACTTCAATAGCATCGAATAGTCCCTGCGATATGCTACTGTTCAGGGAAGTCAGGAACCAATACACGCAGTCAGTCAGGAAAGCAAAGGCCAGCTTTTTCAAACAGAAATGTGCATCCTGTAGCTCTAACCCCAAAAAGTTCTGGGACACTGTAAAGTCCATGGAGAACAAGAGCACCTCCTCCCAGCTGCCCACTGCACTGAGGCTAGGTAACACGGTCACCACCGATGAATCCATGATAATCGAAAACTTCAACAAGCATTTCTCAACGGCTGGCCATGCCTTCCTCCTGGCTTTTCCAACCTCGGCCTACATCCCCCCCGCAGCTATTCGCCCAAGCCTCCCCAGCTTCTCCTTTACCCAAATCCAGATAGCAGATGTTCTGAAAGAGCTGCAAAACCTGGACCCGTACAAATCAGCTGGACTTGACAATCTGGACCCTCTATTTCTGAAACTATCCACCGCCATTGTCGCAACCCCTATTACCAGCCTGTTCAACCTCTCTTTCATATTGTCTGAGACCCCCAAGGATTGGAAAGCTGCCACAGTCATCCCCCTCTTCAGAGGGGGAGACACCCTGGACCCAAACTGTTACAGACCTATATCCATCCTGCCCTGCCTGTCTAAGGTCTTTGAAAGCCAAGTCAACACACAGATCACTGACCATCTCGAATTCCACCGTACCTTCTCCGCTGTTCAATCTGGTTTCCGAGCCGGTCACGGGTGCACCTCAGCCACGCTCAAGGTACTAAACGATATCATAACCGCCATCAATAAAATACAGCCGTCTTTATCGACCTGGCCAAGGCTTTCGACTCCGTCAATCACCATATTCTTATCGGCAGACTCAGTAGCCTCGGTTTTTCTAATGACTGCCTTGCCTGGTTCTCCAACTACTTTGCAGACAGAGTTCAGTGTGTCAAATCGGAGGGCATGTTGTCCGGTCCTCTGGCAGTCTCTTTGGGGGTGCCACAGGGTTCAATTCTCGGGCAGACTCTTTTCTCTCTCTATATATATATATCAATGATGTTGCTCTTGCTGCGGGCGATTTCCTGATCCGCCTCTACACAGACGACACCATTCTGTATACTTCTGTGGCCCTTCCTTGGACACTGTGCTATCTAACCTCCAATGCCATACAACACTCCTTCCGTGGCCTCCAACTGCTCTTAAACGCTAGTAAAACCAAATGCATGCTTTTAGTCTCAACAGCGCTCTGTAGGGTAGCACCATGGTATAGCCGGAGGACAGCTAGCTTCTGTCCTCCTCTGGGTACATTGACTTCAATACAAAACCTAGGAGGCTCACTGTTCTCACCCCCTTCCATAGACTTACACAATACTCATGACAACTTCCGGAGGACGTCCTCCAACCTATCAGAACTCTTGCAATATTAACTGACATGTTGTCCGCCCAATCAAAGGATGAGAGAATGAATTTAGTCGTCACGCTCTGACCTTAGAGAGCCTTTTTATGTCTCTAATTGGTTAGGTCAGGGTGTGATTTGGGTGGGCATTCTAGTTTGTCTGTTTCTTTGTTGGCCGGGTATGGTTCCCAATCAGAGGCAGCTGTCTATCGTTGTCTCTGATTGGGGATCATACTTAGGCAGCCCTTTTTCCCATCTTCAGTTGTGGGATCTTGTTTGTGTGTAGTTGCTTTCTGCACTGCATATAGCTTTACTTTCGTTTTGCATTTTGTTGTGTTTTGGTGTCATTTAAAATAAAAGTATAATGTACACCTACCATGCTGCACCTTGTCTCCTTCTAACCACGGACGTAACAATAGTACTAAAAGCATAAGCAACAGCTAGGCTAGCACTGCAGTGCATAAAATGTGGTGAGTAGTTGACTCAAAGAGAGAGAAAGACAGTAGTTGAACAGTTTTGAACAAATTAATTTATTCCAAAATGTAGGAGAAGCAAGAGAGAAATAGAGAGAGATACTGTAGATGCGAGAATGAATACAGCGTGTTTTTTATGAAAGTGAACTGTGTTTACATGTGATCAGGGGGTGTATTCATTCTGCCAATTCTGTTAAAATGTTTCTTAAATGGAAACAAACGGAACAAAATAACTTTTGTTTGCAACTGTTGAACTAATGATTACACCTTACATCAGCTAGATGGAGGCAAGAGTGTGCAAGGCGGCACCGTCTGTCCATGTGTCACTGTCGGTCAGCTCAAATGTATCTCTCAACCTGTGTTTACCTACGTTGTAAACTGTCATTCATAGGCTAGGTTGTCGCAACCTCATGATGGAAATAGGGAAAATGTGAATGTCATGTAGTAGCCTAAACCTATCGCTGTTACATTAAACTGGGTGAATGAAATATGAAAATCTCCCTCCCTCATCTTAAATGGCACTGACCGCCATTGGCCTACATCGATGCGGTAAAGAGGTCAATGGAAAGCAGACCGTGGGGGATATAAGAAGGACGCTGGATGGGCGCCCATTCAACAAATCTGATGTAACAAATGGGATATTCTGCAAATCCGTCATGATTGATATTTTGTAACAGACCTAAAATGTGGTTACTAAAGTCAGATTTTGATATTTTTGTCTGTTTTCACTTCATAACATTTAGAAGAAGTTACTTGTCAGGTTTAGAAGAGGTGACTGCTAAATGTTAACTACTGTTCGTATGAGCTGGTAGCATAGCTGGCATAGAGAAATCGGTAGTGGTATTCAAAGTCCTTTTTAACTATAATGTAGTTGATTAGTGATGATGACATGAACATGTGTTGGGGTTGGCATCCTTACAAGCATTATACTCCAATTTTGACCTTAGCAGAGTGTGAAATACACATGTAAACAATTGCCTAAATGTAGGCAAATTTTGCTGGGAGGCAATGAGGAGACTCGGGATCTTTCCCCCACGGCATCTTTCCCCCACATGTTTCCATGGCATTTCCATTGTTCTGGTTAAGTTCCATTCACCTCTGCATCTATTGGGGTTACTGTGGCACTATAGTTGAGGGTTGAGCGGTCCATGGGATCTAGGTTGCCTTGACGAAAACTCCCCAGACATGATCCGTGTGGTGTGGCTCGCCAAGTAGCACTGGTCCCTCTCCAAGCAGCTCTGTGGGGGGCTTGATGAACCACACTGGTTTGCCGTTGTGCAGACCATCCTCCTCATTGCTCATCAGGTCAACATTAACTCCTCTCGACCATGCATCTAGAAGCAAAAACGAAGAAAATAGAACACAGTAAACAAATGCCAGTCTCAAGTAGGGCTGTTGCAGGGACCGTATTACCGCCACACCAGTTTTCGGCTTGTGTGCGTCTGCTCGAGAATTGTGAAAACAATAATTGAATTCCATCCACCTGGTTGAAAAGGTCTCCACATGCCTTTGGCTCCGTGCACTGGATGTATCACCCACAAACACCCAAAGGTCATTATAATCAAAGGAGATATGCAACACGTTATGCATGTGATACTGGCAGTGCACAGAGCTACAGATATCTGGAATAGAGTAGAAAACATAACACTCTAAACCAGGTGGGTGCAATTCGACATCTGTTTTCATTCTAGACTCAAATAAAGAACTTGAAACAGGTAATAGGACCAGTAGTAATACAGGAGTAACAACCCTAGTGTTACACAGAAGCTACTTGTCCAAAAGGCTTACCCGCTTTCTCCTCTGGCAACACTTCTTTGGATGTTTCTCCAAGATTGTTTCCCCTATGCTCTCAGGTAAACCTGAGAGATACGCCCACCTTACAATCTCTTAATACAGGAGGTGGAGCAAGAACCCGCACTGGATATAAGCACATGGTTAATTTTATGTTGATTTGGTGACCAGGACACCGGTGCAGCGCCTCGCTATCGTATGTAAAAAGGGCGTTAAACATACTGTAACGATTGTCGTTGGTGGAAGAAGGTGAGGACCAAGGTGCAGCGTGGTATGTGTTCATATTTCCTTTAATAAACTGAAAACTGAAAACCGAAACAGTCCCGTATGGTGCAAACACTGAAATGGAAAACAACTACCCACAACCCATAGTGGGAAAACAGGTTGCCTAAGTATGGTTCTCAATCAGAGACAACGATTGACAGCTGCCTCTGATTGGGAACCATACCAGGCCAAACACCTAGAAATATAACACAAAGAACATTACATAGAATGCCCACCCCCTGACCAAACTAAAATAGAGACATAAAAAAGGAACTAAGGTCAGGACGTGACACATACCTTTGATAGTTTCACTCTTTTTCTCCTGTGTAAACACAGCCTTCTCTCACTAGATATGTATATAGCTACGACACCCTGCATTGTATGGGCAACAACAGTACATCTCATTCACTCACATTTATACAGTGCTAATTGTACACATAAACTATAGAAGAGCGTTGTGTATTAAATGTGGCAAAACCCCATGAACAGCTAGCTAACAACAACAACATAAGCTAGAGGGAAATGGTAGGCTAGCTATCACCTACCACTGCGCAAGATAACGCTAGTGGTTAGCAATTAGCATTGGGACCGTTAGATACAATTTATATGAAAATTAAACTTTTAAAATACATATACAATTGAAGTCAGAAGTTTACATACACTTAGTTTGGAGTAATTAAAACTTGTTTTACAACCACTCCACAAATTTGTAATTTCTTGTTAACAAACTATAGTTTTGGCAAGTCGGTTAGGACATCTACCCTGTGCATGACACAAGTAATGTTTCCAACAATTGTTTAGAGACAGATTATTTCACTTATAACTCACTGTATCACAATTCCAGTGGGTCAGAAGTTTACATACACTAAGTTGACTGTGCCTTTAAACAGCTTGGAAAATTCCAGAAAATGATGTCATGGCTTTAGAAGCTTCTGATAGGCTAATAGACATCATTTGAGTCAATTGGAGGTGTACCTGTGGATGTATTTCAAGACTTACCTTCAAACTCAGTGCCTCTTTGCTTTACATCATGGGAAAATCAAAATAAATCAGCCAAGACTCCACAAGGCTGGTTCATCCTTGGGAGCAATTTCCAAATGCCTGAAGGTACCACGTTCATCTGTACAAAAATAGTACGCAAGTATAAACACCATGGGACCACGCAGCCATCATACCGCTCAGGAAGGAGACGCGTTCTGTCTCTTAGAGATGAACATACTTCGGTGCGAAAAGTGCAAATAAATCCCAGAAAAACAGCAAAGGACCTTGTGAAGATGGAGGAAACCTGTTACAAATGTATCTATATCCACAGTAAAACAAGTCCTATATCGACATAACCTGAAAGGCCGCCCAGCAAGGAAGAAGCCATTGCCAAAACCGGCATAAAAATGCCAGACTACGGTTTGCAACCACACATTAGGACAAACATCGTACTTTTTGGAGAAATGTTCTCTGGTCTGATGAAACAAAAATAGAACTGTTTAGCCATAATGACCATCGTTATGTTTGGAGGAAAAAGGGGGAGGCTTGCAAGCCGAAGAACGCCTTCCCAACCGTGAAGCATCAAGTTGTGGGGGTGCTTTACTGCAGGAGGGACTGATGCACTTCACAAAAAAATTGAGGAAGGACAATTGTGTGGATATATTGAAGCAACATCTCAAGACCTCAGTTGGGAAGTTAAAGCTTGGTCGCAAATGGGTCTTCCAAATGGACAATGAAATGACCCCAAGCATACTTCCAAAGTTGTGGCAAAATGGCTTAAGGACAACAAAGTCAAGGTATTGGAGTGGCCATCACAAAGCCCAGACCTCAATCCTATAGAAAATTTGTGGGCAGAACTGAAAAAGTGTGTGCGAGCAAGGAGGCCGACAAACCTGACTCAGTTACACCAGCTCTGTCAGGAGGAATAGAACAAAATTCACCCAACTTATTGTGGGAAGCTTGTGGAAGGCTACCCGAATCGTTTGACCCAGGTTAAACAATTTACAGGCAATGTTACCAAATACTAATTGAGTGTATGAACACTTCTGACTCACTGAGAACGTGATGAAATAAATAAAAGCTGAAATAAATCATTTTCTCGACTATTATTCTGACATTTCATATTCTTAAAATTAAGTGGTGATTCTAACTGACCTATGGCAGGGAATTTGTACTAGGACAAAAGGTCAGGAATTGTGAAAAACTGAGTTTAAATGTGGCTAAGGTGTATGTAAATTTCCGACTTCAACTGTAATTTTCATTGTTCATATTTACATGTAAATACAGTCATCCTTTGTAAAAAAAAAAAATAAAAAAAACGAAAAAAAAGAAACAGCCAAAATATTTATAACAGAAATAAAAATCATCAGAGACACAATCTTGTTCTCTCGTTTTTCTCTCATTCAAAACAATTGATACATCAAAATAACCAGAAAACTCATAACAGTTTAGATACACATGTTTTCCCTAAATTTTGAAAACAAAACCATTCTTATCAATGTTACAAACCGGAAAACAGGATAAATATGAAGACACGGAGAGCTGGTTTCTTTTCACTGGGCTTCTCTTCCACTTCATGGAGAAATAGGGATTTTCCCGCCTGCAGCGGTTGAAAAATGTACGCGTCGCGCAGTCCGAACATTTCCCGAAACTTGCTATCCTAGACATTCCCGCATCATGCGTATCTCTGGTCGGCGGTGTGCAGGAAGGATTGGGACATTTCCCACCTACGACCGTGCACCTCAAATTTCACGGGAATATAGTTGATCCGATTTCACCCAGAAACTCCGCTTTTCATGCAGTGATAGTGTTTGTGTGATATCAATTTCAGACAGAATTTATACATTCCCCGTGCACAGCCGGTACCGGTGAGGGGTGGGAGAAGGGGTGTGCCGATATGGGTGGGCCATTTGAATAAATACTTTGAATATACCCAAAGAGAAATCCCCTAGTTGACCAATGTACAGACATCGCACGCAGTTGAGAATGTGATGCCACTATTAAACCACCTTCTTCACAAAAAAATGAATCAATGGCTGATCATCAAGTGATTTCCATTTTTCCAATTGTTGTTTATTTGTTTGGACGTTTTCCGTGTGCCAATTTATCATCACCAGCCAATGTGATAGCACCATTGCGGCGCTCTCTCTGCTTTCAAACTCCCCACCAGTTATTTGGGCTGAAGACAGATTTGTAGTCGAAGTTAGTTCGAAACATATACATATGAATCCTTCATTTACTAGCTAATTATAAGGCTCATTTAAATAATTACCTGTCAAAGTACAATAAAAAAAGATGACGTGGAATATACAATTGTGTGTTCCCCCAGGCTTAACGCCAAGGCATTTCTGTGACAATAGACAAGAACAGCTCAACGTTAGAACTACATACATTTACATGGGGAGGATAAATGCATTCAAAGCATTTATGTGAGGCCTTGTGAATGTACCGGCTTTGTTACTGGCCTCACCTTTCAGATATAAAGTGGTGTAAAGAAGATGGCACATTAAAGATGGTAAAGATGGCACATTTTTGTCTTCGTATAAGGGATATGATACTGTTTTTTTTTTGTGCCTGATAAGGGGATACCATGGATTTCTCATCCTTTCTCTTCTTTCAGAGCTCCTCCAATGGCGTGAGACTTGGGACGCCCAACAGAGCCACCATCACCATCCTGTCCAATGACAATGCCTTCGGAATCATCTCCTTCAACTCTGTAAGAAACATCTATCTATCTAGTGTCGATTCTTGCTTATCGCATAGGCCTACATTCCATTCAACCAGTTCCGTTTTAACCTTCATTGAATGTAAAAGCGAATCCCAGGTTCGGCTACCTACTACAGTACGTACCATGTTCGATTGAGAGGGAAGGCTTTGGCCACAGTCAGGATAAGGAAATTAAGCTTTGGATAGGGGAGGGGTGGGGCAAGGGTGGGGGTCAAATGCCACATAGGGTATCCATGCAGCTGGTTGTGCAGGAGGGGTCTGGGGTTGCCAGGGGCAGCACAACCACAAAGGCTGCAGTTTGCTCCTAGGATTAACTTGTCAGTGGGAGTTTCGAGGGTTACTATGGTAACCATAGTATTGGGTCCTGCTTGCATCCCCCTTAGGGTCTTATTCGGGAGCATTATTTTGCTTCTTGGAAATCAATGAAGGACTCTCTGCCTCCGGAATTACGATTCTGAAACATGTTTTCTTTTTGTTTAGTTTTAGAGTCAATATGCTCATCATGTCGTCTGTGAAAGTTGTGGTCTTGTGAAGAGGAACTAATTCATTTCATAATCACTAAAGACCATGTTAATTCTCTCTCTCTCTCTCTCTCTTTTTTCTCTCCTCCAGACTGAACAGATCATTGTGGATGAGCCTAGAGGGAGGAACCAGTATGTGCCTCTCAGCCTGGTCAGAGAGAAGGGGACATATGGGACAGTGACGGTCAACTTTGAGGTGAGGCCACTGTAACAGTAACTGACCCCTGTTTGACCTCCCTATGGTTAGGTCATGTCAGATCATTAGGTCAGTTGCATTTTAGTATGGATGACTATCTGTCACCCGGTCTACTTATGCCAGCCACACACACACACACACACACACACACACACACCACACCACACCACACCACACCACACCACACCACACCACACACACACACCACGATACACCACACACACGATACACCACGACACCACGACACCACGATACACCACGATACACACACTGATACACACACACACACTGATACACACTGACACACTGATACACACACACACTGATACACACACACACTGATACACACACACACACACTGATACACACACACACACTGATACACACACACACACACTGATACACACACACACACACTGACACACACACACACACACTGATACACACACACACACACACTGATACACACACACACACACACACAGACACAGACACAGACACAGACACACACACAGACACAGACACACACAGATACACACAGATACACACTTTTATATAAACGTATTCCTGTCATTCTGATGACAATATGTGAGCAATATGTTGTGGTTTCTACACGGGCAGATCTCGGAAGGCCCTAACCCTACCCTTGAGGACCTCAGTCCAGACCGGGGGAACATCACCATTCCACCTGGACGAGCTCTGGTGGTATTTAGCATCCTCATCCAGGATGACCAGGTACCCTGTCCTCTCCACCCAATCTGTATGCTTTCACTTACACCTTTCACCAGACAGCTTCACATCAAACACATGGATCATCTGAAGCTTTATTTTGCAGCCTAAGAGAACCCAGGGTTACATATCAGTAAACTATTGAAACAACACTATATATTCCCATATTATGTACCTAATGTGTCTAGTATATCTAATAATCATATGCACTGCTGCTACTCTGTTTATCATATATCCTGATGCTTAGTCACCCCTATAAATATTCAAATCACAAAACAATGTTTTAGAGAATAGGCATTGGTCTGAAACTGAAAAAGAAAGGAAATTTACAAGAGCACCACAATGCCTATACCACCCATACTCTACCAAGGTTTTCCAGCACACAGCTTTGACCTACTACAGTAGCTGTGTTGGTATTATACTTCAAACTATGTGTAGACAGGTTGCTTAGGATGCAAACCTTCTCAAGCAGCTAAATTAATATTCTTAGAGGATGTATGCATTTGTACCGCATGCAAGGTACAGCATACAAGGAAAAGTATTGTATCTACTTTACCTTGTAGATGCAATGGCGTCAGAGAAAAGGGCAGACGTTTTCCATGTCCCCAACCGATTGTGTTTTTTGTTTGTTTATTTGCATGTTTGTAACTTGTTTTTTTACTTATTTTGTACATAATGTTGCCGCTACCGTCTCTTATGACCGAAAATTACTTCTGGACATCAGGACTGCGATTACTCACCACGGACTGGCCGAATCCTTTTTTTCATTTAACGAGTCTGACGAGCCTGATGCGAACGATATACTACTTTCTCAGGAACAGGCCCAAATCCCCACGATTTGCGTGAAGAGGAGGCGGAGAAAGAGGGTCCGGAGTTCGGGCTGCCTTCTGAGAATTCGTAGGAGATCGAATAAACCCCCACTTCCTTTAATTCTGCTAGCAAATGTGCAATCTTTGGAATATAAAATAGATGACCTACGCAGAAGATTAAACCAGCCCGGTTCCTCTCTAGGTTTCTTCCTAGGTTTTGGCCTTTCTAGGGAGTTTTTCCTAGCCACCGTGCTTTTACACCTGCATTGTTTGCTGTTTGGGGTTTTAGGCTGGGTTTCTGTACAGCACTTTGAGATATCAGCTGATGTACGAAGGGCTATATAAATAAATTTGATTTGATTTAACGGGACATTCAAAACTGTAATATATTATGCTTCACGGAGTCATGGCTGAACGACGACACTATCAACATACAATTGGCTGGTTATACGCTGTACCGGCAGGATAGAACAGCAGCGTCTGGTAAGACAAAGGGCGGCGGACTATGTATTTATAACAGCTGGTGCACAACATCTACGGAAGTCTCTAGCTCGCCTGAGGTAGAGTATCTCATGATAAGCTGTAGACCACACTATCTACCTAGTTTTCATGTGTATTTTTCATAGCTGTTTACCTACCACCACAGTCAGAGGCTGGCACTAAGACAGCATTGAAGGAGCTGTATTCCGCCATAAGAAAACGCTTTCATGCCGAGAATCTGAATCTGTTTTAACAAATTTCTATCAGCATGTTAAACGTGCAACCAGAGGGAAAAAAACTCTGTACCACCTTTACTCCACACACAGAGATGCATACAAAGCTCTACCTCACCTTCCATTTGGCAAACCTGACCATAATTCTATCCTCCTGATTCCTGCTTACAAGCAACAATTAAAGCAGGAAACACCAGTGACTAGATCAATAGAAAAGTGGTCAGATGAACCAGATGCTAAGCTACAGGACTGTTTTGCTAGCACAGACTGGAATATGCTCCGGGATTCCTCCAATGGCATTGAGGAGTACACCACATCAGTCATTGGCTTCATCAATAAGTGCATTGATGACATCGTCCCCACAGTGACCGTAAGTACGTACATGCCCCAACCAGAAACCATGGATTACAGGCAGCATCCGCACTGAGCTAGGCTAGAGCTGCCGCTTTCAAGGAACGGGACTCTAACCTGGAAGCTTATAAGAAATCCCACTATGCCCTCCGACGAACCATCAAACAGGCAAGGCGACAATACAGGACTAAGATCGAATCGTATTACAATGGCTCTGACGCTCGTTGGATGTGGCAGGGCCTGCAAACCATTACAGACTACAAAGGGAAGCACAGCTGAGAGCTGCCCAGTGACACGAGCCTACCGAACGAGCTAAACTACTTCTATGCTCGCTTCGAGGCAAATAACACTGAAAAATGCATGAGAGCACCAGCTGTACTGGAAGACTGTGTGTTCACGCTCTCCGCAGCTGATGTGAGTAAGACCTTTGACAAGTCAACATTCACAAGGTCGCAGGGCCAGGAATTACCAGGATGTGTATTGCGAGCATGCGCTGACCAACTAGCAAGTGTCTTCACTGACATTTTCAGCCTCTCCCTGTCCGAGTCTGTAATACCAACATGTTTTAAGCAGACCACCATAGTGCCTGTGCCCATGAACACTGTGGTAACCTGCCTAAATGAATACCGACCCGTAGCACTCACGTCTGTAGCCAGGAAGTGCTTTGAAAGGCTGGTCATGGCTCACATCAACACCATCATCCCAGAAACCCTAGACCCGGTCCAATTTGCATACCGCCCCAACAGATCCACAGATAATGCAGTCTCTATTTCACTCCACACTGCCCTTTCCTACCTGGACAAAAGGAACACCTATGTGAGAATGCTATTCATTGACTACAGCTCAGCGTTCAACACCATAGTGCCCTCAAAGCTCATCAATAAGCTAAGGACCCTGGGACTAAACACCTCCCTCTACACCTACCTCTGGATCCTGGACTTCCTGATGGGCCGCCCCCAGGTGGTAAGGGTCGGTAACAACACATTCGCCACGCTGATCCTCAACACAGGGGCCCCTCCTGTACTCCCTGTTCACTCGTGACTGCACAGCTAGGCACAACTCCAACACCATCATTAAATTTACTGATGACACAACAGTGGTAGGCCTGATCACCAACAACGAGACAGCCTATCGAGAGGAGGTCAGAGACCTGGCCGTGTGGTGCCAGGACAACAGCCTATCCCTCAACGTGATCAAGACAACAGGAAAAAGAGGACAGAGCACGCCCCCATTCTCATCGACGGGGCTGCTGTCGAGCAGGTTGAGACCTTCAAGTTCCTTGGTGTCCACATCACCAACACACTAACATGGTCCAAGCACACCAAGACAGTTGTGAGGCCGGCATGACAAAACCTATTCCCCCTCAGGAGACTGAAACGATTTGGCATGGGTCCTCAGATCCTCAAAAGGTTGTACAGCTGCGCCATCGAGAGCATCCTGACTGGTTGTATCACTGCCTGGTATGGCAACTGCTCGGCCTCCGACTGCAAGGCACTACAGAGGGTATTGCGAACGGCCCAGTACATCACTGGAGCCAAGCTTCCATCCAGGACCTCTATACCAGGCGGTGTCAGAGGAAGGCCCTAAAAATTGTCAAAGACTCCAGCCACCCAAGTCATAGACTGTTCTCTCTGCTACCACACGGCAAGCTGTACTGAAGCTCCTAGTATAGGTACAAGAAGCTTCTTAACAGCTTCTACCCCCAAGCCATAAGACCCCTGAACATCTAGTCAAATGGCTAACCAGACTATTCACATTGCCCCCCCTTTCCACACCACTACCACTCTCTGTTGTCATCTATGCATAGTCACTTTAATTAACTCTACCTGCATGGTAGGTAACCGGTGCCCCCGCACATTGACACTGTACCTGCACCTATATATATATATATTTTTTTTACTGCTCCTCATTAATTACTTGTTCCTTTTATCTCTTATTCTTATCCCATATTTTTGGGAAACTGCACTGTCGGTTAGGGGCTCGTAAGTAAGCATTTCACTGTAAGGTGAATTCAATCCCACATGCCCTGATCTCCTTCTACGCAACATAGCTTCCCTTGTGTTTCCATTAAATCAAGTCAAATTTTATTAGTCATTTGCGCCGAATGCACCTGTTGTATTCGGCGCATGTGACTAATACAATTTGACTTGATTTAATGGAAACACAAGAGAAGCTATGTTGCGTAGAAGGAGATCAGGGCATGTGGGATTGAATTTACCTTTTACCAGAGTCAGAGAGGTTGGACGGGTATTGGGTGTGGGTGGCATTTTGGGTGGGGGTGATGGGAGTTGTTAGGTTTGTAGGAATTATTTAAGGGTTAATTAAGATAATATAGTGGTATAGGTTGTGACTGCACATTGTAAATATGGTACTGAAACGAACCCTGTATATTGTATTTATAATTTGTGGGGGGTTTTTCTACCTTTTTATTTTTTGTGTTTGTTGAGGTTAGAGCTCGCAAAAAAGGCAATTCACTGTACTTGTGCATGTGACATTAAAACGTGAAACTATTTCCATGGTAACACGTCACTTAACCATTGTTACTGTGATTTTCCTCAGATCCCTGAGGATGACGAGGTGTTCACAGTCAGGCTGACAGGTGTGGCAGGCGGGGCGGTCCTTAACCCCAATGGCAGCAGCGTGGAGCTGAAGATCCGCCGTAATGACAGCCCCCTGCGCTTCTCCCAGTCCCAGATGGCCGTGGCCGAGACTGCCGGGGTCATCTCCCTGACCATAACCCGCGGCCACCTGGCCGACCACGGCCGCTTGGTAGGCTCAGATGACACGGAGGTCTCTGTGGACTACGTGGTCGTCAGCGGCGACGGGGCAGGCAGTGCCACTCCGGCGGTGGATTTCGTGGACCTGCAGGCGGTGCGCACGGTGACATTTCCCCCATGGGTCTATGAGGCACGTCTGCTCTTCAATGTCAGCGATGACGAGGTTCCGGAGATTGCAGAGTCGTTCCACGTAGTGCTGCTGGAGGAGACGGTGAGAGGAGACGCCGTGCTGATCCCGCCCAATGCCGTCCTGGTCACCATCGAGCCCAATGATAAACCCCACGGGGTCCTGTCAATCAGTGGCAGCCCCCTCAACCAGCTAATCAGTATCAACGAGGATATGACTGACAGGTTGGTCAAACTACAGTTAGGAGGATAATGTCATTGGATCAGTGTGTCATCTTATAACATGATCGTTTCCAAACACATTGAACCTCAACTGTTTCTGTGTCTCTGCTATTCTCACAACCCCGCCCTGTCTTGTCCAAAAGATTTGAAGGTATCTCCATCGTGAGGAACGGCGGTAACTACGGTGACATCTCTGTCAACTGGACCATCATTCGGAACTCCAGCGACCGCTCGCCCGTATCAGATGACCTGAGCCCCGAGGCAGGCACACTGTGGTTGACGGCGGGTCAGATGAGCGCAGTCTTGCCCTTAAACATCACAGCAGATGAGCTTCCAGAGGAAGCAGAGGCCTTTCTCCTCCGACTGCTGCCGGACACTGTGCAGGGAGGGGCCGAAGTGGATGAGCCTATGGAGGTCAGTGTGGTCTGACTACTCACACTTTAACTAGGATTTGATTGGTTAGGATTCTACTGCTGTTAATTGATTGATTGGATTGGTTGGATTGGTCCATCTATATTTTAAGTTTCAGCTCTAATACTAGAGGCTGATGATTTGTTTTGTATACAGAGATAAGGTTTTCTAGTATTTAAACCAGATATTATGTTCAGTTCTGTCATGTTGTTGATGCTGTTGGTTTTGAGGAGCTCTGTGTTGGCTGTTGTTCATTTGCAATTACAAATTCAAACTGAGGAAGACAGAAGGACAGACAGTCAGAAAGCTGCTTGTCAACCCTGGGAGCTTAGTGCCATGTCTAACATGGGAGGGAGGGAGCAGGTCTACTACCCACGCCCTCCTGAGGAAGTTTGCGGGGGAGGGCTGCACTTGTGGGAGACACATCTGGAGAGCAGTCCCCTCCTCTCAAGAGGATGTGGTCGTGTGTGTGTGTGTGTGTGTGTGTGTGTGTGTGTGTGTGTGTGTGTGTGTGTGTGTGTGTGTGTGTGTGTGTGTGTGTGTGTGTGTGTGTGTGTGTGTGTGTGTGTGTGTGTGTGTGTGTGTGTGTGTGTGTGTGTGTGTGTGTGTGTGTGTGTGTGTGTGGAGGTGGGTGGCTGGAGACTTGGCATACACGCTGGTCCTGTACAGTAGACCCTATTAATACTGTCACTTCACACTGGGTGTTCCCTTAATGTGATTGAATGAATCTAAACAAAGACAACTGTGGGGGTTATGCCTGTGTCCTCACAAGGATAGTTAATCAAGGAAAATTTTAACAAGTGGGGACTTTTCACCCGTTGTCACAAGGAAAAGGGCTATTTTGGGCTTAGGGGTTAGGTATAGGGTTAGGGTTACTATAAAGGTTAGGGTTAAGACTGAGGGTCAGGTTTAGGATTAGGGTTTGTGGTTAGGGTTAGGGTTTAGGGGTTAGGGAAAATAGGATTTAATTTGGTCCCCACAATGATAGTAAAACAAACGTGTGTGTGTGTGGGGGGTGTGGGGGGGGGTGTGGCAGTGTAAAGTCTTTATTATTGCCATCTTTGTCACAGCTTCCCATCTTGGCTATGTGTGAAAGGAGTGGGTAGATCCACCCGTTGTTTATGTTTAATGTACTAGAACACACACACACGCGCGCACACACACACACAGTGGTTGGACTCTCAGCGTGTGGTATCTGCTGCCATGTGTGTATACGCAGTTGATTAAGCACTGCTTATAAGCATTAGAAGACAACTCATATAGCTGAAGGAGTTAATCAATGCATATGTCAAGAGAATACAAATGATTTAACACACACTCCAAGTGCTGCAAAGCCTGCAACACTTAAAACCTGTCAGACAGCCGTGATTCCTGGTCAAACATCTACAGTAAGCCCTAGTAAAAAAAAGCTCATGAAAGCTATTCTTGCCCATTTAATTAAAGAGGATGCATCTCTAAAATTATCCCAGGGTTCTTTCTTTACGACACAGAGTTTGATGCTTTCTCCTCCTTTCCCCCCTCTCCTTCCTCTCCCTCCTTCCTTCCACAGATGATGTTCTACCTCCAGGACAGTGATGACGTGTACGGCCTGTTCCGCTTCCATCCGGAGGAGAACCAGAACATCCAAAGTCAGCCCGATGGACGCTTCCTGTCCCTTAGCTTTCTGCGGGAGGGGGGCACCCTGGGGGAGGTAGCCCTAGCCCTCACTGCCCTCTACATCCCCGCGGGGCCCGTGGACCCCGGGCTGGCCCGGGACAGGGTGCTGAACGGAAGCTGCTCTACTACCGTGCCTTTCTCTCAGGGCCAGGATCTGACCAGACTCACCCTGCCCATCCGCAACGACGCCTTCCTGCAGAACGGAGCCCACTTCCTCATCCAGGTGGGGCCAGAGGTCTCGGACGGCAACACTTTTGGGTCAAATACTGACCCAGTCATCGAAGCACTGTCACAGGGAGTGGGACACACAATTCATACAGGGGAGGTTTCAAATACAGTAGATAAGAAGATCTGTTTATTTAAATGAGTGTGACGACCTTAACGTAGCTCACCTGTGCTAATATGTATGCAGATGTTTTTAGAAAGTGGTCAGCTTTTTGAAAATGTTGGTTGGTTCTTAGTTTTGTCAAGCTTGTCCAGATACATGGTCCCTCATTTGCATGTGTGAGTGACTTGGACCTGAGAACTGTGCTCTGGCCTGTTGCCATGGGATCTGTCCAAGCATCCAAACAAACAGGCCTCATCAGGCAGCGCTTAAAAACAAACACAAAAGGGAAGTGCCTCCTTCACATTCAATGGGTCCCAAACTGCTCCCTCACACACACACACACACGCGCGCGCGCGCCGCACACGCACACATGCAAAAACACACACACAAAGCCGAAAGAAGAAGCAGAATGACAGTGCTGAGAGGTCTTTGGAGAAAGTCATTCATAGTGTGGTGAGAGTGTGAAGTTAAGAGAGCGGTTTATTTGGAATCATGGAGGGGTAAAGAGGTACAGTACTGTACAATAGAAAACAAATGCCTGGGAGAAAACTTTGCATTAACGCTTAACATTCTGTTCTCCACAATACCTGTACTTATACAGTATACTGCCCATGTGAGAGTCATGTATTTACTTACTTTGTCTTTTTTTAAGACATTTTTCCATTTGGCTAACACAACAAAAATGTGGCCTACTGGTATGAAAGTTGAGTCATGTATTGGAAGATGGCTATAGGGGAGTTGTGCTTAGTAATCACTGCTGTCTCTCTTTCAGCTGGATAGTGTGGCCCTGGTCAGTATCAGCCCTGCCATCCCGTCTGTGAGTCCTCGCTTCGGAGGGGCGCTCAACCTCACCCTCACAGTCACCCCCGACATCGCCAACGGGGAGATCGGCTTCACCAGTAACACCACGGTGGTGGTGTATGAGCCAGAGGACACCAACACTAGCACGGTACAACGCTAATCCTCTATCTGCGTCTGTGGCACACATGTTAGCATGGCACGCTATTACGCTAACCATCTCTTTTTCTCAATGACACACATATTAGCATAGTACGCTAACCCTCTGTATGCTCAATGGCACACCTGTGTAGTTTACCGTGACTCTGGTATAATCTGGCTAGAGATACTATATGTGTGGGGATGTTACTTGGATGTTACAATGATGACTTTACCGCAATGAAATGTTTTTCAAATCGTAATTACTGCAGTTGAATGATCAATACACTATGTTTGAACAGCAATTTGCAGTTTCATGTAACGTAGCTTCAGTGCTTATAATGGATGGGCTTCTAATCCTATGAGTCAGTTTGTTCCTAATGTCTAGTGTGATTGCAGATGGTTGAGGGATAGGATATTCTTCCTCCTCCCACAGGTGACCCTCAGCCTGCGGCGGGACGGGACAGACGGAAAGGCAGTGGTGTTCTGGAGCCTTCGACCAATCGGAGATAACCAGGCTGACATCACCCCTGACGACCTGGAAACCCTGAGCGGCTCGGTGGTGTTCCTGACGGGACAGAGTGACGCCGTCATCAACGTCACCGTCATGGCTGATGATATCCCAGAGGTCAACGAGACCCTTTTCCTCACTCTGGACAGGTACTGGACAGCAACTCTGGGGAGCTTTTGGTTGACCAACAGATTCTCATTCTGTTAATCAGTAGCATTGTAAATAAGTGCCTGTGTCTGATTATCCTCTGTTGAGGTACCACACACCATTTCCATATGTCCTGGGATTTGAATCAGTAGCATACAGTCCACTTGTTCATTTACTTAACAACAATGCCTGGCTGTGCTTAAAATTATTAAAGCAATGATATAGTTTATTTTTTAAGAATTGCTAATATGAGCAGTGAGACTAGGGTGTCACAAGGAAAGCCTATCCCTTACCCCGGTTCCTACCCCTCCTCCAATTCCTGCCTGTCACCTGTTACTGATGACCTGTGACGGGAACATTGGCTCTCCCTCCCTCCCACCCCTCTCCTGCAGGGTGGAGACTCCGCGCTTTGTAGTGTACTTCGGGTAAGTGGCGAGTGGAGTGAGCCTGGACTTTTTGTGTGCTTTAAATCACGACTTTGTCGAGGGAAAAAGGGACCACTTTAGGATTTATTGGGCCTTTGGTTTGATGGGAAAGGGGGGTTGCTGGGGTGGTTTTGTGGGGGTGTGCATTAGGAAGAGAGGAGCGTGGGTGTGGGGAGTAAGGAGGGATCTTCTTTGTGTTGCACCTAATTTGAACCATTCTTTATGCCCTCCTGTAAAGACATCGGTGTTTGTATGCATGATGCGAGTTGGACTCAAGTGTTTGTTTGGTATGCTTTGCTCTGTCCAGCCTCTGCTTTTCATTTACCCTTTATGTGGCCACACACACACACACACACACACACACACACACACACACACACACACACACACACACACACACACACACACACACACACACACACACACACACACACACACACACACACACACACACACACACCCTGCTCATCAGGGGCCAGGCTGACAGAACACACAGGCCCCCACCCTGCTGTGAGAGAGAGAGGCTCAGGGGGCCACTGAGTGACACGGTTAATCAGAGCAGCTCAAACAACAGGCCTCTGGTCAATACTGAACATGAGACAATACAAGGAATTTACTCATTCACTGTTTTTAAATGAAGGGTAAGTTGACGAAAATACTTGATTTCTGCGGAAAGCTTTGAAGTGCATCTCCTTGTTGTTTTACAAGCAATACGCGCTGGCTGTTTTTAAAATTCCCCCACAACCCACATTCCTACTGAGATGAAGGACTGTGAGTTCCTTTTTGGTCTCACAGCTGAGTTCCCCGTCTGTGTTGCAGGGTTAACGTTGAGAACCAGATCCTGAAGCCTGGCTTCACCAGTCGCGAGATTGTCATCGTGGAGAACGACGACCCAGGTGGAGTCTTTGAGTTCTCCCCCTTCTCCAGAGGACCCTGGTACATCAACGTACGTCTGGCACGCAGACAGGCCTCATGACTGTTGATGCTCATCTGTTTCCCCTACTGTGATGCGTGTCGAATAGCGTCTTGACCGACCAGGTCATTTTCGATTTACCTACGTCAATAACAGCAACACTTCTGACCCCTAGTTTGTCCTGGTTTGCCCTGTGATCCTTTCTTTATAGGAAGGTGAGGCGGTGGAGCTGCGTGTCATTAGGGCCCAGGGGCAGCTGCTCAAACAGCTGGTGCGGTATGTCCTCATGCCCTCGGGCAATGCCGAGTTCTACGGCGCCACGGGCATCCTGGAGTTTAAGCCCGGGGAGAGGGAGGTGCTGGTGGCACTGGTGGCAAGGCCTGATGGGGTCCCTGAGGTACTGCTACACGACTATCTGTCCCCCCTTCATGGCATCATGTATGTATGGCTTGGACACTCCCTCCTGACTGTGAGGGTGTCGCTGCTCCTACTGTTTCCAGTTTGAAATGCCTTTGAAGTTCAAAATCAGTTTGCTGGTTTCGGTAGTTTACATGTGTTCGACCTGTAGAACACAGTGCACAGATTACAGTGGGACTGTTCCGTTAAATGCCCGTGTGATTGTGTCTGTGTGTAGCTGGACGAGACGTTCTCGATGGTACTCAGCAGCTACAGCACTCCACCCAGTCGCCTTGGCAACCACCGAGAGGTCAACATCACGGTGCGGAAGAATGACGACCCCTTCGGGGTCATAGAGTTTGGCCGGTCTGGAGTGGCAGAGGCCATCAACGAGAGCAAAGGCTCAGAGTCTCACTCAGGTACAATGGAGCAGTGGAGGAACAGTGTCTTAAAACTCGACAGTACTTTAAGACAATATAGTATAAAGAAAGTAAAATGACAGGGAGAACATTTGTGATCACATTTTAAGATTATACAGAAACTAATGGGATTGAGTGTATTATATTGTAAATATTGTGTTCTGTTGTGGGTCTCCTTGGCAGTGGCCTATCCTGTGGTGAGGAACAGGGGTCGCTTTGGGGAGGTGTCTGTGTCCTGGGTCCTAGAGCCCCACATGTCTGCTGACGTCAGCCCCGACCAGGGATACGTTGTGTTTGCTGAGGGGGAGTATGTGAAAAACCTCACCCTCTTCTCTGTACCCGATGAGGTAGAGCCATCTCTCAAACGCTACACAGTATTTGACCAGGGCTCTTTTACATAATGTGTATAATATCTATGTCAATAAAATGTCATGGTTTGTATGGTAAGAATAAAAGAGAGCCGCACACTCTAGGAGCTCAGATGCAAAAATGTAATTACCAACGTTTCGACAGCCAAGCTGTCTTCATCAGGGTATAATCACATTTATGATTTGTGTAGTGTCAAAAGACACAGCTGTCTGTAATCATGGCCAAGAGTGGCCTAATATCATTGGTTAATTATCAAATATTAAAATGTTTGTATGGTACCTGCTATCTTTTCTACACAATACTTCATCTTTGCCTGACAATATTTTGTTTCCAACATAAGCTCCCAGAGGACATGGAGAATTTCACCATCACACTCCTAAATGTGACAGGGGGAGCAAGACTTGGGAACATACTCAACGCAAGCTTGCAGATAAACAAAAACGATGACCCGATTTACTTTGCAGGTGAGGATATCTTTGATTTGCTCCCTAGCGCTTTATGTAAAGCATATCGGGGTTTTTCAAGCGCTGCTGTGTGTTAGCAGACATGGAGTGGATATATCAAGTGACCAAGTGTTCATGTCACGTGGCATGGTGGTTATGTCAGTTGACGTAGGATGAATTCTCTGTCTCTCTGTCCTCCAGAGCCTGTGGTTGTCCGGATTCAGGAGGGGGGTGTGGCCAACTTCACTGTTTTGAGGGCTGGTCTGGCTGACTTTGTTGCCACGGTGATGTATCACGTGGACTATGGCGGGACGTCACTGGGTGACTTGGCCCCGCTGAGTAACGACACCGTGGTGGTGTTTGGTGTGGGAGAATGGTCAAAGAACATCTCTGTGGCTGTGGAGGAGGACGACACACCTGAGACTGACGAACTCTTCTACATCCTCCTCTACAACACTACAGGTGTGTAAGGCTGCCACCTTTTCTACGCATTCAAACGAACGAGATACTTCTCCTGACCTCGTGACCTGAACAGGAAAAACTCTTGAGCTCTAGTTTTTAACAACGGCTAGGTTCCAGAATGGTTCCTGGTCAGGTCACGTGGTCAGGAAAAACCTTGTGTAGTATGGAAGGTTGTCCAATCGAATTCCTGCTCTCAGTACAATAGCACAAAGCGCAAATGACAAAGTCATTTTAGAGACAACTGTAGTACGAAACAACCAGCCTCGTTACGTTGACTGTTTTTCCTCGTTTACTCGCTGTATCTCCAGTCTCTTTGACAGCTGTTTCTGTACATTGGTGAGTATCTGGGTTGATTAGCATTGGGACTGGTGACCCTGAAAAGCCCCCCTAATCCCGTTATTGTGTGACACAGACAGGGATGAAAGCGGGTGGGCCTGTGGGGGAACTTAATTACCGAACTCAGACTCACTCTGCAGGCTCCAGCACAAAGCCCGCCAGCCCAGTCCACGACTCCACTCCGCTGCCTGGCCTGGCTGTAATGTGCACGCACTACTTGGAGTGAAAATAAGGGTTCACCCACTCTGCTCCTCTCCAAGCCTTAGTTAACGAGAGAGGGCTCTTATATTATTTACATGGCGGACATCTGCATATAGAACCCTGACCCTCTCCGCTGGGGTTGCCGTGGTTACTGTGTGCTATGGTAATGAGAACGGTCTCCTTTTTTTGTTATTACATTTAGCATGACAATACTATGTGGGTATTATAAAGCAACCTCATCTGTCTCTCTCTCTCTCTCTCTCTCTCTCTCTCTCTCTCTCTCTGTTTCTTCTGTAAAAGCACAAGCACCTGCTGTGTTTCATTTAAACCAAGCAAGATGTTAAGTTCAAACAAGAACATTTTACTGACTTGAAGGACATTACATGTTTGTTTGTTTTGCCTACACATTTCACGTTTCTCTCTTGTTCAAGTAATTTGTTATATTTAGTAACAACAGAGGGACATAGCGTTTTAACTGGCATCGTACATATGTTCAGTGGCTTCATGCTTAGGAAGCATGTGAAACTGCTGGACTTGAAACCCAGCGTGTGTGTGTGTGTGTGTGTGTTTGTGGGGACAGGTGACGCTGTTGTGTATGGTGCGGACACAGCGACAGTGGTGATTGAGGCCAATGATGAGGCCAATGGAATATTCTCCCTGGAATCCACAGAGAGGTCTGTAGAAGAGGGCAAGACCAACAACTTCTAGTAAGGACCAACTCTAGCCTTAATAGACCATACACCTAATACAAATGTATTAGATTGATTACTCTACCATCTCTAGTTCTAATTTAATCCAGTGTGGGACAGTTCAGGACCTCGGGGGCCGTAGTGTCTGCTGGCACTCTTCTCCCTGGCACTTCGTTGGTCCACTAATGTCATTGGTTGCTAAGGAAGTGCTCACATTTGATTTTCAGGTCTTAATCACTTCCTGTTAAGAAGGAAAACACAGGAACCAGCATACATTCAAGCCTCTAAGGACCTGAGCTGTATCCTTGCGAGTTCTTCCTCAGTCCCACATACAGTCCTTTTGTCTCCTAGTGCTATCAGGGCCAGGGGCCACTTTGGCAACGTGACAGTGTTCTGGCGCCTTTACGCCAATGACACAGCCCTGGAGCCTGGTGAGGAGTTCACCAACACCTCGGGCTCCATCACCTTCACCACGGGAGAGGAGACCAAGCCCATCGTCCTGGAGGCCATCTCAGACAAACTCCCTGAGTTCAACGAGTTCTACGTCCTCAGGCTCATCAGCATCTCAGGTAAGGGGAAGTGTGAGTGTGAGGCAGATATGTGCCAGGTGAGGGACGTGGGACTGACCTACTGAACTCGTAGTTCTCCTGTAGTAAGTAACAGACTCACTCGCACACACAAGCTCACACACACATACACACGCTGACGCCGTACTCACACATACACTGACACGCACGCGTATGCCCATACTCACAAACACATATTAGGAAAGCGTCCTTAATGTTTCATATACTCCGTGTACACCGCCTGAGTGTTAGAATAAGGCTATGAAGTAACAAAATGTGGAAAAAGTCAAGGGATCTAAATACTTTCCGAAGGCACTCTATCTTACTGGTGTGTATACACATAGATACGCATAGATTGCATTTGGATTACTGATACAATATTATTTGAGTTGTTAACTGGATTCGTCCGGACATGTATGATTTCTCTCTTTTTTTTTTTTTTTTTGAATATTATTTGTGTACTTGTTTGACATTTTTAGCTAGTAACATAAGCATTTCACTGCACCCATGAGTATGTTCTTGACTAAAACATCCAACATATGAGCCTTAAAGCTACCTATGTTCTCTCAGTTGAAGTGGGGTGTTATGGGTTATTATTCCTAAAGTGCTCTGTGTCACGTTACAAATGTTGTTGATACCAAGCATTAACCATTTTCTGTCCGGTGATATTCCATAGGTGGTTATCCCGGAGAGGGCGGCCGATTGGCTAATACATCCCTCAACGCCTCTGTCCTGATCCCCTTTAACGATGACCCCTTTGGAGTGTTCGCCATCGCCGTCGACAACCTGGACCAGGAAGTGGCGGAGGACATCCTGTCAGAAGAGGACATGTCGGATGTCACTTCCTTCACCATCCTGCGGCAGCAGGGCACCTTCGGGGAAGTGCGGGTTGCCTGGGAGATTGTATCTGTCCGTTTCCCTCTCGGCCTCCCTCCCATGCAGGACCTCCTCCTCAGCGCCTCCTTCCCAAAGGAGGTGGAGCTCAGGCCCCACTCCAGGAGGCACCACTCGGGCACCGACGCCTGGTTCTTCTCGGGCCTTCAGGGGGCCTACGGCACTATCAGCCCAGAGGAAGGGCCTGGCAGTCTTGCTAACTTCACCTTCTCAGCCTGGCTGGTTTCCAGGCCGGACACCAACGGCTTCATCGTGTCCAAGGGCAACAGGAACGGGACGCTGTACTATGGGGTGAAGGTCCAGACCAACGAGTCCCATGTGAGTGTGATGCTGTACTACACAGCCTTGGGAGCCAACAACACCCTGGTGGCCCGGGCCACGGCAGAGAGGTTTGTGGAGGACAACGTGTGGCTCCATGTGCTGATCACGGTGGATGATGGGATTATTGAGTTCTTCCTGAATGGCAACCTTATGCCCAGAGGGATTAAGAGTCTGAAAGGAGAGGCCATCACTGACGGTGAGTCCCAATAATTTCATTATCTCTTGATGCTGGAATCCTTAGTTGCTACTGCACGTCTATTTTGGGACTTAGAAATGAATGATAATGACCCGTTCATTCTGGAAGAATATATCTTACAAATGCCTCGTGAGTTTATTTCAACTGTCTTACTCCATCAGAACCCAAAATACAAGCTTGTTTTACTGCCAGTGTTTGTAAACAATGGAAATGGAAACAAACACTATAGCCTCAAAACATGGTTAAAACTATAATTGTGATATCATGGAAGGTCAATCCTTGCATCCATAGCTCTGTCTTTGAATTTAAGAGTGGTTATATTTCTCCAGACCTATACCTCAGCTTTTTTAGTTTGCAGTTGTGTAAAAACATATATATATATATACACTACCGTTAAAATGTGTGGGGACACTTACAAATGTCCTTGTTTTTGAAAGAAAATCACATTTTTTGTCCACTAAAATAGCATCAAATTGATCAGAAATACAGTGTAGATTTTGTTAATGTTGTAAATTGCTATTGTAGCTGGAAACGGCAGATTATATTATGGAATATCTACAAAGGCGATCATTAGAAAACCCTTTTGCAGTTATGTTAGCACAACTTGCCTTCTTTAGACTAGTTGAGTATCTGGAGCATCGGCATTTGTGGGTTCGATTACAGGCTCGAAATGGCCAGAAGCAAAGAACTTTCTTCCGAAACTCATCATTCAGTTTCTTGTTCTGAGACATGAAGGTTATTCCATGTGAGAAATTGCCAAGAAGAAGTGAAGGAGTGAAGGAAAAGCAACCAACAAGTGCTCAGCATATGTGGGAACTCCTTCAAGACTTTTGGAAAGTAATTCCTCACGAAGATGGTTGAGAGAATGCCAAGAGTGTGCAAAGCTGTCATCAAGGCAAAGTGTGGCTACTTTGAAGAATCTCAAATATAAAATACATTTTGATTTATTTAACACTTTTTTTGGTTACTACATGATTCCATATGTGCTATTTCATAGTTTTGATGTGTTCACTATTATTCTACAATGTAGAAAATAGAACAAAATCAAGAAAAACCCTTGAATTAGTAGGTGTGTCCTAACTTCTGACTGGTACTGTGTATATATATTTTGCTCAAAACATACCCTTTACTGTGTGTGTACTGTATTTATACTTGGGATATCGTTTTCAACAGGAAACATTCAAAATCGCTTTGAGGACGTCTTTACGGATTCTAGCTTTAAAGGCAAAAGTCATAATACTTACAATTGCGTTATTGTATCATTTACACTTTCCGACTACAGTGACTTCAATGAAGTCTAGCCTCTCTGAGCCTGTTCCCGTGAGGTGTCTCACTCTCAGCAGACAGAGGCTTCCACATCAATCTGACATCACCGGTGGTCTGTGAGTGACCACTGTGGGACACTGCGCCTCTCCTCACTCTTGTGGCCCACATCTGGTCAGGGAGGATCTATTTAAAACCATGCATTCCACCCAGCCCCTCTCCCTTTGTTCAGACTTACAGAGATTCTGCAATGCTTGAGCGAGCGCTTAGCCGCTTCACTGGTGGACATTGTTACAGGCAGAAGAAAGCCGACGGCAGTCCCCCCCGTCCCGTCCCCCCCCCCCTCAATAACTGAAGACATAACGGGGCTATCTGTGTTGATAGATCATCTTTGGATAACTTCAATCAGGGATATAAATGCGAACGTCAGACACGTCCGACCTTGTCATCTCAACCGGTGTTTTATTGCTTTGTGTGATGGCTTTGTCAGGGGTCACCATCGCAAGTTTTCTCAATTTGTCCAGTGTTCGTTCTGCTGGGTACTGGTCAAGCCCTCGGTAAGGTGGGTCATCATAGGGAGTGACCTCTGAACTAGTTAATGGTTTTAATCATTTGCACTGCAGAGATAGGCCTATTGATGATGCGCTGTACCTACTTTGTCCCACAGGGTTAGGGTTAGAGATGAAGACAGATTTGGCTTTGGAATACATTGGCCTACACCTTTTTAAGTCAGCATTGTAGCATGAAGCCATTCTTCAATGGATACGCTGTTCAGTACATGCTTGTCAGCTTCTCTGTATACAAAAAGCGTAGCTTTTCTGACAGCAGTATCACCACCCACTGCTTGATGTTTTTCTGAGTGTATTCTGCCTCCTGTGTTTGTGTTGCAGGTTCAGCTCCGGTGCGGATCGGCTCGGACCCCTACGGAGAACAGCGCTACACGGGCCTCCTGCAGGACCTGCGTCTCTACCACAGCAGACTGAACCGCTCGGAGATCCACGAGCTCCACGCGCAGCCCGCCAAGATGGACCTGAGGAACATCTCTGGCTACCTGCAGTACTGGCAGGGCGAGAGGCAGAAGGCCTTTGTGGTGGAGGTGCGGGACGACAAGGAGGAGGAAGGGGAGGAGCTGTTCTACCTGCAGCTGGTGGCGGCCCATGGGGGAGCACGTCTCCACCTCCCCCGCCCCACCGCCACCCTGCGGGTGATGAAGAGCGACAACGCCAACGGCTTCTTTGGCTTCACCGGCGCCTGCATACCAGACGTAAGACTCACGCACACTCACTAGCACGCACGCACATGCACGCACTCGCACGAAAGCCCTCGCACACACACACGGTATATGACTTGCAGTATAAATGAGACACTATTGAGATGAAATGTACAGACCATATTTACCAACTCTGGCGGTCCCTGAGTTTGACAGACACAGCAGCAACAGTGATGTAAGACACAGAGTAGAATGGAGACCACACAGCACATTATTCACACATTCTGTAACTGGCTTTGATCCAGCATGTCTCCTGAGAATATGCATATTTTGTTACCTAGAAAGACATGTAATCGAAGGCAGTCGTTAGTGAGTGCATATCCTTCTGCATATTTAAACAGTGTTTACGCCTGGGTGAAAGTGTGTGCTCTGCCCTTTAGGGAGATTGCACACAGGTGTCTAATGGCTCCTCTCAGGTAGAGCGACAGATGGCTGAGCAGCTAAGGGCATTCCTATGGAACTAGAGTCCCAGTAGCACAATAGGTGGTAGACCAGGGGATGGCATTCTATTAGAACTAGGGTCCCTCTAACGCTGCCAGGGGACAAAGGGACTCAGAGGCATGCGGGGCTATCGGGTGGACTCTCTGCAAATCACATCTTGACTGTGCAGGAATTAGAGGAGGGCTGCCCATAAAAGTATCTCTCAAACCCAAATGTTCATTTTTGGAATGAGTGGTTGTCAGTCTTGAATTGGTAATGAACTACAAGTATCTTGCTGTGGAAAACATGAAAATGTCCAAAATGATTTTCTTTACGTTTTTAATTCCAAGTTTGTGACGTTTTGTCATCAAATCAAAATGTGTGTACAATTCTTGACGAGTGTAATGTGACATTATGTTTTTAAAATGTCTCTCAGTTCAGGGAGCATCATTAATAACCATCATCCCTCTTCTCTATGGCCAGACGACAGAGGAAGGCTCCACCATCTCCTGTGTTATTGAGCGGACGCGTGGGGCTCTGGACCACGTCTATGTGAACTACACTGTCACTCAGCTGGACTCAGACAGACAGGCTCAGGCCAACCAGGACTTTGCTAACGCCAGCGGCTCTGTGCTCTTCCTGCCCGGTCAGCGCTCTGAGGTGAGGGGGAACACCTAGAGGGCACGCACGCACGCGCTCGCCGCTCGCTCGCTCACTCACTCACTCACTCACTCACTCACTCACCACTCACCACTCACCACTCACTCACTCACTCACTCACTCACTCACTCACTCACTCACTCACTCACACGCACACACATTGAATATAAATGCAACTGCAATAAGTTCAGACTATAGGCAGCTACAAACCAGTCAATATAAATATTTTACAATGCATCTACATTTCTGGCCTTGTTGAATCCCAGAAAACGACTTTCATCCATTCAGTGGTGATGTTGTTGACTTCTAGCCCCACCTAGTGGCTAAAAGTAAAATGTTGTCATAGTAA
The DNA here is from genome assembly GCF_023373465.1 of Oncorhynchus keta. Lineage (NCBI taxonomy): Eukaryota > Metazoa > Chordata > Actinopteri > Salmoniformes > Salmonidae > Oncorhynchus > Oncorhynchus keta. The sequence goes on along the minus strand of NC_068445.1, from coordinate 2,489,437 downwards.
CAGGTGCCTGCTAATGATTAGGCTTAGTCTAAAATCTCACTACAGAGATCGAAGCCTGAAAATACATTATGCTACACTAGGACTGATTTTAGATTAAAATCTTCACTCTCATGTGTTATGACATCCTCTCCCTGCGACTCCCAGGTCCTGAACCTGCTGGTGCTGGATGATGACACCCCTGAGTTCGCGGAGTCCTTCCAGGTCACCCTGGTGTCAGCCGAGTCAGGTGACGGGAAGCCAGGCTCTACCCCCACCAGTGGGGCCAGCATTGACCCTGACAACTCAGCCACCACTGTCACCATCACAGCCAGCGACCATCCCTATGGTACAGAGAGGCACACACACATCACTGTGCCACCCTACTAGAACCTTAAACGGATACTCATCTTCCCAGTTTCCACCCTTAGTTGCACCAATCAAGAACTGCAGCAATCTGTACAGCCACATAGTTAAAGGGATAGTTTAGTGCAAGCTGTACGCTCGTGAAACTACCTCTAACTTCCTTCATACTGGACGCAGAGACATAAAAACGGTATCCACGAGTTCACGTGACACCTTTTCAGAGAAGCATAAATGAACTTCAGTCAGCCCTGCTTACGACCTACTTGAAAGGTTCAGCTTGTGGCATGACTTGAAAACAGTGTAACAAACTGCTATTGGTGTGAGTTAATAACTGACTGTTATACTGTACACGTGTCATCACAGACACAACGGAGCCAAAAACAAAGGGTCACTCAAAATTAAGGAGGTTCCCATGTTGTGAATGTATGGTGAACATTTAGTGCATTTGAGCCTCTCTCTCTCTCTCATAATCTCCGACAAGCGTATTGTTCTATGAGGCTGGATGAGCAGCTTTTGTGATTACTGGTACCCCTCTCTCGCTCTCTCCCAGGTCTGATCCAGTTCCAGTCCAGCCTGCCAGCTGAGGGGATGATCCGCCCGGCAACAGAGCCTGCCCATGTCACGGTCAATGAGGAGGACGGAGAGGTCCGCCTGCTGGTGGCCAGGGCCCAAGGCCTGTTGGGAAAAGTCATGGTCGGCTACAGGACCTCACCGTTCACCGCAGTCAGCCCCGAGGACTATGAGGTCATTTCCTTATGCCTTCCTTATCCCGTAGACCAGGGTCTCAGGCAGACACAGGGATGGATGATTACTGGATATCTGTGTATTCTCACATAAATCACCCGTAGAAACCATTGCTTTATAAAGCGTGATTTACATATGTATTTTTAATAAGGAATAGACCCATAATCATTTCCTATTCAATCCTCATACTTGGCAATCTGTGGCACTTTTATTTTGAAATGATGAAGACAATAATAAGACATACCTGTACATAAAAGCCCAAATGATAATGGATGACAATTCCAGTGTGTTTGAGTCACTAGACTCATTCCTTGGATAGCTGTTCGGCTGCGTCTACACAGGCAGCCAAATTCTGATCTTTGGCCCAATTATTGGCAAAAAAGCTCATGTGGAAAAAAAACCTATGTGTGGAAAAATATCCGAATTGGGCTGTCTGTGTAAACGCAGCTAATGACAGTGAGCTTATGCTAACTACCCAAGCTAACCTCTTGTTCCCTACCTGATCTGCCTGTACCTGTTCCATGGCCCAAACAGGACTCAGATGGCGTGCTAGACTTCCTGCCAGGAGAACGCTTCAAGTACATTAGTGTGACAGTCATAGACAACCCCGTGCCAGAGCTGGACAAAGTGTTCAGAGTGGAACTCTACAACCCTGACGGAGGAGGTAAGACACACAAATACCATTCGTTGATTGATCGGCCAATTGGAGATTGATCTTTTTTTTACCTCCTCTTCTCTTACTTCAGATAATTGTTCGAGTTCACCTTCCTATCCTGTAGTCACATCCTTCAGTATTTCCCGTCCCTGAGATCCTGTTCTAACTCATCCTTTGCCTGTGTTCTGTCACATTGTGTCCTTGTGTGTGTTTGTGTGCTCCTCCTGTGTGCTCCTGTGTGGTCTTGTGTGCTGTGCTCCCCAATGGTTCCCATTCCTCTGGCGGGATCCTTTTTCGATCTCAAAGTGGATCAGTTCCTTCGGAGAGAAGGCAGTGGCAGTGGAGAAAGTGACACTGAGTTTTTCCTCCTGTCCTCTCACCACCGCGGTAAGATCACCCTCCCCTCCACCGCCCCTCCCATTCTGTCTAGACTCCACCTCATCCCCTAAGCGTGTGTGTGTGTGTGTGTGTGTGTGTGTGTGTGTGTGTGTGTGTGTGTGTGTGTGTGTGTGTGTGTGTGTGTGTGTGTGTGTGTGTGTGTGTGTGTGTGTGTATTTGCATGCCTATATATTTGTGTGTATGATATTTACATTGCAATGGGGCCAGTGAGCAGTGACCAGGAAGATTGGTGTGGGAAAAGCAAATAGGCATTATATTGAGTGGAGGGCAACAGTGGTAAGTGGTGAACAGAAATGTCACAGATCCCCAGGCTCATTGTTTCTCTGTCGGGGTCCACCCTCCACCTTATTAAAAACCCACAATGCACTGCAGTGTTCAGTGCTATTATTTCAAGTGGATCAATGGAATTCAAGTGGAATTTTGTTTTAAATTGCACACATGAAAAACTTTCGATGACTCATTTGAACAAATTGTAATTATGAAAATAAGGGCAGCCTTTACAGTTGTGTGACGTTTTTTCTATCTAGCCAGCCTGGGAGTCGCCTCCCACATCACCGTGACCATCGCTGCTTCTGACGACGCACACGGGGTGTTCCAGTTGAGCCAGGACTCACTGTCTGTCAACGGCACCGAGCCTGAGGAGGGACGCAGCACTGTGCTCCTGCAGGTCATTGTGTGTGTGTGTGTGTCTGTGGGCCTGTGTATATGGGTTATGTGTGTGTGTGTCTGTCTGTGCATGTGTGTGTCTGTTTCTATGTGTGTGTGTGCGTGCGTCTGTCTGTCTGTCTGTCTGTCTGTCTGTCTGTCTGTCTGTCTGTCTGTCTGTCTGTCTGTCTGTCTGTCTGTCTGTTCCCCTGACAGTAGGTTGTAAACTCTCTCTTTATTCGTATCAGGTGGTGCGGTCATCCGGTGCCCTATCCAACGTGACTGTATTCTGGGAGGCTGAGGATATCTCTGAGGAAGACCTCATCAACAGGGCCGGGAACATCACCTTCCACGTGGGCCAGACCAGGGGGGAGATTGAGCTCCAGGTGGCCCAGGACGAGGTGCCGGAGCTGGACAAGAGCTTCGGCGTGTCCCTGGTCAACGTCTCCCATGGGCGTCTGGCTGTGAGGACTGAGGCCACTGTGACAGTGCTGGCCAGTGACGACCCCTACGGAGTGTTTGTGTTCTCAGACAGCAACAGGCCGGTGCGCCTGCCCGAGGGCCACACCCTGGTCATCCTCACCATCCACAGGCAGAGGGGGCTGATGGGAAAGGTACGCGTGACATACGGAACCCTGAGTGAGGCTGACACAGCCCCCTTCATCACCCTGGGTGTGGGCAGGGCCAGTGAGGGAAATGACTTCGTCCCCATCCTGGAGTCTGTGGTGTTCACGGCCAATCAGAGTGAGGCTAACGTAACCCTTCGAGTGCTGGATGACGATGACCCCGAGAGGGACGAGTCTGTGTTCGTGGAGTTGATCAGTGTCAACCTCATAGAAGGAGAGCAGGAGAGACGAAGTAAGTCACTGCCACATTCCCACGTCCCAACTATGAATTTCGGGGCCTATAGTCGTCGCATGGTCAACATTTGTAGCTGGAATATGAGATTGTTGTCAACCCATCCTCTTTCTATCTTTCCTAGTTGCCCGGTCTCCTCGTCTCGGTACGAAGGCTGAGATTGTGGCCCAGGTGATAGTGGAGGCGAGTGATGACGCATTTGGGTTCCTGCAGCTGTCTGCCCCGGCGGTCAGTGTAGCTGAGTACTATGTCGGACCCATCATCAATGTGACACGCACCGGGGGAATTTTTGCTGACGTGTCCGTGAAGTTCAGGGCCGTACCAATGACTGCCAGAGTTGGTAAGTCTGGTCTACATTTTATCTCAATAGTGTTTTGTTATGTTGCTAAGCATGTACAGTGTGTATGTGTGCGTATGTCTGTAATAATGTGTGCGTATGTGTGTAGCTGTGTGTGTGTGTGTAATAATATGTGTTTCTAACAATGTGTGTGTCAATACAGGTGACGACTACAGCGTAGCATCCACTGACGTGGTTCTCCTGGAGGGGGAGACCAGTAAGCCTGTTCCCATCTACATCATCAACGATGTGATTCCTGAGCTGGAGGAGACCTTCCGCATCGAGCTGCTCAATGTGACCACAGGGGGCGCTCGACTGGGGGCGCTCACTCGCACCATCATAACCATCCTGCCCTCTGATGACCCCTTTGGGGCCTTCGGTTAGCTCACGTCTCTCTCACACACAGAAATGCACTTACACTTAGCCAGTAATTTTTCCGGACAAATTTTCTTGAGAAAAACTTTGATGAAGATTTGAGGCTGATGCGTATCGCCAGCTGCTCTTAGGATTTGGACAGTTTTGACTTCCCAACAGCAGCGGCTCACTTTGAGCAGGACGAGGTCCGCCATAAACCCAAGTCAATTAGATGCAAACTATCGTGTTCGTAGACAGACACGTTTTGTTATTTATTCATTCAAATGTTCATAAAAATACCCTATAGGACAGGTTGATTGGAAATTATATTATACAAATATTACATTTCGAAATTGTGTTTTATTACTGCGGGGGACTTTTTCATCTAGCCTAAATGTTTTTTCCGTTTTTTTTATTATATTCATTTAGGATTTATAGCAGGGACGAAGACGCAATGGGCAATGTTTTGCTTTTCAATAAAAACCTGTCATGTTGATATCAGATATCAGTTCTACTTTATTTTAGTACAAGTTTAAAGGCACATTTTTTATTCTGTTAAGGAATTTTTGATATTTATTATTTTTTAATTGAACCTTTATTTTACTAGTCAAGTCAGTTAATTCTTGCTGCACCCATCCCGTTCGCTGGATCATTTTCGTCAACCACCGTTGAATTGCAGAGCGCCAAATTCAAATTAAAATACTAAAAATATTTAATTTTCATGAAATCACAAGTGCAATATAGCAAAACACATCTTAGCCTGTTGTTAATCCACCTGGCATGTCAGATTTCAATAAAGCTTTTCGGCGAAAGCATACCAAGCGTTTATGTAAGCACATCTCTCTCGGTAGACAAAATATTACAAACAGCTAGCAGCCAAGTAGATTGGCCACGAAAGTCATAAAAGCAATAAATTAAATCGCTTACCTTTGATGATCTTCAGATGTTTGCACTCATGAGACTCCCAGTTACACAATAAATGTTCCTTTTGTTCCATAAAGATTATTTTTTATATCCAAAATACCTCCATTTGGTTGGCACATTATGTTCAGAAATCCACAGGCTCGAGCGGTCACGACATCGCAGACGAAAATTCCAAATAGTATCCGTAATGTTCATAGAAACATTTCAAACTTTTTTATACTAAATCCTCAGGTTGTTTTTACAATATATTATCGATAATATATCAACCGGGAATGTAGCTTCTTCAATAAGAGAGAGAGAGAAAATGGCTGCTCCAAGCTGTTGCGCATACAAAATGCTGCTGGCACCCAGCCATACAATGTGATCTTTCTCCCTCATTTTTCTAAATAAGAGCCTGAAACTATGTCTAAAGACTGTCCACACCATGGGGAAGCCATATGAAAAGGAATCTGGTTTGGGCGGCAGGGTAGCCTAGTGGTTAGAGCTTTGGACTAGTAACCGGAAGGTTGCAAGTTCAAACCCCCGAGCTGACAAGGTACAAATCTGTCGTTCAACCCCTGAACAGGCAGTTAACCCACTGTTCCTAGGCCGTCATTGAAAATAAGAATTTGTTCTTAACTGACTTGCCTAGTTAAATAAAGATATATATATTTTTAAATCCTTTTAAATGGAGCGAAGGCAGGCTATGGATCATGTAGCTTTCAAAATAGAGTCCACTTCCTGGTTTGATTTTCCTCAGGTTTTTGCCTGCAATATCAGTTCTGTTATACCCACAGACAATAATTTGACCGTTTTGGAAACTTTAGTGTTTTCTATCCTAATCTGACAATTATATGCATATTCTAGATTCTGGGCCTGAGAAATAGGCAGTTTCATTTGGGTACGTTTTTCATCCAAACATCAAAATACTGCCCCCTACACTCAAGAGGTTAGAACAATTCTTATTTACAATGACGGCCTACCGGGGAACAGTGGGTCAACTCCCTCGTTCAGGGGCAGAACGACAGATTTTGACCTTGTCAGCTCAGGGATTCGATGCACCAACCTTTCGGTTACACACACAGGCTATCTGCCGCCCCAAAATTAACAGCCAGTGCAAATGGATGTCTGGTCAATTTCTCAAATGTCCGTCCTGGTAAATAAAAATCTTGCCGGCGCCAATTGGAAAACGGAAACCTTGACACACACACACACACACACACACACACACACACACACACACACACACACACACACACACACACACACACACACACACACACACACACACACACACACACACACACACACACAGACAGTACTAGTCTTAAATATAGTGCTAAAATATACAATTGCTCATTCAAATCAGATTACAGTATATGCACGGTACTGACGACATCAGCAAACTGAAGATTCCAGCATGTTTCCTTTATCAACGAATGACATTAGACCTCATAAAAGTATTGTTTGTGTTCCCTAGTATTTCAGGCTGCTCCTGTCACCATAGAGGAGCCCGGGGCGAACTCCTTTGAGGTGACACTGCCCATAGTGCGTAATGCTGGGACCATAGGGACCGTGGCTATCCAGTGGCGAGCCACGGTCAACGGCAGAGCAGCAGTAGGGGACCTCCGGCCTGTGTCAGGAGAGGTCATTTTTGCGCCCGGGGAAACCATTAAGACGTTGAAAGTTGAGGTCCTAGCAGACGATGTGCCGGAAATTGAGGAAGTAAGAAACGCAGTCTTTTTTTTTTTCTTCATAATTTCATAACATTGTTCTTATTTTTTTGCCAAAGAAAGGATTTGTATAATTATATTTACTATATAATATAGAGGCCAATATAGTATACAGTCTGTCATTTTTCCTCTAAACGTTCTGTGCTTTTCAGATAATCAAGGTGGAATTGACGAGTGCCAATAATGGAGGCAACCTTGGAAGAGACAAAACAATCAATATTACTGTCCCAGCCAATGACAACCCGTATGGGACGGTCTACTTTGACCAGTCTGTGTATCGTGTGCAGGAACCTCTCGAGGGAATTTTTATGGCCAACATTACTGTCCGTCGAAGGTTTGTCCTTTAGTTTGAGTTCTGTCCTCTTGCAGTATCATTGCATCTTCTTACCTTGGAATTTGCACTGAATCGACATATTGCTTCTATTCAAACAGAATTCTTAACGAACTCTCTGTCTCTCTCTCTGTCTCCCTCTCCTTCATCACATCAGTGGTGGTCATTTTAGCCAAGTGGAGGTCCTCTACAGCACCTCAGAGATAGACATAGTGAGCATGGCCCAGACTGAGGGCCAGGACTTGCTGTTGTACTACAACCCCCCGGTGTCAGGAGTACCCTCTGGCACCCCCCGCAGGCCTGTCAATGTCAGCTCTCTGGGAGACCCCCTGGCTGCCTGTGCTGCAGTCTGCCTGAGGGAGCAGGCCTGCAAGGCCTTCTCCCTGTCTCCTCCTGGGGGCTCGTCCCCCATGGCTTCCTGCACCTGGGTGACCAGCGGGGCTGCCCAGCTCACCGCGTCCGCCCAGACCCTCACCTATGCCAAAAACACCACCGCCGCCGCCGTTCTCTTCAGCTCGCAGGCCGTGGCGGGTAGCGACTACACCACCATGACAGCGCAGACGGCCATCTTGGAAGACGGCTCGGGTGTAGCCAACCTGACCGTTCCCATTCTGACGGACAAACTCCCCGAGATGGACGAGAGCTTCTCCATCCGCATCCTGAAGGTGGAGCTGGTCAACTTAACCGTGGCTGAGAAGAACCTGCCCTCCATAGGGCAACCGGACAAGGCAGTGGTCACCATAGGCATGAACGGAGATGACTTTGGGGTGTTTCTCATCTACAGCCTCAGCCCTAACGCCACAGAGGACGGGATCTATCTGGAGGTAAGAGAGGAGCCACGCGTCTCAGTACCCCTGGTCGTAGAGAGGAGGGGGGGCAGCCTAGGACAGGTGACAGTGGAGTGGAGGTTCGTGGGCGGAATGGCTACACCCAACACTGACTTCACCGGGACGGGGGAAACACTTGTCTTTGCCGACGGTAGGTTTAAAAGCTAGTACTGCATAATGCTTTTTGGATATGAATATTATTTTGATATACAGTATATTTGGTTCTCTCCATCCAAAGGCGATTTGAAGAAGACCATTGAGATAGTGATTACGGATGACTCTGAGCCAGAGGACAGCGAGACCCTGATGGTTGGCTTGGTGAAGACGGCAGGAGGCAGCCGGATCCTGCCCAGCTCCGACACGGTCACCATCGTCATCCTGGCCAACGACAATGTGGCGGGGGTGGTGGGCTTCCACGCAGCCTCACGCTCTGTTGTGGCCAGAGAGGGTGGGTGTAGTACAGGGGACCTTGTACGTCGCTTCAATGAAGCGAGCATCAACTGAATCACTGTGTGAATTATTTAGCTCTGCACCGAGCCAGTTTACCAAGCAGCCACTGATGACATAATGACCCCTGCCTCCCCTGATAGTAACCCCTGTCATAATTGAATTGAATATCATGGCTTTGTGATCACAAATTCGTGCGCGCGCTGTTTTGTAGAGGGCAACACAGCTACCATTCCTCGACCTCATCACTTCGCTCTCCGCGCATTCGGAAACATCCAATGAATTAATGAAGGAATGCAAGGGATAGTGGGAGGAGCATGTTGCAACAGGTGGCACACGTAGTAAGTTCCAGGCACGGCTCATTGGGTATGCACGACGGAGCCCTTCCACTCTTATCTGTGCCGAATACTTACACCACTTCCTAATGGATTGATTCTTTCCGAGCCACCTGCAGTAGCTAAGGGAAGACCTTCGTAAGGCTGTAATCAAAGCCTGTATCCTGGTCTACTAATCTAAAACAGCAAACTATGGGCGACATTTTGCACAAGGAATTGGCAATGAGAAATAACCTTAACTTTTCCCATAGACAGGAAGGCTTACTGTATAATCCAGTGCCAGTTACAAATACAGCTTGACATGTATTACATTAAAAAGTGGCTAAGGTGTGTGTGTGCGTGTTGTAGGGGAGATGCTGTCCCTGCTGGTGACCAGGACAGCTCCTGGTCTGGGGAACGCCACCGTGGACTGGGTCATCCAAGGCCCCCGCGTTGCCAGGACCTTTACACATACCTCAGGACTACTATTCTTCACCGAGGTAAACAAACTGACCGGGGTAACGCCTCGGTATGGTGTACATGCCGTGTCTAGTATTCGGTTCATTCTGTTGTATATGGTGCTTGATGTTCGAGCGTCTCCCGTCACTCACACAGGGAACACTGAACGCTACCATCGTCCTCCAGCTACTTGAAGACGCAACCCCTGAGGAGAATGAAGAATATAGGGTGGTCCTGTCCAACATCCACACTTATGGTAAATCACATTCCCTGGCCTCGGCTGACCAACGTAACAACATGCACATTGAAATCCCCTCCTATGTACTTGGATCTCTATTTATTTCACTTTTAGCTTCACCATGCTAGTCATTTAAGAAGCACGTTTTGTTGTTGACAATGACTCTATGCAGCATGGATCAGGCATAGAGGTTGCCATAGCAAAGAGTTTCTAGTCTGTTCGACCCTGTGACCTGTAAGGCTAGGAAATGAGTGTTACCCGTGTTTGTATGGATATTATCCGTCAGTGTTCTGTTCCCCCAGGTGTTCTGGTAACGGGTCACGCAGCGCTGGACGTCCAGGGGCTCGAGGCTGTGGTTACCGTGGATACCAGTGACGAGCCGTTCGGGATGCTGAGCATCGCCCCATCCTCCCTCAGCCTGAGCACAGAGGAGCGAGACGGCGTCCTCAACGTCTTCATCAACAGAGAGCTTGTGGCCTCAGGTCAGTCTGGAATAGGGATTTGGGAGGAGCTAGCGGCGACAGAGTGTTTCCCGATCGCGTGATCAGACCAGGGAAAACTCCAGGCCTTAAGGATGAGAAAAGTTGGGACTGTACTGTACATTTTGATCTATTGTCTCAAAACAAGATTAGCCGCAAATGCCGCTTTGTTAATTAATCAGATGTCACCCAGTGACTGCTATTAGTTAACTGGATCTAACGTTAAAGAAAATGTGTTTGTTAACAGCCAAGTATGTGTTGTTCTGTGTTCAGGGGCGGTGAATATCAGCTATGAGACGGTGCGAGGGTCCCTCCAGAACCTGTCCCAGGTGGAAGGGGGCGGCGGCCTGGCTGAACCAGGACAGGACTTCCTCCCTGCGTCGGGCTCAGTGATCCTGCAGGATGGACAGACTTCGGTGGCCATCCCCATCATGATACTAGACGTAAGGCCACCACCAGGGCTGGGCTCAATGCCTTTTGAATTCAGTCAATTCATCAAATAAGCTGACATTCCAACTGCTCAAATGCTCCGTTTTCCTCGATGCTTCTCTATGCATTTTTAGGGGGAATTGGAATGCCAGTTTACTTGCTATATTGACTGAATTGGAATTGTCTCCAACTCTGGCCACCACAGCAAACACGGTCATATTTCTCTCATATTTCTCTCATATGGCATAATGGCTGGTGGTACTCTGGTAGGCTAAGTGTAGGATGCCTATTGACTTTTCCTAGAATTCAAACAGTGTAAATGTAGCAGACTATATGTTATACAAATTATATACATTTTGTGTTCCAGGATGACGTCCCCGAGTTGCAGGAATTCTTCCTAGTCAACATTACATCTGCAGTACTGATCACCACCCTCTCACCTGCCCCTAAACTAGGTATGCTGTGTTTGGCATTGTCCCGAAATGGGCAACCAGGTTAATCACAAAGAAAGCATTCTAAATGTGCATGGTTTTCCCACAGCGATCCGATAGGTCACTTTTAGTTCTACATGTCATTTGATGGGGTTAACAACCACTCCCCTGTTATGTACTGTAAATTCCCCTTTCATGTTCAAATCTGTGTAATCTGTGTTGTATCTCTTATTTTCTCCTCTCTCTCCTTTCATTTCTCTTCTATTCCATTCTGTGTGATGAGTAGAAGTTGTATATTTTACACTGAAAGGTAACATATATTTAGTGTTTATTACAGTATAATGCTTTGCGTTGTGTAGTATGGCATAATGGCTAATATGCGATTCATTCACTGTACATTATACATTATGTTCAACGTGCACAGTTTTATCATTGATCTGCAAATATATCCAAAATGTAATTGGCACTACTGTGTCTTGTGTAATCCTAACCATAGCCCATTTTATGAATGGGTAACTTAAGGAAACAACGAGTAGACAGAATACAACACAGACTGGAGAGGCATAGGGCCCATCTGCCAGCCAGCACTCAGTGGCTACGATTCTACTGATTGATTGATGCCTCTATGATTGAGGGGCCGTTGGGATTTGGGTCGAGCTGAAAAACACTGTGGTGAGCAGTGGGAATGCCAAACCAAACGCTTTAAATGGCCCTCGTGCTGTCTGTGCCCAGATCGAGATACAGACAGACAGACAGACAGACAGACAGACAGACAGACAGACAGACAGACAGACAGACAGACAGACAGACAGACAGACAGACAGACAGACAGACAGACAGACAGACAGACAGACAGACAGACAGACAGACAGACAGACAGACAGACAGACAGACAGACAGACAGACAGACAGACAGACAGACAGACAGACAGACAGACAGACAGACAGACAGAACATTAGAAATCAGTCAACACATACTCCAACTAGCAGCTGGCTGCATGTGAAAAGTGAATGGCCCTCGTCTCCTCATCTTGTGCTCCTATTGTAGCGTCAAACAAGTGCTTCATATCCTCTTTAGATGCTCTCAACCCCGCTTTGCGATCATAGTGATCATGCTGAAGCTAATGCTAGTTTTTTAATGATATTATTACTGGAACAAGACTTTAGGACATGCGCTACCATTCCCCATTGCAATGTTGCGTTTTCTCTTCAGACACCCAGGGTTTGGTGGCAGAAATCAGCATTGGCGCCAATGATGGAATTCGAGGTGTCATTGAATGGACAAACACAAAGTGAGTGGCTCTGTGTTCAACCTCTCGTTCACAGTGATTTTCCCCCCCATTCTCTCCATTTACGAGATGCCCTCTGTTTCTAAGAGCACCTGTGGTTGTGCAGATATAGCCAGAAGCCCTCCCTCTACTCTACCGCATTTTTCCTCACACTGACTGCTTGGCTGAGAAAAGCCCACACTGCTCTCACCTCTTTAGTAGGATCTGTTACTCTTTCCCCTTTCATGGCTTAGTCATTTAGCAGACCCTTATATCCAGAGTGACTTACAGTTGCACCCGTCTTCAGGTAGATGGGTGAGACAAGGCACATATTATAGCCATAGCAAGTAAATCCTTACTCTCTCCTCTCTAGTGGCAGACAAATCTGATGTTTGTCTGTGTGTTTTCCCTTGTAGCTTCGAGGTGAATGAGACCGTGGGCGTGCTGAGCCTGGTGGCCTACAGGAGCGCAGGGACCTACGGAAACGTCTCGCTCGTCTTCTACGCTCAGAACCTGGAAGCTCAGCTGGGCCTGGACTACAACGCCACTCCATCGGTGAGGCCCGTGCCCCTAACCCACTAAACCGCCGATCAGAGTTCTTAATGAGTAGGGCCAGGAATTGTCCCTGACCATTTGTTCTGACCGGGGTAAAAACTCTGGGTTCCACCAATGAGACTAAAGGCGCCTTGTCATTGTGAGTTCACACGTTTTGTTTGTTCTTCAGACGCTCCACTTCGCTGATGGGGAGAGGCATCAGTTTGTTGAGGTTCAGATCGTGGATGACGTCATCCCAGAGGGAGCTGAAAGGTTCCAGCTGATTTTGGCTAATCCATCGTCCGGGCTGGAGCTGGGAGGCAATACCACAGGTAGGATGTTCTGGAAGCTCTTGCATCATGCATGTTCGCTACACATGTTTTAAATTGTATTTTATTGGCCATTTTTTGTGTAGTCTACGTGTGTAGTCTACGTACCTATGGTTTCACAGACATTGTTGATTGGTTTCACAAGAATCGTCAAGTGAAAACTGCTCTCCCTGTCTCCCCTGTCCCGTGTCTCCGTAGCCATGGTGAGCATCTTGGCCAGCGACGACGGCCATGGTGTCATTTCCTTCAACAGCAGCCAGCACTTCCTGTTGAGGGAACCCACGTCAGTGTCCGGGCTGGGGGAGAGTGTGGCCACCCTGTATGTGGTGCGTGACCCACCCCAGGGCACCTTCGGTACCGTCAGCGTCCAGTTCACCATCACAGATGCCAACAAAACGCTGGCCCAGGATGACCTCATGCCCTGGCAGGGCATTGTGGAGCTGGAGGACGGAGTCAGGTTCAAGGTGAAGGGGACCATGGACTTCAGTCAGTCTAGAAGATATACAGGAGAACTGGTTGAATAGATTGAAGATATTTTGGAGGATTGAGAATAGATTGAATTGATATATAGGCAAGGGCAAGAACCTTTTCTAGATGTGTTTCAGCCTATAAAGCCCTTCATATTCTAATTTTGACGTTCTCTGATGTGTTGACATTCTCTGACGTTCCTGCCGTGATGTGATGTTCTAGACTCTGGAGATCTGGGCGGTTCTGGATGCTGAGCCCGAGGTGAACGAGACGTTCACGGTAACTCTGTCCAATCCAACGGGAGGGGCGCGGCTTGGAGACACACTCCACACACTCGTCACCGTGCTTCAGAACTCCGCCCCGCTGGGCCTCTTCCGCATCGCACCCTCCCTCAATAGGTGAGCATGTGATCACACACACATGCAAGCACACAAAAGCACACATGCAAGCACAAACACATGCATGCACACACATGCACATGTAAGCACGCACATGTAAGCACACACACACACACACACACACACACACACACACACACACACACACACACACACACACACACACACACACACACTCACACATGTACCTCTATCTCTGCAGGACTGACAGCTCTGTGGTGGGGGAAGAGGGTGGTAGGACTGTGTTCTTGACCGTGTCCCGCAGTAACGGTCTAGAGGCAGCGGTCAGTGTGGAGTGGGAGACCCAGTCGGACACAGCCATTGCCATGGGTAAGATGGGCTGGAAACTCTGCTTCTGCACACACAGTTAATGTCATTATATCCACACTACACAATCCAGTGGCAATTTCTGTTTCAAGTCTGTGTCCACTTGTTTACCATGATATACAGTGATTGTACTAGTCTATTTTCAGAGGGGACTCTTCCAGTGATGGCAGTGTATCAGATCTTCCCAGAGACCCCCACCTCAGGCTGGTGTTCCCTGGCTGATGGTGCCTCTCCTCTGGCCATGAGGTTGGACATGCCCTCCCCTGGCGGCTCCACCCAGACCCATGCCACTCTGTACAGGTGGCAGGGGGTGTTGGTACCTATACAGGTAATCTAGTTCAAGTTCAGGATCTTTTTGCGGTCATAGACAGTGAAATACATGGATATGGACTAGCATTAGAAAATTAACAATTTCACACCATTTAGATGAGAAGGATCTTATTATTTCGGTGGCAGAAGTAGGGTATGGTGGGGATTTGTTGTATCTTTCAGTCCTAGCGTGTGGAACAGAGAGTAGGTTGGCGCTGTCTATCACTTCTCCTCTACAGGCAGTTAACCAATCACAGAAAGTGGACTTGTAGAGAGAAATGTAATTCATCTAAACATTAGCCTAGGAGTCAGAGATCAAAGGTCAAACTGCATCGGTGCAGTAGCTGAACTACATAGGAGGCAAAGAAGGAAGAAAGGGTAGGAGTGAACATGGGAAGACAGACATAAACCACCAACCCGTAATAGCTTTTAGGTAACTGCCTTACTTTGTGTTGCATCCACACATGCATAACTCAATGTCATGATCACTCATGATTGCAAATGTATGATGTCTCTCTCTCTCTCTCTCTCTCTCTGAATCTCTCTCTCTCTCTCTCTCTGAATCTCTTCAGTCGGTGAGGATCCAGGACCCTAGTGTGTGTGTGGGCTTCTCTGTGAACGGCTCGTACAATGTAGCGATCACACACGGAGGCCACACTGACTCCCCCGCAGTCAACCTCAGCCTGTTCAGAGTGCAGCCGGACCACAACCTTACACTGGTGAAGCCCCTCACTTCTTTGGCTTGACGGTTGTCCATTCATTTGGGGTCCTAATGATTACGTTTTCTACCTGTTATTAAGATGACGTAAGATCCACACGGTCACTGGCCTGATGTTCCTATGATACGTTCTTTATAACAGCCACCCAATGGCAGTGGCATTATGTTGAGTATTGTATTCTTTTCACTCAAATTCAACCCTTTTCCCCCTAGGAACAAACGTTGGCTGTTGAAGCTCTTGATGTCAAACACTTCTCCGTTGAAGGAAGAGACTACTTGATTGCCTCCAGCCAGGTGAGTTTGGGGGTTAAAAGGAGCTTGCCATAACCTGTGAGGCATACCGGTACACTGCTACACAGGTGTCATAGATCATGATACCCATATGCACACCACCACATGACTATTTTTCATTCAAATCAAAAACGCCCAATGGATAGAGTCCACAACCACCTGGAGTTGATTTTCGACTAGCTAGTAGCTAACTCCTCCTGTTTCCACCAGGTGTTCGTGCGGACTGGGAGTACCTTTGTTGTCCACCAGAGCCTGGAGCTTCAGGGTGTCCTCAGTGTGTCTCTGCTCTCCCACGGGACCCGTCTCTACCTGGCTGCCTGTGTGGGGAAGGAGACTGAGGACGGCTGTGTGCTGTTCCAGTGGAGTCAAGGACACTTCCAGAACCCCAGGCCTCTGCCTGTCAGCAGCAGAGCTCAACAAGTGGAGTCTCTCACCAGTGGAGCAGACACTCTCCTATTGGTCGCCACTGAAGGTGACCTCGCGTGACCTCCTCCACGAACCACGCCCTTTGCAACCGCTCCATTTGTGTTTGCGATCAACAATCTCCTATGTTGACGTCTTGCTACCGGTGCCATTTTGTTCTCGCTCTGAGAGGGCGCGCGTGGTGCGGAGATGGTGTACTGCAGTTGTGATGCGTAAGGCACAGTCAATGTGTCCCCGGTCTACTAAAGACAAAACATGATCTGTGTGCACAGATGGGAGGGAGTAAGGCGCCAAAAGTCCTAATGTATATTGGAGCATGTATTTATGTATGTTTTGATGAAACACCACGGACCACAATCCACATAAGTGAAGTAGGTAGGCTCTATGCTGTGAGTTTCCTGGAAGGCTCACTGTAGTAGGCCATAGGGAAACCACAGAAAGGCTCAGGGGGTGTAATTTATAGGAGTTGGGTGTGTCAGCACGGCCCATGCTTAACATAACCGCCTCGTGAAAGAATAGAGTGCAAACATAAAGCTCTGTCCGTGTGTGCGTGCGCATGTGTGTGTGTGTGTGTGTGCATGCGTGGGTGGGCGCGTTCATCCGTGTGTGTGTGTTCCTATCCTCAGGTTCCTCTCCCTCCTGTGAGGTGTTTGTATGGGGACCCACGCAGGAGTTCCCTCAGCACAGCCAGTCTATCCCCCACCCTGGCCTGGGCTCTGCCCATCCCTTCACCCTGCCCTCAGGGATCAGTGAGTACACACACACACACACACGCAATGATGGTCAACTCGGAGACCCCTAGGTGTTATCATTAAATCAATAATATCATGGTGATGGCGATTTATAATGATGACGACCTCGTTATTTCAAAGACACCTACAAATCTTTAACATTGGTAGTCTTATCAAATCAAATTGTGTTGGTCACCTACACGTGTTCAGCAGATGTAATTGCGGGTGTAACGAACTGCTTGTGCTTTTAGTTTCCGACAGTGCAGCAATATCTAACGAGTAATATCTAACAATTTCACAACTTATCCCTGTATCCCCACTAAAGATGTGTCTCTCTCTGTTTCTCCCTCTGTGTCTCTCTCAGCCCATGTCCTGCTGGCGGGGAGGAATGGCTCAGCGCTGTACTCCTGGAGGTCTGACACCAGTCTGTTTGCCATGGTGCTCAGGTCACCTTCAGCCTCTCACTTCCTCTCTCTACCTCTACCCTACTTCAACACCACCAAGAGCCTCATAGCAGCCACCGAGCCCTCCGGCTCAACCCTGTATGAGCTCACCACGGTCTCCAACCACTCTGACTTCATACCCAGGTACCTATGACGCCCCAC
The DNA here is from genome assembly GCF_023373465.1 of Oncorhynchus keta. Taxonomy (NCBI): domain Eukaryota; kingdom Metazoa; phylum Chordata; class Actinopteri; order Salmoniformes; family Salmonidae; genus Oncorhynchus; species Oncorhynchus keta. Next base: position 2,472,111 of record NC_068445.1, on the reverse strand, counting down.
TGTTCCCGTGGCAACCCATTACATTCTGACCAGAGGTATTGATCAATTCGTTGTGGTTGTCTTTTCTGACCGTTGTCCGTTTGCTCTCTGCCGCCACACTCTCAGCTATGGCGAGTTGCGTTTCACACCCGGTGACCGGGAGTTGGAGATTGCGGTGAACATCATCGACGACGATGCCCCGGAGGAGGAGGAACAGTTCCGTGTGGTCCTAAGAAATCCCAAGGGAGGGGCTGAGATTGGCTTTGGTGGTCAGATGACTGTGCTTATTCCAACCAATGACGACGCCCATGGAGTCATAGGCTTTGCACAGGTACCCTCCTCTGTTGCTTAACTGTGATTCACAGTGCATTTCAAATTAGGTTTTTGTCACTTGCATTTATATATATACAGTGGGGAGAACAAGTATTTGATACACTGCTGATTTTGCAGGTTCCCTACTTACAAAGCATGTAGAGGTCTGTAATTTGTATCATATGTACACTTCAACTATGAGAGACGGAATCTAATACAAAAATCCAGAAAATCACATTGTATGATTTTTAAGTAATTAATTTGCATTTTATTGCATGACATAAGTATTCGATACATCAGAAAAGCAGAACTTAATATTTGGTACAGAAACCTTTTATTTGCAATTACAGAGATCATACGTTTCCTGTAGTTCTTGACCAGGTTTGCACACACTGCAGCAGGGATTTTGGCCCACTCCTCCATACAGACCTTCTCCAGATCCTTCAGGTTTCGGGGCTGTCGCTGGGCAATACGGACTTTCAGCTCCCTCCAAAGATGTTCTATTGGGTTCAGGTCTGGAGACTGGCTAGACCAATCCAGGACCTTGAGATGCTTCTTACGGAGCCACTCCTTCGTTGCCCTGGCAGTGTGTTATGGGTCGTTGTCATGCTGGAAGACCCAGCCACGACACATCTTCAATACTCTTACTGAGGGAAGGAGGTTGTTGACCAAGATCTCGCGATACATGGCCCCATCTATCTTCCCCTCAATATGGAGCAGTCGTCCTGTCCCCTTTGCAGAAAACCATCCCCAAAGAATGATGTTTCCACCTCCATGCTTCACGGTTGGGATGGTGTTCTTGGGGTTGTACTCATCCTTCTTCTTCCTCCAAACACAGCGAGTGGAGTTTAGGCCAAAAATATATATTTTTGTCTCATCAGACCACATGACCTTCTCCCATTCCTCCTCTGGATCATCCAGATGGTTATTGGCAAACTTCAGACGGGCCTGGACATGCGCTGGCTTGATCAGGGGGACCTTGCGTGCACTGCAGGATTTTACTCCATGACGGCGTAGTGTATTACTAATGGTTTTCTTTGAGACTGTGGTCCCAGCTCTCTTCAGGTCATTGACCAGGTCCTGCTGTGTAGTTTTGGGCTGATCCCTCACCTTCCTCATGATCATTGATGCCCCACGAGGTGAGATCTTGCATGGAGCCCCAGACCGAGGGTGATTGACCGTCATCTTGAACTTCTTCCATTTTCTAATAATTGCGCCAATAGTTGTTGCCTTCTCACCAAGCTGCTTGCCTATTGTCCTGTAGCACATCCCATCCTTGTGCAGGTCTACAATTTAACCCTGTTGTCTTTACACAGCTCTCTAGTCTTGGCCATTGTGGAGAGGTTGGTCTGTTTGATTGAGTGTGTGGACAGGTGTCTTTTATACAGGTAACGAGTTCAAACAGGTGCAGTTAATACAGGTAATGAGTGGATAACAGGAGGGCTTCTTAAAGAAAAACTAACAGGTCTGTGAGAGCCCAAATTCTTACTGGTTGGTAGCAGGTGATCAAATACTTATGTCATGCAATGAAATGCAAATTAATTACTTAAAAATCATACAATGTGATTTTCTGGATTTTTGTTTTAGATTCTGTCTCTCACGGTTGAAGTGTACCTATGATAAAAAATTAGTAGGAAAACCTGCAAAATCGGCAGTGTATCAAATACTTGTTCTCCCCACTGTATATGTGTTCGTGTTTTGTATTTATCGGTGTTCCAATACATTTGAATGGTCAAATCTACTTTATACTGCACAATGATGTTGCCTCTCTCCAGGGCTCTCTATCTGTGGAAGTAGAGGAGTTGGAGCAGAGCAACCCTATCTCTCTGAGGGTCGAGAGGAGGAGAGGGACCTTCGGCAGACTGACCGTCCACTGGGCAGCCAACGGCAGTCTGGAAGACATCTTTCCCACGTCTGGAGTGGTGAGGCTCTCTCTCTCTCTCTCGGGATTATCTCTTTCACTGTTCGCTTTGAGGAAAATGTAGACGTAGAGAAATAGAAGCAATACAGAACAACTATCTGATGTGAAATTTCCAATTTAGTTGATTAGTTCATTGGTTGTGAATTGACTTCCTGGATTGGCTGAGCTACAGAGGGACTGACGTCATCCACCGTCAACTGTTTCCGATCTCAGGTGACGTTTTCTGAGGGCCAGGTGGTGGCTACCATCTCTATGACCGTGGTAGCAGACAGCGTTCCTGAGTTGAGGGAGAGGGTCACCCTTACCCTTTTGGATGTCACCACAGTGGGCCTAGACCAGCTCTCCAGGGGGGCGCTGATTGACCCACAGAGGGCACAGGCCCTTCTCACCATCCTGCCCAACGGTTCTCCCTATGGGGTGATAGGCTGGCACCTGGATTCCCAGTACCTCCACACACAGGAGCCCCAGAGTAAGAGGCCAGCTGTTTAGATTGACTTAAAAAAAATATATATATATATATTCATTTATTTATACAAGAAGAAAATATGTGAGATTGTGTATAGTTAAGAACAATACATATGCAATTATCTTACACATCAAGGACAACAGAAAGCCATATTTGAACCATGTCCATTTTTAAAGCTTCTAAAGTGTATGATAGGTTGTCATAACTTCATTTGACAGGAGCTATGACATTGGTAGGACTCATTTCTACTCATTATCCAAATTGTTTCTGTCCTTGCACAGGCTGTAAGGTTTCTGTTTATTTTTTTACATTTATTTTACCTGGCCAGTCAGTTAAGAACAAATTCTTATTTTCAATGACGGCCTAGGAACAGTGGGTTAACTGCCTTGTTCAGGGGCAGAACAACAGATTTTCACCTTGTCAGCTCGGGGATTCGATCTTGCAACTTTTCGGTTACTAGTCCGGTTACTCTAACCACTAGGCTACCTAATGTGCGTTGTCTGACGCTCCTTGTCCATGTTTGCCTCTGCTTTCACCTCAGAGAGTCCCACTAATGTCACCCTCACCATTGTGAGAGAGCAGGGAGTGTCCGGGGAGGTGGCGGTCCACTACCAGACCAGACCGGCCCTGTCCCAGCCTCCCTCCAACCAGGCCAGCACCCCACAGGACTACACATCCCGGGAGGACACCGTCATCATGAAGGAGCATGCCACCATGGCCCTCGTCACCATCACCATCCTGCCAGTACGAAAAATAATAGAATATGACTTTTTCGACAAACAATCACCAGGTGTCCTCCTGGGACCCCTGAGGACAGTACAGTAGAATCCTCTCACTTTCTCCTCTTTTCCTCTCCTTTTCTCTCCTCTCTTTACCTCGCCTCCCCTCTCCCACCCAAGCAGTGTGGATTTAGATTGGTTCAGCAAACAGCCGGGCTTTCTGCCTGTTCTGGATGCTTTCTGCCTACAGCTCAGACCCATACCAGGCCTAAAACCACCAGTGCTGGGCCTTCCACCAAGGAAACCCGCTACTTATCTCCCGTCACCCCAGAATAGATCCGTTCCCAGTAAATTGCAGTGCTGAGTCGCTATTTTAACCTCCACTAATGGTAACTATTATTGTGTTTTGTTGAGACTGAGAGGAGCTTGAAAACAAGGCCTTGATTTCAATGTGCTCTCAAACTGCCAGCATCTATTAAGGTGATTTATGAGAGTAAAGTTGCTTCAGAAGTGGAACAAGGACAAGCTTAGTAGTTCATTTCTGTGGGTTGGGTGTTAAAAATGGTTTCCCTTCTTCCTGATTTAGCATTTACCATGATCCCACAGTGTTGCCCAGTTCAGGTCCTCAGGTGTGTGTGTGTGTGTGTGTGTGTGTGTGTGTGTGTGTGTGTGTGTGTGTGTGTGTGTGTGTGTGTGTGTGTGTGTGTGTGTGTGTGTGTGTGTGTGTGTGTGTGTGTGTGTGTGTGTGTGTGTGTGTGTGTGTGTGTGTGTGTGTGTGTGTGTGTGTGTGTGTGTGTGTGTGTGTGTTAATGCACACGTGCATATCCCCAGGACGAGGCTCCCGAGCTGGCTGAGAGTTTCCTGGTGAACATCACAGGCGTGGAGCTGGTGGGGGGGTTGACAGGGGCTGGCCAGCCCAGTGTGAAGAGGCCTGGCATGGAGGTGGCTGTGGTCACTATCCAGGAGAACGACGACCCACGGGGGGTCCTGCAGTTCAGCGTCTCACAGGTGAACCAGAAAAAACATCACACTACTCCCTCTGCTCATACGTTAGCAATGCTGCTGAAGTACAACACTCCCTTCCTTTCTGTAGTATCTCACAACACATTACAACAGTAACTACTGTACATGATGCTACGGTTTGGAGATTATCTGAAAACTCTATCCAAAGAAAGAATACATACAAATAGTTATTTTAATCCTATTCAGGTGTTAATGCTTCAACTCTGTTTCTGTATCGGCTTCTTAGGAAGAGTCCGGAGGGGTACTGGCCTATGAGCTGCCCCAGCCCGGGAACCTCCTCCGCCTACCTGTGGTGCGATTGGCTGGCAGGACTGGGAGAGTGGTGGTGTACTGGGAGGCGCAGACAATCACTGCCAGCCTCGATGACTTCATTCCTGCTTCTGGGAATATCACCTTTCAAGATGGCCAGGTAAAGTGATTAGTTAAGTAGTTAGTTAAGTTAGGTCACCTCACTATGATCCACTTGGTCTAGTTGAGCTTCTATGAAGGATAAGAGGCTCGTATTCCTCGGGTAAAAAAAAACTCTGGTTCTATTTGCAGGGTGAAGCCTTTATTGACATCAGTATCGTGGATGACACGGAGGTGGAGTCTGCAGAGCGCTTCGGTGTGACTCTAATGCATGTGATTGGTGGAGCCAGACTGGGGGAGGGGACCTCTGTGACCGTCACCATCCCCCCCAACGATTCACCGCTGGGCCGTTTTGGCTTCCAAGAGCAGACTGTGAGATACTCAACATATTGCTCTACAGAGGATGAATACAGTTGTCTTACTCAATCAAATACAACTTTATTATAGACCATTATTATGCTAAACGAACTAATCTCCTTTCAGGTCACTATCAGCGAGCCAGCGTTCACTAGTGACCCAGCTGCCATGGCAATGCTGACAGTGTTGCGCAGTGCTGGAGGAGAGGGGGCGGTGACACTGGTGTGGCGGCTAGAGGACGCGGCCCGGGATGACCTTTCACCTCTCAACGGAACACTGGTCTTCAGTGTGGTCAGTAGGGGGTGGGGCTAGAGTGGCCAAAGGGGAAGAAGGTAGTAAGTCAGTTGATGGTGTTTTGCTCTGCTTGGTAATAATTGATGCTAAATGTACAGTAGTTTGTTGAAAAGACTGATGTGAGACTTTGTGAACCTCAGACAGAGTTGAGGAAAACGTTGGTGATCCGGGCTCTGGCTGATGCTGTGTTGGAGGGAGACGAGAACTTCACTGTCCAGCTCCTGGCTGCCGAGAGTGGTGCTGTCATCGACCCCATTAACGGTCAGTATCTTTGGGCTGCATCACATACAGTCTATGGAGAGGAGAGGAATGCATTTTCCTCTAGAAGCTGATCTGAGGTCAGTTTGTCATTTTCAATCCTAATGGTTACAGTTAGGACTGGGGGAGAGTAAGCTGGTCCTAGATGTGCCCCTAGAGGCAACTTCTACCTGGGGTGTGTTTAAGGAGCTCCAGTGGAGGGCATTAGACTGAACTGTGTCCCCTGGGTTGGTGTGTGTCTTTAGGGGTGGCCATCATCACCATCCAGGGAGACCGTGCAGCACTGGGAATGGTGGGCATCGCTGAGGCCTCCAGGAATGTCCTGATAGGAGAACCTCAGGGAAACTATAATGGGACTGCTTTGATCAGGTACAGTTAGAGAAATTTCCTTTCGTAAGATAGCCGGGGGCAAAGTCATTAATATTCATGAGTTACGTTGGGTGATTCGTTGATCCTTCTGGGGCGTGTGCTGTTACACAGATGCACTTTTACCTTTCCAGAAACTCTGTTGCTTGATATGATCAAGTTGACCCAACTGTATTAAAGAATAAGAAGTCCATGATTAGTTGGCTAGTAGTGGCTACTTCCTGGCCAGTGAGCCAGCAAACTACATTTCAGTAATTTAGCTCGCCTCCTAAATTTAGTAGTCGGTGGAGAAACTAACTATGAGTTTAACATATTTGTCTGAAAACGAACTAGTTGCCAGTTATTGTTGCCCATGGTGTTATCGTGTCTAACCAGTTGGCTAATGTAGCCCATGAGCTCCCGAGTCTAGCTAGTGGCGTCGTTTGTTGTCCACAATGTTCTAACTATTAGCTACTGCCTGGCATGTGTGAGCCAACATGTTAGCGACACTATACAGTGCATTCGGAAAGTATTCAGACCCCTTGACTTTTTCCACATTTTGCTACGTTACAGCCTTATTCTAAAATAATAAATACAAATGTTCAAATCCTCATCAATCTACACACAATACCCCATAATGACAAAGCAAAAACAGTCTGTTAAGATTTTTTTTTGCAAATTAAACAAATAAACAAAACTGAAATTTCACATTTACATAAGTATTCAGACCCTTAGGTGAAGCACCTTAGGCAGGGATTACAGCCTCCAGTCTTCTTAGGTATGACGCTACAAGCTTGGCTCACCTGTATTTGGGGAGTTTCTCTCATTCTTCTCTGCAGATCCTCTCAAGCTCTGTCAGGTTGGAAGGGGAGCGTTGCTGCACAGCTATTTTCGGGTCTCCCCAGAGATGTTTGATTGGGTTCAAGTCCAGGCTCTGGATGGGCCACTCAAGGACATTCAGAGACTTGTCCCGACGCAACTCCTGCGTTGTATTGGCTGTGTGCTTAGTGTCGTTGTCCTGTTGGAAGACGAACCTTCGGCCCAGTCTGAGGTCCTGAGTGCCCTGGAGCAGGTTTTCATCAAGGATCACTGTACTTTGCTCCATTCATCTTTCCCTCGATCCTGACTAGTCTCCCAGTCCCTGCCGCTGAAAAACATCCCCACAGCATGATTCTGCCACCACCATGCTTCCCCATAGAGATGGTGCCACATTTCCTCCAGATGTGATGCTTGGCTTTCAGGCTAAAGAGATCGATCTTGGTATCATCAGACCAAAGAATGTTTCTAATGGTCTGATAGTCCTTTAGGTGCCTTTTGACAAACTCCAAGCTGGCTGTCATGGGCCTTTTACTGAGGAGTGGCTTTCGTCTGGCCACCTTAACAATAAGGTCTGATTGGTGACGTGGTGCAGAGATGGTTGTCCTTCTGGAAGGTTCTCCCATCTCCACAGACGAACTCTGGAGCTCTGTCAGAGTGACCACCTGGTTCTTGGTCACCTCCCTGACCAAGGTCTTTCTCCCCCGATTTGCTCTGACATGCACTGTCAACTGTGGGACCTTATATAGACAGGTGTGTGCCTTTCCAAATCATGTCCAATAAATGTTATTTACCACAGGTGGACTCCAATCAAGTTGTAGAAATGTCTGAAGGATGGTCAATGGAAACAGGATGCACCTGAGCTCAATTTCGAGTCTCATAGCAAAGGGTCTGAATACTTATGTAAATAAGGTATTGCTGTTTTTAATTTGTAATAAATGTGCAAACATTTGTAAAAATCTGTTTTATCTTTGTCATTATGGGGTATTGTGTGTAGATTGATGAGGAAAATGTTTAATTTAATCAATTTTAGAATAAAGCTGTAATGTAACAAAATTTGGAAAAGGTCAAGGGGAGTATGTGGACACCATTTCAAAGTAGTGCATTCGGCTATTTCAGCCACACCTATTGCTGACAGGTGTAATAAAATTGAGCACAGAGCCATGCAATCTCAATAGACAAACATTGGCAGTAGAATGGCCTTACTGAAGAGCTCAGTGACTTTCAACGTGGCACCGTAATATTTATATTTACATTTAAGTCATTTAGCAGACGCTCTTATCCAGAGCGACTTACAAATTGGTGCATTCATTGTTTGGGCTACACGCCTTAGTTCCAGTGAAAGGAAATCTTAACGCTACAGCATACAATAACATTCTAGACGATTCTCTGCTTCCAACTTTGTGGTAATGCCCCCTGTGCACAAAGTGAAATCCATACAGAAATGGTTTGTCGAGATTGGTGTGGAAGAACTTGACTGGCCTGCACAGAGCCCTGACCTCAAACCAATCGAACACCTTTGGGATGAATTGGAACGCTGATTACGAGCCTGGCCTTATCGCCCAACATCAGTGCCTGACCTCACTAATGCTCTTGTGGCTGAATGGAAGCCTGTCTCTCCAGCCATGTTCCATGCCTTCCCAGAAGAGTGGAGGCTGTTATAGCATCAAATGTAGGACCAACTCCATATTAATGCCCATGATTTTGTAATGAGATGTTCGACGAGCAGGTGTCCACACGCATCTCTTCATGTAGTGTAGCTACATTACAGTCACTAGCTATCCTTCTAAATGCGTTGGTCACTGCGTTGCTAGCTGGGGTGTTTATAAGAAAACGGCTGAGGTGACTCAAACCCTGTAGCTAGCTAACAAGCCCTCCTCTGCGACAAAGTTAGGGTGTGGGAATATTAGTTCCGTCTTTTGATTTTAAGATAAATGTCATTGAAGTTTGCGGTTGCTACTGGTTTTAGCCTTGTCACTAATCACCACAGCTACAAGGTGAAGTTTTCGATCCAAGGGTTGTGTTTTGGTAAGGGCTCGGAGTGATGTCACGTCCCAATAAGGCTCAACCAATCACCCGACGGATAATAATGACTTTGCCTCAGTTACACACACATATTATTGCTAAGGGGGAAGTCTCTTTGTAAAGCACATTTCTTTCCCATGGTACAGAATATTGCTGTTGTGCTTTTGAGAAAAGCGTACTCTTATTTTGCCTGACAAGAGGTCAATGAAATATATGTTGCAATGATGAAATTCTGTGTGTGTGCGTGTGTATGTGCGTGTGTGTGTTGTAGCCTGGTACGGGGCCCAGGCATCTTCGGAGAGATCCAGGTCTACTGGAACATCACTCCTGCTGTGGCCTCTGAGTTTGAGGAGCTGTCTGGCGTGGTGACCATGCGAGACAGACAGTCTGCAGCCACCATCCGCCTTAAGGTATTGACAACCGCATTTAACACAGATGCCGTCTGTCTTTGACTATGGAATGATATTCATCACGATGATCTTGTCTTAACATGCAGCATCTTATCATACCTCATCCTATTATGAAGTGAAAATGAATGCAAAATGAATAATTCCCAATGCTACTGTGGAACGGAATACTAGTGGGAAGTGATGTAGCCTATCGGCCATTCATTTCAAATGGTTTCCTGATGTGGATGTTGGGGACAGAGGCTGAAGGTAAGTGGTGTTTGTTGATGTTGTTGTATCAGGCGCTGGATGATGACATGGCGGAGGAGCGGCGTGTGTACCAGCTGACCTTGACCTCAGTCACGCCAGGGGCGGAGATCAGCCCCTCGGCCCAGCGGGCCACAGTCACCATGGCAGCTAGTGACCTCCCCTACGGCCTGTTCTCCTTCCACCAGGGCCTCGTCGGGGCCTCTGAGGAGGAGGGCAAGGTGAGAGAGCCAGGGCAGTCCTGGGCCATGATCAAAAACATCCACACTGTTGAAATGCATTAGAGGACGTCTACATTATTATTGCTGCCCTATCAGAGCCTGAGAAAAGTCTGACCTGCCCTATCCGAGGGAGGGTGGTTAAGGGAGCGAGGGATTAGGGAGGGTGGATAAGGGAGTGGCATGAAAGTCATTCGGCTTATGATGCAGCCATGACAAATTGCCATTCAGTTGATGACATGGCCGCCTGCTTTTTCCCCTACCCCCCACCCTCCTCTCCCTTCTCTTCTCCGTCAGGTCAATGTGACAGTGGTGCGTTCCATGGGCACGTTTGGGAGTGTGTGGGTGACCTACCAGACAGCAAGCAGTGTAGCAGTCAGTGGAGTGGACTTCACAGAAGCCTCGGGGCGCCTGCTTTTCAGCCCAGGTCAGACCACGTGTGGTGTCACATTGAGTATCCATGACGACGACCTCCCAGAGGGGCCTGAGGAGTTCTACCTCAACATCGTCACAGTAGAGCTCCTCAATGACAGGTAGGTGGATCCTAGACACGAATCTAGAGTCAGTTCTTTGTTTTCTCCCCCCCAGTTAAGATTAGAAGTGTTGGGGAGGGAAAGCTGATCCTAGATCTGTTCCTAAGGGCAACTTCTACCGTGAGCTGCTGGTGTGCGGTTTTGGGGTGTGAGTGGGAGGGGAATCTCAACCTTGGTCAATGATTTAAGGACCTCTGTCACCCTCCTGTGATCAGTGCTGTGAACTTCACTGTAAGAGTGGAAGGTGTTGGTCTCTGGGGTGGCAGTGGTGTAACGGAGGGTAAAGGCACGTAAACACTGTCTACCTACCTTTTGCAGAAAAATGCATGGAAAGTTTAGAGAGTGTTACTTTATTCACTGCGAACTGCATTCAGTTTTAACCCACTTGTTTTTTTTTTGACTGGGTGTGAGGTGGGGTGGTGTTGTCTCTGATCTCTGTCGCTACTCCTGTGGTCAGTTCTGTGGAATTCAGCGTGATGGAGCACGGCCTGCAGCGAGACCAGCCTCCAGCCATCGGCAACATCTCGTCCATCATGATCGTCATCCAGAAGAGTGACAACGCTGAGGGTATTCTGGAGTTCCTCCCGGACTCTGTCAACATCACAGGTCAGTCTCTAAGCCCCTAACACGTTGACACTCTTCAACATAGCTATTACGAACATAAGGCATCACTTTAAGAAATGTCATCTCATCCTGTTAATATCCCATGGATATGCATAATAGAGGCATTTTGAGAGTCGTTATTGGATGAATGCAATATGTAAGGAGTACTACAGTACATGCAGTATTACATTTGACTTAAATGACTGAATTCAGGAAGGTGAGCTTATGTCAAATGTTCAAGATTTTATTTTTTATTTTTTTTAAATCAAATTAAAAGCCAAACTCAGAGCTTCAAAATAGTACATAATACACCGCAGGTGGGGGAAACATGGGAAAGTTATGCTTCTTTGAGACACTTGTTATTCCACTTTGGAGACTAGTAGGAGAAAAAATGACGTTCACACCCTCTTAAGCCTTAGCCACACCCATCTCTTTAATAATTCAAATGTAGAAACATGAGTCAACATGGATTGTCCTTCAGAAAGTAGTCTCCCTATTATTCCACTCCATTATCTCAGCCAATCATGGATCCTGCCTTTCCCCCTAAAGCTCAAAGCTTTCTTCTTGGCTATAGGCTCATAATTATTTCGTTTTATTCATATTTACCAGTGGAGGTTCCACAGAGGAGGAAGGGTTGGACCATCCTTCTCAGTGAATTTCATAAAAATAAAAATATTGAAACATTTCAAAAGTGATCCTTTTTTAGATCAAACTATACTAAATATATTCCATGTCACCAAATAATTGATTGCAACACACTGTTTTGCAATGAAGGTCTACAGTAGCCTCAACAGCACTTTGTAGGGTAGCACCATGGTGTAGCCGGAGGAAAGTTAGCTTCTGTCCTCCTCTGGGTACATTTACTTCAATACAAACCTAGGAGGCTCTTTGTTCTCACCCCCTTCCATAGACTTACACAGTAATTATGACAACTTCCTGTGGACGTGAACTGCATGAACTGACATGTTGTCCGCCCAATCAAAGGATCAGAGAATGAATCTAGAACTGAAAGCATAAGCAACAGCTAGCTAGCACTGCAGTACATAAAATGTGGTGAGGAGTTGACTCAAAGAGAGTGAAAGACAATAGTTGAACAGTTTTGAACAAATGATTTTCTTCCAAAATTACGGAGAAGCAAGAGAGAAAGAGAGAGAGAGCTATATTTGGTTGTATTTTTTTTTAAACGTTCACTGAATTCAGCTAGCTAGTTTAGCCTACTCAAACACCTGGCTCCAACAGAGAGGGGTTCTGTTAGCTAGCTGGCTATGACTATCCAACATGGGAACTCTTCCAAGTCAAGGTAAGCTTTTGGTTTTATTAATTTATTGCCACTGGGGCCCGCCGGTGTAACTGCTAAACTGCTTTCTGACTGTACTCTGAAATGCATGATTGTGGCGGGTTTACTAACACGTTAGTTCTAGCCACAGTATGTTGACTATGAGTTGACAACGATGTAGGCCGTGCATAGCGGTTAGCAGTCATGATATGAAGGTCTGGCTTGGAATGTTTTTTTTCACCTGGTTACAGACAGCTGATGTGTCGTTCACTGAAGTCCACAAGTGAAGGGAAAAGGTGAGAGGAGGAGAGCGCGTAGATAGTTAGAGAAGGAATTATATACAAGGAGCAAAGTGATCGTGCTGTTTTATATGGTTGCTTAGGAAAGTGAACTGTGTTTGTGTGTGATCAGGGGTGTATTCATTACGCCGATTCTGTTGAAAAACGTTTCTTAAACTGAAGCAAACGGAACAAAACGGGGGATAAACATACCTGAATTTGTCCAATAGAAACTCTCATTTGCAACTCTTGGACTAATGATTACACCCTACATCAGGTCGATGCAAGCAAGAGTGTGCAAGGCAGTATTGAATATGTCACTGTCTGTCACCTAGATTATTCAAAATGGTCTTGACCTGTGCAGCTACATTGGAAACGATCATTCATAGGCTAGGTTGTAGCGACCTCATGACGGGTACAGGCAAAATGAGAAAACCGTGTAATAGCCGAAACCTATCGATGAATGACAGCAATTTTTTTTACAGCATTTCTACACAGTTTGAAAACTCTAAAATGCGATTAATCTAAATTGACTCCTGCCAGTATCACCATGGGGGCTGTAGCTTCGTTAGTCTCAGACAATAGGGGTCTTAACATTCTATAAACATGTCATAAAGCAATTAGATGATTTTAGTACCTTATTTTAAATTGTTGGTGTTGAGCTAGGGTATGATGACTGCCATACCCTTGAAATAGAAAAGGAGAGCCGCACACTCTAGCGGCTCAGATGCAATAATTTAATGACGAACGTTTTGACAGCCAAGTTGTCTTCATCAGTCTCTTTTTCTTTTTCAAGTGTTCTACTCTGCTAACCAGTCATTTGCCTCAACATATGTGCATTTCTTCCACCTCTAGCACTAACACACATTATTCAAATACTCAACTCATCATTAAGCCTTTGATATGAATCAGGTGTGTTACCAGGATTGAGAAACACTGTCATATATAGTGCACTACTTTTTACCAGAGCCCCATTGGTGCCATTTCTCTTCTCTCCTTTCTGTTATTTCCAGTGGAGGAGGATGTGGGCAGTGTGTCTATCCCGGTGGTGAGGAGGGTGGGTTCCTACGGCCTGGTCACAGCAGAGTACATATCCAGGGGCCTGACGGCCAGCCCAGGCCTGGACTACGGCCTGGCCAATGGCTCGCTCACCTTCCTCCACGGCCACAACACCAGTCACATCAACGTGACCATCATAGATGACCAGGACAGGTGAGTCAGACTGTCTGTCTGTCTGATCACCCAGGCCTGCTACACTGCAAATCACCTACAGTACCAGTCAAATGTTTGGACATATCTACTCATTCAAATCAAATGTTATTTGTCACATGCGCCGAAAAAAAAAACAGGTAGACCAGACCTTACAGTGAAATGCTTACTTACAAGCCCATAACCAACAATGCAGTTGTAAGAAAAATAAGTCTACGTTTTAATAAAATAATAATAACAAATAATTAAAGAGCAGTAGTAAAATAACTGTAGCGAGGCTATATACAGTTGAAGTTGGAAGTTTAATGAGTCATTAAAACTCGTTTTTCAACCACTCCACAAATTTCTTGTTAACAAACTATAGTTTTGGCAAGTCGGTTAGGACATCTACTTTGTGCATGACACAAGTAATTTTTCCAACAATTGTTTACAGACAGATTATTTCACTTATTTCATTGTATCACAATTCCAGTGGGTCAGAAGTTTAATACACTAAGTTGACTGTGCCTCTAAACAGCTTGGGAAATTCCAGAAAATGATGTCATGTCATGAGAAGCTTCTGATAGGCTAATTGACATCATTTGAGTCAATTGGAGGTGTACCTGTGGGTGTATTTCAAGGCCTACCTTCAACCTCAGTGCCTCTTTGCTTGACATCATGGGAAAATCAGAAGAAATCAGCCAAGACCTCAGAAAATAAATTGTAGACAAGTCTGGTTCATCCTCGGGAGCAATTTCCTAATGTCTGAAGGTACCACGTTCATCTGTACAAACAATTGTAAGCAAGTATAAACACCATGAGACCACGCAGCCATCATACCGCTCAGGAAGGAGACCCATTTTGTTTCCTAGAGATTAACGTACTTTGGTGCGAAAATCAATCCCAGAACAACAGCAAAGGACCTTGTGAGGATGCTGGAGGAAACAGGTACAAAAGTATCTATAGCCACAGTAAAACGAGTCCTATATCAACATAACCTGAAAGGCTGCTCAGCAAGGAAGAAGCCACTGCTCCAAAATCGCCATAAAAATGCCAGACTACGGTTTGCAACTGCACATGGGGACAAAGATCATACTTTTTGGAGAAATGTCCCTTGGTCTGATGAAACAAAAATAGAACTGTCTGGACATAATGCCGATCGTTATGTTTGGAAGAAAAGGGGAGGTTTGCAAGCCGAAGAACACCATCCCAACCGTGAAGCACGGGGGTGGCAGCATCATGTTGTGGGGGTGTTTGCTGCAGGAGGGACTGGTGCACTTCACAAAATAGATGGCTTCATGAGGATGGAAAATTATGTGGATATATTGAAGCAACATCAGGAAGTTAAAGCTTGGTCGCAAATGAGTCTTCCAAATGGACAATGACCACAAGCATACTTCCAAAGTCAAAATGGCTTAAAGACAACAAAGCCAAGGTATTGGAGTGGCCATCACAAAACCCTGACCTCTATCCTATAGAAAATGTATGGGAAGAACTGAAAAGCGTGTGCGAGCAAGGAGGCCGACAATCCTGACTCAGTTACACCAGCTCTGTCAGGAGGAATTGGCCAAAATTCACCCAACTTATTGTGGGAAGCTTGTGGAAGGCTACCTGAAAGTTTGACCCAAATTAAACCATTTAAAGGCAATGCTACCACATACCAATTGGGTGTATGTAAACTTCTGACCCACTGGGAATGTGATGAAAGAAATAAAAGCTGAAATAAATCATTATCTATTATTCTGACATTTCACATTCTTAAAATTAAGTGATGATCATAACTGACCTAAGACAGGGAATTTTACTAGGATTAAATGTCAGGAATTGTGAAAAACTGAGTTTAAATGTATTTGGCTAAGGTGTATGTAAACTTCCGACTTCACCTGTCTATAAGATACCAGTACAGAGTCAATGTGTGTGGGCACAGGTTAGTCGAGGTAATTGAGATGTGTTGTTACCTACCCCAACCACCTGGGGGGAGGGGGGCGTTCCGTAAGGACGTCCAGGATCCAGCTGCAGAGGGAGGTGTTTAGTCTCAGAGTCCTTAGCTTAGTGATGAGCTTTGAACGCTGAGCTGTAGTCAATGAATAGCATTCTCACGTAGGTGTTCCTTTTGTCCAGGTGGGAAAGGGCAGTGTGGACTGCAATAGAGATTGCATAATCTGTGGATCTGTTGGGGTGGTATGCAAATTGGAGTGTTTTTCTTTATTTCTACTGTTTTCTACATTGTAGAATAATCATTAAGATAGCAAAACTATGAAATAACACATGTAATCATGTAGTAACCAAAAAAGTGTTAAACAAATCAAAATATATTTAATATTTGAGATTCTTCAAAGACTTTACTAGCATAAATAGTGTGGATGGAAACTTGCTTATTGAGGCATTCTTTACAGTGTCACCTTTTTTGATCTGAATGCCCTGTCTTTAGTCAGCTGTTCTAACAACACAAAATTCCAAAACTCTCTAGTTTTGACTCATCTCGTCTCTCCTTTTGTGTCTGATGTTGTATCTGATCCGGCCTTAAGAGTTTCTATACAGAAATGTATGTGAACATAGAGAGACCAGTAATGAGCATGTTGGAACTCTTCTTCCAGGGAGTATGCCGAGACGTTTGAGATCCAGCTGTCCAGCGCCACGGGCGGAGCCATACTGGGGACTCATTTGGTCGCCAGTGTTACCATCGCCAAGAGCGACTCACCCAACGGCGTGGTTCGTTTCCTGAACGAGAGCGTGATCACCCTGGTGAACCCCGACAGCACCCTGAGACTCCGCCTGATCCTGGAGAGGGTGGGCGGGCTAGTTGGCAACACTACGGTAAGCCTACTGGGACCATCCACTTCTTCTGTCTGCTTTCTCTCTCCTCTTGTTTCCACAGGAGGCTGGCGAGGGGAGGACGGCTCATAATAATGGCTAGAATGGCGTGAATGAAACGGTATCGAATATAAGGAAGCCTTGTGTTTAATGTGTCAATTTCATTACATTACAGCCAGTATTCCAGCCATTACTATGAGCCTGTCTGCCCCAATGAAGGTGCTAACAGCCGCCTGTACTTGCTAGGCCTATAGACATCTTAGCAACTTTCGGACACAGACTAAGAAATATGCTCCCAGTTTCCCGGACACAGACTAAAAATGATGCTCAATGGAGAATCTCCAGTGAAAGTACTTTTTGGTTCAGGACGAGCCTGAATCTGTGTTCGGGAAACTAGTGTATAACCACCATGTTTTGGTCTCTCTGACCTCGTAGTACAAGAGCATGTTCACCGTCATCGTTTCTCTGCCATTTAGATGTCCAACACTCATTCTATGTTGCTTAACATAAAGACACTGTAATGTTATTAGCCTACAGTGCCTTCGGAAAGTTTTCACACCACTTGATTTATTCCCCATTTTGCTGTGTTACCGCGTGAATTTAAAATGTGTTAATTGAGATGATTTTTGTCACTCACAATACCACGTGAGGTGGAATTATGTTTTTTTTTTTAATACATTTTTTACAAATGAATAAAAAATGAAACGTTGAAATATCTTGAGTCGTTAAGTATTCAACCCCTTTGTTATGGCAAATGTAAATAAGTTAAGGAGAAAAAAATGTGCTTAACAAGTCACATAATGAGTTGCACCCTGTGTGCAATAATAGTGTTTAACAGGATTTTTTTTTCATGACTACCTCATCTCTGTACCCCACACATACAATTATTAGTGTGAGTGAAAAGAAAGCCTGTACAGAATGCAAATATATTTTTTAAATGCAACCTGTTTGCAACCAGGCACTAAAGTAATACTGCAATAAATGTGGCAAAGCAATTCACTTTTTGTCCTAAATACAAAGTGTTATGTTTGTGGCAAATCCAATACAACACATTACTGAGTACCACTATGCATATTTTCAAGCATAGTGGTGGCTGCACCATGTTATGGCTATGCTTGTAATCGTTGAGGGCTGTGGAGTTTTTCAGGATAAAAAAGAAACGGAATGGAGCTAAGCACAGGCAAAAACCTAGAAGAAAACCTGTTCCAGTCTGCTTTCCACCAGACACTGGGAGATGCATTCTCCTTTCAGCAGGGCAATAATCTTCACTGGAGTTGCTTACCAAATCTATTTAAAAATATATGGCAAGACCTGAAAATGGTAGTCTAACAATGATCAACAACCAATTAGACAGAACTTGAAGCATTTTGAAAATAATAATGGGCAAATGTTGCACAATCCAGGATTGGAAAGCTCTTGAGACTTACGCAGAAAGACTCACAACTGTAATCACTGCCAAAGGTACCTTCTACAAAGTATGGACTCAAAGGTGTGAAAACTTACAGTACCAGTCAAAAGTTTAGACACACCTACTCATTATAATAGTGAAGACAACTATGAAATAACACATATGGAATCATGTAGTAGCCAAAAATGTGTTAAACAAATCCAAATATATAGTAGTCACCCTTTGCCTTGATGACAGCTTTGCACACTCTTGGCATTCTCTTAACCAGCTTTACCTGGGATGTTTTTCCCAACTCTTGGCATTCTCTTAACCAGCTTCACCTGGGATGTTTTTCCCAACAGCCTTGAATGAGTTCCCACATAGACTGAGCATGTTTTGTCTGCTTTTCCTTCACTCTGCAGTCCAACTCATCCCAAACCATCTCAATTGGGTTGAGGTTGGGTGATTGTGGAGGCCAGGTCATCGGATGCAGAACTCCATCACTCTGCTTCTTGGTCAAATAGCCCTTACACAGTCTGGAGGTGTGTTGAGTCATTGTCCTCATGAAAAACAAATGATAGTCCCACTAAGTGCAAACCAGATGGGATGGCATATTGACGCAGAATGCTATGGTAGCCATGCTGGTTAAGTGTGCCTTGAATTCTAAATAAATCACAGACAGTGTCACCAGCAAAGCACCATCACACCTCCTCCATGCTTCATGGTGGGAACCACACATGCAGAGATCATACGTTCACCTACACTGGGTCTCACAAAGACACAGCGGTTAGAACCAAAAATCTAATTTAATTTCCACCGGTCTAATGTTTGTGTTTCTTGCCCCAAGCAAGTCTGTTTTTCAAATTGGTGTACTTTAGTCGTGGTTTCTTTGCAACAATTCGACCATGAATGCCTGATTCACGCAGTCTCCTCTGAACAGTTGATGTTGATGTGTCTGTTACTTGAACTCGGTGAAGCATTTATTTGGGCTGCCATTTCTGTGGCTGGTAAATGAACTCATCCTCTGCAGCAGAGGTAACTCTGGGTCTTCCTTTCCTGTGGCGGTCCTCAGTCAAGGCAGTTTCATCATAGCGCTTGATGGTTTTTGCGACTATTTTGTCACAACACAACTGATTGGCTCAAACGCATTTAGAAGGAAAGAAATTCCACAAAGGAACTTTTAACAAGGCACACCTGTTAATTGAAATGCATTCCAGGTGACTACCTCATGAAGCTGGTTGAGAGAATGCCAAGAGTATGCAAATCTGTCATCATTGCAAAGGGTGGCTACTTTGAAGCATCTCAAATGTCAAATATATTATGATTTTTGTAGCACGTTTTTGGTTACTACATGATTCCATGTGTCATTTCATCAAATCAAATCAAATCAAATTTATTTATATAGCCCTTCGTACATCAGCTGATATCTCAAAGTGCTGTACAGAAACCCAGCCTAAAACCCCAAACAGCAAACAATGCAGGTGTAAAAGCACGGTGGCTAGGAAAAACTCCCTAGAAAGGCCAAAACCTAGGAAGAAACCTAGAGAGGAACCGGGCTATGTGGGGTGGCCAGTCCTCTTCTGGCTGTGCCGGGTAGAGATTATAACAGAACATGACCAAGATGTTCAAATGTTCATAAATGAACAGCATGGTCGAATAATAATAAGGCAGAACAGTTGAAACTGGAGCAGCAGCACAGTCAGGTGGACTGGGGACAGCAAGGAGCCATCATGTCAGGTAGTCCTGGGGCACGGTCCTAGGGCTCAGGTCCTCCCAGAGAGAGAAAGAAAGAGAGAATTAGAGAGAGCATATGTGGGGTGGCCAGTCCTCTTCTGGCTGTGCCGGGTGGAGATTATAACAGAACGTGGCCAAGATGTTCAAATGTTCATAAATGACCAGCATGGTTGAATAATAGTAAGGCAGAACAGTTGAAACTGGAGCAGCAGCATGGCCAGGTGGACTGGGGACAGCAAGGAGTCATCATGTCAGGTAGTCCTGGGACATGGTCCTAGGGCCCAGGCCAGTTGAAACTGGAGCAGCAGCATGGCCAGGTGGACTGGGGACAGCAAGGAGTCATCATGTCAGGTAGTCCTGGGGCATGGTCCTAGGGCTCAGGTCCTCCGAGAGAGAGAAAGAAAGAGAGAAGGAGAGAATTAGAGAACGCACACTTAGATTCACACAGGACACCGAATAGGACAGGAGAAGTACTCCAGATATAACAAACTGACCCTAGCCCCCCGACACATAAACTACTGCAGCATAAATACTGGAGGCTGAGACACTATTTCATAGTGTTGTTATCTTCACTATTTTTCTACGATGTACAATATCGAAACATTAATAAACACGCTGGAATGAGTTATTTCTATATTTCATGTTCAATAAATGTGCAATCATTTCTAAAAACATGTTTTCACTTTGTCATTTTGGGGTATTGTGTGTAAATGGAAGAGGAAAAAAATCTATTTCATCCATTTTGAATTCAGACTGTAACACAAAATGTGGAATAAGTCAATATCATGGATAATGTGTTTTTGACAAGGAATCGATTTGTTAAACAAAATATTTGGTAAGTAATCTCAATGTACTCGTCTTCATCTAAATGTCTTCATAAGCATGAATGTGATGCATACCAGCCCATGTGAATAATTCATGTCATTTCCTCAGATAACATGGAGCATGCTGGGTCCCAACACCAAAGAGGTCTTACCACCCGTAAACACAGACATTGGTGAACCTGTGAACGGATCGTTTCATTTCAGAGATGGGGAGGGGGGATTACGCATCATCGATCTGACTATTCTCCCCCATGGGGAGGTGGAGGTGGCGGAGACCTTTGTAGTCATGCTTGAGCTCCTCTCAGGAGACCTGGACATTGACCCCCAAGCGGGCTCTGTCACGCTCAAGGTATGTCACCCTCCCAACGAGTGACATCGCAATTTTAATATGCACTCCAGTTGTATTTAAACCATTGTTGCATCCTATTGATATTTAAGAGTCTCTTAGTAATGGTGATGGCGTGTCTTTGTCTCTGTGTTTGTGTTTGTGTGTGTGTGTGTGTGTCTCAGATTGAGAAGTTTGGTGACCCTAATGGCATAGTGCAGTTCACAGAGGACGACCTTAGAGAGCGTGTGTACAGTGAGCCCACAGACAGAGAGGGGCCACTCAACATCTCCCTCCTCATCACACGCAGAGAGGGCGTCATGGGCAACATCACGGTAAGACCACCTCGGGGGATGACATCGTACAGTTACAGACAGCAATAGGCTTTATAGGCAATGCTCAGGCTTTAAGTGTGTCCCTTTGTTTCAGATGTACTGAATTTATTGATAATGCATGAAGTTTATAATAGACTCACACTGTCATAACGCTGTAGGTCCTATAACGTACAGCCAATTCACATGTACGTTATAGATGTGTGTGTGTCTTTCAGGTGCACTGGCAGATCCTGAGTGACTCTGACACATCGGGGGATTTCTCGGGCCTCAACGGCTCTGTAGTCATCCTGGAGGGTCAGAGGGGGGCAGAGGTGGTCCTCGCCCTGCTGCCCGACGCCGTGCCCGAGCTGGAGGAGCTCTACACGCTCAGGTTGAGCACCGTAGAGGGCGGCGCCACCCTAGACACCAACCGCAGTAGCACCCAACTCAGAGTTCGGGCCAACGACGAGCCGCACGGCTTGTTTGGGCTGGAGGTGGAGCAGCAGGCAGTGGTGGTGGCAGAGATTGGGGCTCGGCTGGGGAGACTCCTAACCCTGAAGGTGACACGGCAGGCTGGAGCCTTCGGCAACGCCAGTGTGGGCTACCGGATCAGTACTGGACCTGGGCAGGATGGACAGGAGCTGCTGGGAGAGGCGGCTGTGGGGAGAGCCCTGGTCAAGGATGGGGAGGACTCAGCCTCTGTTCACGTGCCAATTAATAGTCAGGTAAGGGACCTTTGGGGCCAGAGATAGTATACTGAAGACCAGGGCCCCCAATGTATTTCTATGATTTATAACCATCAATGGGGGACCATGCATTCGTCCCACAACTGAATTTGTATAGTTCCTGGCAATGCATGTAGATAACTTTGAATCTATATAGTTTTCCTGTTTTTGCAAAATTTGTAATGATGAACATCACAAATGACCTAATAAGATCAAACCGATCTCCGGTAGATCAAAGTACCCTTTTGGCTACAATGCCCTGTCGCTGACCCTGCCTCTGTAGTCATGCTTACCAGACTGAACCTCTGTCTCTCTGTCTCTCGCTCTCTGTCTTGTAGGTGTTTCTCTCAGTGGGTGTGAACTTCACTGTGGAGCTAACAGACGTGAGCCTTCTGGGACCTCTCCCCAGCTCCCCACCCCGCCTCCTACTGGAGGCCAAGGTCGCCATAGTGACCGTCCCAGAGGAAGCAGCCAGCGCTGAGGTATGAGTCAATAACTTTATTGAGTAGGGTGAAGTTGCACCTAGACGCTGATCTTGGGACAGTTTTGCATTTGACCCACTAATGTTTAAGGATAGGATTTGGGGATCTCAGCTCAGGGGAAACATCTCCCCGGAGCTAACTTTATTTATTGTCCCAATGGGGAAGCAAAGGTGTACAGTATGTACTGTATGTGTTGGGCCTTAGTTCGACCCATGTTTATACCTCCTGTCTCACATTACGTTGACCCAAGATGAGGAGGATGCTCTGTATCAATCTGAATTACTGGTCTGGGGTTGGTAGCCCCTCCCTCTGAACACCCAACCTCTTTCTGTCAGGACCTATGGCAGACTCATGTAGCATACATTTCTTCTCAGTCAGTTGACCAGCTTGGTGGTGACCACGACGTAGTCTTAGTCTATTGACCTAGCTAGCTACCACTACTATCTCTTCTACTACCCGACAGTACTATCCGAGCACTACAGTGGTACCCAGGGCTGTGGACAATCCCAACGCCAACTTTTGTTTCAAGGTTTCATCGCGTCATTGTAGAGAGTTACAGTGGAAACGGTCTCGACCATTCGTCAGCTGTTCTATAGCACATACTTCTAAAAACGGTCTAGTTTTGCTTTGTCTCATCTCAACATGTTGTCTATTAGATCTGTCACGGGCTTTAATGTAACACTTATGAAATCATCCCTTATTCCTTCTCGTGTGTGTGTGTGTGTGTGTGTGTGTGTGTGTGTGTGTGTGTGTGTGTGTGTGTGTGTGTGTGTGTGTAGGTGGGCTTTGCCTCGTTGGCACTGCAGGTCTCCAGTGTGGAGACGGGTGCGTGTGAGGCGCTGGTGTCCCGGACGGGGCTGTTTGGGGGGGTGAGGGTGGAGTGGCGCGCAGGGTATCCCCCTGGACAGGCTCCAGTTGGGTTCAAGCCTGGGGTTATCACCCCCAGCTCAGGTAAAGGCCCTCAGACGGGAAACTCACCGCTGTGAGCTTGAGAAGAGGTTTGGTGACATGTCTATCTGAGATGTGGAAGTCTCTCCATGTCTGTTAATTTCCTCTCTCTCTAAACAGAGGAGGGACATTTGAATAGCCTGATAAGTGTAAACCCATCAGACACATTCCACCTCTTCCAGTCTCATTTACATCTCTTTTTTTCCCCCAAACACCACCACCACCAATAAACGCACTACAAAATGACCAAACTGTTGATGTATGGTGTTGTCTGAGTGCGTTTGTCGTATTCCTCAGGCTCGGTGACCCTGGCCCATGGAGAGAGGAGCAAGGCTGTGTCCCTCCAGGCGATCCCTGATGTGTCTGAGCCAGCGGCCTACGCCCTCCACCTCACTGCAGCCGGCTCCAGCTCACCTGCTCCTGGAGTAGCCAGACTCAGGTACAGTGGCTAGACTCACCTGCCAGGCTTATAACACTCCTATATACTGTAGACACAAAGATTGCATGCTGTATGTAATAGTGCTGTTAGAATGATATAACAGCTATGGTGTGATGTTAATCTCTGTTTCCCTCTCCAGGTCAGGGTTCACGGTGGCAGAGGTCGAGCCACTAGGGCTGTACCAGTTCGCCCCGGACTCCCGCCAGCTGGTCATCGAGGAGGACGTGCAGACCATCACTCTCTATGTCCAGCGGCTCTACGGTTTCCGTAGCAACCATACCCGCCTATCCTATGAGACGGCGTCGGGCAGCGCCCTGGCGGGACAGGACTTCACTGCCGTGCAGGACGGAGAGCTGTTCTTCGACTCGCCTCGCCAGACCTCCGCCTCGATCCGTCTGTCTGTACTGGACGATGTGCTCTCGGAGCCCGATGAGATCTTTTATGTCAACCTGACAGACGTTCAGGTACTGAGCCGTGGTGGTGACCCCCACTCAGGCGACTCCCGGCCCCGTCTCACCCCCCGACACAGCGTGGCCACTGTCACCATCCTGGCCAGTGATGTCAGCGGGGGGGTGCTGAGCATCGGGCCGGGGCTGGTTCAGACAGCAGAGGACAGGGAGGAGGGGAGCCAGCAGGAGAGGAAAGTGCTCCTCAAGGTGCACAGGTCCGAGAGCCTGACTGGGCCAGTGAGGGTCAGGGTCCAGGCTTATGGGGGCGGGAGTGTCGGAGGTGCCCCTCTCCCCATTGCTCTGGAACCCAACAGGACCCTGGCACTGGAGGGGCAGGACTTCAGGCTAGAGTCCGCCCTGGTGTCACTGCAGGAGGGGCAAAGCGAGGCCGAGGTCAGCCTACTCATCCTAGACGACTCGGAGCCCGAGGGACAGGAAGTGTTCTTCATCTACCTCAGCGAGCCAGAGGGAGGGGCACAGATCGCAGATGGACCCGACAAGCAGGGCTTCAGCTCCTTTGCCAAAATTATAATCCTAGGTAAAACACTGAAACGCCCATATCGGCCTCAGGCTCCCCTGTCACATGCTCCTTTAGTCTATCCATTGGTCAGTCAATTCAAGCTAATGTCATGCTCTAGTTTGTCTAATACAATTGAATCTCTATAGGTCATTGTTTTCCAATACAATTCCTAAATTAGGTCCCAGGGCACAGACATCTGACATCATTCCAGTGATGTGAAATCTGTTCCACTGTTCATTTGAAATGTAATTGATGATATAATCAAAGGGACGGTCAGAGAATTGGAAGCTTGATGTGCTGTATTTGTTGAACACTCTCCTCAGTGTACATACAGTGAACAGTATAAGGAATTAGTCACTTAACTCTGTCTCTCTCTCCTTCCATCCCCTCCCTCTCTCCCTCTCTCTCAGGGAGTGATTTCCATAATGGGATAGTGGGTTTCGGTGTGAGTTCTCTGCTGGGTCAGGTTCTGGATGAGGACTCAGAAGTGAACAGAACGGCCCTACTCTACCTACAGAGACAACAGAACCGGTATGTTTCTCAGTGTTTTATCCTCGGCAACATTCCTCTGCCCACCTCCAGCCACTGTGGGGCACTGTGTGATTGATGTGAGACCCATCTGCCTCTGGAAAAATATGTATATTTTTTTTATGTTTTTTTTTTTGTATTTATTTTTTTTCTGCCTCCCCGTGCAGGGCCTTTGAGGACGTTGAGGTGATGTGGCGGGCCACATTCAACAGGGCGGAACTGTCCCTGGTCAACAACGGTGTCAACCTGACCCGGGAGCTGCTGCAGACCTCAGGCACCGTGCTGTGCAGGAGAGGACAGGTCCTCTGTGTCCTCAGCATGGAGGTCCGACAAGACCAGGTGATTCCCAGGTCATACTAGAGGTTACAGGTCAAGGGGGACCAGAACAGATGAGTACTCTCACAGTACTCTAAAACTCTCAGCAACTCCTCTCCATTTGGACCACTGACCACTGAAGGAGCATGCATGATGTCCTTATAAAGTAGCTCTCTCCCAGCCCATACATCCCTCGTGTGTCACACGATATCTTTCTACTGTGCCGTCAGAGGATATACAGTATGTTTATGTGGAGGTTTGAAGAGAGAATGGGCTGAAGGTGTCATCGGCATCAATGTAAGCTCACAGGAGGAGGGCAGGAAGCCCCTGTGGTGTGATCACAGCCTCGGTCCTCTCCTCTCTTCTCATCTCCTTCCTCTCCTCTCCCTGGTGGTCCTACCAGGCAGCTCACCCAGCCTCTGCCCACTTCCTGTCCTGCTGTTTGTCTGTGTATCTGGGATATTTTAGGGCAGACCTCCACACGCCTCTTCCTATCGAGCGCAGTCTGTCTGCTGTGCTTCCTAATCCCCTACCCCTTCCTCCCCTCCCCCTACAATGCTGGTATATGACACAGCCCTCAGACCTGGGAATGAGAGGAATTAGTCCCAGACTCACTTCTGGAGGCTGCAGGACCTGTCTACCAGTATGTGGCATAGGGTTCAATTCTATTAAAAACATGTATAAACATTGCTCGTACTGTACTGTAGTATTATTGCTGGGGCACATAATCCCATGTTAATGTTCCCTCTTTCTATTTCTCATCCTTTTCCCCTTTTATGTATTTCAATCTTCAACCAGATAGCCTTTCCTCAACCTCATATGAATGTGTGTTGCCATAGGAACCGGAGTACCAGGCCTGGTTCCTGGTTGAGATCTACCAGGTGGGTGCTGGCGCTGCTATCAACGAGAGTGCCCGCTTTGCCAATGTCACCATGCTGGAGAGCGATGACCCCCGGGGACTGGTCTACTTTGCGGTGGGTTCCAGACTGCCCGTAGCACACCTCAAGACCACCCGCCTCAGTCTGCAGGTGTACAGAGAGGCCAGCACAGCCTCCACCATCACCGTGCACTACCGCATGCTGGTGAGAAATATACACATATGCACAGTACATATTACACACTCACACACACTCACACACATGCACAGGAGACATTTTCGCAGTGCACACACAAACAAGCACACTCACACACCAGACACACACACATGGAATACTCACACACATATTTTTTTGTAATAATATTTTTCACATTTCCATATGTTCACATGAAATAATACTTTTTATATTACCATACATTCCCACACTACCACACATCCTCCTCTCACATCCTTCTGGTCGAAAATGTCCCATCTTATTCAAGTTCTTGTGTTGTCTAACTCACCAAATCAGATTTCCCTTCCTCACCCTGACCTAATTAAGCTGACCTAATTTTGTGACCTTCAAGGTCTAACGGTGTGTGTGTGTGTGTCTTCCCTCTCCTCCCATCCTGCCTCTCTCCCAGGGGGGAGCTCTGTGTGTTTGATCCACTACCTAGCTGGGGGCCGACATTCACTTGTAATCCCAGCCTTTGATATTGCGGATCAAAAGGGAGATTGTCGAGTGCACTTACTAGCACTCAACCTTGTCATATGTAACATGGAGGTGATCTCCTTTCATCTTTCAGACCGAAATGATGTTCTGGAAACATCAGTTGGATACATATTTATGTCACAGAGTCCAAATTCATCTGTTCATCAATCCATCCCTTTTTCCTTCTATTTCACCACAGGTCTTCAACCTCCTCTTCTCCTCTTGTATTTGTACATACATAAAGCTCTATTGCAACACCTACTGTATCTCTCCATCCATCCATCCATCCATCCATCTCTCTCTCTCTCTCTCTCTCTCTCTCTCTCTCTCTCTCTCTCTCTCTCTCTCTATTTTCCACCTTTCCCACCTCCCTCAATCTTTCCATCCTACTATGACCTCACACTCC
This sequence comes from Oncorhynchus keta, assembly GCF_023373465.1. Lineage (NCBI taxonomy): Eukaryota > Metazoa > Chordata > Actinopteri > Salmoniformes > Salmonidae > Oncorhynchus > Oncorhynchus keta. Next base: position 2,444,721 of record NC_068445.1, on the reverse strand, counting down.
TTTCTCGTTGTCGTCCTATAGGAACTCCCTCGGGCTGAGGCAGTAGGCCCTACCCTGGTCTGGCCCGCCGTGGCCGGGATGGACTTCCTAAAAGAAGAGGGCCAGCTGACCTTTGACCTGGGCCAGAGGAGCACTGGGCTGGACATCACCCTCACCCCAGACCAGGCCTCATCCAACCCCCCGCCCAAGCGCTTCCGCGTGGAGCTGTATGGAGCCAGCGGAGGGGCCAGGGTGCACCCTGAGTATGGGCTGGCCAACGTGACCCTGGTATCGGACACAGAGGCCCAGCTGGTTTGGGCCCTGTTGGACCAGCTCCAGCAGCCTCTGGATAGCGCCATACTGGATAGGGTGCTCCAGGCCCTGCTCAACAAGGCCACAGCCCAGCTCACACCAGAACAACTGACCGCCGTGCTGGTCGCAATGGGGAAGGTGAGAGAGGAGGGAGAGCGAGGGAGAGGGGAAATCAAAGGCTAGACAGAGAACAGAGGGAGACTTTTTTTCAAACTTGCTTTGTTCGTTATTAAAAGTGATCTGTTTGTGTGGGTTTTTGTTTTTGTGTGTGCTTAGTGTGTGTCACATTTGAGTTTGTCTGCTTTTGCCAAAGGGAAGCCTTTTCCCATACAAAATAGTGACAGATCTGCAGAAGAATTTCCTTTTGAAAAGGTCTCTCTTGTCACTGACTGTCTGACTCTAGCAGCACCTCGCTGTTACACTGTCACTTCATCTGAACCAATCAGCCTCTAGCCAAGTCAAGCCTGCACTGTAGTGTGTGAGAGCAGAGCGGGGGGGCTGAGGGCACAGGGAATAACTGTCACCGCCGTACTAGAAATAAACCAACACACTCTTAGAAAAAAAAGGTTCAAAAAGGGTTCCACTTGTCACTCATAACCCACAGGTTGTGTGTGTGTGTGTGTGTGTGTGTGTGTGTGTGTGTGTGTGTGTGTGTGTGTGTGTGTGTGTGTGTGTGTGTGTGTGTGTGTGTGTGTGTGTGTGTGTGTGTGTGTGTGTGTGTGTGTGTGGATTTAATAGGGGGCTCTTAGGTTACTGGCTATATGTATCTTAGTCATAAACACCTCCACTCTCTCTCTCTCTCTCTCTCTCTCTGCTCGCCAAGGTGCTGAAGGAGGCAGAGTGGACCCCTCTTGCTGACAGCAGCCGTGGTTTGACCTATGACCTCCTGTGTGCCATGGCAAACCCCAGCCGTGTCGACACGCAGGGCCTGAGTCAGCTGGCAGAGGTGGCTGAGCGCTTCGCCTTCTCCCTCCTCACACAGTCCCAGTGTGGAGCACAGGGTCAAAGGTCAGTCCTGCCCATGGGGGGGATTGTGGTTAACTCAAGCAGAGCAGTGCAGTCTATTATTTCTGCTAATGCGGACACTATTGTCTAAGGTCGACTATGGTCTCATATAGTAGATCTCTTATTTCCCACTGTTACACAAACTATATGAGTAGCGTAAGAGTGTGATTTGTTGGTATTTTCAAAGGGGGAGGACCATACTGGACACTTGCGCCTATATATCCATCTCTGCCTACCACTGGTACCCTACCCAGATCAACGGGCACATGTTCACAGGCAAGAACTCAGACTCATTCCAGTTGCCAGAGTTCCTCCTTGAGGTGCCAGCCCTGCCCACGGGCACCCTCTCCCCCTCAGCCTGCCGCCACGTGCAGCTCACAGAGTACAGCACGGAGCACTGGTTCCTCACCAATGACAAAACCACCGCCCTCAACGGCAAGGCAAGCAGACCCGCACACACTCAATGCCAAATCATGGCAGCTTTTAGCACTTCCAGACTGATTGGTAACTATACTGGAGATGGGATGCCCCCCTTGCAATTTTCCCCAAAGTCATTGTTGTAAAAGAGTGAGTTTTGTTTTATACACCAGACACTCTTATCCGGAGTGACTTATAGGAGCAATTAGGGTTAAGAGCATTGCTCAAGGGCACTTTGACAGATTGTTCAGCTGGTGGGCTGTAGGAGTCGAACCAGTGACCTTTCGGCTACTGGAATATGGGCTTAACCGATAGGCTTAATCTGGTCAAATTAAGGTAAATAAATGATCATCAAGTTATAGGAGAGTACTATGGTATTACAGGTCAGGATGTTTTTGTCCGAATGTAACTTTTGTGCTGGTCAGAAACAGCAGGGGGCGATGTTGTCCACTGAGGCTCTGTCCTTGGTTTCTGCCAGTTGGTCTTTAGAGCTAAAACCAAATAGATGTTGCCCATAATAACTGTAGACACATATCTAGGGTCAGCTTACCTTCCCCCAATCCTTAATATTGGTCAATATTGGGGAAAATCCCAATCAGCATTTGGGGGGCAACTTCATCCTGCTCTGTACTGTAATGGTGTTTCTCTTGTTGTGTAGGTTTTCTCCGCCAGCCTGCAGGGCCGTGGGTCACGGCCCCTGAATAAGAGTGACGAGGTGGTGTACCGTATTCACACCCCTGGGCCAAGGGTCAAACCTGGACAGTCCCTGTGTCTTCTGTGGAACCAGGCTGCTGAGAGGTACTGTACTCTGTACCCACCTGATGCCCTCAAACCCCCTACTATGTAGCTCTGTAGTGTGTTAATATCTGATATACTGTATATATATTATATATACCTCACATGCGACCCGTACTAAGACTATTATTATTATATTATATTACTATGCTGTTAGGCTATTAACACTTGTATCTTACTCCATTTAACATTATAGTAAAACCATGTGCAATCAAGTGTTATGCTTTTGGCTGACTAAGATCAAGAAATGGTCATGAGAAGCCAATGCAGAATGAAGAAGTATTATTTAATAACTTGGTCAAATGAATGGATTCAAATACAAGGAAATACTGGCACTGACATAGAAATCACAATCTAGGCATACAGACAAACCATGAACTAATCGGGGCGGCAGGGGAGCCTAGTGGTTAGAGCGTTGGACTAGTAACCGAAAGGTTGCCAGATCGAATCCCCGAGCTGAATGTAAAAAATCTGTCGTTCTGCCCCTGAATAGGCAGTTAACCTACTGTTCCTAGGGCCGCCATTGAAAATAAGAATTTGTTCTTAACTGACTTTGCTAGTAAAATAAAGGCAAAAAAAAGAAAGGATAAGAAACAGAAGGAATTTTGTTCTATTTATAACATATATACACCCTTGAATCAAATTATAAAATAGTAACCTGATCACCCAGGCCCAATCTCCACAGGATGTCACAGCATCTAGACCAATGCAAATAAGAAACAGTGTCGTCAAGTTCTCCTCAGGGGACACGTTTCAGATACATACTGGATGCAATTGTCACTAACATTTCAATAGTCAGTCCTTTAAAAAAAAAGGGGGGGGGGCATATGGCTCCAAAATCATTGTCATGTTCCTGGGCCATTTGCCGGGAAGACCCAGAGGTGACAGGACAGAGAGCACAAAGTTAGGGCTGAGCCTACAGCTCTACCACAACAAACAGAGCCTTCATATTATTCTTTTTTTTTTTTCATGAATCCCCCAAAACTGATATTTCTCTTAGTCTCTGTCGCTATCCTAAACTTGAGCCCATATAATAAAGTGGTGTGTGACTGAAATTACTATTCTATTTTGGACACAACCATTTAGGTGAGTAAAAGGGTCCCCCTTCTGCCCAGCTCTGCTCTGAAGGGGTGAACCTCACACGTAAGAGTCCGCCTCTAGCAGAGAGGTCAGGGGTCAGGCCCTGTCCAGCCAGGACCTCTTTCCAGCCATGGATGAATTGCCCCCCTCTGGGTTGTCCCAGCCTCATCTGTGATGACTGCAAGAGTTCAGTGTGTTCTGTTCCGAGTTCCCGAACATTCCCGCCCATCAGAAGTGTGTTTGAAAAGACATTCCAGAGGAGGCCCGGCGTGGGACTCTTGGCTAAACAGCCTGTAACAGGACGCAGATTTCTCCGGTTCGGTTTGTTCCATGGAGCAGCTGTCTCAAAGATCCGTCTCCCAGATAACCAACCAGATGTGTGTGTGTGTGTGTGTGTGTGAGAGAGATTCAACCTTGCATCACTGCACTAATGACAGGTCCAATAATGCCCATCATAGACTTCACAGTCATTTAATCACTAGGACTGTCACAGTGTTTCTTAGATTAATTTCCGTGAGTTGTCAAGTAAATCTCAGAATCCCCTATGCCTGTCACTCGGAAAGTAAATTAGCTCAGCTTCATTTTAAACTGAAACAAATATGAATTCTGTCCTCCTGTCTTGTCATACTTGCCACCCGTTGAAATATTCTGAATCCGTTAACATATCTGCGAGTTGGCACATCGGAGCACTTAAAGAAGCAGAGACACTACACAGCTGGATGTTTCAACGGGATTCAATCACTTCATATGAACTTCCTGCCTAAGCCTGGCTACTAACTGTAATGATGCCTCTCCTTCTCCCTTTCCTGTAGCTGGCTGTCAGACGGGCAGTTCTGCAGGGTAGTGGAGGACAGTGGGAACTATGTGGAGTGTGCCTGCTCCCACCTGTCTGTGTACACGGCCCACGCCCAGATGGCCGCCTTGGCCTCCTACAACGAGGCCTTCTACGCCTCAGGCTTCATCTGCATCTCAGGTACCGTATGGATGGCGAGTCTCTTTAGGTCTTCTTTCAGTCCACCCTTTCCTTTATATCGCTCTTTCTTTCTCTCTTCCTTTCTCCTTATCCTCCTCATATCTCTCTGCCCCATTTCCTCTATATATTTCTTTCTTGCCTTTCATGTCTCCATTCTCTCTCTCTCTCTCTCTCTCTCTCTCTCTCTCTCTCTCTTCTCTCTCTCTCTCTCTCTCTTCTCTCTCTCTTTCTCTCTCTCTTTCTCTCTTTCTGTCCTCCATTACTTCCCACCCTGTTGTTTATGTCCTACAAGTATTTTTAATCCAGTTAAAAAACATGATGTGGGGTTTTATGTCCAATATGGAATGATACAGAATATCTTATTGTCTGATCCTCAGGTTTCGCCTTGGCCATCGTATCCCACCTGCTGTGTTCCCGCTTCCCCATGTTTGCTGCCAAATTGCTCACCCACATGATGATGGGCTGCCTTGGTACCCAGGTATGAGGACCACCCCCGTATTGTCACCTCGCTGAATCTCCACAAAACACAGACAAGTCTTCCTCGATCCACAATGATGTTCCGATGCATCTATTCTAGGCATAGGGCTTTTGAGTGGCTCAAACATAACCATTTTTGTCCTACTCTGACTGGGTGTAAGTGAGCTGATTAGCACGTTTTGACAGTTTGGGTAGATTTAGACAGATGAGGAACCTTTGAAAATGATTATAGAAGCATCCACCTCTATGCAGATCAATTTGCCTTGCTCTATAGGTCAGCAGCCCCCTCTACTCAAACACACACACACACACACACACAAACGCATGCTTGCAGGCATGCACACACACACACACACACACACACACACACACACACACACACACACACACACACACACACACACACATCAACAGGCACTGCAGAATTGTGCACAGGGCCTCCACAACCTTGCTGGCTAAGCCGTTAGCCCTGACAACAAAACAATCCTCCAGCGCCCTTTCCCATAAAAACCATGGCTTCCGTTAACCGTTAGAGCGGTGAAAGAGAAATGTGGCCGGTGGGGGGCTACCACGGAGGAGTGTCCTCAGCTCCTTCGGACCTTTGAGTGGGAGTGGGAATTTTCCACTGATCCCCAGTGCCTGACAGAAAAACACAGAGCCCCTACTAAACCTGTCTCTCCATGGGGCTAAATACCCCGGGCACACTGATTTTATTGCTAAGTGGAGCCCCTGAACCTAAAAGGTTTGGGATGGAAAATTCCGTTCTGTCTTTTTCAGATACTGTACTGTACGCTGAGACCCGGGTAGGTAGGTAGGTAGGTATGTGTAGGGGATGTGTGTGTCCTGTTGGGCTGTTCAGTCTTTATGGTCAAGTCCTGGTTGAAGGCTTGGTAGGTTTGTGTGCCCGTCATAGCAGAAGGTCTACTTGATTGTGTCCATGGTGTGGGCTTCTTTATTTTTGGGGGGTAACTGTACGCATATTCTGTTCAATTCATTGTACTTGCAAACCCATACAAACAAAGTCAAAATGTTAATGTCTCAAGCAACCAAAAGGACATGTCCTGGGTTTGCCACTGGTAAATTGCTGAGCTGAATTGTTTCCCTAAGGTGTGAAAACAGAAAAAAGACAGGTCAATGGGACATCCATCTTCCCAGAACTAGCAGTCCCCTTCTTTGACACTGTGCGGTGACACAGTTGAAGGGTTCATCGAGGGGTTCACACTCAGCACTACGGTTCTGTTTAGCCAGTTTTATGGAGCAACATTTGATTTGATTTGAAATGGGATTGAAACTCCTAAATCAGGTCAAGCGGTTGCTCCACCGTGTACATTTCTGTCACATATATATATATATAAACGTTTGTGGACACCCCTTCAAATTAGTGGATTCAGCTATTTCAGCCACACCCGTTGCTGACAGGTGTATAAAATCAAGCAAACAGCCATGCAATCTCCATAGACAAACATTGGAAGAAGAATGGCTTTACTGAAGAGCTCAGTGACTTTCAATGTGGCACCGTCATAGGATGCCACCTTTACAACAAGTCAGTATGTCAAATGTCTGCCCTACTAGAGCTGCCCTGGTTAACTGTAAGTGCTGTTATTGTGGAAACGTCTAAGAGCAACAATGGCTCAGCCGCAAATTGGTAGGCCACACAAGCTCACAGAACGGGACCGCTGAGTGCTGAAGCACGTAGCTCATGAAAATCGCCATTGCAGCACTCCCTACCGAGTTCCAAACTGCCTCTGGAAGCAACGTCAGCGCAATAACTGTTCGTCGGGAGCTTCATGAAGTGGGTTTCCATGGCCGAGCAGCCTCACACAAGCCTAAGATCACCATGCGCAATGCCAAGCGTCGGCTGGAGTGGTGCCAAGCTCGCCTCCATTGGACGCTTCACTATCTGGCAGTCCGACCGACAAATCTGGATTTGGCGGATGCCAGGAAAACGCTACCCGCCCTAATATATAGTGCCAACTGTGAAGTTTGGCTGAGGAGGAAAAATGGTCTGGGGTTGTTTTTCATGGTTCGGGCTAGGCCCCTTAGTTCCAGTGAAGGGAAATCTTAACGCTACAGCATACAATGACATTCTAGACGATTCTATGCTTCCCACTTTGTGGCAACAGTTTGGGGAAGGCCCTTTCCTGTTTCAGCATGACAATGCCCCCGTGCGTGCACAAAGCGAGGTCTCTACAGCAATGGTTTGTCAAGATCGGTGTGGGAGAACTTGACTGGCCTGCACAGAGCCCTGACCTCAAACCCATCGAGCATCTTTGGGATGAATTGGAACGCCGACTGCAAACCAGGCCTAATCGCTCAGCATCATTGCCCGACCTCACTCATTTGTTTCACACTTTTTTGGTGACTCCAGTATGTGACTCCATGTTTGTTATTTCATAGTTTTGATGTCTTCACTATTATTCTACAATGTAGAAAATGGTAAAAAATAAAGAAAAACCCTTGAATGAGTAGGTGTGTCCAAACGTTTGACTGGTACTGTACCTACATGTATACGTCGTACATACTGTGCACATCCTATGCGGCTGGCAGATGGCTAGGCTCAGGGGCCAGGGTTGAGGGTTCATCCTCTTTACGGTGTTCTCTGAGGTGCCAGCTGATGCTCCAGACTGTGGTATCAGGCCGGGCCAGAGGAGTATCTCCCTCTGTGTAATTACTCACTGACACAACCCTTTGCACCGGGGAAATTAAAAGTGCCTCCGTGATTGATTCTCACTACTCCAGCAGTGGCAAGCACATTCCTCCACCTTTTTATTCTCCCGCCCCCTTACCCTCTCTCTTTCAATATCTCACCCCGCTTTCTCATTTTCTCCCCCCTCTTTCATTGTCACCCCCCTCTAAGATGTGTGCAATCTGTTCTGGAGGCCCGATTTGCATGACTTTCATTGAGAGTTGTGAGTCTGGGAGTAAGTCTAGATAATGCCTCTCCTGTTGAGGAGAGGCATTTTATGACCTAAAGTCTCTTGCTTTTCGCTCTCTCTCCCTCTTTTCGCTCTGTCTGATTTGTGGTGTTTTGCGTTTGGGTCATGATGACTACCTAGGAGATGACATCTGACGGTGTTCTATCGGTCAAACAGATGAGGGTTTAGCTGGAGCATGTCAACCCTCTTTTTGTGGGGGATTGTTGAGCCCGAAATCTCATTTCCGACACAAATGGCATTGGGATGAGGAGAGAACAAGGTTGTCTCTGATGGTGACATCATTCTCATCAGCAAACCATCAGCTTTCCCCTGCTGCCGCTATCAGTCCGATATCTGCACAGCACTCATTTTTACACCTTAACAGCCGAGCTCCGGGAATTTTGTACAGATCAAATCACAATTTAAAGTCGCAACACACTTTACAGACAGAAAAAAAGATCAGATAAGCTAGAACAGCATGAACTGTGTTCTGTAGTATGGCGCCACGTAAAACGCTTGCATAGTAAAATAAAGAGAATGTAGCCATGAAGCATTTAATGCCCTTAACCAACTGATCTGAAGAGATATATGTTGGACACAACTCCATTGTGTCCTCCTCCCAGAGCGCTAAGAACCTTGGCGTGATCCTGGACAACACCCTGACGTTCTCAACTAACATCAAGGCGGTGTCCCGTTCCTGTAGGTTCATGCTCTACAACATCCGCAGAGTACGACCCTGCCTCACAAGGATCCTAATCCAGGCACTTGTCATCTCCCGTCTTGATTACTGCAACTATGTTGGCTGGGCTCCCTGCCTGTGCCATTAAACCCCTACAACTCATCCAGAACGCCGCAGCCCGTCTGGTGTTCAACCTTCCCAAGTTCTCTCACGTCACCCCGCTCCTCCGCTCTCTCCACTGGCTTCCAGTTGAAGCTCGCATCCGCTACAAGACCATGGTGCTCGCCTACGGAGCTGTGAGGGGAACGGCACCTCAGTACCTCCAGGCTCTGATCAGGCCCTACACCCAAACAAGGGCACTGCGTTCATCCACCTCTGGCCTGCTCGCCTCCCTACCACTGAGGAAGTACAGTTCCCGCTCAGCCCAGTCAAAACTGTTCGCTGCTCTGGCCCCCAATGGTGGAACAAACTCCCTCACGACGCCAGGACAGCGGAGTCAATCACCACCTTCCGGAGACACCTGAAACCCCACCTCTTCAAGGAATACCTAGGATAGGGTAAGTAAGGGTAGGTAATCCTTCTCCCCCCCAACAAGATTTAGATGCAAGTGGCTGTTCCACTGGTTGTCATAAGGTGTATGCACCAATTTGTAAGTCGCTCTGGATAAGAGCGTCTGCTAAATGACTTAAATGTAAATGTAAATATGTTAGATTGATTGATTTAATATTCAAGATTAACAGTTTATTGTCCCAAGCTGCGCACCGTAGCAAAGGAGACATATTAAGTAATACGGTGGGGTCGCATTGTCCCATGTGTTCCTTTTGGCCATATAATCAGGTCTGGTCACTCTTTTACTCTGGTTGGCTCAGGCAGGGGGTCAACTGGGGTGCACCAACCAACTGACCTGGGGGACGTGGGGAGGCTGTTCATAGGGTGCAGAGAGAGGACAGTCAGTGGTGTGGACATCAGACCCCCCCTGGGGGTGAGGAGTGATCTGTCTACTCCGCCACCTCCAGGGAGAGAGGGGTGACCTGGCCTTTCTCTGTGATTCACTGGTGCGCTGTCCGCCCGGGTGGTGGCAGACACGCAACGCCACACTCTGAAAAGCCCTCCCCAACAGCAAGACAACAGAAGATTGTGTGGAGTGGAAATGTACCCGGTGCTGCAGCTCACCTGGCCGCATGTGTGTCAACCACGTTAGGGCTCTTCATACGAGCGGCAATAACGCACATTTGCCCTGGGCAATCAGAGAGGGGCCGCCATAAAGGACTTTAAGGATTAAGGGCAGCGCTGGAGCTGTGTGTGTGTGTGTGTGTGTGTGTGTGTGTGTGTGTGTGTGTGTGTGTGTGTGTGTGTGTGTGTGTGTGTGTGTGTGTGTGTGTGTGTGTGTGTGTGTGTGTGTGTGTGTGTGTGTGTGTGTGTGTGTGTGTGTGTGTGTGTGTGTCATCCTGTCAGTATGTGTGAGCTACGGGCATGTAACCACACTGGAGGCTGGAGAAATTCGACTTGGCCCCTAAGACCCTCACAAACCTCTACAGATGCACCATTGAGAGCATCCTGTCAGGCTGTATCACAGCCCGGTACGGCAATTGCACCGTCCGCTACTGCAGGGCTCACCAGAGGGTGGTGCGGTCAGCCCAATGCATCACCAGTGGCACACTGCCTGCCCTCCAGGAAATCTATAGTACCCAGTGTCACAGGAAGGCAAAGAAGATCATCAAGGACCTCAGCCACCCGAGCCATGGCCTGCTCACCCCGCTACCATCTACATATGCATCCAAGCTGGGACCGAGAGATAGCCTGCTACCACCCAGTACTCTACTCTTAGAGACTGCTGCCCTATGTAAATAGTAATTGAACAGTGGTCACTTTAATAATGTTTACATACTGTTTTACCCACTTTAAATGTATACAATATACTGTATTCTAGTCATGGCTCATCCTATATTACTACTGCTGTTCAAACTTGTTCTATTCAAATGGTCTATACTGTCTTTACGCACAATTTGATATATACATGAAAACTATAAAATAACAAAATAGTTTAAAAAAAGAAAGAAAAAACCTTGAATGAGTGGGCGTGTCCAAACCTTTGACCTTCCCTTTATCCACATTTTGTTACATTTACATCCTTATTCTGAAATGGATTAAATAAAATAAAAAAATCTATCTACACACAGTACCCCACAATGACAAAGCGAAAACAGGTTTTTAGAAATGTTTGCAAATGTTTTAAACTTAAAGAACAGAAATACCTTATTTATATTAGTATTCATAAACTTTACAATGAGACTCGAAATTGAGCTCAAGTGCATCCTGTTTCCATTGATCATCCTTGAGATGTTTCTACAACTTGACTGGAGTCCACCTGTGCTAAATTCAATTGATTGGACATGATTTGGAAAGGCACACACTTTTCTATATATAGTCCCGCATTTGACAGTGCATGTCAGAGCAAAAACCAAGCCATGAGGTTGAAGGAATTGTCCGTAGAGCTCAGATTGTGTCCAGGCACAGATCTAGGGAAGAGTACCAAAAGATTTCTGCAGCATTGAAGGTCCCCAAGAACACAGTGGCCTCCATCATTCTTAAATGGAAGAAGTTTAGAACCTCCAAGACTCTTCCTAGAGCAGGCCGCCCAGCCAAACTGAGCAATCAGGGGAGAAGGGCCTTGGTCAGGGAGGTGAGCAAGAACCCAATGGCCACTCTGACAGAGCTCCAGAGTTCCTTAGTGGGGATGGGAGAAACTTCCAGAAGGACAACCATCTCTGCAGCACTCCACCAATCAGGCCTTTATGGTAGAGTGGCCTGACGAAAGCCACTCCTCAGTAAAAGGCACATAACAGCCCGCTTGGAGTTTGCCAAAAGGCACTTAAAGGACTATCAGACCATGAGAAACAAGATTCTCTGGTCTGATGAAACCAAGATTGAACTTTTTTTTTAATGCCAAGTGTCACTTCTGGAGGAAACCTGGCACCATCCCCTCGGTGAAGCATGGTGGTGGTAGCATCATGCGGTGGGGATGTGTTTCAGCAGCAGGGATTGGGAGACTAGTTAGGATCAAGGGAACGATGAACGGAGCAAAGTGCAGAGAGATCCTTGATGAAAACCTACTCCAGAGAACCCAGGACCTTAGAGTACTGGGACTAAGGTTCACCTTCCAACAGGACAACGACCCTAAGCAGACAGCCAAGACAATGCAGGAGTGGCTTCAGGACAAGTCCCTGAATGTCCTTGACTTGAACCCGAACGAACATCTCTGGAGAGACCTGACAGAGCTTGAGAGGATCTGCGGAGTTGAATGGGAGAAACTCCACATATACAGGTCTGCCAAACTTGTAGCGTCATACCCAACAAAACTTGAGGCTGTGATCGCTGCCTAAGGTGCTTCTACAAAGTACTGAGTAAAGGGTCTGAATACTTATGTAAATGGGATATTACAGATGATTATTTTTTATACATTTGCTAAATATTTTTTTATTTTAAATTTTTGCTTTGTTAATTTGGGGTTATTGTGTGTAGATTGATGGGGGGGCTATTTTAATCCATTTTAAAAATAAGGCTGTAATGTAACAAAATGTGGAAAACATCAAGGGGTCTGAATGCTTTCTGAATGCGCTGTATCAATATTTATAATCTTGTCTTTGACATTGCTCGTTTTTATATTTCTTAGTTTCTTTATTTTTCTGGATTGTGTATAGTGTTTTTTTGCTAGGTGTTACTGCACTGTTGGAGCTAACACAAGCATTTCGCTGCACCTGTGATAACATCTCCAAATCTGTGTACGCGACCTATAAACGCTGATTTGATACACACACACACACACACTGATGCACATGCAGAAACGTATTTGCCCAAACAAAAACATGAGCAACCATTAAAATGTGTGTAAACACAAACATACAATCAACCAAAATGTGACGTCCCAACTCATAAGTCACCCACCGACACAAACACACTTCCTCCCAAACATTCGCATAAGCATTTTTCCAGCAACAGCACTTTGTTCTTGCATTTCCTTTTAACCTCTCACAACCGCTGGCAGTTTGTCATCGAATTCATATGGTTCTCTCGTGTCTTCAATAGCTGTTTTGTCTTACACCTGAACAAAAAAACAAAAAAACGATCACCTCAGAGAGAGGTCTCTATCTTGACTTTATATGTGCATGTTTATCCAGACAGTTGAGCGGTTAGGGCAACTAGATGTATCCTAGCTTACATAACTCCTCTCTGTGGTGAATTTGCAACTCACAGTTTCTCATTTATCAACCCGAGGCTAGCATATCAGCCCTGTCGCGTTCTGGCTCGGCTCAGAGCATGTGAAACGTACAACCTTTCTCTCTCCCTCTGACCAAATTGAATATATTATCGGTCCCAAACTAATGGTATTTGTAGGTAGAAGTGTTCTTACTGCAATTCTTCTCGCTGGTTGAGGTCGTAGAGGCACGCGTTACATAATCGCATATGCAATCGAAGTTCACCTTCTGACCCACAGAATCAAACGTGTATTTTTTTTAACCTGATGTAACAGATAATAACTATGGTGGATTGTGTTCCTCAGCAGTGATATGTGGTGCGTTATGTATGTATGGGACAGGCCTGTTTCCATAGTCCCTTGCTGAGATGTCGGGGACATCACTATTGTGCGAGTGGGGATGGTGGGTCTTCGGGAGTATTATATATGTGGCATTGTAGGCATGTTCTTTATCTCAGGGCCTGACAACCTGGCCCCTGTGTGTGTGTGTTTTTGGTTTTACTATCCTTGTGGGTAACAGAAGTCCTCACAAGGATAGTAAAACAAGGAAAATTTGCACAAGTGGGGACATTTCACCAGTCCCCACGAGGAAAAATAGTATTTTAGGTTCAGGGTGATTGTTAGGATTTGGACTTTGACGTTAAGGTTACGGTTTGGGGTTGGGGGGAAAATAGAATTTTGAATCGGAATCAATTGCTTGACCCCCACAAGGATAGTAAAACAAACATTTCTGTCTTCCACTGTGACTTTCTGGAAGTATCTTGCTCTCAGTTCACACACACTCTGATGTTTATCCCAACGGTCAGGAGGTGTTTAGGTGACCGTAGTTGTGAGTAATACAGGATATCCTGTCGTTCTGGGACAGGGTCCAGCAGTGTGCACTCCGCTCCGCTCGCCTCTGCTGCCCAGAGGAACTCAGAGAGAGAGAGAGAGAAAAAAAATGGGGGGGGGCTCAGAGCCCCCCAGGGATTTGAGATAAAATCACTCTCTGCACTCAGGGCGGACAAGGTAGTTGCTTAACAGCAGGACCTGACCCTGTTTACTTTGTTAGAACAACTTAAGGAAAACATTGTGCTCATAGCAGTGGCACATTGGGTCTGCTTCTCGTTAGGCAGGTCACAGTAAAACAATAAGGCGTGTGACGTGTGGCTGACGTCAGAAAGCCTCCTCACAAGGCCTGTGTTATTGTCAGAGGCCCGTCTGGAGGGGGTGGGGTGTGAGAAAGTCGGGAGAGGAAGAGATGCTGGCGCTCACTCCACTCCACTCCTCGATTCCCCCCGAAAAGTCCCTTTCTGATCGGAGTGCCATGGGTTTTCAGTAGGACCTTGACAGGTTTTCTCCTTGAAAACAATTTTATTTGGAGTTGCTCCCACTTGCTAGTAGACATGAAATGATGATGGTAGTGTGCTCAGTGCTACTCTATACTATTCAGTGGAGGGAGGCTCTTCACCTTTCTGCTAATCCTAGCCTAATGACGCCATGCCATGGTGTAATGCAACCGAGGCCTCAGCCAGCAGGACAGGAAGGGATTGGATGGAGATGAGGAGGGCCCCTAGAGGGGGTCACATTACGCCCCACTGGAAGGTTACTGTCTCCTTCTCTCTTAATCCATCTCTTTCTCTCTTACTCAACATACTCCTTTCCTACCCCCATCAGCAATACCTCTTCTCCATGACATCTCTCTCTCCCTCAGGGCAGGATCTGATTTGTCATTTTAGACTATGCCCCTTTGCCCCAGCAGACGAGGTCATTCTCAGATGTATTTATTTTTTCACCAACGGGGGGGGGGGGCTTGCCTACTGATTGTGACCCCAAAAACAGAAGCACAGGTGGCCTTGAACATTCCCCCTCTTTCCAGAAAAAGCTTTGCAAACAGAGGCAGGAGGCCGGCCTTTCTCCCGCATCTGACTCAGTTCTGCGGCCACGTGGACTGACTGCACCACCATGCGTGTGAAAAGGTGTAAATGAAGCCTTTTCCAATTCAATCTCCTGTCTTACTCCTTACTATTTAATTGTAGTGACAACACATTTTTTTGTATCACTCTTCACCCCCTCCCCCCTCCATCTCTCTGGTGTCGTCGGGGGGGTGACTGGGGGGACGGATGGCTCTGGTTGGCACTGCTCTCTCCATCAGTCCATCTGTGCTGTATCTTCTGGGCTGAGCAGGGCCATCAGTGCCCTAGAGTTATGGATCCGTCCTGAACCTCTCCTCAGTTCCCAGCCACCCACAGCGCTGAGCACATTAGAAAAGGGAAATGGCACCGCTGCTGATAAACTCCGTTTACTGAGCCAATTGCAGCAACCCTCCCTAGCTCTATATCAGGGGTGTTCATTGTTGGTCCTGGAGGGACAAAACACTTCTGTTTTTTCATCCTCTCTTAATCGGGAACTGATTCAGACCTGGGAAACCAGGTGAGTGCAATTAACGACCAGGTAGAAACAAAAACCAGAAGTCTTTTGGCCCTCCAGGACTGGAATTGAGCATCCCTGCTCTAGACGAACTGCACCCCCCTACCTACCCAAACCCGATAACGCTGTACACTTCTTATCACTGCGGGACCTCCCCCCACGTCTAATACCGTATTATGCATAGAGGAACATCCCGTAGTTTAAACTGCGCAACCTTCATAACTAAAGGCCCCCCCCAAAAAAATCTTGAAAGATCATATGCGTTCTGAGTTGGGCAACTCCAAACAACTTCTCTGTATTGCCAAACATTAGACACACAAGAATAAGTAATAGAGGAAGAGACGAGGTGAAAGTAACATCTCAATCCTTCTTGTACTAAACTGTATTCTCCCTGCCACAAACTATACCTCGGCTGGTCTAGTTCTACTTCCACCATAGGTGCTGGCAGTGGCGTGTGTTCATGGACGCCAGGGGAAACCAGGCTTCACTAGAAAATGTACCAAGAAAGTAAGAAAAACATATACAAAATAATGTTTCGCTGTGTTTCATGAATTTCCTTCAATTCGCAAGAGGCTGAATATATCTCACCGGAGATAAGGCATGCAAGCAAACGAAACAATGTCTCAGTATGTTTATCCGGATTCTGTCTGGTCAAAAACAGTTTGACAATGTTGTCGCCCGTAGCGTTCAACGCAAGGAAAGCCAGCGAGCATTTGGCCTCCCTTGGTCATTACATTTTTTTTTTAAAATAGCCAATCAGCCTTGAACTAAACTGAGTGAGCACAGCTGTGAATTTATTTATTTTATTTCACCTTTATTTAACCAGGTAGGCAAGTTGAGAACAAGTTCTCATTTACAATTGCTACCTGGCCAAGATAAAGCAAAGCAGTTTGAATGGTCCTGGCGCACCCAAAAGAGTGTCAAGGGAAGCCAGTCTAGATTTGGCTTCATACCATTGACAGAAAAAATATGCATTTTTTGGAGTTGAACAAGTTTTAGTTAAACTGTTTACTGGAATTCCCAATGGGTACCCTTATCTGCTATATATACATTGAATCATTGTATAAGCGCACAGGGCGAGACCCAGGTTCAAACACGGGAGGCAGATGATTTGAGTCTTTGATATTTATTATAATCCAAGGGGCAGGCAAGAGAATGGTTGTGGACAGGCAAAAGATCACAACAAAGTCAGAGTCCAGGAGGTACAGGGTGGCAGGCAGGCTCGAGGTCAGGGCAGGCAAGGTTCAAAACCGGGAGGACGAGCAAAAACAGAGAAAAGGAAAAGCAGGAGCACGGATTAACAGTCTGGTTGACTTGACAAAACAAGACGAACAGGGACTAATGAGGAAGACAGGTGACACCTGGAGGTGGGTGGAGACAATCACAAAGACAGGTGAAACAGATCAGGGCATGACACATTGTCTCACATTCGACCACACTCGGCACAGCGAGAAGAGGACTGGCCACCCCTCAGAGCCTGGTTCCTCTCTAGGTTCCCCCCTTTCTAGGGAGTTTTCCCTAGCCACCAAGCTTCTACATCTGCATTGCTTGCTGTTTGGGGTTTTAGGCTGGGTTTCTGTATAAGAACTTTGTGACATCTACTGATGTAAAAAGGGCTTTATAAAAAATATTTGATTGATTGATATACACAGAGTGAACACCTGCTCTTTCCATGACATAGACTGAGCAGGTGAAGCCTTGAGAGAATTGTAACCTGCATTGTGCATGTGTACCATTCAGAGAGTGAATGGGCAAGACAAAATATTTCAGTGCCTTTGAACTGGGTATGGCAGTAGGTGCCAGGCGCACCAGTTTGTGTGTCAAGAAATGCACCGCCGGTGGGTTTTTCACACTCAACCGTTTCCCGTGTCTTTCAAGAATGGTCCACCACCCAAAGGACATCCAGCCAACTTGACACAACTGTCAGAAGCATTGGAGTCAACATGGGCCAGCATCCCTGTGGAACGCTTTCGACACCTTGTAGAGTCCACGCCCCGACGAATTGAGGCTGTTCTGAGGGCAAGATTGGGTGCAAACTCAATATTAGGAGAATGTTCCTAATATTTTGTACACTCAGTGTACATTGACATTGTAATCTAAAAAATGACTTCATAATAAGATAATACATCAGTGCATTAACACGTATCTACGTACAACATGTTTGGTTGGACAGCAAATGAACTTTAAAGCCATTTTTATCTTTGTTTTTATAAGCTGTTTGTGTTTCAGTTGAATAAACAGGGCAGGGTCTGATGTGTCATTATGAGTGTGTTTCCAACTCTCCCCTGGTTTAGACTATGCCCCTCTGGCCCAGCAGACGAGATCCCTCTCTGATTTTTCATTTCACCGACGAGATAGGCTTGCCTAATGATGCTGACCCCAAAAACAGAAGGGCCAGTTGCCTTGAACTGCCCCCCCCCCCCCTTCCAGAAAAAGCTCTGCAAACAGAGGCGGGAGGCCCTTTCTCTCACATAGTGCGGCCACGTGGACTGTGATTCTTTGTGTTACCAACGAGGGAGGTTTGCCCAATGAGGGTGAACCCAAAAAGAGGTGCTTGCGGCCTTGAACTTTCCCCCTCTTTCCAGAATAAGCTCTGCAAACAGAGGCTATTTGGAATGACTTGACCACCATGGATTAGCAGCACTGACTGTGGCTCTTCCCCACGGAACTAACCACATCATAACTACATTATTACAGCGTTCACAGGTGGAATCTGACTGTAAAATGCGCCAAAGGTGAGAGACAGTTTTGAGGTCAACAGAGTTTGCAGTCATTTCTTTCAACGTTTTTAAGCATTACTTTGATGTTTAGAGTTTAGACTTCCAACATTGGCCATGACAGCTGGTGGCTTTGCTCAGCTTTCCCCAGCAGCCTTATCTATCGTCAAATTCGTGGTAGCCTACGATCCCACATCCTATAAGACCTTTCTACCTGTGCTGTAGATTTGCAGGTTTGTGTTTTATAAAGTCAGACTTGTATAATGCTGCTGCTATGTACACAGTCATGTGGTTTTAGGGTTCTACTTCTGAACAATGTTGTTGGTCTAAGCGTTTATTTATTAATTGTCAACTCATTGCCTGATAAACATGAGAGGACCCTTGAACTGTCTGACTGGTCCACTGCTCTATTTTTGGAAGCCGGGTTGTGTTTGCGGCCCTAAATCTGTTTCAGACTGAACTTTGGAAGGTGAGACGGGAAAACTCACGGTCAACCTACTGGTTTGGCTTGCTTGATACATTATATATACAAAAGTATCTGGACACCCCTTCAAATGAGTGGATTTGTCTATTTAGGCCACACGCATTGCTGACACGTATATAAAATCGAGCACACAGCCATGCAATCTCCATAGACAAACATTGGCAGTAGAGTGGCCTTCTTGAAGACCTCAGTGACCTTTAACGTAGCACCGTCATATAGGATGCCACCTTTCCAACAAGTCACTTCGTCAAATGTCTGCCCTGCTACAGTAGAGCTGCTCCGGTCAACTGTAAGTGCTGTTATTGTGAAGTGGAAACATCTAGGAGCAACATGATCTTCATGAAATGGGTTTCCATGGCCGAACAGCCACACACACGCCACCATGCGCTTGTGTTGGCTGGAGTGGTGTAAAGCTCGTCACCATTGGACTCTGGAGCAGTGGAAACGCATTCTCTGGAGTGAAGGATCACGCTTCACCATCTGGCAGTCCAATGGATGAATCTGGGTTTGGCAGATGCCAGAAGAACACTACCAGCCTGAATGCATAGTGTCAACTGTGAAAGTGAAAGGCAATGTTAATTCTACAGCAAACAATGACATTCTAGACGATTCTGTGCTTCCCACTTTGTGGCAACAGTTTGGGGAAGGCCCTTTCCTGTTTCAGCATGACAATGCCCCCGTGCACAAAGCGGGGTCCATACAGAAATGGTTTGTCAAGATTGGTGTGTTAGAACTTGACTGGCCTGCACAGAGCCCTGACCTCAACCCCATCGAACACCTTTGGGATGAATTGGAACGCTGATTACGAGCCTGGCCTTATCGCCCAACGTCAGTGCCTGACCTCACTAATGCTCTTGTGGCTGAATGGAAGTAAGTCCCTGCAGCCATGTTCCAAGCTTCCCAGAAGAGTGGAGGCTGTTATAGCAGCAAAGGGTGGACCAACTCCATATTAACGCCCATGATTTTGGAATGAGCAGGTGCCCACATCCTGCTGGTCATGTAGTGTGTGTTTGATTGGTTGATTTGTTTGTTTACTTGGAATAACGGTGGTATTGCGTGGCTCTTGCATATAGCTTCCCACCACAGCCTCTTACTTGGATGATAAACTATTTGTTGATACCTCAGTATTGATGATAGTTAAGACGAATCTAGGCCATTAAGTAAGGTCAAATTGAGCGTTGTTTGACAGAGTATATGTCTTTCTTGGTCGGTCGACGCTGAAGAGGCCCTGCTCCGTTTACCACCTTGTTGTCAAGTGGTATCGTTTGCTTTTTCTGAACCGTAACAATGCTGAGATGAGACAAGTGTAACGTTAAAGAACGACATTGTGCATCGTGCTGGCACAATGGTGTGCAAGCACAAAATACAAAAAGGAGAAAATAAACATTTCCTGGAAGAGCTAGGATGTGCTGCTGAGTGGATAGGGGAAGTTAACAATGAAATGTCCCTAATTAAACATGGCCCTGTCTATATTCAAACCTTTTGTCCTTAGTATAACAGCAACCATTCTGCCCAGACTAGTTGAACACAATCAGTCTGCCCGGTCATAGGCCTTTGTTTAGGTTAACACTAGTTGGAGGAGTGTTTGGACAGAATCTGACTTCATCTGTGGAGTCGAGGATGAGGGTTACCATAACAACGCACCGAAGAGCACAGTCACACACCAGTGGAGGCTGGTGGGAGGAGCTATAGGAGGATGGGCTGATTTGTAATAAAACATGTGGTTTCCATTCCATTCTAACCATTACAATGAGCCCGTCCTCCTATAGCTTCTCCCGACAGCCTCCACTGACCCACACGCATATTGTTCTCTGACTGTGCCACTCAATAAAGAACGGTATCTCCAGCTGCTTTTCCTGTCTGTCATTTCTCACTCTGTCCTGTTGGGGTCACTCTCCATCCATGGTCAGAACATGGATGGAGAGTGATCAATAGTTGCCAAGAGCCCTACTGTTACTTAATGACTGCACATATTTTTAGTGCACACTAATAAATGGCAAGGCTCTGCTCCAAAGAGAAACGGTTTAAGCTCCCGGCTCTGTTTTGTTGAACTAATTTGCCAGTGTTTTGGGGCCTCATTTTATAACCGTTGCATATAATTGACATTAAATATCTGTGTGCACCATTTATGAAAAGACTGCACGCACAAAACTATTGAGATTTATAAACTTGGCGCACGCCTGTTTCCCATTATAAGTCAGACCTATCATAAAGTGTGCGCGCGTGAAAAACGCCCATCATTCAGCCTTATATGGTGACAATAACGCCCTTATTTGCTGTATACTTTGGAAGTATTGGCATTATGCCAACACAGTATCTAACCTAAAGGAAACAGCAATGGCGAACTTGAGCAAATGTCTTTGGAGGTGTTGGCAGAATGGTTTCTTTTGCAATGGCATTTGCTGTGTTTGAATGTTTCTGAAAGACAGAAACAATGGCAGATTGTTGTGGGCGTGTAAAACAGATCGTTTGAATGCAATAATGTTTTGCATTCACATTTGAACTAACCTAAACATTCTACACTGCACGTGAATTCTGAAACATAGTCTACGCTGAAGAAAGATAATGAACACTATCGTACTCAAAGTGGTAGCCTACGCACTTCAATGCAAAATATAAACTGTCTGTTCACCTGTTAAATTCTACCGTGTGTTGTAAAACACGCTTCCCTGTCGGATGCACAGAGCAAATACTTGAAATTACAATAGCCTATATAATAGGCACAATTAAATGCGCATAGTCATTTGTTATATGGCTACTCCGAGAATATGAAATCATCATGGCCAGATAAGGTGATGATCATGGAAATGAAATAAATAAGAAGAAATCATATATTCCACATTTGTGCTCGGCTACTACAACTAGACTACTATTGTCTTCTTGCAATGCAGTACTACAACCACTCGAAACGGTGCTTTACGCGTGGTCTAAAGTTTTGCAGGAGGACAAGCACATTCTCAAGTCAGGCTCAGTTTGAATAAATGTCCAACTTTGGCATGAAAACTGGCACCTCCAGGAACACCCTGGAGGTTGAACGCTGCAAACAGCTGTCCAACACTCAAGCAGTCTCGACCATCTGCAGCCGTGCACCGCTATAGACAAGTGCAGCTTCACAATTCCAGTGTTCAAAAGCAATGTGATGTTGCTAGGTAACAATTTCCTCCTGAAATCTTGATGACATTAATCTGAAACTGACGGACATGGTGGTCTAGTGGCCGAAAACAGCTGACAAAGGGAATCAGTATTGGTCTGTGTGGACAGCAGGACTCAACATTAAGTGCTCAACCTGATCTGGCTCACCACATATGGATCGATCCACTCACTGATGAATGCAGTGGTATCAGAGTATCAGGACAGTTAAAGGGGATCCCTCATCGTCAATGGGCCATTATACAGTAATAAAGCGCCCACGGCTAATTAGACAGGATCATGATATCAGGCAGGGATGTCATGCATTATCTATGCATAGTCACTTTAATAACTCTACCTACATGTACATATTACCTCAATTACCTGGTGCCCCCACACATTGACTCTGTCCGTTACCCCCTGTATATAGTCTCGCTATTGTTATTTTACTGCTGCTGTTTAATTACGTGTTCCTTTTATTTCTTATTCTTGTTCGTAGTTTTTAAACTGCATTGTTGGTTAAGGGCTTGTAAGTAAGCATTTCACTGTAAGGTGAAATGAAATCTACACCTGTTGTATTGTGTTGCATGTGACTAATACAATTTGATTTGATTTGATGATCCAGTAATGTAATCCCCCACCCCTCCAAATCTCTCAAATGGAACTCAAGCGGTGTTGGGATCTTTTGATTTAAGTTGCACAGTTAGGTGTTCTGATTATAAAGAGGCAAGCTGGAGCGCAGAGCGCGACACCGCTCAGGCGATGACGCAACCGACCAAACAAACTAACCCGCTGGCTGTGATGTGACATAACGGTGGTGCCATTCAGAAATTGACTTTCCCCAAATCAGATCAGCACTGTTCACTGTAGGCCAGGGGGAAGGGCAGGAGGACACACTGTAGAGTGAATGGGAAGCTGAGAGGAGCTTCATTCTCAACATGGACAGACGGTAGCACCAGGCAGGAGGTATACTGTAGTGCTGAATGAGATGGGATGTGGTGCGGAACACCCCTAATCAATGATTTGTGACTTTAAAAGGGACTCTCCCCTCACGTACTGTAGCCGTTCAGTTGGCAGTTCCAGAACCTTTCGGTGCATAGGGATCTGAAATTGCCTGGCATTCCTTTGAGTCATCTCTTTGCTGTTATGGCTCTGGGGACCTGATTGAATGGTAGCCATGTTGTCTAATGTCTGTCTGATGACCCTGGCTGGGAAAAGCAACCATGGCAACTGAGAGCCAACACACACACACTCAGTCCTGTGTATAAGAGTGTGAGTTGACCCATTGAGAGTGTGTTTAGTGCTGACCTTGAACAGCTGGCCCTTGTGTTTTTATTGCTCACTCCTCGCCGTGCTTAAGGGATGTGTGAAACGCCCCGGTGAGCTCTTTGTCTGGCTGAGGCCGGTGGGCGCATATACAACCGTGTGTTTTTGGACAAGCATCTTCCATTTTTATTTAACGTGGCAAGTCAGTTAAGAACAAATTCTTATTTACAATGACGGCCTGCCCCGGCCAAACCCTAACCACGCTGGGCCAATTGTGCGCCGCCCGATGGGACTTCCAATCACGGCCAGATGTGATACAGCCCAGGATCGAACCAGGGTCTGTAGTGACGCTTCTAGCACTGAGATGTAGTGCCTTAGACGGCTGAGCCACTCGGGAGTCCTATACCGTCTAGCGCGTGTGAAACTCATTCCACGGTGGGCCGAGTGTCTGCAGGTTTTCACTCCTATCTTGTACTTGACTGATGAATTCAAGTCACTAATTAGTGAGGAACTCCCCTCACCTGGTTGTCTACGTCTTAATTGAAAGGAAAAAAACAGCAGGCACTAGGCCCTCCATGGAATGAGTTTGACTGCCCTGATATATATATATATATATTTCATTTTGTATATCTATATTTATATTTATATATATTTATATTTTGATATTGACAATGATATTGTCTTTGGGTATTAGTGGATAAACCATATGGTTCAATAAAAAAATTGCCTAATTAATGAAAAAAGCACCTAATCAACAATGGCATTATTACCTCTGCAGCTTGTCCAACTATTGACTTTTTTCACAACTGCCACCAACAGTTTGATGCCAGAATATTGACAACAAATACATACTGATAATGTGTACAAAAATATAAAGGACATTTCATGCAGAAACCCTGATATTAAACAGAACTGGTATTCACTAAATTTATGTTTTATATTTAGGATAATGTTTCACAGCTTTGTCATTCTATTTTGTACTTTAAAAACACCTTATTGGATTATTTTGTATGTTTTACACGTGATAACGCCAGAGAGAGGGCCAGAGGTAGGAACATACACCTGTGATCATCTGAAGTACCCAAAAGTGCCACTAGGTGTCTTGTGATCCTTGAAAGATACCAAAATTCTGGGAGTTTACTGGTAAACTTTGAAAGTTTCCAGTGATTTATCCTCCCTTTGCAACCCTAAACAGGACTGAGGAGGGCGGTTGTTTATTTGATAACAGCCCAGTCCTTTGCAGATTCAGCAAAGACTTGCGGAGTGTGTTAACCAAAAACATGACTCGACTTCACTGATACGTGTTGACCTTAAGCAACTTGTACAAGGTGTCAAACAGCAACAGCAAGGGGACTGCTCCATGGCACGTAGGGCTCTATGTCATAGAGAATGGCCCTCACAAGTACTCCCACTGTTGCCGTTTTTAAGGGGGTTTGTTTGTAATAAGTGGATGATATTTGTTCCTGTACCCTGTTGGATTAGGCATAGGCATTGCATTCTCCTACGGAACAGTGTTCCAACAGCCGTCGATTCACCATCGTTATCCTTTATTCCACACTCTTAAAAATAAAGGTGCAAGTTGGAACCAAATAAGGTTGGTTATTTTAAGAACCTTACAACAACAAAATGTTTTTGCCCTCCAGGACCGGAATTGAATAGCCCCGCGGTAGGATTTTAAGCCTTATTTGCATATTTCTCAAGGTACCGTTCAAGTACATTTTTGACTTACAAGTACCACCCACGACTGTGTTTGCTAGTGACAGGGACATGGTTGTTGCATTAAATCATTTTCAGTCCCGTGGCCTTCACCAAATGAGATTCTAAGTGAATATGTTGTCATTACAATTACATTCTTTAAGACAATGCGTCTTTTATAAATAAGAAGGCCTAGTTTTACCCTAATACAGTGGCCTGAAACTCGTAGTTTACAGGCCACATCAGGCCTGCAAGTCACATTATGCTGTCTTGCAAAGTGATGTGTAATTCCTAATGGAATCCTGCAAGTGTGGGGATATCCAACATTGGGAATTTGTATTCCTCAACCTGCATTCAGAATGACTGCCATGGTTGGGAAGACTAAGATATGACTAAACTGAAACAACCATTTCAGGAACGAGTGACAGATTCAAGTAACAGATTGGAATATAGAAAAAGTTATGTTATTTATATTTGAGTAGCATAAGATTAATGAATCAATCAATGTACCTGCAAAAACATAGATATTGAAATCATTTTTAAAAATCGACCTGCAAAAAGGCATGCTGGGAAATATGATAATGTGGGCGCGGTTTTGGTTCTACTCTGGTTATTAACACCAACACTGGAGTTCTTTTACACCACTGAGTGTTAATTGAACTCTTTACAGTGTTCATTTAACACTTGAATCAACACTAGAAATGTTGGAAATGTATAGCGAAATATGTCAGCAGCAGTTTCCAGACATTTCCTCTGCTGCTGCCTGCTGCTGCGGTTGTCGTTTGCTCTCTGAGCATTTACTGTGAGCATGTTAGGTTGTTTTTCACTCCGTCACCATCCTGCTTGCGTAGGCGGCTCGCATGCTTCCTCAGCCAATCATAAATCAGGTGCAGGCAAGTGTCCTTCTTCCCACACTGCCCCACTAACCCACCAACGAGCCAGCCAGCCATCCCCGTGTGACCCCCTTCTCATGGCCGTCATAAGACCACCACCGCGCAACACTACGGTTACTCCATAACTGTAACAAACAGTCGCAATCAGACATACATACCGTACATACTGTACAAACATTCCCTTTCCCACCCACGTAATATACAGTACTGACTCTTAGTGACCCATATTCAGGGTAGCCAATAAGGCTTGGCCAAGCGCTCACCATGAGTTAGATCATAAATTAGATCACAGAAATCTTCCCCCTTGGAATTTAGACGAGCACTGAGCTCTTACAATATATGGTCCCATTTCTCGATAGAACATGGATGATTTAATCTCCCATTGTTTTTGATTCTCCTATTTTAACCAGTGTGCGTCCTGCGACTCTCACTACGTGGAGCCTGATACCCCAAACCTCTGGGGGATGGGATGGGGCAGTGGGGGTGCTGAGGAGAGCAGTAGTGTCTAAAGGCTGAGTGGTGGATAGAGGAAGCTGGGGCTCGCTGGGGATGGGGCTGGGGCTCGGCAGGGGCTTAAGCGGGTGCTCTGCACTCTGTCTCTGTCTGAACAAAAGCAGCTGAAGAAACACCCACAATGCTGCCTGGGCTGGAAAGAGCTAGTTCAGACTGGTAGCTGTTAGAGGAGGAGGGAGGAGGGAAGGAGGGGGATAGATAAGGGTTTTGGACAGCCGACTGGAGCTATGGAACAGGGCAGACAGGGCTCCACTCCCACTGATGTAATGCTTCTAGCAGATCCTATTATTAGCCCACTGGCACACTAGCTAGCTAACATCAGCACACAGCGCTATCGATTGGGTTAGATGAGCACAACACAAGGACGGGAGGATGCCGCCAGGACCAGCAACAAGAAGCCCTGGTAGCAGCATTGTATTGGGTTTACTCAATGCCTCACACACATTGTTTGTCGTGGCATTTTCATTACAAAAGCTGCTGTGGTTTTCAGTGGTAGCAGAATCTATACCAAAAACGTTGTGTGCTCATTTGCATTCTGATCCTAATTACATGCCCCAGGTTTTTGTTACCGTCAATGGATTCAATAGACAGTAGCCAATGTGATGTAAATTAGATCACAATGCGTTGTAGGCTTCATTGAGACCTCAAATCCTTCAGCTCAGGGTGAAACATTGTAACAGGTGTTCAAACCTCATTTGCATACCCCAGATACGCTGGATCTTGTCTTGAGATCACTTTATTTATTGCAAAGGCAGCAAAACAACCTCCAGCTGGCACTGTGACAGCGAAACCAGACATCACATCCAGTCCCTTCAGAGCAGAGACCCGAAAAACAACAACAACCTGACATCCAACCATGTGCTATCAAAAGAGAACAAAGGGGATCCCGCTGATTGGCCCATCTGCTGAACCGTGGGCCAATGGCGTGCCCCGAGTCCCCTGCCTTTCTGCCTTGGCCTTGGTGCTTGATGACAAACACACATGCAGTCTTCCACAGAGGAAGCTCTATTCCCCAACCCTTATGTGGCCTCTGCTCTTCCAGTCTGTCTCTATGCCAGGTATCTATCTATCTCCTGGGTGCATGACTGGGTTGAGTGTGAGTGTGACTGAATTTGTCATCTTTGTACACTGGGATAATAAATATGAGACAGGCTTTCAGTTGTTTGTGCTGGTGTGCCTTAGTGGTTCCTGTTTTACCAGAGTGTACTGTGTATACATCCTCTCTTTTCACACTCACGCTTGTACACACGTACACATACACACACACACACACACACACACACACACACACACACACACACACACACACACACACACACACACACACACACACACACACACACACACACACACACACACACACACACACACACACACACACACAGGATGTGAGACCTGTACTTTGAGTCCTGTACCTCCCACACTGTGATTTTTACTGAGCACAGTGTCTGAGGACCCACACACACAGAAAAAGGGGGCTGGGATCTGGCAACAAACTAACAACGTATGCACCTGACAACTACAGTACCAGTTAAAAGTTTGGACACACCTACTCAATCCAGGGCTTTTCTTTATTTGTACTATTTCCTACATAGTGAAGACATCAGAACTATGAACAAACACATATGGAATCATGTAGTAACCAAAAAAGTGTTAAACAAATGTAAATATATTCTACTTTGAAGAATCTCAAATATAAAATATATTTGGACTTCTTTAACACTTTTTTGGTTGCTACATGATTCCATATGTGTTATTTCATAGTTCTGATGTCTTCACTATTATTATACAATGTAGAAAATAGTACAATTAAAGAAAAACCTTGGAATGAGTAGGATTGTCCAAACTTTTGACTGGTGCTGTACCTAGCCTATCCCCGTGGCAGTTTAGTGCAGGCAGTGGAGGCACTGGTGTACCCACTGTAGCTCAAATCAAATAACATTTTATACATACACATGGTTAGCAGATGTTATTGTGAGTGTAGCGAAATGTTTCTAGTTCTAGTTCAGACAGTGCAGCGCAGCAACATCTAACAAGTAATCTAACAATCCCACAACAATGCAGTTGGATAAGAGTAAGAAATAAAAAGTACCAAGTAATTAAAGAGCAGCAGTAAAATAATAATAACGAGACTATATACAGGGGGTACCGGTACAGAGTGTGTGGACACCAGTTAGTTGAGGTAATATGTAGATGTAGGTAGAGTTATTAAAGTGCCTATGCGTAGATGATAACAACAGAGAGTAGCAGCAGTGTAGGCGAGGGGAGGGGGGGGCAATGCAAATAGTCTGGGTAGCCATTTGATTAGGTGCTGTTGCTGTTCAGGAGTCTTATGGCTTGAGGGTGTTTAAAACATCTTGGACCTAGACTTGGCACTCCGGTACCACTTGCCATGGGGGTAGCAGAGAGAACAGTCTATGACTAGGGCCTTCCTCTGACGCTGCCTGGTAATAGAGGTCCTGGATGGCTGGAAGCTTGGCCCCAGTGATGTACTGGACCGTTCGCACTACCCTCTGTAGTGGCTTGCGTTCGGAGGCCGAGCAGTTGCCATACTAGGCTGTGATGCAACCAGTCAGTATGCTCTCGATGGTGCAGCTGTAGAACCTTTTAAGGATCTGAGGACCCATGCCAAATCGTTTCCTGAGGGGGAATAGGTTTTGTCATGCCCTCTTCAAGACTGTCTTGGTGTGCTTGGACCATGTTAGTTTGTTGGTGATGTGGGCACCAAGGAACTTGAAGCTCTCAACCTGCTCCACAGCAGCCCCGTTGATGAGTTTGCGGGCATGCTCGGTAGTCTTTTTCCTATAGTTCACAATCATCTCTTTTGTCTTGATCACATTGAGGGAGAGATTGTTGTCCTGGCACCACACGGCCAGGTCTCTGACCTCCCTATAGGCTGTCTCGTCGTTGTCAGTGATCAGGCCTACCAGTGTTGTGTCATTGGAAAACTTAATGATGTGGTTGGAGTCATGCCTGGCCATGCAGTGAACAGGGAGTACAGGAAGGGACTGAGCATGCATCCCTGAGGGGCCCCTGTGTTGAGGATCAGTGTGGCGGAAGTGTTGTTACCTACCCTTACCACCAGGGGGGTGGCCCATCAGGAATTCCAGGATCCAGTTGATGAGGGAGGTGTTTAGTCCCAGGGTCCTTAGCTTATTGATGAGCTTTGAGGGCACTATGGTGTTGAACGCTGAGCTGTAGTCAATGAATAGCATTCTCACATAGGTGTTATTTTTGTCCAGGTGGGAAAGAGCAGTGTTTAGTGCAATAGGGACTGCATCTCCTGTGGATCTGTTGGGGCGGTATGCAAATTGGAGTGGGTCTAGGGTTTCTGGGATAATGGTGTTGATGTGAGCCATGACCAGCCTTTCAAAGCACTTCATGGCTACAGACGTGAGTGCTACGGGTCGGTAGTCATTTAGGCAAGTTACTTTACTGTTCTTGGGCACAGCCACTTTGGTGGTCTGCTTAAAACATTTTGGTATTACAGACTCGGACAGGGAGTGGTTGAAAATATCAGTGAAGACACATGCCAGTTGGTAAGCGCAAGCTCGCAGTACACATCCTGGTTATCCACCTGTCCCTTCGGCCTTGTGAATGTTGACCTGTTTAAAGGTCTTACTCACATCAGCTGTGGAGAGCGTGATCACACAGTCGTCCAGAACTGCTGGTGCTCTCATGCATGTTTCAGTGTTACTTGCCTCGAAGCGAGCATACAAGTAATTTAGCTCGTCTCGTAGGCTCGTGTCACTGGGCAACTCTCTGCTGTGCTTCCCTTTGTAATCTGTAATAGTTTGCAAGCTCTGCCACATCCAACAAGCTTCGGAGCTGGTGTAGTATGATTAGATCGTAGTCCTTTATTGACGCCTTGCCTGTTTGATGGTTCGTCAGAGGGCGTAGCGGAATTTCTTATAAGCTTCCGGGTTAGAGTCCCACTCCTTGACAGTGCCAGCTCTAGCCTTTAGCTCTGTGCAGATGTTCCCTGTAATCCATGGCTTCCGGTTAGGGTATGTACGTCGGGTCACTGTGGGGGAAGACGTCATCGATGCACTTATTGATGAAGTCGGTGACTGATGTGGTGTACTCCTCAATGCCATCGGAGGAATCCCGGAACATATTCCAGTCTAGAATTATGGTCAGATTTTCAAATGGAGTGCGAGGAAGAGCTTTGTGTGCGTCTCTGTGTGTTGAGTAAAGGTGGTCCAGAGTTTTTTCCCCCTGGCTGCACATTTAAAATGCTGATAGAAATTTGGTACAACGGATTTAAGTTTCCCTGCATTAAAGTCCTGGCTACTAGGAGCGCCGGCTCTGGGTGAGCGTTTTCTTGTTTGCTTTTGGCAGAATAAACTCATGCTGTCTTAGTGCCAGCCTCTGACTGTGGTGGTATGTAAACAGCTACGGAAAATACAGATGAAAACTCTCTAGGTAGATAGTATGGTCTACAGCTTATCATGAGAAACTCTACCTCAGGCGAGCAATAGCTCGAGACTTCCTTAGATATTGTGCACCAGCTGTTATTTTCAAAAATACAGTCCGGCCTCCCCTTGTCTTACCAGACGCCGCTGTTCTATCCTACCGGTACAGCGTATAACCATGTTGATAGTGTCATCATTCAGCCACGACTCCGTGAAGCATAAGATATTGCCGTTTTGAATGTACCGTTGGTAGTTGAATCTTGCCCGTAGGTCATTGATTTTATTCTCCAAAGATTGCATGTTTGCTAGCAGAATGGAAGGAAGTGAGGGTTTATTCGATCACCTAAGAATTCTCAGAAGGCAGGCCTCCCTCTGGCCCCCTTTTCTCCACTTCACTCAAATCACAGGGCTCTGGGCCTTTTCCCGAGAAAGCAGTATATTGTTCACGTCGGGCTCGTCAGACTCGTTAAAGGACAAAAAAAGTATTCTGCCAGTCTGTGGTGAGTAATCGCAGTCCTGATGTCCAGAAATAATTTTCAGTCATAAGAGACGGTAGCGGCAACTTTATGTACAAAATAAGTCGAAAAATAATAAAGAAAGAAAAACCCAATCGGTTGGGGACATGTAAAACTTCTGCCTTCTTCTTCAGCACCATTTTTTTCAAAAAGCATGATCAAGTCAATAATTATGCTGTGGATTATACATTAAACCACCCAGACACATCAAAGTTACAGTCCTCTCTCTGAACTGAGCTGTAGGACAGGAATGAAACCGGTCAGGGATGTTACCAGGCCATTGGTGAGATTGTAAATACAGTTACAATGTTCAATGGCTGTGATGGGAGAAAACTGAGGATGGATAAACAACTTTATAGGGACTCCACAAGAATGATTTAAATGACAGAATGAAAAGAATTATAACATATATCTTGTATGGAACAAGTAATAGTGCAAATAGTAAAGTAATATTGCAAAAAAAAATTGGGCCTAAATTCAAAGACTTATGTTTGGGGCAAATCCAACACAACACATCACTGCGTAACTTCCGCCTTATTTTCAAGCATGGTGGTGGCTGCATCTGGGTATGGGTATGTTTGACATAGGCAAATATTGGGTAGTTTTTCCAGATAAAAAAAAAACGGAATGTAGCTAAGGTCAGGCAAAATTCTAGAGGACAACCTAGAACACTTACCACGCTGCACATTGGTCCTCACCTTCTTCCACCGCCAACGGCTGTTACACATTGGAGTATTTTCTGTAGATTGTTGACACAAAATACAATTAAATCCATTTGAATCCCACTTTGTAACAATAAAATGTTAAGAAATCCAAGGGGTATGAATAGTTTTGAAAGGCACTGTGGTGTCAGTGCCAATAATAAGTTTTGAATTCATTTCTGAATTCATGTTCAGAAGAGTGCAGAGAAAGTTGACAGTGATAACTCTTGTTTATTCCGCATAAGGAAACATGCGCACCTGAGCAACATGCTTCCTGATAGTATACTTTTTAATATCTTAAGAAAATATACTTGAGTAAAGAAGTATATTTCACTTAAATGACCACAAAATATATTTAAAGTATACTTTCAAAAAAACACATGTGCACAAAAATGTGCATATTACCAAGCATCCTTTTCTGCAGCTGAAGTTTTAATATAATAATAATAATAATATATGCCATTTAGCAGACGCTTTTATCCAAAGCGACTTACAGTCATGTGTGCATACATTCTACGTATGGGTGGTCCCGGGGATCGAACCCACTACCCTGGCGTTACAAGCGCCATGCTCTACCAACTGAGCTACAGAAGGACGTTTTGATTTATAATGTGATTTTCTTCCTCATATTTAGCTTATTCAAATGTTTTGATGTTCATTTTCCACATGACGTATTACACATTTTATTGAAATGTTAGTTTATTGCCGTAATGTGAACAACTAAAGTGGGAAATGCCAATGGTGCACAGTTCTCAAAAGTGTTATTTGTAAGTTGCTGCTCCATCCACAAATGCTTTGGTCAATGAATGGCTAATTACTAATTACAAAAGCTGGTTTAGATCAAGTGTATTTTTAAAAGTATACTTGAAACACATTATAAATACACTCTTTTTATAAAGAAAAATACATGAATTCAAATACAGTTTTAGTATAATGAGAAATATACATAAAATGTACTTAAGATGTATTAAATGTATATTCGTTTTGCTCTTTATCTAATATACTAATATATACTTAAGTACAAAAAAAGTGTCCCAATTTAAATAGTTTTAAGTATATTTAATATACTTAAATGTTAATAAAATACAAATAAAATGTACATTAAATGCATTAAATCTATTTAAAATTGTTCCAATTGAGATAATTTTGTATATACTTGTTAATAAAGTATTATTTAAGTATATATATATTTTTAAATCCACTTAAAATGGTACAAATGAAATGCTTAATTACAAGCTCTTTCCCAACAACGCAGTAGTCAATATCAAGTAAAGAGAAATATGAGCGAAGGGAAAAAAAATGCAAACTATATACATGACAGTGCCAGTACCAATATTACAATGTGCAGGGGTAATGGAGTAATTGAGGTAGGTAAAAAAGTGACTGGTAGCAGGATAAATCCTAATGGTACTAACAGTCAATAATAGCAGAACAGCATGGTGGAAAGAAGCTGTCTCGGAGCCTGTTGGTTACGCCTTCACAATTGTGCTGGTGTGAGAGGACCATGTTATGTCCTCAGTGATGTGGACACTGAGGAACTTGAAGCTCTTGACCCTGTCCAATGCTGCCCCGTCGATGTAGATGGGGGTGTGCACACACCCCTGTTTCCTGTAGTCCACAATTAGCTCCTTGTTCTTGCTGACGTTGAGAGAGAGAGATTGTTGTCCTGGCACCACACTGCCAGGTCTCTGACCTCTCCCTTTAGGCTGTCTCATTGCCATCTGTGATCAGGCCTACAACCGTCGTGTCATCAGCAAACTTGATAATGGACTTTGAAGCTGTGCGTGGCCGCACAGTCATTGGTAAACAGGGAGTACAGGACGGAGCTAAGCATGCACCCCTGGGATCCCCCGTGTTGAAGGACAGTGTGGCGAAGGTGTTGTCGCCTACCCTCACCACCTAAGGTTGGCCTGTCAGGAGTCCAGGATCCAGCTGCAGAGGGAGGTGTTCAGTCTCAGGGTCTGATGATGAGCTTGGAGTTGAGGTGTTGAGCTGTAGTCAGTTAACTGCATTCTCACGCAGGTATTCCTCTTGTCTAGTTGGGAGGGCAGTGCAATTGAGATTGCATCGTCTGTGGACGACGGGGTGGTCTGTTGGGGTGGTTTGCAAATTGGAGTGGGTCCAGGGTATCTGGGATATTTTACTTTAGTATTTATATTTTTGACAACTTTTACTTTTGCTTCACTCCATTCCTTAGGAAAATAATGTACTTTTTAAATTTTCCCTGTCACCCAAAAGTCCATTTTGAATGCTTAGTAGGACTGAAAAACGGTCCAATTCACACACTTATCAAAAGAACATCCCCGGGCATCCGTACTGCCTTTGATCTGGCGGATTCACTAAACACAAATGCTTCATTTGTAAATGATGTCTGAGTGTTGGAGTGTGCCCCTGACTCTCCGTAAAATTAAAAAACAAGAAAATCGTGCCGTCTGGTTTGCCTAACAAAACAAATTTTAAATTATTTATACTTTTACTTTTGATACGTATGTATATAAAATTACATTTACTTTTGATACTTAAGTATCATTAAAATCAAATAATTTTACTCAAGTAGTATTTTACTAGGTGAATTTCACTTTTACTTGAGTCATTTTCTATTAAGGTATCTTTACTTTTACTCAAGTATGGCAGTTGTTGTTTTTTTTTTTTTAAATGTGATAATGCATTTGATCAAATAATTTGTTTTATTTGATATATAGATTAGACTAGATGGGATTTGATTGCTCTTGTATGAACGGGCAATATTGTGTGCAATATCTGCAATCACAATATATTACTCACGAAAGCCCAGGCTTTCTATCCCAGGTGGATAGATACCCAAATTAAATCTGTAGGGGATCCACTCAGTGATCCAGTGATCCTGTCCTGTATGCTCCACTGAGCCCACACCATAGAGCTCTAACCAAGACCACCGCCCCTTGATAATCCAGAAAACACGGTTCATGCTATGATCAATGAATTGGCTATGATCAATGAATTGGCTCTGTCTGGGGCTGGTCTTATTGAGGAGACCTGACCCTCTCACTGCTATGCAATAAACACTGTCAGGGCATGAGAAGAAGAGGAAAACACGGGCTTTAATGTAACACTTATGAAATCATCCCTTATTCCTTCTCCTCTCTGTGTGTGTGTGTGTGTGTGTGTGTGTGTGTGTGTGTGTGTGTGTGTGTGTGTGTGTGTGTGTGTGTGTGTGTGTGTGTGTGTGTGTGTGTGTGTGTGTGATGACTGTGGCATGCTGTGCCCTTGGCCAGGCCAAGGTTTTATTCGGGGCAAATAACTGCTGCCCGGAATCACACTTCCTAGTAGCCACCTGGTTCAAAGGCTTCATTCCAGGCAGCTCTTGCCCCGGTTTCCTTCCTGAATCGCCCCTCCCCTTCTCACACCATACAGAGCTGCAAAACTAACGGAAAACAGAGTTACCTCATTGTTTATCTAAATAAAGCCCCAAACTCAACATAGGATCCAGGCCTATAGGAGAGGAGACAAACCCTGCAATGATTCATTAAGTGCTGGCTCAGAGTTTCTGAAAGGGAGTGGGAGAGAGGGAAGGAATCAACCACCTTAGTGGAAGTGTTACCTCGGGGGCGAGGTGATATGAGACTGCTTTATGCAATATTTGTTACGCTAGGTTGCCTGGGCGACTGCATTGTGAAGTAAATTGAGCGTAGCTGTGGCGTGATAGGGCCGCGCGACCTAATGCATAACTTGTTTGGTTGGAAGGGAGAGCTTGCTTGTTTTCTCTCTCTTTCTCTCTCTCTCTTCTCTTGCTCTCTCTCTCGCTCTCTCTCTCTCTTGCTCTCTCTTGCTCTCTCTCTCTCTCTCTTGCTCTCTCTCTCTCTCTCTCTCTCTCTCTTGCTCTCTTGCTCTCTCTCTTGCTCTCTCTCTCTTGCTCTCTCTCTCTCTCTCTCTCTTGCTCTCTCTCTTGCTCTCTCTCTTGCTCTCTCTCTGCTCTCTCTCTTGCTCTCTCTCTCTCTTCTCTCTCTTGCTCTCTCTCTCTTGCTCTCTCTCTCTCTCTCTCTCTCTCTTGCTCTCTCTCTTCTTGCTCTCTCTCTTGCTCTCTCTTGCTCTCTCTCTTGCTCTCTCTCTTGCTCTCTCTCTTGCTCTCTCTCTTGCTCTCTCTCTCTTGCTCTCTCTCTTGCTCTCTCTCTCTCTCTCTCTCTCTTCTCTTGCCCTCTCTCTCTTGCTCTCTCTCTCTTCTTGCTCTCTCTCTTACTCTCTCTCTCTCTTACTCTCTCTCTCTCTCTCTCTCTCTCTCTCTCTCTCTCTCTCTCTCTCTCTCTCTCTCTCTCTCTCTCTCTCTCTCTCTCTCTCTCTCTCTCTCTCTCTCTCTCTCTCTCTCTCTCTCTCTCTCTCTCTCTCTCTCTCTCTCTCTCTCTCTCTCTCTCTCTCTCTCTCTCTCTCTCTCTCTCTCTCTCTCTCTCTCTCTCTCTCTCTCTCTCTCTCTCTCTCTCTCTCTCTCTCTCTCTCTCTCTCTCTCTCTCTCTCTCTCTCTCTCTCTCTCTCTCTCTCTCTCTCTCTCTCTCTCTCTCTCTCTCTCTCTCTCTCTCTCTCTCTCTCTCTCTCTCTCTCTCTCTCTCTCTCTCTCTCTCTCTCTCTCTCTCTCTCTCTCTCTCTCTCTCTCTCTCTCTCTCTCTCTCTCTCTCTCTCTCTCTCTCTCTCTCTCTCTCTCTCTCTCTCTCTCTCTCTCTCTCTCTCTCTCTCTCTCTCTCTCTCTCTCTCTCTCTCTCTCTCTCTCTCTCTCTCTCTCTCTCTCTCTCTCTCTCTCTCTCTCTCTCTCTCTCTCTCTCTCTCTCTCCTTATATGGAGAGCTGTTGGTCTTTGATGTTCTCTGGGCTAGTGACCCCAGCTACCTATCATAGGATTCTTGTAGGGTTTTTGACACCAATGTTGATCTATCATGGAAATCTATTGGGTTCCCTATGTTAGCAAATGGTCCTCTGGTGATTTACAGGGTTGCGAAAGCAGTAGTTATAAGACTCGTCGCGACTGTAGGCCTAAGGAACGGAACCCTTGTCAGGATCTTAAAAAAGGTGACCTGTTTTGTTGATATATATTCTTGTAGCCCTGACGTTAGGGAGTGTCAACCTGACTAGTCCCTGAGTCTGCTGTGAAAACGTATTCATTCCAACAGCGAGACTTAACATGACTCAGTATGCAGATATAATATGTCCTGTCAAGAATCTAACTCCCTGGCTCGCACAAACGTTGTGTAAATTCAAAGGTGCGGCTTATTGATGTGGCTTGCGACAGCAGCCACACTTTTAAATATATATATATATTTTTTAAATGATGTTTTATTGTAGTTATTATTTAGCACGCCACTAGTCTTAGACTGTTTTAAGCTCGATACGCAATTCAACATTTTAAAATCAAACAAATCAAATTAAGTTGCATTTGTCACATGCGCCGAGTACAACACACCTTACAGTGAAATGCATGACATGTGCTTTGCATACACCATTTTGACCCCACTTATACTTTTTCAACTATTAAACCTTTATTCAACTTCATCCACTTTAATGGGATTTCTTCAACATTCTAAACCTCCCCGTTGTTAAAAACGTTCATTCTGAAGCTGTGACTTCAAACATTCTATTCGGCCCGTAAACAATGTAACCTTTGACCCCCAAATCAGCTACTTTGACCACTGTCCCAGGACTTTAGAAGAAATAACGTACACCGTATGGCATCGTGGTCTCTGCTATTTACATCTGACACCAGAACAGGATTATCTTCCACCGATCAAACGTTACTGCTGTTTTAGTAGCCACATCAACTAGATTCATTAAAGCTAACATGCCACTGTTGAGTGTACTGTCATAGAAATCAAATGGACTTTGTTACATATGTCAAATACAACAGGTGTAGGTAGACCTTACAGTGAAATGCTTACTTTAAAAGCCAATATAACCAATATAAAACAGTTCAAATAACAATGACAATAACGAGGCTATATACAGGGGGTACCGGTACCGAGTCAATGTGCGGGGGTACAGGTTAGTCGAGGTAATTGAGGTAATATGGACATGGAGGTAAAGTGACTATGCCTAAATAATGAACAGCGAGAAGCAGCAGCGTAAAGACGGGGGGTCAATGCAAATAGTTTGGGTGCCGATTGGATTAGCAGTGAGGACGACGCCGTCGGTGCACTTATTGACGAAGCCGGAGTCTGATGTAGCATACTGCTCGGATGAATCCCGTGACATATTCCAGTCTGTGCTAGCAAAACAGTCCTGTAGCTTAGGATCCGCGTCACCTAACCACTTCCGTATTGAGCGAGTCACTGGCACCTCCTGCTTTAGTTTTTGCTTGTAAGCAGGAATCAGGAGGATAGAGTCATCGCTGTTCTGATAGCCAGAAACTCTTTTCGGTCATAAGAGACGATGGCGGAAACATTATGTACAAAATAAGTTACAAACAATGCGAAAAAGCACACAAAATAGCACAGTTGGTTAGGAGCCCAAAAAAACGGCAGCCATCTCCTCCGACGCCATTATATGTGTATGAACCTTCAGAAGTGTCAAATTATAGCACTGGGTGAGCTCATTCTTAGCATCAGACGATGACGCTTGACACAAATCAGCTGTTCTAACTACTTTCCCAACAACTTATACACAGACATCTTGATCTAATGTCCTATTCAAATGTTATGCAATATACAAATACTGTGTGTTTACACCAGCATAGGGTACATTGATGAGTTAGCTGCAGAATGATGTTGTGATGACAAGGATGGGGGCACCTAGAGAGTTGTGAGACAGATGAAGAAGCATCATTCTGCAGGTGTGCTTGGTGCAGCCTGCCGTCTGGATGTGCTGTAGCCTTCCTATCCGTCACTCCTGGCAGTCTGGCAGGTGTGCAGGCGCTGTCTCTCCCTGCTCTTTTTCCATCTTCCTCTCTCTCTGTCTCTTGCTCATTCCCTTTCTTGGCTTCATCTATGTAAAGGCAGAGTTAGGAGACTCGATGTCCTCCTTCTCTCTCCCTCCTCACCCTCCCTCGCTCCTTCCGTCCCTCCTCACCCTCCCTCGCTCTCCTTCCGTCCCTCCTCACCCTCCCTCGCTCCTTCCGTCCCTCCTCACCCTCCCTCGCTCCTTCCGTCCCTCCTTCCCTGGCCTTCAGCACTGGCACCGGGCCAGGTGGCAGCCACGGTTACATAAGCAGAGATGGTGCTGTGCTTGGCAGTGGCACAAGGCTCTGTCCCATGGGTTAATTAAGCTCTGCCGTTAGAGAGCTGCAGTATTTTCAGCTGTCGTCATGGCTTTTCTGAATTCCCCCCCAATCGCTAATTAAATTAGGTCCCTCCCATATACACGCACTCACATACCACACACACACACACACACACACACACACACACACACACACACACACACACACACACACACACACACACACACACACCGACAGATATGCACTGAGTTTTCAAAACATTAAGGACACTCTTTCCATGACATAGACTGACCAGGTGAATCCAGGTGAAAGTTATGATCCCTTATTGAGGTCACTTATTAAATCCTCTTCCATCAGTGTAGATGAAGGGGAGGAGACAGGCTAAAGAAGGATGTTTAAGCCTTGAGGAAATTCAGACATGTAATGTGTGCCATGCAGAGGGTATATGGGCAAGACAATATTTAAGTGTCTTTGAACTGGTTACGGTAGTAGGTGCCAGGTGCACTGGTTTGTATAAAGAACTGCAACGCTGCTGGGTTTGTCACGCTCAACAGTTTCCCGTGTGTATCAAGAATGGTCCACCACCCAAAGGACATCCAGCCAACTTGACACAACTATGGGAAGCATTGGAGTCAACATAGGCCAGCATCCCTGTGGAATGCTTTCGACACCTTCCCCAACAAATTGAGGCTGTTCTGAGGGCAAAATGTGCGGGTGCAACTCAATATTAGGAAAGTGTCCTTAATGTTTTGTACAGTCAGGTTATATACACACACACACACACACACACACACACACACACACACACACACACACACACACACACACACACACACACACACACACACACAGTGTGCACTGAAGTGCCCTTCGGTAGGACACACACACAGGGTCCTGGACGGGTACCCAGGAAGTATTTGTCACTTGTTGTTATTTATTTTGGTCCTGCCAGCCTTTGCGCATTGTGATGTAACAGGTCTACAGGAGGGGGAAGGGATAGGACTGGTCCAACTCGGGGTGTCATAAACAAAAATGGACCCCCTTTCCCCTCCCCTTGCACTGTAAAAAAAATGTTGCACACCCTCCCCCCCCTCATGGAAGGAACTCAAAATAATGTTTAGGGACCATAAACACAAATAATTGTAGCGACTCTGTGTCGATAAACGTGGATATCGACTTTGCCACTGTAGCATGCTTTTTTGGCACAGTCGATGCCACGCAGGGCTACGGGCCAGAGGGTTGAGGGTTCGCCGACCACCACTGACGACCTTACTCTCCCTACATGTTTCATTACACTACGATCAGAGCTGGTTGCAGACAATAATAATGCCATCTTTATATCAACAGGTTTCTGTGCCAGTGCACGACCCAACCAATAGGCAAAGCATACCAACTTCGGGCGCTTCAACATCATGGTTTGCAGTATAGGCTATATTTATGCTATGTTGAAGCATTAGGTATGAGTGGGCGAGGGTATAGCCGCTAGAAGAGGAAGCAGAGTGCGCATTAAGCTTCCCTGAATCACTGGACCTGCTGGGAGCATATGTGGCCACGTTGTTATAGGACGACGTGGGAGAATGATGTGATCCGCAACAGATCTTAGCATCAGAAGTTAAAATACAGCCTTAAAAGCCTGCTACTGTGCCGTTCTACACCTTATCAACCGACGAGAGTTTATCCAAACGGCATGAAATATTCAAATGGCAGGGCTTTTGCGCTGTTATTCAAATTGACACTTTCACTTCGGTTTAACAGCCGAGAGTGTCATTTTTTTTGGCTCTCTTGAAAACATTAATGCAATTGTTCATTGCATTGTGGTGGTGGTGGTGTTGTTGGCTTGTCTGGGTCGGATACATCCATTGTCCCTAAACAATGGGGCGGCAGGGTAGCCTAGTGGTTAAAGCGTTGGACTAGTGACCGGAAGGTTGCAAGTTCAAACCCCAGAGCTGACAAGGTACAAAATCTGTCGTTCTGCCCCTGAACAGGCAGTTAACCCACTGTTCCTAGGCCGTCATTGAAAATAAGAATTTGTTCTTAACTGACTTGCCTGGTTAAATAAAGGTAAAAAATAAAAAAGATCAATAGGGGAGCTTTTTGAGCTGTAGTGTCTGGCGTCACAGTTTTTTTTATGCAGCTTCAAATGATTTTATGTGTGGTATGATTGCTACTTAGCTTATTGCAGATCCTGACATACGATCCACCCACCACTATGAATGGTGGCTAGAGGGCAGGATAGACAGTTTGACTGGTAGACTATATTTACCTGTGGTTTAGTTGGTGCACGGAAAAGCGTAGTGCATAAGGGAAGTACCCTGATATAGGGTTGGCGCATGCAAGCAAATGAGGACATGCTGCTAGGATGGAAGAAATGAAATAGCAAAACCTATGAAATGGAGAATGTAAACCAGGGGGAAAAAATTCGCTACAATAAAAAAACATACAACCCTCCCCAAACCCCCCCAAAAGTTACACAACCCTCCCCTATTTTGGACCACCCCACCACCCCAGTAAATTTCAAACTGTTCCTAATACTAGCCGGCTGAGCTCAGACCGCAGAGGGAAAGTGTAAATGGGGAAAGTATAAGTGTTTTTGTGCCAGTGTTATTTTGCATGAACTGTATTAGTGTGTGTGAGATTGAGGAGGCTGGATGTTGTGTAGTGAAGAGCATAGTATACAAGCAAATGTTTTTTTTCTTTTTCATTTTGCTGCGTGTTTGTTTGTGTGTATTTCTGTGGGCATTTCAGCTGACTCCTCTTTCTCTCTCTCTCTCTCTCTCTCTCTCTCTCTCTCTCTCTCTCTCTCTCTCTCTCTCTCTCTCTCTCTCTCTCTCTCTCTCTCTCTCTCTCTCTCTCTGTCTCTCTGTCTCTCTGTCTCTCTGTCTCTCTGTCTCTGTGTGTGTGTGTTGTAGATCTGTTTCCTGGTGACGGCGTTCCGAGGTCGTGTCTTCTCCGAGGACAGCTGTGCTGTCCTGGGCCTCTTCTCCCACTACTTCCACCTCAGCCAGTTCAGCTGGATGCTCATACAGGTAAGGCCTGCTGCTGACACCTGGGCCTGTATGTAATCAAGCTTCTTGGAGTCAGTGTGCTGATCTAGGATCAGGTCTCACCTGTACATTGAGTCGTGTTCATTCTGATCGATATAAAAGGCAAAGCTGATCCTAAATCAGCACTCTTATTCTAAAACATTTCATACATACTGCTCTAACCCTAAACGAACCAGGACAATGTTGGTTTGGTGAGTCGTCTCATTACATTTCCAAATATGCTCCCTCTGTGAGTCCAGTCGTAGTCACATGAATACAAAAGCGCATTAAGTGATGCTATGTTTCCGTTATTTTCTTGATTTCTTTTGGTTTGATACTACATATTAGATACTTTTTTTTGTTCCACTGAAGGGCCTGAGTCCCTTAGTCAAGGTTCGCCACTGATGCTGTGTATGTATTATCAAAATCCACTTTAGACTTTTTATCGAATGATCAGCCTCGTTTAAGGTCAGATGCAACCCGTCGACAGGTGGGTTGTCTAAAGAAGTGTAGACCTGAACAATGGCACAGAGCAGGCCCTGAAATAATAATAATAATAATATATGCCATTTCGCAGACGCTTTTATCCAAAGCGACTTACAGTCATGTGTGCATACATTCTACGTATGGGTGGTCCCGGGAATCGAACCCACTACCCTGGCGTTACAAGCGCCATGCTCTACCAACTGAGCTACAGAACCACTGAAAGACTGGCATACTGTTCTCCGGGCCATCTGTACACCTGCGACAACCTGTTGACGGGTGGGTTGTCGAAAGAAGTGTAGACCTGAACAATGGCACAGAGCAGACCCTGAAAGACTGGCATACTGTTCTCCGGGCCATCTGTACACCTGCGCCAACCTGTTGAAAGCTGTTCTGATAGTCCTATGCTGCCTTGGCACACACGTTGGCACGCAAGGTCCATGTATGCCCATTTTCCGCTTGTGTGAACAATGAGGGTCATTCAGTCAGGGTGCTCCCCCTCTCTCTGTCTCTCTCTCTCTCTCTCTCGTACGATAGTCGGCGTTGAGTGGCAGCATTTCTGTCATCAAAGACCAATTGTGGACGCTAGAATTTATATACTGCACCTCGGATGCTCATATCCTTTGCGCTGCCATTTGTTATTTGTCAACTCTTCCTGAATTTAATTGTAGGGCACTCCTTGAAATGATAAGTCAACGGATCGGATTTGAGGCTTTGAAAGGGAAATTGGTTTGTATCTTTCCATAGATAGTTTGATTTCATGAATACAATTACAGTTCTACCATGTCAAATAGGAATTTTGTGACTCTGTCACTTGGCAGAAATAGATGTTCATTCTTACCTTTGTACTTTACCTGACACGTGCGTTTTTATGTAATGTGTGGCAAAATCCCAGGTTAGCGTGTACGTCGTGTATTTGTGCTGGTACTTGTGTGATAAGATTGGGGTTCCAAGTTCTCTTACACCCCCCCCCAACCCCACATAAACACACCCCCTTCTGACCCTCTTCCATTCTCACATAACTGCACACCGTACCTCGGAGTTATACCCCAAATGAACTGCACCCGCTTCTTGCAATAACAGGCTGTTATCTTCACCTGCGGCGCTCCACTTCTGTTCTTTGTGACGCGGGGGAAAGCTCTAGTTGTTTATGTACTGGATGTGATCTGTCTGTGGCACCTAAAAGTCATTTTTCTGAAAATGAAAAGATTAGCTAATGGGCCTCCCGGGTGGCGCAGTGGTTAAGGGCGCTGTACTGCGCCAGCTGTACAGCGCCAGCTGCGCCACCAGAGACTCTGGGTTCGCGCCCAGGCGCTGTCGTAACCGGCCGCGACCGGGAGGTCCGTGGGGCGACGCACAATTGGCCTAGCGTCGTCCGGGTTAGTGAAGGTTTGGCCGGTAGGGAAATCCCTGTCTCATCGCGCACCAGCGACTCCTGCGGCGGGCCTTGCGCAGTGCGCGCTAACCAAGGTTACCAGTTGCACAGTGTTTCCTCCGGCTGGCTTCTGGGTCGGATGGCGCTGTGTTAAGAAGCAGTGCGGCTTGGTTGGGTTGTGTGTCAGAGAACGCATGACTTTCAACCTTCGTCTCTCCCGAGCCCGTACGGGAGTTGTAGCGATGAGACAAGATAGTAGCTACTAAACAATTGGATACCACGAAATTGGGGAGAAAAGGGGGTAAAATTCAAAAACAAATTCAAATTAAAACATTTGCTAATGGAGTACAGCTTTGCAGTCTGACAGGGACATACAGTAGTAGCCGTGTAACTGCATTATCTATGTTTCTCAGGCCTGATTGAAATACTTTCAAGATGACCTGGGAGATGTTTGAATTAATAAAGTTTGACTCTGAGATTTCTTCGTAAGTCAATAGGAAACAGTGCAGTTTGCACTGGCTCACAGCTAAATGTTGGCAGAACGCTGGCAGCCTGGCGTGATGGAAACACACGGTATTAGTTGAGCTGATTTGGTGGTGGAAAAGGTCAACTGCAATACACACTGGAAAGTGTGTTTGAAACCACCAAGATGTGATGTCTGATGCGTCTTCTCTGGTTTCACGTCTCTCTTTCTGCGGTAGTAGCTCATGAGAATATCGCTGACACCCCTGGCTTCATCGACGTCCCCGCTCTCTTTCCGATACTCCATAATATTGATCAGATGGGGAGTCCACCCACTACCCTCCCTCTCCTTGAGTCGTCAGGTATCAGCTTTTTGCTAAGTGGCGTATGCGCGGACGCCAGCCAGGAGGCTTTCACAGACCATCCATATTGCACTAAATCAGCATTAAAGGTTCAATGCACCATTTTAAAAATCTCAATACCAAATCATCTCTGGGTAACGACTAAGTACCTTACTTAAAATGGTCTACAAGAAACAAAAATAGCTTCTTAGCAAAAGCAATTTCTCAAGCAAGAATTTTGCTAGGACAGTCTGGGAGTAGAGTGGGGGAAAACTGAAAACGAACTCTTATTTGCAGAGAGGTTTGGAACTCTCTTTCTTATTGGTCTATTAACTAATTTACCACCTGATGTCACCAGGCAGGCCAAAAAGTCATCCTACCAAAAACAAGCTGAATTTTCAGGCGGCCTTTTCA
Source organism: Oncorhynchus keta (assembly GCF_023373465.1). Taxonomy (NCBI): domain Eukaryota; kingdom Metazoa; phylum Chordata; class Actinopteri; order Salmoniformes; family Salmonidae; genus Oncorhynchus; species Oncorhynchus keta. The sequence continues at coordinate 2,399,826 of NC_068445.1, read as the reverse complement.
AACAGCTTACACTAAAAGGGGATTATCATCATTTTTTAAATGTCACAATACTACTCCAAATCTCATAGTGTGGAAATATATATAAAACACAGGGAAATTACATTTTGGATTGCAATGGCCCAGTTGAGCGGTGCAATGGGGGAATACAGGCTGGCCCAGAGCCAAAACATAACAGTCAGCCAGTCTACGAGCCCTTACGGTGAGCATCTTGGATACAGACGCCCGGCTAGGACTGTCTTACCATAGGGCTCCACAACATTATGTAACGGCAAGCCAATACTTGCCAAAGCCTCCCCGGCCTATCCGGAGCCAGTGGTCGTGCTGAAGGAAACAACACAAACCCGACTGACTCCTAATTGGTTTATTCACACCCCCAGCTATCACTGATCAAAGTTTATTCGTCACGTGCGCCGAATACAACAGGTGTAAGTAGACCTTACAGTGAAAGGCTTACTTACAGGCTCTAACCAATAGTGCAAAAAAGGTATTAGGTGAACAATAGGTAAGTAAAGAAATAAAACGACAGTAAAAAGACAGGCTATATACAGTAGAGGCTACAAAAGTAGCGAGGCTACATACAGACACCGGTTAGTCAGGCTGATTGAGGTAGTATGTACATGTAGGTATGGTTAAAGTGACTATGCATATATGATGAACAGAGAGTAGCAGTAGCGTGAAAGAGGGGTTGGCGGGTGGTGGGTGGGACACAATGCAGATAGCCTGGGTAGCCACTGTGCGGGAGCACTGGTTGGTCGGCCCAGTTGAGGAAGTATGTACATGGAGCTCCAATCAATGTGTCACTCCATTAGCAGTCCAATATGATGCATTACACAACCGTTTCTCTCTCTCTCTCTCTCCCGCTCTCTCGTGCTCTTTCTCCCTTACTCTCTCTCCGCTGCTGATGATGCAACACTCAGAGCAGGAGACTGATCATGGAAGGTGACATGGGTTTTGTGTGACCGGCATTTGACCCCGCACCCACCCATTCACCGATAACTTTTCAGCTCGTGAATGTAATGGAATCAAATGTGCAATGTTCTGTTCTCCTATTATTATGTGATCCTTTCTTGCGCAGGAAAAGATGAGGACCTGGCTGTGCCTTTTACGGGTATTATCACAATCTAGAGTTATGGAGTGTATTTAGTGTCAGCCTCTCTAGGACAATGTGTACAGCATCTAATACCGAGGGAGATAATCCAAGCCTGCCACTCCGCTAGATTACAAAGCAAACAGTAGTGAGCCATGTGGTTCCTGAACAATCCTCTGGCTCTTCGGCTGGAGTTTCTTCCTCCCTACTGGCTGATAACCCCTCACTAAACCCCTTTTGCTCTCTATCCTCCTCGAATCCCCTCTCCTCTTCCCCACTCCACTTCTCCCAACCCCCCCCTACTCCTCTTCCTCTCATCACCCTCTCCATCTCCCCTCCCCTCCCCCTCTCCTCCCCACTCCTCCCTCTTCCCTCCCTTCTCCTCCCTTTCTTCCCTCCCTTCCCCTCTTCTTTTCCCTTCCCCTCCACCTCCCCTTCCCTCCACTCTCCCAGGCAGTGAACTTTTGGCAGGTGTTGGTGATGAACGACGAGCACACGGAGCGGCGTTACCTGGTCTACTTACTGCTGGGCTGGGGACTTCCTGCTCTGGTCATTATCATCCTGGTCATCGTGCTGCTGGGGGGCTTCGGCTGGTCCATACACAGTGTTTACGGCCTGGTGCACGGGGATGTGTGAGTGAAGGAAACACACACATCAAGTACAGGAGCACAAAGAAGTACACACACACACACACACCAGAGCAAACACACTTGGTGAGAGTGAGTAGGGAAATACTCAAAGACTTACTTTGTACAACACAAACACAAATATGCTTACGCATTCGTACAAAGAGCTTAACCCAGTGCCTGATGTAAAGTAGATAACACACACACACACACACACACACACACACACACACACAAGCACACCCACTTATTCATAGTCGGATGAGGGATGTGTGACTAGCACATATTTTATACACCAATGCGTGCCCAGTTGTGACTACATGAGTTGTAGACGCTGTACTTTGTGTACATGGTCCACGGTCCAGTCCAGGTGTGTCCAACTTACTTTTAAGGCTATGGTCAACACCCAGGTCTATGGTCAGAACAAGCTAGTGTCGTCAGCAGGTTCAGAGGTGGATCTACTGAATGGATCATAAAATGAACGATTCTCTCTTTACATTGGAGGTGGAGGGAAGCTGTCCTTCCGCTAGTTTCCGAGGTGGAGAGGTATAAGCCTTTAAATAACCCACACAGAGCTATTTATACACCTCCAGGAGCTGTGCTGGTGAGGTCATCCTCTCAAACTGCACACACAGGTCCTTACACAGACTTACGTGTGCGTGAAGTGAGGTTTCTTGCGATTTAAAATTAGCCCGTGGTCATGGGTAGGTGTGTCTCTTTAGTGTGGTAGACAGAAGTCTATTTAGTCTTCTGGGCGGTGGCCCCTATCCCCATCAGGGACTGAAGAGTCACCCATCAACATGGTCAACACAGGACCTCAGCTAGTTGGGTTCCTCTCTTTTCGGGTGGACATTCGGTTTCACCCACAACGCTGGCGTTTACGTTTACACGGTGTTTACGCTCCAGCCTTATCAGCTCCCATCGCACAATAAATAGGTCAAATGGGAGTGTCTCAAGACCAAGCGTATTTCCTGTGTTCAATTCAAACGTCACCTCGGTGAATGCGCGAGCTCTCATAACAGATATGCGAGACTTGACATTTCAAGACCTCCTCTCCTCTCACGTTAAGCCAGGCAACACACCCACATGACTACTTGCTTTGTTGGATAGATGTTTGCTCTCCGGGGGGCTCTTCCTTCATGCGACAGAGCTAATTATTGGCCAAAGCTCTGTTGTCTCAAGCTGGAGTGGTGGCATTAGAATGCCTCTCGACTGACCAGAGGCTTGAACAGTAATCCCACAGCAAACAGTCTGGGTCTGTCTGTTTGTCTGTCTGTCTGTCACTCGAGAGGCAGGCGGGCATTGTGGGATTGTGGGTAGGTCTGAGTCTGCCCTCTCTCACTGCTCTCCTTGTCTTCCATTGGTCTGCTGGGCTGTGGTCCGATGGTGGGGTTGAGTGGCGGGGGTGGTGGTGGTGGTGGGTGTTACCCTCTGTTTGGCAAGGAGGGGTAGAACATTGACCCTGAGTCAACAGAGGATGAGGAGGAAGGAATGAGAGAGAAGGAGAGCTTTTTTGGAAGCATTGGAATGCAAGATTTTAAAAAGGGGAAATAATATAAATATAATAATAATATAGAACTTTGTGTGTATTATTATATAACATTAATTATATTGATGGAACATTCAGAGAGGTAAATAGAGGGAGGAAGAGAATAAGTGCTTTGACCAGATGGTGAAGTGTGGATTGTGTAAGAGCAGTGCAGGGGGTGAAGTGTGGATTGTGTAAGAGCAGTGCAGGGGGTGAAGTGTGGATTGTCTAAGAGCAGTTCAGGGGGTGAAGTGTGGATTGTCTAAGAGCAGTGCAGGGGGTGAAGTGTGGATTGTGTAAGAGCAGTGCAGGGGGTGAAGTGTGGATTGTCTAAGAGCAGTACAGGGGGTGAAGTGTGGATTTTGTTAGAGCAGTACAGGGGGTGAAGTGTGGATTGTGTAAGAGCCGTTCAGGGGGTGAAGTGTGGAGGGTCTAAGAGCAGTACAGGGGGTGAAGTGTGGATTGTGTAAGAGCAGGACAGGGGGTGAAGTGTGGATTGTCTAAGAGCAGTACAGGGGGTGAAGTGTGGATTGTGTAAGAGCAGTACAGGGGGTGAAGTGTGGATTGTGTAAGAGCAGTACAAGGGGTGAAGTGTGGATTGTGTAAGAGCAGTGCAGGGGGTGAAGTGTGGATTGTCTAAGAGCAGTACAGGGGGTGAAGTGTGGATTGTGTAAGAGCAGTACAGGGGGTGAAGTGTGGATTGTCTAAGAGCAGTTCGGGGGGTGAAGTGTGGATTGTGTAAGAGCAGTACAGGGGGTGAAGTGTGGATTGTGTAAGAGCAGTACAGGGGGTGAAGTGTGGATTGTGTAAGAGCAGTGCAGGGGGTGAAGTGTGGATTGTGTAAGAGCAGTACAGGGGGTGAAGTGTGGATTGTCTAAGAGCAGTGCAGGGGGTGAAGTGTGGATTGTGTAAGAGCAGTGCAGGGGGTGAAGTGTGGATTGTGTAAGAGCAGTACAGGGGGTGAAGTGTGGATTGTGTAAGAGCAGTGCAGAGGGTGAAGTGTGGATTGTGTAAGAGCAGTACAGGGGGTGAAGTGTGGATTGTGTAAGAGCAGTACAGGGGGTGAAGTGTGGATTGTGTAAGAGCAGTTCGGGGTGAAGTGTGGATTGTCTAAGAGCAGTACAGGGGGTGAAGTGTGGATTGTCTAAGAGCAGTACAGGGGGTGAAGTGTGGATTGTCTAAGAGCAGTACAGGGGGTGAAGTGTGGATTGTCTAAGAGCAGTGCAGGGGGTGAAGTGTGGATTGTGTAAGAGCAGTACAGGGGGTGAAGTGTGGATTGTGTAAGAGCAGTACAGGGGGTGAAGTGAATTGTGTGGATTGTTGTGTAAGAGCAGTACAGGGGTGTGTGGATTGTCTAAGTGAAGTGGGATTGTGTAAGAGCAGTACAAGGGGTGAAATGTGGATTGTGTAAGAGCAGTACAGGGGTGAAGTGTGGATTGTCTAAGAGCAGTGCAGGGGGTGAAGTGTGGATTGTGTAAGAGCAGTACAAGGGGTGAAGTGTGGATTGTGTAAGAGCAGTACAGGGGGTGAAGTGTGGATTGTGTGAGCAGTACAGGGGTGAAGTGTGGATTGTGTAAGAGCAGTGCAGGGGTGAAGTGTGGATTGTCTAAGAGCAGTACAGGGGTGAAGTGTGGATTGTCTAAGAGCAGTACAGGGGAAGTGTGGGGTGAAGTGTGGATTGTGTAAGAGCAGTACAGGGGGTGAAGTGTGGATTGTGTAAGAGCAGTACAGGGGGTGAAGTGAAATGTGAGATTGTGTAAGAGCAGTACAGGGGGTGAAGTGTGGATTGTGTAAGAGCAGTACAGGGGGTGAAGTGTGGATTGTGTAAGAGCAGTACAGGGGGTGAAGTGTGGATTGTGTAAGAGCAGTACAGGGGGTGAAGTGTGGATTGTGTAAGAGCAGTACAGGGGGTGTGTAAGAGCAGTGGGGTGAAGTGTGGATTGTGTAAGAGCAGTACAGGGGGTGAAGTGTGGATTGTGTAAGAGCAGTACAGGGGAAGTGTGGATTGTGTGAGAGTGTAAGAGCAGTACAGGGGGTGAAGTGTGGATTGTGTAAGAGCAGTACAGGGGGTGAAGTGTGGATTGTGTAAGAGCAGTGCAGGGGGTGAAGTGTGGATTGTGTAAGAGCAGTACAGGGGGTGAGTGTGGATTGTCTAAGAGCAGTGCAGGGGGTGAAGTGTGGATTGTGTAAGAGCAGTACAGGGGGTGAAGTGTGGATTGTGTAAGAGCAGTACAGGGGGTGAAGTGTGGATTGTGTAAGAGCAGTACAGGGGGTGAAATGTGGATTGTGTAAGAGCAGTACAGGGGGTGAAGTGTGGATTGTGTAAGAGCAGTACAGGGGGTGAAGTGTGGATTGTGTAAGAGCAGTACAGGGGGTGAAGTGTGGATTGTGTAAGAGCAGTACAGGGGGTGAAGTGTGGATTGTCTAAGAGCAGTGCAGGGGGTGAAGTGCGGATTGTGTAAGAGCAGTACAGGGGGTGAAGTGTGGATTGTGTAAGAGCCGTTCAGGGGGTGAAGTGTGGAGGGTCTAAGAGCAGTGAAGGGGGGTGGATTGTGTAAGAGCAGTGCAGGGGGTGAAGTGTGGAGGGTCTAAGTGCAGTGAAGGGGGGAAGTGTGCATCAGTAATGATTGAGGGTAGGAAGGAAAGGAAAGGGAAAGGGGGATACCTAGTCAACTGAATGCATTCGACTGAAAAGGGTGTACTTCTGAGGGATTAACTCCACATTGAATTGATAATGAGCCAGCGTGTAGGTGTGTCTATGCATACGTTTGTGTGTATGTGTGTCTATGCATACATTTGTGTGTACGTGTACGTGTGAGGAAGGTGTTGGCCATTCGAAAATAACTCTGGATTGAATATCTGGTGCTGCAGTCTCACACCGCTCTGCAGATAAGAATTCTTGACACAGTTAGGCCTTTGTAAGAGTACATTGGTGTTGGCTAATGGGGGAGGGGGATCCTAATAAATCAAAGACCATGTGTCTCATGTGTAGCCTGCAGCCTACCTTTACAGCCCTGCATGTAGTTCTGTGCGATGCTGTTGTATCTCTATTCTCTCCTCTCTGCTGTGTTGTATCTCTCCTGTCTCATCTCTGCTGTGTTGTATCTCTATTCTCTCCTCTCTGCTGTGTTGTATCTCTATTCTCTCATCTCTGCTGTGTTGTATCTCTCCTCTCTCCTCTCTGCTGTGTTGTATCTCTATTCTCTCCTCTCTGCTGTGTTGTATCTCTATTCTCTCCTCTCTGCTGTGTTGTATCTCTATTCTCTCCTCTCTGCTGTGTTGTATCTCTATTCTCTCCTCTCTGCTGTGTTGTATCTCTATTCTCTCATCTCTGCTGTGTTGTATCTCTCCTCTCTCCTCTCTGCTGTGTTGTATCTCTCCTCTCTCGTCTCTGCTGTGTTGTATCTCTATTCTCTCCTCTCTGCTGTGTTGTATCTCTCCTCTCGTCTCTGCTGTGTTGTATCTCTATTCTCTCCTCTCTGCTGTGTTGTATCTCTCCTCTCTCATCTCTGCTGTGTTGTATCTCTCCTCTCTGCTGTGTTGAATCTCTCCTCTCTCCTCTCTGCTGTGTTGTATCTCTCCTCTCTCATCTCTGCTGTGTTGTATCTCTCCTCTCTCATCTCTGCTGTGTTGTATCTCTCCTCTCTGCTGTGTTGTATCTCTCCTCTCTCCTCTCTGCTGTGTTGTATCTCTCCTCTCTCATCTCTGCTGTGTTGTATCTCTCCTCTCTGCTGTGTTGTATCTCTCCTCTCTCCTCTCTGCTGTGTTGTATCTCTCCTCTCTCCTCTCTGCTGTGTTGTATCTCTCTGCTGTGTTTGTATCTCTCCTCTCTCTGTATCTGCTGTGTTGTATCTCTCTCCTCTCTCTCTCTGCTGTGTTGTATCTCTCCTCTCTCCTCTCTGCTGTGTTGTATCTCTCTCTCTGCTCTCTCTCCTCTCTCCTCTCTGCTGTGTTGTATCTCTGTCTCTGCTGTGTTGTATCTCTCCTCTCTCTCTCTCTCTCTCTCATCTCTGCTGTGTTGTATCTCTCCTCTCTCATCTCTGCTGTGTTGTATCTCTCCTCTCTCCTCTCTGCTGTGTTGTATCTCTGCTGTGTTGTATCTGTGCTTGTATCTCTCCTCTCTCATCTCTGCTGTGTTGTATCTCTCCTCTCTCATCTCTGCTGTGTTGTATCTCTCCTCTCTCGTCTCTGCTGTGTTGTATCTCTCCTCTCTGCTGTGTTGTATCTCTCCTCTCTCCTCTCTGCTGTGTTGTATCTCTATTCTCTCCTCTCTGCTGTGTTGTATCTCTCCTCTCTCGTCTGCTGTGTTGTATCTCTCCTCTCTCGTCTCTGCTGTGTTGTATCTCTCCTCTCTCCTCTCTGCTGTGTTGTATCTCTCCTCTCTCCTCTCTGCTGTGTTGTATCTCTCCTCTCTCATCTCTGCTGTGTTGTATCTCTCCTCTCTCGTCTCTGCTGTGTTGTATCTCTCCTCTCTCCTCTCTGCTGTGTTGTATCTCTATTCTCTCATCTCTGCTGTGTTGTATCTCTCCTCTCTCGTCTCTGCTGTGTTGTATCTCTCCTCTCTGCTCTCTGCTGTGTTGTATCTCTCCTCTCTCTGCTCTCTGCTGTGTTGTATCTCTGCTGTGTTGTATCTCTCCTCTCTCTCTCTCTGTGTTGTATCTCTCCTCTCTCGCTGTGTTGTATCTCTCCTCTCTCCTCTCTGCTGTGTTGTATCTCTCCTCTCTCCTCTCTGTGTTTGTATCTCTATTCTCTCGTCTCTGCTGTGTTGTATCTCTCTGTCTTGTCTCTGCTGTGTTGTATCTCTATTCTCTCATCTCTGCTGTGTTGTATCTCTCTCCTCTCTCGTCTCATCTCTCCTGTGTTGTATCTCTCCTCTCTCGTCTCTGCTGTGTTGTATCTCTGTGTCTCTGCTGTGTTGTATCTCTCCTCTCTCCTCTCTGCTGTGTTGTATCTCTCCTCTCTCCTCTCTGCTGTGTTGTATCTCTCCTCTCTCGTCTCTGCTGTGTTGTATCTCTGCTGTGTTGTATCTCTCCTCTCTCGTGTTGTATCTCTCTGCTGTGTTGTATCTCTCCTCTCTCCTCTCTGCTGTGTTGTATCTCTCCTCTCTCCTCTCTGCTGTGTTGTATCTCTATTCTCTCCTCTCTGCTGTGTTGTATCTCTCCTGTCTCATCTCTGCTGTGTTGTATCTCTCCTGTCTCGTCTCTGCTGTGTTGTATCTCTCCTCTCTCGTCTCTGCTGTGTTGTATCTCTCCTCTCTCGTCTCTGCTGTGTTGTATCTCTCCTCTCTCGTCTCTGCTGTGTTGTATCTCTCCTCTGCTGTGTTGTATCTCTCCTCTCTCCTGTGTTGTATCTGCTGTGTTGTATCTCTCCTCTCTCTCTGCTGTGTTGTATCTCTCCTCTCTCGTCTCTGCTGTGTTGTATCTCTCCTCTCTCGTCTCTGCTGTGTTGTATCTCTGTCTGTGTGTTGTATCTCTATTCTCTCGTCTCTGCTGTGTTGTATCTCTCCTCTCTCGTCTCTGCTGTGTTGTATCTCTCCTGTCTCTGCTGTGTTGTATCTCTATTCTCTCGTCTCTGCTCTCTGCTGTGTTGTATCTCTCCTTCTCTCGTCTCTGCTGTGTTGTATCTCTCCTCTCTCGTCTCTGCTGTGTTGTATCTCTCCTCTCTCTCTGCTGTGTTGTATCTCTCCTCTCTCGTCTCTGCTGTGTTGTATCTCTGTATCTCTCCTCTCTCGTCTCTGCTGTGTTGTATCTCTCCTCTCTCGTCTCTGCTGTGTTGTATCTCTATTCTCTCGTCTCTGCTGTGTTGTATCTCTCCTCTCTCGTCTCTGCTGTGTTGTATCTCTCCTGTCTCGTCTCTGCTGTGTTGTATCTCTATTCTCTCGTCTCTGCTGTGTTGTATCTCTCCTGTCTTGTCTCTGCTGTGTTGTATCTCTATTCTCTCGTCTCTGCTGTGTTGTATCTCTCCTCTCTTGTCTCTGCTGTGTTGTATCTCTCCTCTCTCGTCTCTGCTGTGTTGTATCTCTATTCTCTCGTCTCTGCTGTGTTGTATCTCTCCTCTCTCGTCTCTGCTGTGTTGTATCTCTCCTCTCTCGTCTCTGCTGTGTTGTATCTCGGCCCTTTGTCCGTATTCGCTCTCCTGGCTCATTGGTTCATTCCTCCTCTGCTCCAGTGCTGCTTCCTGGCCGTCTGTGGCATTCATGCCATTCTTCACCCTGGCTGAACCTTTCCTTTCCTCCGCCTCTTCATCTCTCCTTTTTTCAATGTTATCCTGGGCGTGCCTGGCCCATTGACAAGGGTGAGATTATTTGCCAGGTTTCACATTCTGACAACCAGAGAGGCAGTGGGAGCGTTTTTTTTTTTTTAAAGTATGGTTTACGTTACAGCTGTGCAAACGGAAAAATATTGGAGATTTTGATTAAAGTTCTTAACACAGTACTTTGATTTTATTACAGTGAATGACTGTTTACTCATGATTACGCCACTCAAGTGGACAACATGTTATCACTCTGCATGTTGTGCATAGGCAGTCAGAAAATTGGTATCACTATGATTAGATGATAACGTTAAGGTCAAGCGTGATTGCCGCTGCAGTCAAAAACGTGATTTGCCTGTGTTTTTTGTATATATATATATATATATATTTCCACTCTATGAGGTTGGAATAATATTGTGAATTTGTGAAAATGACGATAATGCCCTTTTAATGTGGGAGCTGTTTGAAAAGACCGACCTGAAATTTTAGCTTGTTGGGGTTTTGGCCTGCCCGGTGACATCAGTTAATAGATCAATAAGAAAGAGTTCCCAAACCTCTCTGCCAATAAGAGCTGGCTTTCAGTTTCCCCCTCCCCACTCTCAGACCACTCCCAGACATCCTAGCAAAAATGATTGTTTGAGAAATTGCACTTTTACTAAGAAGCTATTTTTGTTTATTTTTGACCATTTTAATTGAAAACATTCACAGTAAGGTACTTAATTGTTACCCAGAAATTATTTCAAATGAAGATAAAAATGGCTGCATTGAACCCTTTAAGATTGTTTCCCAAAATCCTGGTCCGATGTTGTGGGCTGGATCAATGTCCTGCGGAAGCTTTTGATGTGCAATGACAGCAAATACCCACTACACAAAACATCAGCACACCTCTTAACTACATATTTGTTCAAAGTTCATTTCTAGCATTGAACATTTTCTGCACGGGGTGCGTCCCAACAATCTCTCCTTCATCCTAGGAACTGGGCACTCGTTCTACTACTTCCCACAAATGAAGGGAGGTGAACAAGGACACACAAGACACCACGTGACCCAACAACAGCAATGTGTCTGTTTAACACGTTCTCCCGCAGGAAGAACATCATCAAATAGTGTATTACTATTAGTTGGCGTACCTTACATTCTATTATGTTCACCATAGCCAGTAATTTACCTTGGTGAAGTAAGGTAGGGCTGTTTTTGTGTCCATTGTTCCACTGCCATATTAGCGCAGTTCTGTGAGATGGCACCGTTGGCATATGCTCATTGAGATAAACCTCTCGCCATAACAAAGTGGTTGGGTTGTTTCTCCCAGAGCCAAACACAGGCTCCCTACCTTTCTAAACGACACGACTAGAACACAACAGGGACTGGACAGATGATGGGAGTGAATTCCTCGGAATAGATTACGTGGAAGGGGGGGGGAGAAAGGGGAAGAGAGGAGGGGCGGCAGAGGGAGGGAGAGAGAGTAGGGGGTGGCAGAGAGAGAACAGAGTGAGAGTGAGTGAGAGAGAGGCGGACAGACGGACAGAAAAGCAGACTGACGGACGGACCGACTAGCAGACGGACAGACACAGACCGACCGACATACTCCTGAGAAAAGCAGTACTATAAATGAATATTGTTCCCGGCTCTATTTCGAGCTCCATGACAAGTGTCAGTGGTCATTAAGGGACCATTGGGGGTGTGACTGGGAGGGTGGCGTGAGGGCTGTCAGAGCAGGGATACCCCTTCAGAAAGAACACAGTGTCTCTTGCTGCACTCCCTGGGGAGTGTGTTTGTTGTGTGAGACTGAGTTGGGAGCCATGTCTGACTGTGCCAATTGGCCTACTGTGGTGCTGAATATTTTGCCCTCCCCAACCATGTGCTGGAATGTGCTGCCACAAGGACACAACAACACTGAGTGTGACCTTAAACACACACACACACACACGCGCGCGCCGAAGTAAGTGCGCAGTACTTCAGCTCATCCCCTTACAATAATGATGGATTACAAAGCTACACCAAGATCAAATATGACACAGAATTCAGGATCAGTATTTCACCAGAGATTAGAAGAGGACTGTTCGATTTTTTTAATTTGAAGTGGTCAGTGATAGTGGTGGATTTGATCCGTGCAGGATAATGCAGGATAATCCCCTGACCAACAGCAGAGCTCGTAGACGACAGCAGCCCTCTCGTCCTTGTCCTTGCACGCTCCGAAGACTTGGCCAAAACTGCAGATGTATCGACGATGAACCTTTGATAAATAAGACGCTGTTTTCAAAAGGAGGCAACAACAAAAGCCTTAAATAGAAAAATACTTTAATACTTTAAGTTGTGGGAGGCAGGTTGAAGTAGATGTTTGTGCATAAAGGAAATGTCTTTTGTAGCTTGTTCTTCACTGGGAAGGCTGAGAGTCTTATGAAGGATCAGAGGTATCAGGCCCTAGATCCTGCTTATGGATGTAGGAAGCAAGAATGTCTTTAACTAATACAGAGCAATAAAGGAACATAGCCAGGGCTTCATTTTACTCCTCTCCTTGGCTGTTTACTGCAAGTTTTGTGTAATAACACCCCTCTTCTCTCTCTCTCTCTCTCTCTCTCTCTCTCTCTCTCTCTCTCTCACTCACTCACTCACTCACTCACTCACTCACTCACTCACTCACTCACTCACTCACTCACTCACTCACTCACTCACTCACTCACTCACTCACTCACTCACTCTCTCCCTCCCTTTCTCTCCCTCCCTTTCTCCCTTCCCCTCTCTCTCTCCCTTCCCCTCTCTCTCTCCTTCCCCTCTTTCTCTCCCTTCCCCTCTTTCTCTCCTTCCCCTCTTTCTCTCCTTCCCCTCTCTCTCTCCCTTCCCCTCTCTCTCTCCCTTCCCCTCTCTCTCTCCCTTCCCCTCTCTCTCTCCCTTCCTCTCTCTCTCTCCCTTCCCCTCTTTCTCTCCCTTCCCCTCTTTCTCTCCCTTCCCCTCTCTCTCTCCCTTCCCCTCTCTCTCTCCCTTCCCCTCTCTCTCTCCCTTCCCCTCTCTCTCTCCCTTCCCCTCTCTCTCTCCCTTCCCTTCTCTCTCTCCCTTCCCCTCTCTCTCTCCCTTCCCCTCTCTGCAGGTGTTTCATTCCTAATATCTATGCTGCTCTGTGTACAGCAGCCCTGGTGCCTCTCATCTGCCTGGTCGGGGTACTAGTGGTTTTCATCCATGCCTACCAGGTCACACAGCAGTGGAAGGCCTACGATGATGTGTATCGCGGACGCACCAACAGCTCAGGTATATTACCCCCACACACACGCACACATACATGCATGCAAGAATACAAATGTGAATTCACACACAGTCTGCCCACTGTGAGACTTATGGCATGGGTTGGAGCATCTAGCCACCTCCATGTCTCGAGTAACCAGACCAAGTCTGAAAACCAGCTCTATAGCGAATACATCCTCCACAGAGATACCTTTATTTTCCCGTCTCACCCATCTCCAACATCCCCTAGCAACCCCCACCGCAGCCCCCATGGCTGGCCCATCCACAGATGGTGGGCAGGATGTCCTTGTTCCAACACTCTGTGGTAGGTTCCCTGAAAAGCCTGTGGAGATTGCTTGTTACAACACACATCTAATCCCCAACCCAGGCTGTTGGACTATTTTTCACAATGGCCTGCAAAAACCACCCCGACACGCGCACGCTCATATCGCGTACAAAGCGAGCACGCGTCTGATCAGGCGCCGTAGGGCAGCCTTGATTATAAAGCTTTATGCAACATTCACTGCAGTGCAAAACACATGTGTGCATTGTGCACGTCAGTACAAAACACATGAGTATGCTACTCACTTGGATTTATGCAGAGTGGGTGGAGACACAGTTCCTTGCAAACAGAGGATATTCTGTACACACACACACACACACACACACACACACACACATTATCCCTGGCTTTTGTTCTGGTCCGTCGGTATCGTGAATCAAATCCCTCTCCATTGTTGCTAAGTATCCGTGTTTTGGTCGCTCCCTCCAATGACAAAGCAAAGCCTGAATTAGTGCGAGTCCTTTGGTTGGCAAAGCTGCTCATAACCTCCCCACAACACCGTGTGTGGTCTGTGCCACATTCTGTGTGTTAGTGATGCGGGGGTTTACTCATATCCCTGGTCCCTAAATGTCTTTGCTCTGCGATAGATGCAGAGATGACAGAGGGAACTTTAACAATGTCAGCTAGATTGAACCATTCATCCTGTCATTTATGACATTATCCTGGTGAGCAAGGGTTTATTTAGTCCTCTGGGGGCAACATATAAGAGAAATTGCATGTATCTAGTTATAGACAAGTTGACTAACATGTAGTTTACTAAAATGTTGGAAAATTATAAGCTGAAACAAAAAAATCCTGTACCCTTTGTCAAAACATAGTTTGTCTGTCTCTGACATTAGCCTGAAACACATTTTCTATGGGGTCTGGTGCAGGCCTCAAATCTTCACTTTATCTCATATAGTCGGGCGGCTGCGGATGGGTTATTAGCAACTGCAGGTGGATGCGGGTGAACAAACAGCTACCTAATGGTTAAGCGCATTCCGACAGTAACCAAAAGGTTGCTGGTTCGAATCCCCAAGCCGGCATGGTGGACAAATCTGCCGTTCTGCCCTTGAGCAAGGCAGTTAACCCCAACAAAAACTGCTCCCCCGGGCGCCGATGACGTAGACGTCGATTAAGGCAGCCCTGCGCGCCTCTCTACCCCTCCCCTGGAGTGTGTTTGTGTGTCCGCTGTAGAGAAGGCAGAGCCACCGGCCCTAACAAACACACACCGGCTCACACGCAGTCACGTCGTGCTGTAGTGGCTGACTTGGCATGCCTCTGATACTGCCGGCGTCTGTTCCTCAGCCTTAGAGCCCATGTACCTGCCTGTGCCCGAAACCCTGAGGGGCACACTAACACACACACACACACTCAAACACACACACACACTCAAGGGGGGAGTGAGGTCCATAAACAGGTTTTCAACAACCTCTAAAACTCCTTATTTACACAGGCTGGATGAGAAATGCAATTTATTTGTGTTCTGAGAAAATGTGAATGTGATAAATGTGATTTATATTCACATATAGGATGGCTAGGCTGCCTAGGCCTTTTTAAAGACACTACCGGTCAAACGTTTTAGAATATTTACTCCGTCAAGGGTTTTTCTTTACTTGTAATAGTGAAGACATCAAAACTATGGAATAACACATATGTGATCATGTAGTAACCAAAATAGTGTTAAACAATTCCAAAAATATATTATATTTCAGATTCTTCAAATAGCCACCCTTTGCCTCGATGGCAGCTTTGCACACTCTTGGCATTCTCTCAACCAGCTTCATGAGGCAGTCACCTGGAATGCATTTCAATTAACAGGTGTGCCTTCTTAAAAGTTCATTTGTGGAATTTCTTTCCTTCTTAATGCGTTTGAGCCAATCAGTTGTGTTGTGACAAGGTAGGGGTGGTATACAGAACACAGCCCTATTTGGTAAAAGACCAAGTCCATATAATGGCAAGACCAACTCAAATAAGCAAAGAGAAACGAAAGTCCGTCATTACTTTAAGACATGAAGGTCAGTCGATATGGATAATTTCAAGAACTTTTAACGTTTCTTCAAGCGCAGTCGCCGAAACCATCAAGCGCTATGATGAAACTGGCTCCAATGAGGACCGTCACAGGAATGGAAGACCCAGAGTTACCTGTGCTGCAGAGGATAAGTTCATTAGAGTTTACTAGCCTCAGAAATTGCAGCCCAAATAAATGCATCTCAACATCAACTGTTAAGAGGAGACTGTGCGAATCTGGCCTTCGTGGTCAAATTGCGGCAAAGAAACAACTACTAAAGGACACCAATCAGAAGAAGAGACTTGCTTGGGCCAAGAAACATGAGGAATGGACATTAGACCGGAGGAAATTTGTCCTTTGGTCTGGAGTCCAAATTGGAGATTTTTGGTTTCATCCAAACCAACAGCTTTGATGGTGACACTGTCTGTGATTTATGTAGAATTCAAGTAACACATAACCAGCATGGCTACCACAGCATTCTACAGCGATACGCCATCCCATCAGGTTTGGGCTAAGTGGGATTATAATTTGTTTTTCAACAGGACAGTGACCCAACACACCTCCAGGTTGTGTAAGGGCTATTTTACCAAGAAAGAGAGTGATAAAGTGCTGCATCAGATGACCTGGCCTCCACAATCCCCCGACCTCAACCCAAATGAGATGGTTTGGGAAGAGTCGGACCGCAGCGTAAAGGAAAAGCAGCCAATAAATGCTCAGCAAATGTGGGAACTCCTTCGAGACTGTTGGAAAAGCATTCCAGGTGAAGCTGGTTTAGAGAATGCCAACAGTTTGCATAGCTGTCATCAAGGCAAAGGGTGCCTATTTGAAGAATCTCAAATCTAAAGTATATATTTTGGTTTGTTTAACACTTTTTTGGTTACTACATGATTCAATATGTGTTATTTCACAGTTTTGATGTCTTCACTATTAATCTACAATGTAGAAAATAGTAAAAATAAAGAAAAACTGTTGAATGAGTAGGTGTTCAAGATGTTTGACCTGCAGTGTATATATATTTTCTTTACATATGATCTGATGAGAAACATTTTCTGGTCCCATCATAGCCCATATAAAAAAAAAATCCCAGCTAGTTTATTAATGTGTCATTTGCTACAACTAAGGTCTGGAGCTGGTTAGGTTAGCTTACTTCCAGATCAGGAAAAACTTTGGGCCCCAGGGAACAATTTACCACACCCCATCACTCTGGGACCTGTGGTGCCACATCTGAAATCACCACACAATGTTACAAGTGAAACAAAACATGTCCTATTTGTATGACCTATATTTGACATGTTTTTGGTATTGGAGATGGGCTTCCATAGTTTTACGTGGCTCAGTACAGCTGGTAGCTACCGCAACAATTGCAGAATGTAACCGGCTGTTAATGCAATATCAGGTAAAAACTCAATGAAACAAGTCTCAAGTTATTCGGAAAATGCCTATACATTTCAGCTGTTTCAAAAAAACACTGCTCTGCTATTACGATTTATGCTGTTGGAGTGTTGGGTCAATGAGACAACTCTGTATACACGGCCCTGCTTCAAGATGGGCAACTGTCGTTTGAGTGTCGTACGCTACCTCCGGAAGTAGCAGTCGAGACGTAGCAAGTACGCGAGTAACATTTGAGTAACGTGTGTAGCCAACGGTATTTTTACAATAAAGTGTAGAAGAGTGTGAAGAGGCTCCTCCTAGTTCGCCTCAGTGCTGTTTGTGTTGTTTACATCGCAGCCCAATAGAACAGGGTTCCCCAATTTAATTTGGCCCGCGGGTCGTTTTATTTGAACCCCCCAACTTTTCTGAGCAAAACTTTTTTATTGTTGGACTGTAAAAACACCAGGAAATCGGCTCCAAGTCATTTACATTGTCTGTTTTATCTGTTCCCAAGTATTACTATACATAATAGAGAGAAACAAATGTAAGCAAGTTTTGAAATTATTATGGTTTAGTCAAACATTATATATGTTTGGGCTACTTGCGGTCAATTTGCAGTCTACAATTTAATTTGTAATTTTGTTCCGGCACCCAGGCCATCCGCTCAAGAAGAAAATCAACATGCGGCTGAGTCTAGTTGATGATCCCCGCGGTAGAGAATTGCCTGTCAGTGCAACCTGAAGCAATGGCACTCAACTGTTATCATATTGCCGTTTCCGCCTGAGTCTGTGGTGGGAAAAAAGAAAATTGGGGGAAAATGACACCTTAAAGGTTTTATATATTTTTTTACATTTAGTCAGGAAATTGAGTTTGAGAAACCCTGTACTAGGCTATAGACTTTCTTCAGTAGGTCTGACTCTTCTATTAGGAAATGACTGGCTCATTTCAATATGAGGCTGATTCTCTAGGCTTGGATCTGTCTGTCTGGAGTTTATATAACTCAAGGTTGTAGGATGAGAAGCTGGCGAGAAGGCCGAGACTGATTCTCATTTGGGCTCAAAGAGGCTTGATGTGCAGACATGGCTACTGTAGTAGAGATAGAGAAGGTTTTTATCAGTGAGCCAGAGAGCACACTATAAAGGGCCCTCTCCAGTGGAATTGCATTATGATGCCCCTGGGTGCCACATGCAGATGAATGCTACTCTAATGGTCGGCATGGAGGTACCGCTGAATGTTTCAAATGTTTCAGCCAATCAGGGTTGAGAGCCTTGGGAACCAGAAGTGTTGGGTGTCATGGATGACTGGAGTTACTGTGTAGAGATGCCAAGCCTCTTGGTAAATTCTGTTATTGACGAGTGGGACTAACAGGACAGATCACTGAACCTGTCTCTTCATATTAGCTTCCAGACTCATAGTCTCATTCACTGGCACTGTTTCTCTGACAGATTTCAACTCTGCAAACGCTTGTGCTCTATTCGATATTTGTAAATGACATTTTCTTTTTCAAGACATATAGCGTATAAAACTGTCGTCCATCGGCGTTTCTGTTTCTCAAATGATTCACAGAATGATTTCAGTTTATCTGGCTCATGTCGTGGGCTCACTCCCCTCTGATTGACCACTGCTATTGACGGTGGGAGAGAGAGAGAGAGACAACAACAGAGGAGCCTGTTGGAATGCTGATGTAATCTTTGTGAGACGAGAGGAGGTGACGGACACCATTCCCTCTGCTCCTTTACCAGGACCGGACTGCTGCTGAGATAAGCACAGGCCTCCACTTATTTCACATCTGCCTGGCCCTGACCCGCAGGTACAGCTCTGAAAGTGCTGTGAGATATGCCACGGCCTCTGACGTCACTCACATTTGATGCCGTGTGTGTGTGAGTCTGCAGACATACTCTACTCTACAGCCAGGTGTGAAATGCAGCGTCTGTGTCAGGCTCGTTACCTTGCAGTAGGACAAGATGTGGTGCATTTAGCGGATGGATAAAGAAACGTCTTAGATAACATGTGCGGAAGAACCAAAGACACCCTGTGTATACTAAACGTTTATTCGGCATTTCAGTCCCACAGACCACCTTGATCAAGGCATGTGCATGATTCTGCGTTTCCAGTGTTGGTTGTGTTGTACAGACTGAGGTGCAGTACCAACATGATATCGTAGGAAAACGTCATCCTGTCACATCACCATATATGAAAACGTCACAATATATGACGTTTTTCTTCTCTCTCAATACATTGGATTCAATGGGAAAAGATGCGTCAAATGGTTGACGTTTCTGTCAATACATTGGATTCAATGGGAAAAGATGCGTCAAATGGTTGACGTTTCTGTCAATACATTGGATTCAATGGGAAAAGATGCGTCAAATGGTTGACGTTTCTGTCAATACATTGCTTTCAAAGGGAAAATATGAGTGTCACAGGGATTAGAGTTAGACATACAGACAGACTTACAATTCTATGGGCAAATTATTGAGAGGCTCGGTCAGACAGGCAGGCAAAAACATGACAGGGTGCCATTTTGAGCTTGCTACTGCGTGCAATTGAGACTCCACTACACACGATTCCTCCTACTGTACTTATTGTATATATGCCACAGTAATTAGAGGAGTCACGATGCAATCACTGACCCTAGACAGGCTGTCACCAGCCATGGGAGTGGTTATACAAACAGCTGACCACCTCCTAATCCCAAATTACAGCCAATGGTTACGTACTCTGTGTATTCTAAGGGAAAGGACGGATCAAATCTGTCTATCCACCACTTGCTTTGGCCCCGAGATGTCGTACTGTTGGCCACAATTTTCAGCTCACGTTATTGCTACGACACATCTTTTATTAGGCCTTCCCCTTATTGTCAGACTTTCCAAGAGTGAGGCCTTTACAGCTGGCACTAGCGTTTTGATAGCCTTTTTTTAAGTACAGTGTTGAGTATGATGTTGTTATCTAATGTGTATTGCCCCCCCCCCATTCTTATCATTGCACTGTTAACAGTACTTAGCAACCACGCTATTGGATTGGACGGGTAGCACCCACGCAATGTTATCATTATGCAATGTCATTTTCTTGCTGCTTCACACAGAATGGAAATGACTGACAATTTGATAGCATAAGCGGACACCCAGCTGTAAAACCATGGCGACGGTTGTGTTCCAAACCCATTGACCCTATCAAAGCATGGCGTTTTATAGATTACAAGACGATACATATATTGCCAGCCTAGCTTGTTCATGTGTTTTAAACCGTTTTTTATTTTATTTTTTAGAGGCAACAGAGTCTGGTCCACAGAAGGATATTATTACAGCATTTAAATAGGCCAATGTTCTTATCTTGTCTTCTTTATTCATTCTATGAATTATTTCCGTTATTATACATGTTAGGAAGACTGGTGTTGGGATTTTTTTTTTTTTCAAACGGCAAACACACGGTAGCAGTACTTGGAGTTCCCCTTGACTTATAGAAGAAGTCCACGGTAGAACTTGTGGGTCTGCCATTTAGGTGTGATGACAAGTTACATTTCCCTCCTAGCTCACTCTTCCATGTTAACACAGCAGCCCAGAGCGGGCCTGAAGCCAGACCTATTGGGCTGCCCAGCCACAGGACTCACAGAAGAGGGCTTGGGGAAAGAGTTTTGCAAGACCACACAAACACACAGCAACGAGCGCACGCACGTGCACACAAACCTACACGCATACACACGCATATGCACGCATACGCACGCATATGCACACACACACACACACACACGCATATGCACGCATACGCACGCATATGCACACACACACACACACACACACACACACACACACACACACACACACACGCACACAAACAAACACATGGGGCACAAACATACCCACATCTATTCGTAACCCCAGTATTATTCAATTATTCCTGTGTTGCTAGTGAACTTAATTGAACCCAAGCCTAGGGTCCAGTGTAGGGGTATGCTGTGTTGTGTTGTGTGTATTGTTACAGCTGATAACCCCTCTGTGACCGTATCGTCAACACCATCATGGGTTTCGGCTCACTTGTTTGTGTTGAACTCCCATTCTCCACACAGTTTGTCTTCTCACACTGAGAAGCCGGTCAGTCCAAATACACAGGGAGCATACAGTGCATTCGGAAAGTATTCAGACCCCTTGACTTTTTCCACATTTTGTTACGTTACAGCCTTATTCTAAAATGTATTCAATTATTTTTGTCCCTCTTCAATCTACACACAATACCCCATAATGACAAAGCAAAACAGATTTTTATATGGAAAGGTATAACAAATATAAAACTGAAATATCACATTAACATAAGTATTCAGACCCTTTACTCAGTACTTTGTTGAAGCATCTTGGCAGCGATTTCAGCCTTGAGTATTCTTGGGTATGACACTACATGCTTGCACACCTGTATTTGGGGAGTTCCTCCCATTCTCTGCAAATCCTCTCAAGCTCTGTCAGGTTGAATAGGAAGCGTCGCTGCACAGATATTTTTAGGTCTCTCCAGAGATGTTTGATCGGGTTCAAGTCCGGGCTCCGTCTGGGTCACTCAAGGACATTCAGAGACTTGTTCTGAAGCCACTCCTGCGTTGTCTTGGCTGTGTGCTTAGGGTCGTTGTCCTGTTGGAAGGTGAACCTGCGCCACAGTCTGAGGTCCTGAGCACTCTGGAGCAGGTTTTCATCAATGATCTCTGTACTGCTCCGTTCATCTTTCCCTCAATCCTGACTAGTCTCCAAGTCACTGCCGCTGAAAAACATCGCCACAGCATGATTCTGCCTCCAACATGCTTCACCGTAGTGATGGTGCCAGGTTTCATCCAGATGTGACGCTTGGCATTCAGGACAAAGAGTTCAATCTTGGTTTCATCAGACCAGATAATCTTGTTTCTCATGGTCTGACAGTCCTTTAGGTGCCTTTTGGCAAAATCGAAGAGGGCTGTCATGTGCCTTTTTCTGAGGAGGGGCTTCCGTCTGGCCACTCTACCATAAAGGCTTGATTAGTGGAGTGCTGCAGAGATGGTTATTCTTCTGGATGGTTCTCTCATCTCATCAGAGGAACTCTGGAGCTCTGTCAGAGTGACCATCGGGTTCTTGCTCACCTCCCTGACCAAGGCTCTTCTCCCCCGATTGCTCAGTTTGGCGGCCAGCTCTAGGAAGAGTCTTAGTGGTTCCAAATTTCTTCCATGTAAGAATAATGGAGGCCACTTGGGGACCTTCAATTCTGCAGAAATGTTTTAGTACCCTTCCCCAGTTCTGTGCCTCATCAGAATCCTGCCTCGGAGCCCTACGGACAATTCCTTTGACCTCATGGCTTGGTCTTTGCTCTGACATGCACTGTCAACTGTGGGACCTTATATAGACAGTTGTGTGCCTTTCCAAATCATGTGCCATCAGTTGAATTTACCACAGGCGGACTCCAATGAAGTTGAAGAAACATCTCAAGGATGATCAATGGAAACAGGATGCACCTAAGCTCAATTTCGAGTCTCGTAGCAGGGGGTCTGAATACTTATGTAAATAAGGTGTTAGTGTTTTTATTTTTAATCTATTTGCAAAACTTCTAAAACTCCATTTTTATTTTGTCATTATGGGGTATTGTGTGTAGGTTAATGAGGATTTTTGTTTTTTTTAATCAATTTTAGAATAAACCAGTATGTAACAAAATGTCTGTAAGGGGAAGTGGTCTGAATACTTTCCGAATGCACTGTAGCCCTATCCTCTCCTCTTCTGATCTTGGCAAGGAAAGGGATCTCTCTATTTCCAGTGGAAGCTGTGGGAAAAAGTTTAAACCGGCTTTTTGTATAAAAATGGGCACATTTAGTCTATTAAGGCCCGTTCTGCATTCAAGGTTGTACAGTAAGATAAGATAAGATAAGGACTATATTATCTCCATGGGGAAGTGATGGAAAGCACCCTGCCGCTCCTCTCTCCCATCCCTGTGGACCCAGCAGACCAGCCATTCCTTCCCAGCAGGCTTTTGGAACCTGCTCCCACTGTGGGACCTCCTACCAAGACCACAGCCAGGAATGTGCTTACACTGGTGGAAAAAACCAAGGAGGGAGGAGCGGAGAGGGATGCAGATGTGTGAGAGAGGCAGAGAGAGAGCGTGAAGGAAGTGCGAGTTTATGATAGCGTGAGATCGGAGGAAAGTGTGGGGGGGGGATCGCACGGAATGATAGAAATATGGAAAACTGGCACACAGAGGTGGAAGAAGAAGAGGGAGAGAGCAGACTAGGTGGTGGATGTGGCACCTATGTGTAGGCTATTTGCTTAGCCCTGGGCCCGTGCCCTGTGTTTCCTGCCCAGTTGTGAAGTGGACTGAACAGTGTGCCCTACATTTAACCAGCACTGACAGCTTGTGTTCTGCTGTACTGTGTTACCCATGCACGAGTTTGAGTCGTCCAGTCATCACTTGCTCCTTGCTTCTTCCCCTCATCACCTTTCGATATCACTAAGCCCCGCACATCACCCGCAACACACTCCACCCCGGGCCGGCAGAGAGTCTCCCCAGTAACAGTCAGGAGAAGAAAAAACAGAGTGCACTGGTCAACATCCAGCCACAATCAACACACAGACTGAGACTGGGGGATCAAAGGACCACATCTGCATTGCCGTTGAAAACAAATGGTAATAGAGATTTATTATCCTGGGTCTGGCTAGTTTAACGTGGAACACTCTGTTCTCAACAGGCAAGAACACACACTAATGGGAGCGTGCTCATGTAAATGTCAGATCCCTTCCTCTCTGTATGTGCTCATTGTGTTCAGGCACTACATTTTCATTAGTTCAACGCTGAGCTTGAAGAGAATGCTGGAGGACATAACATGAATGTACTGTATTATGTTTGTGCTACCCAATGTCCAACATTGTAGAGTAAGGTATTTTTTTAGGCGAACTGTGGAGTCATGCCTCTTCTTGAATTCGTGAGGGAACTGCAGGTTGTCTGCAAGTTTTGGAGGATAAAAAATACATACAAAAATCGAAATGCAAATTGTTTCTAAAAGTAATAGGCCTTTAATTAGTTACCTTCACTGCTAAATGGACTAAATTCGACCGAATGTATTTTATGTTATGTAAAAAAATATATATATATGTGACTCTGTGAATAGTGGTTCTCAAGAGCTTTTGAGGGTGATTTGGAAGGGGAAAGGTTGGCAACCATTGTCCTAGTTAAGGTTAGGACTGGGGTAGGGGAAGCTGATCCTAGATCTGTACCTCTCAGCATCAACTGAGAGTGGTTCAAGGTCAGTGCACTTGCTTCAGTAGGTTAAGAGATGGGCTAAAGTCCCTCTGAGGGGTGGGCTAAAGTCCCTCTGCTCCAACATGCTGAAATCAAGGCTTTTAATTTCACCATAGATCTGTTTCAAGTCTCTAGTGAACCCTCCAAGACTTAACCCACACATACATGTACTTTACATACACACAGACTCTCACACACACTCAGTCTGACAAAAAATATTGCCAACATTGTTTTTACTTTATTTTATTATATATATATATATATAAAAATATTTTACAAAAAAAAAAAATTATATATATATATATATTAACTTTTTTGGTGGGGGACTCGGCGCCAGCTATCTAAACTTGCAGTAATCAAGGTTGAATTTGAGCCCGGGGGCCCCCATTGATTTTGTTAGTCAGTCACTTAGATATCACATTAAAAACTGAAAATATTTCTCTCCATCCTATGGCAAAATGTGTAGAATTGCACGAAATGAACACCAAAACTAAAACATTTCCCATCCCTGGTTTAGAGTGTAGTTCGGAGGTTAGCTTCATGGAGTACTTTTTGGGACCAGATGCAATTTGGACAAGAGAGGCTGCTTTCTGGTCAACAGCCCTGTCATTGTGTAGACGGTCTTTGTGCTTACCGCTACCGTTCTCTCTCCCTCTCCCTCGCTCTCCCTCTCCCTCTCCTCTCCCTCTCCCTCTCCCTCTCCCTCTCTCTCCATCTCTCTCTCTCTCTCCCTCCCTCTCTCTCTCCCTCTCCCTCTCCCTCTCCATCTCTCTCTCCCTCTCCATCTCTCTCTCTCTGTCTCTTGCTATCTCTCGCCATCTCTCTCTCTCATCTATCGATGCGCCCTTTAGTTAGAGTGAGTTAGCTGAGCAGTTGGCACAGATTGTGTATGTGTGTGTGTGTGTGTGTGTTCGTGCGTGCGTGCGTGCGACGGGTGTACTGTACTTGGCAGCCCCGGTGCCAGGATCTGTGACCTACAGTATAAAGTGTGCTGATTAAGAGAGGCTTCATTAATCAACCTCAAGGGCCTGGTCTGCTGCCTGCTGCCCCAGATCCAGCTCACTACTCTATACTGGACCAGAGCACTGGGATGATGGACCAGAGCCAGACATGGAGAGAGAGCAGGGATCAGAGCGCTCTGACCTTCTGGAAATCTCCCAATTTCTGATTGTGAAATAGGCTGATGTAATTTATTTCATTCTAAGAATGATCTGTCTGCGTGTATGTGCATGAGTGCATGTATGCGTGCGTGCATGTGTGTCTGTCTGAGTGTCCGTGTGTCTTAACTGTGCAGTGTTCCCCGTTGTGTGTGCTGCAGAGGTGCCCATGGTGCTGTACCTGTTTTCCCTGGTGTCCCTGGTGTGGCTGTGGGCAGGACTACACATGGGCTACGGATACCTGTGGATGCTCATCCTCTACGTCATCTTCAACTGCCTGCTGGTAAGACCTTTTTGTCATTATCTTCATCATCATCGTGTGTGTGGTAATCCAGACATGTTTTGCACAGTAAAATCACAAGACTTAATTGAACTCCTATTGGGGTCAAATGTAACATTATTTTGGGGGGTTATATGGGTCCCACTCCCATTTTATGTTGAAACTACTCTGGTCATGGTGTTGATATTTTTGGAGTTAAAACAACATTAAATGGAGTAAATATCCTACTCGCAGGGAGTTTGCTGGCCGCTAAACTAACTTAGCAATCAGGGAAAAATTGCTGACATGGTCTAATTGACAGACTGTCAGTGACCGACATAAACAAGAGAAAAACTGCTGATGCACAACCAAATTTCTAAATCGCACCTTGTGAAATCTACTATTTGAACTCGCAACAGTAAGTTGAGACCCTGACTGAGTTCTTAAAACATCCCTGAACTACACCATGTTAACTGGAACAACTATCTCATTAACGGTTGCTATAAATCCAAACCCTTACGGATTGGGTTAGTTTAGAAAAAATGTTATTTTCTTTGTGTAGCGTAAGATCAAAAACAATGAATGTACGTGTGAAAACACAGATATTGAAACAAACAATTATTTTAAAAAATCAACCTGCAACAGAGCATGCTGGGAAATATTGACAATGAGTCCCCTCCCACATCTATGCATAACTCCATAGATTGAACTCTGTCTCTGGTTACACTTAATGGAGTTCAAAGTACTCTGTCCCAATCAACTCCAGTTATCAACACTGACTCCAGGGATCTTATCACTCTCTTGAGGGTTAAGATAACTCCCGGTAGAGTCAATCTAACCCTAATGTTCATAACACTGTGATTTCCACTAACCTTGATTTACTGTCTAGTGCCTTGAATCTCTCTATTGCAGTCAAAACTGGAGGGAAACCTGATTTAGTTTTGTAAATGTTACGACAGAGCACCAACTACTTCCTGGATATACTTAAGTGCCCATTGTAGACATTGGCGTAATAACACTCCTAAGGTTTCTGTTTGTCAGTGTGTGTGAGTTCAGAATAGCCTCCCTCTATCTATCGTTGCTCAGCCTCTGGAGACCTTGGAGGTCGGCACACTTGTACTATATATTGATCCCTCAATATGTTTATAATATATAATTGTGTATGTGTGTGCGTGCGTGCCTTGATGTGTGTGTGCTTGCGCATGTGTGTTTGCGTCTTGATGTGTGCTATGCATGTCTTGATGTGTGCTATGCATGTCTTGATGTGTGCTATGCATGTCTTGATGTGTGTGCTTGCATGAGTGCGTGTGTGGTGAAGGGTATTCGAGGACTTTGAAGTCATCCTTTGATGTCTGGCCCAGGCAGGGTGGAAAAGCTCTTCTTGAGGGCTATCACAGATACCATATCTCCGAAGAGTGACATCGCCCAGGCCAGACCACTCTCTCAGTACACTCAGTACAGTGTGGGAATGCATATCAGAGAGCGTGAGAGAGAGGAGAGATAACTTTATCATCAGATATTTCCGTAGAACTGTATAGTCTACAGCCAATAGCATGAATATCTCGTTTTTTTTAAACGGTTGCGTAACTGACAATGTGTTGGAGATGTTTGAACTGTTCAACCCCACTTCATTGTCTGACCTCCGAAGGGCTATTGCTTGCTAGTTGAGGGTAGATTCCTCACTCATAAAGCAACCGCATCATTTGAAAAGGACATGTTGTAAAAGCATTCAAATGGTTGAGTTAGGTAGGCAGTGGACTGGACAGTGGAATAATTGTTCTTTTCAGGCCAGTCCTTGTGAATGTCTCTGCTAGCTGTCACTTTCTTCAAGACGTCATCTGTCCATTAAGTGTGTCACACCGGACCCTAGTGATATGTAGCGTATGCACGTGAAAGACGACAGAAGCACACTAAAGTCAACCCGGGGCTTTAATGAGTGCAGACATGATGTCATTATGACAATAGCTGAGGTCACACAACACCTATAAGCACATGCCATGTACGTCATAGGATGCCACCTTTCCAACGAGTCAGTTTGTAAAATTTCTGCCCCGCTAGAGCGTCCCCGGTCAACTGTAAGTGCTGTTATTGTGAAGTGGATACATCTGGGAGCAACAACGGCTCAGTCACGAAGTGGTAGGCCACACAAGCTCACAGAACGGGACCGTCGAGTGCTGAAGCACGTAGCGGGTAAAAATAATCTGTCCTCGGTTGTAATGCTAACTACCGAATTACGAACTGCCTCTGGAAGCAACGTCAGCACAAGAATTGTTTGACGGAAGCTTAATGAAATGTGTTTCCGAGGCCAAGCGTCAGCTGGAGTGATGTAAAGCTCGCCGCCATTGGACTTTGAAGCAGTGGAAATGCGTTTTCTGGGGTGATGAATCATGCTTCACCATCTGGAAGTCCGACAGACTAATATGGGTTTGGCTGATGCCAGGAGAACGCTTCCTGCCCACTGTAAAGTTTGGTGGAGGAGGAATAATGGTCTGGGATTGTTTTTCATGGTTCGGGCTAGCCCCTTAGTTCCAGTGAAGGACAATATTAACGCTACAGCATACAATGACATTCTAGGCAATTCTGTGCTTCCAACTTTGTGGCAACAGTTTGGGGAAGGCCCTTTCCTGTTTCAGCATAACAATGCCCCTGTGCACAAAGCGAGGTCCATACAGAACTGGTTTGTCGAAATCAGTTTGGAAGAACTTGACTGGCCTGCACAGAGCCCTGACCTCAACTCCATCGAAACACCTTTGGGATGAATTGCGAATTCCAATTCATCCCAATTCAGTGCCCGAACTCACTAATGCTCTTGTCGCTGAATGGAAGCTAGTCCCCGCATGAATATTCCAACATCTAGTAGCTGTTATAGCAGCAAAGGGGGGACCAACTCCATATTAATGCCCATGATTTTGGAATGAGATGTTTGACGAGCAGGTGTCCACATGCTTTTGGTGTGGTGTATTTTTACAAATTCCCCTGCAGCTATAAGTTCCAATACAGGATGAGTCCCCTGAAAGTGTAGAGAAAGTCCAACTGAAAGGCCTTTGGTTGCCTCTGAAGTGTCTTTCATGAGTGAATCTCTCTCCCTTGACTCTCCCTAGCCCCCTCCACTGCCCCCCCTCCCCCTGCCTCACAATTCTAAAATAATCAGCTCTATCATCCCTAGGGAGAAAGAGCAGAACACGGTTGAAAAGTGATTTTGTTTTCAACCAGAGAATCTCCACAGCCTCCAATTGCCCTGGGCTCAGATGTAAAGACTAAAGCAGCCTATAAGCAGTTGTCTCCGGGGAGAGTCCTCTGTAAGACAGGAAGAATTGCGCTGGAACAGACAGTTCCCTTTTCTACAGGTAATGAGCTTCCAAGGAGAGCTGCACCAGAGACCATCGATTAGCTCTAAACAAACACATCTGACCTAGATTTCCCGAGCACTGCTGCTTCGGCTGCAGCTCTCTGCCATTGCTGCCTGCACCAGGCTGTTTATGAAGCTGTTGCTGCCTCTTTCGGCCATGACACGATTAAGGGACAATTGTTCTGCCTTGAGAGTCTGCGTTTATGGAGCAAAAAAAAAAAAAAGACTTTGGTGGGGAGACGAGGAGCTTGGAGATGAGAGCGCTGACCTTTGTGTCGTGACACGGCCATTAGTACCACGTCATCACCACTAATGAACATTAATAGAGACGACCGTAGAAGTTGCGAACCATAATGCATTCATATGATTAGGATTTAAAGTATAGTCACATTGGTCTACGTTGCATGGAGTGAGGTTTATTATAGATGTATGGCTGGATAACAAATCCTCCGATTGAGGTTTTCTGTTTTTGCTGTCTCAAACCACCTCAGACCGTCTACGAAATCTCTGAAAGGCTCCATTTCAATTCATTTACTTTCTGAGTTGGCATAATATCTGAGCACATTATGTCACTTTCTGGCGTTCTTGTGGCTATTTGTTACTCCAGCCGCTTATGTGCCTCTACTCAGTGGCACAGTTTGCGCTTGGATGCTCTTTCAGGTTGTTTTTGTATTTATCTCGCTCATGCGGTACATTTTCCATGAGGAGAATTTTCCATGTTGTTATTGTTGTTAGTGTGGCTGTTGCCCTGACTGTAAAAGGCTGTTTAATGGTGCTGCTCACTTCGGGCTAATTGCTGAAAAACCATTAAACAAGTGCAGATGTTAGAGTGTGCTCGCGCTCAGCTCAGTGTGTACATGCACGCGTGCGTGTTTAAGCGCCCACGCCCCGGAAGGTGGATTCTATGCATTCATTTCAACTATATAGACTCTCTCAATGCTATTTACTTTATGATTTAGGCTTGCAGCTCGGGAACCACAGCAGCCGTCAACCAGCTGGCTCCAGTGTGCTATATTTCATACGTCCTGCTTAGTGGTTAGTTAGCGCTGCTCTGGAGCTTCTAGGCAACCTCAAAGGACAGCTGTACATGAAGGCAACCATCAGGGGGGATGTACAGTAAATGTCTGTGTCCCAAAGTGCTGTATGTCCGCAGGACCAAGTATCGCACTGCACAGGGAATAAGGTGCCGCTCGGCACACAGCCTATTACAGAGAAGACTTTGCACCGTATTCAATTTATGGAAGTGGAACTGGTAACTGGTTGGATCCGGCATGATTCTCTTTTTTTTGCACCGCAGAATTTTAAGTCTGGATCCTAAGGGTCAAGATGTTTACGGTGTTGATCCGAGTTGTATCCCTGATTGTGTTGCTTTTCAGTAATGTACGTTCTCGGATATCTTGCCTTCCATGGGGCAGACATCCTCCGACGCATCCCATCACGTCTAGTGTGATACCATCAGCTAACTGACTTAAAAGTCAGTTAAGAACAAATTCTTATTTTCAATGGCGGCCTAGGAACAGTGGGTTAACTGCCTGTTCTGGGGGCAGAACGACAGATTTTTACCTGGTCAGTTTGGGGATCTGAACTTGCAACCTTTCGGTTACTAGTCGAACGCTCTAACCACTAGGCTACCCTGCCGCCCCTATATCCAGCACCTAGCTCCAGCTGTCAACTTGGATGGGCCACCGTCTCCCAGTACAGAGCAGTTGCTGCGTGTGTATGATGACTCAGGGAGGAAAGGATTTGCCACATCTCCAAGCTGTTCACTCTCCCTATAAGGGTCTGTGTACAAAATGACAACCTATTCCCTATATAGTGCTCTACTTGACCAGAGCCCATAAGATGAAGTGTCCTGTATAGGGAAGTAGTAGTGCCCTATACAGGGAATAGGGTGCCATTTGGGACGCAGGCAAGGGCCAAAAGAGACGTTTCCCTTGAGGTCAATTTCAGTGACTTACAAATTACATAACAAGTACATAACTTTGTCTGTGTCTATAAAACACAGGCCGTGTCCAAAATGGTACTATATAGTGCACTACTTTTGACCAGGGCCCATAGGGTGCCATTTGGAACATAGACATATACTACTAGTTGCCAAGTATTGGTCTCAGTGTTTTTAGAGTAGAGCAACCTCTGTGCCCCAGCACGTTATTCAGTACAACCATAGATTTAGTTGGTTTCCTCCCAGCACTCCACACGGACAGACAGACAGGGGCATTACTGTTGGAGTCTATCAATATAGATGGTACCCAGAGTTGGCGTATGCAAGGCTTTTTTGTCTCTCTCTCTCTCTCTCTCTCTCTCTCTCTCTCTCTCTCTCTCTCTCTCTCTCTCTCTCTCTCTCTCTCTCTCTTTCTCTTTCTCTCTCTTTCTCTTTCTCTCTCTCTTTCTCTCTCTCTTCTCTCTCTCTTTCTCTCTCTCTTTCTCTCTCTTTCTCTCTCTCTTTCTCTCTCTCTTTCTCTCTCTCTTTCTCTCTCTCTCTCTCTCTCTCTCTCTCTCTCTCTCTTCTGACATATCGCTTGTCGAGGGGTTGTCTAGGGCAGCATCTGCATTAGATCCGGCTGAACTTGTCCCGAATTTATAGAAGAATAATCCAATCACAGCAGCACTGTAAACTTTGATTTGATTTGTGTCCGCCCCTCTGCCAGTAAATGGCCTTGTACACTAGTAGCTCACAAACAAACAGCCCCCCTTTCTTTCTTTGAGCAATGAAAGACGCCAGGCACCCACCACAGAATTACATTTACCCCCGCACTTCCTGATTGGGCTGCACAGCGGACTATAAATAGACTGCTCTTCATTGCAACCGCAGATCCTGTCACGAGCGCTGTCGCTGGAGATGAGTTGATAGTGCAGAAGTAGCAGCCTCCTTCATCGAATTCAACCCAGCACACGTTGCTAGGAGACATGGTATAGGAGGGATAGGCCCAGTGGTCTAAGAGCTATGATGTCCATGTATTATAATTTCTCTCTACTTTCGTATTCATTTGATCTCTTTCTGTTGCCCATCTAGATCACCTCTCTGTTTCTCCTTTGCTTTTTCTCTGTTTCTGTTTTCTTCTCTCCTTTCAATTTATTTCTATCTGTCTTGTTCATTTTCGACTGAAAGCATTCTCCCCCTAGCTAGCTAGCTGGTTAGCGCTGTGCCTCTTTGTACCTCTTGTGTTCTCCCTCCTCTCCTCCCTCCCTGGTTCTCATGGTGGTGTAGGGGCCGTGACCTAACCTCCTGTAGTAACACTCTCCCTCTCTTTGTCTCACGCACGCACACACACACACACACACACACACACACACACACACACACACACACACACACACACACACACACACACACACACACACACACACACACACACACACACACACACACACACACACACACACACACACACACACACACACACACACACGTCAAGTCCCCAGCAGGGAACACTTACATAACAGCCTGTGGGTAATAAAGCGTGTTCCTCGGGCCGCGCTGGCTCAGGCTGGTCCTTAAACGGCGTGTGCTAATCGCCCTGAAGACTGTCAGGATGGGGCCACTCTCACTCTATCAGAGACTACTGATAGTGGCTGCTCCACACGCGCACACGCACACACACACACACACACACAGACACACACACTCATGTACACACACACACCACCCTCACACCACATACACACACGCTCCGCTCAGGCTATAAATGCACTCTGAGTGATTGTTGTGGGTGTCCTGTGTCCATTCCCATATGTGTGCTTTTTCCCCAGATAGAAGCTCATGTTCCCTATTTACAGTGCACCAATAAACAGGTCGTGTACTAAGCCTGCTCCCCTTCTTCCCATCGCATCTCGTATCCATTACAGTTTGTCCCTTTCAATGTCAGGGTTCCAAGGAAAATGTCATGATTTCCACACATTTCTATCTACATATGGAGCTTTTGTGTTGAGTGGCTTTCCTCTCCCTGAGCCGGACTAAACTGCCTGTCTGTTAAGATCAATAGGCCGCTGGTGAAACAGGAGCATGAGCTTTGCTGACGTGGAGAGGTTGCAATTGGTTTAATTTAAGTCCCAGTTTTGATGAACTTCCTGCTAGATCGCTTGGTGGTGTGTGTGTGTGTGTGTGTGTGTGTGTGTGTGTGTGTGTGTGTGTGTGTGTGTGTGTGTGTGTGTGTGTGTGTGTGTGTGTGTGTGTGTGTGTGTGTGTGTGTGTGTGTGTGTGTGTGTGTGTGTGTGTGTGTGTGGTATTACTGTATTTGCAGTGCAGTGCATCACTCCATCTCTGTCTATGGTTGCCGTCATCCCCTCCTGCCCGCCTGGTGTTGTGAGATGTCTGCCGGGACTGTGATATTTCACAGAGGAACGTGCTGGAGTAATTCACACTGGCCTGTCTGATGACACAGAGGATGTGATCGAGATACTAGATCAGGATGCTGCTGACTGTCAGTGATGTCATGTCCAAGGGACGACGTCTTGCCACTTCTACCATTCTCGATCAATCCAAACTTTGCCCATACGGGTCGTGCTGCTCTGCTTTGCGTGGAGCCGTTCAAGATAAATGCACTTCTCGGAGTGCAATGAGGAGAACGACGCGCTATCGAGAAACAATTTAAGCCCGCTCTCCTTTGTCTCTTGTGTGTAGGTTCAATTCGTGATGTGCCTGGCAGGGTCAAATAATTTTGAATTGCAATGGAGGTGCCACATTTTTTATCTTTACCCTCTGCTTGCCAGGGCCTGTACGTGTTTGCGGTGTACTTCCTGATGCACAACCAGCTGTGTTGGCCATCCAAGGCCAGTTACACAGTGGAGATGAACGGCCACGGCAGCCCAGACTCCACCTACCAGAGCGGGGGTGCCGCCACCATAGGGGCGGAGATCAACAAGTCCACCCAGAACCTCATCAGCGCCATGGAGGAGGTAACACACACACACACACACACACACACACACACACACACACACACACACACACACACACACACACACACACACACCTGCCATCTTTCCCTCCCTCACTTCAGGAAACTAAGGAGAAAAAAACAATAGAAGGGTGAGGAGGAGCCCTGTTCTTACTGACTGACTGACTGCGTCACCCTTACCCCCCATAACGCTCTCTCTCTCTCTCCCCCCTGCCTGGTGCCCTTACTCTAAAGCCCTTACCTCAACCCCTTCCCCAGTCCCAACCCTCTCTCTCTCCCCTGCCTGGTGCCCTTACTCTAAAGCCCTTACCTCAACCCCTTCCCCAGTCCCAACCCTCTCTCTCTCCCCTGCCTGGTGCCCTTACTCTAAAGCCCTTACCTCAACCCCTTCCCCAGTCCCATCCCTCTCTCTCTCTCTCCCCTGCCTGGTGCCCTTACTCTAAAGCCCTTACCTCAACCCCTTCCCCAGTCCCACCCCTTCCCCAGTCCCATCCCCTTACCTCAACCCCTTCCCCAGTCCCATCCCTCTCTCTCCCCTGCCCGGTGCCCTTACTCTGAAGCCCTTACCTCAACCCCTTCCCCAGTCCCATCCCCCTCTCTCTCTCTCCCCTGCCTGTTGCCCTTCCTCTGAAGCCCTTACCTCAACCCCTTCCCCAGTCCCATCCCTCTCTCTCTCTCTCCCCTGCCCGGTGCCCTTACTCTAAAGCCCTTACCTCAACCCCTTCCCCAGTCCCATCCCCCTCTCTCTCTCCCCCTGCCCCGGTGCCCTTACTCTAAAGCCCTTACCTCAACCCCTTCCCCAGTCCCACCCCCCTCTCTCCCCTGCCTGGTGCCCTCACTCTAAAGCCCTTACCTCAACCCCTTCCCCAGTCCCATCCCTCTCTCTCTCCCCTGCCTGGTGCCCTTACTCTAAAGCCCTTACCTCAACCCCTTCCCCAGTCCCATCCCCTCTCTCTCTCTCCCCTGCCCCGTGCCCTTACTCTAAAGCCCTTACCTCAACCCCTTCCCCAGTCCCATCCCCCTCTCTCTCTCCCCTGCCTGGTGCCCTTACTCTAAAGCCCTTACCTCAACCCCTTCCCCAGTCCCATCCCCTCTCTCTCTCTCCCCTGCCCGGTGCCCTTACTCTAAAGCCCTTACCTCAACCCCTTCCCCAGTCCCATCCCTCTCTCTCTCTCTCCCCTGCCTGGTGCCCTTACTCTAAAGCCCTTACCTCAACCCCTTCCCCTTCCCCAGTCCCATCCCTCTCTCTCTCTCTCTCCCCTGCCCGGTGCCCTTACTCTAAAGCCCTTACCTCAACCCCTTCCCCAGTCCCATCCCTCTCTCTCTCTCTCTCTCTCTCTCTCTCTCTCTCTCTCTCTCTCTCTCTCTCCCATGACCTCATTCCCAGGGCTCGGTTTGACCAGTCCTCTCCTCACTCACACCCTTGTCAGCGGATCCTCGGGGAAACACAGCGTGTCCCTCCACACTTTCTGTTTGTTCAAAGTGACTTGAGTCAGCTATCCCGCAATTACGCTAACAGTAACGTGTGTGTGTGAGATCTGCCATGCAGAGAAGTGTCCTCCTCTCCTCAACTAGTAGCCCACCTTACCATAGAACTAAGCCTACATACTCCCCAGACCCAGTCCATGCATCCCCTGCTCTGTCACAGCTCTGATGGACACCCTATAAGGAGTTACACTGAAGAGGAGATGGGGGGGGTTAGAGAGAAAATGGAGAGGGGAGGAGAAAGGGGTGCGAAGGGGATTGGTACATGGGAGGTGTCAGCCCCCTTCAGAGTGGATATGGTAAATGGTGGCTGGACACTGTACCAATTACAGGCTATTACACCTGTCTGTCTGTCTGTCTGTCTGTCATTACAGGCCTGTTCAGATAGGCTATTACGTCTGTCTGTCTGTCTGTCTGTCTGTCTGTCTGTCTGTCATTACAGGCCTGTTCAGATAGACAGACGTAATAGTCTGTCTGTCTGTCTGTCTGTCTGTCTGTCATTACAGGCCTGTTCAGATAGACAGACGTAATAGTCTGTCTGTCTGTCTGTCTGTCTGTCTGTCTGTCTGTCATTACAGGCCTGTTCAGATAGACAGACGTAATAGTCTGTCTGTCTGTCTGTCATTACAGGCCTGTTCAGATAGACAGACGTAATAGTCTGTCTGTCTGTCTGTCTGTCATTACAGGCCTGTTCAGATAGACAGACGTAATAGTCTGTCTGTCTGTCTGTCTGTCTGTCTGTCTGTCATTACAGGCCTGTTCAGATAGACAGACGTAATAGTCTGTCTGTCTGTCTGTCTGTCTGTCATTACAGGCCTGTTCAGATAGACAGACGTAATAGTCTGTCTGTCTGTCTGTCTGTCTGTCTGTCTGTCTGTCTGTGTCTGTCTGTCTGTCATTACAGGCCTGTTCAGATAGACAGACGTAAAGTCTGTCTGTCTGTCTGTCTGTCTGTCTGTCTGTCTGTCTGTCTGTCTGTCTGTCTGTCTGTCTGTCATTACAGGCCTGTAGACAGACGTAATAGTCTGTCTGTCTGTCTGTCTGTCATTACAGTCTGTCTGTCTGTCTGTCTGTCTGTCTGTCTGTCTGTCTGTCTGTCTGTCTGTCTGTCTGTCTGTCTGTCATTACAGGCCTGTTCAGATAGACAGACGTAATAGTCTGTCTGTCTGTCTGTCTGTCTGTCTGTCTGTCTGTCTGTCTGTCTGTCTGTCTGTCTGTCTGTCTGTCTGTCTGTCTGTCTGTCTGTCTGTCATTACAGGCCTGTTCAGATAGACAGACGTAATAGTCTGTGTCTGTCTGTCTGGCTGGCTGGCTGGCTGGCTGGCTGACTGGCTGGCTGGCTGTTGATCTTATGAATCAGCTGTATAGTGCTAGGGCAAAAACTAAAATGTGCACCCCTTTAGGTCCCCAGGACCAGGATTAAGAAACACTGTGAGAGGCTATTACACCTGTCTGTCATTCACTGAGGGAGAGAGGGAGGGAGGCTGGTGAAACTTTGTTTCCTGGAAAACTCAGACTAAGGGAAAATTAGATTCCACAAGGATTCTTTCCACAACGCAATAATTCCCTGTCTGTGCCTTGGATGGCGTCATTTGGTATGTATGAGAGGACAGGGATAGTTGTCCAGTGATGGGTTATATTACTACCTGGACACATACTGTGTGCTGAAAAACATCCCGTCTCTTTTGTGGTGGAAACCACACAAGATTGCTTAGCCAAGTGAAACATCTTAGCTATGTACACAATGTGCCAGTTCTCATGGCTAGCTGATTGTCTGTGATGGTGCTGAACTCTCTATTCCCATCACCACTCATCCAGACATCCAGTGATTAGCCCTGGGAACTATCTGGGTCTCTCTCTCTCTCTCTCTCTCTCTCTCTCTCTCTCTCTCTCTCTCTCTCTCTCTCTCTCTCTCTCTCTCTCTCTCTCTCTCTCTCTCTCTCTCTCTCTCTCTCTCTCTCTCTCTCTCTCTCTCTCTCTCTCTCTCTCTCTCTCTCTCTCTCTCTCTCGTGCCCCCCTCTGTCACCCCTCTCTCCCTTTTTATTTATCTCCCTCCCCCTCTGTCTCTCACTCTCTCTCTCTGAAGAAAAAGGATTCATCAGTGCAGCAGGTTCAGTACAATATTTGCATATTTGAGACTGATTTTGTATGAGACCCAGAGCCGGCGACCTCCCTCTCACCCCTTAACCCCCCCATGAGCCTTCGTCCTGCGTTAACCCCTTTGGGGAGCTTTGACAACATAAACTCTGCGTGGCCCTCCATGTCTAAGATGTGATTACACGGCTGACAGGCCCATTCTCTGCTGTCCTGAGCTGACTCCCTGCCAGAATGGGACTGGTTTTTGTCATTGCATTAATCACGGAGATTTAGTTCCCCCCTTTACGTGCTCGTCTCTGGTTTGTGTTGTTTCTGCAAATACATAAGGATACCCACTGTGCACTCCAAATACTGTACATTTTAGCTCATACGAAACACTCTAGAAATGTAACCCTGACATAATATATGCCCTCTGATCAGTGTCATTTCAACGTGTTGGAATTTGTAAGTCGCTCTGGATAAGAGCGTCTGCTAAATGACTTAAATGTAAATGTAAATGTTGGACAGTGGCTGTCTTTGTTAGTGCCGTATATAGTCTGTAAATATATGCTTTGTGTGTGTGCGTGTGTGTGTGCGTGTGCGTGCCTGTGTGTGCACGCGTGTGCATGTGTGTGCATGCATGTACATGTGTGTACATGTGTGTGCATGTGTGTGTACATGTGTATGTGTGTGTGTGTGTGTGTGTGTGTGTGTGTGTGTGTGTGTGTGTGTGTGTGTGTGTGTGTGTGTGTGTGTGTGTGTGTGTGTGTGTGTGTGTGTGTGTGGCAGGTGTCCGCGGACTGGGAGCGTGCGTCCCTGCGTCCGGGCAGTCAGCCCAGCAGTGTGTTTAAGCAGAGCCCTCAGAGTGGGACCTACACCACCGACGGAGGAGGCTTCATCAACGACAACCTAGTGGCCGACGAGGAGTCCCAGGAGTTTGACGACCTCATATTTGCCTTAAAGACTGGTAAGAATCACTTTGGGCTGCGTCCCAAATGCCGCCCTATTCCCTGTAGTAGTGCACTACTTTAGAAGTGCACATTGTAAGTAACAGGGAGCAATTTAGAGCCCAGAATTTTTCCTAATCAGGTCATACAGAAACTTTGTGTTCTACTCATCAACACTATAATGGTGTCGAGGGAGAAGTGGATACGCCGATGAGTCAGTATACAAACAAATCACATTTTATTCCGCCGAAGTCGGTTCCTCTCCTTGTTCAGGCGGCGTTCGGAGGTCGACGTCACCGGTCTTCGAGCCATCGCCGATCCACCTTTCATTTTCCATTTGTTTTGTCTTGTTTTCCCACACACCTGGTTTACATTCCCTCATTACTTGTCGTGTATATAACCCTCTGTTCCCCCAATGTCTGTATGTGCACTTCTGACTGGTATTGTGACGGGTTATTTTACCTGTATTTTGTTGTTCTGGGTGCAGCTTGTTTTTTGCATTATTATAGTGCTCCAGTTGTTACCCATTTCTGCTCTCCTGCGCCTGACTTCCCTGCAGCTAGTTGTTGCACACCGCTTACTGGGACTCACATATGGTTTTCTAACATTAGTGTGATTTGGTGTGTGCGCATTTGAACGTGTGCATGTACATACGCATGGGTGTGTATGGAGGCCTGGTGTGTACGCGTCCCATGGCAGCCATTACTGCTGGCCCTGCTCGGTCAGTCCTCAGCGAACCCTGTCTTGCGGCTGTAGGAACCATTTCTCCTCAGTCATCATGTTTAATGAGATTTGGGGTCTTACTGTCGGCTGATATATCAACGCTCCACACTCCCATTCTCAAATCACAGAGGAATCGATCTACGCTGCCTGAATAACAAGTGGCAGGACCGAGCTGAAAACATGTAAGTCGCTCTGGATAAGAGCGTCTGCTAAATGACTTAAATGTCAAATGTAAATGTAAGTAGTGTTCAGGACTTTGTTTTGTCTGTTTCTCTAGGAAATATAGGGCGCGCCCCAAATGGCACCCTATCCCCAATATGGTGAACTACTTTTGACAAGAGCCCCATGGGCCCTGGTCAAAAGGAGCGCACATCGAATAGTGATGTCATGTTCTTTTGTAACGTTAAAGTGGACCAAGATGGCAGTGCTGTGAGAGCGT
This sequence comes from Oncorhynchus keta, assembly GCF_023373465.1. Classification (NCBI taxonomy): domain Eukaryota; kingdom Metazoa; phylum Chordata; class Actinopteri; order Salmoniformes; family Salmonidae; genus Oncorhynchus; species Oncorhynchus keta. The sequence continues at coordinate 2,360,844 of NC_068445.1, read as the reverse complement.
CATGTCACGTTTGCTGTTATTATCATCATCATTATTATTGTCACAGCATAACATCATCATACCGGTTTAGATTTGATATGTCTCTTCACTCTACATCGCTACTACATTCACTGTAGTTGGATTCTTTAGACAGGACACATGTTATTTCCATGAACCTTCTCTCACCCATGAAGATTTCTGTTTATAGAAATACACCCCATGGGAAGAGACGTGTCATGCGCCTTACCTTATTTCCCAGTCAGGCCTGATAACCAAGGTGTCCATATCATGGAAAGAACTCCACCTGGGCTTTGACCCCACCTCGTGATGGCCCCACCGGGCCCTTGATTGAGTGGCCTCTGAAGGGCCCCGTGCAACACAGAGGTTAATCTGGCATCTTAGTGCTAACCGGGCCCCTGGGCGAGGTCAGAGAATACACGCCAGTATCCACTCTCCGGAAAACACATGTCTATCGCCGTGGCTGCGCTAAATTAAAAGCCCCTGGCGGACTTGGAGTTAGTCAGAGGTGTTAATGAGAGGGGATTGGCTAGAGGGGGTAATGTTACCGTAAATAAAAGCCTCGGGGAGAGGAGAGTGCTAACTCTTCTTCAGCTGTCCCTAACGTGTAGTGTGTGTGTTTGTGTATGATGTGTGTGCGCGCACGTGCGTGCCCGCGTCAGCTATAGTCGTTATGGAAGATGAGTCCGCATTTCACTGGCCTTGCCTTCACCTCTCTATCACCCAACGGTACACCCCATCATTCAGCCTCAGGTTGAACACGTTTACGAATGGGGTGGCATTCACGGCTCTCTTATTGTTAAAACGACATCGGGGAAGATGAATTCTGTAGGTGAACAGGATTGAAAAGCATAAAGGAACAATTATAACCACAAATATCTGCTAAGTCTATTACCTGTGGTTGTTGTGGAATACCTGAAGATGTTTAATCCTAGCTACATCCAAAACAAGGACTTGGACAAAGAAATGCTGTGTTATAGCATTTCTCCTGGCCTGTGTTGTAACCGTCCCCCTTCCCACCTCCCTCTTGGCGTGTATTTCTGACCTCTACCTCTCTACGTGGCCGGCCTTATGTTGCCACACTCAACCGATAACCTTCTTCATATCTACCCTAGACCTCCCTCAGGTGCAGGCAGAGGTCAGGGAGATAGAAGGGAAGTCTAGAATGAGGTTTTACATAATAGGCCAGTCAGTTAGTCAGTCAGGCAGTAAAATCAGTAGCAGCACACTCATTAGGCTCTTAAAGGGTGAATCGTTAACTTATACCGTCCCACTGGTTGTCCTTAATGCCCTGCTTTTACTGTACAGTCCCTTCTTGTTACGTTCCAAAAATAAACACATCTCAGCAATCTACACACAAGTACCCCACAATGACAAAGCGAAACAGGTGAATCCTGTTTCCATTGATCATCCTTGAGAAGTTTCTACAACTTGATTGGGCTCCACCAGTGGTAAATTCAATTGATTGGACATGATTTGGAAAGGCATACCTGTCTATATAAGGTCTCACAGTTGACAGTGCATGTCAGAGCAAAAACCAAGCCATGAGGTCGAAGGAGTTGTCGGTAGAGCTCTGAGACAGGATTGTGTCGAGGCACAGATCTGGGGAAGAGTACCAAAAAATGTCTGCAGCATTGAAGGTCCCCAAGAACACAGTGGCCTCTATAATTTTTAAATGGAAGAAGTTTGGAACCACCAAGACTCCTAATGCTGGCCACCCGGCCAAACTGAGCAGCTCAGGGGAGAAGGGCCTTGGTCAGGGAGGTGACCAAAAACCCGATAGTCATTCTGACAGAGCTCTAGAGTTCCTCTGTGGAGATGGGAGAACCTCCTAGAAGGACAGCCATCTCTGCAGCACTCCACCAATCAGGCCTTTATGGTAGAGTGGCCAGACGGAAACCACTCCTCAGTAAAAAAGCACATGACAGCCCGCTTGGAGTTTGCCAAAAGGCACCTAAATATTCTCTGGTCTGATGAAGCAGCAATTGAACTCTTTGGCCTGAATGCCAAATGCCAAGTGTTACGTCTGGAGGAAACCTGACACCATTCACCATCTACGGTGAAGGATGGTGGTGGCAGCATCATGCTGTGGGGATGTTTTTCAGCAGCAGTGACTGGGAGACTAGTCAGGATCGAGGGAAAGATGAACGGAGCAAAGTACAGAGAGATCCTTGATGAAAACCTGCTCCAGAGCACCGGGGACCTCAGATTGGGGCGAAGGTTCACCTTCCAACAGGACAACGACCCTAATCACACAGCCAAGACAATGCAGGAGGGGATTCGGGACAAGTCTCAATGTCCTTGAGTGGCCCTGACAGAGCCCGGACTTGAACCCGATCAAACATCGCTGGAGAGACCTGAAAATAGCAGTGCAGCAACGCTCCCCATACAACCTGACAGTGAGGTTGAGAGTATCTGCAGAGAAGAATGGGAGGAACTCCCAAAATACAGGAGTGCCAAGCTTGTCGCGTCATACAAAAGAAGACTTGATGCTGTAATTGCTGCCAAAGGTGCTTCAACAAAGTACTGAGTAAAGGGTCTGAATACTTATGTAAATAAGGTATTTCAGTTTTTTATTTTTAAAACATTTGCAAAATTATTATGGGTTATTGTGTGTAGATTGAAGTGTTTTTATTTTTACAACATTTAAGAATAAGGCTGTAATGTAACAAAATGTCGAAAAATGGAAGGGATTCTGAATTCTTCCTGAGTACACTGTAATTGACTGTCATAAAAATGATTATTGAAAAAACTCAGCAGGTAATCTGGAGGTCGTTCTGTTCTTTGGATTACACCACATTGTGTTCATCCCAAATGTCAACCTATTATTCCCTTAAAGTGATGGTCCAGAACTTTTGTATAATTTCAGCCTGTGGTTTTGAAAGTGTTGTTCACGAGACAAAACAGGTCTCTTGTTTTTTTGTGTGCTACATCAAATTAAATGTATTTATATAGCCCTCCTTAGATCAGCTGATATCTGAAAGTGCTGTAACAGAAACCCAGCCTAAAACCCCAAGCAGCAAGCAATGCAGGTGTAGAAGCACGGTGGCTAGGAAAAACTCCCTAGAAAGGCCAAAACCTAGGAAGAAACCTAGAGAGGAACCAGGCTATGAGGGGTGGCCAGTGCTCTTATGGCTGTGCCAGGTGGAGATTAAAACAGAACATGGCCAAGATGTTCAAATGTTTCTTAAATGACCAGCATGTAGTTGTCGAGGGTGCAACAGGTCAGCACCTCAGGAGTAAATGTCAGTTGGCTATTCATAGCCGATCAGAGAGTTGAAACAGCAGGCATGGGACAGGTAGCACGTCCTGTGAACAGGTCAGGGTTCCATAGCCGCAGGCAGAACAGTTGAAACTGGAGCAGCAGCACGGCCAGGTGGACTGGGGACAGCAAGGAGTACCAGGTAGTCCTGAGGCATGGTCCTAGAGCTCAGGTCCTCTGTGAGAAAGAAAGAAAGAGAATTAGAGAGAGCATACTTAAATTCACACAGGACACCAGATAAGACAGGATAAATACTCCAGGTATAAGAGACTGACCCTAGCCCCCCGACACATAAACTACTACAGCATAAATTCTGGAGGCTGAGACAGGAGGGGTCAGGAGACACTGTGGCCCCATCCGATGATACCCCCGGAATTGATAGGATATGTTACGAATCCAGTTCAAACAATATGTTACAAATTTGTTGTACTTAACATCCTGGACTGCATCTTTAATAGTGTACTTCTTATTGGGCCCTGGTCAAAAGTAGTGCACAGGGGAATAGGGTGCTGATTGACATGTCTGCTGTCTCTCTCTCTCCCTGTTAGGATCTGGCCTTAACCTGAGCGACAACGAGTCGATCCACGGGAGCCATGATGGTGGGAGTACGGCCCCATCCCAGATCGTTGAACTAAGACGCATTCCCATTGCCGACACACACCTTTAACCTCCCACGTTTTTTTATACCACAGAGAAAAACACAACAGTATTTTTATATTTCTACTGCCTTTGCACTAAAACATCACAAATTGTTTTTTTATAGAAAAGTTGTAGTTTTTTCGTTAGCTGTTTGATTTCATGAAACCCGGTGATGTTTGTATGTCTGTTTTTATATATGAGTATATAAATGTTTTACTAAATTAATTTGTGAAAGTCCTTGATGGAGTTTTTGAAGCTGATTTTATCTCTCCTTGGATGTAAACATTTTGTAAAGTTTTTAGGACACGAGCCAGCACCCTCAAACCTGCTGCTAAGGTTTGTGTAACATTGTTAATAAATAATTCAACAGCTATTTTACATTGGGCTGTCTTGATTCAATTTGTCCGCCTGTGATTGCGTTTGGAGCGGCTGGCAGCAGTCTATGGTCTGTCAACAGTTGGGCATAAAGAGAGGAGAGCTTGTGTGAGAGTTGCATAACGCAGGATGTGGAATTGCTGAGTCGCTGTCGGGTCAGACTAGAGGACACTGTGAATGCATGCAGTCTCCTGGGGGAATTTCACAAACTTGTTCTACACAGTCTGAGCAATCTGGTCCTGGGAGATCAGGTCTGAACATTTCTGCTTGGGTCTGCAAAAGCGGCGGGAGGTGGAAATATGGAGTATGAATGTGGAGTGTGAAAGTTCGTATTGAGCCTGTAGATGAACTGAAGTGTGTCAAACCTGTACATGTGCCGCATGTACACGATCAGGATACAAGGTCAAACACGTTACATCACTTCAAAAGTTCTATGGCAACTGGCAGTTCAGATAACAAATTCAATTAGCCAAACTAAAATGACAAAAAGGAGCCTGTTTCATCTGCAAAGTGAGAGCCAGCAGTGTGTGCACTTAACTAGGCAAGTCAGTTAAGAACTAGTTCTTATTTACAATGACAGCCTGCCTCAGATGATGCTGGGCCAATTGTGCACAGCCCTGTTGGACTCCCAATTAGTGCCACATATGATACCGCCTGGATTTGAACCAGGGACTATAGTGACACCTCTTGCACTGAGATGCAGTGCCTTAGACCGCTGCACCACTCGGGAGCCCAATGTGTTCACTCGGGAGCCCACTGTGTTCACTTTTCAGCTTGGAACTGTAATCTCAGTGGTTACTTGACCCTGACCCCTAAACTCTGACCTCAAAAATTGCTAGATTTGGTTAATGGATAGAATAGAAACAAGTTTTTTTGGGGGGGGCAAAGCTGAGAGACAGAGGGAGAATTACTAACATAATATGAATGTAGTCAATCTGGATTGTTTGACACTAAGAACAGCAGCTAATATGCTCTCCAGAGATGACCTACCCCTTATTCATTTAGTTAATGAGCTTCCAGTTCCAGACAAACATTGGAAGGACTGTAGCCTGCCTGATATGATGCTACTACTACTGCTATTTCATTACAAGAAAAACAAGCCATAACCAGTGACTCTAGTAGTTCAGGTCTGGAGCTCTAATGGAAATGCATTACAAAAGGGTTGTGGAGTCTAAACTCCCTCTATGTTGCTGACGTAGTTTATGTATGAAGGGCAACAAGGTTGGAGGCTCCACATTCCACACATTGAAAGCTAAGGCCTATTCATCTGCCACTCTGTTCATATTTGTAGGAAACAAAGAGGGTTCCTGGATGCGTCTCAACTGGGAGTAAGTGCTGGGTCTGGTTTCGCTGGCTTTCTTAGCAAACGTAACGGAGAATAGAGCACAATGGGATATTTTGTTTCTGCCTTATTCGAGCCTCACCTCCTGGTCTCACCCTGGCGGTTCCTTTACGCACCTAGTGGACACTTACAGTTGAAGTCGGAAGTTTACATACACCTTGGCCAAATGCATTTAAACTCAGTTTTTCACAATTCCTGACATTTAATCCTAGTAAAAATTCACTGTTTTAGGTCAGTTAGGATCACCACTTTATTTTAAGAATGTGAAATGTCAGAATAATAGTAGATATAATGATTTATTTCAGCTTTTATTTCTTTCATCACATTCCCAGTGAGTCAAAAGTTTACATACACTCAATTAGTATTTGGTAGCATTGCCTTTAAATGGTTTAACTTGGGTCAAACGTTTTGGGTAGCCTTCCACAAGCTTCCCACAATAAGTTGGGTGAATTTTGGCCCATTCCTCCTGACAGAGCTGGTGGAACTAAGTAAAGTTTGTAGGCCTCCTTGCTCGCACACGCTTTTTCAGTTCTGCCCACACATTTTCTATAGGATTGAGGTAAGAGCTTTGTGGTGGCCATTCCAATATCTTGACTTTGTTGTCCTTAAGCCATTTTGCCACAACTTTGGAAGTATTCTTGAGGTCATTGTCCATTTGGAAGACCCATTTGTGACCAAGCTTTAACTTCCTGACTGATGTAATGAGATGTTGCATCAATATATCCACATAATTGTCCTACCTCATGATGCCATCTATTTTGTGAAGTGCACCAGTCCCTCCTGCAGCAAAACACCCCCACAACATGATGCTGCCACCCCCGTGCTTCCCGGTTGGGATGGTGTTCTTCGGCTTGCAAGCCTCTCTCTTTTCCTCCAAACATAACAATGGTCATTATGGCCAAACAGTTCTATTTTTGTTTTATCAGACCAGAGCATATTTCTCCAAAAAGTACGATCTTTGTCCCCATGTGCAGTTGCAAACCGTAGTCTGCCTTTTTATGGCGATTTTGGAGCAGTGGCTTCTTCCTTGTTGGGTGGCCTTTCAGGTTATGTCGATATATGACTCATTTTACTGTGGATATAGATACTTTTGTACCGGTTTCCTCCAGCACCTTCACAAGGTCCTTTGCTGTTGTTCTGGGATTGATTTGCACTTTTTGACACCAAAGTACGTTCATCTATAGGAGACAGAATGCGTCTCCTTCCTGAGCAGTATGATGGCTGCGTGGTCCCATGGTGTTTATACTTGTGTGCTATTGTTTGTACAGATTAACATCAGGCATCAGGCATTTGGAAATTTCTCCCAAGGATGAACCAGACTTGTGGAGGTCTACAATATTTTTTTCTGAGGTCTTGGCTGATTTCTTTTGATTTTCCCATGATGTCAAGCAAAGAGGCACTGAGTTTGAAAGTAGGCCTTGAAATACATCCATAGGTACACCTCCAATTGACTCAAATGATGTCAATTAGCCTATCAGAAGCTTCTAAAGCCATGACCATAATTTTCTGGCGTTTTCCAAGCTGTTTAAAGGCAGAGTCAACTTAGTGTATGTAAACTTCTGACCCACCGGAATTGTGATACTGTGAATTAAAAGTGAAATAATCTCTCTGTAAACAATTGTTGGAAAAACTACTTGTGTCATGCACAAAGTAGATGTGCTAACCGACTTGCCAAAACTCAAGTTTGTTAACAAGAAATGTGTGGGGTGGTTGAAAAACGAGTTTTAATGACTCCAACCTAAGTGTATGTAAACTGTAACTATAATTGTATATGACGCAATGAGGAAAACAAATGGCGTATGTATCCATAATGGAGGGTGGAGAAGTATCGAAGCCATTCTTACTCTGTACTAAGAGCAACCTTGATTTTGTGTGATGAGTTGTCTACCGGCAGAGATGCTGACGGCGCCCCGAATCTAGTCCTGAAATGTCTGTTACTGTATTCAAACACTAAATTCATCTGAAAGGACAACTGCATAACAGGCTACATTTAGTTGACAAACAGCTTTTACTGTACCCTGTAACTCAGCAGTAAGCTAGGCTTTCTCCCATTTACATGTATACTGTCCACGCCACACCAGCTCATCCCCCAGCTTGTACAGGACTCATTTCAGCAGAACCACAGTACACTGAACAAAAAAATGCACGCAACATGAAACAATTTCAAAGATTGAACGGCGTTACAGTTCATATTCGGGAAATCAGTCCATTTAAATAAATTAATTTGGGCCCTAATCTATGGATTTCACATGAATATACAGTTCTGTTGATCACAGATGCCTTAAAAAAAAAGGTAGGGGCATGGATCAGAAAACCAGTCAGTATCTGGTGTGACCACCCTTTGCCTCATGCAGCGCGACACATGTCATTCGTGTAGAGTTGATAAGGTTGTGGATTGAGGCCTGTGAAATGATGTCTCACTGCTCTTCGATGGATGTGCGAAGTTGCTTTATATTGGTAGGAGCTGGAACACGCTGTCGTACACTTTGGTCCAGAGCATCCCAAACATGCTCAATGGGTGACATGTCTGGTGAGTATGCAGGCCATGGAAGGATTGGGATATTTTCAACTTCAATTGTGTACAGTTCCTTGCGACATGGGCCCATGCATTATCATGTACAAAAGTTGAGAGGGCTCTTTTATTTCAGCACATGAAAGATGTGACGGACCCCAACACTTTACATGTTACATTTTTGTTCAGCATACTTTATATATATATATGCCATTTAGCAGACGCTTTTATCCAAAGCGACTTACAGTCATGTGTGCATACATTCTACGTATGGGTGGTCCCGGGAATCGAACCCACTACCCTGGCGTTACAAGCGCCATGCTCTACCAACTGTGCTACAGAAGGACCACTGATGAGAAGGTTGGGATTGTCGTGTCTTTGGCTATGCCGGATTAATTGCTATGACATGCTATTCTATAAAATACTTTCTCCATAATTAATATCACCTGATTGAGCTAATCAGGTAAATGTAATTAACTAGAGTCGGGCACCACAAAATAATATTTATAGAGCTGTTATCTTCCGAATAAACTCTTAAAGATTTAGCGATATTTTACATCACTAGCAGTCAACATTAATAGTCATCTTACTTCAGTCTCATATTCTGAAAGCTGTAAATTCTTGGTTATCTGCAAGAATCCTGGCTAACAAGTTGAATCAGCAATACAAAATTGGGTTTAATTATTTATTTACTAAATACCTAACTAATCACACAGAATAACATATAAAAATAATTAATTATACCTGGATAATTCTTTACGTCATAGGAAAACATCCCTAGCGGGCAGAACAGATATGACAGCTTGTTACACAAAGGAAAAGGGGCGGGGTTTGAGTGAAAGAGCGGGAGACTGGAACAGAGGCGAAGCTGTGCTATCTTAAATACAGTATCTTATGCATTCTAAATTACCGCCCATTTGGAAAAGGAAAATGCAATAAATATTTACTCTGAGCTGCGCTTCAATAGGTTGGTGGTAGATGGGAGATCGTGTTGCTAAACTGAGTCCTCTGTCCTTTGAAGAATGTCTCTGGTGTTCACTTGGATAAGATGTAGTACCGTTGTTGTGTGGTAGATTGGATACTCTGTCTGTTCCTTCCTAACCTGCGTTTTCAGCTGCGGTCATTAACTCAACGGCTAGGAGGTATCACTGCTGTCATGAATAAGAGCCCAAAGTTCATACCATTCGCAACCAAAGCTCATGCTGATGTTGGCTTCGTTCTTGTAGTTTTATCTGAACCATTCTGACATAGAATCGTCATCCTACCTCATGGGAACAGAAAGTTATGTTGTAGTCAAAAGCTTATATAGGAAGGAAGAGGAGGGTGTGTTTGAAAAGTTGTATAGCCTTTGTCCCTTCACAGGGGAGGGCCACTGATTGAGCAGCCCTATCTTATGAAAATCCAAATCTCACATTTTAGAAACTAAAATCACATTTCATCCCACAAATAATTTCAAATTCAAACATTTAAATTGAACAACAATTGCATGTGAATCTGATAACTCTGATGTGTAGACTTTCCCCTGTGGAGTTTGTCATCTACTCATTGATGAGAATGTCTCAGATGACAACCGAACTGACATCATATTCATTAAGTACCACTGTATATGTTCAATTGTTCGGATTACCAGAATATAGTTAATTCCCCCCCACATTCTGACGTTCCCAGAATCTCTATGTTAACTCTTAGAACTACCCATCCCGGTTCCGGCATATTTGTCATCAGCAACCGCTGAATAGCATAGTGCAACAGTCAAAAAAATATTACTAGAAAATATTCACATTCATGAAATCACAAGTGAAATATAGCGAAAAACAGCTTAGCCTTTTGTTAATCACCCTGTCGTCTCAGATTTTGAAATTATGCTCGTTTGTGTAAGTTTATCAATAGCCTAGCATAGCATTATGTACACTTAGCATCAGGAAGCTTGGTCACGAAAATCAGAAAAGCAATCAAATGAACCGTTTACCTTTGATAATCTTCGCATGTTTTCACTCACGAGACTCCCAGTTAGACAGCAAATGTTCCTTTTGTTCCATAAAGATATTTTTTATATCCAAATACCTCCGTTAGTTTGGTGAGTTATGCCCAGGAATCCACCGGAAATAGCGGTCACGACAACGCAAACAAAAATTCCAAATTATATCCATAATGTCGACAGAAATATGGCAAACGTTTTTTATAATCAATCCTCAAGGTGTTTTTCAAATATCTCTTCGGTAATATAGCAACCGGGATAGTTGTCTTTTTACTAGGACCGGGAGGAACAATGGCCGCCTCTCTCTTTTACGCAAAAATCACTCTGAGAATCCCCACCTGACCACTTACGTAATGTGGTCCTTCACGCTCATTCTTCAAAATAAAGGCCTGAAACTATGTCTAAAGGATGTAGACACCTTAAGGAAGCCATAGAAAAAGGAATCTGTTTGATATCCCTTTCAATGGTCAATGGGGATGCATAGGAACACACAGGTTTCAAAATAAGAGTCACTTCCTGATTGGATTTTTCTCAGGCTTTCGCCTGCAATATCAGTTTTGTTATACTCACAGACAATATTTTTACAGTTTTGGAAACTTTAGAGTGTTTTCTATCCTAAGCTGTCAATTATATGCATATTCTAGCATCTGGTCCTGAGAAATAAGCTGTTTATATTGGGAACGCTATTTTTCCAAACATAAAAATAGTGCCCCCTAGCTTCAAGAGGTTTTAACCAAGGGGTTTTGCAAATGTAACCTTAGTAGGATAGAGAGAGGACAAAGGGGGGAAGAGGTATTTATGACTGTCATAAACCAACCCCCAGGCCAACGTCATGACAGGATGTTGTTTTGTCTCTTAAATTATGCAGCCCTTATACTGTAACAATATGTTTTGTTCATCCAACATAAGGTTTCAGATCAACTTTGTCCTTTTAAACTTTCAAAAGCCACAGTTTGCTCTCTCCCTCTTGAGGAAGTAACCTGGTTAACCATCCAAACTCTTTTGATCCAGCCTCAATACTTTGATTTGAACATTGAAATGTGCAGCATTTATTTTGGGTTTGGGTGACATACTGTAATTGTTGTCACTCTGTGGCCTGGTGTAATTTATGCAGGGGGGTCCTACCACAGATTTGACTGTTTGTGGTCTGTGGGTCCTGGCCAGTGTCCAGTAGAGTAGCACAACCACCGGCAAACACTTGTCATCAGCCACTTGGGTCAGGAGTTATGGGGGGAACTGCAGCAGAAATAGATCTTTGGACTTTTTCCATTCTCAAAAAGTCCTTCGCTGTGCGGAAATATGTTTACCATTGGCTCTGACAAGGCTCATCTGATATGGCTGTGAGTGAATGAGGGTTTAGGGAAATGTATAGTTTGTATCATGCATTTAGAAGGAACGTTTTTATGAGGTTAATGTATTGTCTCAAGTGTAAACAAGTTTGAAACGACAGGCTGTAAGGCAATGGGATAGTTCCTGTCCCAGGTCTTGAGTGTGACAGACCTATAACTCAGATCTCTCCCCCAATGTCTAGCGCCTGGTGCCTGGTGACTCATCCTGTCTCCCAGTCACCAGCCCTCCTCTCAGTGATTCAGCACTTTCCCACCAGAACACTTTTGCTCTCTCTCTCTGGGAAAAATCCCCTGTTCTTTTCTAAGCCTTTTTCACAAAATGCACACACAAATATACAGGATCCATGTGCACAGCCTCAGGCTTGATTTGTAAACAACACACAGTGGACTTATAATAATTATGTTCTGGTTTCTTTGGGATTAACTGAAACAAGCATTATTATTCTATACCAGACAGTTACCATATATGCACTGAACAAAAATGTAAGCACAACATGTAAAATGTTGGTCTCATGTTTCATGAGCTGAAATAAAATATCCGATAAAAGCTTATTACTCTCAAATGTTGTGCACAAATTTGTTTACATTCCTGTTCGTGAGCATTTCTCCTTTGCCAAGATAATCCATCCACCTGACAGGTGTGGCAGAACAAGAAGCTGATTTAACAGCATGATCATTACACAAGTGCGCCTTGTGCTGGGGACAACAAAAGGGCCACTTGAAAATGTACAGTTTTGTCACACAACACAATGCCACAGATGTCTCAAGTTTTGAGGGGACCGTGCAATTGGCATGCTGACTGCAGGAATGTTCACCAGAGCTGTTGACAGAGATTTTAATGTTAATTTCTCTACCATAAGCCGCCTCCAATGCCCAACTGGCCTCACAGCTGCAGACCACATGTATGGCATCGTGTGGGAGAGTAGTTTGCTGATGTCAACGTTGAACAGAGTGCCCGATGGGGGCGGTTGGGATATGGTATGGGCAGGCATAAGTTACGGACTACGAACACAATTGCATTTTATCAATGGCAATTTGAATGCGCAGAGTACAGTGACGAGATCCTGATCGTGCCATTCATCCGCCGCCATCATCTCATGTTTCAGCATGATAATGCACGGCCCCATGTTGCAGGGTTCCCGATTGGGGCAATTCCTGGAAGCTGAAAATGTCCCAGTTCTTCCCTGACCTGCATACTCACCAGACATGTCACCCATTGAGTATTTTGGGGATTTTCTGGATCGACATGTACGACAGCGTGTTCCAGTTCACACCAATATCCATCAACTTCGCACAGAAGAGGAGTGGGACAACAGTTCACAGCCTGATCAACTCTATGTGAAGGAGATGTGTCACGCTGCATGAGGCAAATGGTGGTCACACCAGATACTGACCGGTTTTCTGATCCACGCCTCTACCTTTTTTAAAGATGTCTGTGACCAACAGATGCATGTCTGTATTCACAGTACATTTACATACATTACATTTAAGTCATTTAGCAGACGCTCTTATCCAGAGCGACTTACATAAGGTGCATACACCTTATGACATCCAGTGGAACAGCCACTTTACAATAGTGCATGTGAAGTCATGTGAAATCCATAGATTAGGGCCTAATTTATTTATTTCAATAGACTGATTTCCTTCTATGAACTGTAACTAATCAAACCTATGAAATTGTTGCATGTTGCGTTTATATTTTTGTTCAGTATAAGTTCACAATGCACACCAGGTGAATAGGATTGTAAAATGTATTACCAATGTTTCAATATTTGTTAATTAAATTGCTTTTTAGTTCACCTGACTCGATGGATTGGATCATGTTTTGACAATGTCTTTACATGGTTGATATGTTCCTTTTTGCTTGGCAGTGGAGCGGTAATGTGATAATGTCAGGGGTTCACCATTTTGTGTCGCCTTTCCTTTCCCCAGATCTTTTGCAGAACCGCACCTGTAAGACAGATACCTATTCAGTCCGGGGTAGCATTCTTCAAGACAACTGTGTTTGAATGTGCGGGCATGGGCTATTCAGGGCTTCCTTTGGTGAACACACACCGCCTCTCATTCATCACATTAGTGTGACCTGGTTTCAAATAATGTGTCTGAAAACACTCTTTGTCAACCACATCGATGTGACCACACAAGACATTAGAAGGTCATGGATTCTACTGTCTTTACGGGAACTCATAAAGGACTTAGTGTTTTTCTATGCCACAATTTGCCTGGTCTTTGAAGACGTTCATACCCTAGAAATTCTTGACTACTTGGCAATGAATTGACTATGAGCTAAATGGGTTAATTGTTTACACAGTTAGATGTATATGGCTCTGTAGGCTATTTGGCATGTCTGGGCTTGTGCAAAAAGTGTTCCCTTAACTCACAATTACTCCTGTGTTACTACTCTACATAGGCATTGGCATAAATCAATTCCCTAACAAATCACCTTCTGCTGATGTTTGTTGAACAGCCAATGGCTTGTTTAGGGTCATTCGCAGTTCATGGGTGCCCTTCTGACTGAAGAAGCAGATGCAACAGACAGAGAGCAAGGTTTTAGCTTCCATCACTTGATTAAATTAACCGGAATCTAAAGACTAAACATGTACAGTGTCACCGTACTCTTTAATCCATGGAAGTTCAGTTGCCAAGGCACATGTCACGGTAGCTCTAATCCAGTGCGGACCAGAGCTAATTTCATAGTATCTTGATGACAATACGACCAGCATATACTGTAGAATCAGGCTCTTTCAGAGAAATGATTGGATAAGCACTTAAGTTTACGACATGCTCTGCTCTTAAGAAAGTAGTCTGTAAAACGTCTATGATTTGTGCTTCCTGTAAAGCTCGTGTCACCCCTTCATATTACGAACGGGCCCTTTGACAGCTAAAGAAAGGATCCCTGTGTCTCGGAACATCTTTCTCAGAAAAGGGACCCCCAGAAGCAAACTTCGCTGGGGTCACAGAGTCAGTGCTGTGTGAATGTAGGTCAACTTAGAGCTTTTACAACCCCACTGTGACGGGAAGGGACCGGCGCAGGATGAGAACCCACAGGTTGGTAGGAGACGAGTGGCTCTCTAAGTCTGCGACGTGCCTGTGTGTCTGCTCTCCCTGGGTGATTGATGTGTTCTGAAAGCAAGCAGGGCCTCATTAAGGCTATACGATCACAGGCTGTACCACCAATGCATTCCTTAGCTCACAGTCACATGCCAATGGCTTTGAAAGCAGTTGAAAGTGCAGGTTCGAGGGGCGGTGGAGGATGTGAGGGGGAAGTATTAGTTCAAATGCACGTCAAAATGAAGAGCACACAAATGTGAAAAGGACTGTGCTGTGTAGAGTACTGTTCTATCACGATGTCCCGTACACTGACATCATCACTAGAGTCTTTTCTCTCGCATGTCGTCTACTTCTGGTCCTGGGGGTCGATCTCATTGGCCCTCAAGGACTCCGGTTGTCGCAGTGATCCACTAGGTCCTATTAACTAGATACCAGGTCAGCCAAGTCAACATGGTCATGCCCAGAATGGTGAGGGGGGGGCAGTAATAGGAATGTTGGCCATAATGGCGAGGATGGCTGAGCAGCAGAGGGATCTCAGTGAGCACTGGAAGACGAGGATAGTCCAGCGAGGGTTTTCAGAGGAGAGGCTATGGGACAGGGGGGGACTGTTATCCAGTGCTTACAAAGAGAGGGGGTGCATTATTGAAGGGGGTAGGTTTGATAGCAGGTTGAATGAGGAGAGAATAAAACAGGTGACAGAGGATAGGATATAGATCAGGCTATGATTTAGATGGTTCAGTACAGGCATCGGCATATTTATGAGATGTGTAGTGGCCAATGTATTTACAGTCAGACAATACTATATAGTATGTATGTACCTCAGTCCGATAACGTGACCTTTAGGCACTTAACGTACCACCCCATCAAATGTCAAAGGGCTTTTTGATTGACATGCCTTGGTGAGGGCCAAAACGCCACAGACGCTCGTGAACGTCTTGAGCCATGTTGAAACACAACCCTCTCTGACATGGGGGGGGGGACCCACCGTCTGGTTGGCAGAAACCCACAGCGGTGTGTGACAGGGACTGGTTAACCCTTTCTCACACAGGAAGCCAGGGTCCTACAGGGACAGCTTGGCTTTAATGTTGAACCCGTCCACGGGCTGGGAATAGATACTAGGTTTGGCGGGCCTACAGTATGAGTTGTATTGCTATAGCTGTTGACCTTAGCTCTTCGACTGAAGTGGTTCAACTTACTACTACCACACATGGCTCAGTCTATAAGCAGTTGTGTTTAATCCGGCACTGCTTTAGGCTATGAGGACCCATAATGAATAGATCTTTTCAATGTGGCAGTACAGTGTATGCATGTCTCACTGCTATCATAGAGGACTGAACTGGCTTTACCCCTGGCCCTCTTGTATGATTGTGTCCTGCTCGTCTCCATGTGACACAGGGAGTGTGCGTGTGCGTGTGCGTGTGCGTGTGCGTGTGTGTGTGTGTGTGTGCGTGCGTGCGTGCGTGTGTGTGTGTGCAGTCGCATAGTAGCAGATGACATGCAGAGCCCTGATAAAGCATTCCAACCCCAACAGCTATCTGTGCCAAGGAGAACACTGAGTCACAAAGTGGTCTCTAAGCGTGGTCATCGAGCCGGTCTCAACCAGTTTGGTTTATCATTCACCACTTCTGCTGCCCGCGACAAGGAGAGACACGCCTTAAGGAACAGAGCTATTGATATGGAGGAGGAGAGACCCTGAGCAGACTGCACTGGGTTTGCACACCCTGATCCACTGTAAATAGGTGAGCGCAGGGGCTGAATATCTTTCACATATCTAGTTTGCTGCTTGGTTGGACTTCTAGGTAGAGTCAGTATTGCTCTTTCTCTGGGTGAAAGGAACAGACAGTACTGGTTAGCATGATAGTGGGAAAAAATCAGCAGTGACCACAGTGAGAGGCCATGTGCAACAGGATGTGACACATCAAAGAGCCACTGTCACAATGACTCCGCTGTGTGCCAGACACAGCCGGTCTTACCCGGTTAGATCCAGCGGCTGCAACTGTGTCTCAGAAACCGGTCCAGTCACGTTTTTTTCCTGCAAGTTGGCCCACAACATTTCTTTTAAACACAAAAAGCATATCCCATCTAGGGCCTTAGGGTGGGTTGTTGACTGAGAACAAAGAAGCCAATGTGAAGTTAACAAGGAGAAGTAACATGAAGTTCGGAGTTAGAGGCCTCCTGACATCAGAGCTGCAATGCCAGGCTCCTGAGAGTCACCTAAATAGTTTACGGAGTGCACACAATCACATCCAGGTCATACTATAGACACGTTTAGTACAGTTTATCCAGGGTAACGGTGCTGGTTTGCATAATCTTTGTTTCACAAGTCTCAAACACTAGGCCTTATTATTGAGTTTGCATATCAGGTCAATATTGGTCATCCTTAACTGCCTGTTGAAAAATGACATTTTGCTCAATGAACATAACCCTGCTTCTCCAATAGCAATCCAGCTAACAACGAAAGAATGAGAGAATGTTCTTTTAAAAGTCTCATTAGGTCATTTCCATATTAATGTTCCAGTGATATCCAAGGACTGTTTCCAAGAAACAATTCCCTCGATGTCAAACAGAACTTACCCAGAATGTGGTTACCATGTTCTCAGAATATTCCATGTTAAGGTTCTAGACATGTTTCATTGGAATGTTGCAAGAATATTCCAGTGTCCAGTCTTCCTGAGGGTTAGGAGAATGTCCCATAAATGTGACACCAAACAAACGCAGAACGTGATTGCCATGTCCTCTGAAGAGAAGTTATTCATGCTCTAATGTGTCAACGTAGGTTTTTTTTCGTCTGGAGTTTTTTTGTCTAGTTCCCGGCATCCCTAAAGACATCTTGTTTCATTGCACATCACTCCTTGTTCCTGTTGCTCAGCTTGACTTGAGCACCACAGAGGTATTTACCAGGAAGTGTTTTTCTATGCTAATGTGATCTTTTTATACTCTACATACTTCTTAGGTCAACCTGTTTGTAACGCACCACCCGTAGTGACATTCCAGCAGCGATGGGGAAAGAAAGGGAACAGCTAACCCACTGGGCACCCACTGGTTGAATCGCTGTTTCCACGTCATTTCAATTAAATTACTTTGAACCAACTTGGAATAGACTGAATTAACGTATTTGCCCAGTGGGACATGCTTTAGCTTTGAGATAGTTAGCAGTTAGCTATCTGGCTATTCTGATGATGTCTGAGATCCTTATCAGAAAAAGGCGTACATGGCTCAGGGTCCAAGCCAATAGCCTAAGGATCAGTCTCCTTAACACATGGTGATTTGAAAGCTGTCTCAGTATTGACTTAGGTTGTTGTTATTGTCTCCACAAGCAATCACACACTGACCTGCAGGATTACTGCAGTAAATCTGAAATGAATCATGAAAGGCCTCAAAGCTCAGCTAGAAACGTGGCAGAGGAAATGCGCAAATAACCGGGACACAGAACTTTAGGGTAGGCTTGAGTAAACCCAGATTCTGCAGTGGCCTACTTCTAGTAGTCCAATAGGCCTTCCCATCATGCTGGCTCCGAGGACCAGGATGGTGTCCTGTTGTGCTCTCTATGACATATTCACATTCTGAACAGAATACGTTTAGGTTTCAACTGGATTGTTCTGCTTTGGTGCTGATACACTAGAACGAATGGCCTTGAAATGGATTTCAAAGTCCCACCCTGCTTCTTGTAGAATCACATCATCCTTTTCAGGGAAATCCTCCCCTCAAGAGTGTAACTAAGACATGGGCGAGTCCAAAATGGAAAAATATTTCTTACTTTTGATCAGGGCCATAGGGCTCTGGTCAAACGTGGTGCACTATATAAGGAATAGCGTGCCTTTTGGGACACCATGTAAATCTACCAGGCCAGACATTATTAAATAACCTGCTCTATATAAACCAGAAAACTTGTAGAAGTATATTACACTGACTATAACGTGCATTACATTTACATTTACATTTAAGTCATTTAGCAGACGCTCTTATCCAGAGCGACTTACAAATTGGTGCATTCATCCAGTGGAACAGCAGTGCATCTAAATCTTTTAAGGGGGGTAAGGATTTTTATCCTATCCTAGGTATTCCTTAAAGAGGTGGGGTTTCAGGTGTCTCCGGAAGGTGGTGATTGACTCCGCTGTCCTGGCGTCGTGAGGGAGTGTGTTCCACCATTGGGGAGCCAGAGCAGCGAACAGTTTTGACTGGGCTGAGCGGGAACTGTACTTCCTCAGTGGTAGGGAGGCGAGCAGGCCAGAGGTGGATGAACGCAGTGCCCTTGTTTGGGTGTAGGGCCTGATCAGAGCCTGGAGGTACTGAGGTGCCGTTCCCCTCACAGCTCCGTAGGCAAGCACCATGGTCTTGTAGCGGATGCGAGCTTCAACTGGAAGCCAGTGGAGAGAGCGGAGGAGCGGGGTGACGTGAGAGAACTAACAAATCGTTGCATTGGCCGGGAATCAATCCACATATTATCCATATACAGTTCTTGACACAGCAAATAGTTTCACGCATCATCACCCATCTGATTTAACTGTGTTAAGTAAATGGGTAGGATGAGAAACGCTTTTCTCAGAATCCCCAGTACAGTCATTCACAGTTCACCCACCCACACTAGCCTGAGGGCACTCAGTCAGTGGTGTGAAACGTGGTCTGGACTGGCACATGGACAGATTGAAGGTGTCTGGAGAGGATTGCACTGGTATGTGTAATACATTCCTCACAAGCAACTCAGCAAGCGATGATGTTTGAGCAAAGCCTGCCAAAGTCTTTTGTCTATCTATTGTGGTCTCCTGAAACTGGCTGCCAAAAACTGAGTCAGATGAGAGGCTTTTTTTATTTGGCACTTCGTCCCAGTGCTCACAGTGAGTCACAGAAACTGGAGTAAACTGGACTGCTCTTGTCCCAAAGTGACTCTAACTTTCACTTCTCACTGCGTGTGGGGATGGATAAGGACCATAGGAGACAGAGAGACAGATGGGTTCAACAGATGGACAAATGTTACGTTCCCCAGTTTCTGTGTTGTTGTGGGTTTGTATGTGTGTGTATTTCAGGAAATGGCTTCCTGGAATCCAAACGCAGCTGATTGGTCGGCCCCATCGCTGATTGGAGCTCTGACACCTCCCTCTCGTCAGGGATACAGCTGTCTCTTCATTAGCAACTCCTTCTCCAGCTTGATAAAAGCCAGTGTTCCTTCGTCAGGGGAGAGCTTCTTTTTATGTCCTGTGTTGATTGTTGTGGTGGTCAGTAAAAGTTTTGTGAATACTATTTTGTAGCCGCTCCTTCGGAGGTATGTGTATGCCAATAGGACTTAGTGTTTTTGGTTATTGAACTTGTTAAAGTTAGGTAAGAAGTGGGAAGGCAGGTAAGGTAGGAGAGGGGACTCATTATTAACTGTTACTTTTACTTGCTTTGGTTCCGTCCAGACCCTTTCCCCCACATTACCGTGTTAAGGAATAATAAATTCCCTGTAAATGGTATTTTTCTCTGCCTCTGTCGTTCACATACTTTTTTTCACTCCACGGGGAGTTGAGATGCAGCAGGGTGTTGCGTTCCCTCCTCCAAGAGACGTACGTAACAACAAAGACATGTATTACATAGAGGGGGGCCCTGAGAGAGAGAGAGGGAGAGAGAGAGAGCATTAGAGGCTAAACTCTGGTCTCGATGGCGCGGCATGGAGCTTCTGTCAGAAGACAGACTAGAGTTCCCCAGCCACATCATAATTCACACAAGCACAAACGACTAGACAGCCCAGCAGGAAAGGGTGGCCACAGCGCTCAAGGAAGTGATTGAAAAAGTTTCTTCCTCATTGTGTAGTCATCTCCACCCTGCTACCAGGAAAATACATCCACCCTGCTACCATGAAAATACATCCACCCTGCTACCACGAAAATACATCCACCCTGCTACCACGAAAATACATCCACCCTGCTACCATGAAAATACATCCACCCTGCTACCACGAAAATACATCCACCCTGCTACCACGAAAATACATCCACCCTGCTACCACGAAAATACATCCACCCTGCTACCACGAAAATACATCCACCCTACTACCACGAAAATACATTCACCCTGCAACCACGAAAATACATTCACCCTGCCACCATACAGCGGGTGAATGAAAGAATTTCCCAGGACTGTACCTCAAAACCTAACGTCTGCCTGGCACACCACCCCACCCTGGACTTGAACTGCCTCTACAACCAGTCACACCTATACAAGTCAACAGTCCCCACCTTTGCCAGGACCCTGAAGGACATCAGCCTCAACTGGAGCCCCAGCACCTCACACAGGAGCAACAGAGAAAGGTACACCCCGCCAACACCAGCAAGACACCCTCCCAGAGGACCTGCACCAAGTGGATCCACACCAAGAGTACCTACACCCAGACCACAGCACCACCAGCCACATCCCCACCCCAACCAGTTGACATTTCAACCTGAAAAAATGTACATGATGATGAAGAATGCAAAAACTTAAGAAAGAAATTGAGGAACCTATCCAACCAAAAACGCAGAGACACAGAAAACCGCAGCCTATGCCTTCACTATGGTGAAACACTAAAACAGTACAGAAATACACTACGGAAAGAAAGAACAGCACATCAGAAATCAGCTCAATGTCATTTAAGAATCCACGGAATCTAACCACTTCTGGGAGAATTGGAACACACTAAACAAACAACAACATGAAGAGCTATCAATCCAAAATGGAGATGTATGGATAAACCACTTCTCCATTGGTTTCTGGCTCTATAACAAGAAGCTAGAACAAACAGTAAAAAACTATACATGATCAATTAAAAATCATAGAGTCCGCTGTTAAAGACTTCCAGAACCCACTGAATTCTCCAATTACATTGAATGAACTACAGGACAAAATACAAACCCTTCAACCCAAAAAGTGCTGTGGTATTTATGGTATCCTAAATGCAATAATAAAATATTCAGACCACAAATTCCAATTGGCTACACTTAAACTCTTTAACATCATCCTCAACTCTGGCATCTTCTCCAATACTTGGAACCAAGTGGATCACCCCGATCCACAAAATTGGAGACAAATTTGACCCCAATAAATACCATGGGATATGCGTCAACAGCAACCTTGGGAATATCCTCTGCACTTAGATTAAGAAAAGCTTTGACTATGTATAGACTCAGTGAGAATGACCTTGCTATCAAGAGAGCCATATGCAGACCTGGCTCTCAAGAGAAGCTGCACTTCCTTACCTCCTGCCAAATGTATGACCATATTAGAGACACACATTTCCCTCAGATTACACAGATCCACAAAGAATTTGAAAACAAATCCAATGTTGATAAACTCACATATATATTATGTGTAATGCCACAGTGCTACAACAGAAGCAAGATTTGTGACCTGTTGCCACAAGAAAAGGGGCTGCAAATAGTTGAGAAATGGGCTGCAAATAGTTGAGAGAGAGACAACATTTCCTAGCAAAATGTTAAAAATATAAAACCATTAGAGAGTGTCATTTCCCCAAATTTGAAACCCTTGTTGAAGGTTTCAAAGACCTCTGATGAAAATAGGCTACCCGTCCTGTTGGGTGAGGAAGCAGAGATCTGTGGGTTGGCAGCGCACTACATTGCTACCTGCCATAAAAAAAGGGACAAATGTCCTCTATGCTATTGTTATTTTTATCGTGCAATGTATGGTTATTTTGACCTTTGATTATTGTTGGTACTGTTGTCCTGTTGGCAATATTGATAATTATTATTTTAATTATGTTACTCCCTTTGGCAATATGTACATTGTTAGGTCATGCCGATAAAGCAAATTGAATTGAATTGAGAGAGGGTACAATGGAGTTTCAGCGACTGAGAAAACAAAAGAGCGACAAAGTGACTGAATGTATGTCAAATGAGACCATGTGGGCTGGAACAGTACAGAGGAGAATGTCTGAGTGAATAGATAACGCAAAGGAACAGAGTGTGTGTGCGTGTGTGTGCGTGTGCGTGTGCGTGCGTGTGCGTGTGCGTGTGCGTGTGTGTGTGTGTCAGTAGGGGACGTGTACATGTGTGAGTATGCAGAGGGGTGGAGCTGTAAGGGTGTGTGTGGCCAAACCTCTCGCTGGTCATTGGCTTGGCTGAATCAGCTAAAGTAATTTGGTCCGTCCACCGTCCACCCCCCCCCCCGCAATGGAGATTTCATGAGTCAGGGCCTAATCATTGCACAGAAGAGAGAGGGAGTGGAAGCATGACAGGGTCATAAAGAGGACATTTAACTAGGCAAGTCAGTTAAGCGTAAATTCTTATTTACAGTGACAGCCTACACCGGCCAAACTGCACACCACCCTATGGGACTTCCAATCATGGCCAGTTGTGATACAGCCTAGATTTGAACCAGGGTGTCAGTAGTGACACCACTAGCATTGAGATTCAGTGCCTTCGACTGCTGCGCCACTCGGGAGCCCGATAAGAGAGAGGGAACGAGGGGGACAGAAAAGAGAGAGGCTTAAGAGAGAAAGTAAAAGGCAGGGCTGTGAGAAGAAAAGATAGAAAGAGAGAGAGTGGGAGTCGGTGGCTTCAGTACAGCAATGCTGGCAGTCAAAACTCCCATTTCTCTCTCCCTAACTCGCCCTTTTTCTCTACGTGAGGTAGCTCTCACTTTCATCACTGCAAACACCATTCTAATCATCCCCAAATCCTTGTTTAATCAGTGAGTGTGACAGCAAGAGCCCAAGAGCCTGGCAAGTACAGCCAAGTACAAGAAGAGCTGCAGTTTGCCCCAATTTCCTCCGCCTCCCTATCTTTTTCTCCCCTATTGACTCAATTATAGGGAATACAGAAAATGGAAGTACCATGCTTGCTGTTAGGATTCGACACATGGGCAAGAAGAGAGATTATTATTTTTTAAATGGTGTGCATAAATCATAGCTAAATCAAAGGTTCTGGAGATAAACATTTAGCTGAAACACTTGTATAACATTGGCCTTTTGAGTTTGAAGACATCTCCCATCCGATCACCATCTCAAACACAAATTTTGTTTAGGATTCTAATCCCCTTGGTGGCTTTCATCAAATTGTAATTGAACCAAAACCAAGGTTGTTGCTAAGAGATTATGGGAAACACAAGCCACGGACTTACATAGTAGGCACGGTCCTGGGAGTTTACTGTGCATCACAATGAGGGCAAGATGTCATCAATGCATTCATATATTCATGTGAGCAGCGCATTGCAATATACATGCTGAAGAGGTATTTATACTTGGGTGTTTTCCTATTGTGGATCTGACCCATCTGTTCAGTAAGGTGATATGGTGACTACCCTAATTATCTTAGTGCAACGAGTAAATGATCAATGATGCTGATTCCCAGAAACAATTGTGTCCCTTGTTGTTTCTTTAAGCCATTTTACTTGCCTATTGTTCCCAGGCCATTCAGTACAGAGACAAAGAGCAGGTCATGTACAGACCCTTTATGATCAGCTGATAAGCTGTGGTACCACACTTAGGAGTGTTTGCCTTTCGCTAAGGTTCATTCAGTTTCAGTCTCGCCACAGTGCCTCAATGAAACCCCATTGGCCAGTGGACACACTCCTCAACCTCACCCATTGGCCAGTGGACACACTCCTCCACCATGCTTTTTTTCTTTTTAGCTTTTTCATGTCGCCAGCATTAATGCTAGCCTAGTCCCAGATCTGTTTGGTCAACTCCATTGTCATTGCCTATTTGTCAAGTTGGTGAGAGAGCAGAAACAGACTGGCACCCAGGCTACATTAATGCAATGAAGGGACTGGAATGATTGGGGTTCAGATGGGGTTCAGATGTACTAGCTGGGTAAGCGACCAAACAATGCCTGCACAACTTTGAAATTGTCTCTCTGGTTCCATCAGCCTTTATTCAGGATGTCAACAGGCAGTGTCCCTGTCCTATTTCGGGCGAGGCCAGAGAGCTGGTTTTACCGCACCATAAAGGTTGCTAAATGCCTGGCAGAACAGGGGAGATTTACGGCGGTGTGTGTACAAACTGAGAGCAAGTGGCAGGAGAAAATATGGCCGACACACACCCCTAGCCTTTGGTCCATTTATCCCGCAGCTTTTAAGGCTGTGCTCTGCTATAGACAGGGATTGATTTTAATGGGTTTGTTATTGAGGGTTTTCCTGAGCAGTGTCCATAAAATATGAATTTCCTGACATTCCTGGGCAGAGGAAATCTTAAAAGACATAGTTGTCAGCATGTGGGAATAGTGTGCCGTGTCCCATTTGCAGTGGGTCACCCTGCTATTTTAGACTGTGTCAGCTCTTCTAAGACGGTGTTGTACAGAGACCTGGAATAGAGATGTGGAGGCATGTGGTAGTGGTCTCCATACACAACACCCTGACCCCGACCTAGAGCTTGTTCAAGTTCACATTGCGCAAGTGGTGTTCAATACCAGATACCAGATTGTCACACACAGATGCATTTACAAATGCCTTATTTTATGTGAGGATAGCTAACAGAGAATGATAAGATAGAAAAGTAACTGACGGCTAGACGGACTGTAAAGGCACTAGAATGGAGAACGCTGCGATGTGCCATGAATCTCCAGTGGGACAGAAAGAGGGAATTGGTTAGTGGTCCACGTGGGGCCTTGCTAAGCATCTGCCACACGCTCTCAGATCCATAAAGCAGGCATGCTAGTGAGTGCTTTCTTTCAGAATATGTGCTGTTCGTGCTAATTTTTCACAGGCTGCAATCAGATAGAAGGGGAGGGGGGCAAGGTCTTTGTGACTAAGGGAGAAAAACATTTGTGCTGCCGAATGCCTGTGCGGTGGGGTGAGGAGTGAGAAATGGGGGGAGGGGGGTGTTCTTGTCTGGGACTGGCAGGCAGAGCACTCAGGTCCTGCTGCACATGCTACTCAGCCACGGGTGGGGGTGGTGGGGGGTCATGGTTCGTTGTGACTCAGGAGAAATGATCGGGTAGAGAGGGCACGAGCCCAGAGGGGAGGCTGGGCACTGAGTCAGCCATGTCTAAAAAAGGAAGCTCACTCCCCCGGAGGGAGGAAGTTAAAAAAAGAAGTGAAGTACTCCCCAGTCTCCCTACCTTAGACTCTTTGAGCAGTTGTCAGTGTTAAGTGACACCATACTAACATTTAGGGCCTAATGAAAGCACAGCATGAGCAACTTAATGCCTGCCCTATGTAATCGTTTGCGTGTCATCCATCCCAAAGTGCACAGATTTGAAACAGAGCAACATATCCCACTCAAAATGACAAGGAAGGTAGTAGACACAAGCAACGCATTCCTTTGCGCAAGCTTTTACCTTTGCTCCCAAAGGCCTTCACGGAGAACTATTTTTTGAAAGGATGATTCCACGATTGTCATTTGTTTTAGTCATAATGATATGCCACCTGCAAGAAACACTCCCGAGAAATCTCTATGTTACGGTGCAAATCCTCATTAACCTAACAACCATAGTACAGTGGAGTAAACCGCAATGTCTCCCCCTATCTGGATCAGAATAGACTTGACCCACCGTGGAGAAGCTAGGGTACACTAAAACATGAGTCGGGCAGACTGAAAGGGTACAGCGTGTTGCACCATATATTCCCACATACAGCAGCTATGTCAGCTTCGTGTCACACTGACACTGACTTCGTTTTGCTCTCTTAACCAAAATCACAGAGTGCTGGGTCTGCCTGTCCCTCTCCTATTTACTCTGTTAATAACTCTCTCTGTTTGACTCCGTTATGTTGCAGAACACATCACTCTACCTAGGAACAGTTGTTTCTGGAGACATCAAAGTCCATAATGGACCAGTGTGGAACACATCTGCTCTGGAAGGAATGTTAAAAGAGAAACCCCTAAGAGAAGGTATCGCACAAGGTGCAAAGTAAGGGAAGGCATCTGTCCAAAATGCAATCTGTTCAAGTCAAAAATGAATTCTGGGTGACTTTTAATGGTGGCCTTCCATTAGGGATATTTAATCAGGCCTGACAAAGCCTTTTGTTTACCTCCAAGCCCTCCTACACCCGCCACTGGCAACCCACACTTATAATCCCTGCCTGCAAAACTACTGAAATCAACACACGGCTAATCCACCAACAACAAACGTCATACCATATTAATCTCTGCTACATTAGTGTGTGCGTGCGTGCGTGCACAAGTTTGTGTGCATGAACATATACGTGTGAAAGTCTGAGGGCATGATTACGAAACTACAGACAGGAATGGAGGAATTGTTGTTAGAGCTGTTATGTAAAGAAACATCATGACAGTTGTTGTAGTGAGTTGTCACAGTGAACCAAGGAGGAGAAAAGATTCACTAAATGCATTTCAGACTGGAACATGTTGATAAACTAAACCAGATATTCAGCGAAACCATTCTGCATCGTCCCTTTTTCAGGACCCTGTCTTTCAAAGATAATTTGTAAAAATCCAAATAACTTCACAGATCTTCATTGTAAAGGGTTTAACCTCTCTGGGATATGAGGGACATCCCACCTGGCCAAAAGCCAGGGAAAATGCAGAGCGCCAAATTCAAATAAATTACTATAAAAATCGAACTTTCATTAAATCACACATGCAAAGATAGCAAATTAAAGCTACACTTGTTGTGAATCCAGCCAGCATGTCAGATTTCAAAAAGGCTTTTCGGCGAAAGCAAACAATGCTATTATCTGAGGATAGCACCATAGTAAACAAAGGGAGAAAAGCATATTTCAATCCTGCAGGCGAGACACAAAACGCAGAAATAAAAATATAATTCATGCCTTACCTTTGACGAGCTTCTTTTGTTGGCACTCCAATATGTCCCATAAACATCACAAGTAGTCCCTTTGTTCGATTAATTCCGTCGATATATATCCAAAATGTCCATTTATTTGGCGCGTTTGATCCAGAGAAACACCGGTTCCAACTTGCGCAACGTGACTACAAAATATCTCAAAAATTACCTGTAAACTTCGCCAAAACATTTCAAACTACTTTTGTAATACAACTTTAGGTATTTTTTTTACGTAAATAATCGATAAAATTTAAGATGGGATGATCTGTGTTCAATACAGGAAGAAAACAATCTGTAGCTAGCTTTCTGGTTACGCGTCTCTATCTAACAGTACACTTCAAGTGACCCTCGTTCAAGATGGCCGTACTTCTTCATTACGCAAAGGAAAAACCTCAAACAATTTCTAAAGACTGTTGACATCCAGTGGAAGTGATAGGAACTGCAAGAAGCTCCCTTAGAAATCTGGATTCCCAATGAAATTCCATTGAAAAGAGAGTGACCTCAAATTATTTTAACAAAATGGTTTGTCCTTGGGGTTTCGCCTGCTAAATAAGTTTTGTTATACTCACAGACATGATTCAAACAGTTTTAGAAACTTCAGAGTGTTTTCTATCCAAATCTACTACTAATATGCATATAGTCTCTTCTGGGGATGAGTAGCAGGCAGTTGAATTTGGGCATGCATTTCATCCGGACGTGAAAATACTGCCCCCTGTCACCAAGAAGTTAAACACTGTTTCCCATGCATGTTCAATGAACCATAAACAGTGAATGAACATGCACCTGTGGAACGGTCATTAAGACACTTACAGCTTACAGACGGTAGGCAATTAAGGTCACAGTTATGAAAACTTAGGACACTAAAGAGGCCTTTCTACTGACTCTGAAACACATCAAAAGAAAGATGCCTAGGGTCCCTGCTCATCTGCGTGAACATGCTTTCGGCATGCTTCAATGAGGCATGAGGACTGCAGATGTGGCCATGGCAATAAATTGCAATGTTTGTACTGTGAGACGCCTAAGACAGCGCTACAGGGAGACAGGACAGACAGCTGATCGTCCTCGCAGCGGCAGACCATGTGTAACAACACCTGCGCAGGATTGGTACATCCGAACATCACACCTGCGGGACAAGTACAGGATGGCAACAACAGCTGCCCGAGTTACACCAGGTACGTACAATCTCTCCGTCAGTGCTCAGACTGTCCGCAAATAGGCTGAAAGAGTCTTGACTGAGGCCTTGTAGGCCTGTTGTAAGGCAGGTCCTCACCAGAGATCACTGGTAACAATGTTGCCTATGGGCACAAATCCTCCGTCGCTGGACCAGACAGGACTGGAAAAAGGTGCTCTTCTCTGACAAGTCGCGGTTTTGTCTCACCAGGGGTGATTGTCGGATTCGCATTTACTGTCGATGGAATGAGCGTTACATCGAGGCCTGTACTCTGGAGCGGGATCGATTTGGAGTTGGAGGGTCCGTCATGGTCTGGGGCGATGTGTCACAGCATCATCAGACTGAGCTTGTTGTCATTGAAGGCAAACTCAACGCTGTGCGTTACAGGGAAGACATCCTCCCTCATGTGGTACTTTTCCTGCAGGCTCATCCTGACATGACCCTCCAGCATGACAATGCCACCAGCCATACTGCTTGTTCTGTGCGTGATTTCCTGCAAGACAGGAATGTCAGTGTTCTGTCATGGCCAGCCCGGATCTCAATCCAATTCAGCACGTCTGGAACCTCTTGGATCGGAGGGCTAGGGCCATTGCCCCCAGAAATGTCCAGGAACTTTCAGGTGTCTTGGTGGAAGAGTGGGGTAACATCTCACAGCAAGAACTGGCAAATCTGGTGCAGTCCACGAGGAGGAGATGCACTGCAGTACTTAATGCAGCTGGTGGCCACACCAGATACGGACTGTTACCTTTGATTTTGACCCCCCTTTGTTCAGGGACATTATTATTCCATTTCTGTTAGTCACATGTTTGTGGAACTTGTTTAGTTTATGTCTCAAATGTTGAATCTTATGTTCATCCAAATATTTACACATGTTAAGTTTGCTGAAAGTAAATGCATTTGACATTGAGAAGACGTTTCTCAGAGTTTATCTCAGTTGTCACTTAGTAAGATCAGTAGGCTATGCCTTCCTCCACTTGGCTCAGCCTGCCTGGTCTCATAGACAATACGTAACATAGTAAATGTAAATGTTGGACACTCAAATTAATATGATATGCTAAGTTTGGTATGGTTACATGAGACAGATTGTTACTTAAGGCAAAACCAAAAGCTGGGTGGACGGATGGATGTATAACATGAATGTCTAGCAACCCAAAGGTTGCAAGTTCAAATCTCATCATGGGCAACTTTCCAATTGGCAAGTTAAGTACTTACACATGTTTTGCTACTTTGCAAGTTCTTAGCATGTTAGCTAACCTGTCCCCTAACCCTAACCTTAACTCTTTCAGCTAACCCTAACCTTAACCCTTTAGCTAACCCTTCCCCTAACCGTTTAACCTAACTCCTAATCTTAACCCCGACCTTAACCCTAACCCCTAACCCTAAACCCTGGCCTAGCTAACGTTAGCCAGGTAGATAACCTTAGCTACCTAGCCACCTAGCTAGACTTCTTTTACAAATCATACATTCAGCAAATTCACAACATAATGTAAGTTTAGCAAATTCTTAACATATGGTATGTTTTGCAATTTCATAACATTTCATATGAATTGTAATTCGTAACATGTCATATGAAATGAGTGATGGACATCCCCAGATTAATACATACCATACAAAATGTTACACATCATAAATGGTGTAGCTCAGATTTACCTAGAGACTAATACGAAATGCTCTGAGACCAGGTTGCTGGGCTTGCACAGTTTGATGCTTGCCTTTGAGCTTGTTATTTTTTCTTTTGAGGAGGGGGGGGGGGCAGTGAGGTGCAAACACACACAACCCTAATACTATGCCTATTGCCTGTGTTAGTGAGAAGGGACTTGAACTTGTACTGCTTTGGCAGTGGTGCCGACAGGTCTATATGTGTGAAGGAATGCTGAACATGCTGGTCTTTACTGTAGAGTATAGAGCCCCCAGCATGGGAACATGGCTTTGTGACTCGGGCTATCAGGTTCCTCCATAGCACACACAGGCCCAGTGTGGTCAGGGCAGGCATCAGCAGGTGTCCATTTCTCCCGCTTGCAGCTGTCACCTCTTCCTTAATGTGTTTTTCTCACGCATTGCCATGGTGACAGGTGTTGACAATGTGGCAGCAGAGGAGGAGTGTCTCACCAAGGTGCAACACTGTTTCAGTGTTTGACTGTTTTCCTGCGCCTGTTCTTCCTCAATGCCTACGCCACATCAAAGCTGACAATGTGCACCAGGCTTCTGCTCTTTCTCCTGTCCTACGCCGGCCGGTTCACTTCAGCATATTGCATCGCGAAGGTAAACAACTTGTCCTTCGCAAGGTTGTTGAAAATCCCTTGCAGAGTACTTGTCACAAGTGACGTCTGTTGTAATAACTGCACTCTTTCTTTAATAACTGCACCTGGCAGAGAGAGTCAAAGGGCTTCAAACTGGAATGAGCCAGTCTTCTCTTCGTTGTGGAAGATGATGAAGAGCTCTTTCTCTCTAAAAGGTTTGGGAACATTATGGCCTCGCTGTCTAACAAACAAAACAGAGCAGAAAAACACGTGTATTCATGTCAGATATGAATAGCAGACTGCTAAGCATGGTTTTTGAAGGAGAGTGTTTGAGCTGAGGTGTGTGCAGTACGGATGGCAGAAAATAACAGCTCTGCGAAATTACATCTAAACACAATGACTCCTTGTAATAGACTATGCCTGCAGCCTTCTAACAAGGAGAGACTTGATCAGACTGGATTTATCCGTCGTAACTAGGGGCATGTGACCTAAGCAGGAAAATAATAGAAAACTCCTGGCCCTTGTCATAATGTTAAAACAGAAAGGAAAACGCTGTGCACTGCTGCTCATGCTGCTAGGTTTCGACCCTTAGGTCTTCATCAGGTATCCATATCCTTGTCATAATGTTGCCTTCTGGTCCCTATGCTCTTAGTCCATCAGGCTCTAAGACGCTATATTGTGCAAGCAATGTATTTGATGGAAAGAAATACTTGGGGGAATTTAATTTATAAAGCACTTTGTCTTTTCTCTAGGTTGACAACAAACATTTGGTTACTCAATGTTCCCTATCATAGATGAGGCCCTTTTAACTTTTAGTTTTCAATAGGAACATGCTACTGGGTATTGGAGTAATATGATATTACGGGTTGGATTTAATCCCTGTCCCGGAGGTATCGCAGAAGAGCCACGTTGTAGCTCTATTGACATTTTAATGTTCCCATGGTCGCGGAGCCTGTATTCACGGACGAATTTGCATATGTCGGCTCAATCAGAAATGAATTTTAAATGTCTATGTGGATCTTCCGCGATACTTCCACCCTACCGATTGAATCCAGTCGTTCGGCCCAATAGGCCTGATGACAGACGAATTAGAGCTTGAGGCCAATAGGTCAAGGCTCAAGAAGAAACAACCATTTGATAGTGACCTTTACTATTAACTTTACAAGGAGCAGCATGCTACAATCACAATGACTGTAACGATCCTCTTCGTCTGATGAAGAGTAGTCAAGATCGGCCCAAAACGCAGCGTGGTAAGTGTCCATGTTAACATTTATTTAACTCAGAACACTAAGACAAAATAACAAAAATAGACCAACACGAAACAGTTCTGTCTGGTGCAGACACAGAGACAGAAAACAACTACCCACAAACACAGGTGGGAACAGGCTACCTAAGTATGGTTCTCAATCAGAGACAACGATTGATAGCTGCCTCTGATTGGCCAAACACATAGAAGTACAAAACATAGAATGCCCACCCCAACTCACGCCCTGACCAAACCAAAAGAGACATACAAAATGAACTAAGGTCAGGACGCGGTGGCGGCTCTGGTGCGGGACGTAGACCCCACTCCACCTTAGTCTTGGCCCACTTAGGTGGCGCCTCTGGACTGACTGGCGGCTCTGGCGGCGCCTCTCGATTGACGGGCGGCTCCGGCGCCTCCGGACTGACGGGCAGCTCTGACGCCTCCGGACTGACGGGCAGCTCTGGCGCCTCCGGACTGACGGGCGGCTCTGGTGCCTCTGGACTGACGGACAGCTCTGGTGCCTCTGGACTGACGGGCGGCTCTGGCGCCTCCGGACTGACGGGCGGTGATTGACAGCTGCCTCTGATTGGGAACCATACCAGGCCAAACACATAGAAGTACATAACATAGAACAAAACATAGAATGCCCAGCCCAACTCACGCCCTGACCAAACCAAGATAGAGACATAAAAAAGGAACTACGGTCAGGATGTGACAATGACAACATAATTTCACTAGAAAACAGGATTAAAAAGAACAAAGTGGGCATGGGAACGGTAACCTCATGGCAGTCTGCCTATTAAAATCATAACAAAACCTCTTGTCAATGTTAACTTTCTTCTTGTTTCTATTCGACTGTGACAGACTTTCAACAATAATGTCGACTTTTCCGTCTGAAACGTGATTCACTTAGTTATGTCTCACATAAAAGCTGGCTGAAACAAGAGAAGCCAATAGACATGAAAGTCATTTACAGAGAGAGACATGTAAACCCAGACTCAAAACTAGTCATTGAAACCAAATCAGTAGTGAGCAGTCAGTAGGATAAGAGGAGTCAACTTTCTTGCTGTTTTTTGCTCTGTTCCATTGAGCATTCCCATAAGGGCAGACAGGCACTTAAGATATTCAGACAGTTTTTGTTAAAGCATTGACCTAGCATAACTATTGTGAATGGTCATTTTCTCCAAACAACTACATTTTTAAACTTCATTTAATGGCTTCATTATCCTCTAATGCCAGACAAATCAGTATAATATTAATTTGTATTGTGCTTCTATTATGGCAACTAAGCTATTAGACTTTATTCACGATCTTAACACTTATCTCTCCATGTGGGCTGCAGACATCCGTATGAGAATTGGCTGACATTTTATGGGATTATACAGCCAATTCAAGTAAGAAATTCAAACCTTCATTGCCTCCATTTGCATGAGCTTTTATCACCTCAATTGTTCTATTGGCTAAAAATAAAAAATAAAAAGTTTCACACTATAAAACTGCTATGTAGCAACACCTGGGGAGGGGAATGCTGGTAACCTGATCCCACATCTGTTTGTCATGTCAACTCCTTGTTCCATGATTTGGGACCAGGCTAGAATGCTGGGGCCAGTGGGTTCTTCACTCTGGTTCTGTGCAGAAATGTATATGTGCATCTAACTGTGACAGTGATGTCACTGTCACAGTGATGATGAGGCAGCTAAGTCTCTCCCATTGAGGCCTTGGACGTGCTTGGTCACAGGTCTCTATGGGCTGACTGACTGACTGGAGCAGTGGTTGCGGTGTCTGAATTAGCCTGTGAGAGGAAACAGCTGAGGCCTGCGTAGCGTCAGCACTAGCTAATCAGCGTGCTGCTCCCCCCAATAATCCCACCCTCCTTTATCCCTGTCCCAGGGGTCAGCCAGGCACAAAGGGCCAGACCCACAAGTGTCAAAGAGACCAGGCCAGGGGGAGCGGGGCCCGGGGGAGCGGGGCCCGGGGGACACACACAAAGGGACACAAAAGTGCTAGGTCAAAGCTGAGCAGGCCGCTGACTCATCATGGAAAAGAAATGTGCGTGGAACGATTACCTGGCACTTCTATGACAGTGATGCGTCAAATATGGTTATCATCCATACTTTGAAGAGCAGAAAATCATTTGAAATGTTCTGCTGGAGGCCAGATTTATGTGCAGCTGGGTGTAATAAAAAATACTGCCATAATCAGTTAACTTCACTCAGGCTCGAGTAGAGCCAATAGCCTTGCTTGAGAATAGTGCATTTTTCATTGCTCAGAATGATCCCATCATTGTGCGTAATATTCTACACTCCTCTTCTTGCTTTGTAATCAATGATTACAAAACACAGCTGACGTAACGCAATGGATTGTCTACGTATTGCATTGATCGTTTTGTTACCTCACAGGTCATGTATCTCTCACCCATGCCAACCATGAAAGGCATGTCAAACACAACTTCAAATTGAAAATACTAATGAATTGATCCAAACTTGCTTTGTTTCTTCCGAACTATTACAAAAATAAATGTACTGATTTGTCTTTCTTCATTTTGTTCAGTACAAGACAGTTTGAATGAAATGAACTATGTGTACAGTTAGTACAATGGCTATTGGAATAGAAACACCCCTCCGTTGTATTTCATCTTATGGCCATCCTTTGATATCAATGCCTGATTGGAAGAAATCATGCTCAAAGCACAATTACAACCCAGTATGTTCTGACCAAATATGGTCAGAGACAACCAGGTGAATCTCAACCTAACATCCTTTCCCCTTTGTGACGGCCCTGAATTTTTCTGAACCGTCTCAGTGCAGCTCCTTCCAATAGGGCGCTTTCCCTTTAATTCCCAATTAAATAGCCAGCATCAGCTGCACGAAAGGGGGGTTGTGATGGAGACGTGCATGAGGATGTGTTCAACCCTCAGTTCGAAGCTTCTCTATTCCGTTTGTTTTGTTGCCGTTAAACGTGTGTTTTGTAGCCTAAGAGAGTTTACCCAGGATCGGATCCACTCTTCGGTCCCTGGACTACACCTCTCCGTTCTTCGTGGCCTTTCTCCGCTGGAGATCTATTGGCGGATTGGATTGTCTGACTGACCGACTGACTACCACCTTTTTGTATACGGTATTTCATTTGTTTGGATGTGATGTATACTGTGATTTGTGTAGTTAGTGGTAGTTGAGGACTTAATTAAGAGTTGATCCGCTTTAAGGTTCTGTGGTAAAGTAATTGTTATATTGATTGTATGTTTAGTACTGGGTTTACGCTACACGGAATGAACGGACAAACATCGCGTGACAAAAGTCACTTGAGTTCACTGAACTCCTTTACCGGGCAGGACTCTTTTTAGGCCCGAGGTACAGGACATTTCTGGAGGAACCAGAACTCATTGTAATATTATTATATGTGTGTGTGTAATCATTGTTGTTGCTAATACAACCCACGCAACAGAATATAGTTGTTTTTGAAGTTATTTTCAATGTTTTAAGGGTTTATGAAAAGTTTATTTCCCTCCTGACTTTTACATACGTCCTTTGTATTGGTGTAGACTTGACGGACTAGATGGGACTCATTCCCACCCAAACTAAAAGGAGAAACCAATGTTTTCTCTGGTAGGCACAACCTACCTGGCACCCCTATAAATAATAACCTCAAGTCAAAACCGTTACATAAAAAATGGCACCCCAGATGGGACAGCTCAACATTGAGAACTAACCAAAGCAAATATTTTGTGTGGAATTAAAACAATGGATTCACCCCAAGATAATGTGCTCATCCATGTCATACCTGTCAATGGGAATACACAGGGCCATTCTGACCATCAAGCTGACAATACAAATCATAATGTGAATGGAGATAATGGAGTTGATTTGGGCCAGAGCCCTGGGAATCTGAATGCTCGGCCTGAGCCACAGGCCACAGGAGGTCTAACCAGTTACTCACTTATTGACATGGATCTGTGTGGAAGTACTGAGCTAGTCCTCCCTCTGACACCCAACCTTCCTCCATTGTCTGGTTTATCTCCAGAGGTTGTAGTCTTACAACTTCAAGGTGACATCCTTGATATTCGTCGGACTCAACAACATCTCCAAACTCTTATCCACCATAAATTCAAATGTCTGAGGGAAGAGCAACAACAGAGTGCCATGGAATTCAGAAACTCACTGAGCACTCTAACCCACACGCTGAAAGAGCTCAGTGAGAGTGGAAGACGGGAAATGACTGGTGCCATGGACAGGCAGTTTGACTACCAACGAAACCAACTCACTGCCACTCTCCAATGGCGCCTGCAACATCACCACACTGAGGTCCTCAAGGATGTTAATTCTGTTTTTTTCTCCCATGGTTAACACTGTAGACCACTTGCAGACAGAACTCTCTAATTGTGTTAAAATGTTGGATGACGTGTCTGTGGACATGGCCTCCATCAGGCACAACTCCTTACACAGAGTTTCCCTGGTGTCCACTTCAGTTCAGACCACTGAGGGCCAAGCTGACACCTCTGAACAGCCAAGACCAGGCCATGCTGCAGCCACCCCTTGCAGGATGCAATCCACCATGCATCCTGGTGTTCATTTTCATTGTCCGATAACGCCCTCCCCCTCTACTTCCTCAATCCCTCCTAGCTCGTTTGTTCATGGTGATTTGAGTAGACGTCATGTGGGGGCGATGCCCATTAAATTGCAATTTCCCACCTTTGGGAAAAAGATGACAGTCCTGATCCGCTAATGTATCTAGAAAGATGTCGTGACTTTCTTGCCCTCAATCCCCTGGCTGACGAAGAACTCCTTGCCACATTGAGGAATGTGTTGCATGGGACAGCTCGAGACTGGTGGGATGTGGCACGTCTCACCACTACCTCCTGGGCTGACTTTGAGGCCAAGTTTTCCTCTGCATTTCTATCTGAGGACTACACAGATGAATTGGCAGACAGAGTCAGAAATCGAGTACAAGGAGAGAAAGAGAGTATCCGTGACTTTGCATACGGTTACCACTCCCTGTGCAGAAGGTGGAAACCTGGCATTGAGGAGGAAGAGGTCATTAAATTGATCTTGAAGAACATCAACCCACTACTAGCCAGTCAACTCCGAGAACGAGTCACCACTGTCGATGGACTGGTTCGCTTGGGACAGCAGTTTGAGAAGGACAGAGAATGCCAACAGCAATATGACAAGAGAAAGAAACAGACACCCAAACAGTTACCCAAGACAGACCATCAACAACAGCCAGAGTCTCCAGCCAAGACCCCTCTCATGTTTTGTTGGAGATGTAGCCAAAAGGGACATTCTTCAGCTACATGTCCAAGACCGTATCAAGTAAACCCTTCCAGAAACCACAAATCACAACAGGCCAACACACCTAACTGTCTTCGCAGCAATGAACATCCTTCTCTGGGTGCTTTAACCAGAGCTGAAACCCCAAGAGTCACTGCCTACGCCCCCCCATCGACATCCCCTTCCTTTCAGTTAATACCGCACCAATCGGAAGCTAAAAAGTTACATGATTGGGGTTCAAATGTGGCAGTCTTCTCTGCCATTGCTCCGGTACCACTAACCCTTGATAATCCTTCTGATGATCTCCTTTTACAGGCTGTGAGAAGAGCTCAGCTGGAACAGCCAGAGGAGTTAAGGCTGTTGGAGCAGCTGCAGAATAATGCTGATGTATGTACTTCAAAGCTAGGACGCACCGGGCTCCTGAAGCACAAAATATTCCTTACACAGGAAATGCCGATCAAGCAAAAGCCATATCGTTTGTCCCCAGCGAAGCTAATCATCCAAAAGGGACTCATAAATGATATGTTAACCCAAGATATAATAGAACGTTCCTCCTCTCCCTGGGCTGCTCCTGTTGTCCTCATCCCAAAAAAGACTGGTGGTCTTAGATTTTGTGTGGACTATAGGAAGACCAACAATGTTTCCCAGACTGATGCCTATCCTCTTCCCACCATCCATGAGATCCTGGAGTCATTGTCTGGCGCTGTTGTGTTCACTACCCTTGATCTCAATAGTGGTTATTGGCAGGTTGAGATGGACCAGGAAAGCAAGGACAAGACTGCGTTTGTCTGTGCCGAGGGCTTGTTTTCCTTTAAGGTGATGCCCTTTGGATTAAAGAATGCCCCTGCCACTTTCCAAAGACTCATGGAGATTGCGTTAGGTGAGCTCAAAGGGAAGATCTGTTTCGTCTACCTGGACGATATAATTATCTACTCTCAGAACAGAGAAAGACACTTTCAAGATCTTCAAGCAGTGTTGGACAAGCTAAGAGAAGCTGGTCTGACCTTAAATATGAAGAAGAGCAACTTCTGCCAAACCTCCCTGAAGTTCCTTGGCCATATTGTGTCTTTCGACGGCATTCATGTGGATCCTGAAAAGACAAAGGCTGTACAAGACTTCCCTGTGCCAACCACACTCAAGGCCCTTCAACGGTTCCTTGGTATGGCTGGATGGTACCATCGGTTTGTGTCGAACTTCTCCCAGGTGGCAGAACCCTCAACGCGATGAAGCGAAAAGGAGCTAAATTCCAATGGACGGCAGAGTGCCAGACTTCCTTTGAAACCCTGAAACGACATCTCGTCACACCTCCCATTTTAGGTCATCCCAACTTTGATTGCCCTTTTGTTGTTTACACTGATGCAAGTGATGTTGGACTTGGTGCTGTCCTAGTCCAACAGACTGGACTTGGCACTGAAGAAGTGCTAGCGTTCGCCAGTCGGACATTGAATGGAGCAGAACGGAACTACTCCACAACAGAGCAAGAGTGCCTTGCAGTGGTCTGGGCTTTGGAAAAGTGGAGGTACTACTTGGAGGGAAGACACTTCACTGTGGTCACTGACCATTCCTCCCTTGTGTGGGTGTTCAAGACCAACAAACCAAGCACCAGACTCATAAGATGGGCTCTACGGTTGCAAGAGTTCACATTTGCAGTGGAATACAGGAAAGGAAAATACAACACTGTTCCAGATGCCTTGTCCAGAGCTCCTGCTTGTGATAACGGTGGCCCTGATCTTACATGTGCTACTGTCCTGTCAAGCAGTCGAGACTCGCCCAAAACGGACTTTCCCATCTCTGATGAGGCCATATGGAAAGCTCAACAGGATGATCCAGAAGTACAGGCTTTGTACCAGACTATCCTGGAAGATGGAGAAAAGATGGTCAATCCTACCACAAAGCTGACCATCATTGAAGATAAAGTCTACCGAGTCGTACAACTACCTCACAGAACACTCTACCAAATGTACATACCGGACACTCTACGCCTACAACTGCTTCAACATTTCCATGAAGACCCATTAGCTGGTCATTTGGGCAGGTTCAAAACCTACAAGCGGTTGCAAGCGTTACTGTACTGGCCACATCTGAGCATGGATGTGAAGTCACACATCCGAAACTGTCAGGTTTGTCAAATGTACAAACCAGAAGGTAGAAAGCCTGCTGGCAAGTTGCAGCAAACGGTGGTTACCCGACCTTGGGAAATGTTAGGAGTGGATTTGATGGGTCCATTTCCTAGAAGCTCCAATCAGAATGTGTACATGCTTGTTTTTGTTGATTACTATTCAAAGTGGGTGGAGCTCTTTTCCTGCGTCAGGCCACAGCAAGGACCGTCTCTAACATCCTTACGAAAGAGATCCTGACTCGCTGGGGAGTGCCTGATTACATCCTGT
The DNA here is from genome assembly GCF_023373465.1 of Oncorhynchus keta. Lineage (NCBI taxonomy): Eukaryota > Metazoa > Chordata > Actinopteri > Salmoniformes > Salmonidae > Oncorhynchus > Oncorhynchus keta. The sequence goes on along the minus strand of NC_068445.1, from coordinate 2,321,324 downwards.
CTGATCGAGGTTCCCAATTTGTCTCTGATCTCTTTGAGGAGACCTGCCAAAGATGGAACCTGAGGCAGAAGTTGACCACGGCCTATCACCCACAGACCAATCTCACTGAGAGAGTAAATCGAACCTTGAAGACAATGATTGCTTCCTATGTAGGGACCCAGCACAAACACTGGGACAAGCACCTTCACGAGTTTCGATTTGCCCTGAATTCTGCTGTGCAAGAGTCCACTGGAGTCACACCTGCAGAGCTGAACCTAAGTCGTCCTCTCCGAGGACCCTTGGATATGGTGCTACAGCCCCAGCAGCTTACTCCAGACGCTGTTTGCTATGAGCAGGTAGGCCATCTCCATGACTTGAGAGCTCTTGTCTCAAAGAACATGATCCAGGCTCGACTCAAGCAGAAGAGAAATTATGATAAGAACAGACGAGACATGCAGTTCCAGCTTCGTGATCGGGTGTGGCTTCGCTCTCATCCTTACTCGAAAGCTGAACAATTCTTCTCGGCCAAGCTCGCTCCTAAATGGCAAGGACCATATAGGATTGTGGAGCAGATGGGCCCTTTGAACTACCGAGTGGTGAAAGAGGACACAGGTGAAGATATGCGCATCGTCCATGTCTCACGCCTTAAGGCCTGTTACCCCTCGGCTGAGGAATTGAGGCGATTGAGCGCCGCAAGGTCCTGGATATCTTTGAAGAGGATAGTGAGGATACTTTTCTCGGATTCCCAGACCCAGACGTCTCGCACCTTAAGGCCTGTGACTCCTCAGCTGAGGAGCGTGAGCTCCAAAAAGTAATGGATATTTTTGTAGAGGAAAGTGATGAGACCTTTCTCGGTTTCCCCGACCAAGATGTGCCTTCCAGGGCAATGGTCGGCTTTTTCCAGGGGAGGGGTGTGTGACGGCCCTGAATTTTTCTGAACCGTCTCAGTGCAGCTCCTTCCAATAGGGCGCTTTCCCTTTAATTCCCAATTAAATAGCCAGCATCAGCTGCACGAAAGGGGGTTGTGATGGAGACGTGCATGAGGATGTGTTCAACCCTCAGTTCCGAAGCTTCTCTATTCCGTTTGTTTTGTTGCCGTTAAACGTGTGTTTTGTAGCCTAAGAGAGTTTACCCAGGATCGGATCCACTCTTCGGTCCCTGGACTACACCTCTCCGTTCTTCGTGGCCTTTCTCCGCTGGAGATCTATTGGCGGATTGGATTGTCTGACTGACCGACTGACTACCACCTTTTTGTATACGGTATTTCATTTGTTTGGATGTGATGTATACTGTGATTTGTGTAGTTAGTGGTAGTTGAGGACTTAATTAAGAGTTGATCCGCTTTAAGGTTCTGTGGTAAAGTAATTGTTATATTGATTGTATGTTTAGTACTGGGTTTACGCTACACGGAATGAACGGACAAACATCGCGTGACAAAAGTCACTTGAGTTCACTGAACTCCTTTACCGGGCAGGACTCTTTTTAGGCCCGAGGTACAGGACATTTCTGGAGGAACCAGAACTCATTGTAATATTATTATATGTGTGTGTGTAATCATTGTTGTTGCTAATACAACCCACGCAACAGAATATAGTTGTTTTTGAAGTTATTTTCAATGTTTTAAGGGTTTATGAAAAGTTTATTTCCCTCCTGACTTTTACATACGTCCTTTGTATTGGTGTAGACTTGACGGACCAGATGGGACTCATTCCCACCCAAACTAAAAGGAGAAACCAATGTTTTCTCTGGTAGGCACAACCTACCTGGCACCCCTATAAATAATAACCTCAAGTCAAAACCGTTACACCTTGACGAGGAAAGTTAGCAATGGTCCAGCATTCAGTGTGAATCAATATACTGTATCGTGTGTGGCATTGGACAGTGCCCTCAGAAAGTATTCACACCCATTGACTTTTTGTTGTGTTACAACCTGAATTTAAAATGGATTAAATTTAGATGTTTTGTCTGTCACTGGCCTACACACAATACCCCATAATGTCAAAGTATAAAATATGTTTGACATTTCTACAAATTAATTCGAAATTAAGAGCTGAAATGTATTTAACCCGTTTGTTATGGCAAACCTGAATAAGTTCAGGAGCAAAAATGTACTTAACAAATCACATAAGTTGCATGGACTCACTCTGCGTGCAATAATGGTGTTTAACATGATTTTTGAATGACTCCCTCATCTCTGTTCCCCACATATACAATTATCTGTAAGGTCTCTCAGTCGAGCAGTGCATTTCAAACAGATTCAACCACAAAGACCAGCGAGGATTTCCAATGCCTCTCAATGAAGGGCACCTAATTGGTAGATGGGTAAAAAAAAAAAGCAGACATTGAATATCCCTTTGAACATGGTGAAGTTATTAATTACACTTTGAACGGTGTATCAATACATCCAGTCACTACAAAGATACAGGCGTCCTTCCTAACTCAGTTGCCGGAGAGGAAGGAAACCGCTCAGAGATTTCAACATGAGCCCAATGCTGACTTTAAAATATTTACAGAGTTTAAAACTAACCTAAATGACAGAGTGAAAAGAAGGAAGCCTGTTACAGCATTCAAATATTCCAAAACATGCATCCTGTTAGCAATAAGGCACTAAAGTAAAACCGCAAAACGAATGTGGCAAAGAAATGAACTTTGTGTCCTGAATACAAAGCATTTGTTGCAAATTCAACATAATACATCACAGAGTATCACTCATATTTTCAAGCGTGGTGGTGACTACATCATGTTGTGGTTATGATTGTCATCGGCAAGGACTAGGGAGTTTTTAGAGCTAGGCACAGGCAAAATCCTACAGGAAAACCTGGTTCAGTCTGCTTTCACTTGGAGACAAATTCACCTTCCAGCAGGACAATAACCTAAAACACAAGGCCAAGTACACACTGGAGTACCTTACTGATACAACATTGAATGTTCCTGAGTGGCCTAGATACAGTTTTGACTTAAATCGCCTTGACAATTTAAGAAAATACTTAAAAATGACTGTCTATCAGCGATCAACGACCAACTTGACAGAGCTTTAAGAAGTTTAAAAAGAATAATGTGCAAATATAGTACAATCCAGGTGTGCAAAGCTCTTAAAAGACATACCCAGAAAGACTCACAGCTGTAATCGCTGCCAAAGTTTATTCTAACTGTTTCCTTCACTACTGTTCACTTGGAAATGTCCTTGTTTTTTAAAGAAAATCAAATTTTTTGTCCATTAAAATAACATCAAATTCATCAGAAAGACAGTGTAGACATTGTTAATGTTGTAAATGACTATGGTAGCTGGAAACGGCTGATATTTTATGGAATATCTACATAGGCGTACAGAGGCCCATTATCAGCAACCATCACTCCTGTGTTCCAAGTTTAGTAAATGTGCAAAAAATTCTAAAAACATGTTTTCACTTTCTCATTATGTGGTGCTTATAATGTGTCAATTGGTGAGGATTTTGGGGAGATTTACTCCAATTTGAATTCAGGCTGTAACACAACAAAACATGGAACAAGTCAAGGGTTTTGAATACTTTCTGAAGGCACTGTATGTTCTTCTGTGTTTCCATGCTACTGTAGCCGTGTTGGGTGTCAGCGGCTGTTCTTGGAGAGCGGGGTCACCGGGACTTCGCAGTCCTATTGTACCTGTCCAATTTCTGTACTCAAACCACTGTGTGTGACCTATGACCTTCACATAGGTCATGACCCCTGGAGCTCCCTGAGAGGAAAGGTCATTGAGTAACTGGAGTCAGTGTCCCTGGTGTCTGTATGTCCAGCACCTCAGATATCAGCTTTGGCATGACCCCTGAGCCCTAATACCCTGCCAGAGGAACACATCCATGGTCTCTCTAGAAGATACAGCCCACGTCAGCATTTCACATCCCTATAAGTAAACACATTGTATTAGACTAGAGTAAGGCCGGGATTCAATCCAAGGCACATTATAAAGCCACGCTTCGAATTTGACTTTTAAAGGTAATTTACACTTGCAGCATTTACAGTGAATGAGAACATAGAGAAAAATTCAATTAAAAGGCGCCTTGTCAGCTGTTCAGCTCTATAACGTGGAGATAAGTTGGGTGGATATAAACATCTGTTTTGGGTTGGGAGGCCTTACAACAAGCTCACTTTACAGTAACATACACAACTTTGACCAAGACAAGTAAAACCATGTACATGTGGATATAACCGTCATGCCTGCATTGGCATTCCTTCTTTATTTTGATTGTTTATAGCTACTTCCTTGACATTTCTTTCTAGGAATCCACTAACAAGGGCTCTATTCAATCCGTAGCGCTGAACAGCGATTGAAATTTAAAGGCAATGTTCCCGCATTGGCAGAGACTGCATTCACGGTAAACGTTGCACATGTCGGCTCAATCGGAAATTGCCTTTACATTTCAATTCATTCTTCAACATACGGATTGAATCGAGCCCCAAGTCTTGTGTCAGGCTCACACTATAAAATTGGAATAGTGGATGCAGTGTCGTGAAGTCTGTTTTTAGGAACAACCAGCAGAGGCGCTGTTGCACTAGTTTATGTAAGCTTGGGCTGCGTGTGTAGTGACCATGCTAGTGATGTCTTGCCTTCATTCAAAATGTGGGACTGCTGTACTGATATTGAGCCCTTCATATTTATATAGTCTATGGTTGGATGAGCCTAACTAAATTGATTTCAGATAACTTAGATCAGGTAAGTTTTCCGATTTAAAAAAAAACCATATGCTGAAAGTTTAATTCGGTCTCATCAAGAAGAAATGACTGATTCCCACAACAATGTAGATTTTTAACAAAAGTTTATTAAACTCAAAAGAAATACTAGACAGAAGGTTACAATCATTCAGGACATTCATACAATATCTATATATGATCGTGATTAAGAAACTATAAAAAGACAAAAGGAGAAATTAGACATACAAATAGTGAATGAAACTAATTCAAATGAGTAATATTGCACTTTGTTTCTAAAACATTTCAGATGCACTCTCCCATTTCTAATGTTTTAATTCCTCACTTTAGTAAGTCAGGAATTTAGCTTTTAAAAACTGGACTACACTGAGGCCCGAACAATGGACTATAGAATTGACCAACCTGAAACAGATTTAAGCTTATTCATTTGTACTTTAGCTTGATACATATTCCCCAAGATAAAAATCAAAACAAACAAAAGTGATTTTATCTTAGAATTAGCGGTCTATTCCATTTGTAAGCTAATTCATTCTCTGTGGGAAGGGAGGGTTGCTGATCCACAGCTGTTCCCTGAAGCTGAAAGGTGAGTAGAAATGGGGTTGTCTGACTGGATAACAAACCATCAATGCCCAAGTACATAAACTAGCCCAGTCATCACTAAACGCATTCAGAAAAACACACAAAGAGGCTTGTCCAGGGATCGTCATTAAAAAAAATATATATTTTTAAACGATTTCTTTTCTTCCCTTTTTGTCCCTTTGAAAAGCATGAAAGGACTAATCACACATACAAAGAAAAGAAAATAGCAAAAAGAGTAAGGTTGTAAATTATATCGACACTTGATAATGAAGCATCATAATTATGTCAGTTCTGTGTCAAGGCCACTAAGATAAGATCACTTAAATTTGTAGTTTTTTCTATCACTGTAAGCAATATTCTTATAGTTGCTAGCTAGATCTAAACAGAGCACACACACACATACAAAATTGTCAACTAATTATAACTGTAAACTTTCAAAAAACGTCTTAGAAGATGAAAATAATGCATTTATGTCCAACACAAACACTGCTTGACTAAATGTCTCATCAAGAGATGATGTGGGATGCCCAACTTTTTACAGACCTTCACTGTCAATGCCATTTTTAAATGTTTTCCTTATCAAAAAGTGCCTCATGTTTAAGACAATGCCAAATCTCCACTATTACTGGTCTAGGTGTTGAATGAGTTTGAAAACCAATGTATTACTCATTTCAACCTACCACTACTTGTTCTGGCCAGTTTGAGTGGAGCTTTAGCAACGTCCAATTCTTCCCCAGCATTTAAGCCAGGCTGGGTTTGTGTCTGCCCCATTATTTGAAGCATTTCATATCATGTTGTCTTACTTTTAAAAAAAAATTATATATAATTCTAGCATTTCAGGCTTCACTGGTCTGGAAAATAACACAGTTGGTGAATGAAGTCGGCAAGTGCAGCGATGGCAAAAAGGGAATGTCGTTCATTTTGGAAAGCTGCCTTGCTGCTCTGTGTGTATGTCTCTTCTCTCTTGTTATGGTAATATACTTTTTTTTTTTTACTATTTCAAACAGTACAATTAAAACAAAACATTTTATTTTTCAACCGTTTGGCAAGTGAGAAGATCACCTGAGACAGTGCTTTTTTTATAGGCAGTATGTAAGCCTCTGTGTTATGAGTAGAGGGGCTGCAGACACAGAGTGTGCGAATTCTGATATGTCCCACTCTTTCCGTCTCTCACACACACACACACACACACACACACACACACACACACACAATTATCTGCGTTTCGTGCTTTACTTGAGTGGCAAGCTCTAGCCTGCGGCTCCTCTACTCCAGAACAAGCACAACATAAACACGAAGCAAACAATGCTTGGCATAAAAGGCATTCTAAGTTTGGAACTAACTCAAAGGACAAAACATAGTACGGAACCAGAAAAAAGGATGCCACACTTTGAACCAAACTGAGGAGGCAATATCGAAAAAGAGCTTTTGGATGGAGAGTGTTCTGCTGCATTCAAGTCCAGTCTACAAGTCATTAAGGAAATGTAGTAAGGAAAAATAACATCTTAAAACAGCTTAAACAAGGTCAGTGCATTGTTTTTGTCCAAATATGTTCTCTGCGTTGTTCGAAGTTGTGCGGATAAGGAGTTTATGAGTTAAGCCTGCAGTCTCTTTAGTCCAGCATTATTACTAGGCAGAAGAAAAACAATTAGTGCTGATTTTCTTCTTCTTAAAATGGAGCCACACAACTCAAGCAAAGAATAACATGTGCAAAAATCCCAAATGAGGCAGGAGGAGGCCAGTCTTTGCTCCGTTGCCGACTGCCGCTGAGCGCTTCAGACAGTGGTGGTTATATTGTATTCTCTTCTTCCTGTTTGTCTTTTTTTCCTGCTCAGCTCTCGACATGATAGTTCTGCTCTATGTGAAAGCCATGTCCACAAGTGCAGTGGTTACAGAAAAGATGAGGTCGATTAAGAGCCATAGGCAGAGATGGCCCTGGCGTGTCATCACTCACTCCACCAAGGCTGTCTCCACTAAAGATTTTTTCTTCTTCTCCCCCCTCACAGGTTAGGTGGATGTTCGACCGGCCTTTCCCCGGGCCAGGCAGGAAGGCAGACTTCCTGTGCCTTTCTCTGTGGGAGGGGGCAGGGCTTTGTTCCCCTGTGGTATTTGTTTGTTTGTTTTTTCTCTCCTCTCGACGTCGCGGGCGGAGTGCGAACGCTGTCACCGGGGGGAAGAAAAATACAAAAACAGAGTTGACTTAGAAACGCCCAAAACGTCTCCGGGCGGGGGCTCTGTGTTTCCTTCAACGTGATGGACAAGTGTCAGGTCTCCGCTCCTCCGTCCGGCTGGCTTGATCGGGATTGGGATCAATCTAGAGGAAGAGGAGGAAACACTGCTTTAACGAAAACACCAAGACCTATTGGCTACCAGGCTTTAGTGTGATCACTTACTGCAGTGTGTAAAAGCCGAGGGGTGTACGCTGTGCTGATGCATACCTCAGAGTAGAGCGGAGGAGGCTGGAAGCGGAACTCCTGGATGTAGGCAAAGAGTGGTCCCTCGAACTCATCCCTGGCTGAGGTCACCTCCAGGCTCCGTCTCTGCTCCTCTGTCACGATCTCTGAATAGCTTGGTGGGGCTTCAGGGCGCTCTGGCAGGGCCATACCTAGCCAGCTCATGGTCATGCTGCACTGGCTGCTGACACTGGAGGTGCGGCTGCCGAAGGGGTGCAGCGGGATCGTGCCGATGACCAGTGGCAGGTTCAGAGACAGGTTCATAGCTCCGGGGATGTCCACGTACACCTGGAGAGGGTGAGCAGCACACAACAGAGGGTTAGTACTGAAGGTCCACCTTCATTGAACAACAAGCCTGTGTGTTCAACAGTGTTAAAGACTTGGGCAAGGGGCAGTCCAATGACAGGGTAAAGAGGTCATTAGCACCTCTAAGACATGGCGTCGCTACTAATATTCTAGACTGATCCTCTTAACTGCGTATGGAGAGAGAACACAAGGTATGATGGGAGTGTCTTTGCCATGACTGCCTTAGGTCACAGGCTTTTATGGGAACCATCAAGAGCTTTCTAGGAACCACTCAAGAAACCTATTAAAATGTGCCTAGTAACCATGTGGATCCTAATGACGCATATTCTCATTTTACAGCACACTATACTCATATATTTATATGGATCATAGCTACAGATTTCTCTCAACCCGTTTGAATTGGTTTACAAATGTCAGAGTGAGAAAGAGATGGTCTCTTCAGGGCAGTAGCTGTACTAACCATGAGAGAATACTCCACTCGGATGATGCTGCAGTCCAAGATGGAGGGAGAGATGGGGGGGATCTTCAGCATTTTGCCATTCCACGTCTCCGTCTTGCCCGAGGACAACGACTCTCCTCTGAGGTTGGCCACCAGCTGTTTTACCTCCTTCATTTTCCCTTTGGCGTAGAAGGTCTGTGTTTGGTAAATGGCTGCCTTTGGCACGACCATGCGAGACGAGCAATTCTCAATCTCAGCGAAGATCTGAATAGACTCTCCTGCAAAGACAGGTAAGAAGGTGTTCAGTTAAATCAGTTAAAGGATCCTTTGATTGAGATGGCATCAAACATAATACGGCAGTCATCTACAGTCATTCATTTACAAGAGTGCCAAATGACTAAGCAATACGAGTGACAGAGTCAGGGTGTTCTCCTCACCTGGGGTATATCCCTTCCTTTCGATTTTGGCACTTAAGGAGATTGGACCTGAGGTGCAGAACCAGCAGCATAAAGTCTTGTCTTTTGTGCCTGCCTGGGGCGACTGAAACAGAGAGCGAAAACAAGGAAACGTAAGTGTTTGGAAAATACTTTATTCCTCTACCCAATCGTCCCTAGGGGGAAAATACATGTTATTGGCCCCCTGGCAGAAACTGCACCCTTGTGCAGCTAGCATATTGACATACAGCGCCTGAGAGCTGTCATTCAAATACAGGGAGATACCAGTTTCTCTTTCCATATACCCGGAAGGCATGTTTAGACAGCAGGTGGCTCTCACAGACAACCCAATACTTAAAATCATTTCCCACTCAGCAGTAATTTCACACACACATAAATCAACATCATCGCTTCATTTTAACCATGTGCTGTATGTCATCATTTTTCTACTATACCAACTGATCAGGAAATAATCTGTTAGGTATGGGGAAACCGTGTTTTTCACAACCAATGTCCACTGGTGTCCTCTGTGCTTTGTGTCAGTTGGTACAACAACATCAACAACATGTGGGACAAGCACATTCTGCGACCACAATAATAGGCACTGGCAGCCACTACACCAAATCAGATTACAACGGATGAAAAGTAAGGGGCCTGAGTGCTGGTACTGGCTAATTCTTTCTATATATAGGCAACAATTGCGGCTAGAAATTAGTCATACTTCTGCCTTTAAGTCACTCTCTTGGCTGCCAATGAAACTCGATCGCCGTTACCAAATGAACCATTGAACAATTCTAAAGACCCTGAAGAGATTAGGGGTAACCAAGGAAGTGCCTATAGTCTACTACACATACAAACACTGTACAGGAGAAAGATCCTTAAGCTCACCAGCAGTAAGGGAGTGTTGATGTCGATGTGTTCGAAGACTGTGAATTCTTTCTTGGTCTTCATGGGCAGAAGCCATGGCCTGTGTAGCTCGGCCTTCACCCAGTAGCGCACACTGCCATGTTTCCCTTCGAACGAGGTAGCCAGGGGTCTGAGAGGAATAAGAGAGGGGAAAGAGACAAGTGGGGGGGGGGGGGGACAAAGCCAGACGCTATTTCAATCTTCAACTAAGGACAGACACACGGATATTTAATATAAGTATTTTGTCCTTAAAAAAAAAGAGATGTATTTTGATAAAGAGGAGAGGAGGTACTTACATCTGTGGAAGCTCAAGGCTGAATGCATACTCATGTCTTCCTGAATGGATAGTGGTGAGTCCTTCTTCTGAGTTGTCATCATCTGAAACAAGAGAGGGACAATATTCCAACACGTATGCCATACCTGGAAAATATACAGTACGATGTCACCTACGTATCAGAACACAGACATAAAACAATACCGCCACAACAGAGGGGAACAGAGCACAATAGAACTTCATGTCACAACTATTTTCATTTTCATTTTTGGACACCAGGAAGGCACAGCTTGTAATGACAATGACGAGAAGAAGAAAATGAAATTATGATCTCTGTGATTATTGACCCTTCTGGAAACACATATTTACCCATGTATAAAAAAAAACAAGAATAATTTGACACATTGTTTAAATCAGTATTGAAGTTAAAATATTGTTTTTATAAAAGCACACAAAAGTGATATAATCTGTCCCAATCAATGATTAACTGCAAAATAGAGAATCTAATAATTACTTCTCACATTATGTATTATTCTTGTGTAATAGGCGCAGGGGAGTGGGGGGGAGGGGGCGTTGCGTTATTGAGCATTATGTGATCTGTAAGAAAATGTTGATTATTTTTTTTCTTTACATCAACTCTACCCTGTTGTGTATTATTTAAAAGTTACGCGTTATGGAGCGGGAGATCCGTTTCTGCCAGCTCAGCGCTCCCACCCAGCCTTAAGCAGCGGCAGAGTCGCGGTAAACAACTGCCGAACTGTCACTCAAAAGCAGACTGGAGCAGGAGAGGACCGGCCTAAACCGGAGCGAGCAGCTTCCCCAAGCCGGCTCTCTCATCACGCATTCACTGTGTGCAGCATTCAGTCCGTGGCTCAACCCAACGTGCTCACTATCAGGCACAGCCCTCTCAAGACCTGACGCGTGTACTGCACCGCGTCCCAGAGAGACTTCACCCATATTACACGTCAGAAAATATTGTAACGGATAGAATAGAGGAACACACACAGTTATTGAAAAAGAGGACAGACAAAGAAGTAAATTATATTACTTAAACCTTTATTAAATGCCACGGATGCCCTTAAAAACTGCATACATTATTGCAATAGAGACACATAGTAAGGCTTTGACCATTTCAAGAAACTTAAAACTATTCAACAATTGATATAAAAACATGAGCAACATGCAAACATTAATTCCCCATACATAGACAGATCAAATACATTATTTTCGCCATCAAGAAACATTCAAATCACAGCCAGTAACAAGGAAAAGGTAACTAAGGTACAAAATAGTTGATGGCATAAATTCCCACCCCACATTAAAGGAATCTACTTCAATTATCGGACTGACCTTTCTATCCAATCAGCTGAACGATCAACTACCTCAGGAACAAGCTAACAAACCTGTTCTAGCGACTAGGACTACCAAGTTTCAGTGATGTGTAATTCTGAAGTGAACAAAAAGTAGTAGCCTACATTTATTATCCGCAAATAGGCTAAATTGTTATGCCTTCAGATAATCATATTCCAATATCTAGTTCATAGCCAATCGCAGGCCTTGTTATGCACCATTCATTAGGCTACACACAGTAGGCGATCACTAAATCACTAGATAAAAGCATAACAGAATAGGCTAAATGGAACGAATGACATTTCTTTTCATGCGACTTTGTAACATTGTGCTGACAGGTCGGATACAAAGTTGCCGACTTTTTTTCCTGTCATTTTCTGCAAAAGCATGAGGTCATTTGAAGACGCATGAGCACTTCAGCCAATCAACGGAGAGAAAGCCCAGTCCCTTCACCCCACACAACCAGTTTCTGAACAGGATTGAACCAGCTTCGAACAATGGTGGAAACTTAAGAATAGCTACAACGTTCAACTTTACATGATCGCTCGATAACAATTTTTTGGATCAAACTGCACACATTTAAACAGACTGCTATGCACCTTAATGTACTGCGTTTTGAGAAAATAGTGTAATTCATATAATAGTTATATAGGCTAAAATGAAGGAAGGATAGAGAAGACTCCCATTCAGGAGCCAACTTGATAGGCTAAAGATACACTTTAGAATTATGTAGTCTATATGCCTACATGATTATGAAGTATCGTGCTTAAATACATTCCCATATGTCAAATATAAAAATTCATTGAAGAATACTGTAGTTGACATGTCTCAAGACATAGCCTACAAAATGTGTTATAGACTACTGTATAGCCAGTAGTAAACCAAATAAAAGGTATCGTTGTGAGCTGCTTCATAGATCGTCCCCAAATCGTTCTCTGTTATACATTCAATTGTGTTCATTGTTAGCCTATAGTATAGGTTGACAAAACAACAGCATTCTCTGTATGGAACCTCAAGAGCCACTATGACTAGACTACACCGAGCACGTCAATAACAAAGTTTTGTATATTCTTACCTCTTTCATGTCCAATTAGGATGTCTCTATGGTTTAGATATTCTACTTCTTCAGTGTAATTTTGCGTATAGGCAGTGTTGGAGCCAGCATTTCGCGATTCAGTCCAACGAACTTTCGCAAATCCTTTTGCATGAATTTTAAGAGATTTCACACGGATTTCTCCAGTGACTTCGATGATCACCCTCCCTGAGACCGAGTCCCCACTTGCGAAAACGGGGACATTACTGTCATTGAGACAGTCGTAGCTGACTGTGAAGCTCTTCACCTTTCCTAGCACCATGGTGTAAAAAAAACACAGGTAGCCTACCGAAAAATGAAAGTATATGAAAAAATAATCTCATAAGAAAACAAATATGTATTTGAAACGCCGATCAATATCTTTGCCCTGCAAAAGCAGTGGGCATGATCAGGGCTTTCTTTGACAAAAGTTCATTTAGATGTAAAGGCTTAATAACAGCAGTGGATGCTGTTATCGTCCGCCCGTCTGCGCGTTGGTCTCTGGTCAAAGACAAGGAACTTTCGTAGCTCAGCTCACTTTAAGCGATGATTTTGTGGAAAAACAACCTATAGAGCATGCGCAGAACTTTATCAGCCCCCTCCTTCCGCCTTATGGAACAAGGTAGAGAGTGGCAGTCAGCCAAATAACAAGTTTGGTTAAACAGCTGATGGTATTACAAAAGCAGGCGTGCATCCACCGTAAACAATTAGAGTTTAATGTTCACCCTACAAAACAATAGTCAAAGTCAAATAAGTAAAACAAACCTGTCACGACAGGCCTATATTATGTTGGTAGGCATTCAGTGTAGCCTACATTTTACAGGAGATTTCCACAGGGGGTTATGCATCACATAGCCACACTGACTTCGCCCAGACAGCATGCCAGGTATCAACAGCGAACCCACTCGTACTTAAAAAAATATTTTACTTAAATCGTTTTTGGGGGGGTATCTGTACTTTACTATTTATTTTTGTATTTTTTTACAACGTTTACTTTTACTCCACTACATTCTTAAAGAAAATAATGTACATTTTACTCAGTACATTTTCTCTGACGGCCAAAAGTACTTGATACATGTTGAATGCTTAGCAGGGCAGTAAAATGGTCCATTTCCTGCACTCGTCCAGAGATGATCCCTGGTCATCCCTACTGCCTCTGATCTGGAGCACTCACTAAACACAAATGCTTAGTTTGTAAATTATGTCTGAGTGTTGGAGCATGCCTCTGGCTACCCGTAAAGAAAACAAAGTGCCGTCTGGTTTGCTCAATATAAGGAATTTGAAATTATTTATACTTTTACTTTTGATACTTAAGTATTTTTTGCAAGTACACTTACTTGTGATACTCAAGCATATTCGAAACTAAATTGTTTTAGACTTACTCAAGTAGTATTTTACTGGATTACTGTTACTGGAGTCATTTTCTATTAAAATGTATCTTTACTTTTACTCAATTTGGCAATTGGGTACTTTTTCCCTGTTGGAAGCTATAGTGGGCTTCGATTGGTCAATAACGCCGAGATATCGCAGTGCTTTTGAATAAATTCGGTTTCCACAACTTTGGTCCCTCCCTGTTCACGCTCCCTCGCCTATGCTATAGCATTGCCGAATGAACCCGGCCCACCTCGCTTCCCTCTAATGAAAATGAATGTCTTCTGAAATGTAATCGCCTCTCGTCGTCTCCTGTGAAAATCCACTGTTAAATTTACGCTATAATGTATTTATGGCTATAGTAGGGCCCACACACATGTGCACAACTAAGAATAGGCCGAAACCCATTGCTGGTGGACATATAATCCTGATTCAAATCTAAATAATACACAAAGGCTGTGTTTACACAGGTTGCCCAATTCTGATCATTTTTTCCCCCACTAATTGGTATTTTATCATCATATCTTGTTTCACAACTGATCTGATTGGTGAAAATACCAATTAGTGAAAAAAAGATCAAAATTGGGCTGCCTGTGTAAATACAGCCATAGATGCTTGGTTTGAGTCAAACAATTGTGATCTGGCATCGCAGACTTTGAGGCTTGGGTCGCCATCTCCTGGCTATCTTGGATATTGTTGTCAATGGGTGCAAGTGAGCGTGACACCTGTTGCATTTAGACTTCACATCAATTTCAAGGAGAGATAGAAGTGGCACAAGGCATATTTTTTTTTAAATCCCTAATTAATAAATAAGATAAATGGATCATTTAAGTAAAATGCCAACTGATGGAGGCGGCAAGCATTATACTTCCACAAAGCAATGTACGATTAGACTTCTTGTAAATACTTCAATCCCGATACAACATATGATCAGTGGTGTAGTGGGAGCTATTTGCTGGTATATGCTGTAAACCCACTTTTTCTTTAGTGGGCATTATGTAGGCTATACTCACTTCTTAATCCTCACTGATGTGTATCAAAGTAGTATAGTGGATGTATACGCCATATCATTTTACTATCTGTACTAAATGCATGTACAAAAAAAAAATATATATATATATATATATATATATATATATATACACACTTGAGCCTTTTTTGCTGCAGCTCTCTGCCCCCCTGACTGCTGAATCATTAACCCATATTTTCTTACCTGATTATCTCTGGTACTATCCCCAAGGTTTGGAAGGAGGTCCATGTACTCCCCCTTGACAGGGGTGGTGACTCTTGGGACCTTAATAATCAGCTGTCTGTGCTTCTACACCCGCATTGCTTGCTGTTTGGGGTTTTAGGCTGTGTTTCTGTACAGCACTTTGATATATCAGCTGAAGGGCTATATAAATACATTTGATTTTAATAATAAATCGGCCTTCTTGCCTAGCTAAAATATTAGAATCCTTGATTAATTCTCAGCTAAGATCTTGTCTTTGAAATGTATTCTAAATGTACATCCGTCGAGGTTTAGACCAGGTCATAGCACTATCTCTGCTGCATCCCTAGTTAACTGTATGGATAAGAGGCAACATTGTGCTGCCCTCTTCAATGACCTGTCAAATGCTTTCAATACTGTTGATCACTCACTGCTAATTCAGAGGCTTTCCTCAATTGGCCTAGACCTGGCTGCATGTAACTGGTTTAGATAGTACTCAATGTATATCTACTGATGGTGTTAAAATCAGGTTTCCTGGATGTTACTAAAGGTGTCTCGCAGGGGTCAATTCTGGGTCCTGTACTTTTTACATTAACAATATCGACTTGTCTGTAAAAAAAATGTAACCTACACTTGTATGCTGATGATACTGTTGTGTACACATGCCCCCACAGTTGACCAGGCTCTATCTGAACTACACTCTGCCCTCATTGTATTAACTTTACTGACCTGAAATTAGTACTGAATGCAGGTGAAACAAAGTATATGTTGTTTTCTAGAACGCATAAAAATAAGTCTGATGATTTAAGCTTATGTACTTTGGATGGTGTCCATATTGATCATGTCCCTGCTTACAAATATTTGGGCATCTGGATAGATGAAAATCTGAGAATAAAATAGGCTTCTTCTATGGAAATAGAAGTGGTAGAAAGCAGATTATTCAGTCAACGTAATTTTCGGTCTTAGACTATGGCGACATCAAATCAAAAATCAAAATCAAATCAAATATTATTTGTCACATACACATGGGTAGCAGATGTTAATGCGAGTGTAGCGAAATGCATGTGCTTCTAGTTCCGACAACGCAGTAATAACCAACGAGTAATCTAACCTAACAATTTCACAACCCACTTATACACACAAGTGTAAAGGAATGAAGAATATGTACATAAAAATATATGAATGAGTGATGGTAGAGAACGGCATAGGCAAGATGCAGTAGATGGTATCGAGTACAGTATGTACATATGAGATCAGTAATGTAGGGTATGTAAACATATAAAAGTGGCATTGTTTAAAGTGGCTAGTGATTCATGTACTATGGCAAGATGCAGTAGATGGTATAGAGTACAGTATATACATATGACATGAGTAATGTAGGTGTATGTAAACATTATATGAAGTGGCATTAAATTAAGTGGCATCATCTATATGAATGAAGCTGCCACTTCATTAAAGCCATTAGATGTAGTTTATCATAGCACACTGTGCTTTATTACCGGCTACAGTTTTAGTACTCATCACTGAATTCTCTACCAGAAAGTTGGTTGGCCCTCTTTGATGTCATGTAAACTCTGCAAAAAAAGAAATGTCCCTTTTTTCAGGACCCTGTCTTTCAAAGATAATTCGTAAAAATCTAAATAACTTCACTAATCTTCATTGTAAAGGTTTTAAACACTGTTTCCCATGCTTGTTCAATGAACCATAAACAATTAATGAACATGCACCTGTGGAACGGTCGTTAAGACACTAACAGCTTACAGACGGTAAGCAATTTAGGTCACAGTTACGAAACCTTAGGACACTAAAGAGGCCTTTCAACTGACTCTGAAAAACACCAAAAGAAAGATGCCCAGGGTCCCTGCTCATCTGCGTGAACATGCCTTTGGCATGCTGCAAGGAGGCATGAGGACTGCAGATGTGGCCAGGGCAATAAATTGCAATGTTCGTACTGTGAGACGCCTAAGACAACACTACAGGGAGACAGAACAGACAGCTGATCGTCCTCGCAGCGGCAGACCACGTGTAACAACACTTGCACAGGATTGGGAACATCCAAACATCACACCTGCGGGACAAGTACAGGATGGCAACAACAACGGCACCAGGAACGCACAATCCCTCCATCAGTGCTCAGTCTGTCCGCAATAGGTTGAGAGAGGCTGGACTGAGGGCTTGTAGGCCTGTTGTAAGGCAGGTCCCTCACTAGACATCACTGGCAACAACGTCGCCTATGGGCACAAACTCACCATCGCTGGACCAGACAGGACTGGCAAAAAGTGCTTTTATTTGATGAGTCGCGGTTTTGTCTCACCAGGGGTGATGGTCAGATTCACGCTTATCGTCGAAGGAATGAGCGTTACACCGAGGGCTGTACCCTGGAGCGGGATCGATTTGGAGGTGGAGGGTCACAGCATCATCAGACTGAGCTTGTTGTCATTGTAGGCAATCTCAACGCTGTGCGTTACAGGGAAGACATCCTCCTACCTCATGTGGTACCCTTCCTGCAGTCTCATCCTGACATGACCCTCCTGCTTGTTCTGTGCGTGACTTACTGCAAGACAGCAATGTCAGTGTTCTGCCATGGCCAGCGAAGAGCCGGGATCTCAATCCCATTAAGCACGTTTGAGACCTGTTGGATCGGAGGGTGAGGGCTAGGGCCATTTCCCCCAGAAATGTCCGGGAACTTGCAGGTGCCTTGGTGGAAGAGTGGGGTAACATCTCACAGCAAGAACTGGCAAACCTGGTGCAGTCCATGAGGAGGAGATGCACTGTGGTACTTAATGCAGCTGGTGGCCACACCAGATACGGAATGTTACTTTTGACCCCCTTGTTCAGGGACACATTATTCCATTTCTGTTAGTCACATGTCTGTGGAACTTGTTCAGTTTATGTCTCAGTTGTTGAATCCTATGTTCATCCAAATATTTACACATGTTAAGTTTGCTGAAAATAAACACAGTTGACAGTGAGAGGACGTTTCTTTTTTTGCTGAGTTTGGGTTGATAAATTGCAATGTTTTCATTTGTAAAGTACTTTTACAAAAAGTCCCATTTGTACCTAACATCATTACTAAACTTTAGACATACGAGTTACCACACCCGGACTCAGGGCTGGCTAATTCTGGAAATTGCTTTGGTCTCTACTGAGTTAACTAAAAGTTAATTTACCTTTCTTGCACCTTATTTGTGTAACAATCTTCAAAATGTTCTTAAACAAAATGTTCTGGTGCCTTGAAGGCAATTCAGAAAGTTGATTGAGGACTTTCTTACTGATGAATGTGATACTTTTTTATTGTGTTTTTCTTTCTTCTTGCATTTATATTTTGCTGTGTGTATTTTCTGTAATTTATGTAATCCAGGGCTCATCTGTAAAATAGATTTTGGTCTCAGTAGGACTTCCTGATAAAATAAATGTTTATATAAATCAAATAAATAGTGTAGTACAATAGAGAAATCATGCACAAAGCCTACAATCGCAAAGTACGTGAAATATATTAACATGCACACTGCACATATACACAAAAGGAAACCCTTTCATATTAGTGGATTCGGCTATTTCAGTCACACCCGTTGCTGACAGGTGTATAAAATCGAGCACTTAGCCATGTTATCTCCATAGACAAACATTGTCAGTAGAATGGCCTTACTGAAGAGCTCAGTCAATTTCAACGTGGCACTGTTACAGGATGCCACCTTTCCAACAAGTCAGTTCGTCAAATTTCTGCCCCGCCAGAGCTGCCCCGGTAAACTGTAAATGCTGTCATTGTGAAGTGGAAAGTCGAGGAGCAACAATGGCTCGGCCGCAAAGTGGTAAGCCACACAAGCCCACAGAACAGGACACCTGAGTGCTGAAGCACAAAGCGCGTAAAAATAGCCTGTCCTTGGTTACAACACTCACTACAGAGTTCCAAACAGGCTCTTCAGCACAAGAACTGTTCATCGGGAATGTCATGAAATGGGTTTCCATGGCCGAGCAGCCGTACACAAGCCTAAGATCACCATGCGCAATGCCAAGCGTCGGCTGGAGTGGTGTAAAGCTTGCCGTCATTGGACTCTGGAGCAGTGGAAACGCGTTCGCTGGAGTGATGAACCACGCTTCACCATCTGGGCTTGGCGGATGCCAGGAGAACGCTACCTGCCCCAATGCATAGTCCAAACTGTAAATTTTGGTGGAGGAGGAATAATGGTCTGGGCTGTTTTTCACGGTTTGGGCTAGGCCCCTTAGCTCCAGTGAAGGAAAATCTCAACACTACAGTATACAATGACATTCTAGACGATTCTGTGCTTCCAACTTTGTGACAACAGTTTGGGGAAGGCACTTTCCTGTATTAGCATGACAATACCCCTGTGCACAAAGCAATTCCATACAAAAAAATGGTTTGTCGAAATCAGTGTGGAAGAACTTGACTGGCATGCACAGAGCCCTGACCTCAACCCCATTGAACACCTTTGGGATGAATTGGTACGCCGACTGCGAGCCAGGCCTAATCACCCAAGATCAGTGACCGACCTCACTAATGCTCGTGGCTGAATGGAAGCAAGTCCCTGCAGCAATGTTCCAACATTTGGTGGAAAGATTTCACAGAATAGTGGAGGCTGTTATAGCGGCAAAGGGGGGACATACTCCATATTAATGCCCATGATTTTGGAATGAAATGCTCAACGAGCAGGTGTCCACATTATAGAACACCCACTCATTCAAGGGTTTTTCTTTATTTTGTATTATTTTCTACATTGTAGAATAATAGTGAAGACATCAAAACTGTGAAATAACACATATGGAATCATGTAGTAACCAAAACGTGTTAAACAAATCAAAATATATCTTCAAATAGCCACCCTGTGCCTTGATGACAGCTTTGCACACTCTTGGCATTCTCTTACCCAGCTTCACCTGGAATGCTTTTCCAACAGTCTTGAAGGAGTTCCCACATATGATGAGCACTTGTTGGCTGCTTTTCCTTCACTCTGCAGTCCAACTCATCCCAAACCATCTCAATTTGGTTGAGGTCAGTAATTGTGGAGGCCAGGTCATCTGATGCAGCACATCATCACTCTCCTTCTTTGTCAAATAGCCCTTACACAACCTGGAGGTGTGATGGGTCATTGTCCTGTTGAAAAACAAATGATAGTCCCACTAAGCCCAAACCAGAGGGGATGGCATATCGCTGCAGAATACTGTGGTACCCATGCTGATTGAGTGTGCCTTGAATTCTAAATAAATCACAGACTGTGTCACCAGCAAAGCACCCCCACACCATAATACCCCTTTCCTCCATGCTTTATGGTGGGAAATACACGTGGAGATAATCTGTTCACCTACACCGCGTCACAAAGACATGGCGGTTGGGACCAAAAATCTCAAATTTGGACTCCAGACCAAAGGACAAATTTCCACCAGTCTAATGTCCATTGCTTGTGTTTCTTGGTTCAAGCAAGTCTCTTCTTATTATTTGTGTCTTTTAGTAGTAGTTTCTTTGCATCATTTCAACCATGAAGGAGGGATTCACACAGTCTCCTCTGAACATTTGATGTTGAGGTGTCTGTTACTTGAACTCTGTGAAGCATTTATTTGGGCTGCAATTTCTGAGGTTGGTAACTCTAATGAACTTATCCTCTGCAGCAGAGGTAACTCTGGGTCTTCTATTCCTGTGGCGGTCCTCATGAGAGCCAGTTTCATCAAAGTAATTTAAATGTTCCGTATTGACTGACTTCATGTCTTAAAGTAATGATGGACTGTTGTTTCTCTTTGCTTATTTGAGCTGTTCTTGCCATTATATGGACATGGTCTTTTACCTATACCCCCCACCTTGTCACACACAACTGATTGGCTCAAACGCATTAAGGAAGTAAATTCCACAAATTAACTTTTAAGAAGGCACACCTATTAATTGAAATATATTCCAGGTGACTACCTCATGAAGCTGGTTGAGAGAATGCCAAGAGTGTGCAAAGCAGTCATCAAGGCAAAGGGTGGCTATTTGAAGAATCTCAAATAAAAAATATATTTCGATTTGTATTAACACTTTTTTGGTTACTACATGATTCCATATGTAATTTCACAGTTTTGATGTCTTCACTATTATTCTACAATGTAGAAAACAGTAAAAAAAATGTAATAAAACCCTTGAATGTGTAGGTGTTCTAAAACTTTTGACCCATAGTGTACTTTTGGTCATGTAGTTTAGCTAGTTTCAGCGGAATATCAGGCAGAGTGTGCAGCTCTCAACTGGTTGTTGCATGGGAGAAGCTCATTGAATTCTATGACATCCGTAGGAAAGAGATTTCAAATCATGATATCTACCAGTAAATTCCAACTAAGACAACAATAGGTATGCAAACCAGGTATTGGAAAAGTTTGGTCTGAAGTCTTGGTTAAATCTTTTCAATGCGCAGTTCAGTCATCATGCGCTGTTTTAATGAAAATGTCTAAATAGGGCTTCCCAAAAAAAACTTTCAAAATTAAATGTTGACTGCAAAGTAGTCCTACCTGGCAGAATGATATCATTATGATTTGAAGCCTAACAATTGATAGGTATTTGTTTTGCAAATTCTGCCATCACATGTAGCCTACATTGTACAGTAGGGTGAATTCAGAGAGTGGGATATCATAAACTGACACTGCTTAATCCTAATGCGTTTATTTATTGTTCTGACAAGAGAACATCTAAACGATTGTTACTAAGCCCTTGCAGAGAAACCACATGATCAAAATCACATCACTTCATTGGTGTGACATCAGAGGGGGGACAGAGCAAGCTTCAAATAGGAAGTTCACCCTGTGAAGAACGCTGCAAGATTATAGCTTTTTTCTGTTTTGAAAAGGTTATAAAACTGTCAAATAATGCACTGTGCCAAATTGTGATGTAAATGTGCATACCATGTACTGGTGCATTAAAATACATAAAAGTTGACCATTTTCATTTGTTTATTTGTTTCCACCGACTATAGCTAGCTTTATAAAGCTTTATAAAAAGTAGGACAGCATGGAGTAGCTAAAGTGGGACAGTCTTATAGGCTTTTCCAATGGAGGAAAGAGATCCATTGGGCTATGGTTCTTGTTGTACTATATCCTGTATTATTTTGTATTGTAGTACTGTTATTAGTTCTGTTATTTGAGTGAATTCAGAAAAAGTGGGACACTTATTGCATTTCTGTCTTCTGTAACCTTTTCAGACATCCTGTCCCACATATTAGCCCAACACATGCTACATTTATGAAATTCTCCAATGTTTCCTAAATCACACAAAGTTGAATTGTCATTGGGACTATAATAATGGTGTCCCAGTTTATCTAACCTGCTGTCCCAGTCTACAAAATACAAACTGAAATGATGGTTTTGAGTCAAGACTCCTGTGAATATGATTAAAAATATATATATATTTTGTGTTTGATTATGAAACATCTTGAGGATTTCAGAAATGTATTGTGTTGGGCTAATATGTTGGACAGATGTTGAAAGAGATCACAGAAGACAGAAATGCAATAATTACCCTACTTATTCCGAATTCACCCTACAGAAGTAATGCTAGCTAAATGGTCTCTTGCTAGGTGTGCAATTGAAATAAAAGGCCAACTACACACTGTTACGTGGTTTAAATATTGTTGTGTACTTAGAACATATTTTTTTTTTGTCTTTCTATAAAAGAAAAGGTGTGGTTTTCAGAGTGAAAACCTGAAAAAAATATGGGAAAAGTCATAAATGTATGTGAAAACAGGGCGCTGTAGGAGAGATCGGCGCACAAAGTAACAATTTTAGAAAAAATTGAGGAGATTGAGGTAGATTGAAAATATTTTTATACAAACATGCACATCTTAGCATTACACACTGTAACAATGTTTCTAGGACATACCAGTCGTTTACAACCGAAAGTGACAGACGTAAAATGGACTCCCCTATACTCACTACTACACCACTGATGATCATGATACAACGTTGCAAATCAAATCTTATTGGTCACATACACATGGTTAGCAGATGTTAATGCAAGTGTTGGGAAATGTTCCAACAGTGCAATAATATCTAACGATTCCTCAACAACTACCTAATACACACAAATCTAAAGGGATGGAATAAGAATATGTACATATAAATATATGGATGAGTGACAGCCGAGCGCCATAGGCAAGATGCAATAGATGGCATAAGATACAGTATATACTTTACATATGAGATGAGTAATGTAAGATATGTAAACATGATTAAAGTGCTATTGTTTAAAGTGACTAGTGAGCTTCTATGTAGGAAGCAGCCTCTCTGAATTAGTGATTGCTGTTTAGCAGTCTGATGGCCTTGAGATTGAAAAACAGCTTCGATCTCTCGATCCCAGCTTTGATGCACCTGTACTGACCTCGCTTTCTGGATGGTAAACAGGGTGAACAGGCAGTGGCTCAGGTGGCTGTTGTCCTTGAACTTTTTGGCCTTCCTGTGGATGCTGTAGGTGCCCTGGAGAGACCACCCTCTGGAGAGCCTTGCTGTTGGGCGGTACAGGGCAGTACAGTTGCCGTACGTCCGTGACGTGGCTGGTTTTCTTTTTGTAGTTTTTATGTAGTAATTGCCTGTAGACCCTGCCACATACGTGTCTGAGCTGTTGAATTGCGGCTCCACTTTGCTCCGGCATTTGGCTTGTTTGATTACCTTGCGGAATGAATAACTACAGTGTTTATATTCAGCCATATTCCCAGTCCTCTTTCCATGGTTAAATGCAGTGATTCACGCTTTCAGTTTTGCGCTAATGCCGCCATCCATCCATGGTTTCTGGTTAGGGTAGGTTTTAATAGTCACAGTGGGTACAACATCTCCAATGCACTTCCTTATAAACTCACTCACCGAGTCAGCGTATAGATCGATGTTATTCTCTGAGGCTGCCCGGAACATTTCCCAGTCCGCATGATCAAAACAGTCCTAAAGTGTGGATTCCGATTGGTCAGACCAGCAGTCATACATACATTGTTACTTGTATAGCCCTTTTCAAAGAATCTCAAAGCGCATAAAAAGTAAAACAACAAAGGCAACAGTAAACATGTCACCTCGCACGAGCGATGCTGCTCCCCCTGTGCTTATATTAGTAACAAGTATTCAGTCTAATTTGCTGGAAATGTAATAGGTTCTTATGGGAAACATACCGCACACAAGGAGCTGCATATCTGCACAGAATCTCATGACTGTAGCTCAAATGGGACAGGATATATGCTTGTTCAAATTTTGGAATTGCAGTTGATTACTATAGTGCCACCCTTGGGCCAACAAGTGTAATTGTGTAAATTCGCTTCATTCAACCACGTTTGTGCAAAATCGGGACAGTGTTGTCTGAAATATTGCGTGTGACTAACTTAAGAATGTATGGACATAGATCCATAGTCCTCCTCGGATTTAATTGTGGGGGACAAAAAAAAAAAGGTACTATTAAATGATGTAAAGTCTCTTCAGATGAAGGACTTCCGAGTGGTGCAGCGGTCTAAGGCACGGTATCTCAGTGCTAGAGGCGTCACTACAGACCCTGGTTCAATTCCAGGCTGTATCACAACCGGCCGTGATTGGGAGTCCCATAGTGTGGCACACAATTGGCCCAGGTTTGGTCAGGGTAGGCCATCATTGTAAATAATAATTTGTTCTTAACTGACTTGCCTAGTTAAATTAAATAAAATAAAAAAAAATTGAGGCAGTTTGGTCTGGAAAGGCAGTCATTACTACAGTGTTGCAAAAGTAGACCTCTGTCTCCCTCTACTGACGTGAAAACATTTGCATATGCCTTCCTGAGACCAGAGTTCGCCATCACGGGCCCGTTTTGTCTTGTAGAATACTTTTTAGGCAACTGGGCCACCGTAGTTACTTTGCCGACGGAAAGTGGTGAACGTGTGGTATCTAGCTAGCTAACTACTTGAACAGGTGAAAGTATGTTTTGAATTACATTTTTGATTTATTAATATTTTCCCCTCAAACATTCCCAATGCAATATTTAATGAACTGATTTGATTTCCAAATTATAAAAGCATGAGTTTCATGTAAACGAACCATAATACGAGCTAGCTACTTAGCGGCGTTAGTTTACAGCTGCATATGGATATGGCTGCAATATATGTAGCTAGAGCTGTTTTATCTGACTTAGGCAACGACATTCGATGCTTTCTTTGAACCAAGCTAATCGGACGACACGGTTTCTTTCAGTAGCAGAAGTTAACTTATCTAGCTAAAGTAACGTTTAGTTATCCAATTACCGAATGACCACTCCCCTCTGCGCCGAGTTATACATTTCGTTTGAAAGTGTCAACTATAAAGGCAACCCAGTTAGCTAAATAAGTGACATGCCATTACGAGACAGGTAGACCAGTAGTAGCCCTTCATCGTGACTCTCAGTTCCATTCCAGATAGCTAAATCATTGGACGAAGTCGTCGTCTGTTCGGGGGAGTTTTTTTTTAATCGCCGGGACGCTCTGTCTGAACATTAACACCATTTTCGGTACGGTTTTTGGAAGCATAAGGACCTTATTTAATATCAGCGATAAATAATAATACAAAATAAAAAACGTTACACACCTTAATCGGGTTAGGGTTCCCACACGGTTTTATTTCCATGTTACAGCGCATGTTTACGGACTGGACTGACTACCTGTGCTAATTAGCTACCTGTCTCCCCGAACAGCCTGCTCTCATAGACTAGACGTCACGTGGTCAACGTAAATCCGGTGTAATCAAATAGGTCAGTTATGTTTGGTATGGTTACTTAAGGCGAAAGGGCGGTGGTTGGTCGGGCGTATAACGCAAACGTTCGAATCTCATCATGGACAATTTGATCAAATTAACACATTTTCATCTGCTTACCTACTTTTTAGATACTTTGCAACTACTTAGCATGTTAGCTAACCCTGAACTTCTAGCAACCCAATGATTTCTTCGAATCTCATCACGGACAATATTTGCATTTAGAGCAAATGAGAAACTTTTCAACTACTTACATTTTATTGCTACGTTACAACTACTTAGCATGTTAGCTAACCTTAACTCTTTTAGCTAACCCTTTAACCTAATTCCCAAACTTAGCCCTAACCCCTAGGCTAGGTGATGTTAAGCTCGCGTATGTTAGCATTAGCCACAACAATATAGAATGTAACATATCATACATTTAGCAAACATACATTTTTCAAATAAGAATTGTAATTTTGTAATATATTATATGAAATGGTGATAGACATCCCCAAATGTAATACATACCATATCATACATTTAGATACATTTAAAGTGTTGGTAAATGGAGTGACACAGATTTTCATACAGAAAAATTCTAAATGCTCTGAGACCAGGTTGCTCCGAATACCTGTGTGTTAACTGAAGACAGATGACACAAAAGTATTGTCGACTTTCACTGTGTTAAAACGGACTTATCTGTGTACATAAGTGTGTATTTAGCATTTGTGAACTTATTCTGATGTGATCTTTTTGTTTTTATTACAGCATTGATTCAAGTTTAGATGAAGTATTTGTCTGTTTTGGCTTCTAGAGCCAATTCACCTTCAGACAGAATATGTAAAGTCCTTGGACTATAAGGAGTAAGGGTTAGGCACCTTTAGTCCATTGGGCAAGTGCAGCAGCATCAAGTGATATGTAAAACGAATCTCCATCCAGCTAGCTAGCTAGCCAGCAAGTGTTTTACTACTTTGATTGCTCGCTATAATGTAGGCTCATAGGCTACATAACAAAAGTTGTCTTTTAGTTGAAGATCAGAAGTAGGCAGGCTAGCTAATTGTAGAACCAGGCATTCACATTGTATTGGGCATATAATTAGGAATTAGAATACTATACTGATCAAAAATATAAATGCAACATGTAAAGTGTTGGTCCTGTGTTTCATGAGCTGAAGGAAGATGTCAGAAATGTTCCATACACACACACAAAGCTTATTTCTAATGAATTTAAGCAATTTATCTGCACTGTATGTTTGTTAGCTAGCTAGCCAGTTTTAGAATAATGATTCATTTGTTTTTACATTTGTATTACCTGCAAATACAGTGCATTCGGAAAGTATTCAGACCACTTCCATTTTTCCACATTTTGTTACGTTACAACTAGTGATGCACCGATATTACATTTTTGGCAGATACCAATATCCAATATTTTCCTTGACAAAAATAACGATACCGATATTTACAATTTTAGCGGCCTTTTAAGCATTCTAGTACAGTTAAATAGTTAACACACACACACATGGATGCAACGGTCTAAGGCACTGCATCTAAGTGTAAGATCCAGCCCTGTTTGGGAGTCCCATAGTCCCATTGGCCCAGCATCGTCTGGGTTTAGCCGGGGTAGGGCGTCATTGTAAATAAAAAATTGTTCTTAACTGACTTGCCTAGTAAAATAAAGGTTACACACACACACACACCACACAGACCAAAAAGTAATTTTGTTGGCATTTACGTATGTCACCATTACCAGTAAAACATAATCAAAACCTATTTCTAACACTTACTTGCTGTTTCGTTGTTCATTTGTTCAGTCATTTCATTCTCAACCAGGATTTCTAAGGAACGGTGTTTGGTTCATTGCATGTCAAAAAAGATACAGGTCAAATAACACTATTTGACGTGTCAAATAATCTTGTTGACCAATCAGGACCTGAATATGACTGCATGTCACAATTTTTTACGTAGTTATTACACATTGATTACACTTGGATCACTCGTATTTCATATGTCACAACGATTCATCGATACATATGCTATGATGCTGGTAAAGTTGTCTCGTGCACCTACAGTGCTGGTCATAGAAAAAAAGCTGGCTAGCTCATGGATGCAAACAATATTCTTCCCCAAAAACATAGCAAAACGACAATCAGGTTTCAGTAGCTATAGTTAGCTAGCTAACTATATATCTAGGTGTCATCTAAAATAACCCTAGTTTATAAGACAGTTCTTATTTGACTAATGGTGGTCGGACCCATCTGTGAAGCTTGCCACAATAGTGGACTTTGCAGTTAGCCTTCAAAATAAAAATGTCATTGACAGTGATGCAAATGCATACAAATAGTAGAATTATTCCATAATTGAATAGATCATGCTAAACGAGGTTAGATTGTTGTTGTATAGCGTCAACAAAAGATAATAATTTGTTAATTTGACAAATCTGTTGAAATCGCAGTGGATGTATTATACTTTAGAATTCTATTGGGGGATACTTATTTTTGTGTACAGTCTTACCTATGGATTGTGGATCAATGACATGGGGTATCAGTCTACTCAGTGACACCCAGAGAACATTAGCATCGTTGCTCTAATTGCAGGACTCTGAAACAATTGTGAATTGAGCCACATTTATTGTCAACCTATGTGTATTGAACACTATTTCAGAGGGAAAACAATACTGCGTGGATTAGAGGTCGACCGATTAATCGGCAATGCCGATTTAATTAGAGCTGATTTCATCGATTCATCGAGTCGATGAACTTTCGTTGCACAAGTGTACCTAACCATAAACATCAATGCCTTTCTTAAAATCAATACACAAGTATAATGTTTTAAACCTGCATGTGTTGTTAAAATAAATTAATGTTAGCAGGCAATATTAACTAGGGAAACTATGGGAAATCTTGCGTTCAGTGCAAGCAGAGTCAGGGTTTTTGCAGCAGTTTGGGCCGCCTGGCTCATTGCGAACTGTATAAAGACTCATTAATTTTTCAGAATTTTACATAATGATGACATAACATTAAAGGTTGTGCAATATAACAGCAATATTTAGACTATGGAAAGGTTCCATATTTCACTGAAAGAATAAACGTTTTGTTTTCGAGTTGATTGTTTCCGGATTTGACCATATTAATGACCTAAGGCTCGTATTTCTGTGTGTTTATTATGTTATAATTAAGTATATGATTTGATAGAGCAGTCTGACTGAGCGGTGGTAGGCATTAGCAGGATCATAAGCATTCATTCAAACAGCACTGTACTGCATTTGCCAGCAGCTCTTAGCAATGCTTGAAGCACAGCGCTGTTTATGACTTCAAGCCTATCAACTCCCGAGATTAGGCTGGCAACTGAAGTGCGTACTGAAGTGCGTATAAGAACATCCAATAGTCAAAGGTATATGAAATACAAATGGTATAGAGGAATAGTCCTATAATTCCTATAATAACTACAACCTAAAACTTCTTAACTGGGAATATTGAAGACTCATGTTAAAAGAAACCACCAGCTTTCATATGTTCTCATGTTCTGAGCATGGAACCTAAACTCTAGCTTTTTTACATGTCACATATTGCACTTTTACTTTCTTCTCCAACATTGTTTTGCATTATTCAAAATCAAATTTTAACATGTTTCATTATTTATTTGAGACATTTTCTTTATATATTATATTAAGTTAAAATACGTGTTCATTGTTCATTCAGTATTGTTGTAATTGTCATTATTACAAATACAGTTGAAGTCGGAAGTTTACATACAGTTAGATTGTAGTCATTAAAACTCATTTTTCAACCACGCCACAAATTTATTGTTAAGAAACTATATTTTTGGCAAGTCGGTTAGGACATCTACTTTGTGCATGACACAAGTACTTTTTTCAACAATTGTTTACAGACAGATTATTTCACTTATTCACTGTATCACAATTCCAGTGGGTCAGAAGTTTACAAACACTAAGATGACTGTGCCTTTAAACAGCTTGGAAAATTCCAGAAAATTATGTCATGGCTTTAGGAACTTTTGATAGGCTAATTGGCATAATTTGAGTCAATTGGAGGTGGACCTGTGGATGTATTTCAATTTCTGCCTTCAAACTCAGTGCCTCTTTGCTTGACATCATGGCAAAATTAAAAGAAATCAGCCAAGACCTCAGAAAAAAAATTGTCTGGTTCATCCTTTGGAGCAATTTCCAAATGCCTGAAGGTACCATGTTCATCTGTACAAAAATAGTATGCAAGTATAAACACCATGAGACCACGCAGACTTCATACCACTCAGGAAGGAGACGCGGTCTTTCTCCTAGAGATTAACATAGTTTGTTGCGAAAAGTGCAAATCAATCCCAGAACAACAGCGAAGAACCTTGTGAAGATGTTGGAGGAAACGGGTACAGAAGTATCTATATCCACAGTAAAACGAGTCCTATATCGACATAACCTGAAAGGCCGCTCAGCAAGGAAGAAGTCACTGCTCCAAAACCACCATATAAAAGCCAGACTACGGTTTGCAACTGCACATGGGGACAAAGATCATACCTTTTGGAGAAATGTCCTCTGGTCTGATGAAACAAAAATAGAACTGTTTGGCCATAATGACCATCATTATGTTTGGAGGAAAAAGGGGGAGGCTTGCAAGCCGAAGAACACCATCCCAACCGTGAAGCACGGGGGTGGCAGAATCATGTTGTGGGGGTGTTTTGCTGCAGGCCGGACTGGTGCACTTCACAAAATAGATGGCATCATGAGGTAGGAAAATTATCTGGATATATTGAAGCAACATCTCAAGACATCAGTCAGGAAGTTACAGCTTGGCAGTAAATGGGTCTTCCAAATGGACAATGACCCCAAGCATACTTCCAAAGTTGTGGCAAAATGGCTTACGGACAACAAAGGCAAGGTATTGGAGTGGCCATCACAAAGTCCCTACCTCAATCCTATATAAAAGTTTTGGGCAGATCTGAAAAAGCGTGTGCGAGCAAAGAGGCCTACAAAGCTAACTCAGTTACACCAGCTCTGTCAGTAGGAATGGGCCAAAATTTACCCAACTTAACTTATTCACCCAGCTTGTCGAAGGCTACCCGCAACGTTTGACCCAAGTTAAACAATTTAAAGGCAATGCTACCAGACACTAACTTCTGATCCACTGGGAACGTAGTGAAATAAATAAAAGCTGAAATAACTACTATTATTCTGACATTTCACATTCTTAAAATAATGTCTTGATCCTAACTGACCTAAGACAGGGAAGTTTTACTAGTATTACATGTCAGGAATTGTGAAAAACTGAGTTTTAATGTATTTGGCTAAGGTGTATGTTAACTTAAACTGTGTGTGTATATATACACAGATCGGCTTTTTTTGGTCCTCCAATAATCGGTATCGGCGTTAAAATCATAATCCAAGGACCAGAATCCTCTAGCGAGGATGTTTTGGAGTCTGATAACTCTGAATATCTTGGGTATTGAGTAGACTGTTACTCCATTTCATTGATCACCAATCCTTATGTAAAGCTGTACAGTGCAATATGATTGTCAATACACACAATAGGCTGTCTGGGAAGTTGATTTCACACATTCGCAGTCTCGCGATAAGAGCTACTTCGCTAATATTTGCATAAACTCTAAACAGTTGTGTTCTGTGGGTGTCACTGAGTCGACTGATACCCCATTTCATTGCTTCACATTCCAACCTTGTTTAACATTATCTAGTCTAAATATGACATTCCACCAATTGTAACTTTCTGCATCACTTTCAAATAGGTACAATTATTTTGAAGGCAAACAGCAAATTCCACTATTGTGCCTAATCCTTATTGTGGCTAACTTTACAACACAAGCCGGTCAGGTCGAGCCTCACTAGCCAGAAGAAGCTAGCTGGCTGCTTATAACGTTAGCTTTGGGCAACAGGGTGAAGTAGCTGGCTAGCTGTTCAATTTCAATAGGCGAACAACAAGTGGCTACCTAGCTAATACTTACTCACAAGCATTCCTAAATCATTGCTAAGAATAGTGAAAATGCCTGCAGTTTCTACTGGTCATTGTTTTCAGGCTTGTTGTGTTGGTGCTAACTAGGTACCAAGCTAAAGCTAGCTAGCTACCCCAGAAGTTGCAGTCGAACAAATAATGCTTTATTACCAACGCGGTATTGTAAACACATCGTTTGTTGCCGGTGTTTGCTTGTTTGCAGACTTTTTTTTTTACAACTTTGACAGTGCTACTGATAGTAGTGGTGGCACTTGGCTTGCACGTGCAAATTCAGAACACACAACATGCAAAATAGAACTGTGTTATTTGACGTGTCAAATGAAAAGCATATTTAACGCGTTAAACAGTGTCATTGTCAAATTGTGTTATTTGACGTGTATCTTTTTTGACATTCAAAGACCCAATGGCATTCCGTAGTATGTCTTGAGGCTAATAGCAGTGACGCTATTACTGTGTAACTCCGGTAGGGCAACATCTGAACAATATCGCACTTGGTAACGTTAGTATGTACTGGCGCTCGATCAGTTGCCAACATCACCCACGACTTAGAACGGTTGATTGTCAAGGGCAATGAATTCCATTATCTTGGCATTAATGGATTTTGCATTTTGAGTTATCTCGCAGAAATTCTTGCTCATTCAAATGACTGCTCGACTTGTTTGCTCGATCCACACAGCAGACATTGTGGCTAGGTTAGGAATGCCATGTCGCAGGTGTAGTGCAAAATTTTACGCGTCATTACATCATGTACTTACGTTATATAGGTATGCACGTCAGCTTTGACATCAGTTTTTCACATCGGCGTTGAACTAGACATTGGGCCGATACCGATCTTGGCATTTTTCGCTAATATTGGCCAATTCTGATATGTTCACCGATATATCGTGCATTCCTAGTTACAGCCGTATTTTAAAATGGATGAAATAAAAAAAATACCCATCAATCTACAAACAATACACCATAATGACAAACCAAAAACAGGTTTTTAGAAATTTTTGCAAATGTATTAAAAATGAAAACAGAGACCTTATTTACAACAAGTATTCAGCCTGGGGTTGCAAAATTCCAGGAACTTACAATAAATCCCCTGCATTCCTGGTTAGAGATTTCTGGATTTCCTGCTTATTCCCTTCTTATTCTGGGAATCCACCAACTGAATTTTTCAACCCTAATTCAGACCCTTTGCTATGAGATTCGAAATTGAGCTCCGGTGCATCCTGTTTCCATTGATCATCCTTGGGATGTTTCTACAATTGGACAAGGCCCACACCTGTCTATATAAGGTACCACAGTTGACAGTCCATGTCAGAGTAAAAACCAAGCCATGAGGTCGAAGGAATTGTCCGTAGAGCTCCGAGACAGGATTGTGTTGATCTGGGGAAGGGTACTAATACATTTTGGTAGTATTGAAGGTCCCCGAGAACACAGGGGCCTCCATCATTCTTTAATGGAAGAAGTTTGGAACCACCAAGACTCTTCCTAGAGCTGGCCGCTCAGCCAAACTGAGCAATCGGGGGAGAATGGCCTTGGTCTGGGAGACGATCAAGAACCTGGTGGTCACATTGACAGAGCTCCAGAATTTCTCAGTGGAGATGGACGAGACTTACAGAAGGACAACCATCTCTGCAGCACACCTCCAATCAGAACTTTATGATAGAGTGGCCAAACGGAAGCCACTCCTCAGTAAAAGGCACATGACTACCCACTTGGAGTTTGCCAAAAGACACCTAAAGGACTCTCAGGCCATGAGAAACAAGATTCTCTGGTCTGATGGAACCAAGGTTGAACTCCTTGGCCTGAATGCCAACCGTCACATCTGGAGGAAATCTGGCACCATCCCTACGGTGAAGCATGGTGGTGGTAGCATTATGCTGTGGGATGTTTTTCAGTGGCAGGGACTGGAAGACTAGTCCAGATCGAGGGAAAGATGAACGGACAAAGTACAGAGATCCTTGATGAAGACCTGCTCCAGAGCGCTCAGGACCTCAGACTGGTGTGAAGGTTCACCTTCCAACAGGACAATGAGAGGGAGCGAGAGACTCTAATCGCTGCCAAAGGCGCTTCAACAAAGTACTGAGTAACGGGTCTGAATACTTATGTCAATGTTATATTTCAGTTTTTTGTGTTTGTCATAATGGGGTATTGTGTGTCGATTGAGGAAAAGGTAAATATCAGTTTTAGAATAAGGCTGTAATACGCAACCCAGACCGGCTACGCGCGTGCGCCACAGTGCATAGATTTAACACGATCACGACACGCAGGTTAAAATATCAAAACAAACTGAACCAATAACATTAATTTGGGGACAGGTCGAAAAGCATTGAACATGTATGGCAATTTAGCTAGTTAGCTTGCACTTGCTAGCTAACGTTAATTTGTCCTATTTAGCTAGCTTGCTGTTGCTAGCTAATTTGTCCTGGGATATAAACATTGAGTTGTTATTTTAACTGAATTGCACAAGGACCTCTACTCTGACAATTAATTAAAACGGCCAACCGAATCGTTTCTAGTCATCGCTCCTCCTTCCTTTTCATCTTTGAACTTATGTGGTGATCGCATCTAAACTTTCATAGTATTACCACTACAACCGGCAACAAAGTACGTCTTTCAATCACCCACGTGGGTATAACCAATGAGGAGATGGCATGTGGGTACCTGCTTCTACAAACCAATGAGGAGATTGGAGAGGCAGGACTTTCAGCGCAATCTGCATCAGAAATAGGAATGACTTCAATTTTAGCCCTTGGCGTCGCAGACGCTCATTGACGCGCAATAATTGAATAACAATGACGTGACGTGTCCGGTATGGTCAGCATGTTACATAACAAAATGTGAAAAAAGTCAACGGGTCTGAATACTTTCCGAATGCACTGTATGCCAAACAATCCATTCAAACAATGCATTCAGTTGATGATAGGACTTATACAAGTTGTAAATGCAGCAAGAACTGATAATTTATCATCGTATTCACAGCTTTCTAAGAACCAAAATGTAGACATTTCTGGTCTGTTAAGATATATTTTAGAGGCTATTTACACAGAATACCCCCTTGTATAATCTGTATTTATAAGTACAGTGCCTTCAAAGTATTCACACCTCTTTACATTTTGTGTTGGTCTGAATTTGAAATTGATTGTCAATGGCCTACACAATAATCCATAATGTCAGTGGAATTATGTTTTTAGACATTTTTACAAATTAATTTTAAAATGAAAAGCTGAAATGTTTGGAGTCAATAAGTATAGTATTCAACTCCTTTTATGGTAAGCCTCAATATGTTCAGTAGTAAAAAATTAGTTCAAGTTGCATGCACTCTGTGTGCAATAATAGTGTTTAACATGATCTTTGAATGAGTACCCCATCTCTGTACCCCACACATACAATTATCTGTACGGTCCCTCAGTCTAGCAGTGAATTTCAACCAAAGACCAGGGAGCTTTTCCAATGCCTCGCAAAGAAGGGCACCTATTGGTACATGGGTAAAAATATAAAAGCAGACATTGAATATCCCTTTGAGCATGTTTAAGTTATTAATTACACTTTGGGTGGTGTATCAGCACACCCAGTCACTACAAAGATACAGGCGTCCTTCCTAACTCAGTTGCCGGAGAGGAGGTAAACTGCTCAGGGATTTTACCACGAGGCCACGGTGACTAAAACTGGACAAAAAACTGAGGATGGACCAACAACATTGTAGTTACTCCACAATACTAACCTAAATGACGAAGTGAAAAGAAGGAAGCCTGTACAGACTAAAAATATTCCAAAACTGCAAAAAAAAGTGTCACGGAAATGAACTTTATGTCCTGAACACAAAGTGTTATGTTTGGGGCAAACACTACACATCACTTGAGTGCCACACCTCATATTTTCAGGCATGGTGGTGGCTGCACATGTTATGGGTATGTTTGTCACCGGCAAGGACTAGGATGTTTTTTAAGATAAAAATAAATGGAATAGAGCTAAGCGCAGGTAAAATCAGTCTGCTTTCCAACAGACCTTGGGAGACAAATTCACCTTTCAGCAGGATAACTACATTAAACCCAGGGCCAGATGTATGCTGGAGTTGTTTATCAAGACAACATAGAATGTGCCTGAGTGGCCTAGTTACAGTTTTTATTTAAATCGGCTTGAAAATCTATGGCAAGACTTGAATGGCTGTTTAGCAAGGATCAACAATCAACTTGACAGCTTGAAGAATGTGCAAATATTGTACCGTCCAGCTGTGCAAAGCACTTAAGAGACTTACCCAGAAAGACTCACAGCTGTAATCGCTGCCAAAGGTGATGCTAACGTATTGACTCAGGGGTGTAAATACTTATGTAAATGAGGTATTCCTATATTTATTTTATTTTTTAAAAGAAGGGCAACAATTTCTAAAAACATGTTTTGGCTTTGTCATTATGGGGTATTGTATTCGGGCTACAACATAATGTAGATTAAGTCAAGGGATATAAATACTTTCTGAACGCTCTATTTGACAATATTATAGGTTGACAATAATTGTAATACACAATATATGTTACATCACATGCCTGCCTTTTATTTTCCTACATCGGTAAAATCAGGATTATGCCTCTACTGTCATTCTTTCCAATTAGACTGGTTTGGATTTCTTCCTGGCCAATATGGCTGCAATTTTCATCCCATTCTGGAAGTTTGAGGCTTCATTACGTAGTCCTCTAGTAATTTAATAGGATCTCCATTGGTATTGGGTCTGTTTTTATGGCTTTCTTTTTGTTTATTGTTGGGGTTGCACTGGAGAGGTTCAGATTAGAAAGGTTTTGTTATGCATTGCCTAATTTGACGTGTTTTCTTTCTGCGTGTATCTTGTTTGTTGTGCATAGGTCAGCAGATGGCATCAGCAATGATCTCCGTCCACACCACAGCTTCTCGCTTTGCCCTGCTTCAGGTTGACTCTGATTCGGACTCCGATTTGGAGTCAGGAAAGACCAGAGGTGGCCGGGACTCTGGAAAGGGTCGGCCTGGGAAGGCAACTGAGGGGAAATCCACCGCGAGCAACGGCAAGAAGGAGAAGAGGAAGAAGAAGCGAGAGCAGCAACAGAGCGAGGCCAATGAGGTGACTGGCAGGGGCATTTAACCTCCTCGCTGAACCCAACATCAGGTTTCAAAGGTTTCAGTTTTACTATTTCACCTGACCTTGTGGACTGATGATGACTCCTGTCTCCTGTCCCCAGTTAAGGAGTCTTGCCTTTAAGAAGCTCCCTCAGAAGTCCTCTGCCCCGCCCCCTCCCTGTCTCTGCAGGGTGTGGCCAATGAGCTACTCCATCCCGCAGCAGGGGACCAATCCATGCCCCCGGAAGGCTGGCAGCAATGGAAACAGAGGGACTACCAGGTAGAACCTGACAGACCCCCCCCCCCCCGCCCCCGATCTGAGAGGATCAAATAGGTTTTAGAGATATGGTGAAATATGGTCCTACAACTACATTTATTTTCTTCATATCTACATAATTGCTTAGGGGTTGATTCTGAACAGGGCTCATGGTAACATCTGACATGGTGGGCATGAATGGGCATTATAATTTCTTATGGATGTTACCCTTACCTGATATCCCCCAGCTAATCCCATCCTTAATCTTCGTCTTTGTTTCTGACCAATGCAGTTAACGAGTGAGCTGTATGAGGCAGACCTGGAGAAGGCACTGATTATGAGTAAACTGGAGTTTGAGGAGCACAAACAGGTACCATACTGCCCCAATGCAGCACTAGAGCTCTGCTACCCGAGCCCGATGGACCCCGACATTATACAGTCGTGGCCAAAGGTTTTGAGAATGACACAAATATTAATTTTCACAAAGTCTGCTGCCTCCGTTTGTATGATGGCAATTTGCATATACTCCAGAATGTTATGAAGAGTGATCAGATGAATTGCAATTAATTGCAAAGTCCCTCTTTGCTATGCAAATGAACTGAATCCCGCAAAAACATTTCCACTGCATTTCAGCCCTGCCACAAAAGGACCAGCTGACATCATGTCAGTGATTCTCTTGTTAACACAGGTGTGAGTGTTGATGAGGACAAGGCTGGAGATCACTCTGTCATGCTGATTGAGTTTGAATAACAGACTGGAAGCTTCAAAAGGAGGGTGGTGCTTGGAATCATTGTTCTTCCTCTGTCATCCATGGTTACCTGCAAGGAAACACGTGCCGTCATCATTGCTTTGAACAAAAAGGGCTTCACAGGAAGGATATTGCTGCTAGTAAGATTGCACCTAAATCAACCATTTATCGGATCATCAAGAACTTCAAGGAGAGCGGTTCAATTGTTGTGAAGAAGGCTTCAGGCTGCCACCAGTACAGAGCTTGCTCAGGAATGTCAGCAGGCAGGTGTGAGTGCATATGCATGCACAGTGAGGTGAAGACTTTTGGAGAATGGCCTGGTGTCAAGAAGGGAAGCAAAGAAGCCACTTCTCTCCAGGAAAAACATCAGGGACATACTGATATTCTGCAAAAGGTACAGGGATCGGACTGCTGAGGACTGGAGTAAAGTAATTTTCTCTGAATCCCCTTTTTCGATTGTTTGGGGCATCTGGAAAAAAATCTTGTCCGGAGAGGTGAGCGCTACCATCAGTCCTGTGTCATGCCTTAGTAAAGCATCCTGAGACCATTCATGTGTGGGGTTGCTTCTCAGCCAAGGGAGTGGGCTCACTCACAATTTTG
Source organism: Oncorhynchus keta (assembly GCF_023373465.1). Taxonomy (NCBI): domain Eukaryota; kingdom Metazoa; phylum Chordata; class Actinopteri; order Salmoniformes; family Salmonidae; genus Oncorhynchus; species Oncorhynchus keta. Next base: position 2,282,928 of record NC_068445.1, on the reverse strand, counting down.
CCTAAGAACACAGCCATGAATAAAGAATGGTACAACACATCCTCCGAGAGCAACTTCTCCCAACCATCCAGGAACAGTTTGGTGACGAACAATGCCGTTTCCAGCATGCTGGAGCCCCTTGCCATAAAGCAAAAGTGATAACTAAGTGACTCGGGGAACAAAACCTTGATATTTTGGGTCCATGGCCAGGAAACTCCCCAGACCTTAATCCCATTGAGAACTTGTGGTCAATCCTCAAGAGGCAGGTGGACAAAAAAACAAACACATTCTGACAAACTCCAAGCATTGATTATGCAAGAATGGGCTGAAATCAGGCAGGACGTGGCCCAGAAGTTAATTGACAGCATGCCAGGGCGGATTGCAGAGGTCTTGAAAAAGAAGGGTCAACACTGAAAATATTGACTCTTTGCATCAACTTCATGTAATTGTCAATAAAAGCCTTTGACACTTATGAAATGCTTGTAATTCTACTTCAGTATTCCATAGTAACATCTGACAAAAATATCAAAAGACACTGAAGCAGCAAACTCTGAAAATTAATATTTGTGTCATTCTCAAAACTGTACATCGTGTTAGGGCCGGGGTAGTGCCTGTTTTTTCATCAATAACTAGGTTACTGGTATCACTAAAATGATCATTAACATTTTGAAGCCTAGCCATTTGGTTGTGCTGTGCTGCGCAGTACATGTCAGAACTTCAACCATGTCAAATATAAGACCAGATCATTGTCAGATTCCACAGGAGAGATTATTTTAATGAAAATAGTGATGTTCCTTGAGTTTTGTTGGTTTAGAGTGATGAAAAGTAACTTGTTTTATCAGTAACTGTTCTCTGTCTCATCATTGAGCAGAACCGCAAGCAGAGGCGTTTCTAAAGATACTCACACCATCAGAGATATGCACAGAGTGCATGTAGTGGAGGAAGCAAGGGACAGACAGATGAGCAGCTAATGGATACTAACAGAGGAAGTTATTTCAGGGTTCGGCCAGGGCCGGTCCTTAAATTTGTCAGTAGCAATCAGGCATGAGTATACAGCACCCTGTCACAAAACATCTGTCATTAAACGATTAACAGAAATCAGAACCATAGGGAGAGAACTACACACACATGGCTCGGACCAAAATGTTTATTTTTTGATGAGGAAATGAATGTTCCATTAAAGCAGATGCTGTTCTTTTAAATTGGCTCCTGTCAGGATGATGACGGAACAGATACTCCCTCTCCCAAGTCCAGAGGAGGAGGAGGAGGAGGAGGAGCAGCGGCAGGGAAGAAAGACAAGAAGAAGAGCCAGCAGGGAAAAGACAAGAAGATGACAGTGTCTCTGAAGGACTTCCAGGCAGAGGGGGGTGAGACCAGCAGTGGCTAGAGCTACAATTATGTTAAAGGCCCAGTGCAGTCAAAAAATTACTGATTTTCATGTGTTTTATATATATTTCCACACTATGAGGTTGGAATAATACTGTGAAATTTTGAAAATTCTAATAATGCCATCTTAGTGTAAGAGCTGTTTGAAAAGACTGCTTGAAATTTCTGCCTGTTTTGGTGAGATGGAGTTTTGGCCTGCCTGGTGACATCAAGTGGTAAATTTGTTAATATATAACAATAACGTGTTTGAACAAACAGTGAACTTTCTGTACCCCCTCGTCTCTCTCAGTAACTTTCCATACACATATTTCCTGTTCTCCTTAATCAATAAATTATTATATAGTGACAGTAATAAGTATAATTCAAGTTAGAACCCAACAAGACCAATAAGAAAGAGTTCCAAACCTCAGCCAATAATAATAATACATTCTAGTAAGAAACCATTCGGTGAGTGCTTATATTTGTCCTATTTCAGACATGTACAAGTGTGAATTGGAAATTTTTTTTTTTTTTTTTTACATACCACAACTCTCCCTGAGACAGCCTTTGGAGAGTGGGGTCACGGCTAGGGTCTGTCATTATCAATGGCGACTTTGGAGCAATTAGGGTTAAGTGCCTTGCTCAAGGGCACTGTTTTTTCACCTTCGGTTCATGGCCCTCTACGCGCTAACTGCTAGGCTACCTGCCACACCAATAACCGCTAGTTTTCAGTTTTCCACTCCCCTCTCAGACCAGTACCAGACAGTCCTACCTACATTTTTGCTTAAGAAATTACACTTGTTTCTTTTTTTAACCATTTTAATTGAAAACCATCACAGTAAGGTACTAAATTGTTACCCAGAAAGGATTTGACATTCAGAGAAAAAAAGGCTGCTTTGGGTCTTTAACATTAACATTGAGCACTGCCCCATTTCATCAATACAATACCAGCATAGCAGTAACACTAGGACTACTTGTTTAACAATCAACTTTGAGCAGGTACTGTGTATAATGTGTATAATTGTCTGTTTTCTCAGTGGCCTCACTCTGTTATTATTCTGTTTTTTAACGACGTTCACTTGACTTGTTGAATTCTCCTTAAAAACCACGATTCTCCATTACAGATCAGCTTAGTAAGAAGCAGGAGAAAGAGGTGAGGTATGGCATCATTGTTGTATTCGGTGTTTGGCTTGCAGTGCTTCGGTCGAGGGTTTTAAACCCTGTAATGTAAGGATGAATGTAATGGACAGGTGATAGGACGTGAACTAGCGCAAATTGTGTAGTGTGTGTGTGTGTGTGTGTGTGTGTGTGTGTGTGTGTGTGTGTGTGTGTGTGTGTGTGTGTGTGTGTGTGATTTTAATAATTCAAATGCTGAATCCACTCTCCAGGAGACCAAACTGCCCACACCTCCAGAAGACAAGTTCTTCAACAAGCTTGAGGATGACGTTAGCAAAATTGTACAGCAGGAAAAAAGACGGGAGCAGTTTTCTAACAGCACTGACGCCGAGGTCACGACTTCAACAGAGCATGAACCGGTGAGACGGACTGCAAATCAGTTCATTCCAAGTATAATGGCTTTATGTTCAAATTATATTCGACCATTGAGTGACTGCTGATGAGACCATGGAGGACAGGGTAACTCTATCTCTCAGAGCCTAACTGTGCCTCCCATCACACCTCCCAGGACCCCCGAACTGAGCAGCTAAAGGACGACTTGGAGAAGAAAGACCAAGAAATCGAGAAGTTAAAGAAGGTCATTTCACAATGGGAGGTGAGTCTTTGGATGGATACTGTACTGGGCTTTGGATGGAGCATGTCAAGAAGACAGAACAGCGCCATCTGGCATTTACAGTTGGTGTGAACATGTTATTGTTCTCGATCCTCAGGTGAAGTACAAAGAAGTGAAAGCCAGAAACTCCCAGCTCCTGAAGATGTTGCAGCAGGGAGAGAGTACAGCTACTGCACTCCTAATTCAATCTGAGACGATACAGTAATCCATTACTGATGCATTAGGTAGGCCTACTTGTTCTCATTCATTCTCTTCCTCTCTCCACAGTGAAAGATAAAGCAGAGATCCTATTGCAGGTGGAAGAGCTTCTAAATATCAAAGAGGAGCTGTCTTCACAGGTGTGTGTGTGTGCTGTGCGTGTGTCTCAAACCATTAAAGCCATGCAAAGCTGTCATCCTGGTTGAATGACATTTATTTCTCTCTCCAGGTGACATCACTACATGCCTCACTTGAACAGGAGAAGTCGAAAGTGAAAGGTTTGCAAACAGATCAGCCAAAACACCATCAGGTAAGACGTCACACACTCCTCGCACTTGCAAGTCAAACTCAATACAACACACATTTAGTTATCTCATAAAGTGTCCCTGTCTAAAATCAAACCAACAGCTCACGCCTGGTTCAGAGAGAGGGGTAAAGGCTGCAGTGTAGAATGACCCCAGTTTGTTGTGCTGTTCAACCTGTGTAAAGCTGTGAGTCGAATGGGATGTCTTTTTAAATATAAGGTGTGTGTGCGTGCGTGCGTGTGTGTTCCACTCTTAGTTCAGGCAGGAAGTCACCTCCAGGAAGATTACCAAGTTAACAGTGCAGCAGCAGTAGTCCTCACTCTCCAGAATAGTTCACAAAACGGAACCATTCACTCTGTCCAGCTCATTACTATATGAGTGATTGAACATTTTGTTTTTTATTTAATGTATGAATATTGACAAATCTAATCATCAATATTGAAAACAAACCACCATTTTAGATTTGTAAATGTTTTCTATATATTGTTGAACATAATATACTCTATGATCATATCAAAGTTACAGAGTGGGATCTCTGCTACTTTTAGAGTTATGATCCAATTTGTAAGTGTTACCAACCGAGTGAATGTGAAAATAGATTTAAAATGATCGCCCTCTTCTGGTGATTTGCAGGATGTGCAATTATACAAGTTATTAAAGAAGGACTGTGATTGGTTACATTGCCAACCAATTTCGCTGTGAAGTATGGGCCAAATCTTTAAAAGTAGCAGATTTCCCACTCTGGAATGTTGATATACCTGTATAGTATGTCATGTTTAGGGCTGTCAAACGATTCAAATAATTAATCGCGCTAATGGCATTAGTTAATTTGCTCAAATGTGGCCCTAAAGAAAGATTTTTCAATTTAAAAAGTAATGCATTGAGTTACAGGCATACTTTGATTTGATTGTAAGGGATGGAAACACTGAATTATCTAGGCTACATCAGAATGTTTTAATAGCATTTTCACCATAAACAACACAAGTCACTGTAACATACAGTTAGCTATTAATGATCCCAATGTTTAAGTAGGCCGACTCCCTCTTATCAATGTTCTTGAAGGTTAACACTTGCTCACACACACACAGCTTTAAGTTCTGTTAAATCTTCAGTCATTCTAAATGAGTGTGACTACAGGGGGAAAAAGGACTGGCTCTATGGATACAAAGAGCTATTAAACTATTAATCTGTACGGTTCAGAGAACTTTACACACAGGCCTACACCCTCTCCCATCTCCTCACACCCACTCTCTCTCACTTATGACCGAAACTCACAAAATACGTGCGTTTTAGAATGCATTGTTTTGTTTTGAATTATAATGTTCCAACCGAAGCTGGGTGGGCGGGTTGTCAGCTTTGATGCCTCAATTAGAACATGTCTAATTTTTTGCGTTTTGTCGCTGTAGGCACACACAACAATAAAAATGTTGTCATTTTCAAGCTCATTTGAATTGGAAAGGTAGGTAAGGGTTGAGGCTTTACCACACATGCTAAATTAGACCAATTCATCCACTAATGGAAACAACATCGCTATGTGCAAAAAATTGGAGATATGGACTATCCTGCTAGCATACAGTCACTGTTCTGCCTGTCCCGTCTTTTCCACCCGCCTCACTCTTCTTGCGCCGCACAACACTTATGGTGAGTTTTTGAGAAGGGTGAAACTGCAGCCCACAATTTGGGGCGTTCCTGTATGTGGACATTCCTGCATCTGCATAAACCCCTCTTTATACTTCCATTGGTCAATTTTTAAGCTATGACTCCAGTACATAGGCGTGAGGCATGTGCGATCTACTACAGTAGATGGTAGTAATGCACCATAACGTTGGATGCCAACCGCCAATAAACCCCACAGAAGAAGAGGCAGGAACTTCAACGTTAGTAGGGGGGCTGGAATTTTGCGGGCTGCACACTATAGGAGTTTTACTGCCGCTTTACACCTGCTCTCACATGCATCCTTTAACAGTGGTTCTCAACTGGTTTTGCCTGGAGACCCAAATTTGACCATGACTATTGAGTCGCGACCCAATATTATGGACTGTTACTTTTTATAATGTTGTGTTGCCTTCTTGGGCAGGTTTCACTTGCAAAATAGACTTTCTCAATTATGGCATTAAATAAAGTCATTACACAGCCATGTTAACTGAGAAAACACTTGTTATCAATTCAGGAGAATAAGCCATTTTAATTAGGAGACCAGTTCAGGAGTGGGGTGTAATAAATGATCAGACTCAGAACATAACATCAACACCAGTCCAATAATATTAGTGAACAGTAACACGTACCAGTGTTTAAAATTGTTTTGTTTTTCTCCAATCATTAGGAATTCTTAATCATCAATTATCATGACAATCTTAGTGTTTGGCCTTGTAAAGTCATCAACAATAAGTGGTACAGCGGTGTCCTTTCAAAATAAGTTTTGGTGCGAAGGTTACCTTTTTAAAATCCCCCCCAGTTGAGAATCACTGCTCTAACACACACAATCATACACACCCCACTCTTACATATGCAGCCTACAGTACTTTGAAGCAGTAGCCTATTCCTTTTCAGTTCTTGCAATCAGAATGTGTGCAGTCAATGCAATCCTAGGCAAAAAAAAATAGAAAATAGCTTTGGGAATATTGGGCAACATTTTTAAAAATTATTTTGTAGAATGGCACATGGTCTTTAGTGATGTTAAAGGCGCCAGCATTGACTGGTAGGGCTGCTGTCCAAACTCATAAAAGACACACCCTCGTCCACTTACCCTCGCCTTATGCCCTTGGGGGAATCCCCATCGCCATCTTGGCAGGCGGTCCCACTGATAAGCCAAGCAAGGGAAGTTTGCAACGTAAGCCCCTCAACCCTAGTTTTTTGTTGCGTTTGCGAGTGTACAATTATGTTCACTCCGAGGCCTGAAACTCCCCTCATTTCAAAGTGCGACGATTGTACATCCGATTGTACATCCGATTGTACATCCGAAGTCAGCGAAAACTTAAAAACAACATCAATGGAGAAGTCAACAACAAGTGTAAGTAAAAACGAATGCAAATAAGTTAGAAATTGTGCAAATAATGTACATGACGGCACAAACACGTCTCATAAAAAGTAAATATATACTCTCTCCCTGTTGCAACATCTTTTGGAAATTGTAGAAATAAAGCATTTTCCTTCTACGGAATTTCCAGCTAGGTAGGCTAATGTTAGCTAATTAATTTGCTAGCTTTCATACAGTAGGTGTATATTATTCATTATGTATTTTAAAATAAGTAGACATGCACTCATAATTGACTGTAGTGCATTTAGAAAACACAATCGTCGCGGGATGAACGAGTGATGAATTTCCGGGCAAGGGCGGTCCATTTTAAAAACCATTCCTTCCTCCCTCACCCCTTTTCCCTGCAAGTGTATACTTGTCATGATACCTCATCAGAAGTGTCTACTTACTTTGAGGGCTGAGGGGATAGGGTGTGTCTTTTAAGTGTTTGGACTGTAGCCTAGATGTGTTCCGTGTTGGTGTTCTGCGCTTAAAAGGGGCTGTACGGATAACATGTGTTCTTGAAAGGTTCCATGCGGTGATGAAATAGAGAAGTGATTAACGGCATTTGGAAAGATTATGCCCATAAACAGGTCACGCCTCAACATGTTAGTAGGGCTTTAACGCTATTCGTGTTTATTTGTCAATATTCTTCTTTGTTGTTTTTGAAGTCAAAATACTACTCATATTACCAAGTAAGCGGTAAAGCTTCATATAACACCAACTTTGTCTTTGTAACACCTACAGATGAAATATTATGGAGTCTAAAAGGAGGCCTGGGTAATGCCAAAATGTCATAAATATACCATCTTTGATTAATTACTTCTCAAATATGCTGAACTGTTAGTGTATTTCAGTTGAAGGATATTGGGTTTGGTAACAACTTATCATGAAATGTCGAATCTCCTGAGCTGTCTTAAGCCCTTGGAGACAGTCAAGCCCCAGACAAGCGGACCAACAAACTAACAATGTCAAACTTTCTGTACTCACTCCATACTTCCTGGTCTCCTCTGATTGGCAGGGAAACAGGAAGGGGAAAAAGGGTTCAGAGTCTGATCTATGAAGACTGCAGAGGGAAGAACATTGACTGCAAAATACAACGAAGCAAAGCACTCCTATTCTTCAGGGTCTATTTGTTTGTATGGTTACTCTCTACTCTCTTGTCTTCATGCACTATGCATGCCTTGTATACCACACACACCAACTCCTGGATGTGCCGCACTGCAGAAGTTATTAAAAGGCTTGTAAATGAAGGCTGTATGTTTTCTGTTGACTGACATCGCAGCTCCTCATTTTGTTCTGTCTGCTCCCCGCCTTCTCTGAGGTGATGCCAAATGACAGGTGTGATTTTTTTTTTTCCCACTGCAAGTTAAATAAACTACTTTTTCAGTGTAAAATCATGTCTCCTTTTGTGATATTACTATGTGCTAATGGTACACAAAATATGTAAAACTGTTTTTGGTGCTGATGAGACTTTAGCATCTTTTAGTGGAGCCTCTTCATGACAAATCATATACAATTGAAATCGAAGTTTACATACACCTTAGTCAAATACATTTAAACTCAGTTTTTCACAATTCCTGAGGTTTAATCCTAGTATAAATTCCCTGTCTTAGGTCAGTTAGGATCACCACTTTATTTTAACAATGTGAAAAGTCAGAATAATAGTAGAGAATGATGATTTATTTCAGCTTTTATTTCTTTCATCACATTCCCAGTGGGTCAGAAGTTTACAAACACTCAATTAGTATTCGGTAGCATTCATTGCCTTTAAATTGTTTAACTTGGGTCAAACGTTGCGGGTAGCCTTCCACAAGCTTCCCACACTAAGCTGGGTGAATTTTGGCCCATTCGTCATGACAGCTGGTGTAACCGCCAGGTTTGTAGGCCTCCATGCTCGCACATGCTTTTTCAGTTCTGCCCATACCTTTTCTATAGGATTGAGGTCAGGGCTTTGTGATGGCCACTCCAATATATTGACTTTGTTGTCCTTAAGCCATTTTGGATTTATGCTTGGGGTCATTGTCCATTTGGAAGACCCATTTGCGACCAAGCTGTAACTTCCTGACTGATGTCTTGAGGTGTTGCTTCAATATATCCAGATAATTTTCCTACCTCATGATGCCATCTATTTTGTGAAGTGCACCAGTCCCGCCTGCAGCAAAGCACCCCCAAAGCATGATGCTGCCACCCCCGTGCTTCACGGTTGGGATGGTGTTCTTCGGCTTGCAAGCCTCCCCCTTTTACCTCTAAACATAATGGTCATTATGGACCAAACAGTTCTATTTTTGTTTCATCAGTCCAGAGGACATTTTTGTCCAGACAGCTTTTTTGTGGCTGTTTTGGAGCAGTGGCTTCTTCCTTGCTGAGTGGCCTTTCAGGTTATGTCGATATAGGACTCGTTTTACTGTGGATATAGATACTTTTGTACCCGTTTCCTCCAGCATCTTCACAAGGTCCTTTGCTGTTCTGGGATTGATTTGCAGTTTTCGCATGCTGTTTATATTTGCGTACTATTGTTTGTACAGATGAACGTGAATACTTCAGGCGTTTGGAAATTGCTCCAAGGATGAACCAGACTTGTGGAGGTCAACATTTTTTTTCTGAGGTCTTGGCTGATTTCTTTTGATTTACCCATGATGTCAAGCAAAGAGGCACTGAGTTTGAAGTAAGGCCTTGAAATACATCCACAGGTACACCTCCATTTGACTGTAATGATGTCAATTAGCCCATCAGAAGCTTCTAAAGCCATGACATTTCCTGCAATTTTCCAAGCTGTTTAAAGGCACAGTCAACTTAGTGTATGTAAACTTCTGACCCACTGGAATTGTGATACAGTGAATTATAAGTGAAATATTCTGTCTGTAAACAATTGTTGGACAAATTACTTGTGTCATGCACAAAGTAGATGTCCTAACCGACTTGCCAAAACTATAGTTTGTTGACAAGACATTTGTGGAGTCGTTGAAAAACAAGTTTTAATGACCAACCTTCAACTGTATATGGGGCATACATCAATCTCAGCTCTGTAGATTTTGCTGCGAAGAGACGGAATCAATAGGTCATATATTCTGGTATTGCCCCTATGTAGCTTGTTTCTGGTCACAGGTTTAGGAATGGTTAAAAAATAATAATAATCACAACATGCATTTAAAATTAACCTTACAAATAGCAGTGTTGGGTGAGTTGCGAAAGCCATAGTCAGTCAAATGATACTCGTAGGGAAGGTTTTCATCTTAAACTCACATTCTGTGGATACTATATGATTAGAAATATAAATCATGTAAAACATCACAATTGAAAATTAAATGGCACATGGAAACTAAACTAGGGTGGTCTATGGTGATAGGTGGGATGGGCTGAGAGTGGCTGAGGTTTGGGATTGAAGAGTTTGTTTGGTAATGTATTATTGTTATGACTGCTTTATATAAAAAGTACCATGTATGCAAAATGTATGTATATGTAACAAAAGCTGTAAAAAAATATATATTTAAAAATAATATTTGTAAAAAAAAATATTTAAAAAAAGTATATTTGTCCTCTGAAGAGGGAGATGGGTGAATAAAAAAATAAGAGGCAGACAAAGGGTCATAATCCAAATCGGAGTCAGGCAGGTACAGGACCGCAGGCGGGATCAGGACAAGCAGGAAGATCAGAACTGGGAAGACTAACAAAACTAGAGCACAGGGAACACGCTGGTAGGACTTGACTTGACAAGACAACCTGGCAACAAAACTCAGGTATAAATACACAGGGGATAATGATGGGAGACATCTGGTGGGGGGGTGGGGACAAGAACAAAGGCAGGTGAAACATCAGGGTGTGACAGAAATCATTTCAACATTGCCTACAATGATGACTAAAATACTAATGAGGTAGACCTATGTAAGCAATATAACAATTGAGATGTACAAACTACGGCATAAGGGAACGATGAGCGGATAAGAGGCAAGCCATAATTTCAAATAGGACAATGAGTGCGTAGTTCACTATTTGTTCAGCACTTTATAAATGTACAGAGAATGAATTCAGAACATGGGCTGTTTTTACAGTATTCTCCCTGTGCACCAAGTCAGAAATGTAGGATAAGTAACGGGGGGAAATAAGCAGACAATGAAAGCTCTTGCAATATTCGATGACGTTTCACCAAAACAGGCTATATTTCTTAGAATGAGACACATGGACTACTAACAGCTTACTACACAACATACACTTAGTAGTACTTAGCTACTGTATACATATCTCCCTGGCATATTACATAATTTATGCAGCCGTATACAAGACATATTCCTAGACTCAGTTGTGCTGTGCTCAAGGTCGAATCATGGCGTCAGTGAACTTCAGGTCGGAGCTCTGTAAAGCGGCCAGAGTTCCGGACTTGGAATTCCGAGTTGGATGACTGTTTTCGAAACCTATTTTCCCAGCCCGAGTTCCCAGTTATCTTGAACGCAGCAGACGTTATGCTAGATTGACAGCATGTCAACTTTTTCTGGCCCATGGTGTTGCGTATGAATATTTATCCTTTTAAGCTTGAGGCCCTTTCAGACAGAAGTTTTAAACCCAGACCTGGACCACACATCCTCGCCACCGGCAGGGGAAGCAAAATAGTGATTGATTTGCCACGCTTGCAGTTAGCTAGGACATCTGGGTTGGCAGAGTGTGCTAAAGCAGTGAGTAAAACAAACTTAGGGAGGAGGCTTCTAATGTTAACATGCATGAAACCAAGGCTTCTACATCAACAGTGGAGGAGTAAGATAGGCTATAAGAACTGGTCGTCTAGTGCGTTCGGAACAGAGAGTAAAAGGAACAGGTTTCTGGGCGCAGAAGAATAGAGAATAGATTCAGTGGAGGAATACAACCTAGGCATTGAGTAATGATGAGAGGTTTTGTCTCGAGAGACATCATTTAGACCAGGTGAGGTCACCGCATATGTGGGAGGTGAAACAAAAGGCCTAGCTAAGGCATATTGAGCAGGGCTGGAGTCTACACTGAAATAAGACAATCACAAACAGCAATGGACAAGACATATTGACATTCGGGAGAGGCATGTGTAGCCGAGTGATTATGGGGACCAGTGGGAGGGTAGGCGAGCTGGAGACAAAGCGAATCAGATAGCTTGCGGGCTGGTGCTAGCAGAAGGGCCTTAAATCAAATCAAATCAAATTTTATTTGTCACATACACATGGTTAGCAGATGTTAATGCGAGTGTAGCGAAATGCTTGTGCTTCTAGTTCCGACAATGCAGTGATAACCAACAAGTAATCTAACTAACAATTCCAAAACTAAGTGTAAGGGGATTAAGAATATGTACATAAGGATATATGAATGAGTGATGTTACAGAGCAGCATACAGTAGATGGTATCGAGTACAGTATATACATATGAGATGAGTATGTAGACAAAGTAAACAAAGTGGCATAGTTAAAGTGGCTAGTGATACATGTATTACATAAGGATGCAGTCGATGATGTAGAGTACAGTATATACGTATGCATATGAGATGAATAATGTAGGGTAAGTAACATTATATAAGGTAGCATTGTTTAAAGTGGCTAGTGATATATTTACATCATTTCCCATCAATTCCCATTATTAAAGTGGCTGGAGTTGGGTCAATGACAGTGTGTTGGCAGCAGCCACTCAATGTTAGTGGTGGCTGTTTAACAGTCTGATGGCCTTGAGATAGAAGCTGTTTTTCAGTCTCTCGGTCCCAGCTTTGATGCACCTGTACTGACCTCGCCTTCTGGATGATAGCGGGGTGAACAGGCAGTGGTTCGGGTGGTTGATGTCCTTGATGATCTTTATGGCCTTCCTGTAACATCGGGTGGTGTAGGTGTCCTGGAGGGCAGGTAGTTTGCCCCGGTGATGCGTTGTGCAGACCTCACTACCCTCTGGAGAGCCTTACGGTTGAGGGCGGAGCAGTTGCCGTACCAGGCGGTGATACAGCCCGCCAGGATGCTCTCGATTGTGCATCTGTAGAAGTTTGTGAGTGCTTTTGGTGACAAGCTGAATTTCTTCAGACTCCTGAGGTTGAAGAGGCGCTGCTGCGCCTTCTTCACGACGCTGTCAGTGTGAGTGGACCAATTCAGTTTGTCTGTGATGTGTATGCCGAGGAACTTAAAACTTGCTACCCTTTCCACTACTGTTCGACTACTGTTCGATCCATCGATGTGGATAGGGGGGTGTTCCCTCTGCTGTTTCCGGAAGTCCACAATCATCTCCTTAGTTTTGTTGACGTTGAGTGTGAGGTTATTTTCCTGACACCACACTCCGAGGGCCCTCACCTCCTCCCTGTAGGCCGTCTCGTCGTTGTTGGTAATCAAGCCTACCACTGTTGTGTCGTCCGCAAACTTGATGATTGAGTTGGGGGCGTGCGTGGCCACGCAGTCGTGGGTGAACAGGGAGTACAGGAGAGGGCTCAGAACGCACCCTTGTGGGGCCCCCGTGTTGAGGATCAGCGGGGAGGAGATGTTGTTGCCTACCCTCACCACCTGGGGGCCGCCCGTCAGGAAGTCCAGTACCCAGTTGCACAGGGCGGGGTCGAGACCTTGGAGGGTCGTGACGGAAGAGTCTGTTGTAGCCCCCTCTGAAGGTTATGTCGGCAGACCAGTAGTGTTGGATTGGCAGGGCTCCGTGTAGGCAGTAAAAGGGTCCAGGTGTAACAGGGTTATTTTGGTGATTCCCCTTGCCACTTTTTTAATAAGCCAATGGGTTTTTGGTTTTAGTTTTGTCTTGCCTTCACCTACTCAACATGGCATCTTATTGGCTGGTTTGCGTAGCTTGCTTACGAGGGAGGATGTTTCAGTTAGAATCATGCCAGTGAACAAGCACCAAACCAGCATGCGTGAGTGCAGGGTTGGATGGTGAGCCGTGCATTGCATGACGTGCAATTTTGTGCTGTTTCTATCAGAATAAATCTCCATGGCTGGTGCTACAAGTTGGAGCTCGTGTCGATGATTGATTGTACACAACGCAAGAAGAGTACTGTTACACAAGCCAATTGGAAAAATAGTTATTGTAGCCCAAGAAATTGGCTGATGGTCTTCTTCAGCTAACAGTCCGATATGCTCTAGACAGCTAGCGGGCCGCAGCTAGCAGGCTAGCGGATGGGCCTTCAGGGGACGTCGCAATGGAGGAGCCTGTTGAAACCCCTTGGGCGGCTTAAGTTGGTAGACAAACGTAATTGGCGGGGCTCCATGTCTGCAGTAAAAGGGGTCCAGGCAAATTGGCAAAATATGTATTGTAGCCCAAAGAGTGGCTGATGGACCTCTTCAGCTAGACGGGAGATGGGCCTAGCACAAGGCTACTTCCAGGCTCACTAGTGCTTGCTTCGGACAGAGACGTTAGCCAGGGGGTAGCCACTCGGATAGCAGCTTGCTAGCTGCCAGGATCCAGGTGAAAAGGAGTTTGTGGTAGGAAACCGGAGATGTAGAGAAGAAGCAATCTGGTATGCTTTTGGTTGAATCGCGCTGTGCAGACTGGCAGGACTTGACCGGGCTATGGTTAGCTGATGATCGCTAACTGGCTATTAGCTAGTTAGCTGGCTAGCTTTTGTTGGGGGTTCCGGTTCTAAAGTATAGAAAATAGCCGATCCATACCACATTGGGTGAGGTGGGTTGCAGGAGAGAATGTTGAAACTGAGGTAAAAAATGAAAGAATATATACGAAGGGGTAAACAACAGCCATGTAAGACAATGATTTGTGTTTCAGTGACGTGTTTTATGCAGTTTGGGACAGGCGTTCAATGCTGTCGGAGACATTTTTTAATAATGGATTTAATGGTGCACCGTTTTATAACACAATCCTGATCTGTACTTCTCCACAGCTCCTTGGTCTTCATGGTGCCATTTCTTGGTGGTACCCCTTGCTTAGTGGTGTTGCAGACTTTGTGGCTTTTCAGAACAGGTGTATATATACTGAGATCATGTGACACTTAGATTGCACACATGTGGACTTTATTTAACTAATTATGTGACTTCTGAAGGTAATTGGTTGCAGCAGATCTTATTTATGGGCTTCATAGCAAAGGGGGTGAATATTTATGCACGCACCACTTTTCCGTTTTTAATTGTAATTGTAGTTTTCTTTCTTCTTTTTTTTCACCTCACCAATTTGGACTATTTTGTGTATGTCCATTACATGAAATCCAAATAAAAATATATTTAAATTACAGGTTGTAAATGCAACAAAATAGGAAAAACACCAAGGGAGATGAATACTTTTGCAAGGCACTGTATGCACTTTTAACTTTGTAATTGGAATCAAATCTGTTTGATAATGTATTTTAATAAAGTAATCAAGTTTTCATATAGCTGTTGCATAAATGAACCAGAGTTGTAATTATGCTTGTGTTTTTCAGATAAAGCCTTTGTATGCTTTTTCTGTAGATTTAGTTTGTGAAAGCTTAGCTTTCTGCCAAAAGAGCTTGCTACGACTAATATGTATATGACATAAATACAATGGGAGGTGGCTGACTCTCAATGGTCCTGGGCAACCGCACCCTATTTCACAAGTGAACAGGGTTTAGGTAGGTTAGGCCTAAATATGGGAAGATGAAGTGTTTTCTTTCCAAACCCCCTCAAATGTTTCATATTTTTCCATATCAAGTTAAATTGAGATTAAGGCTATTAATTGTGTGTATCGCTGAAACTGCCAAGAGTGCACCTGGCCTGTGACAAAAACAATGTGCTCTGTCCACCACTGGAGGGGGGGGGGCACTGTTGACTAAACTCTCTTCTGCCTAGAGAGAAAATTGAAAATTCAGGAGCCATTGAAGTACATGTGAAACTGGAGCAGGGATCTCAGGGCTCGGTTAAATCCGTAATGCTGAAGTTCAGATTCAATCAGTAAAGCCTAAGCTCAGCATTGTAGAGTGGTTGAAATGTAAAGGTAATTTTCGATTGAGCCGACATAGCCTTTGCAGTATTTACCGTGAATGCGGTCTTCCCAAGCACCGAAACATTGCTTTTAAATTTCAATCACGCCACAACACTGATCTTCTGCGTTATGGAATACATCCAACCCTAGTCAGGAAAGCACTTGTTTTGTATCAGATAGGTGTTACTTGAGGAGGATGTTTGTGTATGAGAGAGTCATGAGCCTTGGAGTGTTCATTCCCTCTGTGTCCTCCCTTACATGCTGACTACACCGCTCTCATTGCGTGTGTGAGCGTTGCAAAATAAATTTAAACATACATGTTATTAAATTATTGCACCCACACTGCTCACGAGCGTCTGCGTTGCCAAGCACTAAAATAGAAGTCGGTTCTATTTGTGACGCTGAACGCGGTGCAAGTCCTGCCCCTCCCATCTCCTCATTGGTTTATAGAAGCAGATACCCACGTGACATCTCCTCATTGGTTATACCCACGTGGGTGATTGAAAGATGAACTGAGTTCGGTCGGTCGTCGTGTTAACTATGGAAGTTATATGCCAATCGCCATATAAAGTCCAAAAAAGAAAAAGCCTGGAGGAGAGATGACTAGAAATATGTGTGGATTAATTGTCAGAGTAGAGGACCTTGTGCATTTCAGGTAAAATAACTCAGCTAATTTGTCCTGGGATATAAACGTTAACAGCAAGCTAGCTAGCAACTGCAAGCTAGCTAGCTAAATTGCCATAAATGGTTAATGCTTTTCGACCTGTCCCCAAATAAATATAGTTATATATATATATAATTATATATATATATATAATATAGTGTTTTCATATTTCAACCTGCGTGTCGTGTATAAAGTTACCCATAGATGAGGGCCGTGGGTCAGTTTTGCATTTCACCCACTATGATTGGGGGAGAGGGGAAGTCAAGTAGGGGAACCTTCAGTCCAGAGCTGATGAAATACTGATGAAAAACTGTAATTTATGGACACAGTCAGAGTTGATGTTTGACTTTGAGTCACAGTCCAATATTTGTATCCCCCAGTGTGCTGGAGCACATAACCGAGGATTTATGTTGATATCAGCAGCAAAGGAAAAGGGGATTTAAAAAACACCCTACACAAAATGTTTAGTAAACTTTTACTTTTAGTTGATCAGCAAAAGAGGAACTGCAAAAGGGATCGTGTAAATTGATTTCAGCTGTGAAAGCTGCAGATTCTACCATATGTGATACAACCAAAACATCCTCAAATAAAGATAGTTAAAATAATTTGATAGTTTTCATCAATATAGGATCAAGGATCAAGCCATGCAAAACTATTTACATTCAGCGAGCTGGAAGCCTAGGCCTATTTGGGTGTGCAAAAGCCTGTAGGCCGATTCTGAGGCACATTCATAACCCGACTCCCAGACTAAAAGGAACATAATTCCGTCTCAACAAGCACATCGGATCTAATAAGATATTTCTGATATTATTGCGGACTCCTATTTTACCAATAAAATAACATGGACTTGCCCAGATAACATCTGACACTGCACCTGAAGCCGAGCTGGCCTTTAAGAACCTGGTCCCTGGCAGTGTCTGTCCAATGTGCTTTTTTCTTGTATGTTAAAATGACAATGCACTGCTCTGAAAACAACAGTTTGCACCCTGCAATTTCCAGACTTGACTATGCTCGCTTATTGTGTCCCCTTTAGAACGCCAGGTGATATTGTGCAATGAGATGAATTGCTCATGACTCAAGAGTATAATATCATTGTGACATTTTGGAACGTTCGCCGTCATTGACTAGTAGGAACAATGGTAAAAAGCATGAGACGAGGGCTACGTCCCAAACGGAACCGTACAAAGGTACAATGCAGCCATGTTTATCTCAATATCAAATCATTTATGGGTAACTATTAAGGGTCCTTACTGTGATTTATTTTCTGACCATTTTTAATTGAAAACAAACAAAGGTAGCTTCTTAGCAAGAATCGTGCTCGACTGTCTGGTAGTGGGGAGGGGAAAACTGGAAACTAGTTGTTATTGGCAGAGAGGTTTGGAACTCTTTCAGGTGGTCTTTTCAAACTGCTCTGACTCTAAAAGGGCATCATCATAATGTTCACAATTTCACAGTATTATTCCAACCTCATATTGTAGAAATATATATAAAACACAGACAATTCCCATTTTTCACCATACCGAGCCTTTAATCCCCAAAGGGCTTTGGTCAAAAGGGAATAGGGAATAATAGGGTGTAGTTTGGGACCCTACCACGGAGTTTAGAGTGCGTGACCTTTTAGCTGTTGCTCCCTGTGCATGACTATTCCGAAGGCTTTCTGACGTCAGCTTGGTGATGATAATCAGCTACAGGCTGACTACAGTGTTGTCCCTGTTCTGTTTATATCTCCCTGCCATGAGAACATGGGTGTGTAAAAGCTAGACAGATATCTTACTGTGGTACTATGAGAGCACTCCCTTCTCAGATAAATAACAACAACACACAAAAATCACCGTAAAACTGTCAACAAACAATTACAGGCATCTGGAAGATCCTGTAAGAATCAGTAGTTCAATGTGTACAATTGTTAGCAGTAAAAACGTTCAAATGTATCGACATCATTCTAGGACTCCCAGGGGCCGTCTCCCTTTATCTGTTCTTCAGCTCTGGTCCAGGTCATTAGTGAGTGTTCCTCCACTAACACTTCCCTTATTGGAGGAACACAACTCCCTGGACCAGAGATAACTGTTCTTATGCTAAGATGTGGATCTATAAATACATTCAGGCCCCTTTTCTTTATAGGAAATACTTCCCACTAAATGGAAGATACTCGTATAATTCTAAATAGCCATTTGCTGCAGGGAGACCTACTCGCATTCGGAAGATATCCAAAAGGGTTATGTTTAAGAGTAATTTCGGGACTCCCGGGTAGCGCAGTGGTTAAGGGCGCTGTACTGCAGCGCCAGCTGTGCCATCAGAGTCCCTGGGTTCGCGCCCAGGCTCTGTCGTAACCGGCCGCGACCGGGAGGTCCGTGGGGCGACGCACAATTGGCCTAGCGTCGTCCGGGTTAGGGAGGGCTTGGTCGGTAGGGATGTCCTTGTCTCATCGCGCACCAGCGACTCCTGTGGCGGGCCGGGCCCAGTGCGCGCTAACCAAGGTTGCCAGGTGTACCCTCCGACACATTGGTGTGGCTGGCTACCCGGGTTGGATGCGCGCTGTGTTGTGTACCAGAGGACGCATGACTTTCAACCTTCGTCTCTCCCGAGTTGTAGCAATGAGACAAGATAGTAGCTACTACAACAATTGGATACCATGAAATTGGGGAGAAAAGGGGGTAAAATTCAACAACAACAAAAATAGTAATTTCAACATAAATAGCTGATTTGCTTTCTCTTCAACCTATTCTGCTATGGAATAATTCCTCTCTCCAACCAAATGTTGATCATTTTCCAGGCATTCTTGTAATGAGTACACGTCGCTGCATTGATGCAACAGGCCTTTCGGTTAGATACTGTACATTCATTTACAGCAGTGACCACGCTGACATACTGTATGCAGTAGCAAAACCACCAGAAGCTTACGTTGTTCATACAGTACCAAATGGAACTTGACCCACACCTCACTCTCCTCTTATTCTTGTAACATACAGTAAAAGCAGCTCTGAACAAAGGAGCAGCACCGCTAGTTTAAGTGAGCAGGGTTAGTGTCAAGGCAACGCTTACTTATGAAAGAAAGTCGCACACACCAATGATTTATGGGTAAAGAAAAAAAGAACTGTACCCATTAAATCATGTGCAACTTCCTTTTTCCCCCCTTCTACATGCGTTCACTGTTCAGTCTACCAGTGCTCTCTGCGTTAGCCTTGGACCCCAGCTCCTTTCAGGAGTTGGGAGTCTGACGTGGGGGCGGTCTGCGCTCTGGAAGCCTGGATACGCCATTGATGTTGGCCTGTTTGGCCCCGTCTGGGTTTCCACCGAGGTCCTCATTCTGACCACACCGCTTCAGGGCTGTGATGAACACATCCAGGTCAAACGGGCCCCCTTGCCCCCTGGAGGGAGGCATCTGGAGGCGCTCATGGATTGGCGAAGGAATCGGAGGAGAAGAGGGCAACAGAGACGGAGGAGAGCGGGATGAGGCAGGTGGGCTGAGTGTGTCATCCTCGTCCAGTCCAGCTGAGGGCCGTACGGCCGGCGAACAGCAGTGGAAGAGGTGAGCGGGGAAGGAAGTGGGAGAGAGGGGCAGCGGGGGTGAACTGGAGTAGGGCAGGGGTTCCTGGGGCAGGCTGGGAGAGTGGAGGAGAGACTGAGTGCTCTCTACCCACCGAGATATCTCCTGGAACAGGTCCCCAGGCAGCTCCTCGACAGGCAGCTCCTCCAAACTGGCCCCTCCAGGCTCAGGCACCTGTCTGTTCCTCTTCCAGTGAGACAGGTCCAGGATCAGTTTGGGCTCGGAGTAGTGCTGCGGTTTGTCTTCCCTCCACGCAATCTTATCGAGATAGGAAGGAGAGCCCACTTTGTAGTCACAGGAACGGTCACAGTCCAGCTCAGTATAGGCCCCGCCCCCACAAGCATGCTCCAGAGAGGAGTGGGAGTGGTCCAGGAAGCGCTCGGCAGAGCTGCTCTGGGAATACTTGCGAGGGTCCACCTGGGCCTCCTCCAACAAGGGGTTAGAGCCTGCCTTGGGATCCCTCAGGACCTCCTCCTCCTCTGGGTCAACCACCTCCGAGACCCCAGGCAAGCACTGACACCCACCCTGCTGCTGCCAGCACAAGTCTGATGACAGGCTGGTCTCATACCTGCACAGTGGAAACAAAGTGCTTGTCAATGAAACGTCTAAGTTGTCATTTCGATCTATTGTTGTGAAGTAAATATTTGTTGTCTTTATACCCGTTACATTTGCTCCTAGTTTGTCTACACACACACACACACACACACACACACACACACACACACACAAAATGAAAGATAAATGAATACGAAACTGAAACCACCTGGTAGACACTACAACTTATATTGAACAAAAATATAAAACTCAATATGTAAAGTACTGGTCCCATGTTTCATGAGCTGAAATAAAAAATCCCAGAAATGTTCCATATGCACAAAAGGCTTATTTCTCTCATTTTGTGCGCAATTTTGTTTACATCCCTGTTAGTGAGCATTTCTCCTTTGCCAAGATAATCCATCCATTAAATAGCATGATCATTACAAAGGTGCACCTTGTCCTGGGGACAATAAAAGGCCACTCTAAAATGTGCAGTTTTGTTACACAACACAATGCCACAGATGTGCAATTGGCATGCTGACTGCAGGAATGTCTACCAGAGCTGTTGCAAGATAATCTAATTTTAATTTCTCTACCATGAGCCGCCTCCATTGTTTTAGAGAATTTAGCAGTGCGTCCAACTGGACTCAACCACAGACCACATGTAACCACGCCAGCCCAGGACCTCCACACCCGGCTTCTTTACCTGCGGGATTGTCTGTGCACAAATGGCCAGAAACCGTCTCAGGGAAACTCATCTGCATGCTTGACCTGGCTGCAGTTCTGCGTCGTAACCGCCTTCTGTCGGCAAATGCGCACCTTCGATGGTCATTGGCATGTTGGACAAGTGTGCTCTTCACGGCTGAATACCAGATTCAACTGTACTGGGCAGATGGCAGACCGTGCATGGCGTCGTGTGGGCGAGCAGTTCTTCCATGGCCTGCATACTCAGACATTTCACCCATTGAGCATGTTTGGGATGCTTCGGATCAACGTGGACGACAGCGTGTTGCAGTTCCCGCCAATACCCAGCAACTTCACACAGCCATTGAAGAGGAGTGGGACATTCCACAGGCCAAAATCAACAGCTTGATCAACTATATGCAAAGGAGATGTGTCGCACTGCAAGAGGCAATGGTGGTCACACCAGATACTGACAGGGGCGTGGATCAAATTTTATCTTTTTAATGTATCCAATAGATGCATATCTGTATTCACAGTCATGTGAAATCCATAGATTGGGGCTTTATTTATTTATTTAAATTGGCTGATTTTCTTACATGAACTGTAACTCAGTAAAATCAGTGAAATTGTTGCAGGTTGCGTTTCTATTTTTGTTTAATGTACTATGACCGCGACCGGGAGGTCCGTGGGGCGACGCACAATTGACCTAGCATCGTCCAGGTTAGGGAGGGATTGGCCAGTAGGGATGTCCTTGTCTCATCAGTGCGTGCTAACCAAGGTTGCCAGGTGCATTGGTGCGGCTGGCTTCCGGGTTGGTTGCGCGCTGTATTAAGAAGCAGTGCGGCTTGGTTGGGTTGTGTATCGGCGGACGCATTACTTTCAACCTTTGTCTCTCCCGAGCCCGTATGGGAGACAATTGGATACCACGAAATTGGGGAGAAAAAGGGATAAAAATAATAAAAAATAAAAAGTAACAGTCAGTATCTGGTGTGGCCACCAGCTGCATTAAGTACTGCAGTGCATCTCCTCCTCATGGACTGCACCAGATTTGCCAGTTCTTGCTGTGAGATGTTACCCCACTCTTCCTTCAAGGCACCTGCAAGATCCAGGACATTTCTGGGGGGAATGGCCCTAGCCCTCACCCTCCGATCCAACAGGTCCCAGACGTGCTCAATGGGATTGAGATCCGGGCACTTCGCTGGCCATGGCTGACATTCCTGTCTTGTAGGAAATCACACACAAAACAAGCAGGTGGCATTGCTGGAGGGTCATGTCAGGATGAGCCTGCAGGAAGGGGAGGAGGATGAGGGAGGAGGATGTCTTCCCTGTAACGCACAGCGTTGAGATTGCCTGCAATGACAACAAGCTCAGTCCAATCAATGATGCTGTGACACATCGCTCCAGACCATGACGGACCCTCCATCTCCAAATCGATCCAGCTCCAGAATAGGCCTCGGTGTAATGCTCAGGCCTCGGTGTAACGCTCATTCCTTCGACGATAAACGCAAATCTGACTATCACCCCTGGTGAGACAAAACCGTGACTCGTCAGTGAAGAGCACTTTTTGCCAGTCCTGTCTGGTCCAGCAACGGTGGGTTTGTGCCTATAGGCGACGTTGTTGCCAGTGATCTCTGTGAGGACCTGCCTACAAGCCCTCAGTCCAGCTTCTCACAGCCTATTGCGGACAGTCTAAGCACTGATGGAGGGATTGTGCGTTCCTGGTGTAACTCGGGCAGTTTTTGTTGCCATCCTGTACCTGTCCCGCAGGTGTGATGTTCGGATGTACCGATCCGGTGCAGGTGTTGTTACACGTGGTCTGTCACTGCCAGGACGATCAGCTGATGGTCCTGTCTCCCTGTAGCGCTGTCTTAGGCGTCTCACAGTACGGACATTGCAATTTATTGCCCTGGCCACATCTGCAGTCCTCATGTCATCATGCCTCCAGAGTCAGTAGAAAGGCTTCTTTAGTGTCCTAAGGTTTCATAATTGTGACCTTAATTGCCTACCGTCTGTAAGCTGTTAGTGTCTTAACAACAGGTGCATGTTCATTAATTGTTTATGGTTCATTGAACAAGCATGTGTTTAAACCCTTTACAATGAAGATCTGTGAAGTTATTTGGATTTTTATGAATTATCTTTGAAAGACAGGGTCCTGAAAAAGGGATGTTTCTTTTTTTGCTGAGTTTAGATGAATCTCTATGGCTGACACACACTAGCCTGGTCCCAGATCTATTTGTGCTATCATGTCAACTCCTTGTCGCTAGTTGACATGACAGCACAAACAGATCTGGGACCAGGCTAGACACACACCTGTCCCAATGAGAGCTAAAGGCCTGGCTGTGACTGTGGCCAGGCTCCGTGATTAGGCTATCATCCAGCTCGTCCTCTATGCGGAAGGGCTGGGGCGACATGGGCTCGTCCTGAGGAAATGAGTACTGCTGCAGGAAGGGATGGGACAGGGCAGCTTCTGCCGTCAGCCGGTCCATGGGGTTAAAGGTCAAGATACGCTCCAGAAAATCAATGGCTAGTGGAGAAAGAGACGTGAACGGAGAATAGAAAATGGTTTCAAATTATGTGCATACGTGGCTGCAAGTAATGCCATATCGAATCAGGAATACATCTTTTTTTCTCTGGGAATAGTAGGCAACAAGTTAATTAGACACGTGTGTTCATGATTTTTAGCATAAAACAGTTATCGTTTAAGAGAGAACAAAGGCTCCATCTAATTCTCCACCCTCCATCCCGCTCACCATCCGCCTCCACCTCCACCTCAGGGATCAGCTCCCTAAATGACCTCTTGATCTTCCAGCCATGGCTGACATAAGTGGGCATGACCTGCAGAAGGTCCAGGCGGTCCTCTTCCCTCAACACAGGCACCGTGTCCAGGATCAGCTGCATCTGTTCCAGTTCATGGGCTCCTGCAGAGCAGCCAGGAGGAACCAGCCAGGAGGAACCAGGCAAGAAGACACAGAGTACCAGGAGTAAAGAAGCATATCAATCAAATCATGATTCCAAAACTAGAAAAGGCCATTTTCATGAAGAAAAACAAGGCACCTCATTTTAACTGTCCAAAAGTATTTCTGTGGTAGAAGTTAAGAAATTGTTAAAGGCTAGTGTTGAAATTTTGAGGTTAACTTAGTAGAAGTATTTTTAAAGACTGGTATTAAGATGGTTGGAGCAGGCTACTGGGAAGAGAAAAGCTGCGCCCTCATGACTACTGACAAGGTCATGGACCACATACTGAATAAATTAGGTCTGGATAAAAGTATATGTACGTGATATTAAACAATGACATCAAAATCCTACAGAAACTGCCTTAAAAATGCTTATATAATGCGAGCACAAAAATCATTTGTTTTCTGTTTTGTTTCTGTTCAAGTCTCCAAATGATCTGTTTTTTTTTTTTTTTTACTTCAGCCAGTGTAATCGTAACAACAGTGGGAGTTATAATGACACTGTCACTGCGAGACAACATAAAAGCTCAGCTCTGTCCCAACTGGCACCCTATTTCCTATAGTGCACTACTTTTAACCAAAGCCCTATGGGCCTTGGTAAAAGAATGTGTGCACTACATAGGAAGTAGGGTGCCATTTGGAAGACACCCCATATCATTTTGCTTCTAATAATTACACTTATTGACACTGTTAAGCAGGTCGGATAGAGAACAGACAGGCAAATGGACATGTCTGTATTATGCATCCCGGTAAACAAAGTATACTATCTCTTCACTACATCAAAAAGATCCTGGACAGACAAATAGACTGTACTGTTAACAGCATTAAAAACAAAATGGGCACAACCCAGTTTATCTGAATCATTAAATCCATATCTCTCATATCATATTCATACCCACACCTCTCCACCTCAATAGACCTCTTACCTGCAAAGAGCATGCGTCCTGTTAGCATCTCTGCGAGGATGCAGCCAGCTGACCACATATCAATGGCCTTGGTGTAGTTGTTGGGAGAGAGCAACAGGCGTGGAGACCGATACCATTTAGTCACCAAGCCCTCTGACAGGTAGCCCTGGCCAATACACACAGACGACAGCACACACAGGGTAAGCATAACAAGTAAATGAATACGTCGAAGGTTCTCTAACTTTGTTCTCTAACTTTTTAATGGCTCTTTCGCTAAGATATTTTGAGGGCATTTTTACAGCTGCCCCCATTTCTTTACGCTCACACTTTACAGGTAGGCTTATAGAAGACAGTATTCTTCTTCATGTCAGTTACAATGTTGAGAAATATATCTAAGTATGGTGGAACAGAATGTCAGAGAGAAAGCGTTTGTGAAAATGTATTCCTGCACCTTCCTCCTTTGGAAGTGGTCATCTTTCACTATTCTGCCTAATGACACACCGGCTTCATCTCGTTAGAATAGCACGACTCGACCACTTTATCTCCTCTTTTTTTATTTAGAACATCCTTTACACCCACACAAAGCCTATGCTTTACTATCATTGTGGGGACTTAAAATTGATTTCCATTCAAAATCCTATCTTCGCTAACCCCTAACTCCTAACCATAAAATAGCCTTCGTCTTCATGGCGACCTGGGAAATGTCCCCATGACAACATTGTTTCAGGCTTCTACTGTGAATGGGGAGAGAATGAGAGCTGTTTGAGTCAGGTGTCTGGCAGAGTGCCATGAGCTAAATCATGCGCGCGCTGTGAGAGGTAGCTGCGTTCCTTTTAATTTCTAAAGACAGGAATTGTCCGGTTGAAACATCATTGAAGATTTATGATAATGACATCCTAAAGATTGATTCTATACATCGTTTGAGATGTTTCTACGAACTGTAATATAACTTTTGGACTCGTCTGAACTTTCACCTGAACTTGCCCGCGCCTCGTGAGTTTGGATTTGTGAACTAAACGGGCGAACAAAAAGGAGGACATAAATTATGGACTTTATCGAACAAAACAAACATTTATCTGACACAGCGGTTGCATTAAAGAGAAGTTTATCTATATTTCCATGCATAACCCTTGTATCTTTTATCAATGTTTATTATGAGTATTTCTGTAATTTGATGTGGCTCTCTGCACTTTCACCGGATGTTTGTTTGAGATAATGCATTTCTGAACATAACACACCAATTTCAAATGAGGTTTTTGGACAAAGATTAACTTTATCGAACAAAACACACATTTATTGTGTAACAAAGTCCTGTGAGTGCCATCTGATGAAGATCATCAAAGGTTAGTGATGAATTTAATCGCTATTTCTGACTTTTGTGAGCCCTCCTGGAAAATGGCTGAATAGTTTTCTGTGACTAGGTGCTGACCTAACATTGTTTGGTGTGCCTTCGCAGTAAAGCCTATTTGAAATTGGATTTACTGTGGCTGGATTTACAAGAAGTTTATCTTTAAAATGGTGTAAAATTCTTGTATGTTTGAGGAATTGTATTTATGGGATTTATGTTGTTTTGAATTTGGCGCCCTGCAATTTCACTGGCTGTTGGCGAGGTGGGACACTAGAAGGTAAGCCATTTTCCACAACTTTGGAAGTATGCTTGGGGTCATTGTCTATTTGGAAGACCCATTTGCGACCAAGCTTTAACTTCCTGACTGACGTCTTGAGATGTTGCTTTAACTTCTTATGGTATAGGGGACGCTTGCGTCCCACTTGGCCAAAAGCCAGGGAAAATGCAGCGCAGGAAATTCAAATATAATGATATAAAATCAAACTTTCATTAAATCACACATGTAAGATACTAAATTAAAGCTACACTCGTTGTGAATCCAGCCAACATGTCAGATTTTAAAAAGGCTTTTCGGCGAAAGCATAAGAAGCTATTATCTGATGATAGCACAACAGTAAACAAAGAGTAGCATATTTCAACCCTGCAGGCGCTACACAAAACTCAGAAATAAAATATAAAACATACCTTACCTTTGATGAGCTTCTTTTGTTGGCACTCCAATATGTCCCATAAACATCACAATTATAGTCATTTGGTTCGATTAATTCCGTCCATATATATCCAAAATATTAATTTATTTAGCGCGTTCGATCCAGAAAAAAAACAGCTTCCAAATTGCTCAACGTCACTACATAATATCTCAAAAGTTGCCTGTAAACTTTGCCAAAACATTTCAAACTACTTTTGTAATACAACTTTAGGTATTTTTAAACGTTAATAAATCGATCAAATTGAAGACGGGTCTATCTGTTTTCAATAGAGGACAAGAGGAAACTAACGCTACTTTTCAAGTCTTGCGCAACTCTCAACAGTGTTACCCATTTCCTAGATGGCCGTACTTCTTCATTGCACAAAGGAATAACCTCAACCAAATTCCAAAGACTGGTGACATCCAGTGGAAGCGGTAGGAACTGAAAACAAGTGCCTAAGAAATATTGTTTCCCAATGAGAAAATCACTGAACAGACAGAGATCTCAAAAAACAAAATATTCTGAACGGTTAGTCCTCTGAGTTTTGCCTGCTACATAAGTTCCGTTATACTCACAGACATGATTCAAACAGTTTTAGAAACTTCAGAGTGTTTTCTATACAAATCTACTAATAATATGCATATCTTATATTCTTGGCATGGGTAGCAGGAAGTTGAAATTGGGCATGCTATTTATCCAAAAGTGAAAATGCTGCCCCCTATAATTTAAGAAGTTAATATATCCAGATAATTTTACTCCCTCGTGATGCCATCTATTTTGTGAAGTACACCAGTCCCTCCTGCAGCAAAGCACCCCCACAACATGATGCTGCCACCCCCGTGCTTCACGGTTGGGATGCTGCTCTTTGGCTTGCAAGCCTCCCCCTTTTTCCTTCAAACATAACGATGGTCATTATGGCCAAACAGTTCTATTTTTGTTTCATCAGACTAAAGAACATTTCTCAAAAAAGTACAATCTTTGTCCCCATGAGCAGTTGCAAACCATAGTCTGGCTTTTTT
Source organism: Oncorhynchus keta (assembly GCF_023373465.1). Classification (NCBI taxonomy): domain Eukaryota; kingdom Metazoa; phylum Chordata; class Actinopteri; order Salmoniformes; family Salmonidae; genus Oncorhynchus; species Oncorhynchus keta. The sequence continues at coordinate 2,255,052 of NC_068445.1, read as the reverse complement.
ATGGCGGTTTTGAAACAGTGGCTTCTTCCTTGCTGAGCGGCTTTCAGGTTATGGCGATATAGGACTCGTTTTACTGTGGATATAGATACTTTTGTACCTATTTCCTCCAGCATCTTCACAAGGTCCTTTGCTGTAGTTCTGGGATTGATTCGCACCAAAGTACATTCATCTCTGAGAGACAGAACGCTTCTCCTTCCTGAGCGGTGTGACGGCTGCGTGGTCCCATGGTGTTTAAACTTGCATACTATTGTTTGTACAGATGAACGTGGTACCTTCAGGCACTTCTCCCAATGATGAACCAGACTTGTGGAGGTCCGCATTTTTTTCTGAGGTCTTGGCTGATTTATTTTGATTTTCCCATGATGTCAAGCATAGAGGTAGTGAGTTTGAAGGTAGGCGTTGAAATATATCCACAGGTACACCTCCAATTGACTCAAATGATGTCAATTAGCCAATCAGAAGCTTCTAATGCCATGACATCATTTTCTGGAATTGTACAAAGCTGTTTAAAGGCACAGTCAATTTTATGTATGTAAACTTCTAACCCACTGAAATTGTGACACTGGTATAAGACATTAGGTCTCCTGTATTTTCCAGTAGTAAATTAGCAGACGCTTCGATATTAGTTCTATCACAAGGTATCATGTGCCGTGACCAATTAATAGGCACAAATACCATAACTACTCTCCGGGGATGTGGGTATCACAACCCTGGAAAATTGTTAATAGAGGGCATGTATTAGAGCAGTGAGTGAGGAAATCTAAACACCCTGGACACCGTCGAGAGAGACGCAGACATAACCACCCTTGAAATGGCATCCGTGGTCACTGACACTCCCGTAAAAGGGGGAATAGAAGAGGAAAACTACAGCAAAGCCATGGACGTGCTGAAATCAGTGCATGTGCATTGTAGTAATTTAGCAAACTGGACAAAATTGGTCAGCATTTCCCTGCTGATGGAAAATTCCAATCTAATAAAGAGTTCAGAGATGCTATTGTGTCGTTGGCACAAAAATTCAATAGATCAATACACCAGAGTTGTGATGTCAGCGTTCTATCAACAGAAAAGCAAAACCAATTAAACCAAAATTAGATGTGCTTAGACTGAATTAAAAAGACTGGGTTTGTGAGTACAATAATAGAATGTGTACGTCTGCTTTCATGGCAGGTAATGAAACCCATTTATCAAAACGGCTATTGCGGGGTTAGTGGACCAAAATTTTCACTAGGTTGAAATAGTGCAGGAGGTTTGAATGTGGAATCTAATTCCACTCACTTAGCAGCCGTGCGTGCGGTTAATACAGCCACAGTGGAAGTCACTAACAGTGGTTTAACTAGAGGTCGACCGATTAATTAGGGCCGATTTCAAGTTGTCATAACAAATCGGTAATCTGCCTTTTTGGATGCCGATTACATTGCAATCCATGAGGAAACTGCGTGGCAAGCTGACCACCTGTTACGCAAGTGCAGCGTCAAATGGACCTTGTGGCTGCAATGCGGGCATTAAACTTATCTTATAAAAAACAATACACATTCACGTAATCACTAGTTAACTACACATAACCATGTGATGATTGATGATATTACTAGGTTAACTAGCTTGTCCTGCGTTGCATACAATCAATGCGGTGCCTGTTAATTTATCATCAACTTTTCCAAACGGGTGATGATTTAACAAAAGCGCACTCGAGAAAAAAAACACATTTGTTGCACAAATGTACCCAACCATAAAATCAATACACAAGTATAATGTTTTAAACCTGCATATGTATTTAAAAGAAATTCATGTAAGCAGGCAATATTAACTAGGGAAATTGTGTCACTTTCTCTTGCGTTCAGTGCAAGCAGAGCCAGGGTATATCGGGCAGTTTGGGCCACCTGGCTCGTTGCGAACTGTGTAAAGACAAATTAATTTTACATAATTATAACATAACATTGAAGGTTGTGCAATGTAACAGCAATATTTAGACTTAGGGTTGCCACCAGTTCGAGAAAATACGGAACGATTCCGTATTTCACTGAAAGAATAGACATTTTGTTTTTGAAATTATAGTTTCCGGATATGAGCATATTAATGACCTAAGGCTCGTATTTCTGTGTGTTTATTATGATTAAGTATATGATTTGATATTTGATAGAGCAGCCAGACTGAGCAGTGGTGGGCAGCAGCAGGCTCGTAAGCATACATTCAAACAGCACTTTGCTGCGTTTGCCAGCAGCCTATCAACTCCTAAGATTAGGCTAGCAATACTATAGTGCCTGTAAGAACTTTCAATAGTCAAAGGTGTAAGAAATACAAATGGTATAGAGAGAAATAGTCCTATAATAACTACAACATAAAACTTCTTAACTGGGAATATTGAAGACTGATGTTAAAAGGAACCACCAGCTTTCATATGTTCTCATGTTCTGAGCAAGGAACTTAAACGTTAGCTTGTTTACATGGCACATATTGCACTTTTACTTTCTTCTCCAACACTGTGTTTTTGCATTATTTAAACCAAATTGAACATGTTTCATTATTTATTTGAGACTAAATTGATTTTATTTATGTATATTAAGTTAAAATAAAAGTGATCATTGTTCATTCAGTATTGTTGTAATTTTCATTATTACAAATATATATTTTTTTTAAAAGCCTTTTTTGTGCCTCCAAATAATCGATATCGGCGTTCAAAAATCATACTCTAATTGAGACACTGATCGGTCATGAACAATCTAAGACGGGGACAAACGGTGGCTGTGATGAGAAGTTAATGCTGGTAATAGATGCAAGTGGCTGTTCCACTGGTTGTCATAAGGTGTATGCACCAATTTGTAAGTCGCTCTGGATAAGAGCGTCTGCTAAATGACTTAAATGTAAATGTAAATGTAATATAAGTAGCACATACTGTAAATATATTTTCTCCTGTCTGTAAATGTACATTCTGCCAGGGTCGGTGTGTGCGAAGTTGTGGGTCTTAAAATTATAGACTCAACGTGAAACACTTAGGACTGTCATTCTAAATTTGGGATGGATCATTTATCAATTCAGTTCTAATTATAATTCGGAAAGGCGAGAAGGAGAGAGAGCGCTGCCCCTAAGCTGTGAGGAGAGCACAGATTGAGGGGAGGGTGTACTGCTCATCCTGCAGGTGACTTCTGAAGCTAATTCATATCGAGTCTAAGGAGGGTTTACTCGCAGGAAACCTGATCTTTTCCTTTTCCTCCAAGAGAGATTTTATGAAAGAACGCACTAGATTTCTCTCTCTTCACTGTTCAAGTCAATATGTTTTCTAGGTGGCGTAGAACATGTGAGTGATCACTGTTCCAGATAAGGGATTGTTGGAAACTGACTAATTGACTTGAGCCCGTTTTAGTATGTTTATAAGTGGACTAGCAGTAGTTATTAACGTGTATTGGTTAGATGGAATGTGCTTTGTGCAAATGTATTTGTGGCCGGAGGAAAAGTACAGTACCAGTCAAAAGTTTGGACACACCTACTCATTCAAGGGTTTTTCTTTATTTTTACTATTTTCTACATTGTAGAATAATAGTGAAGACATCCAAACTATGAAATAACACATATGGAATCATGTAGTAACCAATTATTATTTATTTTTTTACAAATCAACATTTGTTTTATATTTGAGATTCTTCAAAGTAGCCACCCTTTGTCTTGATAACAGCTTTGCACACTCTTGGCATTCTCTCAACCCGCTTCATGAGGTAGTCACCTGGAATGCATTTCAATCAACAGTTGTGGCTTGTTAAAAGTTCATTTGTGCCATTTGTGAATTTCTTTCCTTCTTAATGCATTTGAGCAAAATCAGTTGTGTTGTGACAAGGAAGGGGTGGTATCGAGAAGACAGCCCTATTATGGCAAGAACAGCTCAAATAAGCAATGAGAAACGACAGTCCTTCCCTTACTTTAAGAAATTAAAAGTGTCAATGCGGAAAATTTAAAGAACTTTGAAAGGATCTTAAAGTGCAGTCGCAAAAACCATCAAGCGCTATGATGTAACTGGTTCTCATGAGGACCGCCACAGGAATCGAAGACTCAGAGTTCCCTCCTGCAGAGGAGAAGTTCATTTGAGTTAACTGCACCTCAGATTGCAGCCAAAATAAATGCTTCAGAGTTCAAGTAACAGACACATCTCAACATCAACTTTTTAGAGGAGACTGCGTGAATCAGGCCTTCATTGTTGAATTGCTGCAAAGAAACCACTACTAAAGGACACCAAAAATAAGAAGAGACTTGCGTGGGCCAAGAAACACGAGCAATGGACATTAGACGGGTGGAAATCTGTCCTTTGTCTGATGAGTCCAAATTTGAGATTTTTGGTTCCAACCGCTGTCTTTGTGAGACGCAGAGTAGGTGAACGGATTATCTCCGCATGTGTGGTTCCCACCGCGAAGCATGGACGAGGTGGTGTGATGGTGCTTTGCTGGTGACACTGTCAGTGATTTATTTAGAATTCAAGGCACACAGCATTCTGCAGCGATGTTTGATCCCATCTAGGTTGCGCTTAGTGGGACTATCATTTGTTTTTCAACAGGACAATGACCCAAAACACACCTCTAGGCTGTGTAAGGGATATTTGACCAAGAAGGAGAGTGATAGGAGTTCTGCAGCGGATGACCTGGCCTCCACAATCACACGACCACAAACCAATTGAGATGGTTTGGGATAAGTTGGGCCGCAGAGTGAAGGAAAAGCAGCCAACAAGTGCTGAGCATATGTGGGAACTCTTTCAAGACTGTTGGAAAAGCATTCCTCATGAAGCTGGTTGAGAGAATGCCAAGAGAGTGCAAAGCTGTCATCAAGGCAAAGGGTGGCTACTTTGAAGAATCTAAAATATATTTTGATTTGTTTAACACTTTTTGGGGTTACTATGTGATTCCATGTGTTATTTCATATTTTTGATGTCTTCACTATTGTTCTACAATGTAGAAAATAGTACAAATAAAGAAAAATACTTGAATGAGTGGGTGTGTCCAAAGTTTTCACTGATACTGTACATAGGGGGCCTGTGTCTGAGAATGTTTCCATGAGGGTTTAAGTTTCAGATTCTGGCAGGACCGATATCAGTGCAAAAACCAAAGTCCCAAAAACCAAGGCGTTAACATTATAGGGAATTGGTAAAGTAGAATTGAATATGACTGGGGTGGAGATTTGTAAGGCTCATAAAAGGAAGTGGGTAACTCTGGGTAATGATACCACTCCTCTGTGTATAGTGATACAGGGGATAGCTTGTAGTAGATGAAAGGAAATCTAACTGTGCACAATTTAGAGACTACTATGAAGACAAGTTGAACGTCACGCATACCCAGATCATGGTGGGAGTAGCAGAGATAGTGGTATGATTTCAGACTCTATTGTCAACTTTTAGTGAGGAGTTCATGGAAGGTACAACTCTTGAAAGACTAGCTACAGTTCCCTGTATACAGGAAGCCACCTAACCAGAAGGGAGTTTCACTGTGATAATAGCGTCTCGAGCAGTGTGATTAAGAAACATGTGACTCATGGTTTCGAGTCCAGGCTATGTCGCAGCCGGCCATGACCGGGAGACCCATGGGGCGGCACACAATTGGCTCAACGTCGTCCGGGTTAGGGGAGTTTGGCCAGCAGGGATGTCTTTGTCCCATCACGCACTAGCGATTCCTGTGGCGGGCCGGGTGCAGTGCACGCTAACACAGTAGCCAGGTGCACGGGGTTTCCTCCGACACATTGGTGCGGCTGGCTTCTCGGTTAAGTGGGCATTGTGTCAAGAAGCAGTGCGGCTTGGTTGGGTTGTTTTTCCGAGGACGCAGCAATTCGGGAGTTGCAGCAATGAGACAATTGGATACCACAAAATTGGGGAGATAAAGGGGTAAAACGTTTTTTAAAATATTTTTTTATATGCCAACTAATCTCTCCACCATTCCTAACCGCCAGCAGTGGGACCGAGTGACGGTAACAGGGAAGTGTTAGAAGGTTGCTGCTTATCAACTGTTGGGACCCAAAGTCTACACAGTAACGAGGGTGTAGACCGGCCTTGGGATGAGAGATGTGTAGAGGTATTATTCACAGATACCGACTGTAGCAGAATTGGATGTCATTGGAGATGGTGGTGGCTAGGAAACCTGGTAGGAGTTGGGAAACAGGTAAGGGGTATCCAAAAGATTTAGTTCTAGATCCATCGGTGAACCACAAAGGCAATCGGAGGTCAGGAGCAGGAGACAGATTCCAGGCAATAGCTATTCTCACGGCAGTCGCTGTAGGGACAGTAACTGAAGGAGCATGAGTAGTAGTGAAAGATGCTATAGTAACAGCATGGAACTGGACTACGGCGCATCTTGAAGAATGCATCATGGGTAGTGTTAGTGGTGGTGGTGATGGTGGTGGGGGGGCTGAAGTGAGGATGATATGGTGTGGGAACACCTTTTGTAACCTGTGGCCTAACAGGGGAAGACTGAGTGAAAGCATGAGGAGTTTTTTTTAGAACCCTGGAAGAAGCCAGGCTAAGACAGAGTGGATCATGCTATCAAACTTTTTTTGGTTTGTTTGCATATATCGTTATGCATTGGCTTAACGCATTACTAATAACTGTCATGTTGTGTTTTCTTTTACTTTAAGTCTTTTCGCTAGAACTCTCTTAGGAACCCGAAGGAGGAAATGGAGAAAGTCAAAAGCTCCAGCTGGAATGTCATTATCAGCTGTACAACAAGAGGGGGAATAAGAGTGTGATTAAAAATCAGAGGACGTAAGTCTCAGAGGTATAAACATAGAAATCAACTGAGGATGTTCATTTATAAGTCATTTCAAAGTTATGTTGAACAGGATGGAGTACTATTCAAAAACGAAGGGAGTCTAAGCTTGAAATACACTTATTCATGTTAACATAATAGAGCTTATTATTTTACATATACAGTGGGGCAAAAAAGTATTTAGTCAGCCACCAATTGTGCAAGTTCTCCCACTTAAAAAGATGAGGCCTGTAATTTTCATCATACTTCAACTATGACAGCCAAAATGAGAAAAAAAATATCCAGAAAAATCAAATTGTAGAATTTTTTTATTAATTTATTTGCAAATTATGGTGGAAAATTAGTATTTTCTAGATTTTTTTTCTCATTTTGTCTGTCATAGTTGAAGTGTACCTATGATGAAAATTACTGGCCTCATCTTTTTAAGTGGGAGAACTTGCACAATTGGAGGCTGACTAAATACTTTTTTGCCCCACTGTATAATGAAGGTATTTGTTGGGGTCAATGAAGAGGAGATAAGAACTAGGAGTATGGAAAGTTACTGAGTGAGGAAGGGGGAGTGCAGAAAGTTTACATTCTGTTAAATCATGGTATTGTTAAATCTCATGGCTTCTAAAGAGGGGGGCAACAATCTGGTTTCAGTCTGATAAGGTAGGACAGCCGGAGTGGGGAGGAGTGAGGAATTTGGGCCAAGGTCAGGACAGATGCTGTGAGGAGAAACAGTCAGTCCTGTCACACACATACATTTCCACACCCATGTATGTTCTAGCAGGAGGCTACACCAATGAGAGGAACCAATTAAGTTCCTGACGAGCAACAGAGATGCATTGGCTGTATATAGAAGTGCAAGGAGTTGACTCCGGCTCGTAGGAGGGTATAAATATATGTGTTTGTGTAAACATGTCTTTGTATTTGCAGCTGTTTGACCCAGTGGGGGAATACACTTGGTTTGAGCTTTGTCTTCGTCATCTGTTTGAATTTTGACACTGTGTTTGTTTACAACCTAACAAAGGGAATAGGGTGCCATTTAGGACACGCCCTGTATCTCTCTCCTCTGAATCAACACAGGCCTGTCAGAGGAGTTCAGTGCTGAACATTCTGTTCCACTCAGAGAAATAGAGAGGTAGCTAGGTACACATTATGTACAATGGTTGTCTGGACCGAGGAGTAGCTACGGTGCATTCAGAAAGCATTGACCCCTTGACTTTTTCCAAATCTTGTTACGTTACAGCCTTATTCTAAAATGTTTTAAATATTTTTTTTCCCGTCATCAATCTACACACAATACCCCATAATGATGAAGCAAAAGGAAACCACTTTTTTTTTTTGAAATCTTTGCAAAATTTTAAATCACATTTACATAAGTATTCATACTTTTACTCAGTACTTTGTTGAAGTACCTTTGGCAGCGATTACAGCCTAGAATCTTCTTGTGTATGACGCTACAAGCTTGGCACACTTGTATTTGGGGAGTTTATCCCATTCTTCTCTGCAGAGCCTTTCAAGCTCTGTCAGGTTGGATGGGGAGCATCGCTGCACAGCTATTTTCAGGTCTCTCCAGAGATGTTAGATCGGGTTCAAGTCCGGGCTCTGGCTGGGCCACTCAGGGACATTCAGAGACTTGTCCCGAAGCCACTCATGTGTTGTCTTGGCTGTGTGCTTCGGGTTGTTGTCCTGTTGGAAGGTGAACCTTCGCCCCAGTCTGAGGTAGAGGTCGACCGATTAACCGGAATGGGCGATTAATTAGGGGCGATTTCAAGTTTTCATAACAAATCGGAAATCTGTATTTTTGGGCACAGATTTAAAAAAATATATATATATATTTTTTATATACCTTTATTTAACTAGGCAAGTCAGTTAAGAACACATTCTTATTTTCAATGACGGGTTAGGAACGGTGGGTTAACTGCCTTGTTCAGGGGCAGAACGACAGATTTTCACCTCATCAGCTCGGGGATCCAACCTTACAGATAACTAGTCCAAAGCAATAACGACCTGCCTCTCTCGTTGCACTCCACAAGGAGACTGCCTGTTACGCAAATGCAGTAAGCCAAGGTAAGTTGCTAGCTAGCATTAAACTTATCTTATAAAAAACAATCATCAATCACTAGTTAACTACACATGGTTGATGATATTACTAAATATGATCTAGCATGTCCTGCGTTACATATAATCTGACTGAGCATACAAGTATCTAAGTATCTGACTGAGCGGTGGTAGGCAGAAGCAGGCGCGTAAACATTAATTCAAACAGCACTTTCGTGCGTTTTGCCAGCAGCTCTTCGTTGTGCGTCAAGCATTGCGCTGTTTATGACTTTAAGCCTATCAACTCCCGAGATGAGGTTGGTGTAACCGAAGTGAAATGGCTAGCTAGTTAGTGCGCGCTAATTGCGTTTCAAACGTCACTCGTTCTGAGCCTTGGGGTGGTTGTTTCCCTTGCTCTGCATGGGTAATGCTGCTTCGATGGTGGCTGTTGTCGTTGTGTTGCTGGTTCGAGCCCAGGAAGGAGTGAGGAGAAGGACGGAAGCTATACTGTTACACTGGCAATACTAAAGTGCCTATAAGAACATCCAATAGTCAAAGGTTAATGAAATACAAATGATAGAGGGAAATAGTCTTATAATTACTATAATAGTTTTTTTTAGTTTAGTTTATTTTATTTTTACAGGGACAGTGCACATTAATCAACGTTTCAGTAAGTGCCGGTTTTAGCCAGCCGGCTAATTTTCAACCGCAGTCCCTGGGCAGGTTATTAAAAACAATTACAATATAGACAATAGCACCATAGACATAGCAACATAGCAACATAGGACAAGCAAGACATAGCATACAGACAGAACAAAAAGCAGCAAGACAAAATTCATAAAAGCAACAAAGTGTTTCCACACCTCACAAGCTACAGACAACAGACAACATGGAAAGCGGCAACACACAGCTAGGGACCATGTTCACAAATCTGATTGACCTTTAGCCATGTCTTCAAGCATTTTGTGAAAGTGTGATATGTGGTGCAGTTATGTGTGTCTGATGGCAGTGTATTCCAGACATGGGAAGCTCTCACAGAGAATGCAGATTTACTAAAGGTGCTTTTCCTTAGGGGAACTATACAGTCACCTCTCATGGCAGACCTTGTGGATCTGCTGCCATATGTCTGGGTTTTCTGTTTAACAAAAATATTGAGTGGAGGGGGAGCCAGGCCATTAAGGATCTTGAATACAAGACATGCGTCGGTGTATTGCACAAGATTTTCCCAACTCAAGAGCTCATGTTTTCTAAGGATGTGACAATGATGATGGCTATTGGGCTTCCTATCAAGCACTTTGAGAGCCTGTTTGTAGACAGACTGAATAGGTTTTAATGTTGTACAGCAAGCTTGGGCCCAACTAGTCAAGCAGTATGTTAAGTGGGGGAGTATCATAGATTTGAAGTACAGTTTTGCTACCTCTGTAGTCAAACAATTTCGTATAAATCGGAAATGAGCTAGATTGAATTTAGTTATTTGAATTACCTTTTTCACATGCTTTTTAAAAGAGAGGTTGGAATCAAGTATGATGCCAAGGTACTTAAAATCGGATACCACCTGGAGCTTCTCCCCTGACACATAGACATCTGGCTCAGTAGCATCTGTTGCCCTCTTTGTGAAGAACATGCAAACAGTTTTTTTCACATTGAGATGCAAACACGAGTCACAGAGCCACTTTGTAACCTGGACCATTACAGTAGTGAGTTCTTTTGCAGCTTGTTGTTTGCTCTTTGCATGCACATATATCACTGTATCATCTGCATACATTTGAACTTCAGACCCAGTACATACAGAAGGCAGATCATTAATGTACAGGCTGAACAGGAGGGGCCCCAGTATTGACCCTTGGGGCACGCCCACATCATAGCTACGAGTGGGCGACAGCTCATTGCTCACTCTGACACACTGAGTTCTGCCTTCAAGGTATGATTTCATTCATCTCAAGGCATCAGGGGAAAAGTTGAACTTGGACAATTTTGTGATGAGAATCTCATGGTTAACAGTATCAAAAGCCTTCCTTAGGTCCAGAAACACAGCCCCAACAGCACCCCTTTGTCCATCTTGGACTTCACATTTTCCAGAAGAAAGCAGTTGGCCGTTTCTGTGGAGTGTTTCGCTCTGAAGCCAAACTGCATGGAGTGTAATGTGAAGGGGCTGTTGTTGAGGTGGGCAATCAGTTGTTCTGCTACACACTTTTCAACAACCTTTGACACCACAGGTAGTATACTAATGGGCCTGTAGTTACTCACGTCAGCAGGGTCGCCTGATTTAAAGATGGCCGTTATTATGGCCGACTTCCATACCCTTGGAAACACACCAAGACCAATAGATGTGTTGGTGACCTTAGTAATGGGGCCAATGAGTGACTCTTTGTAGTTTTTAAGAAAGGTAGAGTCCATCCCAAACACATTTTTGGCTTTAGAGTTCTTTAGAGCTAATCACCTTGTTCACCTTTGACTCAGAAACCTCCCTTATGATGAAGACAGGTTGAGCGTCATTCACTAGCACTGAGCCCAAGAAATCAGTGGAGGGGTTCTGTGTCAGTAACCTGACAGAGTCAATAAAGTAGGAATTGAAGGCTGTTGCTATTTCAACTGCATCCTGTGTTAGATTGTTATTCACCATGATTTCTAGTCTTTTTGCAGTGTTACTATGGTCTTTCCCTGTTAACTTTTTTAGATTCTCCCATATCAATTTAGAATTTCCCTTTGCTTCACCAATTATGTTAATAAAAAAGTTTGCCTTGGCCTGTCTGATTTCTTTTATCACCTTATTTCTCAACATGGTAAACCTACGTCTGTCATGCTCTAATTTAGATTTTAGGGCTACAACCTTTTTAATAACTACAACCTAAAACTTCTTACCTGGGAATATTGAAAACTCATGTTAAAAGGAACCACCAGCTTTCACAACCCCCCTTGGGTTGTGCCGTGGCAGAGATCTTTGTGGGCTATACTCGGCCTTGTCTCAGGATGGTAAGTTGGTGGTTGAAAATATCCCTCTAGTGGTGTGGGGGCTGTGCTTTGGCAAAGTGGGTGGGGTTATATCCTTCCTGTTTGGCCCTGTCCGGGGGTGTCCTCGGATGGGGCCACAGTGTCTCCTGACCCCTCCTGTCTCAGCCTCCAGTATTTATGCTGCAGTAGTTTATGTGTCGGGGGGCTAGGGTCAGTTTGTTATATCTGGAGTACTTCTCCTGTCCTATTTGGTGTCCTGTGTGAATTTGTGTGCTCTCTCTAATTCTCTCTTTCTTTCTCTCTCTCGGAGGACCTGAGCCCTAGGACCATGCCCCAGGACTACCTGCCATGATGACTCCTTGCTGTCCCCAGTCCACCTGGCCTTGCTGATGCTCCAGTTTCAACTGTTCTGCCTTATTATTGGACCATGCTGGTCATTTCTGAACATTTGAACATCTTGGCCATGTTCTGTTCTAATCTCCACTTGGCACAGCCAGAAGAGGACTGGCCACCCCACATAGCCTGGTAGGTTTTGGCCTTTCTAGGGAGTTTTTCCTAGCCACCGTGCTTCTACACCTGCATTGCTTGCTGTTTGGGGTTTTAGGCTGGGTTTCTGTACAGCACTTTGAGATATCAGCTGATGTACGAAGGGCACAGACCATACAAACGCTCCACACCGCGTGGCCGCGGCCACCCTAATCTGGTGGTCCCAGCGCGCACGACCCACGTGGAGTTCCAGGTCTCCGGTAGCCTCTGGAACTGCCGATCTGCGGCCAACAAGGCAGAGTTCATCTCAGCCTATGCCTCCCTCCAGTCCCTCGACTTCTTGGCACTGACGGAAACATGGATCACCACAGATAACACTGCTACTCCTACTGCTCTCTCTTCGTCCGCCCACGTGTTCTCGCACACCCTGAGAGCTTCTGGTCAGCGGGGTGGTGGCACTGGGATCCTCATCTCTCCCAAGTGGTCATTCTCTCTTTCTCCCCTTACCCATCTGTCTATCGCCTCCTTTGAATTTCATGCTGTCACAGTTACCAGCCCTTTCAAGCTTAACATCCTTATCATTTATCGCCCTCCAGGTCCCCTCGGAGAGTTCATCAATGAGCTTGATGCCTTGATAAGCTCCTTTCCTGAGGACGGCTCACCTCTCACAGTTCTGGGCGACTTTAACCTCCCCACGTCTACCTTTGACTCATTCCTCTCTGCCTCCTTCTTTCCACTCCTCTCCTCTTTTGACCTCACCCTCCCCCCCTACTCACAAGGCAGGCAATACGCTCGACCTCATCTTTACTAGATGCTGTTCTTCCACTAACCTCATTGCAACTCCCCTCCAAGTCTCCGACCACTACCTTGTATCCTTTTCCCTCTCGCTCTCATCCAACACTTCCCACACTGCCCCTACTCGGATGGTATCGCGCCGTCCCAACCTTCGCTCTCTCTCCCCCGCTACTCTCTCCTCTTCCATCCTATCATCTCTTCCCATTATTATATCTCTTCCCTCTGCTCAAACCTTCTCCAACCTATCTCCTGATTCTGCCTCCTCAACCCTCCTCTCCTCCCTTTCTGCATCCTTTGACTCTCTATGTCCCCTATCTTCCAGGCCGGCTCGGTCCTCCCCTCCCGCTCCGTGGCTCGACGACTCATTGCGAGCTCACAGAACAGGGCTCCGGGCAGCCGAGCGGAAATGGAGGAAAACTCGCCTCCCTGCGGACCTGGCATCTTTTCACTCCCTCCTCTCTACATTTTCCTCCTCTGTCTCTGCTGCTAAAGCCACTTTCTACCACTCTAAATTCCAAGCATCTGCCTCTAACCCTAGGAAGCTCTTTGCCACCTTCTCCTCCCTCCTGAATCCTCCCCCCCCCTCCTCCCTCTCTGCAGATGACTTCGTCAACCATTTTGAAAAGAAGGTCAACGACATCCGATCCTCGTTTGCTAAGTCAAACGACACCACTGGTTCTGCTCACACTGCCCTACCCTGTGCTCTGACCTCTTTCTCCCTCTCTCTCCAGATGAAATCTCGCGTCTTGTGACGGCCGGCCGCCCAACAACCTGCCCGCTCGACCCTATCCCCTCCTCTCTTCTCCAGACCATTTCCGGAGACCTTCTCCCTTACCTCACCTCGCTCATCAACTCATCCCTGACCACTGGCTACGTCCCTTCCGTCTTCAAGAGAGTGAGAGTTGCACCCCTTCTGAAAAAACCTACACTCGATCCCTCCGATGTCAACAACTACAGACCAGTATCCCTTCTTTCTTTTCTCTCCAAAACTCTTGAACGTGCCGTCCTTGGCCAGCTCTCCCGCTATCTCTCTCAGAATGACCTTCTTGATCCAAATCAGTCAGGTTTCAAGACTAGTCATTCAACTGAGACTGCTCTTCTCTGTATCACGGAGGCGCTCCGCACTGCTAAAGCTAACTCTCTCTCCTCTGCTCTCATCCTTCTAGACCTATCGGCTGCCTTCGATACTGTGAACCATCAGATCCTCCTCTCCACCCTCTCTGAGTTGGGCATCTCCGGCGCGGCCCACGCTTGGATTGCGTCCTACCTGACAGGTCGCTCCTACCAGGTGGCGTGGCGAGAATCTGTCTCCTCACCACGCGCTCTCACCACTGGTGTCCCCCAGGGCTCTGTTCTAGGCCCTCTCCTATTCTCGCTATACACCAAGTCACTTGGCTCTGTCATAACCTCACATGGTCTCTCCTATCATTGCTATGCAGACGACACACAATTAATCTTCTCCTTTCCCCCTTCTGATGACCAGGTGGCGAATCGCATCTCTGCATGTCTGGCAGACATATCAGTGTGGATGACGGATCACCACCTCAAGCTGAACCTCGGCAAGACGGAGCTGCTCTTCCTCCCGGGAAGGACTGCCCGTTCCATGATCTCGCCATCACGGTTGACAACTCCATTGTGTCCTCCTCCCAGAGCGCTAAGAACCTTGGCGTGATCCTGGACAACACCCTGTCGTTCTCAACTAACATCAAGGCGGTGGCCCGTTCCTGTAGGTTCATGCTATACAACATCCGCAGAGTACGACCCTGCCTCACACAGGAAGCGGCGCAGGTCCTAATCCAGGCACTTGTCATCTCCCGTCTGGATTACTGCAACTCGCTGTTGGCTGGGCTCCCTGCCTGTGCCATTAAACCCCTACAACTCATCCAGAACGCCGCAGCCCGTCTGGTGTTCAACCTTCCCAAGTTCTCTCACGTCACCCCGCTCCTCCGCTCTCTCCACTGGCTTCCAGTTGAAGCTCGCATCCGCTACAAGACCATGGTGCTTGCCTACGGAGCTGTGAGGGGAACGGCACCTCAGTACCTCCAGGCTCTGATCAGGCCCTACACCCAAACAAGGGCACTGCGTTCATCCACCTCTGGCCTGCTCGCCTCCCTACCACTGAGGAAGTACAGTTCCCGCTCAGCCCAGTCAAAACTGTTCGCTGCTCTGGCTCCCCAATGGTGGAACAAACTCCCTCACGACGCCAGGACAGCGGAGTCAATCACCACCTTCCGGAGACACCTGAAACCCCACCTCTTTAAGGAATACCTAGGATAGGATAAAGTAATCCTTCTCACCCCCCCCCCCTTAAAAGATTTAGATGCACTATTGTAAAGTGGCTGTTCCACTGGATGTCATAAGGTGAATGCACCAATTTGTAAGTCGCTCTGGATAAGAGCGTCTGCTAAATGACTTAAATGTAATGTAATGTAATGGCTATATAAATACATTTGATTTGATTTGATATGTTCTTATGTCCTGAGCAAGGAACTGAAACGTTAGCTTTCTTACATAGCACATATTGCACTTTTACTTTCTTCTCCAACACTTTGTTTTTGCATTATTGAAACCAAATTGAAGATGTTTCATTATTTTACTTGAGGCTAAATTTATTTTATTTATGTACTGTATTATATTAAGTTAAAATAAGGTGTTCATTCAGTATTGTTGTAATTGTCATTATTACAAATAAATAAATAAAAATTGGCAGATTAATCGGTATCGGCTTTTTGGTCCTCCAATAATCGGTATCGTGTTGAAAAATCATAAATCGGTCGACCTCTAGTCTGAGGTCCTGAGTGCTCTGGAGCAGGTTGTAATCAAGGATCTCTCTGTACTTTGCTCTGTTCATCTGTCCCTCGATCCTGACTAGTCTCCCAGTCCCTGCCGCTGAAAAACATCCCCACAGCATGATGCTACCACCACCATGCTTCACAGTAGAGATGGTGCCAGGTTTCCTCCAGACGTGATGCTTGGCATTCAGGCCAAAGAGTTCAATCTTGGTTTCATCAGACCAGAGAATCTTGTTTCTCATGGTCTGAGAGTCTTTGTGCCTTTTGGCAAATTCCAAGTGGGCTGTCATGTGCCTTTTACTGAGGAGTGGCTTCAGTCTGGCTACTCTATCATAACGGCCTGATTGGTGGAGTGCTGCAACACTCAAGGGGTTTAAGGGGAATGATTTAAATGTCTTGGAATGGTCTAGTCAAAGCCCAGACCTCAATCCATTTGAAAATCTGTGGTATGACTTAAATATTGCTGTACACCAGCATGAACCCATCCATCAAAAATCCCTGTGGCTAGATGTGTGAAGCTTATAGAGACATATCCAATGAGCTGTAATTGCTGCAAAAGGTGGCTCTACAAAGTATTCACTTTGTTTGTCTTATTTATTGTTTGTTTCACAATAACAAATATTTAGCATCTTCAAAGTGGTAGGCACGTTGTATAAATCAAATGATACAAACCCCCCCAAAATATATTTTAATTCCAGGTTGTAAGGAAACAAAATAGGAAAAATGCCAAGGGGGGTGAATACTTTTGCGAGGCACTGTATATACAGGCGTGCGCCTTTCCAAATCATGTCCAACCAATTGAATTTGCCACAGGTGGACTCCAGTCAAGTTGTAGAAACATCTCAAGGATGATCAAAGGAAACAGGATGCACCTGAGCTCAATTTCGAGTCTCAAAGCAAAGGGTCTGAATACTTTCCGAATGCACTGTGTGTGAATAGACGTTTGGACATGAGAGAACGAGGGCAGGCTGAATGGAACAGGGAGAACGAAGTTGTGTCCCAAATGACACCCCATTCCCCATACAGTGCATCACTTTGGACCAGGATCCAAAGGGCACTATGTAGGTATTGGGGTGCCATTTGGAACACAACCTTGCTCTTCCTGTTCCATTCAGCCTGCCCTCGTTCCCTCATGTCCGAACAAGGTCTATTCACATAGCTACTCTGAACTCCTCTGACAGGCCTGTGTTGGTTCAGAGGAGAGACATACAAGGTTTTTTTCCTGCTTCCTAATAGGAATCGTCCCAGGTTATTCCTTCTTTTCACTCTAGCATCCATACAACCTGATTTTTATCCTGACAAAGGCGTGAACGTTTGATGTCCAAGTCAGCTGTTGCAACTAACACATTTCTTCCATACTCTGATGATGGGTAAGGGAGGCCAGATGTGTAGTTGACACACAGAATACTCTATAGCTGGCCTGTCTCAGCCCAACTATGCACAATCCACTGCGTAAGAGCAGCATAGATGCTTTTTTTTCTCACGACTTCACGCAGAGCACAGCACTGCCCATTGGTATTTTGGCTACACTCCTGCTCACAGCCTGAGCCATCTCTTTCCCCTGTCTACACCGTGCTGCCCCGAGATCAGATCTCTGGGTCTGGGCCCGGCCAGGACAAAGCTCCCCTTCCACTGGGCCCTCGCTGGGCTACTAGTGTTACAGTGTTCCACCACAATAATAAAGCAGTACAATAAATCAGTCCATTGTCACATGAATCTCCCAGAATGCTTATCCCAAAAACAAAACAGACAGGGAAATCATTCAATTTGATTACTGGGTAACTTAGATCGAGTTAGGTTATGAAAGCGCGTCTCTAGCACTAGCTATAGACGGACGATAATGCAGTCATTTCCATTTATGCAAAGCAGAGAATCATCAAAGTCTACACAAGGCAACAGAGTTGATGCATGTGACTTGGTGCAAGGATATGTTCATACACGCACCACCACCACACAGAAACATGCACAAAGAGGCATCTTAATATGGGTAGAATGCTGTATCGTTTGGAAATGCACTACAATTGTCGTTTATTTATGTCTCCGCCTTACATGTAGGACAGGAGTTTTTCCCTAGCACTAAGGACTACGCTTTTTCTGGTCAGGTCACATGGTTAGGAAAAAATCCTGGGCCCTGACTCATGAAGCATCTTAAGAGTGCTGATCTAGGATACATTTTGCATTTCAGATAATGAATACAACACGGACAGCTGGGACCTGATCCTAGACCAGAACTCCTACTCTGATGCTTCATGAATACTGATCCCGAGCTAGCTGTTCCCTTCTAACTGCAGCCCACTTTAACTATAGTCTCACCTTATGGGAGTAGTGTGGGTCAACGATTCTGGCCAGGCCAAAGTCGCCGATCTTGAGCAGTAACTGGTCTGTGTTGAGGAAGATGTTGGCTGGTTTGAGGTCGCGGTGCAGCACGTTGGCTGAGTGGATGAACTTAAGTCCTCGAAGGAGCTGGTAGAAGAGCAGAGTGGTGTGCCCGCTAGGAAGTGGCCCCTGCTCCAGCAGGTGAGCTAGGTCCATCTCCATGCACTCCTGGACGATGTACAGGGCGCTCAGCTGAGCTGGGTCGTGATGAAGCGGGCGGCCATAGGGGCCCAACACCTCGTGCACGCGCACCACGTTCTCGTGCTGCAGGCGGCGCGTGATCTTGACCTCCCGCAGGGCGTGCTTCACGCTGACCAGGTCACGCATCACCAGCTTCTTCACAGCCACCCGTTGGCCGCTGCGCTTGTCCACAGCGGACAGAACCAGACCAGTGGTCCCGCTGCCCAGGGGCTGGGGGTCTATGAAGATATCCCCCAGGTCAAAGCCGTGGAGGAACAGTGGGGAGTCCTGTTTGGCCATGGCTCCTGTGACCTCCACCAGTTATTGCATGACGAGGTAAAAAAAATCTGAAAGGATGGTACATGATTTGACAAAGCAAATAAAAGGAACTAGAGTCATACATAAACATAAGTAAATAATCCCATCTGTAAAATGGTCATTATTTCAAATAGAAATGTGTTTTATAATAGCAGAGATCAACATGCTTGGATTTGATTGCTTTTCCTGGAATAGGCTCCATAGAATTTCAAGTGTTTCACTCTTCAACAAAGTGAATATAACAATGTGTACAGTAGTCAAGCTTGTTCCATCTACCTCAGGTATCAGAGATAGTAGAGCAGGTGATGAGACAACTCTACACCCCGGTGCAGGGCAAGTGTTGCCATAGCAACGCCCCAACTGTGCCTGCTACAGATAGAAGCATGGGATGGCAGAGGCAGACACTCAGGACTGGTTTCTAATCCTAGCTGAGCGATCCCAGCTCAACTCTCCCTGGGGAAATGAGCCGAGAGTTACATTCACAGAGATTCTAGTGGATCTCGCTCCTTCCATAGCAGTCTATCAGTCAGTTAGTGACCCGCCCACTCAGTCCTCCCCTGGCCGATATTCCCAAACTTCCCACTCAATCCCGGTTTTGTGGCATTGAGTTCATGAGTGTCCATGGAATCCCTCAGCCTGTGGCTAGAGCTGTAGCCTGGCCCTGCCTCCCCCTGGACTCTGCATACTGCCGTTTGCCACCATTGCCACCTGCTGCTTCTGCGACAGAGGGGGGAGATGAAACAAGTTATGCATGAAATACAAAGATGATATCCTACCTGCTGCATTTTAATGTGGACTGCATGGTG
This sequence comes from Oncorhynchus keta, assembly GCF_023373465.1. Lineage (NCBI taxonomy): Eukaryota > Metazoa > Chordata > Actinopteri > Salmoniformes > Salmonidae > Oncorhynchus > Oncorhynchus keta. Next base: position 2,235,594 of record NC_068445.1, on the reverse strand, counting down.
ATAACACACAATTCACTTTTTTTGCCTCACATTCACACAGAACTCCTACTTGGTGTCATGTTATCCCTACCTAATATAATAGATGCAAGGAACAGATAGCTTATGTATAGGCCTACCTGATGCTTATATGGGATGTCAGAGCCCCTCTATTGCATACCATAGTCTAGTGGAAGAACAATCTAGACATCACCACATTCTAATGACTATTTTTAACATTAAAATGAATTAATGGTTAAGATATATAATTATAACAAGGTGTACTAGGCAATTACAAAAGTATGTGGACACCCCTTCAAATTAGTGGATTCAACTATTTCCGCGACACCCGTTGCTGACAGGTGTATAAAGCATACAGCCATGCAATCTCCATAGACAAACATTGGCAGTAGAATGGCTTTACTGAAGAGCTCAGTGACTTTCAACGTGGCACCGTCATAGGATGCCACCTTACCAACTAGTCAGTTTGTCAAATTCCTGCCCTGCTATAGCTGCCCCAGTCAACTGTAAGTGCTGTTATTGTGAAGTGGAAACATCTAGGAGCAACAATGGCTCAGCCGCAAAGTGGTAGGCCACACAAGCTCACAGAACGGGACCGTCAAGTGCTGATGCACGTAACAAAATTGTCTGTCCCGGGTTGCAACACTAACTACAGAGTTCCAAACTTCCCTCTGGAAGCAACATCGGCACAACAACTGTTCATCGGGAGCTTCATGAAATATGTTTCCATGGCCGAGCATCCGCACACAAGCCTAAGATCACCATGCCGCAATGCCAAGCATCGGCTGGAGTGGTAGAAAGCTCGCAGCCATTGGTCTCTGGAGCAGTGGAAACGCATTCTCTGGAGTGATGAATCATGCTTCACCATCTGGTTTGGTGGACAAATCTGTGGACAAATCTGGTTTGGTGGATGCCAGAAGAACGCTACCTGCCCCAATGCATAGCGCCAACTATAAAGTTTGATGGGCGAGGAATAATGGTCTGGGCCTGTTTTACATGGTTCGGGCTAAGCCCCTTAGTTCATTCTAGACGATTCTGTGCTACCAACTTTATGGCAACAGTTTGGGGAAGCCCCTTTACTGTTTCAGTATGACAACGCCCCCGTGCACAATGCCAGGTCCATACAGAAATGACCTCAACTCCATCAAACACCTTTTGGGATTAATTGGAACCGACTGTGAGCCAGGCCTAATTGCCCAACATCAGTGCCCGACCTCACTAATACTCTTGTGGCTGAACGGAAGCAAGTCCCTGCAGCAATGATCCAACATTTAGTGGAAAGCCTTCCCAGAAGAGTGGAAGCTGTTGGCAGCAAGTGGGAGAACAACTGCCTATCAATGCCCATTTTGGAATGAGATGTTCGACGAGAAGGTGTCCACATACTTTTGGTCATGTAGTGTATTTTCGGTGGTTATAGGCTAGGCTACTGTAGCACAATGCATCATTGTGTGTGTTGGTGTCGGCTAGTGTCACGCCCTTATCGCAACAAGAAACATTCAAAACCTCGAAAGGTGAAAAGATTCAGTAAAAGTGTCATTCCCAAATGTCTTGGGACGTGAAAACCTCTGATGAACATGGCCAGTGGCCAGCCTTTTGCTCAGTGAGCGTGGCGTTATCTTTATCTATCGGCCCATCCATTGAAAACTAGAAAGGCACAAGCAAGATATCACAACACAGCGAGAGCACTCACCACACAGCATATGCTAGGATGAACATCGCAGACTGTCGCAAGAGATGGGAAGGGGAAAAAAATAATCTATGCGTGTTTTCGACAATAATCCTAGTCTATTTGACTGTTAAAAAGAAAGTATGGAATCGTTCAACGGGACTGTGCCCAAGATTGTGGTTACTGTAGGTATCCGCTAATTGCAAAAAAAAAGTATTTATTTAGGAATAGGATACGAGGATATCTGTTCCGGTAGTCTGCGCACAGGCTGGTGAAGGCTACACTGTGAATTATTGAGTGCTGCTCTCTTCCTTTCGATACTTCCCACACCGAGCGTTGCAACCTCTTCTAAAACACAAACTCCACCACGGCGCCCCCCGGTATGACGTCACGTTCGCAGCTGTCAACCACTGTCTCTGACACCTGCTGAAGCGCCATCCCACAGCCCTAGCAGAAAAACCTCTTCTCTGATATAGCCTAGCTATATCTAACAAAATATAATTACGAAATGGTTTATGTTTGCACGCTATGCAATGGCTATGTGTAATCCTTAATTCAAACCCAATTCCACCAAGAACAGAAGTGTCACTCATGGTTCTCATATGATCTCACTTAGATTACAGCCCTTCAGTCCACCATTCAGTTATACCAGGAAGGAACACAAGTCCAGAATGTAACTGAATAACTTTCCTAATATTGAGTTACAACCCCTTTTGCTCCCAGAACAGCCTCAATTCGTTGGGGCATGGACTCTACAAAGTGTTGAAAGCATTTCACAGGGATGTTGGCCCATGTTTACTCCAACGCTTACCACAGGTTAAATGGGAAACTGTTGAGCGTGAAAAACCATCATCGTTGCAGTTCTTGACCAACTTATGCCGGTGCGCCTGGCACCTACATCTTGTGTCTTGCCCATTAACCCTCTAAATGGCACACACACAATCCATGTATCAAGGCTTAAAAATCCTTCTTTAACCAGCCTCCTCTTCATTTACACTGATTGACGTGGATTTAACAGGTGACATCAATGTGGGATCATAGCTTTCACCTGGTCAGTCTCATTTAAAGAGCAGGTGTTCCTAATGTTTTGTATACTGGATTTCATCTTAAGGACATCATGAGTTGAGCATCTAGAGTGACCTACTGGTCTCATAAGGACAAGAAATAGAGGCCCTAGCCCCATCCACTCTGTCAAGGGAGAGGGGGGAGTTTTCCCTAGGTACAGATTTAGAATCAGCTTCCCCTCCCCAATCCTACTCTAAACATTAGTCAAGAAAACACTTAACTGACCCAAGATCGGTGTCAAGAGACAACTTCACCCTACACCCGTTCTTTGGGCTGCCGAAACCCCTCAACAGCTGCCTCACAGTGGACGTTGGGAGCCCAGATTATCAATGGGGTGGGGAGGAGCTCTCATGGAGGGAGTCGTCATGGAGGTGAGGTGTCTTCCAATCTCAGTGGAGGGGAATCCTGAGAGCAGTCAGTGCGCTACTAACCACGTTTTCACGGACACTGAACATCTCGCTCCCCTTAAAACGTATATGTCATATAGGGAAATATGAAAAATATGTTATAGGCCTGTAGGATACACTCCTTATTAGATTGTAGCGGCACCCAGAGTATACCTACAAGAGTTACCTTGTTAATTAAACTATGTAGTTCAAGTTTTTTTTTTCAAAAGTGCAATTAACTTTAAAGTACTTACCACTTTCCTTAGAAAACACTGGTAAGAACGTTAACATTTCATATAGCTACATATGTTACAATGTAATTAGTGTGCTTTCTTAAGACAGCTAAAGCAAGTACACTTTTTCTTCAGGAAACATACCTTTTCTACTTACCTTATTCCCCTACCTTGGAGTAATGCCTATGCAATGTTATGTTTTGTCAAACGTACACAGATCCTGTTGTACAACAGTATTCTACTAGTGTGGTGTGCCTTTTTTGAGGGATTTTGCATTTACAACTAATTAAAGTGAAACATTTCCATGTCGCGCTCTCTCTCTCACTCTCACTCCTGGTCTCTGAGCAGGTTCCTCTTCCTAATGATGTCCAATTACTGTTTGTTTCTGGTGTTTGTATGAGCCTAAAAGGGGCTGAGAAATCACTTGCTCCAACAGAATCACAAAAAGAAATGTCCAACTGCTCATGAGCATATAGACAAAATTAGGATTGTGCATGCACAATTGATGGTTCCCAACATTTCATCCAGTATAGTTTTTTACATTACACATTCCCATTTCTGCGGTATAGTTGATGACCATTGCTATGCACGCTAAGAAGCCAACCTTACTGAAGCATAAATCACTCGTTGCCCTATCCGTCTGTGCTGGCACAAATCTACTACTCACTGGAATCCTCTCAGGATCCTTCGCTCTTGACCCGTCCTCTATTTTCTTAAATGCCTCAGCATATGACACCTTCTGCACAACTCTTAACACTGGCCACTTCAAACTGCCTCACTTGCACCGGACACTTCCAATCCCCAGCAACATGGGCACCCCTACAGTTGACCCACCCAACTTTATACACAATCCTCTGTCCAATGCCCTCCTGCACACTTCCCACATCTTGGAATCTCCCCCCTAAACACTACGGCAACATGACCATAAACGTTGCACCTGAAACAGAACAGTGGAGTCTGCACAAAAGCTCTAACAGGATAACTGATATATGCTAACATGACATAGTCCTTTTGAGTCAGAGACTCTACCAGACAAAACAGTGACACCTCTGTTTCACCACGCTCCCCCAGGGTCTGCGTCGCACCAAACGACGGGCGTCACAAACACCAGGAATTTTACATTTCAATCACTCCACCTCCACACTACCCTAGAAATCACTCCATTCAATGGTGCCCTGTTCCTAGGAGCAAAGCAAGAAACAGATCTTGACCCAAGTTACATGACGCCTGCTCACTCAGGTCAGAAGAAACAAACATCACATGTCCACGACAGTTACCGTCACTGATTCAACTGCACCAAACTCCTTTCCCACACACCCTGAAACCACAAATGGATCCATCAAAAGGCAAGTGTCCACCTTCTCCAAAAATGTCACTCCTATTTGTCCAGATTCTTCTTTATCATGTCTGGTGAGCCAGGCCTAATTCCTCAACACAAATCTTCCCAATACACTAGACTCTTCTTCCTCGTGGTCCATAACCACGTCTATCTGTTCACCCCGCTCTGGACGCGCCTTCATCCACTGCATTGCTCGCAGAGCACACATTGATGGCATTTCTCCAAAACCCAACTTCTGTTCCTTGGCACAATTTACAAGTCTGGCTCTCTCAGACATGTCCATGCTTCCTTCACCTCACCTCACTCTCTATGAACAGTGGCCACTCCAGTGTGGCTCGGTCCACGACACCATCTTTACCCATAACCCCTTAAAATGCTGTCCTACAAGTAAACCCAAACGGTGGCCACCAGGTGTCACAATAGCAGTAAAGGGATGTTCCATGCAAATAAACAGCTTCTCGAGGACAAACCATTCTATATTTTCTTTTATACATACAAAATGTCTCTTAAAACACAGACCCCATCATTGTGACAGCATGAAGCTAAACAATAAAACAACTTTAGTTTTAATAAGTAGCTCAAAAGAAAATGACATAATATACTATACACAGTGTACTGACTTTGTGTGAGTTATTCGTATGCAAGTGCATGTATTGATCTTCATGTACGAACGAGGGATTGAGTGTCTCTTCGTGTAGATGTGCACGATTGATCTTTACGTAAAAACGTGTGCATGGTATAAGTGTGTTCTTGAGCTGAAAGGAAAAAAGAAAGGTTAAGACTGGAACTGTCATGCCTGCTCCCGCTCTCCCTCCTTGGCGCTCCAGGGCGCCAGGCTACCCAGCATTACGCTCTCCTGCCGCCATAATTACGCACACCTGCCTGCCTAGTCACGTGCATCAACGATTCATTGGACTCACCTGGACTCAATCACCTGTGTTGTTACCTCCACTATATCTGTCTGTTCCCCAGCTCTGTTCCCCGCTTCAGCATTATTGTTCCCCTTGTTCTGACGCTGCTCCTGTCTTGTTCCATGTCCGTTCATTAAATGTTCAACTCCCCGTACATGCTTCTCATCTCTAGTGTCGGTTCTTACAGGAACAGACAAACTGGTGTGCCAGGTCAGTCATGTAGTTGTTCAATGTCTTAAAGTCTTTCAATCAAGTCTTAGTTCTAGTAAGTGTTCTTTGGTACAGGATGGTTGCTTCTTCTGGCATTAACTTCCTGTTCCATCTTTAATTCTCTCTTATTCTAAGACTTTCCTTGTTTTTGCTTTGGGTTTGACTTGTATGTGGAGCTGTCTCTTCTGACATCCACATTCCTGCTTATCTTTAGCAATTGAACTCCTTTGTTCTGGTTTGTTCAGAATTATTTTTCCATTCCTTACCCAGCTTAGGTGGGTTATTTTTGTTTTCGTGGATGTCTGTGTGAAATGAGGTGAAATTGAGTTTGACTAAAGGCGTAGGTCGTTCCTTCTCCTGTGAGGAAGACTAGACCAATGCTCTGAGCATTGGGTTTCAGTAAAACAGCATCTGTCAGACTTCTGTTACATTGACTCCAATGCTTGACATCAGAAGTTTCTTCGCTGGTACCAACACGGATTGCCAGCATCTTTTTAATGCACCCTTGAACTCCCAGGGCACTGTCAGCGGGAGGGTGTTCTTTGTCCAAGGATACATCCTTGGTTCCTTCTGTCTCAGGAATGGAGGCCAATACAGCTTGGCTGTTACATCCTATGTTCACTAGGGACATCTCTGTCCTTAGCCACGTCTTTCATTCTGCAGAGTGTTAGGCCAGTGTCAATGGTGCTGCTGAACGGTTTCTCCTGGTCCACAGTGTGTTCCTACAGCGTTCAACGACTTCTTCAAAGCTTCTGCACAAACCCTGTCAGAGCTTCCTGCATGATGAAAAGTGTGTGTGAACAACTGTGTTTACGTTTGAGGTTTGAACCTTTGAGTGTGTGTGACTGTCACCGGCCCTTTTTGCCGTTCCATGGCCAACTTTTCTTTCCTAGCTTGCAATTCCGCATGCTCCTTTTCCAATGCGTGTTTTTGCTTCAGCTTACATTTGAGATATAAACTCAGCAACAAAAGAAACATCCTCTCAGTCAACTGCGTTTTATTTTCAGCAAACTTAACCTCTTGAACCTCTGGGGGCAGTATTCAATTTTTGGATGAAAAACGTTCCCGTTTTAAACAAGATATTTTGTCACGAAAAGATGCTCGACTATGCATATAATTGACAGCTTTGGAAAGAAAACACTCTGACGTTTCCAAAACGGCAAAGATATTGTCTGTGAGTGCCACAGAACTAATGCTACAGGCGAAACCAAGATTACATTTCATACAGGAAGTGAGCCAGATTTTTGAGGCGCTGTGTTCCAATGTCTCCTTATATGGCTGTGAATGCGCAAGGAGAGAGCCTACACTTTCTGTCGTTTCCCCAAGGTGTTTGCAGCATTGTGACGTATTTGTAGGCATATCATTGGAAAATTGACCATAAGAGACTACATTTACCAGGTGTCCGTCGAATCTATTGCGTAATCTCCAGGTGTGTGCATTTTTCCATTTTGAACAGACGAGAAACCAAACTGCCACGAGTGACTTATCATCGAATAGATATGTGAAAAACACCTTGAGGATTGATTCGAAACAACGTTTGCCATGTTTCTGTCGATATTATGGAGTTAATTTGGAAAAAAAGTTTGCGTTGTAATGACTGAATTTTCTGTTTTTTTTCTTAGCCAAACGTGATGAACAAAACAGAGAGGTTTCTCCTACACAAATAATCTTTTTGGAAAAACTGAACATTTGCTATCTAACTGAGAGTCTCCTCATTGAAAACATCCAAAGTTCTTCAAAGGTAAATTATTTTATTTGAATGCTTTTCTTGTTTTTGTGAAAATGTTGCCTGCTGAATGCTAGGCTTAATGCTATGCTAGCTATCAATACTCTTACACAAATGCTTGTGTAGCTATGGTTGAAAAGCATTTTTTGAAAATCTGAGATGACAGTGTTGTTAACAAAAGGCTAAGCTTGTGAGCCAATATATTTATTTCATTTCATTTGCGATTTTCATGAATAGTTAACGTTGCGTTATGGTAATGAGCTTGAGGCTATAATTACGCTCCCGGATACGGGATTGCTCGTTGCAACAGGTTAACACGTGTAAATATTTGTATGAACATAAGAATCAACAACTGAGACAAACTGAACAAGTTCCACAGACATGTGACGAACAGAAATGAATGTGTGCACAAGGGGGGTTAACAGTAACAGTCAATGTAGCTGGTGGCTACACCAGATGCTAAGTACTGCAGTACATCTCCTCCTCATGGACTGCACCAGATTTGCCAGTTCTTGCTGTGAGATGTTACCCCACTCGTCCACCAAGGCACCTGCAAATTTATGGGGGGAATGGCCCTAGCCCTCACCCTCCGATCCAACAGGTCCCAGACGGGTCCTTTTCATCTCCTTGGATAGGGATGGATCTGTATCCTTTTCATCTCCTTGGATAGGGATGGATCCGTATCCTTTTCATCTCCTTGGTCAGGGATGGATCCGTATCCTTTTAATCTCCTTGGTCAGGGATGGATCCGTATCCTTTTCATCTCCTTGGATAGGGATGGATCCGTATCCTTTTCATCTCCTTGGATAGGGATGGATCCGTATCCTTTTCATCTCCTTGGATAGGGATGGCTCCGTATCCTTTTCATCTCCTTGGATAGGGATGGATCCGTATCCTTTTCATCTCCTTGGTCAGGGATGGCTCCGTATCCTTTTCATCTCCTTGGTCAGGGATGGATCCGTATCCTTTTCATCTCCTTGGATAGGGATGGATCCGTATCCTTTTCATCTCCTTGGATAGGGATGGATCCGTATCCTTTTCATCTCCTTGGATAGGGATGGATCCGTATCCTTTTCATCTCCTTGGATAGGGATGGATCCGTATCCTTTTCATCTCCTTGGATAGGGATGGATCCGTATCCTTTTCATCTCCTTGGATAGGGATGGATCCGTATCCTTTTCATCTCCTTGGTCAGGGATGGCTCCGTATCCTTTTCATCTCCTTGGATAGGGATGGATCCGTATCCTTTTCATCTCCTTGGTCAGGGATGGATCCGTATCCTTTTCATCTCCTTGGACAGGGATGGATCCGTATCCTTTTCATCTCCTTGGATAGGGATAGATCCGTATCCTTTTCATCTCCTTGGATAGGGATGATCCGTATTCTTTTTATCTCCTTGGATAGGGATGGATCCGTATCCTTTTTATCTCCTTGGATAGGGATGGATCCGTATCCTTTTCATCTCCTTGGATAGGGATGGATCCGTATCCTTTTCATCTCCTTGGTCAGGGATGGATCCGTATCCTTTTCATCTCCTTGGTCAGGGATGGATCCGTATCCTTTTCATCTCCTTGGATAGGGATGGATCCGTATCCTTTTCATCTCCTTGGATAGGGATGGATCCGTATCCTTTTCATCTCCTTGGATAGGGATGGATCCGTATCCTTTTCATCTCCTTGGATAGGGATGGATCCGTATCCTTTTCATCTCCTTGGATAGGGATGGATCCGTATCCTTTTCATCTCCTTGGATAGGGATGGATCCGTATCCTTTTCATCTCCTTGGATAGGGATGGATCCGTATCCTTTTCATCTCCTTGGATAGGGATGGATCCGTATCCTTTTCATCTCCTTGGATAGGGATGGCTCCGTATGCTTTTCATCTCCTTGGATAGGGATGGCTCCGTATGCTTTTCATCTCCTTGGATAGGGATGGATCCGTATCCTTTTCATCTCCTTGGATAGGGATGGATCCATATCCTTTTCATCTCCTTATAATAATAATAATAATAATAATAATAATAATAATAATATATGCCATTTAGCAGACGCTTTTATCCAAAGCGACTTACAGTCATGTGTGCATACATTCTACGTATGGGTGGTCCCGGGAATCAAACCCACTACCCTGGCGTTACAAGCGCCATGCTCTACCAACTGTGCTACAGAAGGACCACAATCTACTTGATCATGGCCTTTGCAAACTCCAGGCCAGCGATGTCGTCCCAGGCTACGGGCGGTCCATCATCCATAATTTCACTGATGATAAGCTCGATGATTTTGGGCTTATCCTTTTCATCTCCTTGGATAGGGATGGATCCGTATCCTTTTCATCTCCTTGGATAGGGATGGATCCGTATCCTTTTCATCTCCTTGGTCAGGGATGGATCCGTATCCTTTTCATCTCCTTGGATAGGGATGGATCCGTATCCTTTTCATCTCCTTGGATAGGGATGGATCCGTATCCTTTTCATCTCCTTGGTCAGGGATGGATCCGTATCCTTTTCATCTCCTTGGTCAGGGATGGATCCGTATCCTTTTCATCTCCTTGGTCAGGGATGGATCCGTATCCTTTTCATCTCCTTGGTCAGGGATGGCTCCGTATCCTTTTCATCTCCTTGGATAGGGATGGATCCGTATCCTTTTCATCTCCTTGGTCAGGGATGGATCCGTATCCTTTTCATCTCCTTGGTCAGGGATGGATCCGTATCCTTTTCATCTCCTTGGTCAGGGATGGATCCGTATCCTTTTCATCTCCTTGGTCAGGGATGGATCCGTATCCTTTTCATCTCCTTGGTCAGGGATGGATCCGTATCCTTTTCATCTCCTTGGTCAGGGATGGATCCGTATCCTTTTCATCTCCTTGGTCAGGGATGGATCCGTATCCTTTTCATCTCCTTGGTCAGGGATGGATCCGTATCCTTTTCATCTCCTTGGATAGGGATGGATCCGTATCCTTTTCATCTCCTTGGTCAGGGATGGCTCCGTATCCTTTTCCACCAGAACATCACGTGTGATGTGGTACAGGACAGACTTGATGGCTGACAGTGTCACTCGTGTCTCTGAGGCATCTGTAAACCTGCTCAGAGGTTCAAGGAGCTGGCACAATTGGTCCATGACACTTATGTCGGCATCCTTGGGCATCAGATGCCATGATCCTCTTTCTCCAGCCTGTGTCGCACAGACTGGCTGCTGTTGGCTGAGGAAACGCTCAAGCATCTTGTGTGTCGATCCCCACCGGGTCACCACATCATGGATCAGAGCTTTCTGTGGCATGTTGAGGGCAGCTTGCTTTTTCTCTCAGTTCTCTCCTTCTCTTCCAGCTCTGTGAGAAGCCTTGGACCAGATGACGGCAGGCCTTGACTGCTGTGTCAACGCTCTGTAGTTTCAGAGCCTTTGAGATGGCCAGGTTCAAATGATGGCCAAAGCACCCAAGCCACAGATCTAGGAACTCTTCAAAAGCCTTGATGATGTTGTCTGTGGTTATGCAGACCAGGTCTTTCTTGTTGATCCCCCAGCATATCCTCAAAATATTCTGATGTTGTGAGCCGAGTGATCTTCTGGGAAGAACTGTGTTTTCTGGCAGTTTGATTCCAGTTGCCAGTCTGGGGTGAGGTAATGGATAGTGAAGCTGATGTAGGGTCGACCACCCCCGCTTTCACTAGTCCAGAGGTCAGTAGTTGCAGCAAACTGCCTTAAGCATTCCCTCCAGCGGCACTGTTATCGCAGGAGGGTTCTATAGAAATAAAGGACTAGCTATTCACACCTACATTTGAGGATTTGCATTGGTCATTTTGTGTCTAAATCCAATGTGTCATTGGTGTTACTCAATTTAAATGAATTTAAATCGTGAACAGAGTGGTTAATCATATCACTTCAGTAGAATATCTTTAAAGTAACCTAAAAGAAGTCGTTAAGCTACCATATAAGTTGATTTAGAATGGGAAGAGGTACCCAAATACATTATAATAAGAAAGAAAAAAAAAATATATATATATATATATACACACATAGGAACACCAGCCCTTTCCATGACATAGACTTGACTAGGTGAATCCAGGTGAAATAATCCCTTATTGATGTAAACGGTTAAAATCCACTTGAATCATTTGTCGATGAAGGGAAAGAGACAGGTTCAAGAATGATTTTCAAGCCTAGAGACAATTGAGACATAGATTGAGACATGGACCCCTGCTGTTTCCACAGAGTATGTTGTGTTGGTGCTGCAGATGCAAATGTACATGCCAGGTCACCCTCAAAAGAGGTCTCCAATACTGTGTTCATAACCATGTGGAAAGATGGTAATTACCAGTTGTGAAGTGGTAAAAACCAGTTGGATGCGTTCATGTGCTTTGAACCTTTTGAGAAATGCAGATTGGCTAATGGATAACAAGTTGTGTCAACCATAAACTGAAAGTACAGCTATCATGCTTGTAAACAAATTATGGCGTTTTAAAATCTTAATAGATTGCTTTTTACAAATGTTTTGTTACAATTAACTGCCGAAAATACTGTTGTGGAGGTAATTTCCTTAGTAGGTGACGTCAGAAGTCAGCATGTTGTAAAAGTTGGAGCTCAGGGATGATAGACAAGTTGTTGTACAGTAAATACCACCTCCCCATTTGGTTATGAATGCAATATAACCTCAAGGGTCTTTCGTGGTTAAATAAAGGTTAAATAAATACATAAAACATTTTAACTTGCAGAATGATGCATGGGGCCCTATCTTTGTATATACTCTACGTAGAAGTGCATAGGGAATTATTGTCAAATATTAACATCCTATCTTGAGCATTTACACCACAGGAGGTTGGTGGCACTTTAATTGGGGAGGACGGGCTCGTGGTAATGGCTGGAGTGGAATCAGTGGAATGTTATCAAATATTAAACACATGGTTTCCACGTGTGTGATACCATTCCATTTGCTCTGTTCCAATCCTTATTATGAGCTGTCCACCCTTCAACAGCCTCCACTGATTTGCATGTGTCTTTTTCCAAATATGTTCCTAAACAAATGTAGTCCTCTCTTCTGAGTGACCTGGGTTCCTATCAGTTTGGACCTAAGAACTAGGTGTGTGGCAATAATAAAGTATATGGAACAAAAATATAAATGCAACATGAAACAATTTCAGTTACAGTTCAGATAAGGAAATCAGTCAACTGAAATAAATTCATTCGGCCTAATCTATAGATTTCACATAACTGGGCAGGGGCGCAAGCCAATCAGAATTTTCTTCCCCCACAAAAAGGCTTTATTAGACAGAAATACTCCTGTTTCATCAGCTGACCGGGTGTCAGGTCTTAGACGATCCCGCAGGTGAAGAAGCCGGATGTGGAGATCCTGGGTTGGCCTGGTTACACGTGGTCTGCGGTTGTGAGGCCGATTTGTTCTTATGGAACATTTCTGGGACCCTTTATTTATTTAGTTCAGCTCATGAAACATGGGAACAACACTTTACATCTTGCATTTATATTTTTGTTCAGTGCATATACTCTAATTAGAATTGGAATTCCCGTCAAGTATTAATATGCTACCTTGTGCATTTACAAACATCTTTTTTTTTAAAGTCCCTAACCAAAGAGAACCACTACACTCAATGCCTACAATTCCTCAGAATTTGGGCACAGTGCATTTTTTCCATTCACGATTTTGCAGGTTTTACTAGCCTATACAATTTCTTCCATTCCAGCCAAATGTCCTGCTTGCATGCGCCTACCCGATATCAAGGTGTTTTGGTACTTCCCTTATGCACTACGCTTTTCCAGGTGCTAACTTTTACTATACCACAGGTCAATATAGTTAGTCTAACTGTCTATCCTGCCCTCTAGCCACCATTCAGTGGCACCTAGCGGTTGGTGGATCGTTTGTCCTGATTTGCAATAGTCTAACTAGCAATCATACCACACATAGAAGCATTCAACGCTGCATCAATTTTCAAATTTTCAGGACAAACAGGAATAGCTTGGCCAGCTGCATCATTGGACATGAAAGAACTCCCCTACTGATCTTGTTTGGGGACAATACAATTATCCTACCTAGACTAGCCAACAACACTACAATGCAATGAGCAATGGCATTATTGTTTTCAGGTGAGTACAAAATTGAACTCTAGGCTGCAGTGGAAATGTCATTTGAATAACGTTGCAAAAGCCCTGAGATTTGAATGTTTCATATGCTCCTGGCAGGCCCAGTTATTCAGGAAAGCTTAATGCCGGCTATTCCTCGCTCACCTCGAACCTAAAGCTTCATTATAGTCCAAATATTTGTCATTTAACTTTTAAAATGTACGACCTTTTATATGTGGCATAAACACAACCAGTCACAATGCTTTTAATCTGATTTGGCTACTTCAAAAGTCTCCTGCAGGAAAAGAGAATTCTAGCATCCTCAACATTAACCAGGTTTTCAACAAACCTTTTTATGCAAGTAAAATACATGTTGGATAAAAATGTAGACATAATACAATACACTAAACAAGGTGGGATCTGTTTGTGTGTAAAAAGTATTATGCGAAAAAAGGGCGGTAGAAACGCTTATGCGTAAATACTGATATAATAACCATCATATTGAAATAAACTTGTAGTCACGTGATATGTTGTGTTGTCTCCCAGTACGACTCGGGAAAGCATGGAGTTTATTAGGCTACAGTTTAAATAAATTATGATGAACTTGGCGAAAGTGCAAGGTGATGAGTTTGATGCTCCTTTCAATAAATATCAAAGGTCTTTCTCTGGTGACAATATGATGATCGATGCTTGACTGCCATTTGACAAGTAACAATTCTCACACTTTCGTCCATAATAATCATGTAGCCTATACCCTCAATGTATCTGCGATACCAGAGTAGGCACATTCGCTATACCTATGCAAAAAAATGTGACAAAACAAGGCCTAGAGTTAAAAATGCAATGGAAACCCATTTAACTTGTAGTTTTTTATTTTGGTACATGGAAATTTAACCGCAACATTTATTTGTTATGTGCACTGCGTATTTACGCAAAGACGCAACAAGTCAATTATACATAGAAAAACAACTCTGATGGGAAAAAGCGCATTTTGTTTTTATGCAGATTATAGAATATTCGCATAAATCTTTCCCCAATTGGATGGAATTGACACCCTAGACTGTGGCAACAAGTCAATTACATAGAAAAACAACTCTGATGGGAAAATGCACATTTTGTTTTTATGCAGATTATAGAATATTCGCATAAATCTTTCCCCAATTGGATGGAATTGACACCCTAGACTGTGGCAACAAGTCAATTACATAGAAAAACAACTCTGATGGGAAAATGCGCATTTTGTTTTTATGCAGATTATAGAATATTTGCATGAAAATCTTTCCCCAATTGGATGGAATTGACACCCTAGACTGTGGCAAGTGCACTAATCCAGTGGCAAACAACCTTTTAAGAATTGTACTTAAAACTGTTAGATATGTCCACCAGCATAATACCAGAGCCGGACACTCTAATATTCATTGTTTTAAATCTAAAAGTCTATCTGGTAAGAACACATTTTTATATACCAGCAACTCAAAGCCATACCAACAATAAACACTTCTAAAAAATGTCAAAAAAGCTGGCTAATGTGTGAAAAGTATAAACTTTTGCCTGCATCTATGTAAGTGTATATGTAGTTGTGTAAAAATAGGGACCACATTGCAACCCGGGTCACTTTTTTACTGCCAAATAAAATCAATTAATCCAAAATCTGAAACACCCAAAGTCGGTATGCTTTGTTTATTGGTTGTGTGGTGCATTGGCACAGAAACCTGTCAGTGGAAAATTCATTCCATATATTTTAATATAATGAGAAATATGGCATCAAAATGTTTTAAAAAAAATCAGATTCCTCTTGTTGGTCATTGTCTGCAGCCGGCTCCGATCATAGTGTAAGCCCTAATGAAACAGGCAGGGAGCTAGTCCGTGGTGGTCGACAAACACTCAACCTTCAAGGCCTGTAGCCCTGTGTGGCATCGACAGTGCCACAAAGGCATGCTGAAGTGGCAAAAAGTCAATATCCACGCTCATAAACACAGGGTCACTACAGTTATTATTTGTGGTCAAACATTATTTTGAGTTAACTCTATGAGTGGGCAGAGTGTGCGATGTATACTTTTTTTTTTAACAGTACAAGAGGAAGGTCATTTGAAAATATTTTTACTTTGTGGAGGGGGGGTGCATTTTCTTTATGACACCACCCCACCCTCTAGTACATTTCAAACTGTCCCTTAGTTTTATCAAATCATTTCCCAAATAACCTTGACAGTCCTTTCGTAACGTAATAATACTGTATATCCAAGACAATCCAGTCTTGATTAAACAGAGCCTACTGCCCTGATCCGTTGAAGTATTAAAAACGTCCTTGGCCGTTTCAACATAACATTTCAAGCCTTAAAAAAAAGGGGCAATCTGGGAGTGGCACATACATTTTTGGTCAACAAATTAATGATATATAGCAATTGATTATTGAAAAATATTACTTAAAAGCCTCATGAGCTTAGTTAAACTGTCTTACCCCATCAGGACCCAAAATATAAGCCTTTTTACTCCATTTGTTTGTAAACAATGTGATTGTAAACAAACACTGTACCACTTTTTTTTAAAGGAAAACATTCATTTTGATCTAATATATGGTTTAGTCTCTGTATCCATAGATCAGTCTATGAATTTGAGAATGGTTACATTTCTCCAGCACCATCCATCAACAGTTTACCAAAACAATTGCATGGTTAGCCGTTTTGTTATTGTTTGAGTCTCAGATTGCCTCTTTAAAATGGAGTGTACCCCATAATACTGATATGTCACTGAGCAAACCCTTTCTTATTTTTTCAGTATGCACAGCAGGAAATTCCTATTTGCAACTATCTTTAAAAAAAATGGCATCTTGTGGTTTCCAATGCTTCAAATGATGACAGTGGTTTGCCCAACGTTTGGTGGGCTGACAACTACATAGGAAAGCTGAATGAAAACTGTAAGAATGTTCCTGAAAGGTTGCTAAAATCTTGGAGTGGGGAACATAAGTCCTAAGGCTCTATAGTCTCAGTGCTGGAGAAAGGGGAGAGGAGTCAGGGGCCAGGAGAGAGTGCAAGACAAGCCTCAGAAGTATACTTCAAGCCAACAGGATCAGGCATCCAGGGACTGGTAGCCACCTCTCCTGACTTTACACGTGATCACACACACACTGAGCGTCCCGAAAATCTGAAAGGAAAGGACAAAGAAATGCAGTAAAATTCAGTACATTCAGTACAGAGTAAATTGTCTGGCACCAAAGATTAAAGTAGATTCACACATCTCAGAAAAGTCCCACTATCCCAATTCTGTCCCCAAGACTTTCACAGCCCAAGAATTTGGGGGTGGAAGGGGGGTTGTGCCTGGCCTCAAGAGGTGGAAACACAAAAGCATGTAGCTTCAGGCCAAACACCGGTGCAAAGCCTGATATTGGAAATGCAACATAATAAATGAAATGTTAAGTCAGAGAGGACAGCCAGGTAAAGTACCTTGAAGATGGCAAATCCAAGGATGACCAGCAAGGCATAACTCATCACATCCTGAAGGAGCTGTTCCAGCATACCCTCACAACCCTAGAGACACACACACACACACACACACACACACACACACGAGTAAGGACTAACAAATATAAATACAGAAAAATGGAAGAAATGATTGCGCTCTCCTCAGCCGATGTGAGCAAGACCTTTAAACAGGTCAACATTCACAAGATCGCAGGGCCAGATGAATTACGACATACTTTGAGCAAGCGCTGACCAACTGCCAAGTGTCTTCACTGACATTTTCAATATCTCCGTCTAAGTCTGTAATACCAACATGTTCCAAGCAGGCAGTGTCATAGGAAGGCCCTTAAAATTGTCAAAGACTCCAGCCACCCTAGTCATAGACGGTTCTCTCTGTTACCGCATGGCAAGAGGTACCCGGAGCACCAAGTCTAGGTCCAAGAGGCTTCCAAACAGCTACTACCCCCAAGCCATAAGACTCCTGAACATCTAAACAAATGGCGAACCCCCCCCCATCCCTTTTATACTGCTGCTACTCTGTTATTATCTATGCATAGTCACTTTAATAACTACCTACATGTACACATTACCTCAATTACCTTGACACCGGTGCCCCCACACATTGAATCTGTACCGGTACCCCCTGTATAACCTTGCTATTGTTATTTTACTGCTGCTCTTTAATTATTTGTTACTTTTATAATGTTTATTTTTTATTTTTTTAGGTATTTTTAATTTTTAACTGCATTGTTGGCTAAGGGCTTGTAAAGTAAGCATTTCACTTTAAGGTCTACCTACACCTGTTGTAGTCGGCACATGTGACAAATACAATTTGATTTGATATGAACAAGACAGACTATCAAAAATTGATCAAAGGCCAGTCATGCTTTGCATTTTTGTAAAGTAAGGTTTTGGGGGAGGGCAAACTGATCCTAGATCTCTGCCTAAAGGCTACATCTCCCCAGCGAGTTAAGTTAGCTTAAGAGGTAGCATTAGTTAGACGTTTACTGAATTGATCCATACCCGGGTATTGAGCAGGTCTAGCTGGTCCAGTTTGCCTGTACACTCTGTGTTGTTCCCTTTACAACAGGAGACGGGCACAGCGTTGTTAATGCTGCTGAACCAGGGGTTGGTAGTCCAGTTCTGGTAGGTCTGCACTCCACAGCACTGCAACTGTATACAGAGAGAAGAAGAATGCTTGGTAGTTTCATACCATTGCGACTTAATGTGGTTCATGTGTAGACTTATTTATAGGTCCTAAACCAGCTCCAAGCTGGCGAAAGCCTAGTTTCCTGTATCATGTAATCTTTGTGCAAGCCAATTATTTATACAGTATATGTCACACCTTGGTCTTAGTATTTTGTGTTTTCTTTATTTATTTGGTCAGGCCAGGGTGTGACATGGGTTATTGTGGTGTGTTTGTCTTGGGGTTTTGTGGGTTGTCTACGTAGTCTATGCCTGCCTGAGGCGGTTCTCAATCAGAGTCAGGTGATTCTCTTCTCTGATTGGGAGCCATATTTAGGCAGCCATATTCTGTGAGTGTGTCGTGGGTGATTGTTCCTGTCTCTGTGTAGTTGTTCACCAGACAGGCTGTATAGGTTCTCGTTCTGTTTGTTGTTTTTGTGTGTGTGTGTTTTTGTGTGTGTGTGTTTTTGTGTGTGTGTGTATGTATGTGTGTATGTATGTATATATATAGTTATTTCATGTATCGTTCTATTTCATTAAAGAACATGAGTAACCACCACGCTGCATTTTGGTCCAACTCTCTTTCGACAGACGAACGCCGTTACAGTATATATACACACACACAATAGGCACGGTTTTAAAGCCACTCAACTTCCATTTTAGTGCTCCCTCGCCATTGTAAAAAAGCTACAGAAATGCATTTATTAATGTCTACATTCGTTTTTGCCACATTTATTATATTACAGACACCTTAATGCATCATTTTTTATTATATTATGAGAGCTAAAAACATGTGTATTTTTAAAGCATTTTCCTTAATGTATCATTTTTTTAGAGAGTACTAATGTTACCGTCAACAAACAAAAAAATACTTAAATGCATGTAATTCTGTCCTTGAGACATTTAATTGAAATACAGTAGAATTCCATTCTTTCCTAGCAGGTTGACATTTATTGTCATGAGTCTTGCCCTGGATGCAGAACAGAGCAGTTTCCACTAGATAGGCCAGCTGCAAAGTCAAAATTGGCCATATCAGCAGTGTGGTTAAGTTTAGGGTTACAGTTCAAATCAGAGTTTATGACTGTGGCTCTGCCAGCTAGTGACCAATCTGCAGAGCTGCCTCCAGTACACGAGTCATCTCAATAAATGCCAACCTGCTTATACCTATGGGGGACTGCCCCTTCTGAGGAGTACCAACACGGTTGACCGGTGTCTTCAAAACCTCTCATTAGCCAATACATAGACAGCATCAGCAATCTAGTGTATACATTATTGGTTCCAACCGATGCTTGCTAGCACCAGAGAGGTTTAAAAATCGAGAGACTGAACATGCGATTTCTTCTTGTAACGCCCTCAACAAAGACTCAGACCACCATCAACGGGAGAGTGGCAAATTTCTCCACGAGGTCGGCCTATTTACAGGAAGTAGTCGCACATTGAGAATCTCGGTTTCAATCCTAGTAAGCCCCTGCTCGCTCAGAGATGGCATGATACTGACCTGAGACTGCAAGTAATCCACAGCCTGGGTGTCAGAGTTCTGACCATCATACTTCAGGAACACATCACTCATTGTCCGCTCCAAGTCCCCTTTTATCTGTAAAGATGAGGTATACAAACCTAAATCTATGTCTATTCAAATACTGCGCTGATACTCCACACATGTAATACACCTACACAAATTGAATACGCAGTGTATTATTTTATTGTAACCTATGAGACAAATGTGGAATTCACTCACCCTTCTTTGGTAGATGATCCCATACACTAGAGCAGTGACCTCTGCTGCAAAGATAGCCAGGATAACCAGCAGGAACTGGAAGGAGAGGGAGAGACAATAAATCAGCAAGGAGAACGAGAACAAGGGGTGCAGCAGGACTTCAACACAAAGATCCACAAAGAGCGTACAATGTATCAGGGTTGGGGTCAATTCCAAATGTAAACAAAATTACAATTTAAAAAATGAATTGAAAAGCATTGAAGAGACTTGGAATTACAGTGTACGTCCTGAATTGACCGCAATTCTAATAGAATTGGCCCCAACCCTGCAGTGTATGCCTCCCAACTGGCACCCTATTCCATATGTAGGACATAGGGTGCCATTTGGCACACACGAGTGTTATTACGAAAGGCCTGGCTGGCTGCACCACCAGTCTCTCCTTTCACCATCACCAAGGTGTCTGAGGCTTATACTCACAAAGCTAAGGCCCACTTTGGATTCTCTCAGGGTGGCGTAGCAGCCCACAGTCCCGATGATGAACATCACCACTCCCACAGGTATGATGATGCCTGCCGAGATGAACGTGTACTTATCCTGCAGGAAGTTGTCAAAGTTGCTGTAGCTCTTGATCACATAAGAGCCTACATAGACAAGGGCACCCCCTGCAGCCTAGAGGGAAGAACACAACAACATGAGCACTTTATACAGCTAATCAAGGTAGTGTTGCCTATTTTCCACACGTCGCCAGAATTGTGCACGTGCACACTCCCAATCATGGATTTAAAAGCATAGGATTGGTGTAAGCATTGGCTGAAGGGAGTTTCCACCATTGTTAAATCCATTTCACAAAGTATGAAAGCGCACTCTTCGGGAGAAGGGTGGACAATTGGGACACAACATGGGTGAGGCCAACTCATACAGCTGCAGAATTGTCCTACGAATTGCAGTGTATATAGTCAACTCTCAGGTCAAATTAGAAGTCATCTCTGTAAAAAAAATCATTGAATACTTGGTTATTGCACAAGGTATCTAAAGAGAGATTTTTTCAAAAACAAGGGATTCAGAATGCCCTTGGTGACTGCCTTTAGCAGTTCTCTTTAGCTTTCTTTCTCTCAAATCCACTGGAGGTTTATTCAGAGTTTAAATGAACATTTCATCCACATTACATATTGGTTTCCTTACCCTGTAAGCAGTCGAAGGACAAGGTAAGACAGGAATCCATGCTTTGGTTTTGTTCACCTGACCACTGTCTCCACATTTTTGTGATCAGGTGGTGAGCTGCTCATTGCCTAATATTCCTTTAGATTCAAAGCTCCAGGGCACATGACCCGTTTTCCCTCACAATGAGTCATGAGATCCACCACCAGCCCACCCCGAGTAGAACGCACACTCCACCACCACCACCACCCCCTAATCCTTCCAGGGACATGTGCCTCAGATGAGTGGAAAAAATAAAAAGAACCAGACTGTAAGTTTCAATTTCTTGTTATTTTGTAAAATCGTCAACGTCTAACTGACATTCGACCAGATTACCTTCTGCATTGGCCGCATTGCTTGATTTAGAAATTCTATAGAATTAGATTTGAACAACAGGGAGGGGGGCACAAGGACCGGAAAACATCCAGGGCATTTTTTCTAACACATAGGCCCATTTTTTTTTTTTACCCTTGAGGCCCCCATACCGGCCCAGAAATGGTAATTCTGCATTACAATAACAAACTATTTAGACAGGCCCACTTGGCTAAAGATGGGCCTGCCCATCTGACATTTGCCAGAACTCACCTAGCTAGTCTGTCTCTGGATTAATCTCCAATTGACAATTGTGGTGTGGTTGGTGTCACTTATGTGCAGTGTCGATCAACCTCATCTCAGACGATTTCGTAACTTTCTGTACGTAAATCAAGACACTACATTTAGTATGAAATCTTAGGTTTGGTATAGTATGTATTAATTTGTGGAAGTCCATCACTCATTTTGTATGACTTCCTGAATTACAATTCATATTATGTTACACATTTGCAAAACAGATTATGTGTTATGAATTCTAGGTTAAAGGTTAGGGTTAGCTAACATGCTAAGTAGTTGTAAATAGTGGGAAAAATGCTAATTAGCTCAAATTGGCCGTGATGAGATCAGAACTCATGCCTTTGGGTTGCTAGACGTTGGTACCCACTCTTCCCGCCAACCAACCACCCTACTTTCGTTTTTGCCTTATGTAACCATACCAAAGGTAACATATCATACAAATGTGGATGTCCCGGATTTACTTTTACTATATCTCGTTTGTGAGACCAGGCTGTGTTGATATGCACCTGGAAGTAGGTCCACTTCAGAGACTTTTGAGAATGAGTATACTGCGAGTAAGGAGATGTTGAAATTTACGCATAAATACAAACCAAGAAGAATAATTCCTTCCTCTAACCTGTTGGTAATGTTCAATAAATCATGCACATTATTTAATCACGATTTGAAATCGATATTAGATACCGTACAGGCCATAACATTCAACAACCTACCATGTCCATTGCCCAACCAGAGGTTTCGTTTCAACAAAAACTGCTCACCATAGAGGAATTTAGATCAGTGGAAAGAAGTCGACACAGAAATCAAAGGAGCAACAGAAAGTCGACCAAACACTTACCCAAAATATTAAACTTAGAAGCAAAATGACTATTTTCGATGTAACAATTCCGCAATCCATGTTGATATGGTGGTGGGGAGCCTTTCAGCTGGTCTCTGTTCTGATTATAAGGGGGTTCTGACTGTTTTGAGCATGAGTGGCTTGCTGACACATGATCACATACGTGTAGAAGAGCATACTGCGCACAGTTCATGTAGGGGTCCTAATGCCGACCCTTTACAATTGTATTGCTCCATGGCTACGTTTAGACAGGCAGCCCCAATTCTATTCTTTTTTTCGACTAATTTGTATTTTATCACATCAGATCTTTTCCAGAGCTGATCTAAATGGTCAAAAGACAGTCATTTCAGTCAGTTGTATTTTATTTGAACTGTAGTTATTTGCATTAATTTCATTTTGATAATCTAAAATCAAACATATATTCCATGCACATGATTGTTTGGGGTCCAGATTATGGTTCGATTACATCCTTTGCAACGATTTCCCTAATAATTCTGTTCACATGGACATATCTGATATGCAGAAAGTCGCCAAACAAAAGACACGTTCTACCAAAGTGACCATGTTATTTTTGTGAAGACGATTTGATTCTGAGTTCGGATAAAGTTTCTATATGAAAACTATTTCTCAAATGCATTTCCCGAACTCACTTCACTCCGCAAAAGAAGCACGCTGCCAGTGCAAGCACATCCACAGATCAAATATACCTATGTGACTCTGATTAAGGCGTTTACGTGCCCTAATACTTCGAAAGATTGGGCAGACAACCAGGTGATTTAATCGGTGTATACATACGTCGTTTACGACATTATGCTGATTAAGATAAAAACAATGTTTAACTGTTTAGATGCATAATACCATACTCGGCATATGAATCCGTGTAATATTGAATTATTAGTATGCATTTACGATAGGGTGCCTCTCTCGACCTGTTCTTCCGCGTTCAAAATCTCTCCGACTTCCGAACTCAAGGGGGAAAAAAACAACCAGCCCGGACCAGTTCTCAGTCAATCAATCAAATGTATTTGTAAAGCCCTTTCTACATCAGCCAATGTCACAAAGTGCTATACAGAAACCCAGCCAAAAAACTCCCTAAAGGCAGGAACCTTGGGAGAAACCTAGAGAGGAACCTGGTTGAGGGGTGGCCAGTCCTCTTCTGGCTATGCCAGGTGGAGATTATAACAGTACATGCATGGCCAAGATGTTCAAACGTTCATAGACGACCATCAGGGTCAAATAATAATAATCACAGTGGTTGTAGAGGATGCAACAGGTCAGCACCTCAGGAGTAAATGTCAATTGGCTTTTCATAGCAGAGCATTCAGAGTTAGAGACAGCAGGTACGGTAGACAGAGAGTTACAGGTACGGTAGACAACGCAGGATGCAAAACTTTGAATTTTTCAATATAAATTACTATACAAAATTCTTGCAACTAATAGAATGTTATATATATGGAGGATACAATCTTCCCAGCTTTGCAGATTCTGCTGTGAGGATGCAGAGTCATTAGATCATTTATTTTGGTATTGTCCATATGTAGCTCGTTTTTGGTCACAGGTCCAGGAATGGCTGAAGAATTGCAACATTTGTCTAGAACTAACGCTGCAGATTGCAATGCTGGGTGATTTGAAAAGCCATAGTCAATCAATAATATAATTATTATTTTAGCAAAAATGTTCATTTTTAATATACAATCAGTAAAAGCTATGAGAATAGAAAGGTTCAATTATTTTGTGAAGCATCACAGCACAGTTGAAAAATATATGGCAAATAGAAATCCAAAATGGATGATGTTGAGAGATAGATGGGAGGGGTTGAATGGAGCTGAAGGGTGAGAGTAATATCAAGATAAACCATGTAAGACATACAGGGTCTGTAAAGTGTATATAGGTTCAGAACTGTTGTGAAATAGCACAGTTACAAATAGAAATCAACCTGGATGGACATCAGAAATAGAGGAAGAACTCAAAACAAACAAAAAATAATTATTGTAAAATAGACTGTGTCTGTAAAATGTGTATCAGATGTATAAATTGAAGGCAAAAGCAGAAGTGTTTATTAGTTTACTCCAATTGGGGGATCGGTGGTAGGTTTTGCCGGGGGAATAATAATAAAGGTATATTCTTTTAAAAAGTATGTATGTCTATATAGGTATGTGTATGTATATATGTATGCATGCGTGTATGGATATATATATATTTACCCCAAAAATATATGGGGGATTGGAAATGATGCAGACAATTACATTGATGGAAGCAACATTCTTTCTGCAATATTAAGCTGATCCACCCCTTAAAATAATTGTAAACATTTTTTTTTTTAAAGAATTACAGAGCAGCAGTAAGATCACAATAGCGAGGCTATATACAGGGGGTACCGGTACAGAGTCAATATGCAGGGACACCGGTTTCCATAGCCGCAGGCAGAACAGTTGAAACTGGAGCAGTAGCACTACCCGGTGGAATGGGGATAGCAAGGAGTCATCCTTAACCAGTCATGTTTAACAAGTGAAGAAGTTTTTGGTGCTCCTGGCTGTTAGTACATTACGATGTTCCCATTCATGTTTTACTACTGCCATCTATTGGTGATGTAGTTTAAGCCTTTAATCAAATTAAATTGTATTTCAAATCAAATCAAAGATTATTTGTCACATGCGCTGAATACAACAGACCTTACAGTGAAATGCTTACTTACAGGCTCTAACCAATAGTGCAAAAAAGGTATTAGGTGAACAATAGGTAAGTAAAGGAATAAAACAACAGTCAAAAGACAGGCTATATACAGTAGCGAAGCTATAAAAGTAGCGAGGCTACATACAGACACCGGTTAGTCAGGCTGATTGAGGTAGTATGTACATGTAGATATGGTTAAAGTGACTATGCATATATGATGAACAGAGAGTAGCAGTAGCGAGGGGTTGGCGGGTGGCGGGTTGCGGGACACAATGCAGATAGCCCGGTTAGCCAATGTGTGGGAGCACTGGTTGGTCGGCCCAATTGAGGTAGTATGTACATGAATGTATAGTTAAAGTGAATATGCATATATGATAAACAGAGAGTAGCAGCAGCCATGCGGTAGTAGAGAGAACAGTCTATGACTGGGGTCTTTGACAATTTTTAGGGCCTTCCTCTGACACCGCCTGGTGTAGAGGTCCTGAACGGCAGGCTGCTTAGCCCCAGTGATGTACTGGGCCGTACGCACTGCCCTTTGTAGTGCCTTGCGGTCAGAGGCCGAGCAATTGCCGTACCAGTGATGCAACCAGTCAGGATGCTCTCGATGTTGCAGCTGTAGAACCTTTTGAGGATCCCAGGACCCATGCCAAATCTTTTTAGTTTCCTGAGGGGGAATAGGCTTTGTCGTGCCCTCTTCACAACTGTCTTGGTGTGTTTGGACCATTATAGTTTGTTGTTGATGTGGACACCAAGGAACCTCAAGCTCTCAACCTGCTCCACAAAACCCCCGTCAATGAGAATTTTCCTGTCGTCCACAATCATCTCCTTAGTCTTGGGTACGTTGAGGGATAGGTTGTTATTCTGGCACCACCTGGCCAGGTCTCTGACTTCCTCCCTATAGGCTGTCTCATCGTTGTCAGTGATCAGGCCTACCACCGTTGTGTAGTCTGCAAACTTAATGATGGTGTTGGAGTCGTGCCTGGCCATGCAGGAGGGGACTGAGCACGCACCCCTGCGTGCTCAGTCTCTCGATGTGCAAAACTGATAGAGACATACCCCAAGCGACTTACAGCTGTAATCGCAGCAAAAGGTGGCGCAACAAAGTATTAACTTAAGGGGGCTGAATAATTTTGCACGCCCAATTTTTCAGTTTTTGATTTGTTAAAAAAGTTTGAAATATCCAATAAATGTCGTTCCACTTCATGATTGTGTCCCACTCGTTGTTGATTCTTCACAAAAAAATACAGTTTTATATCTTTGTTTGAAGCCTGAAATGTGGCAAAAGATCGCAAAGTTCAAGGGGGCCGAATACTTTCGCAAGGCACTGTAGATACTTTTTGTACCCGTTTCCCCCAGCATCTTCACAAGGTCCTTTGCTGTTGTTCTGGGATTGATTTGCACTTTTCACACCAAACTACATTCATCTCTAGAAGACAGAACGCGTCTCCTTCCTGAGCGTTATGATAGCTGCGTGGTCCCAGGGTGTTTATACTTGCGTACTATTGTTTGTACAGATGAGCATGGTACCTTCAGGCATTTGGAAATTGCTCCCAAGGATGAACCAGACTTGTGGAGATCTCCAAAACATTTTCTGAGGTCTTGACTGATTTCTTTTGATTTTCCCATGATGTCAAGCAAAGAGGCACTGAGTTTGAAGGTAGTCCTTGAAATACATCCACAGGTACACCTCCAATTGACTCAAATGATGTCAATTAGCCTATCAGAAGCTTCTAAAGCCATGACATAATTTTCTGGAATGTATGTAAACTTCTGTCCCTCTGGAATTGTGATATAGTGAATTATAAGTGAAATAATCTGTCTGAAAACAATTGTTGGAAAATTTACTTGTGTCATGCACAAAGTAGATGTCCTAACCGACTTGCCAAAACTATAGTTTGTTAATAAGAAATTTGTGGAGTGGTTGAAAAACGAGTTAATGAGTCAAACGTAAGTGTATGTAAACGTCCGACTTCAACTGTACAGTATATAAAAATTAAGCCGGACCATTTGCGAGAATAAAGGATTGCTCTTGAAAAAAATCCCTGTCTGTGAAATCATTCAAGATTTAATAGTTTGCAGGTTCTTCTTCTTCTCCATTTAAGCTTTCACAGACATCTCCATTTTGTGCCACCTTAAAAACGTACGGTAGTGGGATGTATTGGAAACTGGCTCTGTCCTGTTCTTCACCACTCAGATGTATCTCTCTCTCTGTCTTGCCATTCCTATTTCTCTGCAGCAGTATTGCTCCTGCATCCACTACGTACTGATGCTTTGCACACACTCTTCAAAAATGGTTCAAAACCTCACACAAGTCATTGCCCTCATCTACATTGATATGAATCTTCCCGAAGGTGGATTTTAAAGGCCTCGCTGTAGTGGGACAGGAATTAATAAAAAAATGGAATGAAGGTCCTCCACTAGACTGTTCTGCACAGTCGCAGGACCACAATGCTTCTCTCAGATCTTCAACATAGGAAGGCAGAGGTTTCTCTTAAGGCTTTTAACCAAGGTCCTCAGTTTTGCAGTCCACGGACTCAATAACATTATAGTTGCAGGCGGCCAAGCGAGATCAGGATCATCATCGTCCACGTCTTCCTCCATGAAGTCAGACACAGGGGTAACAGAACCATTAGATGTATCTTTCGGCAAATCTTTGTGATTTCTGTATAAATGCACAAAGCATTTACAGGTTTTCATGCGACCCCCAAGTCCACATGTTAACAGGAACACTGGATCACTCTGGTGATGTAGACCAATATGGCGAATCTGTTTAATGAGGGAGAGGAAATGCTTGTTGCATTATTGGGCGGTTAAACAAAGCAGGCCTTTTGACAGGTGTTTAAAAAAAATTAAACTTGGAAAAGAGAGGTGTAGTCCTTCAATTGATTCTCCTGAAGCCACTGGAAGACAACCTCAAGAGACCATCCAGATACTTCAGCATTTCTGAAAATAAACAATGAAATTAGGTTAGTAAATGTCATAGTGGGCCCCATTCGTTCTAATGTTTGTTGGTGAAGCATTGGGTGATCAAAACGCTGCTTTGCTGCCACCTGGATGAAGAAATACATAACTCTATTTAATTTTTTATTTTTTAGGAAAACTTTTCATCTCGAGGGTAGACTCAGGTACATGCATCACCCTGCAATAGGCCACTCCAGCTTGTCACAGCTCGGGCAAGCAGCACTATCCTAGGAGGATACTTCAGTTAGGATATACAGAGGCACTTACATACCCTGTCCCCACCCTGGCTCCATGAACAAAGGATAGTTATGTGCCGACTTTGCCGTCAGCCTCAACTCCCCTTTCATAGATTGGCTAACCCCTGACTGGAGCAAAGTAACGGGCAGGAACACCCATGACCAAAACCATTTCACCAAAGACAATTTAGATGCCATTTGAATGCCATTTGTATGCTTATGGATTTCAGTTTGTATTGACTGTTATGTGGGTGTAATTCAACTTGAAAATGTAAATGCAGCAATCCTACAACACATTCTTACCTCCTTGATCCCAATTGAATTGTGTCCATGTTCTGTCCTAAGAATAATTCCAAAGGGGGGCGTGTCATAGAAAAGTTGTACAAACATTAAGAGATTAAGATATTCAAATAATATTGAAAGACACATGACATCATCAAACAATTACATAGTTGAATTGTTTATAAACAAAACAGCACCATATTATAAACCTT
The DNA here is from genome assembly GCF_023373465.1 of Oncorhynchus keta. Classification (NCBI taxonomy): domain Eukaryota; kingdom Metazoa; phylum Chordata; class Actinopteri; order Salmoniformes; family Salmonidae; genus Oncorhynchus; species Oncorhynchus keta. Next base: position 2,206,631 of record NC_068445.1, on the reverse strand, counting down.
TAACTCTTTACATTTCATAGATCCTTCCAATTTTGGAGCCCTCCTGCTAAAACCGAGTAGAACACACAGGGGAAATCCCTCACCTAACCTTCATGTTGTGAAATAACTGCCATACAAGCCTAACATCTAAGTTCTATTTTATCAGTCTGACTAGAAAGATTCCTAGGCAACATTTTACTGGGTGACAATAATGTTTGGGGTTTCTGCATACAATACATGTACCATATAAAGAAGGTATGGTGGTACATGTATGCCGTAGCAGGCTATATAATCATGAAGCCCTCCCGTTTTCAGATTTAGTTCGTCATGACATCTCAGGATAGGTCCTCTTATTTTGGCTAACTAAGCTAACTTAGCTGTCTCTTAGCTGTCGAGGCACAGCTCTGGGGATGGGTACCAAAAAATGTCTGCAGCATTGAAGGTCCCCAAGAACACAGTGGCCTCCATCATTCTTAAATGAAATACGTTTGGAACCACCAAAACTCTTACTAGAGCTGGTTAACCAGCCAAACTGAGCAATCGGAGGAGAAGGGCCTTGGTCAGGGAGGTGACCATGAACCCGATGGTCACTCTGACAGAGCTCCAGAGTTCCTCTGTGGAGATGGGAGACCCTTCCAGAAGGACAACAATCTCTGCAGCACTCCACCAATCAGGCCTTTATGGTAGAGTGGCCAGACAGGTAGAGTGGCCAGACACTCGTCAGGAGAAAACCTGGCACCATCCCTAAGGTGAAGCATGGTGGTGGCAGCATCATGCTGTGGGGATGTTTTTCAGCGGCAGGGACTGGGAGACTAGTCAGGATCGAGGGAAAGACGTTCAGAGCAAAGTACAGAGAGATCCTATCCTTGACTAAAACCTGCTCCAGAGGGCTCAGGACCTCAGACTGGACCTCAGGGTGAAGGTTCACCTTCCAACAGGACAACGCCCCTAAGCACACAGGTAAGAAAATGCAGGAGTGGCTTCGGGACAAGTCTCTGAATTTCCTTGAGTGGCCCAGCCAGAGCCCGGACTTGAACCTGATCAAACATTTCTGGAGAGACTTGAAATTAGCTATGCAGCAACGCTCCCCATCCAACCTGACAGAGCTTGAGAGGATCTGCAGAGAAGAATGGGAGAAACTTCCCAAATACAGGTGTGTCAAGATTGTAGCGTCATACCCAAGAATACTTGGATGTAATTGCTGCCAAAGGTGCTTCAACAAAGTACTGAGTAAAGCGGCAATTTTTTTTTAAAGGGTCTGACTACTTTTTATTTATAATACAGTCATGGCCAAAAGTGTTGAGAATGACACAAATATTAATTTCCACAAAGTTTGCTGCTTCAGTGTCTTTAGATATTTTTGTCAGATGTTACTATGGAATAATTAAGTATAATTACAAGGATTTCATAAGTGTCAAAGGCCTTTATTGACAATTACATGAAGTTGATGCAAAGAGTCAATATTTGCAGAGCTAACCCTTCTTATTCAAGACCTCTGCAATCCGCCCTGGCATGCTGTCAATTAACTTCTGGGCCACATCCTGACTGATGGCAGCCCATTCTTGCATAATCAATGCTTGGAGTTTGTCAGAATTTGTGGGGTTTTGTTTGTCCACCTGCCTCTTGAGGATTGACCACAAGTTCTCAATTGGATTAAAGCCTGGGGAGTTTCCTGGCCATGGACCCAAAATATTGATATTTTGTTCCCCGAGCCACTTAGTTATCACTTTTGCCTCATGGCAAGTTGCTGCATCATGCTGGAAAATGCATTGTTCATCACCAAACTGTTCCTGGGTGGCTGGGAGAAGTTGCTCTCGGGGGATGTGTTGGTACCATTCTTTATTCATGGCTGTGTTGTTAGGCAAATTGTGAGTGAGCTCACTCCTTTGGCTGAGAAGCAACCCACACATGAATGGTCTCAGGATGCTTTACTGTTGGCATGACACATTGTAGCGCTCACCTTGTCTTCTTCGGACAAGCTTATTTCTGGATCCCCCAAACAATTGGAAAGGGGATTCATCAGAGAAAATGACTTTACCCCAGTCCTCAGCAGTCCAATCCCTGTACCCTTTTCAGAATATTAGTCTGTCCCTGATGTTTTTCCTGGAGAGAAGTGGCTTCTTTCCTGCCCTTCTTGACACCAGGCCATCCTCCAAAAGTCTTCGCTTCACTGTGCTTGCAGATGCACTCACACCTGCCTGCTGCCATTCTTGAGCAAGCTCTGTACTGGTGGTGCCCGGTCCCGTAGCTGAAGCCTTCTTCACAATAATTGAACCGCTCTCCTTTAAGTTCTTGATGATCCGATAAATGGTTGATTTAGGTGCAATCTTACTGGCAGCAATTTGCCTGTGAAGCCTTTTTTGTGCAAAGCAATGATGACAGCACGTGTTTCCTTGCAGCTAACCATGGTTGGCAGAGGAAGAACAATGATTCCAAGCACCACCCTCCTTTTGAAGCTTCCAGTCTGTTATTCGAACTCAATCAGCATGACAGAGTGATCTCCAGCCTTGTCCTCGTCAACACTCACACCTGTGTTAACGAGAGAATCACTGACATGATGTCAGCTGGTCCTTTTGTGGCAGGGCTGAAATGCAGTGGAAATGTTTTTTGGGGATTCAGTTCATTTGCATGGCAAAGAGGGACTTTGCAATTAATTGCAATTCATCTGATCATTCTTCATAACATTCTGGAGTATATGCAAATTGCCATCATACAAACTGAGGCAGCAGACTTTGTGAAAATTAATAATTGTGTCATTCTCAAAACTTTTGGCCACGACTGTACATTTGCAAAAACCTCTTTCCGTCTATTTTGCAACCTGTATGGCGCAGCTGTCAACATTTTTGTCCTCAAATGAAACTGGTATTTTTTTCTATTTATTCCAATCCAATTCTTCTCAGAGACTTTTTATCTTTAATATTTGGCAGAGAAGCAAGTAGGCCACCCTCTCCCACTTCCACTTGCATCCTCCATTTTTGCAGTAATGCTGCAATCAGTTGGTTGTAACTTTGTATTGAGCAAACATTCCCATATTCTTGATCACTGGATATGTGACATACAGTAACTCCACCATTCCTATTCATAATATCATGAATAAATGTACTTAAAAAAATCCCTCACCTATCCTTCATGTTGTAAAATAACTGTCATACAAGCCTAATATCTAAGATCTATTTTATCAGTCTGACTAGAAAGATTCCTAATAATATTTTGGGTTTCTGAAGGGCATGCATACAGTACATGCATAATATAAAGATGGGATGGTAGTATTACATGCTGCAGCAGGCTATATAAACATGAAGCCCTCCATTTTCAGATTTAGTTTACATCCCGGAGTCGCCTCTTCACTGTTGACGTTGAGACTGGTGTTTTGCAGGTACTATTTAATGAAGCTGCCAGTTGAGAACTTGTGAGGCGTCTGTTTCTCAAACTAGACACTTTAATGTACTTGTCCTCTTGCTTAGTTGTGCACCTGGGCCTCCCACCCTTTCTATTCTGGTTAGGGCCAGTTTGAGCTGTTCTGTGAAGGGTGTAGAACACAGCGTTGTACGAGATCTTCAGTTTCTTTGCAATTTCTCGCATGGAATAGCCTTCATTTCTCAGAACAAGAACAGACTGACGAGTTTCAGAAGAAAGCCTTTGTTTCTGGCCATTTTGAGCCCGTTATCGAACCCACAAATGCTGATGCTCCAGATACTCAACTAGTCTAAAGGCCAGTTTTATTGCTTCTTTTATCAGGGCAACAGTTTTCAGCTATGCTAACATAATTGCAAAAGGGTTTTCTAATGATCAATTAGCCTTTTAAAATGATAAACTTGGATTAGCTAACACAACGTGCCATTGGAACACAGGAGTGATGGTTGCTGATAATGGGCCTCTGTACACCTATGTAGATATTCCATTAAATATCAGCTGCTGCCAGCTACAATAGTCCTTTACAACATTAACAATGTCTACACTGTCTTTCTGAACAATTTGATGTTATTTTAATGGACAAAAAAAATTAAGATTTTCTTTCAAAAACAAAAACTAAGTGACCCCAATCTTTTGAATAGACGTGTACCTCTACTGGTATACCATTAAACACTGGTGTTTTTCCAGACTGAAAGGACTTAATTGCCTCACAAAGGGGAAAAGGGGATACCTAGTCAGTTGTACAACTGAATACATTCAACTGAAATAGGTCTTCCATTTTTAACTCAACCCCTCTGAATCAGAGTTCCTCCTCTGTAAATTGGCTTTTCCACAGGTCTTTCATTACATTTGTTAATTTTAGATTATTATTAGGAAAGAAATCCTTACAGTTAATATCATTGTGGAGATAGACAATATGCTTAAAATATTATGCTTCCTCTTTCAAAGTATAAATTTGGTGAATCATGGATGACTGTTTCTGTAAATAATTTTTGGTAGCATTTCTATGTTGATGTTTCTTACCTGGTAATCCCGGGTTTGTACAGCAAAGGAAAGATTAGTGATGACGCTTATTGACATTGTTGCAAATGATGGGGAATAACCAATCGCAATGAGGCGTTGCAAGCTGTGTACTCTATAGCTCGCTTAAGACACCCATGGTGAACGTGACAATGGTCAAATGTTTGATATAATTTTATATAATCACTTTGCCTTCTCTTAATTATCACCTAATATGTTGGCATGCAATTTTTATTTTTAATCAATTCTGATGGTTGTTAAAAGCAGAATTTTTACAATATTAGCTTTATATCATCACTCCCGTCTAACAAATCTAAATCGCTTTGGGAACAGTAGGCCGCAGGTGAGTTGCGGATAATGTCACATACAACGTTTAAAAGGTCTATCATTTTTTTAAATCGAACTCAAAGTTAACATAAGCCCTAGAAGCATTCAATTGTCCTACTTACAGGCATACCCAATTTAGGCTTTTTATTCTCTTTTTTTTTTTTTTTTTTTTACAAATGTGATATTGCACTTACAAAGGGATAACTTGGAAGTAAGATAACGTAGGTAGTTAAATAATATTAAAGAAAAACATTTTAAGTATTTAAGCGGATCATGTGAAATAGGCATCTAGTGAAATCACTGTCAAAGACACAGGAGATACTGTTGCATGTAGGTCTACATCATTTAAGGATTGATCATATAGAAATAGCAAAACATTTGAACAACTACAAAGTAATAGCATGTGGTGCAGGAACCACTGACTTGCTGCATTTATTTTATTATCAAGACACCTGCTCATAACTCTTAACGGGTTAACTCAGCTCGTGAGGTGTCCTAAATATCTGCCTACTAGGTATGACTTATGACTAATGCATAGCTTTTATTTTTGCCCATAAGAGTAGGAGTAAAATCTCTATTCTCTGCACTAATGACCAATTTTCGACTCAGACACTGTGGATATGGGTCCAGATCTGACAATAAAGGAGACAAATGTACTTTCAAAATAAACCATTGAAACAAAAGGAAATAAATATTGAAATCTTTATTTCGTGTTTCAACAAATCCTGTTGATGTTGCAACAAGGACATCAAAAATACAATCGGACGAGTAACAGCTTTGACAACAGTACGTCACATCACAATGATACATAAACAGAGCAGCTCTGTCACCACCTGGTAGTCAGTCCCCTGCAGGACTTCATTGTATAAGGACTTCATAAGGCAGCACAGACAGAGTTGCTTTGACAAACTGTTCCCTGGCATTGTTTCAGAGCAGAGTATGGGGTGTGTTCATTAGTGCAATCCATAGCAAAACAATTTGCAACAGAAAACCACTTGCACTGAAAACGATAATTGATTGGACAAGTTGAGGTTAGTCCCTCCCCGTTTTAGCACTTTTGCTTCCTAATGAATACACCCCAGGTGCTGCACAGAGCAGAGTCGCCACTGACCAACGACACCCGCCATCTCTGCTACTGACAGCAAAGGCCAATAATCCCATCAACACAACCATATCATCTCCAGTGCAGACTGTTGGAAGTGCACAGCTGCGTCTCAGGTCTCAAGGGCAGAGTGAGTAGCAGGGAAAGACCCACCTATGGCAGGGTTCAGTCAGTCAGTGAGTCAGGTCAGGTCAGTCAGGGGTGGGATGCTCCAGACTGAGTCCCAGTGAAACTCCAGGGAGGGAGCACCCGGACCCTCACAGGCCCAGCGATGCCTTGAGGAGGACGGCCATATCCTCAGACATGGTGCCCTCATCACCTGGGCACGAAGGGGGAAAAAAAAAGAAGAACAGAAACATACGATAATGTGATGACTCCTGTTCTCAATGTGTGTTACTGATGCATTACATGAAAAAGAGAGGGGCCATGGACACTGAGCTTTGGGTTGAGCACCTCTTTCTCACAATTAAAGACGTTGAAATGTCTGTGTGTGTATGTGGGCAAGCTCGACTGTGTCCCCCCAGGTCCTTACCCTCCTCGGCAGCGGTCATGTCCTGCTCCAGTTTGAGCTTCTTCTGGCCCAGCTGCAGCATGCCACCCTCTATGGTGTCCTTATGGATCAGTTTGATCACCTGGACAGTCCTGTAGAAGGAGATGGACAGACATTGACCTTCAGTCATTCATCAGAGCAGTGTCCATTCCTTCAGCATCACTAGATCCCCCTATTTTGTCCTCACAGTACGTTCTCTAGGGCCAGAGGAGTTTTCCTGACCACACGGCACCTCGTCACTACTAATAAAGACTTCTCTGTAAGCGAGACATCTCTCGCTACAGATCTCCCTAACGCCCAAACTTAGCCTAGCCCATACCACCCCCCTGGTCTCACCTGGTCTGGCCTCCCTCCTCTGTCTTACCTGGTCTGGCCCCTCCCTGTCGGTCTCACCTAGTCTGGCCCAATCTGTGGCAGCGGTCCTCTGCCTGCTTGTCGTTGTAGGGGTTACAATCGATGTCGTGCATGATGACCACGTTGGCCGAGGTCAGGTTGATGCCCAGGCCGCCCGCCCGCGTCGACAGTAGGAACACAAAGATCTCCGGGTCCATATTGTAGTCGTCAATCAGCACGATCCTGCACCAAATAGACAGAGGTGGGTCTAGGGATTACAGTGGCTCCGTGCATTTTCTCGACACTCTAGAAGTAGGAGATTCACTAGTAGCAGTGAGATACAATACTACCAACAATCTCAGAGATTTGCCAGTGAACAGCTTTTTATTTAAATGTTATATGCACTATGTCCCCAGTTACACATCCTATGGAAAAATACTGCACACAATTATGTTAGAAAGAACCCACCCAACCCAGCTCACCTGTCTGCTATGGGTGTGGAGCCATCCAGTCGGACGTAGCGGTGGCCCAGGTGTTTAAGCAGAATCTCCACAATGTCCAGCATCATGGTGAACTGACTGAAGAGTACCACTCGGTCTCCCTGCCGAGAGAGCAGAGCACAGCACAGCCACATCACATATCGGGTGTATTCACGAGGAACCAAAACGGGACAAAACAAGTGGGACTAACCTGAAATAAGATACACTTGTTTTCAATCCAAAATGTTTTGCTACTGTGTGCACTAATGAACACACCCCGTGAAACGATCTGAACATGGCAGATCGAAATATAATGACTAGAGATAACCCGGATTCCACACCATACTACAATGTACATCTTCCAGAACGGGCCCGAGGAGGGACGAGGCAAAACTCAAGAAAGAGTCGGGAAAAACACTCAAAACAAAGTAATAACTAGTCTCTCACGAAATCTCCTTACCTTGGTCTTAAGTGTGGCCAGTAGCGTCTGGAGCAGGTGGAACTTCCCGGAGTCCAGCAGTAGGTCTTTCTCCAGCTGGTATTTGTGCAGCGACGAGTACTGCTGGCACAGCCGGTGAAGCTCAAAGTCCGACATCACCGCCATGTCCTCCTGGATCAGCACCGGGTCCGCGTCCAAATGGGTCGGCTCCTAGGGGGAGGGGGATGAATAAATAATATACATATTGAGAAAGACAGACAAAAAAGGGAGAGAGGGTTGACAGAAAGACAGAAGAGATAAGGGTTGTAACGTAGTTTCTTAGGAGATGAACTTACTTGATTTATATAAATTGACAGAAAAAAAAAAAAAAAAAACTAGGACACAAACACAAAATGGCCAATAAAGCAGCAACCTTGAGCATGAGGTGACTCATGGCCTCGAGTCGCTCTGTGGTGTAGTACTGCCGGTGGAGCAGAGGGTGGTTGGCCATCTTCCTCAACTGCATCATCACGTTGCACAGCACTTTCTCTACACAGAGATGGAGATGATGTGAGCGAGTGGTTGAGCATGCGAGAGAGAGCGAGAGCAAGAGCGAAGGAGAGAGAAAACAGTTTAGTTGAAATTAGGGCACAGGATGTAAGATGCCGATCACACAAACGCGCTTATTGTGCCAGCTATGCACCACCCGTCTCTCACGCCACTGCTGTAACACTACACTGAGTATGGTGAAGATTTCCCTAGACCCTGATCTTGGGTCAGTGTAGCACTTTCCCCCACTAATGGATAAGATTAGGATTGGGAGAGTAAAATCTGATCCTAGATGTGCATTTAGGAGAAACTTCACCCTGGACCTACACTACAGTTCAGTGCAGTACATACTCTCTCCGATGGCAGACTTCTTGAGCTTGACCACCATGTTCTGGTAAAGCAGCTGCTGCTTCTCGCTCATGGTGCAGAATTCCAGCCTCTCCTCCTTCGCTGGCAGCTGCTTAAGAACCTGAGAGAGAGAGACACACACACAAAAACGAGTGCAATACGCACACGAGCGCACGCACACCCCCACACACACATCTTTAAATATCACATTGTGAACCATCCAGTATTTCTCAGTGTAAGTCACTTTGGGAGTGTCCTTACCTCGCTCTTAACTCGTCTGAGGATGAAAGGTTTCATGATGAGTTTAGCCTGGGCGATGCGGTCCCTCTCAAAACGACTCTGTTCCTCGTGAGATTTCTACCACACGAACAGAGTCCCACTTAACACGAGGGGAGTGGGACCAGGGTCTGTACTCACAAAGTGTCTCAGAGACGGACTGCTGATCTAGGATCAGAATATTTCTATGCCAAACTTGACCCTTGACCTTACCATGGAGAACATCTTGGCTATCTGCGTGGTGCTGCTGGAGAACATGGAGGGCATGATGAAGTTGAGCAGCGACATCAGCTCCAGCAGGTTGTTCTGCAGAGGGGTGCCGGTCAGGAGCAGCCGGTGCTCCGCCTGGGGACACACAAAGAGAGGGAATCAGGAAATCAGGGAGACACGCAGGGACAAACAGGTAGACAGACAGAGACACAGGGACAGACGGAGACAGGGAGTCAGAAACACAGACAGCGAGAAGGAGCCAGGCAGACAGAGTCAGGAATGTCCGAGAGATTCAGAAAAACACTGATGGCTAGACAGAGAGACATCAACTCTATTGCACACGACAACTGCTTCTACTACTTGTCAATGGGGAAGTGTGAGGTGTTGTGCCGTGAACTAACGTTGATGGCCATGAGGTGGCGGTAACGGAGGGAGTTCATGTTTTTCAGCATGTGGCCCTCGTCGAACACGGCATACTTCAGTCTGAGCTTGCGGAAGAGACTGCGGTCGCTGTCGTTGCCGATGGCCAGACTGTAGCTGCGCAAAGAGAAATTACACCCAAACATGAGCATTTGTAGTTGAACTTACATTCTGTATGTAGACCTACATCGCACACACGCACACACACAAGGGAATGCTTCAGCACATTTAAGAAGCAAGGCCTTTTAGTTCCAGTGAATTCCCGGTATGTATCTAATTGACTCATTGTGTTGTCAACACACAGGTTTGGAAATGTAGCCCGGGAGATTCAGCAGTGCCTTCATTTCCCATATGGCTGCCTCAAACAGCGTGTAATGCTCATTAATATCAATCATTAATGCATTACAAAGTGCTTTTCTGGTTCAGACAGACATGTACGTAGCCCATATTATTAAAACACCCCTGCGAGGTTCTGGGGTGAAGTTGCCCCAAGAAGCTGATCTGGGGCAACTGCATTTCCCCACCCAATGGTTAAGGTTAGGATCGGGGGAGGGGAAGCTGATCCTAGATCTGCACCTAGTAGAAACATCAACCCGGAGCAGCTGATAAGTCACAATGTCAAGTACAGAGGACGCAATGTTCTTCCCTTCCACTAGAGCTCATTGTGGTTCCACCAATAGACTGAAACCTATTCGACAATATCGTGAGTACGTGTATGTGTACTCACGTGGACACGATGACGTTGAAGTCCACCTGATTGCTGAGGATGTCATGTCGCAGGTACCGCCGGTCCTCCACAGAGCCTGAACATACAACAGGGGGTGTATTCATTAGCGATGGGGGCAAGACATCTGTACAGTTACATATCGGGATATTATTGTTTTACGATATACTGTATCGTATCATCTTGACAATATCACAATATTATTTTGGCGCTAGTTGGTTGCACCTGCACCAAAACGCCTGTATTTCTCCTTTACAGCTTGATCTCCATCTTCTTTAAAATAGGGAGTCAATTTGTTTTCAGCCATTTGATTTCCATGACTGACCAAAACTCATTTTCTCATGGCTCTCTTGTCCCTCTGCAGCAGACATATGGTGAGCAATATGTTTGGAACATCGAATTGCAAAAAACTTAAATCACCGTATCGAATCGCAATACACATAGAATCGCGAGAATCACAATACATGTCGTATCAGCACCTAAGTGTGGTGATAATATCATGTTGTGAGGTCCCTGGCAATTCCCAGCCCTAGTATTCATCATGAAAAGAGTGTTTCTGTTTGGACAAGTTCAGGTTAGTCCCTCCTCGCTTCGGCCCATCTTCTCCCACTTGGTTCCTAGGGAATACAAACCGGCTTCAACTCACAGCTATGGATGATAAGGGAGAAAACGACTCACCGTAGTAGACTAACACCTTGAGAGAAGGGCACCACAGCTTTAGCTCACGAACCCAGTTATCTGTAGAGAAAATACAGGTCAATTCAATCCAGTCCAGTCCAATTGATAATATCTGTCATGTTTGGCATAATGATTTGTTTCGGCTGAGTAAAGGGCAACGGTCGTTTAATGTGAAATGGTAACAGGTTTTTCACAAAACAGAAACATGCCAATAATACAATAATCCTTTGCTGAGGTCATGTGTTCTATTAGTGGTTATAAACAGGCTTAAAGTGGTTATAAAGTGACTGGCATGACGTGAGTAGAGCCCTTACCAAGGGTGGAGGAGGGCACAGTGATGAGGTGGGGGCCGTCGATGCCGTCCTGGTGCAGTCTGCCCAGGAAGGCTATGGCTTGGATGGTCTTTCCCAAACCCTGATTTGGTAGAAGAAAGACGATTTAAGAGAGATCGCGAGCGAGAGAAAGAGTGATAGAGATCCACATCTGCACTTCAAAGTATCAGTCTAAAACAGCATCACGAAGCCCCAGGTTTCATTTAAGGACTTCAATCCCACACTGGCAATCTAACAGTATTTAACCGTTTCAGGAAACAGAACCGAAAAAGTTCCAAACTCTGATTTAAACCAAACAAGGCAACCCCCTTTCCCTTTTGAATGTTAAAATAAATATTTAAATAAATACTATACCCTGCAGGTGCTACACCCACACACAATATTACTCAAATGCTCACTTATCTAAATCTGTTACGTATTCATAAGTGTAGACTGCAGCAAACCGTTTGGCAACGGAAAATGTCTTGCAACAAAAACAATAGTTTCTGATTGGACAAGTTCAGGTTAGTCCCGCCCTGTTTCAGACTGTTTGCTTTCGAGTGAATACACCCCTGTTGAGGCATTTCTACACCATCTTGCCACAGTATATTATGTTTTCTGTTGGTAACAGTTCTAGAACACAGGGAGGGGAAATTCACAGAATAAAAAAAAAAATCATACTATAAGATATCCCTCGAGTGGTGTGGGGGCTGTGCTTTGGCAAAGTGGGTGGGGTTATATCCTTCCTGTTTGGCCCTGTCCGGGGGTGTCCTCGGATGGGGCCACAGTGTCTCCTGACCCCTCCTGTCTCAGCCTCCAGTATTTATGCTGCAGTAGTTTATGTGTCGGGGGGCTAGGGTCAGTTTGTTATATCTGGAGTACTTCTCCTGTCCTATTCGGTGTCCTGTGTGAATCTAAGTGTGCGTTCTCTAATTCTCTCTTTCTTTCTCTCTCTCGGAGGACCTGAGCCCTAGGACCATGCCCCAGGACTACCTGCCATGATGACTCCTTGCTGTCCCCAGTCCACCTGGCCTTGCTGATGCTCCAGTTTCAACTGTTCTGCCTTATTATTATTCGACCATGCTGGTCATTTATGAACATTTGAACATCTTGGCCATGTTCTGTTATAATCTCCACCCGGCACAGCCAGAAGAGGACTGGCCACCCCACATAGCCTGGTTCCTCTCTAGGTTTCTTCCTAGGTTTTGGCCTTTCTAGGGAGTTTTTCCTAGCCACCGTACTTCTAAACCTGCATTGCTTGCTGTTTGGGGTTTTAGGCTGGGTTTCTGTACAGCACTTTGAGATATCAGCTGATGTACGAAGGGCTATATAAATACATTTGATTTGATATGTGGTTAAGACCCAAATGGCACCCTATTCGCTAAGGGCTCTGGTCAAAAGTAGTGCACTATACACCGAGTGTGAAAAACATTAGGAACACCTTCCTAATATTGAGTTGCACCCCATTTTGTCCTCAAAACCGCCTCAATTCGTCAGGGCACGGACTATACAAGATGTCGAAAGCTTTCCACAGGGATGCTGGCCCATGTTGACTCCAATGCTTCCCACAGTTGTGTCAAGTTGGCTGGATGTCCTTTGGGTGGTGGAAAATTCTTGAAACACACGGGAAACGGTTGAGCGTGAAAAACCCAGCAGCATTGCAGTTCTTGACACAAACCATTGCACCTGGCACCTACTACCATACCCTGTTCAACGGCAATTCAATATTATTTTAGTCTTGCCCATTCACCCTCTGAATGGCATAAATACACAATGCAGGTCTCAATTGTCTGAAGGCTTAAAAATCCTTCTTTAACCTGCCTCCTCCCCTTAATCTACACTGATTGAAGTGGACTTAACAAATTACATCAACAAGGGATCATCGCGTCATCTTTGTCAAGGAAAGAACAGGTGTTCCTAATGATTTGTACACTCAAGTGTATAAGGAATAGAGTGCCATTTGGGACACATCTAATGCATTCTCAAAAGCAGTGTTCACATTGGCAATCGGAAGTGACTAAAATCCTATTGATTTGCATATCCAATTCAAAAGGGGACAGGCCGTCATTGTAAAATAAGAATTTGTCTAGTTAAATAAAGGGGAAATAAAAAAATCTATCTAGCTTGTTAATTACTACAAAAAAATGTTTGCATGTGTTAGAGAGCTAAACAGCTACCGAGCTGTCTAGTTGACTGCTGTGGCTAGCCAAAAAGGACTTGTTTTGAGAGTTGGATCGTCTTATCCTTTGAGACGTTAAAAGTGTCCTTATCCTATGCTTTTGAACATTCAAAGCAACTGGGAAACGTCCATACCAGGCATTGTTGTCACATTTGCAAAAAGCAGTGTTCACTAACTTCTGAGTGACAGGAAGCACGAACACCACCAATCAGCCTATACCACGGCACACACACCCGTCGTTACTATGACAACTAGTCTAGCCTTGTCAGAAAATCACTGCTGTCTGAATACACAAATTCGATTTGGTCACTTGTAACTTTGTCAGTAGACATAAAAATCTATATATTTTTTTAAATCTATATTTGAGCATTAAGACCTGAAGTGTGAAGGCGGCTTAAGGAGTAAACCATCTCACCATCTCGTCAGCCAGGATTCCATTCAGCTTGTGTTGGTGCAGCAGGAGAAGCCACTTCAGCCCAATCAGCTGGTAGGGTTTCAACTGCAACCTGCATGGCAACCAATCACAATGCAAGACATTTACAGACAAACTAATCATAATACAAGACCTTCAACGACAAACCAAACAAGACATTTAGAGGCAAAAAAAAAAAGTATCTGAGAATTGTGGCATAACAACCTGTGTAACTGATGTGATAGTTGTTTAATGGGGTTAACAAAAGGTGTATTATTTGATTCCTTTTAGACAACCGTTTTGAGAATACATCCATTATGCCATAGTAAATGGATAACTGGATTACCATGGTATTTACTTAGCATTTGGATTTATCTATTAGTTACAACAATGAGGAGTTGTTCTCCCAGTCTGAATATAAAAGTATATGTTCCAAATGGAATCATATCCTAGTCTCTTTAGGGCACTACTTTTGACCAGGACCCACAGGGCTCTGGTCAAAAGTAGTGCACGATATAGGGAAGAGGATGCCATTTGGGACACAGCCTATAGTAGATTAGATGTAATCGTCTATGAATCAGGACAGCAGTGGAAGTTGAGCTCACTTACTCTCTGTTGAGGACTGAGGGCTGGGTCATGGAGCCCATGTCCTTGTCTATGACCTGGGTGACTCCCTTTACCATCTTGCCGGAGATGGTCTGGCACTTGGACATGAGGCCCTGGACCACGGCTCTCTCCCTCAGCACCACCCTGCAGCCCAGCAGCAGCTCTGCAGACAGGCCATTCTCTTTGTGGAACACCTCCTCCTGAGAAACGGACACACAGCGAGACAGACAAGAGAGGCAGAGACAAACAAAGAGGTGTTGACAACCAGTCCAATCGCTCGTCTTTTTCTTCTGACATGATAGTCAGGCAATTGTATTGTTCTACAACAAAGCCAAACCATGATTAACAGATAAGTGGCTGTGTCATGATTGAGGACTATAGTACAGTGGGCCAACTGAATTCAGGCCACAATCAGAACATCTCCAACCTGCTGGTGGCGGAGTGTTTCCAAGTTAAAAAGGGCTTTGTGGCTTTTCACTTCATAAGTGTCCAAACGGTGTCCAATTGAAAAAGCATATTTTGACCAATCAAATCAAACTTTATTTGTCACGCCAACTACAACAAGTGTAGACCTAACCGTGAAATGCTTACTTACAAGCCCTTAAACAATGCAGTCCAAGAAAATTATTATTTTATTTATATTTACCAAACAAATTAAACAAAAACAGAATAAAACCACAATAAAATAACAATAACGAGGCATGTGCAGGGGTACAGGTTAGTCAAGATCATTTGTACATGTAAGTAAATAGTGTAAATAGTCCAGTGGCCATTTGATTAATTGTTCAGCAGTCTTATGGCTTGGGGGTAGAAGCTGTTAAGGAGCCTTTTAAGAAGCTGTTAAGGAGCCTCTGCTACCGCTTGCCGTGCGGTAGCAGAGAACACAGTCTATGACAATTTCTTGGGCTTTCCTCTGACACCACCTAGTATAGAGGTCCTGGACGGTAGGAAGCTTGGCCCCAGTGATGTACTGGACCGTACGCACTACCCTCTGTAGCGCCTTATGGCAGTTGCCATACCAGGCTGTGATGCAACCGGTCAGTTTGCTCTCGATTGTGCAGCTGAAGAACTTTGAGGATCTGGGGACCCATGCCAAATATTTTTAGTCTCCTGAGGGGGAAAAAAGTGTTGTCGTGCCCTCTTCACGACTGTCTTGGTGTGTTTGGACCATGATAGTTCGTTGGTGATGTGGACACCAAGGAACTTGAAACTCTCGACCCGCTCCACTACAGCCCCGTCAATGTTAAGGGGGCCTGTTCGGCCTGCCTTTTCCTGTAGTCCATGATCAGCTCCTTTGCCTTGCTCACACTGAGGGAAAGTGTTGGCCTGGCAGTCTCTGACCTCCTCACTATAGGCTGTCTCATCGTTGTCGGTGATCAGGCCAACAGTGGTTCCTCCTTGTGTCATACCTTGAGTGCTGCCGCAGCATTCTGTGGCACGTCGTTTAATTGCCAGCCCTTTTTCTGTTACTGCAAGTTAGTGGTAGTTTGACCACCAGAGGGCATCTTTGAGAAGCGTTTGATGATCTTCCATATTAGCATTACCAGAGACGGGGAGGGCACGTGGGAGACCGGGGTTCAATTCCCTGACGGGGAGGAATGAGTAGGCTGTCCTTGTAAATAAGAATTTGTTCTTAACTGACTCCATATGTGTTATTTCATAGTTGTGATATAATGTAGAAAACAGTCAAAATAAAGAATGAGTAGGTGTGTCCAAACTTTTGACTGGTAGCATAACCATAGCTCTAACGTGGCTCTAACGTGGCGTTAGGGCAAATCTGGTCTGCGATAGGACGGGGGGTGGGTCACACTTAGCTCGGATATTAGACTATTCTTTAGTAAAGGTTGAATAGTCTACTGTTCAGCAATTAGCCCACTTCCCCAACAAATTGATGTTTTTTTGTCGAGAGCAAAACTTTATTTTCAATCAAAAATAATTGTTCTGAAAGCAAAAACGAGGCTTCAAAGTAAAAAAATATCAAATATTCTGTAACAATAATTTAAAAGTAGCGAACTCGCACCACGGGACTGAGAGGTACCCAGCGTTACAGCTCCATTGCTCCAGACCACCACAAGGGGGAGTTAGAGCACTCATTATGCATTTGGGTGCCAAGATTTTTATATGACCAATCATAGAGTGGTTCTAATGACACATTTTTACGTGAGCTACCTGTCCCTGGTGGCGTTCAACAAAGATGGCTGAAAAAATATTACCGTGGAACCAAATGTAAGTAGCTATAACATCAAGCAAAATATGTACAATTGAGAGGAATAAGTTAATGTAGAGACAAACGTTTGCGTATCTTTTTTGTGTCAAAGTTAATTTACGAAAATGGCTATTTAGCAAGTTCTGACTAGCTAACATTAGCCAGCTAGCTAGTGTTATGACAGGATAACAAATTTGTCATTTGTGTGTTTAATATTTTAGGGACTCGTGAGAAAACCAGCAAACCAGGCTGTCGTCTTGTGAAACAGTGGATGTAAAGAATCTAGCTAGCTGAAGCATTTACTGCATTTACTGAATGGCAATAATTAAGCCTATGGATAGCATAGAATATAATAACTTTACTGTGCCAAGGATTTAATCCAATTTGTAAGTCGCTCTGGATAAGAGCGTCTGCTAAATGACTTAAATGTAAATGTAAATGTAAGGAAGCAAGTCCAACAGTTGAAGTCGGGAGTTTACATACACTTATGTTGGAGTCATTAAAACTCGTTTTTCAACCACTCCACAAATTTCTTGTTAACAAACTATAGTTTTGACAAGTCGGTTAGGACATCTACTTTGTGCATGACACAAGTAATTTGTCCATCAATTGTTTACAGACTGATTATTTCACTTATAATTCACTGTATTACAATTCCAGTGGGTCAGAAGTTTACAAACACTAAGTTGACTGTGTCTTTAAACAGCTTAGAACATTCCAGAAAATTATGTCATGGCTTTAGAAGCTTCTGATAGGCTAATTGACATAATTTGAGTCAATTGTAGGTGTATCTGTGGATGTATTTCAAGGCCTACCTTCAAACTCAGTGCCTCTTTGCTTGACTTCATGGGAAAATCAAAAGAAATCAGCCAAGACCTCCAAAAAAAGTTGTTGACCTCCACAAGTCTGGTTCATCCTTGTGAGCGATTTCCAAATGCCTGAAGGTACCGCATTCATCTTTACAAACAATAGTACGCAAGTATAAACACCATGAGACAACGCAGCCGTCATACCGCTCAGGAAGGAGACACGTTTTTTCTCCTAGAGATGAATGTACTTTGGTGTGAAAAGTGCAAATCAATCCCAGAACAGCAGCAAAGGACCATGTGAAGATGCTGGAGGAAAAAAGTACAAAAGTATCTATATCCACAGTAAAACAAGTCCTATATCAACATAACCTGAAAGGCCACTCAGCAAGGAAGAAGCCGCTGCTCCAAAACCGCCATAAAAAAGCCAGACTACGGTTTGCAACTGCACATGGGGACAAAGATCGTAATTATTGGAAAAATGTCCCCTGGTCTGATGAAACAAAAATAGAACTGTTTGGCCATAATGACCATTATGTTTGGAGGAAAGAGGGGGATGCCTGCAAGCTGAAGAACACCATCCCAACCGTGAAGCACGGGGGTGGCAACATCATGTTGTGGGGGGTGCTTTGCTGCAGGAGGGTCTGGTGCACTTCACAAACTAGATGGCATCATGAGGTAGGAAAATTATGTGGATATATTGAAGCAACATCAAGACATCAGTCAGGAAGTTAAAGCTTGGTCGCAAATGGGTCTTCCAAATGGACAATGTCTCCAAGCATACTTCCAAAGTTGTGGCAAAATGGCTTAAGGACAACAAAGTCAAGGTATTGGAGTGACCATCACAAAGCCCTGACATCAATCCCTGTAGACATTTTGTAGGCAGAACTGAAAAAGCGCTTGCGGGCAAGGCGGCCTACAACCCTGACCAAGTTACACCAGGTCTGTCAGGAGGAATGGGACAAAATTCAACCAACTTATTGTGGGAAGCTTGTGGAAGGCTACCCAAACATTTGACCCAAGTTAAACAATTTAAAAGGCAATGCTACCAAATACTAATTGAGTGCATGTAAACTTCTGACCCACTGGGAATGTGATGAAAGGAATAAAAGCGGAAATAATTCACTACTATTATTCTAACATTTCTCATTCTTAAAATAAAGTGGTGATCCTAACTGGGATTTTTTTACTAGGATTAAATGTCAGGAATTGTGAAAAACTGAGTTTAAATGTATTTGGCTAAGGTGGATGTAAACTTCCGACATCAACTGTATATACATGTTACCAATGCACTGGATAACACGAACACGTGCTTGACTGCCGTTGTAAGGCCAGAACGCTCAAATCAACCGTTCTTGTCGGCCCGAAAGTCCAGTGTGTGCTCCGAGAGCGAAACGGTCTGAATTTACAAACTGACAATGCTCTGAAATTATGAGCGTCACGTTGTAGAGTGCCATATTTTCTGTTCCATCCTAACAGAAACTCAGAGGGTTTTTTATTTTTCATGGAATAGAAACACCATTAATCAAATTACTTAAGCAATTACCAGCCAAAAGTTTGGACACACCTACTCATTCTAGGATTTGGAGAATAATAGTGAAGACATAAGAACTATGATATAACACCGGTCTTCAGCGTGCCCCCGCATTCTGTAGTACAGACATGCCCTGCTCTCCCTTATGTAAGGAATTAGGCACTTTCCCATGTTTACTACAGTATGTATTGTAGACTGCACAGTAGCCTAATAAACAAAAACACATTTCATTAATAAAATAATGGAGAAAGAAACAAACACTTTCAAAATGCAGATGTTGATTTAGTTATGGGTCCATAACTAATTACTATGGGAATAATTATCACTGATTTACAGCAATATTGGAACAATGTTGTGTAATATAGGCAAACAATTTAGAATGTGCCAATCCTGTAGCCTACTCCTGAGAATTATGTTGTACAGCGCCATATTTTCCATTCCATCCTAATGGAAACCCTGAGGGTTTCATTTCTCTCTGAATAGAAACAATAATATGAATTCATTTCTTAAAATCAATCCTATGTTATTACAAAAAAGGTTTTAACTTCTCTGGTAATGCCAATACGGAATACTATCAAATGCTTCTCAAGGGTGCCCTCTGATGGTCAAACTAGCAGTAACTTGCAGTAAAAGCTGAGAATTAAATTACGTGCCACAGAACACAGTATGATGCAACTTTTAAAGGAGGAACTACTGTAGGTGTTCCTTTTGTCCAGGTGGGAAAGGGCCGTGTGGAGTGAGATTAAGATTGCGTCATCTGTGGAGCTTTTGGGGCGGTATGCGAATTGGAGAGGGTCTCGGGTATCCGGAAGGATGCTGTTTATGTGTGACATGACCAGCCTTTCAAAGCATTTCATGGCTACCAACCTGAGTGCTACAGGGCGGTAATAATTTAGGCAGGTTGCCGTGGGTAAAATAATGTTAATTGTGTAGACAATCATCTAAAGAAAGTCAATGGTCCAAACCTCAAGTCTATCATAATCTGTTCAAACGTTAGAGTTTGTACACTTGTGGAATGGACAAAATTAGGATGACAAAATATAGGTCCATTATCTTTTCTAGATCCTTTATATCTCAAATCAAATCTTATTGGTCACAGATGTTAGCAGGCGTTAATGCGAGTGTAGCAAAATGCTTGTGCTTCTAGTTCCGACCATGCAGTAATATCTAACAATCTCACACTCATTCTTATGTTTAATAAATGTATTGTATAGTGTGTGTGGCAGGCTTACAATGACGGCAAAAAACAACATTTGAGAGTGCGCTGACCCTGGTGCTAGAGGGGGTACGCGGCTGGAAGTTGAATGTTTGAAGGGATACAGAACTATAAAGAGTTTGGGAACCACTGGCATAGGATAAATACACTTCTTCAACATGAAATCAATACACATTAGTAAGCCGTCGGCTGTATTCAGCACTTGAAGGAATGAGAGTGTTGTTTACTCTGTAATGACACTCTTGCAATGGACAAGCGGTGGAAAATGGCATACTATTCCCTATATAGGCTCTGAGTGGCACAGAGGTCTAAGACACTGCATTTCAGTGCAACAGGCGTCACTGCAGCCCCTGGTTCAAATCCAGGCTGCGTCACATCCGGCCGTGATTGGGAGTCCCATAGGGTGAGGCACAATTGGCTCAGCGTTGTCCGGGTTTGGCCGGAGTATGCCGTCATTGTAAATAAGAATTTGTTCTTAACTGACTTGCCTAGTGAAATAAGAATTTGTTCTTAACTGACTTGCCTAGTGAAATAAAGTTTAAATAAAAAATATAGTGCAAGATTTTTCCCTTGAACCATATGGGTCCTGGTCAAAAGTAATGCACTATATAAGGAAAAGGGTGCCTTTTGGGACGCAAGCCAAAGAGTTCTGCTCACGACAGGCCATGCGACTCCACATGGCTGCTGGGGTGTTTTGGACCAAAAATCGAACTAGTTCTTTGTTCCAGTAGGTAACATTTCTACCACGCTTTTATTTTTACAGGGGAGCGTGACCAGAAAGATACCAAGCTGTGATATTTTATTAACACATCTAGATTGAGAAGATATAGACTACAGTTATTTTCAGTGATAATGGAGAGGAAATAACATCTCAGAAGAGAGAGAGGGGGGGGGGGTGGATCTGTGGTCACTCAACACTTTAAATTTGATAGACTATCTTTAGCATCTCTATAATTGAAGTTCTCATACATTCCCTTTAAAAAACTGAGGATGTAACGCATCCCAGCAGCTGTGAAAGTAACACACACGCTCTCTGAACGTACCATTCAAGGCACCGACACTCTTCAAAATCAACTAACACCTGTTGTGCCTTCATTCCTCCCTGCAGTTTCCATGTTTAAAAGAACCTCATCTTGTTCTAACCTGCTGGGTTTACCTTGTGGAGGAGCAGACCCACTGTGCAACACAGCTGGCAGTGACACAACCGAGATTGCTCTCTTACATAATACATGACGTATGCCATTTAACGGACGCTTTTATACAAAGTAACTTAGTCATGCATGCTTACATTTTTCGTATGGGTAGGTTTCTCTTACTCACCAGGTCCTGCCAAACAGCAAAGGGCCGTAGCTCCACAATCTTCTGGGCCTTCTTCAACGAGCAGCCGGCGATGAGGGACAGCTCATCCAGCGAGGCCTCCTGGAAGAAGCTCAGGATCTGGCCTTTGAGCGTGGATGTGCCCGCGTCCTCCGCCACAAAATCTAGCTCATCGTCCTCGCCCTCAAACTCACTGCTGGCCCCTTCAGTGTCCTCATCCTCCGAGCTGCTGGCCCTTTCGTAGGAGGCGAGAACCTTCCTCTTCCTCTCCGACGCCTCCTTCTTAGCCACGCTGGTCCCGTTGGAGAGCTTCTGGCTGGTAGAAGTCGAAGAGGAGGACGAGGAGTTAGGCCTAGATTCAGGTGCCGGTTTCTTGAACAGCCATGTCAGAGTGGAAGCATTGCTTCGCCTGGCCTCCTCCTTGCTATCCTTAGACTCCCAACGGTCTCTGCTCGGCTTGGCATCACTCTTTGCTTTGCTTGGTTTGGCATTACTCTTGGCATTCAGTTCCTTTTGCTTGACTTCAGGGGAGCTGGATACTTCAGGTGCACTAGAGTCGTCATCTTCAGCAGAAGAATCAGTAAAAAAGGGCACAGTGAGGAATATAACGAGTACAGTACAAATAAATATAGTATATAGTGGTTGTAGCAGCACATTATCAGTGATGTTTCAACTGGGTGAACAGTGTCATCTCACCTGGGTCCGAGAACATGCGCAGCACCTCCAGGGCATCATCCACGTTCCACTCATGTTCCTGGAGCACGGACCTCAGTTCCTAGAGAGTGACAGACGGGTTAGAATAACACACTCTCCATTAAGATGTGGATTCTCTCACCTGGAGTGTCATGATCATGTCTCTACCGAGGTGTATTTGGCGGCCGTGTCAAGGTCTGACAACAGTCCCCCTCACCTCCTTATCCTGGTCGGGGAACTTCCTCTGCAGTTTCCTGACCATGGCCTCCCGTCTCTCCCAGCTGGGCTCTGCTCCCTCCTCAGAGTCTTCAGGCTGGAAGATCAGACCGCAGTGAAGGTTAATATTGCCAAGAAGATGCAACAGCACAGTGACTGCCTGGGGTGTTTTTTTTAGTGCACACCGTAGCAAAATGTTTTGAAACAAAAACACACCTTTCTTACCAGAGACGATCTCCTCTTCTTACTGGGCTGCGAAACCACGTCGCTGTCTTGGGAACTGCTGGAGCCATCCTGTTTCCTCTTTCGCGTTGAGTCTGGACAAACAATTGTGTCAATGTGTGGGGAGATACACATGCCAGATGACCAAGCCAACTTCTGGTTTGGTCCTTTTTTTCCTTCTTCATGTTTTACCAATGGCAGACAAAGCACTATAACCATCATTACAATGAGGTCCAGGCTATGTTGTCATGAGCGGAAGAAAACATGGCATAACCATGGAAAACACTGGTCAAGCTGTGTTTGGGGGTGCGGTAGGGACAGGCTGCAACCTGCTGTCTATGATGTTAGTAAATGAAAGATACCTTTGTCACCAAACATCAGGCATGAGGCTACGGCACCATCCAAAGTGCTTGTGCTTTTAATCCCCTGAAAATAACGCAAAGTTAAACATGTGTATCCACAGAAACTGAGCAGCAGCCATCTTTGAGAGACTATACTATAGCTTGTGACATAAAAGAGACTGACATTACCTCCAGCAGCTCCTTCCTGTGTCTTTGAGGGAAGATTTCCTGCAGTTTGGCCAGTCTCTCTTCCAGATCCTTGTCCATTTTGTCTTCCTTATCAGATGTCTCAGTCATCTCTCTTACCTCTCGCTTCAGTGATTCCTTTACAGGTTCCCTGAAATAGAAAGAACTACAAAATTAGACTGGCATATTGGGCTACACTTTATGGAATTTGCTATACCTTGAAGGAAGTCAAGGGGAATATATAAGTCTAGATATTTCAGCGCTACTTACGTCACCCTGTGTGTTAATTTATCACTTCTCGAGTCACTTGCCAAATCGTCAGAGTCACTGATGACATCTTCAAATACTACTCCTCGCCCAGGTTTTCCAAGGTTGGATACAGGTGTTGTTACTCGGGCTGTATGTGCCACAGACATATAGGCAAAGACAGTTTAGCAATCATTTTATTACCCCAGTGAGTGTGTTTTGGAATTCTAACCCCTTTTAAAAGCACTGTGTGTTTGAGCTACAGACTTCTGGGCCGTACCATTGGATTTGTTTTTCTCCAGCATCTGTAGATACCAACCGATAGTCAGATTTTTATATTATTTTACCTTTATTTAACTAGGCAAGTCAGTTAAGAACAAATTCTTATTTTCGATGACAGCCTAGGAACAGTAGGTTCACTGCCTTGTTCAGGGGCAGAACGACAGATTTGTACCTTGTCAGCTCAGGGATTTGATCTCGCAACCTTTCGGTTACTAGTCCAATGCTCCAACCACTAAGCTACGCTTGGGGGCTGTGCTAGAGCAGTATCTGACAGACAAGGGCGGATACTGAAGGGGCCCGGGGTTGGGAATTTAAAAACATACATGTCTGTATCACAGAAAATGCCAGGTCTATAATATCTGTAAAAAGCTCACATAGTTGAGGTCACAAACTCCAAACAGTTGTCACTGACTAGTTGGATATTCATTTCCCAGTGAGCAAAAATGTCTGTACTTACAGCATTCATAGAAATTCTTTCAGGTTTTTGCTTTGGCAGACCTTTTTTAAAAGTTTTCTTATTGACATTTGTCAATGAAACTCATGAATGCAACCGTTTATGTACAATGGTTTTGTCTTCTAATTGTAGCCTTCGTTGTCCTGAAAATAAAACGGTAAAACAATACACTTCACTGTGAGGATACATCTAAGGCTGGATATGCAGATACATGAAAGTAAGATAAATGAAAAGAGGATTTTCGCTGGGATCTCGGCACTGATTTAAAGCGAGGCCCATAGCCTAGGTATGCTGTTGTTGTTAGCTACCCGTTCCCCACCAAAAACATCGTTTAATTAGCTAACGGTAGCCATATATCTAGCTAACGTGACTGTAAACTGAAGCCCAGAGAAAGCCACTGATAACGCTAGCTAGCTGTCTGTCTGTCTAGTTAGTGTTGTTGGCTATTAAGATCAAGTCAGTGGCTGTCACCTGTCAAACAGCCAACGTTAGCTAGCTAGATGTCAACAGTCAGTATCAGAAAATATTATCCCCACGGATATAACTATGCGTTATAAAAACCTTTGTTACAGGGGTGGATGTTAGCTAACGTTATATTAATGATGGCTGGCTCGTGGCTACTGTCATCGAGCAAATCATACCTGGTGTATTCTCCTTTCCCGACTCTGGACATACGGAACCGCTGTATTTGTCCTGGTTTGATGTCGGTTTATTCTTGTCAAAACGAAACCGCTCTAAATTAAATAGACTCATTTTCAAACGGCAAGTATTAAACGTTACACAGCTAGCACGCAGGAGAGGTGAGCTCTTTGTCTCGGTACAAAATATTCCTTATTCTGGCTATCGAAAGCTGGCTAGCTACGATTACCATGAATTGTATGAATACCGTGAACTAGCAAGCCAGTCACGTGTTACTCGTTTGAAAGCCGATCTCAACAGTTTAAGTATGTCAGTACTCTAAATATCTAACGATAAACTCACCAATAACACATTTCAAAATGCGTTCATTAATTTAGATATACAAGTTAAACCTATAGCTACAAAACATAGCTATCCTATTTCCCCCGCGAACTCACACTGCGGCGAAAGACTATAAAAACGCTATCTATTGGACAAGATAACTCAGGAATGGACCAATAGTAAGACAAAATATATACTAAAGCCGAAACCGGCTTTACACTTCCGGCACCATGTTACCACAGACAAAACAATGAGACAGATATTTCACTGGATGTTTCAATATGAAGCATCCGCTTGGTGTTTCCACTCACTAACAAATATGGTAGTGAGAGGAAGCCCACTGGTGGGCAGTAGGAGAAGATTGAACGAGATCGATTTTGGCCGAAATTCTGCAAATTTTCTCATCAACGAAACATTTGATCTCAATACTGTTTTCTCATTCCAAGACTAGAATATGTTTTGATTTGAGTGGACTAAGGTTTGTAAACTTTAACCTTTGCAAAAGTTTTTAAAAATTGAGTTGTTTTGAAGGAGTGCAAAGGAGAATTGAGTTATTGCACAGGCGCACTTCACAGAGTAGGCGTTCCCTAACGAAAATATTCAGAAATTTAGAGAACGCGCCAATAGGATCTCGCTAGCTCGCACTTGGCTCTGCCTCCCTCCTCACTTGTTCTGCCCCCCATGACTCATTTGTTCCCATTGGAAACTAAAGACTGTGGTCTATCTAAATATTTGATGTTACTTCTTGTTAACTATCCACAAATAGAAAAATGCGTTATGAGACAGATATTTCCCCGGATGTATAAATGTGAAGCCTCCGGTTAATGTTTCTTCTCACTACCAAATATGGCAGTGAGAGAAGATGGATTTTGGCTGACATTTTGCACATTTTCTCATCAATGAAACGTTTGATCTCAATAAACGTTTCTGTTCCCAAAACTGTAATATTTTATGAACAGAGTGGACTACGTTTTGTACACTTTACCCCTTTGCCAAAGTGCAAGGGCGAATGGAGTTATTGCACGGAAATATACAAATATAGATCAAATTGTATTTGTCACATGCACCACATGCTTACTTACAAGTCCTTATCCAACAATGCAGTTTTAAGAAAAATAAGTGTAAAGTAAAAATAGATAAGTATAAAAAATTAAAATAACAAATAATTAAAGAGCAACAGTAAAATAACAGTAGCAAGGCTATACACAGGTGGTACCGGTACAGAGTCAATGTGCCGGGGCACAGGTTAGTCTAGGTAGAGGGGGGCAATGCAATGATTAGCTGTTCAGGAGTCGTATGGCTTGGGGGTAGCTGTTAAGAGCCCTTTTGGACCTAGACTTGTGCTCCGGTATCACTTGCGGCAGCAGAGAGAACAGTCTATGACTAGGGTGGCTGGAGTCTTTGCAAATTTTTAGGGCCTAGGGTTTCTGGGATAATGGTGTTGATGTGAGCCATGACCAGCCTTTCAAAGCACTTCATGGCTACAGACGTGAGTGCTATGGGTCGGTAGTCAATTAGGCAGGTTACCTTAGTGTTCTTGGGCACAGGGACTAAATACATGCTAAAATGCTCCCATAGGTTGGTTCTGCCCCCCTCCTTGCTTGTTCTGTCCGCTATGACTAATTTGTTTCCATTGGAAACGACAGGCTGGGGTCTTTCTTCGGTTAGTTATAGATATCGTTGGTAGTACAGCACTCCTGAAGCAAATTCGAGTTAAGTGCCTTGATCGAGGGCACATCGACAAATATATATTTTTACCTGACTACCTGCCGCTATGTATCCCAACACATCAGAGATTAAAAAATAGTCAAACTTTTTTAATGCTGATGTTAATCTGTCATGTTTCAATATTTGCTAACAATTTTAACATAGGTTTTCATAAGGAATTAACTATATCACTGGCTAGCTAAAATAATACAATAATTACAGATTATTTAACAAGGATTTTTATACAGCCCAACCCTAAAGATTTGTACCTGTCCACTCGGTGACAGCTATAATAACGGTCTCACTCCCTGTAACAACAGAGCTACAGTAGTGTCCACAGGAGGGCAACACATACAAATACTCTTACCTTGGGCTGGGGTGGATACTCTCTTGGCTCATACATCTACAGGTGTGAACCACTCTTATTAATATCATCAAGATTACTCACAAAAACACGTCACTATGGAACAGACCTCAACGTATAGGCCTACATTTATTTAGGTTCACTCTCTGTTCATTGCATGAAATGCAACTATTCACCTCAAGTGGTCCTTCTGTAGCTCAGTTGGTAGAGCATGGCGCTTGTAACGCCAGGGTAGTGGGTTCGATTCCCGGGACCACCCATACATAGAATGTATGCACACATGACTGTAAGTTGCTTTGGATAAAAGCGTCTGCTAAATGGCATATATTATATTTATTTAATTCAGTTGTTTTTCCAACTCTTAGACCTTGATGGGTTGAAATGCTGCCGACTGCAATCCACCAACATTGGGAGAAAAAACATACTGTATGTACTGCTTTTCAACATCAACTTACCATACTATTTTAACCAGGTTGATGGTTCACAAGGATTAGATGTAAATAAATACTAACCTGCTTTTTTGGCCATGCAATGCTGTTTAAGGGGCATTGGTGTTTCATGTGTTGAAAAAGCACGTACCCTTATAGCATAACATTGACTGGATGCATTACAATGTACAGTCTTGGCTTGTGTCAGCACAGCAGCGCCATTCTGCCGCCACCCTGTCTCCTCTCCCCATCACTATGGAGACACTATAACTTTACACTACTGCCATGAAGACAATGGGCACACTGACATGGAGTCTGATCAGGGCCTTGACCCCGCACAGTGGGACGCCAAACCGTGACTCAAGTTTTCCTGCAGTTTCTCGGCTCACATAGGAACTCACAGTCGCTCACCCTGTCTCTCTCTCTCTGTGTTTACAACTTTTACTTTAAGTAACAGTACTCAAGTCTGGCTCTTTAAAAAGAGATGAATGCCTCATTGCTCCCACTGTCACCGCAAACAATAGCTGGGAAAGCACAACAACAAATTTACATGAGCTGGCAGCCACTGTTTGTTAGCAGGTATGAATCCTTTATGGTTTTACCTTTTACCTCCTAGTCACCAATGCTTTTCAGTAGAGATGGACAGAGATGCAGATCAGAGATACGAGTAGCCAGGGAGTCAGCATGGAGGTGGTTGATGAAGATGAATATGGGGGTTTGAAGAGAGTGTTTGGATCAGTGATTGTGCACATGATAAGACCCCATCTAAAGATGAGTACACATTGAGATTGGGGATCCCGTTGGGAAAGCACTTTTCAAGGTCGACTCAATATATCCCAGTGGCCTTGTCACTGTGTCTGTCACTATACGGTCGCCATGACGCCCAACTTGGCCGAGACCCGACGGCGGCAGGGAACACCTTATCTCCGTGGCAACACGTCTGGGATTTGACCCACCGCCCTTCTGAGAATGCATATCACCCCTTCGAACCCCTTACTGGGAGAGAAAAAAATAATTAGAACACTAAGTAACCATTGCCTCTGACTTACATCAAAAACCCAAGAGCTGACAGAGTGATGATATTCATGATGGGATTGATCATAATACTAATTATGGTAATGGTATATATCAGTATATCATTTCCATCAACAGTTTCATATATATTCATCATGTGATGGATAAAACACACCCATGCGAAGTAAACATACCTCTGTACCTATTATATATATTTTATTATAATCTTCTATTAGAGTTGTCATCCCAATGGGCAAAAACTGGTTGAATTAATGTTGCTTCCACATAATTTCAAACCCCAAAAATGTATGTGATGATGTTCAATCAATGTGGAAAACTGATTGGATTTGCAAAAAGTCATCAACATTCTTTTTTACCCAACTTTGAACCTAAATCCAATGACATGGTGAAATGGTTTGTTGATTTCATGTTGAATTCACGTTAGTTGACTGAAACAACGGAAACAAATGTAAATCAAAACCTGACATTGAAATGACGTTTGTGCCTAGTGGAATGTCAACATGGAATACTGGTATGGACTTGGAAGGGCCTCAAAAGTGCTTTATGAAAATATGAAAGTTAGAAAGGTATGATTAAGTAAGAATATAAGGGGTAAAACCCAGCTGTTATCAACAGGGACGGTAACTGTCCTGTGAATTTCGCTCTATCTCTCTCTCTGCCTCCGTACCCAGTAGATGTGGGAAAGGGAGGTGACTTCCCTGTGTCTCTCCGTGGCAGGCTAGGGTCAAACCCCGGTGAGGCCGGGTCCGGGTGGCACAGCCTGGGGACGTTATTTAAAACGGTGGGGTGGGAGTGCATTGAGTGGAGGGGGCACTGGGTACTACTGGGTCACTGTGGCAGCCAGTGAGGGGAGATGGAATCAACCCATCTCCAGGGTAAAGGCAGTGTGGGAAGAGAATGTGACGCTCCTCACCATGTCTCCTCTTTGTTGTCGCTCTGCTGCTAATATACTATGAGAATTCCCAGGGGGGAGAGAGGAGGGTGGGTGTAATGGGTGGGTGTTTTGGGGAAACACCTTAGGTTTATTAACTAATCATAACAAACGTGGATATGCATGCACACACGTAGGAAAAGGTGCCAGTCAAACTGCAAAGTGTATATTGAAAACGTCCATTAGTGTGATAGTGGAATTGTGCATTAGTGTCTGTAATTGTTCAATCATCTGTAATTGGGTATGATCTTGAAAGGACTGCCAGGAGATATCATGCTCTTTCCCCCAACCTGTCACCATTATAACTACCACAACTATCTCATAACTAATCTGAATTACTTACATGTACTACACGCATAATTTCAACAGACACCATTGTCAGTCCACGGAACATTCATTGTGGCTCTCAACAGTTAGATCAACGGCATCTCTCTGCCTACATCTTTATTCCTAGAAGGGATGCTCTCTCAATTTAGCCCATCTACGCCACATTTTTAGCTCAAGTCCAGGAGGTCAGGTTTGTTTAGTCATCATTCATTCATGTTGCTCACTGGAAAAGAACAGCATGAGCAAATTCCCGAGATTGTCAGAGTAGTGCTGAGCACCCAACACAATCCACTGAGGCAGAATGACTGATCCCCTGGCTTGACTTACATAATATAACTCAAAGCTTAGTCTCGCTTACATAGACATGCCCAGTATAGTACTTTAATACCGTTGCATTTTTCTATATGCTTACCCTAGTAAATGCCCCAAAGCAAACAATATCCTGTTGTCAATTCAGATTTGTGCTACACGTTCTTGTCGACCGCTCTTATATTAGCAACCTATACTATCGCCTTCTTTCTTATACAGCTGAAATGTAAAATAAACCCAGGCTTACGCCTCAGTGTTACATCTTAATGAGAGGAAATAAAAAAATATGATATTTTCCTTCTTTTGTGTTATTGGGAAAGGAAACATGAGAGAGGGGCACCGGGGCACACAGACAGACAGGGAGAGAATGAAAAAGTTGTTAGTGGGGTCCCTTGCCCTCATTGCTTTACGGATTGCAGACTGTGAAATGGCTGGGATGGGAATATGAAGATGGGAGCAACCCCTTACTGGCGTAGGCTGGTGGGCTTGTGTCTGCGTTGGGACAAGCCAGCGGGGGGATGGGTGGGACGTGGGTGGGGGATGGGTGGGGTAGGGTGGGGTGGGGTGGGGTGGTGACAGCAGCAATAGGTAGTGGCAGAGGATATGTGGGAGAGAGGGGCTGACGCCACGGGGGCCGATGTCTGACATGACCCCGCTCAGCATGGCCCCAGCAGGCCACTGGGAGGCTATCGCCAGACCCAGGCCAGGTCAGTTGCCATGGAGCAGTCTCTCCCCAGTCCCACTGTCTCTGTCTGTCTGAAGGACTGGATACAAACTCACTAACCTGCTTGAATATGAGTACCATTGAATATTAAGGTGATTCCCCTCTGTATGTGCACAAAAAAAGGTTTGTTTCACGTTTTTTGTACATCAAAAACATTACTAAAAACAACACAGTCTGTCACAGCATTGTATGTTTACCATGATTAGGCATAGGGTTTGATCAAAAGTAATTCTGCGACAATATGCTGTCGTAACATTCGAAAAAACTATAAAGTTGTTGTTAATTTTAACTACCAAACTCTACATCTTGTTAATTAAGGAGTTTTGTGGTTGAGAAAATATAGACAAATAAAATGGTCATTGTGAAAGACACTGAGGCCGGGATTCTATCCCTAAGGCAGCACGCAGAATAGCCAACAATGCAGTTTTGAAAGATAATTTCCAATTGAGTCGTCATATACAGCGTTTTCAGTGAAAGCAAATTGCGAATGCGGAAACATTGCTTTATAACCTGCAGTGTCTACCACCCTCGATTGGACTGAACCTCAGCCTGAGTCATGTGAAGTTCATGTGAAGTTCATGTGAACGTACACTGGTCTTTGGTGTACGCGGACGTGAAAGCTCCATGATATTGTCCGTGTTCCTGGGTGTGATTGTGTCCTGCCAGTAGACCACAGAGAGGAAGTGGCACAGACACATTCACCCTGTTATCACTGTCCCGCTCAAAAAAAAGAAGCTTAACAGACATGTCGGAAGTTCTCTAGTGTAACCAAAGCTCCCATAGTCACCCCACCTCCATATTGTGTATCTCCTCTTGACCATCTCCCTGTTTCTCTTTCTCTACCACGTCTACTCCTCTCTCCCTCCTTCCCTCTTCCTCTCTGTCTCATGACTGTGCACTCAGGATAGGAATGTGATCTTGGGGAGCATTTTTCTTCTTCTCATGCTTGCCCAGCAGGCTTACCAGTCTCCTCTCCGCACCCCTCTCTTTCTCATTATGTCCGTAGTCCACCGCCACCCTCCCTTCCACCCTCCATTCCTCTCTCCTTCCCTCACTCCTTCCCTATTCACTGGTTCTCACTCCTCCCTGCACTGGGCCGTCACTCCTGATAAGTCGCCACAAAGCCCCCACTGTGTCCCTGGCCTGTCCCCGGTTCCTCTTGGAGCAGCCGAGCGTGAGGCCGAAAGGAGGAGCCACTTATCTCTACCTCCCCTCCTCCTCCTCCTCCTCCTCCTACCTAACCCTCCTCTCAGAGAACCTTTCCAGCACAATGGCCGCCTGCTTTTAATGCCGGACAATGACGCCGCCGATCTGAAAGGTTAGCACCACCCAGCAGCCCCCAGCCCCAGCAGAATGCATGAAAAAGACTCTAATGGTCCTTGTTAGCCACTTCAGTGGCTGTACTGATCCTCCTTATATCTCCCCCATCAGTGTACTCAAAGATGGCTGCCGGAAGGAATGTCAGGGAGCCCAGGCAAAGGTCATGTTTTTATTCGCCCAATCGGCTGCAGTCTGATAAGACAATTTGTCAGGAGAAATCAGAGGTGCTGTGGCAATCCGAGTTCCCTGGTAGGAGGCAGGTAACCTGAGGCGATTGAAGTTACCGGGTTAGTTGAGATCCTGTGAGGCTGCAGCTCTCTAGGCTCTGACTCCGTCGGAGGGGCCGGGGGGGGGAGCAGTTATATTTTTATGTGTACTGAAGAAGAACAAGAATACTTTATTGATTGATACGACACAGACGTGTTTTCTGCTGGCCTCCGGTGGCCGGTCCACTTCTCTAATCTTCTCTAACCTCGAAGCTACCGCCAGTAACTTCAATCTTCTTCAGAGAATGGTTGAATGGTCTCCATTGCCAGAGGTTAAGCTTGCTTGCTGCTTGCTAATATCATTGTCCTGGGTTTAATGGTTCAGAATTAGCTGTAAAGGAGGAAGAAAAATGGATGACCACTTTATTCATTTAATACTGTACCATGTTATATAAATCACATAAAAAGCCTGGCTGCTAACTCTTTCTTTTTTTTAATCCAAGCCTTTTAAGTACTGCATCACAAAAAGTTCACAAATAGCTCAATGTAAAGATGTATTTGTACATTTGTGTTAACAGTTGGTTCTGGTGAGTTCCTTTGACAGAGGGGTCACAGAAACTCACCACCACGGACTTGTGTTTGTGATGTGTGGTTTCTCCAGTCCCCACACCTACCCTGATCAGTATTCTCCCCCACCGATGGGCTTCTCACATTAGCTCTAATCCAATACCAACAGCTCCAGCCCAGCTTCACCCAGGACCAGACATGATATTCAGACCTGCCCGACTCAGCTCCTAATCGACGGGTTATTGTTCAATATAACATTTGCTGTGGGGAGGCAAATCTTTAGTGATGTGATTTCGCTGGCCCTAACTCAATAGGTTTCCAAAAGCTTTTCTTTTATTCTCTATCTTTCATCTTTACAACAAGGTGATGGCATTTTAATTTTCATTCTTGTATTTCTCTTGATTTATTTATCCAACCCCTCTTTTGGTCTTTATGAACTGAGACACATGTAGGTATTGGTCATTGAAATTGGCTTCATTTCTCTCCTAGGAATTCTAAGGGCTGCGGTTGGGATTCAGATTTGATAAGGGAACCCATCACTATGGTTCATTTGTTGTTGCCATGCTGATGGAGTAATATTTGTGGTCAATTTTGTCATGTGGTGATCCCTGATGATGAAAGCAACTACATTTATTCATATCAGTGCAGTCATTGTCTTTTTTATTGATGGTCAATGGTAAAGTATTTTTGGGTTGCTGTGGGCTGTAACATCTCAGTCTGAGATTTTACTTAAACTATACAGCAAAATCAAAGGTATAGTATTTGGATTTCCCATAAATAGAAACGTTTTTTATAATTACTTTTAATAACTTAGAAAAATAAGCTAAAGTTAAAAGGTACAACGAAATCATTATAGTGTGACAAGACGACATTTGTATATCTAGGACTAAATGCTATATTAAACATCTAACAAACCAAGTGTCTGAAGTCTAACACGTTTGGACTCAAGAAACCATTACAGAGTAACTGTAGCAGATTCAAAGAGTTGATATTGTTAATTAAGGAAGGAGAATAGAAAATGTGAACAACAGATGATAGACCCTTATTCTCAGTGGTATGGTGAGTGGAGACAGGAGAGGTGATGGGACCAGTGCTCTACTGGGGGCAGACACAGAGACAGGGGCAGACACCGCCTTAACAAGCTAATGAAACATGTCACTGTATTATTTTACGCCCCCCTGTCTCAGCCAGCCCCAGTAAAAGGCCCCCTGCCGCCAGGGTCCATTGTTGGCCCACTGGATTAGTCGAAGTCCCAGGGGTCCTGCTCCTCGCTGTCTCCATCCATCACTGTCTCCTCAGACATGGTCCTCACACTCCTCACACACAGTCAAGCACACACACGCGCGCGCACACACACACACACACACACACACACACACACACACACACACACACACACACACACACACACACACACACACACACACACACACACACACACACACACACACACACACACACACACACACACACACACAGATCACACAGTCAAGCATGCACACAAACACTCGATCACACCGTCAAGCACATATACACAGTCTGCTAGCACAGTTAGGTACATGCATGCACACGCACACATACACATATACACACACTCATTCTCCACTCACACACCAAAACACTCAACTAAAACACGTATATACCTCCATGGTGTGCCTTAATTCTCCCACACCAACCCACATAGTGTAGTGCGTTCTCTCATTCCCACTTAGGTGTCATCGTTCTCTGACTCATCAGTCCAGTGCACAAAGAGAGGTGGGCCTGGTCAGTATGTTCTGTCAGGTGGCCGATGGGGCAGGAAGGCAGGCAGGCATCCTCTGTGTCAGGCCAGGCCAGGCAGGGTGGACCCCAGTGGCCTCCTGGGAGAGGAATGAGGGGCGCGCCCCCCGGGTCAGAGTTCCTGACACTGTCTCACACTCGGTGATAATTAACTGGGGGCCTGATTGACAGCCAGTTCATCTCTCAGAGGAGAGGGGAAGGAGCTGTCTGTCTCGTAAGACCATGGATTCTTCAGGGAGTCAAGTCTTAAGGCTGTGACTGGGATGTAGTTTTACTAAGCATGGAATGAGTTTAAATGTTAATCACCGGAAGTGACAAATCAAAATAGGGTTGATTTGTAAATTACTTGATTGGATATTATTGTTTGCTATGCCACAATATAATAGTCTTCATCTACCCCAGTAAATAGCTTGTGTCTTGTTTTAGAGGCAGAAGCCTCTCCACATGTTTGTGTAGTAAGGGCTAGATTCTATCAGATCCGCGATCAGATCTGCGCCATCCAATACGCGCATATAGGTTGTTTTGGTGGTGTCAGAGATAGAACTGCATTAGAGCTGTCAAATCAGCAAACGGCTCCTGGTGTTATATTTATCGCGGACATTGCTATTGGATGCACCGAGTCACATTAGTAATAATCCCATGCAGCCTTGTTACAAGTTTGAACACTGGAATCCGTGTTATCTGGTTGGACTCCAGGAAGAGTAACGGCTGTCTTGGCAGTAGCTAATGGGGATCCTAATAAATTACTAAATACTTCACCTCGATTTCGCTAATATAAATACTTATTATTATGTTTAATGATATTCAATTTGAGTGTTCCGAACTTCTAACGCGGGTGGAATGGCTATGGCTTCGTGACGATGACCACACGACCACACGACGGGCCGCTCACCGATTTGACAGTTCTAACACAGTTTCTTCTCCGACACCGCCAAAACACCAGCTATGCAGGTGTCAGCTATCACCAGTTAAGGTTTGATCTGGTTGTAAGGCCTGTGTACTGTATTATAACTGAAAGCAGGAGTAGACCTATGACTAATGACTAATGAGATAGACTCTATGACATAAATGTCCAATGTTGTCACTGACTCATGGTTATTGTCCCTGTTTCTCCCACTCGTTTCTTTTGTTAAACACTTTTTCACAGATTTCTTTTTTTGTTTCTTCAGTCATCTCTAAATAGGGTTGTGCTGAATCCCAGAATTCTAACACAATGCACATTTCCACTTACAAGTCTACCTGGAATCTTGCTCTTCTTGGTGCAACTCATTTTCAGCAATTCTCTTGATTGATTTTACAGTTGGAACACTGCAAATAATTCTATACCGATTTCAATGAGAATTGGAGAGAGGATCTGATACTCGGCAGCAACACAGCTCTGTTTCAGATAGCATGTTCACCTTTGAAGAATGCACTTAAAAGGGGGAAATCTGTGGATTTAAATGGTGTGTCTCTCCTTGATTCCAAGGGCCGTTTTCTCTAGCAGCACAAAGACCGGCGGATCAGATTGCGCAGGCGCATTCACCGGGCCACTTTGTTTTCAAATGGTTTTGTTAGTTGTGACACTGCAGACATCCAACACCTTCCAAGAATCTGAACTGTAAAAAGCTCTTGTTCTCTCCTGCAGGTAACCCAGAAAGGAGCTGTGGAGGGAGCGGAGGCCTGAGGCACTGCATCAGCATCAGACCTAGCTAACTTCCCCTTTGTGATCCTTCTCCCTCCAGGGCAGGTAGGGATCCTGGAGCTTAAGCAACTTAACACAGCAGGGCGAGCCACCTCAGCACCATCTAATCCTGGGCTAAACCCTGGGCTTTCCAATGTTCCACTCAGTAGGTCCCTTGACCTCTGACATTTATCAACAACTACACTGACCCACTGATCCACAGGTGCACACAACCCACATATACTGCACTGTACTGTATTACTCCCTGTGTAGATAGAGAGGTTGAATAATCATGGGCTGTATGGTTGACAACACACCAGCACACAAGTGCTATAAGGGCCAGGATATCAAGAGTGGGCACATAGGCCGTGCATCGGGGAGCAGGGGGGATACGTGGTCTGGGTACACAGACGAAAAGGGACCAGGGGTGCAGGCAGGGAAAGCCAATCCACTACATTAACCTTCCCCACCACTGCCAGAGCCTTTCTGCACTCCTCTTTCAGCGGGACCCAAGGGAGGGTAACTCTGAGCCTGGCCCATTCTCCCAGAGAACTTTGATTTCCTATTAGGTTCCTTGCGTGGAGGGGGGACATGGCCGTCTCACGTTCGGCGACAGGCTCTGGGCAGGACAATGGCCAGCCTCGGCCTGGATACAGGACCTTTGTTAAGGGGGCCATTTATTTCCCTGTTTCTCTGGCAGCTAAAGGCCCTCACATCACATGCTCATCCCCAAAGTGCACACTTAGCCCGCTCACTGGAGTGGCAGGGTGACGGGCAGGGGGACAGCAGGGGATGGCATGGGACAGCAGGGGAGGGACACAGACTAGGTGTTCTGTCTGAATGCATGCGTGGGGGAATGCACCAGTATGAGGAGTCTGGGTACTTTTGGACATGTTGGTTCTCTTTGAAATACTCGTTTCAATGTATCACATGTGGGGTTCGCTAAGGACCGCCTACTCTCGGAAGTACCAATCAAAAACGTATGTTGGAGACAGACAGGTAGAGTGGCGAATGAGGTGAGACCCTCACTTCCATAAAAGGAGCCACTCTTCCACCCTCTGGTGATTCTCACTTCTGTTCCTTACCAGAAGACTGACACTTTTCTAGCTCTCCTTATATCGACTGGATACCTATTGCCTACTTACGTGCTCACAAGCGAATCGTAAAGGATATCGCTGCTGAGCGTAGGTCTTCAGACCCTGTTTACAGGTTGAGTACTAATCGGAAGGTTTTTGTTTTCGAGTAGAAATTCCAATTTCTACTTCTCAGTCTCTGTTGGTAGCTAGCGTCACTGCTAGCTATTGAGATGCAATTAGCCCATGCTGCAAGGCTAACTTGGCTAGCTTTCTGAGAGGCAAGCTAAATTTACCAGCATGCCAGACCTGCAACACGATAGTATTGCTAGCTCCCTTCTCTAGTCTCGTTAACCTATGTTCATGTCCAGGAGGCACTCGAGGACCCTGAGTCATGTGAGCACTGGAGACTGCTTACTAGAGCAGGTCTGAAGAGTAGGCTGAAACATGCTTCTGTCTAGTTAGCTCCTCTTGCCTTCGAGCCAACAGTGATAGCTGAGTCTCAGCTCTCCCCAAATGAGCCCAGTTGGGGCGGGGTCTTGGATAGCCTCAAATCCCTCCCCTCACTGTCTGACGATGTAGTGTCAGAGGAAGGCACGTTTGGGAATGACGAGGATGATGATGGGATCAATCTCACAGAAATCCTTGAGTGCAAGAGTTGGGGACCGACGAGCCCATTCTCCCGCCCTTTCAGGCCCACAGACCTGATGGCCCCAGAGCAGTGGAGCTGCCATTCCTCTAGTGGAGTTTGTGCTCCTTCATGTCTGCAAGGGGGCCGCAGCCAGACTCAACATCGAGTGGCTCTCTTCTGTTCGGGCTCAGGGCCCGTCAAGTAACCTGTATGACGGGAAGAGACTCCAGTCCCACACAGCCCCAATACAGGAACTCCCCGCAGTACCAAGGGAAGACAAGAGCTTGTGGGATAAACCCCATACTAGCATGATTATTGCTAAGGGTACTTTGAACCTGGACATGCACAATATGGATGATTACTGGTTTGGCAACCCTCCCACGGTGGGGCTGTCACTGGTTCACCGTCTCAGCCCCTTTGCGCCATTTCAGTAACGACACCAGCGCTTCTCTCCTTGGAAAGGTGGAACACTTTGCTGCTCCCGTTTTTCAGAAAAACGCACAAAGCCTCAGCCCAAGAAATTAGAGCCATTACCTCTTTATTGTTGGCTCATCAAGCTGAGTTACTGGAGTAGGTAGGAAATCAACTGGAGAAGGAGACCCTAAACCCAGATGCTTAGGAGGAGATCTGTATGATTACAGACCTGAGCCTCCATTCCTCCCATAGTACCATCCAAGGCTGTGGTCATACCATGAGCCTAGCTTAACAGACAAAGAGATAGTGGACCTACTAGATGCCTATGTGACAGCTAGGAAGTTGTCCGGGTCCAATGTCGCCTCCATGCGGCAGAAGTGTGACGTGCAAAAAGGAAGGAGAAGCCTTTAGCTTCTGCCTGGCGCACAGACCCGGGACCAGTGGCATCCCATTGGTTCCTTCATTTTGCCCTAGCCACACAGCTGAGAGGGAGAAAAATGATGGCTTTGGGGGAGTGAGGTCCCTGACGAAGCAGCAGTTTTCTAAGACTCAGGCTAGGCCGATGGACCAGGCCAAACCGTTATGGAAGAAGCCTTACGTTGCAGCAAGTTTCTTTTTAACCTCTGATTGCGATGGCGCAAGATATCACAGTTAAGCCAGTTGGAGTATGCACCACTCCGGTTTCCAGCCAGAGGGCCCTGCTACTCTGTACATGGCAGGGGAACCCTGAATCCTCTACGGGAGGACAGCTTCCCAGGGTTCCCTGGGAAACCTACTCAGCCCCTTTTTCAGGATCCTCAGAGATGTCATCATGCATCATTATACCTTTGCGAAAGTAGCAATTCTCCACCTTCACCCAGATGCCTTACCATTCGGGGCATAGCCGGTGAGGGAATAAAGGAAAAAAAGAGAAAGGAAAAGGACAGGTCTGTGACTCCGGGAAAAGAGTGCCAGACATTTATTCACACTCTGTTATTACAGTTGATGCATTTTTGTATTGGAAAAGTGTTGTGTATTCAGATTGTTCCTCCCTACATTCTGTTTTCACGGCCCTGTGCCCCTGCAGGACTTTTGGATTGAGAGAAAGTTCATTTTGTCAAGGTCCTTTACCATTTTCTTGGCCCGCCAAGGATCGTTGGTGATACAGTTTATCCCCAACTGTGGTGCAGTCTCTAAGGGGGCACATTGCTTTCACACAGTCTCTAAGCTTTCGGTCATCCTGGGATGTGACTATTGTACTTACAAACTTTTAGCCGCTGAAAAGCACGGAGATGTCATATTTCTCCTTTTTTCTACTGCCCTTGGCGCATGGGTTAATGACCTAACCCCCTGGTCGACCAATTCCCATTGTCGCACCTTGGAGCCTATGGCTTTTCACCTGTCGCCTTCCCTTGATGGATGTTGCTTCGAGGTTGCGAACCCCGGTGTCGACGTTGTTCCTCCCTCGCTGCCTCCGTCTGCTCCCATGGAAGGCGATACATTCCGGCATGGATCTCCTCCCACGTCCAGGATCCTTTACCCTTTAAGATGTCCTCCCATGTCCAGTCCTCCTGGCCACGCTGCTTGGTCCGTTTTTGGTGGGATCTTCTGTAACGGCTCTCGTCGAAAGGAGTGGACCAAAGCGCAGCGTAGAAAGTGTTCATGATTTTTAAACACTCAAACAAAATAACAAAAGTGAAAACGAAGGCGCACAGTTCTGTCAGGTACAGACACTAAACAGAAAACAAGATCCCGCAAAACCCAAACGGAAAAGGACAACTTATATGTGATCCCCAATCAGAGACAACGTTAGACAGCTGCCTCTGATTGGGAACCATACTCGGCCAAAACAAAGAAAAAGAAAACATAGACTTTCCCACCCAAGTCACACCTTGACCTAACCAAACATAGAGAATAATAAGGATCTCTAAGGTCAGGGCGTGACAAAGACAAATTAATATTATACTGATTTGTCTGGCATTAGAGGATCATGAAGCATGTAGTTATTGGGAGAAAATGACCATTCACAATAGTTATGCTAGGTAAATATTTTAACAAAGACAGTCACATTTACATTTACATTTAAATCATTTAGCAGACGCTCTTATCCAGAGCGACTTACAAATTGGTGCATTCACCTTATGACATCCAGTAGAACAGTCACTTTACAATAGTGCATCTAAATCTTAAAGGGGGGTGAGAAGGATTACTTATCCTATCCTAGGTATTCCTTAAAGAGGTGGGGTTTCAGGTGTCTCCGGAAGGTGGTGATTGACTCCGCTGTCCTGGCGTCGTGAGGGAGTTTGTTCTACCATTGGGGGGCCAGAGCAGCGAACAGTTTTGACTGGGCTGAGCGGGAACTGTACTTCCTCAGTGGTAGGGAGGCGAGCAGGCCAGAGGTGGATGAACGCAGTGCCCTTGTTTGGGTGTAGGGCCTGATCAGAGCCTGGAGGTACTGAGGTGCCGTTCCCCTCAGTACCTCCCCTCAGTCTTTGGAGTGGATGGTTTTCATGTTCTTTATTCCTCTTTCCCGTTATAGGCTAACACTCCACCATTTTATTTCATTCATAAGGGGACACTACACATACAGTATTAATATGTGATGTTGAATACTCAATATCAGCTAATAACAAATAATAACCACCAGGCATCGTAACATATCAATGACAATATTCCATTTGGATTGGTAGCCAGGTACGTTAGTAGGACACTAAAATAAGTTCATAGAGTGTATCCCAATAAATCAATGTCCTCAAAATGTGTAGTCTTGGCTAAGTGAAGAAGTCTAGGATTGCATAGGAGCTGTAGAGCTTCACAACTGACTCTGGGTCCGTAACCCCCCCAAGAGAGCACTGATCCCTTTGACTTCATTGTGACACCATTATATCAATGATGTTACGTTCCTTGACCTGGTATACTACACATACTGTATAACTATGAGTGGACGGGTACCTCTGTCACCATTCACATTTCACAAATTTCCCAATATCATCCCACTTTCCTACCGACACAAACGTGTAATATCAGAGGAGGTGCCGATTAAAATAGTGGTCTTTATAACAAGTGAGTTTATGTGTGGGACCATGGGATGAGAGCAATATGAAAGGGCGAGGTAGACAGACAGACAAATAGAAGGAGTCCTTCGGAGAATGATTGTTTGACATGAGCAGTGAGGTGGTAATGATCTCGTCGAGAGCTCCCCCTGGAGATGCAGGATGTGGATTGGCCTGATGTGTGAAAACGGAATGACCATAACTATAGCACTAATCTGGGAGGAGGGGGGAAGATAAGGAAGGGTAATGTACTCCAAGCGAGAAAATCAATGCTTTGAAATTTCTCACATTGAAAAGGTAGAGTCTTTATCAAGGGATCTCCATCAAGTCGACAATTACTAAAATAACCATTTTGAAATCTGTCTCGCGTAAACCTTTAGGAGGGATAGAAAATTTGAATTGTTACGGACACGACTCAACCTTTTCAAACAAGATTTAAAAAATATACACTCACCAGACAGTTTATTAGGTACCCCCATCTAGTACCGAGTCGGACCCCCCTTTGCTTCCAGAACATACTGAATTTTGGGGGGCATTCCACAAGGTGTCGGAAACATTCCACATGGATGTTGGTCCATGCTGACGCGATGGCATCCCGCAGTTGCTACAGATTGGACAGCGGTTCATTCTTGCTGAGGACAGCCCCTTCCATCTATTCCCAAAGATGCTCTATTGGGTTGAGGTCTGGGGACTGCGCAGGCCACTCAAGTAAACTGATCCCGCTATTATGTTCCAGGCAATGTTTTTCCACTCCTCAATTGTCCAGTGTTGGTGACCGAGTGCCCACTGGAGCGCCACTTCTTCTTGTTTTTAGCTGATAGGAGTTGAACCCGGTGTGGTCGTCTGCTGGAATAGCCAATCTGTGACAAGGATCAACGAAGTTGTGTGTTCCCGAGATGCCGTTCTGCACACCACTGTTGTACTGCGCCGTTATTTGTCTGTTTGTGGCCCTCCTGTTATCTTGTACATATCTTGTTATTCTCCTTCAACATAAAAAAACTGACGGGTTGTTTTTGTTTGTAGAACCATTTTCAATAAACTCTAGACACTGTCGTACGTGAAAAGCCCAGGAGGTCATCCGTTTCTGAGATACTGGAACCGGCGAGCCTGGCACCGACAATCATACCACGCTCAAAGTTGCTTAGGTCACACGTTTTGCCCATTTTAACGTTCAACCGAACAGTAACTGAATGCCTTGATGCCTGTTTGCCTGCTTTTTATACCATGCCATGGCCACGTAATGTGACACACATTTCGAGAACGGGTGAGTGTATATCCAATAATTTTTAAATCATTGACGAAATAGTATTGCCGTCACAGCATTGTTTCTTCATAATATTGATTTAACTGCAGGAATCAGAGAATACTCCCACCAAGTAGCCTAAAACTAATTAGATGAGTTTTCCTTTCACTATATATATTCCTGAGGGCCATGCTTGATCTAATACCATGAGGATGTGACTTGGTGTAGATACTGCCATATTATTGACCTTGTGTCTGAGTAGGGGAGGCATGAAGTTTAAGAACGCAATACGGGCATTGTCAACAGATACAGACCATCACTGGGCTGTCCTTCCGTGTCACATTTCTGTATGGGTGACATTAATGGAAATAAAGTGTACCCAAACACACTTCAGCTCAGGCTTTCCACTAGATGTTAGAATATTGATGCAGGGACTTGTTTCCATTCAGCCATAAGAGCATTAGTGAGGTCGGGCTTCGATGTTGGGCGATTAGGCCTGGCTCACAGCCGGCATTCCAGTTCATCCCAAAGGTGTTCAATGGGGTTGAGGTCAGGGCTCTGTGCAGGTCAGTCAAGTTCTTCCACACTGATCTAGACAAACCATTTCTGTATGGACCTAGCTTTGTGAACGAGGGCATTGTAATGCTGGAACAGTAAAGGGCCTTCCCCACAATGTTGCCACAAAGTTGGAAGCACAAAATTGTCTAGAATGTCATTGCATGCATTAGCGTTTGATTTCCCTTCACTGAAACGAAGGGGTCTAGCGCCCATACCATGAAAAACAGCACAAGACCACTAATCCTCCTCCACCAAACTTTACAGTTGGCAGTACGCATTGGGTCAGGTAGTGTTTTCCTGGCGTCCACCAAACCCAGATTCATCCGTCAGACTGCCAGATGATGAACCGTGATTCATCACTCCAGAGAACGCGTTTCCACTGCTCCAGAGCGAGCTTTACACCACTCCAGCCGACGCTTGGGATTGAGTATGGTGATCATAGGCTTGAGCGCGGCTGCTGGGCCATGGAAACCCATTTCATGAAGCTCCCGACGAACAGTTATTTTGCTGACGTTGCATCGAGAGGCAGTTTGGAACTCGGTAGGGAGTGTTGCAACTGAGGACAGATGATTTTTACATGCTATGTGCTTCAGCACACAATGATCCCGGTCTGTGAGCTTGTGTGGCCTATCATTCGCGGCTGAGCCATTGTTGCTCCTAGATGTTTTCACTTCACAATAACAGCATTTACAGTTGACTGTGACAACTATAGCAGTGCCGGAATTGATGGAAATTGTTGGAAAGGTGGCAACCTATGACGATGCCACATTGAAAGTCACTGAGATTTTCCGCAAAGCCATTCTACTGGCAATGTTTCTCTATGGAGATTGCATGGCTGTGTGCGAGTGTTAGATCTTCCATTGGGGTGCCAGGACAGAGAAGAGCTTGGACTGAGCAGGAGCTGCACTCCCATAGGAGTGGGAGGTGGCGTGCTCGGGATGGGGTGTAGGGTTGTAGCGTAGCCTGAAGGTAGGGAGGGGCAGTTCCTCTTGCTGCTCTTTAGGCAAGTACCATGGTATTTTAGAGGATGCTAACTTCGACTGGAGTGTGCAGGTGTCCAGACAGGAGATGACAGGTGGCTGGATTAGGATCTGCGGCGCTTCCTGTGTGAGGTAGGGTCATACTCTACGGATATTGTAGACCATGAACCTGCAGGAGTGAGTCACTGCTTTGATGTTTGCAGGGAATGACAGGGTGTTGTCCAGGGTCACGACAAGATTATTTGCACTTTAGGAGGGTGATACCGTGGAGTTGTCAACCATGACGGAGAGCTCTTTGAGCAGGCAGGCCATCCCCATGATCAAGAGCAGCTCCGTCTTGTCGGGATTGAGCTTGAGGTGGTGAACTGACATCCAAGCTGAAATACAGTATCTGCCAGGCACGCAGAGATGAGTGTCTCCACCTGGATATCAGAAGGGGGAAGGAGAAAGTATTTGAGTGTCATCCGCATAGCAATGATAGGAGAGACCATGTGAGGATATGACAGATCCGAGTGACTGGGAGTATAGAGAGAAGAGGACCTAGAACCGAGCCCTGGGGTATACCAGTCGGAAGAGTACATGGTGCAGACACAGATCCTCTCCACGTCACCTGGTAGGAGCGGCCTGCCAGGTAGGATGTAA
Source organism: Oncorhynchus keta (assembly GCF_023373465.1). Lineage (NCBI taxonomy): Eukaryota > Metazoa > Chordata > Actinopteri > Salmoniformes > Salmonidae > Oncorhynchus > Oncorhynchus keta. The sequence continues at coordinate 2,161,684 of NC_068445.1, read as the reverse complement.
TCCAAGAGTATACAGTTGTAGCCAAAAGTTTTGAGAATGACACAAATATTAATTTCCACAAAGTTTGCTGTTTCAGTGTGTAGATATTTTTGTCAGATTTTACTGTGGAAAACTAAAGTATAATAACAAGCATTTCATAAGTGTCAAAGGCATTTATTGACAATTACACGAAGTTGATGCAAAAAGTCAATATTTGTTTTGATCCATCTTTTTCAAGACCTCTGCAATCCGCCCTGGCATGCTGTCAATTAACTTCTGGGCCACATCCTGACTGATGGAAGCCCATTCTTGCATAATCAATGCTTGGAGTTTGTCATAATTTGTGGGTTTTTGTTTGTCCACCTGCTTCTTGAGGATTGACCACAAGTTCTCAATGGGATTAAGGACTGGGGAGCTTCCTGGCCATGGACCCAAAAAATTGTTGTTTTGTTCCCCGAGCCACTTAGTTATCCCTTTTGCCTTATGGCAAGGTGCTCCATCATGCTGAAAAAGGCATTGTTCATCACCAAACTGTTCCTGGATGGTTGGGAGAAGTTGCTCGTGGAGGATGTGTTGGTACCATTCTTTATTCATGGCTGTGTTGTTAGGCAAAATTGTGAGTGAGCCCACCCCCTTGGCTGAGAAGCAACCCCACACATGAATGGTCTCAGGATGCTTTACTGTTGCCATGACACATGGTAGCGCTCACCTTGTCTTCTCCGGACAATATTTTTTCAGGATGCCCCAAACAATCGGAAAGGGGATTCATCAGAGAAAATGACTTTACCCCAGTCCTCAGCATTCCAATCCCTGTACTTTTTGCAGAATATCAGTCTGTCCCTGATGTTTTTCCTGGAGAGAAGTGGCTTCTTTGCTGCCCTTCTTGACACCAAGCCATCCTCCAAAAGTCTTTGCATCACTGTGCGTACAGAATGCACTCACACCTGCCTGCTGCCGTTCCTGAGCAAGCTCTGTACTGGTGGTGCCTCGGTCCCGCAGCTGAATCAACTTTAGGATACGATCCTGGCACTTGCTGGACTTTCTTGGGCACCCTGAAGCCTTCTTCACAACAATTGAACTGCTCTCCTTGAAGTTCTTGATGATCCGAAAAATGGTTGATTTAGGTGCAATCTTGCTGGCAGCAATATCCTTTCCTGTGAAGCCTTTTTTATTCAAAGCAATGATGACGGCACGTGTTTCCTTGCAGGTAACCATGTTTGATAGAGGAAGAACAATGATTCCAAGTACCACCCTTCGTTTGAAGCTTCTCGTCTGTTATTCGAACTCAATCAGCATGACAGAGTGATCTCCAGCCTTGTCCTCATCAACACTCACACCTGTGTTAACGATAGAATCATTGACATGATGTCAGCTGGTCCTTTTGTGGCAGGGCTGAAATGCAGTGGAAATGTTTTTGGGGGATTCAGTTCATTTGCATGGCAAAGAGGGACTTTGCAATTAATTGCAATTCATCTGATCACTCTTCATAACATTCTGGAGTATATGCAAATTGCCATCATACAAACTGAGGCAGCAGACTTTGTGAAAATTAATATTTGTGTCATTCTCAAAACTTTTGGCCACGACTGTACAGAGCCTGAGATGCCCAGACCTGGGAAGGTGGAGAGGAGGATCTGATGGTTCACAGTGTCGAAGGCAGTGGATAGATCGAGGAGGATGAGAACAGAGGATAGAGATTTAGCTTTGGCTGTGAGGAGAGCCTTCGTGACACAGAGAAGAGCAGTCAGTCTTGGTTGAGTGACCCTTCTTGAATCCTGACTGGTTAGGGTCAAGAAGTTTGTTCTGAGAGAGATCACTAGAGGGTTGGTCAGAGACTGCACCCTCAAGTGTTTTGGAAAAAGAAAAAAAGAAGGGATTCCGGTCTGTAGTTTTTTATGTCAGAGGACTCTAGTGTTGTTTTCTTGAGGAGAGGAGTGACTAGAGCCATTTTGAAGTAAAAGGAGACACAACCAGTGGTCAGGGATGAGTTGATGAGGGAAGTGAGAGACTCATCATTGGGAGGGAGACTAGACCAGACTCAGAAGTTCTGACTGAACGGTCACACATTTGAGCGCCCCAGGACAGTCCATTTCCTTTGTGCTGTTATTATTTATGCTATGAAATCCTTTAATTTCATTGGGGCAGTTCCCCCTCATAGCAAATAGCTGGCAAATCAATCCAAGCAATGTTCGCATGGCCTATGTGCTCACGGAGGCGGAGCAGCTGCTGCTGGCAGTCTGAGGCAGAGTCGTAAGTAACTGAACTTCTTTTGAACAATATATTTTTGAAACAAGAACATTTACACATTTACCACACTTTTATGAGCATTTAAAACAAAATCCATGAATTATATAATATATGTTTTTAATAAAAATATGAACAAACAAAGAATTCACAAGTGTGGCGCCCCTAACTACCTAATGGGCGGGCCGCTGCAGTTTATGCAACTGCTTAGTAACATTTTACATTGAAGTCAAGAGTCCAAAGCTCTTAACAGCCAGACTACCTGCCGCCCCCAGTTCGTTGCCAATCTTCAATATGAAATAAATCGCTTTCCCCAACTCCCTCCTATTGTGGGGTGGCCTTTTTCATTTGGAGGTGAATGGGAGATCTTGGAAAGAGAAATAAAAGGGCTAGGACATGCATCTCTAATTGGAAATGGGAGGGAAAGAGGAGGGCGGGTTGTCTGTGCACGGAGCTGAAAGTGATACCCTTGTCTGTTCTAGCCTGCCCCACTCCGGCCTGCTCCACCCTGTGGATACCTGAGAGTGGGGGCTCTCCTGGGAAATGGACTAGGGGGAGGCTTTCACTGGCAATGAAAGGGAGTGGAATCAAATACAAGAAAACTCCTACAATATACAGTATCCCTCCCCAGAGCAGGGCGACTAGCTGAAATATTATCTGTACAGCCACTGTACAATAGGGAAGGACAGAGTGAGTGCGAGGGACAGGCACTGCTCTGCTCCCAACCTTATCACTGTAACGAGTTCAAGCTATTGTATCCAGGGAATCAGGAGGATCTTCTTGGGACTTTAAAGACACTCCAGTGTTACAACAAAATCTCCAACAGATTTACTACAGGGTCATTCAGCTGCCTTCTCTCTTCGGATCGTTCACTGTATACTTTTGTACAGCGAACAATTTCTGTGCTCTGATTGCAATTTTGGAAGGTGGGAGCATTTACACAGACAGGATACATAAAAAAATATATGTTCCCAAACCATTTCTAGGTCATCTGACTGTGTAGGTGGTCTCATTGATGTAATTCAAGGACAATAATGTTATGTCATCGTTCAACATTTTCAGACAGTTTATCGGACTTTCGGGATTGATATGGCATTCGGCAATTGCATAATGGCAATTGCATTTACATGCGTTGCACTTACATTCAGTAGCGTCTATGACCCACATGATTATTAAGGCACACATGTATGAAAGGGTGTATACTTATGTTACATGTACAGTATGTAGTTATGTCCTTGTGATGTACTTGTCTATTAATATGATGTTTTATGTTTTGTGTGAACCCCAGCAGTACCTAATGGGGATCCTAATAAAATACTAAATACGGTAATGGACATTCCTGCAGAGTAGCTAGCTATGTGTCATCTATTATAGAACATAGGTTTCATCAGTGAGGTCTTTGTCACCCATCACGTATGGGTTACTACCCAGGTTTACATGTGCTTGTATGCTTTGTACATGGGTCTACTTGGCAGCTATTAAAGGTTAGGTGTGGAGAACATTGCTAGCCTTTGGTGTCACGTGTGTGGGTGGGTGCGTAGGCTGTCCCGTTTGGCAACACACGACCCCACAGTCCTCACCCAGGTCAGACCTTTTGACTTCCTGCTCAGAAGGAGTTCCCTCGTGTTCAAAGGTGTGAGAGTGGAAAAGTGCCTCTAGCGCAATCACTTCCAAAATGATGGGCTTCTTTTTCACGTCCCCCCCCCCCAGTCAAACTGCACTCCATTACATCTCTGAAGGGGGGCTGCATGCTCAAAGTAAGCTAACCCCTGTGGAGGTCATAATGTGTCAAAAGAGGAAATAGCTATACAGTTGAGGTGTTTCCTATATGGATCGGATACATACACACACACACGCACGCACACACGCACGCACATACGCACGCACACACAGCATGTAACTGATGCTTACCGAGCATTGAGAATGAGGATAATGGGCTTACCATTGTGTGCTTTTGAATAGGACGGTTACCCAAGAAGACTCATGTTAGTCCATGTACATTTGCTTTGAAGGTGGCAGACAAAAACCCCAGTAAGAACAATGCCTGGTAGACCACTAGAGTCTTCAACCACTAGAGTCTTTAATGCACAGAGACAAATGGACATCCGCTACATCCCCATCCAGAAACGTCAAGAAGTGTGTTTGAGCTAGGCTCCACACAATGGGAACCACAGCATGGGCATCATTCATCAATATCTACCAAAATGGCTCATCCCAAACATTAGGAACACCTTCCTAATGTTGAGTTGCAACCCCCCCCGACACGAACCGGTGCGCCTGGCACCTACCACCATACCCCGTTCAAAGGCACTTCAATTTTTCAACCTTCTGAATGGCACACATGTCTTAATTGTCTCAAGGCTTAAAAATGTTTCTTTAAAAATCCTTCTTCTCCCCTTCATCTACACTGATTTAAGTGGATTTAACAGGTGACATCAATAAGGGATCATAGCTTCCACCTGGATTCACCTGGTCAGTCTCTATGTCATGGAAATAGCAGGTGTTCTTAATGTTTTGTATACTCAGTGTATATTTGAAGGAGTAATCCGCAATCTATTTTAAGACTGGCAATGCCTTGGCTTCAAGACCCTCTGGTCACCTCTCTCCTGATATTTTGCACATCTTAGACAAACATGAAGGCATTTCCATGATCTATCACCTGCAAACTTTTGAAGAGCTGCCTCAAGACTTTTGGGAAACATGGAGTTTGCGTCGATAACAGACAACAGACCTGGTGTTCTTCGGAAGTTAATGCATTATTCACGCCTCTTACTCATTGGCTCATGTGACCGTCTCTATTATTTCCCCCACCCTGCTTAGATAACAATCTGTTAAAAAGGACACAAAGCAGTCCCCATATCTAGATATGCTTGCAGGTGTGTGAATGGCTCCACACAAACACTCCACACTCGCCCACACTTAGCATGGCGGCCATTAATATTTCAATAGCAGCCCTTACAGGTGAGCTGGACCAAGGTGGCTGTGCTCTCTGCGTGGCCAGCTGCCTTATGTGGACCTGAGTGTGGGCTAGGCTACGCTAATACAGGGACCATAGATACTTGATGCTGCTCTGCCGCTCTGCACTGCAGCAGTTTAGCAACAGTTCTGATGGGCATTGCATAGTGATGGAAAGAATATCATCACAATATCATATTTTTCATATGTGTCTTGTCCCTCTGCATGTTGCTGTAGCTTTGTCATTTTCTGTCCCCCTCACTCTCTCCTAGGTCCTGTGTTTTGTTGCTCTTTCTTTTAACCCATTGCTCTCCTCTCTCCTTCAGCAGATGGGGAGTACAGCCCAGTTCTACCCTTTGTTTTGGAGTCCCCAGAGAGTACGAGCTTTTTGGACTGCTGAACTCCATATCTCGAACAATATTCAAGGGCCTCTCTTTTAATTTTAGAAAGCCATGGAATGCACTTGCTTCTGAATCAGTTTGAATTACATTTTGGTCAGTTGCTTGGACTCTTATGGGACAGTATAATTGCACTCAATGCTGACAGAGAGAATATGATTAAATATTAGTAGTTTTATTCTTCCAAAGACAATATTAATTAATTGGAAACTTAAAAAATGAGATGTTTTGGAGTCCACAAAGAAACAATACCAATGCAATGTTATGATTAGCATAATAAAAGTTGAGGATCTTTATCATTACGCCGTTACACAGACCAATTTGTGTGGGTGGCAAGTGCAACAAGAGTTTAATGTAATTTCGCTGCCTTTACTACTATAACTGTAATCACTTTTACAAAAAAAAGTTAAAAAAAGGACTAATAAAGTTCAAGTTTTGTAGCCACCCAAAATCACCCATCAACTTTGTTGCCATTCATGTATGGCTATAGACAGACTGATAGAGAGTGTGACAGACAGCATGCAAAAAAGTGAAAGGATGTTGTTGAAACATGATGGTGCACGTGAAGCCATAGGATACTTGCACGAGTGTTGCGTCTCAGGTTCTCTCCTTGCCCCACTGTTACGCAAGAAGGGTATGGAATGGCTGTTTTTATTTTTCATAACACCCACATCTACATTTTTTATGAGTGAAACCTAAAACCATCTTGTCTCCCAGCCGTTTGAGATATTTGTTTATTTTGAATTGACATGATACCCAGCGCTAGCTTTCCCTTTTTTAAGGCCTTAAGCTAAATTTGGTTGGGGGGGGGGGGGTCAAAAACAAATGCCCTCTTGCGGGGTCACGCTCTACACATTTTGCCATGGGGTGGAGAGAAAATGTTGCAATTTTATTTAATATTTCATCTAATTATAATCATTTTCCCATGAGGAAGAGAGAATGCTTGTAGTTTTAAAGCAAATTTTCTACAATTCTACACATTTTGCCATGGGATGAAGATAATTTGGGGGATTTTAAAGCACATTTCCTGCAATTCTACACATTTTGCCATGACTTATGTCATGTTAATTATATCTGACTGAGAGGGATTAAGAAAATCAATGGGGGCATGCCCCGCGTACCCTGGTCGGTATTCACCCATGATTACTACAATGGATGCCAAAGGAAGCCAGGCTTCCCCAAAATATTTACCAAGAGAAAAATAATAAAAACATACTAAATAATTTATGCAAGGGAAGCCAGTGAGTATTTGGCCTCTCTTAAAAAAAAAAGTATAAAATAATAGCGAATCAGCATTGAGCTAAACTGCGTGAGCTAGCTAAAATTGTCTCTTTCCTAAATTAGCATGGACGGAGATAGGGATTTGGACATGTGGTTTTACTTAGGCCTAATTCTCCGTACAGGCCAATGATTATAACAGTGATTCTGTGTCACGTTTTACCAAGGTGGGTGGAATCAAGCACAGAGAGCAGGTTTCAGTGATTTGACAGTTTATTCTCCAGCGCACGATTTGACAGTTTATTCTCCGGCGCACAAAAACGAAGGTCAACCCAACACACAGGGTGAATAATCCAACACAGGATCAAAACAGACCGGAGAATAAAATACAAGTACTCCACCAAATTACATGAATACAAAAAACAATCCCGCACAAAATAAGGGCGGGACAACCTACTACATATAAGGACGCTAATTAAACTAAAATACACACAGGTGAAACTAATAAGACAAAACCAAAAGACAAATGAAAAAGGGATCCGTAGTGGCTAGTAGGACGGTGACGACGACCGCCGAGCACCGCCCGAACGGGCAGGAGAGCCAACTTCGGCGGAAGTCGTGACAGTAGCCCCCGCAGCGCGCCGCCACCGTCCTCGAGGACGACCCGGAGGACGAGGTGCGGGGCGATCCGGGTGGAGGCGTGGAAATCTCTCAGGAGAGAAGGGTCCAAACTGTCCCCCACCGGAACCCAGCATCTCTCCTCCGGACCGTACCCCTCCCAGTCCACGAAGTACTGTAGGCCCCCCACCCGGCGTCTCAAATCCAGAATGCCCCGAACTGTGTACGCCGGGGACCCCTCGATGTCCAGAGGCACCACACCTTACAGGGGACCAGCCACCACCGGCCTGAGGAGAGACACATGAAACGAGGGGTTAATGCGGTAATACCTAGGAAGTTGTAACCTGTAACACACCTTGTTTATTCTCCTCAGGACTTTGAACGCCCCCACACACTGCGGCCCCAGCTTCCGACAGGGCAGGCGGAGGAGCAGGTTTCGGGTCGAGAGCCAGACCCTGTCCCCCGGTGCAAACACGGGGGCCTCACTGCGGTGCTGGTCAGCGCTCCTCTTCTGCCGTTCTCCCGCTAACCGTAGTGAGTCCTGAAAGGCTTTTCAGGTGTCCTTGGAGCGCTGTACCCATTCCTCCACCGCAGGAGCCTCGATCTGGCTCTGATGCCATGGGGCCAGGACCGGCTGGTAACCTAATACACACTCAAAAGGGGACTAGTTAGTTGAGGAGTGGCGTAGGGAGTTCTGAGCTAGTTCAGCCCAGGGAACATACCTTGCCCACTCACCAGGCCGGTCCCGGCAATAGGACCGCAGAAACCTGCCCACATCCTGGTTTACGCGCTCCACCTGCCCATTACTCTCGGGGTGAAAAGCTGAGGTTAAGCTGACCGAGACCCTCAGTCTCTCCATAAAACGCCCTCCACACTCTGGACGTGAATTGGGGACCCCGATCAGAAACGATGTCCTCAGGCACCCCATAGTGCCGGAAGACATGGGTAAACAAGGCCTCCGCAGTCTGCAGGGCCGTAGGGAGACCGGGCAACGGGATGAGACGACAGGACTTAGAAAACCGATCCACAACGACCAGGATCGTAGTACTTCCCTGGGACGGGGGAAGGTCGGTAAGAAAGTCCACCGATACGTGTGTCCATGGCCGTTGTGGAACGGAGAGGGGTTGTAATTTCCCTCTAGGCAGGTGCCGAGGAGCCTTGCTCTGAGCACACACTGAGCAGGAGGAGACATAAAATCTCACATCTTTAGCAGCGTGGGCCACCAGTATCTCCCTCTCAGACTCCACACTGTCCTCTCGATGCCAGGATGACCCGAGGAGGGGAGAGTATGAGCCCACCGGATCAGCTTGTCCCGGACCCCCCTCAGCACATACTGAGTCCCCACTGGAGAGTTAGGGGGAGCCGGCTCTGACCGTGAGGCCTCCTCTATCTCCGCGTCCACCTCCCATACCACGAGACATGACAGTGAAATGATGGGAGTTGGCTCAACGGACCGCTCCTCGTTATCATAGAGGCGGGACAGCTCGTCGGCTTTGGTGTTTTGGGAGCCTGGCCGGTATGAGAGGGTAAACCGGAACCTGGTAAAAAACATGGCCCATCTAGCCTGACGTGGATTTAGTCTCCTCGCTGCCCGGATATACTCGAGATTACGATGGTCAGTCCAGATGAGAAAAGGGTGTTTAGCCCTCTCAAGCCAATGTCTCCACACCTTCAGAGCCTTGACTACAGCTAACAACTCCCGGTCCCCCACATCATAGTTTCGCTCCGCTGGGCTGAGCTTGCTCGAAAAGAAAGCACACGGGCAGAGCTTGGGTGGCACGCCCGAGCGTTGGGACAGCACGGCTCCGACCCCAGCCTCGGATGCATCCACCTCAACTATGAACGCTAAAGAGGGGTCCGGATGTGCCAACACGGGCACATTGGTGAACAGCTCCTTCAAACGACTGAAAGCTCTGCCCGCCTCTGCCGACCAACGCAAGCGCACCGGTCCTCCCTTCAGCAGTGAGGTGATGGGAGCAGCCACCTGGCCAAAACCCTGGATAAACCTCCGGTAGTAATTGGCAAACCCTAAAAACCGCTGCACTTCTTTCACCGTGGTCGGAGTCGGCCAATTACGCACGACTGTAACGCGGTCATCCTCCATCACCACCCCGGAGGTGGAAATACGATACCCCAGGAAGGAAACGGAGTGTTTGAAAAACTCACATTTCTCCGCCTTGCAATACAGGTCATGCTCCAGCAGTCGCCCAAGTACCTTACACACCAGAGACACATGCGCCGCGTGTGTGGCAGAATAGATCAAGATGTCATCAATGTACACTACCACTCCCTGCCCGAGCAGGTCTCGGAGAATCTCATCTACGAAGGATTGGAAGACGACTGGAGCATTCTTCAACCCGTATGGCATGACGCGGTACTCATAATGACCAGATGTAGTACTAAATGCGGTTTTCCACTCATCTCCTCTCCGGATACGCACCAGATTATACGCGGTCCTCAGGTCCAGTTTTGTGAAGAAGCGCGTCCCGTGAAATGATTCCACCGCCGTAGCGATGAGAGGTAGTGGGTAACTAAACCCCACTGTGATGGAATTTAGACCTCTATAATCAATGCACGGACGCAGACCTCCATCCTTCTTTTTCACAAAAAAGAAGCACGAGGAGACGGGTGATGCGGAGGGCCGAATGTACCCCTGTCCCAGCGATTCAGCAACATATGTCTCCATCGCTACCATCTCCTCCTGGGACAATGGATACTCGTGACTCCTAGGAAGTGCAGCGTTCTCCAGAAGGTTTATCGCGTAGTCCTCGACGATGGGGTGGTAATTGGGTCGCCCTCTTTTTACTGAAGGCGATAGCCAAATCGCCATATTCAGAGGGAATGCGCACGTTGGAAACTTGGTCTGGACTCTCCACCGTAGTCGCACCAACAGCAACTCCTATACACCTACCTGAACACTCCTCTGACCACCCCCTAAGAGCCCCATGTCGCCAGGAAATCACCGGGTTGTGTTGAGCTAACCAGGGAACCCCCAACACCACTGGAAACGCAGGTGAATCTATAAGGAACAGACTAATCTGCTCCTTGTGATCCCCCTGCATTACCATGTCCAGCGGCACCGTAGCCTCCCTAATTACTCCTGACCCTAATGGTCGGCTATCTAAGGAGTGCACGGGGAAAGGTAGGTCTAACGACACCAGGGGAATCCCTAGCCTTAACGCAGGCCCACGATCCATGAAATTCCCAGCTGCGCCTGAATCGACTAGCGCCTTATGCTGTAGAGAGGGAAAAAACCCAGGGAAAGAAGTCAACACATACACATGACCGACAGGAAGCTCTGGGTGAGTCTGGTGCTTACTCACCTGGGGTGATCGAGCAGTGCTCCGCCTGCCCTCCCGACTCCCAGACGAGTTCCTCCAGCACCGGTCGGAAGTGTGCCCTCGTCGACCACAACTGGTGCAGGAGGAAACTCCTCCTCCGGTCCCCCTTGAAGCCGCCCCTCCTAATTCCATAGGGATAGGGGCAGGAGGGCTGGGAATTGGAAACGACAGGGCCTGATCCGAACGCCCGCGGGCAGTCGAGACGGATAGCCAAGTCAATGAGTTCATCCAGTGTGAATGTGGTGTCCCGACATGCCAGCTCCCTGCGGACGTCCTCCCTGAGACTGCATCTGAAATGATCGATCAAGGCCCTGTCGTTCCATCCTGCTCCTGCGGCCAAGGTCCTGAACTCCAGAGCAAAGTCCTGTACGCTCCTCGTCTCCTGACGCAGGTGGAACAGCCGTTCGCCCGCCGCCCGACCCTCTGGTGGATGGTCAAAAACAGCTCGGAATCGGCGGGTGAACTCTGGGTAATTATCCCTCGCCGAGTCCGGACCATTCCACACTGCGTTGGCCCACTCGAGGGCTCGCCCAGTCAAGCAGGAGACGAGGGCGCTCACGCTCTCCTCTCCGGAGGGAGCAGGACGCACGGTAGCCAGGTATAGTTCCAGTTGAAGGAGGAAACCCTGGCACCCAGCCGCCGTTCTGTCATACTCCCGTGGGAGCGTCAGCCAAGAGCCCCGGAGCCAGATGTGGTCGCAGGAACAGGAGGTGCTGAAGAAGGGGGTGCTAGAGATGAGGTGGGAAGGCCACTCCTCTCCCATCGATCCATCCTCTCCATCATTTGGTCCATGGCAGAACCAATCCGGTGAAGCACGCTGGTGTGATGGAGGACCCTCTCTTCCATCGATGGGAGAGGAGACGCGGCTGCTCCTGCTGATTCCATGTTTGGTGCGGAGAATAAAATACAAGTACTCCACCAAATGACATGAATACAAAAAACAATCCCGCACAAAACAAGGGCGGGACAACCTACTACATATAAGGACGCTAATTAAACTAAAATACACACAGGTGAAACTAAGACAAAACCAACAGACAAACGAAAAAGGGATCGGTAGTGGCTAGTAGGACGGTGACGACGACCGCCGAGCACCGCCCGAACAGGCAGGAGAGCCAGGGGAGCCAACTTCGGTGGAAGTCGTGACATTCTGATCCAACCATAAATTCATACATTGTGCCCTTGACCTGAGAGGATGGAAGTTCAACATGTTCAACATGTTAACTAGTTGGTCTGTCTCATCATTGCCCATGAAAGTAAGAGGCTAGTGAGCGAGCATTTTAGCCAGGTAGCCTAGGACAACAAAAACTAAAAGCATGTACTGTACAAAAGAGTCATAACATTTAGGCAACATGAAAGAGGATGGCATTGGCGTTTCACTACAAGTAGGGTGAGTCAACATGTTATTTTTACTTGCACGCACACACGCATGCGCACACACAAATTTGTACCATGGACAGCCACATAATATTTAGCTTACGTTGATTGGACTAAAACATTGTTTGTATCTTTTAGTTGTCACTGTATTAGACTTAGCAGAGGTGATTAGATGGTGTTGAAATGTTGAGGATGAAATGGTGCTGGAATAGTAGAGGCAGCACCTGTTTTCTTTGCGACTTGGGGGAACTCTTCGTGGATCTAAATAAATATTGATTTAGTAGTCCGAAAAGTTAACTTGCTTTAACTTGCTTTACCATACTGTAGGTCATTTAACTGTTAGTTACATGCAATATGTTTTGTGGACTTCAATGTGGACTTCAATAGACAATTGTTGATCTCCGGTTTTGTGATGAAAAAAGGTATGGTTGAATTTATTCTGCCACTGTATCTTCTTATTGTCTCGGCCTTAGGCCTATATATCACGATCTCAAGGCATGTGAACTAGCAGGATATAGAGCAAATGATGCAATTATCACAACACATAGGTTGTAATATGGCTTTTCTTCCCTGGTGATCTTACCCACTCCCGCTACTGCTGGCTAGACTAACTTACAAATATATATAAAAAAAACTGCACAAACAACCAGATGTCGAACTTGCACCTTGTGTGTTAAACAATTCTAACTCTCAACTCCCTGACTGAGTTCCTAAAAAAGACAAAAATGTATGTTTATTTGTTATTTTTTTGGTAGACTGCTCATGTTGCTTATGCCTGGAGCCGGCCTTATGATACCATGAGTGGAGATGCATAAAGATTAGGTAGCCTACACCGGGACATAAATGGAGGTGGGCAACCACCGGGCAACACACTTGAATCAACGTTGTTTCAAGGTAATTTGTTAACGTATTGTGACGTGGAATACATGTGAAAATTCCAACAAAGGATTATGTCATCATCGTACCAAAAATTAAACATAGACAAAACTTGTATAAAATACGTTGAATTTGTACCTTTAAAACAACGTCAGATCTTCAACATTGTATCCACTATCACTAGGCTGGGCAGCCCCTCCTACTGGAGAACTAATCTATCTACAGCTACCCTTTGGTCTCCCATTCAGGGTTTTAACCAAGTCCAGACATGCTATTTGTCACTATTACCAACGTGCCATAGTGAGAAAGATTTCTGGGAGATCTCCACTAAAAATCTAAATAGATTCACTGTTGCTATTGAAGTCATTCCAAACGGTAGGTTTAACAGAGCAAATTAAACGTGACCATACTTTATAAGTCATATATCATCAATGAGACTATTTTGTCCTATATTGCATTTGCAAAGTCATCAACAGCTATTGTCTCAATTCAACATAGAATGCAACTTAAAATAGACAGTACAATAGGCATAGGGTTTCAAGCGTTGCTTGATTTCAGATTAAATTTAGTGATATCGAATTGTGTTTGGTGGTCAACTCAACCAAATATCAACATTTTAAGGAGATGTGCCTTCTTGCTTGGATTGTTCCACTGATTTAGCCTGTCTTTAATTCCAGTTTGTCTACAAATTAATAATTGATACGTTGGATTCGGGTCCCAATCTCAACCAAAAATCTAAGTTAAATAATTTATTTAAAGTGCATTTAAAGTTTGATTTGATTTAGTCCTATTCTTTAACTTAGATGTTTGGTTGAGAGGAAGATACAAATCCAACATATCAATTATTAATTTGTAGACAAACCAGAATTGAGTCAGTGGCACAGATGGAACTATCTAAGCTGAAATACAATAAATGGACTATTTACTTGTAGACAAGTTAACAAATTATGTTGGATTCAAACTAAAAGTTAAAGAATGGGATTAAGCCAGTGGCTCAGATAGAACTATCCAAGCAGTAGATACATCTTGTAAATGTTGTTATTTGGTTGCGTTGTCAACCAAACACAATTCAATATTACTTTTGTAACACAGTGAATAGCTTAAAGTTAAGGCTATCTTACAAACCATGTAACATTCAACCTTAATTGGTAACACATCCATGGCCACATTTTGAGGTTACTATAAGTATAAGTGTATTATTTTGTAATCATCTACGCAGGTTGAAGATTGCATGCATAGGTTCTTGCAGGTCTTCTTCACAATTGCTTCGACATAGACTTTCTGAATGACATTGATCACTTGCACTTACTTTTAAGTAATCTCAACTCCAATCCAGGTAATTTGGTTATGCTATTAGATGAAACACAGTAATAACACATTAATATGTTGTATAAATAAACAAAATATCTGACAATGTATTCCCATTTTAACTTTGCTGTACTTTTAAAATGGTTGAAATATCCGTGATAGACATTTGGGTGACAACTAAACTAAAAACCAGACATTGTTTTTCCATTGGAATTTGGTTGTGCTTTTAGACTGTTGAAATATTAGTGATAGCACATTGGAAATTCAACTAACTTTTTTTTGTCTGTCTCTTTAAGTGGGTGAATATAGGTTGTGATCGCATTGATCAACGTCTGAACCAAATAGTACCCAATTATCAACATTGAAATGAGGTGGTCTGCCCATCGCATAACTTGCATTTCAGTGTTATTTTTGAGGATTTCCCGAGACACGCGTTACTGTCAGTCTGGACTTTGACTCAATTAAATATGTTTTTAACAAAATAAATAGTTGTGAAAAAAATATTGGTAATAGGGATAAGGATGGTAAAAAGGTAACTTTATTGGCCATACAACTTGAAAACACTAACTTCCAACACAGCCAATGCTTTTCATCCCCATTAAATGAGCAAGGTTATTTGTGAGATTTCATGAAATAGGCATTTCACTTTGACAACTTTTGAATTTTGTTTGTTCTTAAATAGAGTGGTGTTTAAATGTATTGTGGACGAATAAAAAGAAGGAAGTAGAAAACATTTGCTGATATCGGCTACAGATATAAGTAGTCTATAGGTTCGGAACGCAGACATCAGTACGCTACTATGGCTATATGATAGACCTGAGCACCGCTGGAAATACGATAATTTAACAGTTATAGCGGGTCACAAGAGTCGAGCAAGTACAGATGGCTGCTTTGTTCAAAACCAGATAAAGGTGTATGGATAAATTCTCTAAATAATTTAAACACCCCATTATTGTCTATTATTCTCCACGTTAATCTGAATCACGGGGCACACTGTGCGATTGGTTAACCTCTTGGTCCTACCTGGCACGCAGGCGTCCCATCTAGAGATCTGGAAATGCAAATGCGCTACGCTAAATGCTAATAGTATTAGTTAAAACTCAAACGTTCATTAAAATACACATGCAGGGTATTGAATTAAAGCTACACTCGTTGTGAATCCAGGCAACAAGTCAAATTTTTAAAATGCTTTTCGGCGAAAGCATGAGAAGCTATTATCTGATAGCATGTAACACCCCAAAAGACCCGCAGGAGACAAACCGTAAACAAAATAATTTTAGCATTTAAGTCATTTAGCAGACACTCTTACAAACCAAACTGGTGCAAATAAAATATAAAACATTCATTACCTTTGACCATCTTTGTTGGCACTCCTAGATGTCCCATAATCACTATTGGGTCTTTTTTTCGATTAAATCGGTCCTAGATGTCGATCTATGAAGACTGTGTGATAAACGGAAAAAATAGCGTTTCATAATGTAACGTCATTTTTTTAAATTAAAAAAGTCGACGATAAACTTTCACAAAACACTTCCAAATACTTTTGTAATGCAACTTTAGGTATTAGTACACGTTAATAAGCGATAAAATTCATCAGGAGGCGATGTAAATTCTATAGGTGTCCGTCTGGAAAAAGATGTCCGGAGAGCTCTCGACGAATCAAATGACAAGACTCTAGACATCGTGTGGAAGCTGTAGGCACTGTAACCTCGGCCTCATTTAATTCGGTTCTTCTTGAACAATTCCTGGAAGTGGCGCATGGATATTTATTTCCATTTTCAGTGATCAGATTTTCCTGCACTTTTCGATGAAACGCACGTTCTGTTATAGTCACAGCAGTGATTTAACCAGTTTTATAAACGTCTGAGTGTTTTCTATCCACACATACAAATCATATGCATATACTATATTCCTGGCATGAGCAGCAGGGCGCTGAAATGTTGCGCGATTTTTAACAGAATGTTCGAAAAAGTAGGGGGTAGGACTAACAGGTAGGCCAGTTAGGCCAGTCATGTGAGAAACTCATCATCATGCAAGCGGTCAGACAAGTGAAAATTATGGTCAGTAAAGAAAACTTTAAGCTCCTCGCTCAATTCCAAAAAAGTGTCAATACTTTGCCCCTTGATAATCAGTGCACTTTTGTATTTTGTAAAAGTGTTACATGGTCGCTGCCCATAACATTACATAGTGCAAAAAAATATACGAAAGTTCAGTGGCCTTGCTTTAACAAAGTTAAACATTTTTACTGTAGTGTCCAAAACGCCTTTCATGCTGTCAGGCATTCCCTTGACAGCAAGAGCCTCTTGGTGGATGCTGCAGTGTACCCAAGTGGCGTCGGGAGCAACTGCTTGCACGCGCGTTACCACTCCACTGTCATGGCTTTTGCGCCATCAGTACAGATACCAGCACATCTTGACCACCAAAGTCCATTTGATGGCCGCATGACCATTGCTAGCTTCCTCTGTACCACTGCGATACGCATGTTCCAGTTTAGCGTCGCTGAGCCGGAGGTCTCAAAATGGACCCCGAGAATCCTCAGGGCCCCCTCAACAGAGAGATAACCCCCCAGGCACATCCGTTCTACCGCGCCATCTTCCGAAAAACTTGACGGAAGACTTTGCATGGTTCAGAACTGCTCCCGACTCTCGGGTGAAATCCCCAAAGATGGCAAGGGACCTTGTCAGGCACGAGTCCTTGCACAGCAGCAAGGAAGTGTTGTCGGCGTATCACATTTGACATCATCTGTAACACGCAGCCCACCACTTCCAGGGATCAACAATGATTCCACCCCTGTGTCTGCCTAATGGCAGCCCCCAGAGGCTCCATGTTTGTCAGAACAAAGAATAGAGCCGAGAGTGCGCACCCTGCCTGACCCCAGACATTCAGGTCTTTACAAAACTATCACCCCGCTCCGACATATAATGTACGAAACCATCCTATGAACTTCTCCCCAAATCCTAATCGAAAACCTAACACTCTGAATAAAAAGGATCTATTTGCACCTTGATCAAGGCTATTTTGTGATCTAGCGCTGCCATATCATTAAAGGCAGTACTCTATCTTCAACCCAAGCGATGGAGTCCCTAATTAACTGTAGGTTCCATCTAATAGAGGTCGGCCCTCTACCCCGCACGTCTGATCCTCATGGACCCACGTGGCGGGAAGGGCTGCTTGCGCAACCACTCTGTAAAACCTTTGCAAGTAGCTTGTAATCTACACATCTTGAGCATGGTCAACGGCCGCCAGTTGCCAAGGTCTGTTACTTCCTCCTTCTTATATAAAAGTGACAGCACACCAACAGCCATTGATCCCCCGGGACCCCCTCTCAAGGATGGCCTTCAAGACTTCCGAGGACCACTGGTCCAAGTATACCCCAAAACTTGAGATAAAACTCAGCCTTCAAGCGAAATCCAAATGAAACCATAAAACCCAGCAGCAACAAAAGCCTGCTCCTCCAGCACATCCCGATCTAACTTCCACCCCTGTACCCCCTAATGGCAAAGAGGCAGACTGGCGAAGAGGACCTGCAGGAGCACCCCGTGCCTGATCCCAAAAGAAAACAGGTAACAGCCGCCCAGACAACTTACCCAAAGACCTGGGTACAAAAATATGTCGAGCCTCCGCTCAACCCCTGGAGTTGCGCCATGTAGGACCGGCCATTTTGAATAAAAAGTGTGCAGACCACCATCTACCAGACCATGGCAAGCCATTAGCCCGGCAATGGCAGCCTGCACTTCATCCCCCGATTATACCTAAATCTGTATTAAAATCCCCCTATCACTAATTTCCTATTTGTCCACATGGGGCGTCAGACAGTCCACCATCTCCTCCTGTCTGCCACCACCTGTGGCCCATACACTGTTACTTCCACTAATCTAAAAGTTACAATCCCATTATCCCCGTGACATCCACCCCTATAACCCTCCCCTGCATTACCAAAAAGAATAAAACTCCACTTTTACCTCCCATCCATCCCACAAAACCCTACCCCCTCCTAAGTGCACTCCCCCAATACCCCAAAGATCTCCCCTCCACTCCCTCTTAAACCTACTAACATCCCCTCCATCCCTGTAAAAAAACTAAAATCAAACGCCACACCCTCCAAATAACTAAAAACTGCCCTCCTCTTAACAAAATCCCTTAAACCCCTTACATTTAAACTAACAAAAGTAAAATTAGACCCCATGAAAAAATAAAAACATGCAATACACTCAAATTCTAAGCCCAGACAGAAAATAAACAAGAACAGGAGACTCACCCGATGCTCCCCTGCTCCATATCTACCGGTGAGAACACCATCCGTACTCCCGACATCCCCCCCCTTCCTCCATCACACCATCCCAGGATGCAGGAATAGTGTTTGGCTCCAGGGTGCCCTGCAAGGAGGCTGAATCCCCAAACAAAAAACTCCCCACCTCCTCCTGTACCCAGTCCTGAGTCTTGTTAGGTGTGTCCCCACCCAACAGAAGTTGAGGGCCTGGGGAAACCAGCAGCAACCCAGAGAGTTCTCCCACCCCCATCACTCTCTTGGCCATCCCCTCCCTCTCACTGTCGGCCAATCGCACCCTCTTCATTCTCTTCTTTGGTGATGACGGCAGTGGAGAGATACACACATACACACCCCCGCCAGCTCCTCCACCTTACCCTCATCTCTTCCACCAGGGCACTTTCCCCCCAGTCCACTAGCTCTTCCACCGTCTCCTTCTCCACCACTCCTCCCTCTCTTTCTTCTCTCTCATGCTCCTCCACTCGGTTGCCTTCTTCCGCAGCTTTTCCTGGTTCTCCTACTCCCGTGCCTTCCGTTTCCTTCTCTCTTCCATCCGCCGCTTCTTGCTCCTCCTCCTTCCTTGTGGCCTTCCCCTCTGGACCTGAACTCTGGTCATGAGGCGTGCTTCCTTCCCCCTCTTCTTCCCCCATCCCCCGCCCCTGCTCCCCCCCCAGCCGCATATGACCTCTGACGGGCCGGGCACCCCCGCCACAGGTGTGCTGACGAGCCACACCCGTGGCACGTCTTAGGCTTGTCACAATCCCTCGCCTCGTGATCCTCAGATGCACAAAATCTGCATTTTCTTGTACTGCACGAGGCGAATATGTGACCGTAGACCATACAGCGCCTGCAAAATGGGGGCTGACGTGCATAAAACAACGTCCCCCTGTCAGCCCCTAGGGAGTACATAGCAGGAGGATGGAGGTAGCCACCATGTCCCTTTGGGTCCTCTCTGAGGAGGGCCTGGAAGCCTCTCCTCCCATTCCAAAACCCAAGGGAGTCTTTGAGGTGCCTTGCTGAGGAGACGTTATCCATGTATCTCCCCAGAAAAGCCCTCACCTCTTCGTCCTTAACGTAAGGGTTGTAAATGTTGACAGTTACAACCCTAAAGTTATTCTTCGCCAGGCTTGTTACTTCGTAGTTGCACATCGGCCTCTCACCTCCCACTGCTCTTGCCCTTCTCGGGATATCATCGTGTTTTTCCTCTGTATATAGTGCCACGTCGTATGCTCCCTCCAACGAGTTGCCTTGGAAACAAAACACGTCCTTCACCGTCAGCTTTAGAATCCCCATCAATATTATCCTTCCAAAAGTTTCCAGTCCTAAAGGCTCCAACTCCTTTTCCTTCCAAGCAAACCGAATCGTGTTGGCCAGCCCAATCCCAGGGACCGACCGTGTTGATGTATTTTGCACCATCTCCGCAAGGAGAATGGCGCTCGTTCTCTTCTCTTCCAAAACAAGTAAAAAAGAAAAACCAAAGTGACTGAGCCTATTCTGGTGCAAACTAACACAGAGACAGGAACAATCACCCACCAAACACTCAAAGAATATGGCTGCCTAAATGTGGTTCCCAATCAGAGACAACGATAAACACCTGCCTCTGATTGAGAACCACTCCAGGCAACCATAGACTTTTCTAGACAACCCCACTATACCACAATCCCAATACCTACAAAAACCCCAAGACAAAACACACCACATAATTAGCCCATGTCACACCCTGGCCTGACCAAAATAATAAAGAAAACACAAAATACTAAGACCAGGGTGTGACATGAACTCCAAATCAATGTCTGTTGTTCGGTGCTTTCCCGGGTAAGGGGGCAGTAGCTCTTCTGCTACATCAGATTGACAACAAGTGTCCATGCTAGCTGGGCTAACAACAAATGTAGGATTATTGGCGCTAGCAATGGATGTGCTAGTGGAAGCAGAACCACTTGTGTCGTCGACAGGTGCAGGTGTAGTACTGCTGGTAGTAGCAGTACTATCAACATAAAAAAATGTGAATCACATTTTTATTTGGGGTACCCCCAACAGCATTGCACATGTACCTAGTTTGTGAATACCTGCTATAGAGTACCACAGTATGAGTCATAATACCCATAAAACCTAACAGTCAAACGGAAATGGTTCCAATCGTTTTTCCACTATTCATTTTTCCCATAGGGGATTATAGTAACACTTAATAAGGGCTGTGTTTTCTGTAGTCTTACCCTGATGTGACGGTTTGATAATTGTGTGAATCTCTCTAGGACAAGATGATTTGTATCAATATACTCGCCTGTATATTCACCTGTAAAAGGAAATGCTAATTAGCTGCTAATGTGGCTATCATAAACAACTACAAATAGCATGGTGATCTGGACGAGACTACCGATTTGAGGCAAAGGTAAGAATCTCTGGATTAACTATCTAATGTTAGCTAAATGTAGTAATTAATAAATTGGCTATATTTCTTGAAATCGACAATTCCCCGAACTGTCTTGTGCAAGTTGTAAATTGACACAATACCTGTTTATCAAAGGTTTCAGCTGGAGATGACATGCAGGAGATTGCATTGATTTGAAGTCCTGCATAATGTCTACTTTGATGCTAATTAGCATTTTCAAATATGAGCATAAATAGAGCCGAATAAATTGATAAGTCATAGTTGGCAAGTGCTAATGTTAGCTAGGTGGCAAACATTGGCTAGGCTAGGAGTTAGAGTTTAAGGTCGCGGTTAAGTTTAGGAGTTAGTTTAAAGGGTTAATGTTAAGGAAAGGGGAAAGGTTAGCTAACATGCTATGTTGCAAAGTTGCTAAATAGCTAAAATGCTAAAGTTGTCTGTAATGAGATTCGAACATGCAACTTTTTGGCTGCTAGACACTCACTTCATACCTTCTGTCTTATGTAACCGTACCAAAGCTCACATATCATCAGTGGTGATTTTAGCATATAAATATTGATGGGGCAAACAAACATAAAATGTGGGATGCATGCCAGCAAAGCCACTACACAACACTAAACAATACATTATTTAAACTATAACGGTGACAAACGGTGCCCACAAACCGTTAGGGCCTACATAAAGCTGTCCCAACAGCAGTGGCCCAAAAGCAGTCCCAACACCTTACCACTGCTACACCTGGCTTTCAAAGGAGCCTTGTCTGGTAGCGAAACAGTTAATTCAGTCTCATTTACTGTCCTTTTAAAAAACATAGTGGATATGACTGACTTGCTTAAACAAATGTGGTTTCTACTGACAATTGAGATGTACAGATTATGGCATAAGGGGACAACGAATGGATAAGAGGCAATCCGTGATTTCGATGACGAAGTTAATGAGTGAGCGATGACTGATGTCGTCAATATAACTATTTGTTCAGCACTTTTGAAATGTACAGCGACAGAATTCAGAACATGGGCCGTTCTTACGGTGTACTCCCTGTACAACAAGTCAGAACCGTAGCATAAATAAAGGGGGCATATAAACAGACAATGAAAGCTCTTAAAATATTCAATGATTACATTTCTCCAAAACAGGTTATAGGCAAATAAGCACATACCGGCCATGAACGTTGTGTTTACATTACCGCGTTGTTGAAAATAGACAAAATTATTAGGGTGAGGCACATGGGCAACGAACAGCTTACTACACAACATACACTTAGTATTATACTTTTTTCAACAAAGAGAAAGATGCCGAATTTACAATTCTGATTTGATTGACAGTTCATAACGTATTTTCCCAGTCGTAGCTCGTTTTTCCCGAGTTCGCAGTTGTCTTGAACTTACAGTTAGCCACTGATTCCTTACAAACCAGTTATTGTTGAATTTGCGATTTCCAACTTGTTGTGTAATGTTTATATCCAATGGCCGATGAACACCGATACATTTTATCTATATTTTCTCTTCATTATTTATTTTAATTTGATAAGAATTTAAAAGGATTTGCCACCATTAGACATGATTCACGATGATGACTGCTAGCTAAGATGGTGAAAGTAAGATGTTGACATGATCAAGCCAATCAAAGCTACTGTACATATAATGTGATTTGACATCATTTCTGTGGCCAATGACCTTGAGCCTTCTTGGAAGGGCATTTGTAATATAACTCTATGGTAGGATCCAAAGGGCTGAAATTTTGGATGTCTTCTCTTACTAAAGACGATTGCGCAAGGTCTTTATGAGTGACAGAATACTAAGCCAATCATGGCACAATGCTCCATTTTTTTGCTGGCCAGCCCAGGCACCACAAAAAGCACCGAGCTAGGCTGAAACATCTGTATTTTGGAGCTGCCTTACTAAAAATAAAAAATAAAAGAGACCATGTTGGTATGCAGCTTTATTTACTCAATTATATAGATATATTTTTTACATTGTTTGCAATAATAATAATAATAACATGCAAGCACACCAATTTTCTTTTTATATATTTTTTCTTCAGTTGGGGCTGAATGACTGGTCACCATTGCTTATCATACTAATTTGAGTGTTGCAAATGTACATTTCTTATGTTACGTCTAGTCTAAGAGACCAGGCTGGCTATACATGAAAATGTCTGCACTTGTCGCTTAGTCTAAACCGAAAATGAATGCATCAAATGAGGGTAAAATAGTGTACATCAATTATTTGGAGAGAGAGAGAGAGAGAGAGAGAGAGAGAGAGAGAGAGAGAGAGAGAGAGAGAGAGAGAGAGAGAGAGAGAGAGAGAGAGAGAGAGAGAGAGAGAGAGAGAGAGAGAGAGAGAGAGAGAGAGAGAGAGAGTTTGTGTGTGGCTATCTTGCGAGCAAGCAAGCAGAAGTGTGCATGTGCATGGCGGGGTTAGAAAGTGAGTCAAGTCCTGAGGGACATAGAGCACAGTGTACGGAGGAGACCCGAGCGCTCACCAGCTGACAGCGCGTGCTATACAACACCTTGGACCACGGGTCTGCCAACAATAGCCTGAAATTAATGCAGACTCCGATTACAATTAATTGTATAAATGTCACCAAAACTCATGATTTTAATACTAGCCTAATCATTTTGAGAGAAGTGCCACTGTTGCTCTAAACACTCAAGTTAGAATGTATAATTATTGTATATTATTATATTATTATTATAATTGCTGGACCAGACACCCAAACATGGAGAGCAAGCGCTTTGAGGACACGCTGTTCAAAACATCGTTCACTTACATAAATTATCGGAATAATTGAGTGTCCATGCCTTTGATTGATTTGAGATATTTACATGAAGAGAATAAATAAGTATATACATATTTGACCTTCTGCTTCACCACATCAATGTCTTAAAAATGTACTTTAACGATGGAATTAGCTTTCACCCAAGTGTCTTTGGCCTAAGTGGTTGGTTTTCTGAGC
The DNA here is from genome assembly GCF_023373465.1 of Oncorhynchus keta. Taxonomy (NCBI): domain Eukaryota; kingdom Metazoa; phylum Chordata; class Actinopteri; order Salmoniformes; family Salmonidae; genus Oncorhynchus; species Oncorhynchus keta. The sequence goes on along the minus strand of NC_068445.1, from coordinate 2,137,759 downwards.
GTTTAAAGGATGTATTGTCTTTGCAAACTATTTCAATTATGATTGATTAAGGATTTGACAACATTTAACATATTTCAAGCAAACAATAAATATCCTACTTAATATGCATAGAATATGCAGAAAAAGGTGAGACAAAACCACAAGAAAATACAAATATATTAATTAGCCTTATACACCGAATTAACGTGAATATCCACAAGGTCACATAATTGGATTTTGTTTCTAAATAAGGAAGTCAACCTGAAGTCGATTATGGTGGATAGAGTAATATTTTTAAAATATATATTTTTAAAAATGACTCTTCTAGAGACAGCATATTTATAAATGCATTTGAGATAACAATAATAATAATAGCTTCATCAGCACAAAGAAAAATGTTATACCTGTGTTATTAGATCTTTACACTAGGTTTCATAATTAATATCAGCAAAGTAGGCTATAAGTTAGTTAGAGTTAATATTCCCCTCATTCCCGCAAGTGGTTCTGCATATTAATGCAATGGAAAAAGATTCGTTAACATGGTCCTTCATGGAATAGTTGTATGACCGTTGTGATTTTAAAGTGTTGGATATGTATTTTCCTCGATTAGCCTAGTATCAACTTATTGAAACACGAAACAACAGAAAATTATGGTTTTCAGTTTGCTTATTTTATTCTCAAAATCAAAAGAAAATTAACCAGTTAATGGTAAATCACTAGGTTTTAGAAACATTTGAAATGACACATTCAATTGGAAAAACAATAGAACACAATTAGGAATAAATCAACTTTAAATCATCCAATGAAAGCACAGACACATAAATTCATTTAAAGTGAATAGCCAAAAAGCCAAAAAAGAACAAAAAATTGCTAAATGAAATATTAAATTGGCATTAGGCCTACTACTACTACAAAAAAACTGTTGTTCAATAACAAAGTCATGTTGCTCCAAGCCTCTGACTCATGTTTTAAAGTGCGCATTGTTAACTTTAGAAGTCGCAAACAAATTAATACAGGGACATTTACAAACAAATAAACAATTAAATCATGAGCAGTGTGCTATATGGAAAATATAATTACAAAGGTCTGTACATAAATAATATCAGGCAAATTCTTGGAAGACTACGTTTTGTCCATGACGTGGGATTGGGAAAGACCGTGGCAATGCTGCGCGCGACAGTCGACATGGCAAAGGGGTCTTTCCCTGGTCCCGAGGAGACGGTAAATGTAATTGGCAGAACCAAATTATCTGACATAAAATCATCTTTATCTAACAGTTGATCAAATATAACTCTCAAACCAAAAAAAAAAGATTTTGGAAAGCAATCTATTATCGTATAAAATGTAGGCATATGCCAGCAGATATGATTGACACGATTTGAAAGTCTCAATATTTGTGAAGGCTGGAAAGCTTGAGTTCAGAGAGCTCATCTTCGCTCAGGAGCTCCATCTGCATCTCATCCGAGTCACTGAAATGGGAGTGCGGGGAGAACTCTCCGTCACTGCGGTTCGACTGGAGGGAGTCCTTTCTGCTCTCAGAGCTGGAACTGGGTGTCCCCGAGGGAGACCGCATTTCTTGCTCCATCAAAGTAGAGAACGAGCCGTCTTCGACTGGGAATGGGATCCCGTTAAGCTGGACCGGTAGCCCAGTGCCTGCGTCCCTTTGGCAGGTGGAGGCGGAGGATCCCCGGGGACTCTCCGTGGCGGACAACAGGTCACACTTTGGCGAGTCCACACCGGGACCCTGGAGCAGGTCCGCCAGCGCGTTGATGTAGATCTGGGCCATCTGCAGGGTATCGTATTTGGAAAGCTTTTTGTCATTGTCGAAAGCAGGGATGACACTGCGCAGCTCGTCAAAGGCATGGTTCAAGCCATGCATCCGTCTCCTCTCCCGCGCATTGGCTGCCTGGCGCCTCACCTTCTGCACAACGTTACCGGGATTGGATGGAGCTCTCTGTCTGCCCTCCTCGGCGCTTACGGATCCCTTTAGCCGACACAAGTCCCGCACTTTGAGCGGACTATTGGAACTCTTTCTAACATTTGGGCTGTGGCCGGATGTGGGGAACCCGCCTTCCAAGCTGGAGCTGGGCGAGTGCAGCAGGTAGTCGGCGTGTGCCGCACAGGTGCCAGACTGCATGGGAGCCAGCCAGGCGCGTGGGTCACTGCTGTCCATGAGTGCCAGACTTGATGGGTACTCACTCTGCTCCCCCCTCTCCATTTTCGAGTGCTGCACCTCGCACATCTTTGCGCCTTTGCTCCATTCCTCAACACTGATAACATCCATTTAAAAAAAACTATAAATCAGGTGGCTTGGACTAAAAACTTAGCAAAATATAAAATGCTGTGAAGAACGTTTATTTTGCACACTGTGCTCGCACTATGTCGCGTGCAGGACTCCTTCTCTAGTGTCTCAAGGCGCGGCATCGCTTTAAAAAGCGGCACGCGCCTGGGAGCCCCCTTTCTCAGCTGGTCGCGTGGCGCTTTGACCAATAAGATCACTTGGGGCAGGCGCGTGTTGGCGACCAATGAGAAGTCTCGGAAAACCCGAGAGAGGTTATTATGCCAAGACTGTTTATGATAATGCCTCAGTTTAACTGTTTAACCGCACAAAGGGCAGTCCCTCAGGTCACACGCAGGGATATAGCTATATGGTTAGGAGTGTGGGCAGCGCGAGCTTCAGCTCGTGGACTGTTTGAAGATGTCCATGCACCTGTCCAAAACCGCAGGCATGTCAATAACTTCTTTGGCTCCTGAAAAACATCTTCAATAGTAAAGACAGTCATTTCGAAATTGACAATGTAGGCCTATCCCACCGGATAAAAACTGCTTGAATCAACGTCGTAGCACGTCATTTCAACCTCAAAAAATTAAATTGATGACTGTTCAATCAACGTGAAAAACGAATTCGATTAGCAAAAAGTCATCAACTTAAGGTAATTTCTTATTTTTTTTCACCCAACCTCACCTAACCTAAATCCAATGAAGTGGTGACATTTTTTGTTGATTTCACGATGAGTTCACTTTAGTTCACAACTCAACCAAATCTAAACTAGATGTTGAACTGAGGTCTGCGCCCAGTTGTATGCATCTCTTATAAGAGAGGACATAGGACTAATATCCAGAATAGTGTCATTAAAACCAACATTTGTCCAACGAAAATGGATGATCATAAAGCCGTGTCATAATCATCATCAAGTTCATTGTGGCTATAGGGCCTTTCCTACATTTTGTCCCGGTTGTAAGTTGGTCAACAATGAAATAAAATGAGGTATAAGGCAAAACTTTTGAAATGCTGACAATATTTTCCATAAACAGTACCTTCAGAAAGTATTCATGGCCCTTGACTTATTCCATATTTTGTTGTTACAGCTTGAATTCAAAATGGTTTAAATATATTTTTTTCTCTCTCACCCATCTACACACAATATTAAAATAATGATAGGGTGAAAACATGTTTATAGACATTTTAGCACATTTTTTTGAACATCAAATATCTCATTTACATAAGTATTCACACCCCTGAGTCAATATATGCTAGAATCACCTTTGGCAGAGATTATAGCTGTGAGACTTTCTGTGGAAGTCTCCAAGAGCTTGCAGACCTGGATTGTACAATGTTTTCCTATTATTCTTTAAAAAATATTAAAGCTCTGTCAAATTGGTTGTTGATCATTGCTAGACAACCATTTTCATGTCTTGCCAAAGTTGCCATAGATTTTCAAGCAGATTTAATTCAAAACTGTAACTCGGCAACTCAGGAACATTCACTGGCTCCTTGGTAAGCAACTCCAGTGTAAGTTTGGCTTTATGTTTTAGGTTATTGTCCTGCTGAAAGATGAATTCATCTCACAGTGGCTGGGGGAAAGCAGACTGAATCAGGTTTTCCTCAAAGATTTAGCCTGTTCTTTGCTCCATTCCGTTTATTTTGTATCCTGAAAAACTCCCCAGTCCTTAACGATTAGAAGCATACCCATAACATGATGCAGCCATCACTATGCTTGAAAAATGGAGAGTTGTACTCAGTAATATTTGACTTGCCACAAATATAACACTTTGTATTCAGGACAAAAACTGGATAGCTTTTTTTTAGCAATATGTCTTTGTTGCAAACAGGATGAATGTTTTGGAATATTTTTTTCTTCTGTACAGCCTTCCTCCTTTTCACTCTGTCAATTAGGTTAGTATTGTTGAGTAATTACAATGTTGTTGATCCATCCTCAGTTTTTGCCTATCACAGCTATTAAACTCTGTAAATGTTTTAAAGTCACCATTGGCCTCTTGGTGAAATCCCTGAGCTGTTTCTTTGCTCTCTGGCAACTACATTAGGAAGGACCCCTGTATCTTTGAAGTGACTGGTTGTATTGATACACCATCCAAAGTGTAATTAATAACTTCACCATGCTCTAAGGGATATTCAATGTCTGTTTTTATATTTTTACCCATCTACCAATAGGTGCCATTCCTTGCGAGGCATTGGAAAAGCTCCCTGGTCTCTGTGGGATCTTACATTGTATGTGTGGGGTACAGAGATGAGGTAGTTATTCAAAAGTCATGTTAAACGCTATTATTGCACACTGAGTGAGTCCGTGCAACTTATTATGTGACTTGTTAAGCTTATTTTTTACTTCTGAATTTATTTAGGATTGCTATAACAAAGTGGTTGAATATTTATATGCTCAAGACATTTCAGCTTTTAATCTTTAATTAATTTATACAAATTTCGAAAAACCTAATTTCACTTTGATATTATGGGGTATTGTGTTTTGGCCAGTGACAAAACAAATCTTAATTTAATCTATTTTAAATGCAGGCTGTAACACAACAAAATCTGGAAAAAGTCAAGGGGTGTGAATATTTCAAGATCTGTAGCTCCCATGTCCAAAAATCTGCCTATGCGTGAATTTAACATTTCCAGACTCATAGAAATTCAGAAATTAATTTACTCCACGAAAAGGGCGCCAACTAAGCAAAGAATATTCCATCCTGGTTCTAGGAACTGAAAACAGTTTGACCAAAGAACTCGGCTCATGGGGTTCGTGCTCATTGTCAATTCACCGATCCGCTCCTCCATTCTATGAATGTTAAGGCCATCTCGAGTTTCATTTTCTTTTGTACAGGTTCAAAACCTTTTGATCCGGTTTACGGAACGCCCTGTTGGTAAAAGAGCTTCACAGGGATCGGAAAGATGAGCAGGGGGCTCGACAGCGCTTTTACTGTCATAAGCAAGCGAGGAGGAAGTAGTGTGTGCGTTGAACAGTGCTGGGACAGTGACACCCACAGCCCCCCCCCCCTTTTATAGAATGAAAATAACATTATATATCTAAACGAATTAAATATACAAATCATATGGATATCTTTAAGAATATGAGAAAATATTATAGGCTAGAAACTATTATCAAATAAAAGAATAGCCGTAAAGGCAACCAGATAGCCTATACGTAAAACCTGCCGCAATGTCACTTTCTGAACACTCAGTTATTAAGAGGAAAATAGACTAGGCTACTGAATAACAATATAAATAATAATGACAATAATTATTGAGAAAATGAAGTCATACAAATAAACACATAGCAGGAATGATTGAATAAGTTGTAACGTCTTTAGATATTATCTTATTCGAATGGCCATATGAGGTAGGCCTAAGGAAAAACGGAAATAATTGTAGCCTGTAAAAGACTATAGCCTACTGAAAGTTTAGCAATATCAAACATGTGAGACCAGCCCGTCCATGCAGGACAGCGGGCAACATCCTACAATTTCTGAGATTAAATTACGTGAATCTTTTCACTTTTTATTCATGTATTCATAAGGCGTCGAGGCTTGGGGACTGGCGCCTAGGTCCGTCTCTCCACCTACAAGTGGCCGTCCAGTGAGCATGGAATGGCTCCTAAAGCAAACAACAGGTTGGATATTGTAGCTGTCGATTATTAAAATGTCGCATGCACAATGGCGACTCTATGTTCCATTCGACACGCTTGGGGGACTCTTTGGAAAATGGGCTCAAAATGTGAACCATTGGGGGCTTCCAGCGTGATGCAGTCTGCATGCTGCTCACCCCATTCCCGTCTCCGGGGAAACGAGGTGCACTGGAGGGATGCAGAAATAGGCTGATAATAAGAACACTACTACTAGTACTACTACTAATAACAATAACGATAACAACAATAATCATAATAATAGCCTAATAAAAATAATGTATCTGTGTACCATTGGTATTTATTTACTTCTGGCTGTTCCAAGGCCTTCTTGGAACAGCCAGAAGTTGGATGATTAGGTACCTTTTGTTTTTAGGCACAACTTTAGGCAATGGCAAGTGCATACCATGAAAAATAACCATCATGTTTTAGTTTCATATTCCATTTTCTTTAATAAAGTCTCTATTATAAATAAAGTGCTGTACACACGTGCGCGCACTCTCGCTCTCGCGCTTGCAATTCAATTCAAAGGGCTCTCTCTTTCTCGCTCTCTCTCCAGATCAGATAGCACAACATTGTCTACAAAATGGTTTCCAGTGAAACAGCGCCACATCCTGCTTAAAAATGAAACAACACACAATTGCTTGAGTAATGATTGTTAGCCTACCACAAGATACCACTATTTCCAAACGCTGACATCCCCTTGATTAGATTCTTCACCATATTGTGAAGAACGGACAGAAATGACTTTTACAAAACTGTAGTTTCAAAAGCTATTGGATGGTCTTTCACAGATTCCATTTCAATACTCCCAGAGTTTCATAATAGGTACATAATAATGTCTTCTGAGTTAACAAAAGCACCTCCTTTACACATAAACCAGCAAACCTGGTCCCAGGTAAGTGGTGCTCTCGCCTACTCCTTATCACTCATTGTCACGCCAACCATGACAAGTGGTGGCATGACGGTACAAACAGACAGACTTTGACTTGCTTGGTATCTGATGTGCTCTCCCAACCCAGTAATGGGCCCAGCTGTTCCAAGAGGCAGTATCCTTATGATGTGTCATTGAAAGTGATGAAGACCACACTGGGATGAAGATTAACATAACCTAGAACCTGGGGAACCTCATTTATAAAACATTCACAGATTTGATCGTAAATTGTGCATACATAGAAATCGGAAAACTGAAACATCTTGACTGGCAAGGCCTACACAGTCACAGCAAAGACTACAAAAACCATACCGCTGTAGAAAACAAGTTTATTAGACAAATTATACACAGAAAGCTTTGCCACTTGTAACAGAGGCCTCAGATTGTTCCGTTTGAATAATATGCAAACACATATACAACAAAATAGGCCTATATTAAATACTGCACATTATAATCAGTTGAAAATTGATCAAGTAATCCTGTACGTTCTATGTATGAAATAAAACATGTCACGGGCATAGCAAGTTGTGCATGCTTCTTTTTAAGAACTTGCCTCCTCTGTTATTAACCAGCAAATCAAAATGAACTCAAGATGACATGAGAAAGCTTATGTGTGGGCTGGAACTGAGGGAAACCAAATGTATAGGGTGACTGCTAACTCGATGCTCATATGATATATTATTATTATTTTTTAAACAAATATAGCATCAACATGTAAAATATACATATTTCATAATGTGTCTGTCATTAATAGTAAATAAAATGTCTTTAAACATTGTCTGTGTCCTATTGTCATTCAATAGCCATACTGTAGCTTAGGAAAAGGACATCTAGAATGCTTGCATCAAACACTGCTTCGGTTCTCTACGCACAACATTTGCGGTTTAGTCTTAAGATAACAAACTGAAAGCTCATTCTAAACAACAAACATTATTAAATATTAATACAGTGTTAGTGAAAAGGTTAGGTTCCACTTTTCCCTTCACAAAATATTGTTTTTTTGACCCCCCAAACTGCACCTAAATGGCCTCATTTAAACAATTGGCACTTTAAAAAAAAGTTAGATAAACAGTACCCTTAACATTTAAGAAATGAGGAAAGATCTTTCAAAATGAATGCCATCAGCTCTACAGTTCCAATGGCAAGAAATCGTGTTGAAGCAGGAAACTGGCAAGGTGAAGCCAGCCTGCAATGATATGGCTTGTACTGTGAATGTTATCTGAAAGGGGTTCTCCTCACTCTGAGCTCAACTGTTTGCCCTTACAGGTACACAACAGTCAGTTAGTGGACTGGAGAATGAAATGTGACTTTTTTTCTGACTGAGCCCTGGTAGAACTACAAATTAGGTAAAAAAAAAAAAAAAAACGTTTTTTGAATATGATTAATGATGCAAACCGGAGTAAGACTATTAGCAGTCATTTAGCGCTTTTCAAAATTGGTAGAAAAAAAACCAATGAGACAGCTCCAAACATTTTTTTTGTGTGACTTTCTCACCAAACACATTCCACGGATTGAAATAGATTTTGAAAGCAAATTCAATAAAATACATACAATAGCCTCAGCTGCTTTTTAAAGTCCTTTTTCTGTTGTCTTTTATCTTATATTTTCAGTTCCTTTTTGTCCCTCTATGCATCTCTCAAGTGTTTGTTTAGAGGCTGAGGCGCTCACCTTGAAATAGACAGCACAGTACAGGTGAGAAAAAAATATCCAAACTACATACAATCCAAATACAGGTCAATGGGCACTGGTACAGTGCAGTGGAATTGATGGAGCCTTATGTGCACAAAAATGACGAAGCGTGCCCAAAGCTCAGACAGTGAGGTCTCAGTCTGCAGGGCAGTGGAGCCAATGGACACCCATTTTGGAGCAGATTTCAGATTTGGAGTACAGGCATTGATGATCAACACCAGAGAACTGAGTGGGATGGAGTCCCATATGGTGAAAGGCAAAGACAAGAACATCCTTCAAATGAGCATAGGGTTGTTGCCGATTTGTAGATCTCAAGAACAGAAAAGTGTTTTCTGTTGTAAAAAACAAATACATATCCTCCTTGTTGGGTCCAAAAGCTTCTTCAGAAAGGCAGTCCTCAAATGCCATGAAACGAAAAAGAGAAAACAGAGCCCCGTCACACTCAAAAGATCCCTAGACAACCATGAGAAAGATGACAATAAAGCAAATATTCAAGTCCCCGACCTCCTCTCACCACCAGGTTTCAGCAGGAAAACCCCCACCAAACAAAAGCAAAGCCCCTCAAAAAATCAGAACTGAAAAAGATTCCTATGTACATAGATTTTTTTGAGTGTGTTTAATTTCATCTTTCTCTCACTGTGCGGCCTACTCCTTCTCGCCTCATATGGACGTGCCCCGGTCTGGGTCGTTGCCGTAGCCGAAGTTGGGCTGGGGAGTGGGCTGGTAGGGTATGGAGGACATAGTCTTGATGGGGCTGCGGAAGAAGCCTCCGTTGGGGGCTCTCTGCCTGAAGGGCCCCCCAGTCCGGTGGTCCTGCACGGGACCGAAGGCGAAGCCCTGTTGGGCCTTGGCAGACAGGCTGCGGCTGAGGGTCTGGATCTGCTCGGGGATGAAGGTGGTAGTGGTGATGTGCGTGTTTCGGAAGTCGCTGATCTGCTCCAGAGCCTGCCGGTTGGCCGGCATAGAGTCCATGTCCAGTGGCGTCAGGTCAATGGAGGAGGTGGAGAACTGTTTGTGGGGGCTGTCGTCCTCTGTGCACAGGCTGTTAACCCGGTGGTGAAGGTGCTCCAGGTCGATCTCCTTATCATCCTGCAGGGGGGGACAGGGTGCGCAGGAAAGGGGGCGAGGGGAGAGAGAGAGGTGGCGGAGGACAGGGTCAAAGGAGAGTGAGGATAAAAGGGGGAGAAGGAGGAGGGAGAGGAAAATGAGTGAAGGTTGTTAAAGGAGAAAAGTAGGAAAGGAGAAAGTGACGGAACAGTGAGGTGATTGAAGAGGGATGCATGAGTATGGTTGTCGATTGAGGAGTAGTGAGGACATCCATTGAGGGAGATCAGGGGAAAAAAGTCAGAGGAGAGAAGGAGGAAACGAGGATTGATGAGCGAGGAGGAGAAGAGACCAATAGAGATTGATAAACACAGAGGAAAATAGACAAAGATGGAGTGACAGTGAGATGAAGTAAGAGTGAGATGGGATTGAAGTGATGGGCCGAAAGGGATAGGTGGGCCGAAAGGGATAGGTGGGCCGAAAGGGATAGGTGGGGTAAGGTAAGGAGAGGTAGGTAGGGACAGAGAAGTCTGAGCTGCAGTAAGGAGAACACACAAACAGACATACAGTGGGGAGAACAAGTATTTGATACACTGCCGATTTTGCCGGTTTTCCTATTTACAAAGCATGTAGAGGTCTGTAATTTTTTAACTCATAGGTACACTTCAACTGTGAGAGACGGAATCTAAAACAAATATCCAGAAAATCACTTTGTATGATTTTTAAGAAATTAATTTGCATTTTATTGCATGACAAAAGTATTTGATACATCAGAAATGCAGACCTTAATATTTGGTACAGAAACCTTTGCTTGCAATTACAGAGATCATACGTTTAATGTAGTTCTTGACCAGGTTTGCACACACTGCAGCAGGGATTTTGGCCCACTCCTCCATACAGACCTTCTCCAGATCCTTCAGGTTCCGGGGCTGTCGCTGGGCAATACGGACTTTCAGCTCCCTCCAAAGATTTTCTATTGGGTTCAGGTCTGGAGACTGGCTATGCCACTCCAGGACCTTGAGATGCTTCTTACGGAGCCACTCCTTAGTTGCCCTGGCTATGTGTTTCGGGTCGTTGTCATGCTGGAAGACCCAATCACGACCCATCTTCGATGCTCTTACTGAGGGAAGGAGGTTGTTGGCCAAGATCTCACGATACATGGCCCCATCCCTTCTCCCCTCAATACGGTGCAGTTGTCCTGTCCCCTTTGCAGAAAAGCATCCCCAAAGAATTATGTTTCCACCTCCATGCTTCACGGTTGGGATGTATTATATGAGCTATATTTTTGTCTCATCAGACCACATGACCTTCTCCCATTCATCCTCTGGATCATCCAGATGGTCATTGGCAAATTTCAGACGGGCCTGGACATGCGCTGGCTTGAGCAGGGAGACCTTGCGTGCGCTGCAGGATTTTAATCCATTACGGCATAGTGTGTTACTAATGGTTTTCTTTGAGACTGGTCCCAGCTCTCTTCAGGTCATTGACAAGGTCCTGCCGTGTAGTTCTGGGCTGATCCCTCACCTTCCTCATGATCATTGATGCCCCACGAGGTGAGATCTTGCATGGAGCCCCAGACCGAGGGTGATTGACCGTCATCTTGAACTCTTCCATTTTCTAATAATTGTGCCAACGGTTGTTGCCTTCTCACCAAGCTGCTTGCCTATTGCCTGTAGCCCATCCCAGCCTTGTGCAGTGTTACAATTTTATCCCTGATGTCCTTACACAGCTCTCTAGTCTTGGCCATTGTGGAGAGGTTGGTCTGTTTGATTGAGTGTGTGGACGGGTGTCTTTTATACAGCTAACGAGTTCAAACAGGTGCAGTTAATACAGGTAATGAGTGGAGAACAGGAGGGCTTCTTAAAGAAAAACTAACAGGTCTGTGAGAGCCCAAATTCTTACTGGTTGGTAGGTGACCAATTACTTATGTCATGCAATAAAATGCCAATTAATTACTTAAAAATCACACAATGTGATTTTCTGGATTTTTGCTTTAGATTCCGTCTCTCACAGTTGAAGTCTACCCATGATAAACAATTACAGACCTCTACATGCTTTGTAAGTAGGAAAACCTGCAACATCGGCAGTGTATCAAATACTTGTTCTCCCCACTGTATATCTCCAGGGTCTACAGGGGGTTGCAGCTCCTCTGGAATCCAAACACACACACCGCTAAAGGCAACGTGCTGTTAGATTTGAGCATGCCATGCCGAACAACCAATCAAGCATTAATATGGTCTTATTAATTACTGACCGACTCCTTGTGGAGCAAGTCGGCGAGAAAATAGATTACAAATGCGACACAACGGTCAGATTAGGATTCAGTCATTTTTTTTCTGCAACGTTGTCGCGTAGGCATTAAATGTGTGCAGATGCTTACATTTACACACTAGTTAAAGTGCAAGGTAGCTACATGTATTTAATGACTGGTTTTGTGAATACAGTTGGAGGGGAAAGGGGTTTACCCATCTTTCCCATATGTTCATCTTGAACAAAAACTAGATTTGTAAAAAAAAAAAAAGGTGTGATACAGACATATAAATAGCACTACTACATCCACATAAAATGATTGGTTCACATCTTTGTGATGGTCACACTCAGAGAGGAGTTTCATGCTTGTGCTGAGAGGAAAGATGCAAGATGATTGTGTCCCTTGTGGGGGAACAGGGAGTGGGGTACCGTTGGATGGAGGAACACATAGCGCTTACTCCATTTTGGGAGAGGGCATCCCCGGTGGTGGGTACAAACACAGAGTCACTGACAGAGCTACTGACCATGTGGAGTGGAGGGGGGTCTTGCCCCGGGTTACCCACTCCATCTCAGAGAGGGAGGGGGCAGGAGGGGGTACTGTTTGTGGTGATCTGGTCATGCCACACACCCAGGAGTGGGGGGGATTGAGGAAGAAGGGGTGGTTGAAAGTAAAGGAACGAGGAAGGAGGTGGTGAGAGAAAAACAGTGAGTGACAGAGGGCCAGTCAGTTGACTGCTAGAGCCAGGTCACCTTATGGGTAACTACCGTACGACGAGAGGACCGGCCTGTTGGATCAACTGCAGAATGTTACGTGTTGTAGCATTTTGCTAACACACAAAGCAAAATACAAGACAGAGTTAACAAGTGTTCTAAGCGATTGGCCTCTGTTTCAATCAGATGTGTAGGCTTCCATTTTGGGGGGAATTCATTCACGTTTGAGGCGCTCACTTTCATTCATATGAATTGAAATGTACAGATTTACACTGCAGACCTTAGCTAAACATACATTTCTATAGAGCATAACATGCACCTGTTAACCCATTACATGACTGCACACCTAACCGTATTAGGCTTGGTCGGCGAGAGCATGCTGCAAGCCCTCTAGTGGAGGAAAGGCATCATAGCTCACATGTTGGCAGGCGGTGCCAGTGACTAGAAATGTCATCTATGCAATAGTTTTGTTGTTGTCAGCAGAAAAGCAATAAATATGACAATCTGGGTTCTAATTCCACAACCGAATGGTTTGAGTTAGCTCTAACAAGAATCTCACAGCATCCGCTCCTATTTAAAGCTTCTGTCATAGGTATAACCTGGAGGTGGGAGGAGAGGCAGCGAAAGAGGTCATTGTTATTTTAGGGACGAGTTGGGAGGGATCGTCGTTGGGTTCAACCCTGTGCTGGACGATCAAGGCACACGGGATGTCACAGCATGCGGGTGACTGGGGATAATGTGGGGAGGGGGCAGTCCTCAGAGTGGTGAGGGGGATGTCGTGATGGGTGTCATGTTGGTGGTGGCACGGTTCAGCTTGCCTGGCGGAAGTGCCATCAGCCTGTGTCTGTGTATGTGTGTTTGTGGGTGTTTGTGCAAGGACAGAGAGACAGTGGCAGACAGACGTACACACGGACAGAGAAAGGATGAGAGCAGGCAAATGGGAGGATGAAGGAGGGATTTTGTCGGAGGAGAGGCGGGGGTGAGTAGAAAAGACAGCACAGTCAGCCCATACAAACACACACACAAACGCTCTGTGTTTTTTTTTTTTTTACGTCCGAGGAGGAGCCTTCGAAGATATACCTGGAAGGGTGAAAAATGGCATTTTGTATTGCTCTCCCTCGCCCGCTTTACCCTCAACACAGTGTACTTATCTACAAAACAAAACCAAAAGGGAATGAGAGCTTCAGCCAGCAGGGACAGTAAATCAGACATGATCAAACATTTTGTGCTCAACATTGTAAACAAAGTGGCCGTTCATTGTGTGTAGTGTCCAATACTCCTTAGCCACCCTCTCTTCCTTTATCATTACACACGGTATATAGCAAGACAGATCCACCACCCACCACCCAAACGACTCCAAGTAACATCAACATCTGTGGTACATGTATATAGCCACAGAAGAACAGTCATACCATATAGCAGCAAAGGAGATACATTGGTGAACAGAGGATAAGGACTTATGGTAGTATTGCCTTTGTGCTATTGTATAACTGCCCTGTACTGTGCCATGTATTTTACGTTTTGTGTGGACCCAAGGAAGAGTACCTGCTGAATGAGTAACAGCTAATAGGGATCCCAATAAACTTAACTAAACTGGTTAAAAGACATAGTGGGCCTATATGTGTGTGTAGCCTATATTACTGTTGTGCCTATGAACAAGGGACCTATCCCAACACTAACATTAACTGATGTATGTGCTAGATATGTCAAAATGCATCTGGCAATCTGTTTGTGTTGGAAATGAATCCTGCAACATTGAAGGATTGAAATGCTTTCATTTAAGAGACCCCCAACACCACAATCCTATATCTGCTTGGAGGGTAGAGTTTAGCAAAGCCTCATTGGAGTTTGGGACCAGTAGTAGAGGACTAACTCTACTGAACTCTATTCATCACATGGATGCCTCATCACCGTGTTAATCAGTACACAACACATCCCACAACACAACACAGAGACGCAACACAGAAACACTAACAGTGATCACATAGAAGCAGAGGCCTTGAACAGGGACAGGCCTCTAAAACATTGGGATGAACAGAATGCAGCATTCATGTACCAGGAGGAAAACAGAGATACAAACGCAGCTCGTCCCCAGGCAGCTAACGTGGCTTTGGGTTGGAGCTCAGTGGGAGCTGTGTGTTTGTGGACCGTGAGTGTGTGTGTGTGTGTGTGTTTGTTCCCATAGAGTAATAATACATTATTATGATTATTTCTATTGTTGAATCTTTAGGTGACACATTTTTTTCTGATCGCAACTGATGAAGGAAAAGGAGAATGGAAGTACTGGAAATCATTGAGGCGTTATGCAAAACGGACAACAAATGGGACATCTTACTGGGAGAGACAGCCTACAGGGAGGAGGTGAGGGCTCTGGGAGTGTGGTGCCTGGAAAACAACCTCTCACTCAACGTCAACATAACAAAGGAGATGGTCGTGGACTTCAGGAGACAGCGGAGGGTGCACCCCCCTATCTACATTGACAGGACCGCAGTGGAGTAGGTGGAAAGCTTCAAGTTCCTTGGCATATACAATCGTGGCTAAAAGTTTTGAGAATGACACAAATATTAATTTTCACAAAGTCTGCTTGCTCTGTTTGTATGATGGCAATTTGCATATACTACAGAATGTTATGAAGAGTGATCAGATGAATTGTAATTAATTGCAAAGTCCCTCTTTGCCATGCAAATGAACTCAATCCCCAAAAAACATTTCCCCTGCATTTCAGCCCTGCCACAAAAGGACCAGCTGACATCATGTCAGTGATTCTCTCATTAACACGGGTGTGAGTGTTGACAAGGACAAGGCTGGAAATCACTCTGTCATGTTGATTGAGTTCGAATAACAGACTCTAAGCTTCAAACGGAGGGTGGTGCTTGGAATCATTGTTCTTCCTCTGTCATCCATGGTTACCTGCAAGGAAACACGTGCTGTCATAATTTATTTGCACAAAAAGGGCTTCACAGGCAAGGATATTGCTGACAGTAAGATTGCACCTAAATCCACCATTTATCGGATCATCAAGAACTTCAAGGAGAGCGGTTCAATTGTTGTGAAGAAGGCTTCAGGGCGCCCAAGAAAGTCCAGCAAGCGCCAGAAAAGTATCCTAAAGTTGATTCAGCTGTGGGATCAGGGCACCACCAGTACAGAGCTTGCTCAGGAATGGCAGCAGGCAGGAGTGATTGCATCTGCATGCACAGTGAGGCGAAGACTTTTGGAGGATGGCCTGATGTCAAGAAGGGCAGGAAAGAAGGCACTTCTCCAGAAAAAACATCAGGGACAGACTGATATTCTGCAAAAGGTACAGGGATTGGACTGCTGAGGACTGGGGTAAAGTCATTTTCTCTGATGATTCCCCTTTCCAATTGTTTGGGGCATCCAGAAAAAAAGCTTGTCCGGAGAAGACAAGGCGAGCGCTACCATGTGTCATGGCAACAGTAAAGCATCCTGAGACCATTCATGTGTGGGGTTGCTTCTCAGCCAAAGGAGTGGGCTCACTCACAATTTTGCCTAAGAACACAGCCATGAATAAAGAATGGTACCAACACATCCTCCAAGAGCAACTTCTCCCAACTATCCAGGAAAAGTTTGGTGACGAACAATGCCTTTTCCAGCATGATGGAGCACCTTGCCATAAGGCAGAAATGATAACTAAGTGGCTCGGGGAACAAAACATTGATATTTTGGGTCCATGGCCAGGAAACTCCCCAGACCTTAATCCCATTGAGAACTTGTGGTCAATCCTCAAGAGGCGGGTGTACAAACAAAAACCCACAAATTATGACAAAATCCAAGCATTGATTATGCAAGAATGGGCTGCCATCAGTCAGGATGTGGCCCAGAAGTTAATTGACAGCATGCCAGGGCGGATTGCAGAGTCCTTGAAAGAGAAGGCACAACATTGCACATATTGACTCTTTGCATCAACTTCATGTAATTGTCAGTAAAAGCCTTTGATACTTCAGTATTCCATAATAACATATGACAAAAATATCTAAAGACACTGAGGCAGCAGACCTTGTGAAAATTAATATTTGTGTCATTCTCAAAACTGTTGGTCACGACTGTACATCACAAACAAACTGAAATGGACCACCCACACAGACAGTATGGTGAAAAAGGCACAACAGAGCCTCTTCAACCTCAGGAGGCTAAAGAATTTGGCTTGTCACCTAAAACACTCACAAAATCTTTCAGGTGCACAATTGAAAGCATCCTGTCGGGCTGTATCACCGCCTGGTATGGCAACTGCACCGCCCGCAACCGCAAGGCTCACCAGAGGGTGGTGTGGTCTGCCGAATGCATTACCGGGGGCAAACTACCCGCCGTCCAGGACACCTACAGCACCGGTTGTCACAGGAAGGCCAAAAAGATCATCAAGGACATCAACCACCCGAGCCACTGCCTGTTCATCCCGATGTCATCCAGAAGGTCTGTGTGTGTGTGAGCGAGCTAGGGAGCAGTCCTTACAGTACATAGTGCACTACTTTTGACCATATGGTTTCAAGCCCTGGTCGAAAGTAGTGCACTATAAAGGAAATAGGGTTCCATTTGGGACAAAGCCTATATTGAGGACCGGAGGGAAGGGATATTCCTAATGAGAAAGGGCAGTAGTGCAGTATATTGAGGAAGCTGATGGCTCCTAGTGATATCCTCTTGACTGCAGACACACTGGGTCACTCTGACACACTGCACCGGGCCCAGCAGGATGTGACCTCACCACCACCACCCTGCCAACCGTAACCATGGTCCATAAGCACAGTCCCCAGCGTCACTGTGGGCCATGGGCAGGGTGAAGTGTAGGGCTCAACTAAACAACATGGCTAAGACACCACTACTTTCACCATGGCAGCTTTAGGCTACCACTACAACTCTTGGATTCCGTAAATGGTATGAAGTTCAAAGTTTATAATGCAGCACTCTATATCCAGTTTTATGTGAATTAGCCAAATCAGTTCAATATTCAAAGAGGATGAGGGCTCGCAACAGATCACTACTACCCAGTTTTTTACAAAACTCACTCTTTAAAATCAATACCATGCAAATCTGATTTTTTTAACAATGCAACCAATATCCATGCAATACCTAACCAAAGTAAAGGGCAATTTTGATAGGACTATTTGAGTGCTAAATTAAGTGATGTGATAATCACATTGATTTCTCAATGCTCTCCATTACAAAGACCTTGAACCCCAGGCACCGACACACTGGTCAGTCAGGGTCCCTGTATTGAAGGTTAATAAAGATGGCAGGGGGCTACTGGGCTTCTTTGTATATGACCACTGGCCAGACAGGCTCACTAGTTAACCTGACACATGAAAGCTGTTGTGAGTGCAGAGGGTCATGGGTAGGGGGTAGAGGGGGATAGAAAGTTGGGGTGGGGTGCTATGATGGGGAACAGACTTGAGACGACACAGGCCTCGCTGCCTTGATCAAAAGCTTTCATTATTGTCGAGCTGAAGAGATGAAACAGGAATTCTGTTGAGCACCCAGCTTCCTGTGGCGTGGCTATGATGTCGTGACCCAGTCAACAACACACAGACACCAGCTGAGAGGACAGAATAGGAGGGGATAGGAGAGGTGGGAAGGGAAGGAGAGGAGAGCATGGCAGAGGGGTTATTGATGAGGGTGTGTGCATGGTTGGTTGTGGCTTGATAGGTGGGTTGAGAGGGATCTCGGCAACATAGGAAATTAAATGTGAAATAAAAAAATGTATAATGTTAATGGAGTAAACTATTATTTTAGTGGTAAACTGACCCTCATTCTAAGATTTACGTTGCTTTATTACAAAATGCATTTTCCAAAAAATTATCCTAAATTAGTGCCACTCCATGGCTTGATTTAATTTGTGATTCTAATTTATACATGACTAATGAACACTAAATTGGGCATGACAATATTTATTTTCCATAACTGCATTACTCTCTGCTCGTTAGTACATTTGCATTTCACATCAGCTTTGCTGAGTAGGATTTCACAGTCCTCGAGTCTCAGGGACAATAATTTCCATAACCACTGTGCATGGGTCTGGAAGTGATGAAAACGCCTTGGCTCTGCCTACCTGCTCATTAGGTGGACAAGTGGAAGAAGAGATATGACAGAAAGAAAGATAGGAAAGATAAATTATTGTGCTATGCATGGCTGTACCTTGTGTTAGCAATCAAATGTACAGGGGATATCAAAATTCAATACAGCCCTTTAACATGGGATACGTTTCTGTTTCAAGCTGGTGCGCCTTCTTCTCTATGGTGTTGTTAACACAAGAGTCTGCATTTATGTCTCTGGCCCGAAATGGACTGGACAGAGACACAAATGCCAGATGGACTGGTCCATCTTTAGCCTAGTGGGCCTTTCTAAATTGGGGTTTTGGCAGAATGGTCCTTATTTGAGGGCCACGAGGAAGAACAAAGAACCAGTTTGTTAGAAATGCCTGCACTGATTTCTGGTCCCTGTCTGTCCCTGCCTCTGTCTGGGTTAGAGCATGCTGGACCAATCTCATAGGCTGTCTTTATGCGGCCATAAATATGTGGCATAAAAATACCTTATCTTTGAGGAATCAGACTTTCAAGAAAATATTTAGATTCCACATTCCAAATGCAGTTTAAAGAGAACTGTTTGTCTTTTGAGTGAGTAACTGTTGCTGCAATTGATGATGCTCATGGTGGTTTAAGCCCTGAGACCTAGTCAGTGTAGCTTGTGTGAGCTTCCGGACCCTTTCGTTTGATGAATTTTACAAATACACATGAAACTGGTGACATTTTACCCAAACCCCCTCATATACTACAGCATGTGTGCGTCCCAAATGGCACCCTATTCCCTATATAGTGTACTACTTTTAACCAGTCATATGGACCCTGGTTGTCCTTGTCAAAAGTAGTGCACTATATAGAGAACAGGGTGCCATTTGGGACACATACTATGTCATGTGCAGTCACAGTAACAGATGTCAGTTAAATTGAACCTCTTCTAAAAAGAGGTTTGTTCCCACGCCTTATGTAGTCCCAGTGTCATAGATGGAAAACCCTGGAGTGTGCCAGAGTTTCACTGTGTTCATCTTATCAAACGCCAAATGTTTGCTTATTGTCCGTCCTAACCAGCAAGCCAGGGGCAGCTTTGATACCACAGCAAGGGACAGACCACTTGACTAACAGGTTAACGACAGCTCTCCTCACAAAGTACAAACATCTGTTACATTATGACACTGACAACATGTACAGTACACATGACAACCATGACATGTATCCGGAAAACAGAATGTTCAAGTCAAGTGTTACCGAGACCCCCAGACACAGACCCCCACAACCACCCTGGCCTCCCCCAGCTCCTCACCTCTTTGGAGGGGACTCGTGAGCCCTTCCTCCTAGTCCACCAGGTCTCCACCATGGCGATGAGACAGGAGAGCACCACACCCGCTGCCAGCACGCAGAACACGCCGGCGAAGCTGTGGATGTCCAGGGCGCTGCCGCGGTGTTTGGTGTGCACCGCAGAGTACAGGTCACACGGGCTGTCCCGGGGCCACCACTTCAGCTTCAGGATGTCCATGTCCCCGTTCTGCTGCAGCTCCAGGATCCTGACACACACACACAGATAGATGCACATACACGCACACATGCACACACGGACAGACAGACGGATGCGCGCACACAGATATACACACAAACAAACAAATTGAGTACAGATGTGTTATTGTCTGCAGGTGTATACAGGAATAGGGCAAAATCTATATTTCATTCAGATTGGACTGCATCACATTTTCTTCAGGATGTAGTTTATAATCTACTTGCCCTGAAGTGTAAGTAGCTTACACTCCGTGCCATATTTATTAGGTACACCCATCTAGTACTAGGTCGGACCCCCCTTCGGGACACAAGGTGTGACATTCAAACGCTGCTCAATTGGTATCAAGGGAACTAACGTGTGCCAGGAAAACATTTCCCACAGCATTACACCACTACCACCACCAGCCAGTACAGTTGACACCAGGCAGGATGGGGCCATGGACTCATGCTGCTTATGCCAAATCCTGACTCTACCATCAGCATGACGCAACAGGAACCGGGATTCATCCGACCAGGCAATGTTTTTCCACTCCTCAATTGTCCAGTGTTGGTGATCGCGTGCCCACTGGAGCAGCTTCTTCTTGTTTTTAGCTGATAGGAGTTGAACCCAGTGCGGTCGTCTGCTGCAAAAGCCCATCCATGACAAGGACTGACGAGTTGTGCTTTTTTTTTGTACTGCGCTGTTAGGTAGCCTAGTGGTTAGAGCGTTGGGTCAGTAACTGAATGATTGCTGGATCAAGTTCCTGAGCTGACAAAGTCAAAATCTGTTCTGAACAAGGCAGTTAACCCACTGTTCCCCGGTAGACTGAATTTGTTCTTAACTGACTTGCCTAGTTAAATAAAAAAATATGTATTTGCCTGTTTGTGGCCCACCTGTTTGCTTGCACAATTCTTCACATTCTCCTTTGACCATTCTCATCAACGAGCTGTTTTTGCCCACAGGACTGCCGCTGACTGGATGTTTCTTGTTAATTGCACCATTCTCTGTAAACCCTAGACACTGTCGTGCGTTTAAAGCCCAGGAGGGAAGACATTTCTGAGATACGCCTGGCACCGACGATCATAACACGCTCAAATGTGCTGAGGTAACTCGTTTTGCAACATTCTATCGTTAAATTGCATAGTAATTCAGAGCATGTGCAGACCAGCTGGCTGGACTGTTAACAGACATATTCCACCTCTCCCTTTCCCAGTCTGTTTTCCCCACTTGCTTCAAGATGTCCACCATTGTTCCTGTACCCAAGAAAGCAAAGGTAACTGAACTAAATGACTATTTCCCCGTAGCACTAACTTCTGTCATCATTAAGTACTTTAAGGGACTAGTTAAGGATCGTCTAACCTCCACCTTAGCAGACACCCTCGACCCACTACGATTTGCATACAGCAGATCCACTGATGGTGCCATCGCCCTGCACACTGTCCTATTCCATCTGGACAAGAGGAATACCTATGTAAGAATGATGTTCATTGACTACAGCTCAGCTTTCAACACCACAATGCCCTCCAAGCTCATCACTAAGCTTGGGACCCTGGGTCTGAACCCGGCCCTGTGCAACTAGGTCCTGGACTTCCTGACGGGCCACCCCCAGGTGGTGAAGTTTGGCAACCACACCTCCGCTACGCTGATCCTCAACACAGGAGCCCCACATGGTTGCATGCTCAGCCCCCTCCTGTGCTCCCTGTTCACCCATGACTGCTAAGGCCATGCACGTCTCCAACTCAATCATCAAGTTTGCAAACGACACAACAGTGGTGGGCCTGATTACCAACAGCAACAAAACAGCCTACAGGGTGGTGAGGGCCCTGGCAGAGTGGTGCCAGGAATACAACAACCTTGTTTTCGTCTAGACAGAGGCATATAAACTGAGAGTCACAAAACATAGACTGACCAGGTGAAAGCTATGATCCTTTACTCATGTCACTTAAATCCACTTCAATCAGTGGAGATGAAGGCAAGGAGACAGGGTTAAAGAAGGATTTTTAAACCTTCAGACAATTGAGACATGGACTGTGTGTGTGCCATTCAGAGGGTGAATGGGCAAGACCAAATATTTAAGTAACTTTGAACGGGGTATGGAAGTAGGTGCCAGGGGCACCAGTTTGAGTGTGTCAAGATCTGCAACACTGCTGGGTTTTTCACACTCAACAGTTTCCCGTGTGTATCAAGAATGGTTCACCACCCAAAGGACACCCAGCCAATTTGACACAACTGTGGGAAGAATTGGAGTCAACATGGGCCAGCATCCCCGTGGAACACTTTCGACACCTTGTAGAGTCCATGCCATATCTATGACTCTGGCTAGACTAAAATAAGGTTTTTGTATTCAAAGGCAAGCACTGAGTATGACTCATGTCATTCACATTGTATGATGATCTGAGGGTTGAATCTCAATTGTATTTCCTGGATTCCTCGCATCCTCTCTCCTCACCTCATTCTCAAAACACATTGGAGGTGAGAGAAGGAACCTTGACTCTTCTCCTCCAATGCGAGGGAGGACACTATAGGAATCAATAAAACACATGAGATTCACCCTGATTCTCTGCAGTTGTTTGAATGGTCTTCAAACACTAGAGGGCAATATTGGACAAATAATGATGCCACAGACTGACAGCTGTATTAACCTGTCAAAATAATTCTAAGAAATATGAATATGTTTTGTAGCAGAGTGTTATTACTTTTCTCTAATGACGTTATGCTGTCCAGCTAAGCAAATGAACAATGACATCCAATGAAAGCCCTTAAAGGTTGATTGGAGCCTTCTGTTAACTTACAGAACTATATTTCAGAGGTCTGGCTTGCGGTATCGCAGGAAACAAAATTAACAGCACACACACACACAAACACACGGACAAAGACACACGAGTGACTTGAATGACAACACTTATCTTTGACGGTGCCTCTACAAAGTATAACAAATAAAAATGTTGCCAAAGTATCTCAAATGCAAATGTAGTATAACGGTAGTTTACACAATTAGAACATTAATAATAGCAGAGGAGCATATCTTATTTCAATAACATATAATTCTATATTATAGACCTTATTTTAACCTCTTCAACCTCTGCTACATAGGCACATAGAACTGTAAGGTCTGATTTGGGATTACTGTTGGGAGACTAAGGGATCTTATTTAGATAAGGCCCACATAACAGATGACTCAGATGTTGGCTCAGATGGAATGAAAAAGAGGAATATATGCTAGTGAAACGTCCAATCAGAAACAGAGACTTGATAAGCTGTAGACCATACTATCTACCTAGAGAGTTTTCATCTGTATTGTTTGGTGGCTGTCTACATACCACCACAGACCAATGTAGGCACTAAGACCACACTCAATGAGCTGTATAGAAAGAAAACAGAAAAACGCTCATCCAGAGGCAGCGCTCCTAGTGGCCAAGGACTTTAATGTAGAGAAACTTAAATCTGTTTGACCTCATTTCTATCAGCATGTTAAATGTGTAACCAGAGGGGGAAAAAACTGGGACTCTACCTCGGAAGCTTACAAGAATTCCCGCTATTCCCCATCAAACAGGCAAAGCGTCAATACAGATCTAATCATACTACACCGGCTCTGATGCTCGTCGGATGTGGCAGGGCTTGCAAACTATTATTGTACTACAAAGAGAAGCACAGCCGAGAGCTGCCCAGTGACACGAGCCTACTAGACGAGCTAAATGACTTCTATGCTAACTTTGAGGCAAGTAACACAGAAACATGCAAGAGAACACCAGATGTTCCAGACGACTGCGTGATCACGCTCTCCGCAGCCGATGTGAGTAAGACCTTTAAACAGGTCAACATTCACAAGGCCGCAGGGCCAGACGGATTACCAGGACATGTACTCCGAGCATGCGCTGACAAACTGGCAAGTATCTTCATTGACATTTTCAATCTCTCCCTGTCTGAGTCTGTAATACGAACATGTATGTTTCAAGCAGATCACCATAGTCCCTGTGCCCAAGAACACTAAGGCTAACCTGCCTAAATGACTTCCGACCCGTAGCACTCACATCTGTAGCCATGAAGTGCTTTGAAAGGCTGGTCATGACTCACATCAACACCATTATCCCAGAAACCCTATACCCACTCCAATTTGCATACCGCCAAAACAGATCCACAGATGATGCAATCTCTATTGCACTCCACACTGTCCTTTCACACCTGGACAAAAGGAACACCTATGTGAAAATACTATTCATTGACTACAACTCAGCGTTCAACACCATTAGTGCCCTCAAAGCTCAACACTAAGCTAGGACCCTGAGACTAAACACCTCCCTCTGCAACTGACGGGCCGCTCCCAGGTGGTAAGGGTAGGTGACAACACATCCACCACGCTGATCCTCAACACAGGGTTCCCTCAGGGGTGTGTGCTCAGTCCTCTCCTGTACTCCCCATTCACTCATGACTGCACAGCCAGGCACGACTCCAACACCATCATTAAGTTTGCCGATGACACAACAGTGTTCCTGATCACCAACAACGACAAGACAGCCTACAGGGAGGTTGTCAAAGACCTGGCCATGTGGTGTTAGGACAACAACCTCTCCCTCAATGTGATCAAGACTAAGGAGATGATTGTGGACTACAGGAAAAGCAGGGCCGAGCACTCCCCCATTCTCATCGACGTGGCTGTAGTGGAGCAGGTTGAGAGCTTCAAGTTTCTTGGTGTCCAAATCACCAACAAATTAACATGGTCCAAGCCCACCAAGACAGTCGTAAAGAGGGCACAACAAAACCTATTCCCCCTCAGGAGACTGAAAAGATTTGACATGGGTCCTCGGATCCTCAAAAGGTTCTACAGCTGTACCATCGAGAGCATCCCGACTGGTTACATCACTGCCTGGTATGGCAACTGCTTGGCCTCCGACTGCAAGGCACTACAGAGGGTAGTGCGTACGACCCAGTACATCACTGGGGCCAAGCTTCCTGCCATACAGGACCTCTATACCAGGCGGTGTCAGAGGAAGGCCCAAAAAATAGTCAAAGACTCCAGCCACCCTAGTCATAGCCTGCTCTCTCTGCTACCGCATGGCAAGCGGTACCAGAGCGCCAAGTCTAGGTCCAAGAGGCTTCTAAACAGCTTCTACCTCCAAGCCGTAAGACTCCTGAACATCTAATGAATTGGCTACCCAGACTACTTGCATTGCCCCCCTCTTTTACGCTGCTGCTACTCACTGTTATTATCTATGCCTAAGTCACTTTAATAACTCTACCCACGTGCATATATTACCTCAATTATCTCGACTAACCGGTGACCCCCGCACATTGACTCTGTACCGGTACCCCCTGTATATTGCCTCGTTATTGTTATTTTACTGCTGCTCTTTAATCACTTGTTACTTTATTTCTTATGTTTTTAGGTATTTTTCTTAAAACGGCATTGTTTGTTAAGGGCTTATAAGTAAGCATAAGTAAGCTCTACACCTATTGTATTCGGCTCATGTGACAAATAAAATTTGATTTGATTTTTGATTTGATTTGATATTGGAAGAAATGTCATCTTGATTAATCAAAGTCGGTCCGAGATTTGAGCTTCGACGATTGATACTGTAGTTGTTATGCCGCCGACAAAGACAGGTCCGAAAAGGAAAACAATGGAAAGAGGGATTGCACTCAATCTAATAGAATGGAATGAGGGAGATACCTCGGTTATCAAAATGCAGACAGCAATTCCGTCAAACATATTCAATTCCATCAATCTCGGAAGTCATCCAAGTGCTCAGATATTCCAGTATGGGTTTTTGCTTGCTTTTCAATATTTCAGAATACTTCATTGTCCTCTATTTCCCTAACAGTGCACAGAAATGTGTGTTTTGCTCTTTAACCCATCCCCCCCGTCACACGCACGCACACAGACACATACGATAGATGCATTTTAGTAGCTTAAAAGAAAAGAACTGGAAAAAAAGTGATTATACTTTAGAGTAAACAAAATACTTGAGATCGTGGCCAAAGAAGATTGGTCAATGTGGAAAGCTACCCTAAGAGCTTAGTCGTTTATCACTGCTTTCATGCACTAAGTGGAGTAATATGATAACATTTTTCTGTATGTTTTATCTCTGTGGAAATGTTGCTCTTTTATTGCCATGTTTTTCTCCAAAACAGACATATCACATCAAGTTGTTCATTTACATTTGAGTAATTTAGCACACACTCTTATCCAGACCGACTAGGGTTAAGCGCCTTGCTCAAGAGCACATCGACAGATTTTTCCCCTAGTCGGCTAGAGGATTCGAACCAGTGACCTTTCGGTTACTGGCCCAACACTCTTAACTGCCACCCTATGTTCACCTCATGTAGTATATACAGAATAAGACATGTTTCTATTTACATAAAAAAAGTATTTATTCTATTGCAACTACTATTAAGATCTGTCTCCTATGCATCTGGTGTACTCACAGCACACTGTGACTTCCAAATAGAATACAAGTTATTTTTCCACTATGTGTTACCATTAGCTACCATGAGCCACACAGGCAATACAAAAGAGGCGCCCCCTCCTCACCCCAATTATACTGTATATGTCACCGCACGGTAAGATGGAGTGATGGAGCGGGAACGGAGCAATGGAGGGCTTGCGTTCCCCCTGGCCCTGTGCAGTGGTGACAGGAGGTATCGTCCCAACAGATGAGCTCCAACTGGGGCTAGAGAAATGTCACCTCCAAGGTGACTGGATGGCTGATCTGGGCCTGTACACAATAAGAACAGCCTTGTCCCTCTCAACCACCGTGTCATTCTAGTGACTGGATCAGGGGTTCACCAATGTGTCACTTGGGGTTAGTTATAAAATGTGTGCCTGTGTGTGTGCGCAGTAGGTTGGTTGGTATTTTCATCTTTCAGGCTCTGCATGACCTGGGCTGTAGAGAACTCTGAATAGTGACCTAGCTCTAGTCCATAACAGATTGTAAAGGGCTGATCATTCTTACTCATGCTCTCTGGTGACAACACATGCACACACACACGCGCGCACACACACTTCATGACATCACTTCATGACATCACAGTGTCGCCAAGGGGTTCCGTGTTGTTAGGCCAAGCTCTCATTCCAGGAAAATGATCTAATGTCACACATGTAATGTATGCAGTCTATTGACATGTTTCTATCACTGGAGGTAGGTGGGAAGTTCTGTACAGTCTCATGTCAGAATTAGACGTCCATCCATGTTTCTCAAATGTCAAATTTCGAATACGTACCAAAGGTTTGGGATAGGCTTAAAACCAAAATATAAAAACCAACTTTCTATCGCTGGATTCAAACTTGGAATCAGAGGCAGATTCTTACACCCATCCCTGTCCACAACACCCTAGCAAAACCGAAACATACTTGAAGGTAACACTGTTGCCCCTAGTGGCCGTTTCCACGTCATCTCCCGATGTCCTCAGACCTAGATAGATGTCCAATACTGACTTGTATCACGGGTAACCTGGCTGCTGTACCAACCAGCCTCTCTGCCTCCTGGGCTCTGCATGGCGATTAGTGTGGACTACTGGAGCTGTTTCCAAGGCAACCAGCTGCTGCAGAAATGATCATACGTTATTAGATGGTTTTGACAGAGGCAGACAAACTACCGTACTTGATAGGACTAAAGAGAAGACAAGAAAAAAAGAAAAGAAAAGAAAAGAAAAAAGGAAAAGCAGAAATTCCACGGTGATGCAAACAAATTATAACATCTGAGATGCTACATTTCAGTTGAGCACAGACAAAGGCACATACAACTCACATTCAAAGACACACACACACACACACACACACACACACACACACACACACACACACACACACACACACACACACACACACACACACAACGTGATAAATCTGGGGTCCAGAGTCTTTAAACCAGAATTGTGTCTCAGGTTCGTATCCATAGGCAAATTGCTTCTCAAGGAGACAGATCATTAAATTAAGGTACTCTAGGGCCCCAGACATCTTCAATATCAGGAGTGTGAGCTACTCCCCTCAGGTTGACAATAAGAGAGCCAAACAAACTAACATGGTCCAAGCCCACCAAGACAGTCGTGAATTTTTTTTTTTTTAAATAAGAGAGCCAAACAATTGTTTATCCCAGAGGCAATAAGGCTTCTAAATGACAAACACGAGTAGGTCCAGCAGGCAGGCCTTTAATTGATACTGTAGTCCAATGTTTCCCAACTCCAGTCCTGGAGTACCCCCAACAGCACAAATGTTTGTGCTGTTGTGGGTGGACAAACACACCTGATTCAACTCATCGAGGGCTTGATGATTAGTTGGCAAGTGTGCTTGTCCAAGACTACAAAAAGTGTGTACCGTTGGGGTACTCAAGGACTGGAGTTGAGAAACACTGCTGTAGTCGATAGTGTACAAATGTGTATTGTGTTCAGAATAATTAGGATTCCCACATGAACTGCACTTTGTCTACCCTCACTGGTTCTATTTATTGTTTGTAATAATGGTTTATTGTCTTTTGTCTACGCTTGATATGCATGTGTTTAATGTATGCACAGAGCCGCACACAAAATGTCCCCATGTGGATAATAAATTCATTATCTTATCGTATTCTGCTCTTATCTTATCTGTAGTTATAACCTATGCAAGAGGGTGCAACCTTGTTCCACTGCATCCAAACTTTAGAAGAAACAATTCAATCTGACAAAGAAATAGCAAAAACAGGGAACGTTCCAGTATGTTCCACCTGGGGGAATTTCTGACAACATGGTTACACAATGTCAAAAAAAGCACAGGAGAGAAACTGCTCTAAAATGAGCTCCTTGCAGAAAGTGAACTCTGAGTAGCAACTCCTTAGGACGAGGGAGGCGTGACGGCCATGGTACTAATCCCACACAGCCAGCCAAACCGTGTTCTCACTGTCTGACTGCTACCTCCAAAGAGCTTGTCTTCACAATGCCACTCGTGCCCATTCCAGATTCACAGTCACAAATCATCATAATTGGTGGTACAATTAGGCCACTAAAACAATCGAATCACACAAAGCGGTATGAGAGGGGGAAAAGAGTCCAGAGAGCTTCAGGTTTTGTTAGCCGTATGTACGGGATAAGCATGGTATACGGTGTACCTCGTCCAATGAAATGCGTACTTGCAGGTTCCTTCTCAACACTTACATTTGTACCTTTATTTAACTAGTCAAGTCAGTTAAGAAAAAAATCTTATTTACAATGACGGCCTAGGAACAGTGGGTTGACTGCCTTGTTCAGAAGCAGAACAACAGATTCTGACCTTGTCAGCTTGGGGTTTTGTTCAAGCAACCTGCCCCCCAAATGCAAGAACAATAAGAAATAGTACAAAATAAGAATACGAACAGAAAGCAAATGGCTAACTACCTAACTGCATAGCATGTTTGGTGATGAATACATATCTCCACTACATTTGCAATATATTTGTATCTAGCTGATCAAATCTCAGTCAGCTACAAGAATAGGATTTCTAGAACTTTGAACAAATCCCTATATAACATACAAGCAATCTTAGGTCACAAACTGTACTTGCAAATGTATTTTGACAGTGTAGCGACCCATTTATGGGGATGAAGCAAACAACTGAGGGAATCTCTGATAAGATAGCAGAAATGTCAACTACTCATTCATTAAATCCCACTTATGGGTTTTAATGAGAGTTTCAGGGGGCGTGAGTTTGTCTAATGTTGATGGACGGGACTGTAAGTGACAGTTCTGTCGTTGTTCCAGATGACGAGAGGTTGACAATGTCAGGTGTCGATCTCATTCTCACCGCTGCCACAGTGGAGCCTCCACAAAATCAAGTAATTTCCACAAACTGGAAATCGACCCCCGAAAGATGCACACATGCACAGAGCGCCATGGACCCTCAAGATCTAAGAAGAACACTGTCACTCACTGTGCCATTGGTGGCTAAAATGCCATTACTAGGGTCAATATCCTCACCACTTTGGGAGGGCTCCACCGACACTGATTCCAGAAATACGATACAATTCAAGTAATAGTTTCCTGGCAAAGCATTCCCGTCTCTTTTAGGCAATTTAACCTCTACGGGATCGGTGTCCCTCCACCAGAGGGATCGTTGTCCCTCCACTCCACTGCACTGTCCAATTTACAGCAACTTTTACAGTGAAAAGAACATCACGAAATTGTTTGAGGAGAGTGCACAACAACAACAACACTTTTATCACGGCAACTGGTTTGATACATTCACCTCTGAAGGTAAATATTGTACTTACATTCAGTGACCTTGCTCTGATTTGTCATCCCGAGGGTCCCAGAGATAAAATGTAGCATAGTTCTGTTTGATCAAATCTATTTTTTATATTCAAATATAGGAACAGGGCTCTAAAGGTTGAACCCCTGCTGTTTCTCTTGCATTTCAAAGATGATGGAACAAAAAAAATGAATTTTAAAAAAGCATGTTTTTTTTTGTTTGTATTATCTTTTTACCAGATCTAATGTGTTATATTCTATTAATTTGACATTTCCACAAACTTCAAAGTATTTCCTTTCAAATGGTATCAGGAATATGGATATCCTTGGTTCACGTCCTGAGCTCCAGGCAGTTAGATTTGGGTTTTATGTCATTTTAGGCAAACATTGAAAAAAAGAGGAATGTGGTCGATACCTGTATTGTTCAGACCCTTTTGCTTTTTACACATTTTGTTACGTTAACAGCCTTATTCTAAAATGGATTTTTACATGTTTTATCCTCAGCAATCTACACACAATACCCCATAATGACAAAGTGAAAACAGGTTTTTAGACATTTTTGCAAAAACAGAAATACCTTATTTATGTAAGTATTCAGACC
Organism: Oncorhynchus keta; assembly: GCF_023373465.1. Taxonomy (NCBI): domain Eukaryota; kingdom Metazoa; phylum Chordata; class Actinopteri; order Salmoniformes; family Salmonidae; genus Oncorhynchus; species Oncorhynchus keta. The sequence continues at coordinate 2,106,909 of NC_068445.1, read as the reverse complement.
CTTTGCTATGAGACTCGAAATTGAGCTCAGGTGCATCCTGTTTCCATTGATCCTCCTTGAGATGTTTCTACAAATTGATTGGAATCCACCTGTGGTAAATTCAATTGATTGGAGATGATTTGGAAAGGCACACACCGGTCTATATAAAAAGGTCCCACGGTTGACAGTGAGCCAAACCATGTGCTCGAAGGAATTGTCTGTAGAACTCCGAGACAGGATTGTGCCGAGGCACAGATCTGGGGAAAGGTACCAAAACATTTCTGTAGCATTGAAAGTTCCCAAGAACACAGTGGCCTCCATCATTCTTAAATGGAAGAAGTTTCGAACCACAAAGACTCTTCCTAGAGCTGGCCGCCCGGCCAAACTGAGCAGTCGGGGAAGAAGGGCCTTGGTCAGGGAGGAGACAAAGAACCCAATGTCACTAACAGAGCTCTAGAGTACCTCTGTGGAGATCGGAGAACCTTCCAGAAGGACAACCATCTCTGCAGCACTCCACAAATCAGGCCTTTATGGTAGAGCGGCCAGACGGAAGCCACTCCTCTGTAAAAGGCACATGACAGCCTGCTTGGAGTTTGCCAAAAGGCACCTAAAGGACTGTCAGACCATGAGAAGCAAGATTTTCTGGTCTGATGAAACCAATATTTAACTCCTGAATGCCAAGCGTCATGTCTGGATGAAACCTGGCACCATCCCTACAGTGAAGTATGGTGGTGGCAGCATCATGCTGTGGGGATGTTTTTCAGCGGCAGGGACTGGGAGACTAGTCAGGATCGAGACAAAGATGAACAGAGTAAAGTACACAGAGATCCTTGATGAAAACCTGCTCCAGAGTGTTTAGGACCTCAGACTGGGGCAAAGATTCACCTTCCAACAGGACAATGACCCTAAGCACACAGCCACGACAACGCAGGAGTGGCTTCGGGACAAGTCTCTGAATGTCCTTGAGTGGCCCAGCCAGAGCCCAGACATGAAACCGATCGAACATCTCGGGAGAGACCTGAAAATAGCTGTACAGCGACGCTCTCCATCCAACCTGACAGAGCTTGAGAGGATCTGCAGAGAAGAATGGGAGAAACTCCCAAAATACAGGTGTGCCAAACTTGTAGTGTAAAACCTAAGAAGACTTGATGCTGTAATCATTGCCAAAGGTGCTTCAACAAAGTACTGAGTAATGGGTGTGAATACTTATGTAAATGTCATATTTCAGTTTTAAAACGTTTATACATTAGTTTTATTGTTGTGATGTTTTATCATTATGGGGTATTGTGTGTAGAATGATGAGGAAAAACATGATTCATCAATTTTAGAACAAGGCTGTAATGTAACAAAAAGTGGAAAAAGTCAAGGGGTCTGAATACTTTCTGAATGCACTGTATGTATGATTGTGTGGCTGTGTGTGTATGCTGCTGCTATTTAAGTGCAAGGCTCATAGGGTTCTCACCTGAAATCAGTAGTTTTCATCAAATTCCTGAAAACTGCAGCATTCTGACTCTGTCTACACTATATCTGGATGATCAACTCAGTCTGGGTACCACACATCATTACCAGCACACTATATATACACATCAATGTATGGTGGCACAGTGACTCACACTCTCTCCGGTAAGTGGCAAACATGACTTCTCTCTGGGAACTGTTTCTTCTGGGTTGTTTGATTCTATCAAGGTGAACAACAAGTTGTATTTGTGATGAGTAATGTAATGGCAGTACTCTATCAACGACACCCCCACCACCACCCCCAAACCCCCCACCTTCTATAGAAGGACAGCGGAGAGCAAGGTGCTATTAGGGGAAGTGGATAGAACCCTCACTGTCAGAGTAGTGCCCCCACACCTACACACACATATACACACACATACACACACATACACACACACACACACACACATACACCCTCTCTCTTTCCACAATGTTAAAGCAGATCAATTCTTTTTCATCTTAATACACTGGGAACTGTAAACGGTGAAATATTTTGTGAGCAGACTGGAGACCAAAACAATACCCTGTGCACTTGCACAGGCTCCCACTCTAATTACACACAACATCACTGGCTATTTGACTGACTATTGATAGCTTGGCAATGTTTTGTCTCCATTGTCTTTCAGGACATGAAATTCTGATTGACAAGGCCAACAAAACGCTTGGAGATATCCGTGTTTTTTTATTCAAACGCAATATCAACCCCAAGCTATTCCATGCCTTCAAATAGCAATAGTTGAGGGAACGTTGGCACAGTTTGATAATAAATACTGATGATCAGTATATCCCTAATCAGTAATGTAATTTTAGGACTACCCAAATCTTGTATGACTTACTTTAGGATGACGTTCCACTTAAGAGGCATTAGAAGACATAACGGATCCATCAAACACATTTGGTGTGTCATCAGAGCAGCTCACAGATTACTGCACCTGTACATAGTCCATCTATAATTTAGCCCAAACAACTACCTCTCCCCCTACTGTATTTATTTATTTATTTTGCTCCTTTGGAAACCCATTATTATCTTTACTTTGCACATTCTTCCACTGCAAATCTACCATTCCAGTGTTTATTTTTTTAAATGTATTTTTTTTAAAACTTTTTTTATTTCTAACTTGCTATATTGTATTTACTTCGCCATCATGGCTTTTTTGCCTTTACCTCCCTTATCTCACCTCATTTGCTCACATTGTATATAGACATATTTTTCTACTGTATTATTGACTGTATGTTTGTTTTAGCTGGTGGCGTAATGGATTACAGTTACAGACTACATGTAATCAGTTACTCTCCAACTCTGTGATGATAGTGGGGAACACCATGGAGAGCCACTGCTGGGAGACAAATACAATTTCTCCATCATTTCATTGTTGTGCTTCATTGACTTGTGTAATCCAAAAAGTCAGAAGAAGTCATGTTTCCAAAACAATTTTGTCTCAGTAATTTCCCTTGCATTGTTTGGGAACCATAGGGAACACTTTTAGTAAACTGTTTTATTTTAAAATGAGCTTGGAAAGCGCTCCCCAAGAGCCTGACAAAGTCCTGGAAATAATGACATGGAATTAAATAGGACTGTCAATTAATAACTTGTTTACTTTCACAACCACCATTAGTGGCAATATTCTGCAGTTGTGTGCATCAGTAGACAAAGAGGTGCAAATAGAATAAAAAGAATAAATAGAATAAAAAGAAATACTGAATCACACGCTGGGGCTCATTCACACACACGCACAAACAGGAGCACCAGACGCCCACACACACGCACGCACGCACGCACGCACGCACGCACGCACGCACGCACGCGACGCACGCACGCACGCACGCACGCACGCACACGCACGCACGCACGCACGCACGCACGCACGCACGCACGCACGCACGCACGCACGCGCACGCACGCACGCACGCACGCACGCACGCACGCACGCACGCACGCACGCACGCACGCACGCACGCACGCACGCACGCACGCACGCACGCACGCACGCACGCACGCACGCACGCACGCACGCACGCACGCACGCACGCACGCACGCACGCACGCACGCACGCACGCACGCACGCACGCACGCACGCACGCACGCACGCACACACACACACACACACACACACACACACACACACACACACTTGTTCATTCTAAATACAAATTCAGCTTGCATCTGCCTCTTGATGGCATGAAGGATCCTCTCTTAGTGTGTATAGAAATCAAAATAAGTGCAGTAGCACATCATTACAGGTGCACGGGGCACTTGAGCATGTCATAATGATTGAGCTTTACTACATGCCCTTGTCAGTCATCTTTAAGGTAATTTCTAATGGACAAGTGATTTAGCATTTTGTCTTGCTGTACTTTGTCAAACTATCAACCACCTATAATTCCATTTGATGTCGTTTCACAAATGTCGTTTCACAAAATGACTTGGACAAACTCCAGTCCACTGAACAAAAGGTGACATTTCACTGAAAGGCCATACAGCGGTTGACTTCAAAAACAGAAATGACTAAATCCTTCTCACATTGTAGATGAGGCAATCGTGTAGTCAGGGTAGCCTGTATGTTTGCACACGGCTGCTTGTTCACTGAATAGTGTACTGTAGTAACACTTTTTGCAGCTCTGTATGGCTCAGTCGGTAGAGCATGGCACTGTTTACAGCATGGTTTGTTGCTTCGATTCCCTCTGGGGCCACCCATACAAAAAAATATATGCATGCATTACTGTAAGTCGCTTTCGATAAACCTGTTGAATAAATAGCATGTATTATATTACTTGTTCTAAGCATATATTAGCACTTATAAAGCCTTAAATGTTCAACGTACCTCTGGGAGAAGATGTCCCTGTATGGACTGCCGTGCTGCAGGGCAATGCCGTATCCCCGGTCTGGTGCCTTGTTCCCCACAGTGTAGAAGGAGCAGTCCTCATCGTTGATGCCCACATACTCCAGCACTGCCACATCCCACACAAAGGCAAAATGGCCGTACTTCACCTGAGAGAAAAGAAGAAACATAGAAATATAATTACTGAGTGTATCCATGAGGGTACAGTCAAATTGTTGTGGTCTGATGGGCTACGCCCTTTACTGTAATTCTATTTCTAGAGGTAGAAACAGATATAGAAACGCATAACAAGCTATTATTTGACACTCCAGTCGAGAGATGGTAACATGATTGAACATGAACACTAACCATGACAATTTTGTTGCTTGCATTGTGGAGTAGGTTAAAGCGTCGCACCTCGATTTTTGCTCAGTTCTGTATTTTACCCAGTAATAGTCAGTGTCATGATTGCACATGGTCCCTGACAACGGAACAGAATAAATGCTAAACAAAAAGACATACGTGATTAGCCTACCCTGCAATTGGAATATAATGTGTTATTTTCATTTGAATATGTAGCGAGTGCACGTTCTAGCTTTATATTCATCACCACTATGTCATTCCTTTTTTCTTTAGTTTGCTTAGATGGGAGTGTGTGCTTGCAGAGCGGAAGTCAAGGTTAATATGGTCAGAGGTAACCAAATCATCACCCATTTCACAGCAGCTCTACAGCTCCTATTAATGGGACACCTCAACCATCCACACCAACTCACTTTTCAAAGAAAAATACCAAGGTGTGAGGACATTCACATTTGGCCCTCTTTTGAGACATGGCCGCTTCCTTTTTGATTCTGTGAATCTTTTGAGGATCCATTGTTATTACCCCTGTAAGAGACGCACCAGGGCTGCCTAGCCTGGCCCTCCACATGCGTTTGGACTCTGACGTCTCATTAACTGTAATGGTACTTTATGACATTTTCAGTCACCTCACCCCAGTCTGCGTCTGGACAGGGTTCATGATGATTGCCCTCTGTAGCATGACTCTTGTCTGAATAAGAAATCCTCTTATTTTGTGATTTGGTTCAAACAGCACTATGGATGGGCGTCCTGAAGGGCAACCTATTCCTTAAATATATAGGGAATAGGGGCCCATTTGTAACGCATCCTCTTCCTTTGCCTGGATCGCTTTTGTAGTGCATTCGGAAAGTATTCAGACCCCTTGACTTTTTCCACATTTTGTTAAGTTACAGCCTTATTCTAAAAGGGATGATTTTTTTTCTCCCCCTCATCCATGTACACACAATACCCCATAATTAAATATAATACCCCCATAATACCCCAAAGCAAAAACAGGTTTTTAGAAATTTTTGCAAATGTATTAAATTAAAAAAAAAAAAAAAATCACATTTACATAAGCATTCAGACCTTTTTACTCAAATCAAATCAAATTGTATTTGTCAAATGCACCGAATACCGTGAATGGCTTACTTAGAAGCCCTTAACCAACAATGCAGGACCACCCATACGTAGAATGTATGCACACATGACTGTAAGTCGCTTTGGAGAAAAGCGTCTGCTAAATGGCATATAGTATTATATTATTATATTAAGAAAATATTTTCAAACTAAGCTAAAACATAATAAAATAAAAAGTAACACAATAAAATAACAATAATGAGGCTCTATACAGGGGGTACCGAGTCAATGTGTGGGGGCACAGGTTAGTCGAGATAATTTGAACATTTAGGTAGGGGTGAAGTAATTATGCATAGATAATAAACAGCTGGGGGGGAGTGTCAATGCAAATAGTCTGGGTGATTAATTGTTCAGCAGTGTTATGGCTTGGGGGTAGAAGCTGTTAAGCAGCCTTTTGGATCTAGACTTGGCACTCTAGTACCGCTTGCCATTCGGTAGCAGAGAGAATAGTCTATGACTTGGATGACTGACGTGTTTTTTGGCCTTTCCTCGGACACCGCCTAATATAATATAGGTCCTGGATGGCAGGAAACTTGGCCCCAGTGATGAATTGGGCTGTACGCACTACCATCTGTGGCGCCTTACAGTCGGATGCCGAGCAGTTGCCATACCAGGCGGTGATGCAACCAGTCAGGAAGCTCTCGATGGTGCGGCTGTATAACTTTTTGAGGATCTGGGTTCCTTTGCCAAACCTCCTTGCTTTGTTGAAGCACCGTTGGCAGCGATTACAGCCTCAAGTCTTCTTGTGTATGAAGCTACAAGCTTGACACACCTGTATTATGGGGAGTTTCTCCAAATTTCCTCAATGATCTCGCTGTGCTTCCCTCCGTTCATCTTTCCCTCTCATTCTGACTAGTCTCCCAGTTCCTGCCGCTGAAGAACATCTCCACAGCATGATGCTGCCACCACCATGCTTCATCGTAGAGATGGTGCCAGGTTTCCTCCAGACGTGACGCTTGGCATTCAGGCCATAGAGTTCAATCTTGGTTTCATCAGACCTTCTTCCCCGATTGCTCAGTTTGGCCGGGCAGCTAGCTTGGGCAGCTAGAAGAGTCTTGGTGGTTCTAAACGTCTTCGATTTAAGAATGATGGAGGCCACTGTGTTCCTGGGGACTTTCAATGCTGCACAAATGTTTTGGTACCCTTCCCCAGATCTGTGCCTCGACACAATCTTGTCTCGGAGCTCTACGGACAATTCCTTTGACCTCATGGCTTGGTTTTGAATTTACCACAGGTAGACTCCAATCAATTTGTAGAAACATCTCAAGGAGGATCAATGGAAACAGAATGCACCTCAGCTCAATTTTGAGTCTCATAGCAAAGGGTCTGAATACTTATGTAAAGAAGGTATTTCTGTTTTTTATTTTTAATAAAAACATTCACCCCCCCTCTTTTTCGTTATGGGGTATTGTGTGAAGATTGATGATCATTTAAAAAAAAAAATCAATTTTAGAGTAAGGCTGTAATGTAACAAAATATGGGAAAAGTCAAGGGTCTGAATACTTTCCGAATGCACTGTATATCACAGGGTCTTACAGTTTTGCTTCCAGAAAAATGTTGTTGGCTGTATCAATTCTACAGGCTTGGAAGTTGGAATCACATTAGGGCCCAGTTTTTCAAAGGTTATCTAACTGGATTTTGACTATTGGGTAGGATTAAATAGAAATAGAATGAATAGAACAGACGGATCATTGACTTGAATGGGGAATTCCCATTCAATGTATTTGATTTCTATGCATTTCATTCCTTTTATGAACAATTAATGCACTTGAAAATGTGTGTATTGCCATTTTTATCTCTAAAAATGCCCAACATCTATTGCACAAAGGAAGGGAAGAAAGTGTTGTGATTCCTATTGATTCCTAATCCATTTCAGAGGAAAATCCCAGGTTTTTTGCAACTCTACATGCAGGTACCACAAAGTCTTCACCTTATTGTTGTGATTCCAAGAAAAAAATATATACTATAAATAGACTAGTAGAGACATTGAAAAAAGAGAGGGAACATGAGGAGTGCAGCCTGCCTGGAGGAGCCATGGCAATCAGAAGGGCCCAGTGACTCTAATTGTGCCAAGATAATTATTAAAAGCCGTTTTCATCAAACACAGGGCGTCTGGTGAATCCTAATCACAGCATTGTTTATTCCCGGAAACATGACTAAATAACCCACTAGATTCATAATCACAAAATGAAAGCCGTCCATCTGTTCCCCTCTCCGCCTCCCTCCCTCTATGCTCAGAGAAAAACACTGGTGTAGCTTAATGTTGTTTACGTGACACATGCTTGTTGTTATTTTGTTATTGGTTGTAGAGCGTTTTTTGTTGTTGTTGCACCATTTAAAAAGAGGTGATGGCCGCTCAACTGATTTGTAACTACTGCAACATGAGTGTACAGAACGTTCAATGCTAACGTTTTGTGAATCCCCTTGGTTTTGCGACTTTCAAGGAGGAAGTTGCCGCCACTATTTCAATTTCCTGTCCTAGACATGAAATGCATGTTTAGGTTCCACCTCCCAACGAATGACAAAGGCTATTTATATATATTCAAGGATTGGGAATGGGACTTTCCACGTGGAGTTAACATCAACAAATAGGGCACTGATAGTTGTCAGTGTAGCTAGCAGGCATGTTAACCGTAGCTAGCTATCTAGCTAGCTCATTATCTTGCTAACCTTATCTAGCTAGCTGTTTTTCTTTTACACCGTATTCAACAGATTGGTCAACTGGATTTGTCATAAGCATTAATTTAAGGGAAAACTTCGCCACAGATGGAAACCACTGGCCTATCTTTGATGTGGCAATCTATTGTTATCTCTGACATAGAAATAGTTAGAACGAATAAGAAGGTAATATGGATAACGATTGAAAGATATGTGTTTTTCTACATTGTAGAACCTTTGTAGGTTGCTGGCTTCCAATCCAGTCCATGCTCATGGTTCTCACAGGATTAGTGAAATGATAGGCTACAATGACTTTTCTAGTGGTCATGCACGCCGCAAATGACATGTAACTAACTATAAGTTCCTTACATTTTCTTTTGCGGGTGCCTTTTCATTATCTGGATAGACACTTGTGGTTGCCAGCTAACGTTACCCCAATCAAAGCAGTGGTGTGTGAAGTGAAGCAAAACTTACGTGGCCAAAACCATTCATCTTGGGGGAACGGGGGGAGATATATATATTTGAATACAGACTAGCTCAAAAATACATGAAAATTGACAAATGATCCAATGAATTATGATAATTTTCAGGTAAAAAGTGGACACAAGGCTGTTTGGCTCATCTCAGTCACAAAGAGGAAGAACCTTGCAGCTGTTTCTGATGAATAAACAATGCCATGCTGGTGGGTGGTGACATTCGAATAAAACCTAGCCCTGAAACGAAACGTAGGCTGAAAATATGTGTATGTCATACCATAGGAAAAGACACCGCATTCACATGGATTTGCACGAAGTTCGGATTTGTCACTTCAAGCCCATATATAATCATACTTTGACTAAAGTGATGACTGTTGTGCAACATCATGGGTAAACTTTGGCCATCATCTTTCAGCTTGAAAAAGTGGATTTCTACTGGTGTGGACATTTAAACACAAAATACTGTAGCCAACACTGATACATAGATAAAAAGTAAATACAGAACATTAAAAGCACAATAAACTAAATAAATGTCAAGTTTGGAGTTATTAAATAATGTAAATCACAATCAACTCCAACACATAAGCAATCTAATTTTCTAAAGGTCAAACTCTCCCTTTCGGGAACATACTATACAGCTTTAGATTGCTAACTGTGTGTTTACCATACAGTAAATTATTTTGAGATCTGTTAATAATCTTTTTTTTTTCACATTTAGCTCATTTATAAGAACTACCATGTTGCCAACTACCAGAGACATTGGGAGAACAGGCTGGAACTATAGCAGGCCTATGCATCCCAAATGGAACCCCATTCCCAATATGGCAGAGTATTTTTTAACCAGGGCCCAAAAGGGCTCCGGTTAAAAGCAGTTCATTATATAAGGAGCAGGGTTCCATTTCTGACACAGTGGCTTGTTCAGCTCATGTTCTGTAGCAGACATCAAAAGACTGAAACGCTTAACGACATGTTCACCAAGGGGAGGAGATTCAACGACTAACCACACACAAACAGGGGCACTTAATCTTGCTTCCTTACACTTTTTCTTATTTTTTATTTTATTTGATCAGGATCCCCATTAGCCGACTCCAATGGCGACAGCTCGTCTTCCTGGGGTCCAATACATAACAAAAAACATCATGGACATAAAGACGTTACAATTTACATATATATATATATACAAAAAACATTAACATAGACATTACAGACCGATATATTTACATGTATATAAAAAAAAAAAAATACAAATGACACACAAAGAAAAGAAGCAATACAACCAAAAAATAATAATGTGTGGGTGTGCATAGAATGTGTTTTAGAGTGTGTGTGTGTGTGTGTGTGCATCTACCAGTTACACATCAATGTCAGTACATACACACAAAAATGAGGTCGCATGGGGAGAGGCGTGGTGCTGTGAGATGTTACTTTATTCGTTTTTTGAAACCAGGTTTGCGCTATATAAGATGGGAGTTCCATGCAATCATGGCTCAACATAATACTGTACATTTCCTTGAATTTGTTCTGGACCTCGGGACTGTGAAGAGACCCCTGGTGGCATGTCTGGTGGGGTAAGTATGTTTGTATGAGCTATATGTAAGTTCATTACACAGACAATTTGGGATTTTCAACACATTCATATTTCTCACAAAAACAAGAATTGATGCAGTCAATCTCTCCTCTACTTTGAGCCAAGAGGGACTGACATGCATACTGTTGACATTGAAATGCAAGACGTGCTGCTCTAGCTCCTTCTTTGCAGCACTTGACCATATCACTGGGAAATAGTCAAGATTAGATCAAATTAGATACAACTAGAGACTGTTTGGTTGACTGTGGTGTTAAAAATGCCGAGCATCTCTTTATCACAGACAAAATGCTCCCCATTGTTACAACAATTACATCAATAAGCCTTGACCATGACAATTTACAGTCTTAAGGTGACACCGAGAAGTTTAATTTCCTCAACTTGCTCAACAGCCACATCATTCATTGTCAGATTCAGCTGAGGTCTATAATTTAGGAAATTATTTGTACCAAATACAATGATTTTAGTTATAGACATGTTCAGGACAAGTTCATGACTAGCCACCCATTCCAAAACTGACTGCAACTCACACATACTGTATATAAAGTGGTATTTTCTACCAATCAGTTTAAGTTCATTTGAAGGGGCTAATATTTAGGGTTTTATCACTTGGTTGTTACATTTCTAACATTGTTGTTGGAGCTTGTGCTTTGTTGTTTTTTATGTCTGGTCTCAAATGTTGAAATGTTGAGGGTTCCAGAGGTTAACAATTAGGTATTGCAATCAAGGATTCATGAAACTGTGGCAGATTTAAGGGCATATTTACACAATGTGGGTGCAAGCAACAACTTTTTTCTACAGAAGTGTTTTCAAGCACCGTCTCAGTTCAGAGAAAGGTCTGGCTACCTGAGACAGACCAAGGTTTCTTCAGGTACAGTCTGACCTTCATGAGCCAACAACCCAACCTCCCTCCCTCCCTCCCAGCTGGCCCAACCCTCTGTTTGTGCTGGAGCTTCATCTCTAAAAGCCTCTCTCAACATGCCAGCTCACAACTGTCCCTCACCGCCTTCCAGCTCTCTCTCTCCAGGCTCTCTCTGCATCTGCTGAGATGCCTCATACTCCCTCCCTTTCTCTTTCTCTCTCTCCATCTATGCATGCGTTTGTTTTCAAGGAATCAGGAAGCATTGTGTGGTAAAACCACTGAGTTTTTACTCTGATCATTCTCCACTATGGTTGGTATCTGGGCTCAGTGGAGATAGTCTTTCCTAGCAGTACCTCTCTCGCGGTGGTGGGCACCAGTTGGCACACAGGTGGCATTCCCGCCCACCGCATACGCGCTCGACGGTGACAGCGGCGACAGACCGATGCTGTGTGTGACAACTTCTCCTCCTGCACTTGTTTTTCGCCTTAATTGGCCTTGAGCTGTCATTAATTCTCTTTGTTTCCTTAGGAAAATATAAAAAGCAATTAATAGTCTATCGCCAACCATATGCAAATCTGCAAAGCAATTTCCAAAGACGGGGATCTGATAACAAAACCCAGAATAATTAGAAACAGATGTTGGAGAAACAGTCCAGGACAGCTCACTGGGCTAGAACTAAAATGCTTTTGCTAATAGGATCTGGCTTGAAAAAAATATATTTACATGTTTTCTTTCTTTCCTGCTCAGTTGTTTCAAAAGTATGTACTTTTGTCTTTTGAAATATGTAATTGTGCTTGTTTCAAATTAAATCGTGTTACAACTTAAATCATGTTGCAAATTAAATCATGTTACAATGGATGGGTTCATATGAAATAGGCTACCCATCGGACCACCAGCTACAGTATGGTGCATGCTGGGGAGAGCGGAGTAAACATAATTACTGGATTGGTGAACATGCCTTTCTGCCTCTTCTCCCTTACAGAGTAATTTGACAGAGGAACATAAGGGGCCTGGAGCAGGAACCTCACAAGGCTAATGTAACATGGCAGCCTAAGCCACCCACCTCCTTTTGGCAGGGTAGTCACCTACTGCCTTTCAGAGGGAAACACTTATGTCAGGGGAAAATATTGGGTTAATTTGAATTTACCAGAATGTTTTATTCAACGAGGTTGGACACTTCTTAACTGAAAGAAACAATTTCCAAAAACTTTATATCCAATGTTTTGGACTGCACTATTTTGATCAAGCTCCCTCTAAGAAACAGGTGTGTGTGTGTGTGTGTGTGTGTGTGAGGATATGAACATTTGTGATTGTGAAGATGGATGGGAAATGTCTTTATCTGTTCTTTTCAGGGACAACATTGGGACAATAGCCCGGTGTGTCAAAGCCTGCTGAATTTCAAAATAGGGTCCGGTAGCTACTCTACATCCAACTGCACAATCATCTAACCTCAAAATTCCTCTTCCCAATCCCTGGAGCCCCTGATCGAGGAATGATCTTCCCCTCAATTTTAATCTATGTATATCGGAATAAAAGGTTAACACCACCATCTAATCACAAAACCAAGCTTGACATGTATTTAGCATTTACGCTACGTTGTTTCTTTAATCTTTACAGCTAACACGTAGGTAAAAGTAATCTCACTAAACAGTGGGGGAGGGATCTGAATCGTCTCTCTAATACCCAACAAAGAACAGGAGCACATAATCTGAGCCAAACAGCAGAGCAACAATGAGTTTTACCTAAGAGGATTTGGTTATTGATTTGACAAAAGAAGTAGGGTTTAACCGCTGCATAAACCTGTTATGTTTTTTTTTTATTACTTAAACCACTGAGACGTTGCAAAAGTGACATAATTAAAACATTGTCGACTTTGAACACACACTATTTGGCACAAGCCGCATGAAATTGCATTGCTGCTAGTTCCTCAAAGGGGGTTTCTTAGCCACAAACACCATTTTTCATCGTCTCTCTGCTGCAGAGTTAATTGCATAATATTTGACTTGTGCTGAACAAAACAAATCAACACAAGGAAAGAAAGACAGAGCCCCCTATCCTTTGTTAGGAACTTTTGGTAGTATGACTTACCCTTGTTAAAGCCACGAGTCAGTTGAATGGGCCAGAGGCGTAGCATCTTCTCCTTCTCTCCCTCTTTCCCTCTCTCCCCAGTATCACTCTTTATTGTCTGAGACTATTCTTAGGGCTCCCTCTCTCCAAAAGAATGACGGTACCCTGGCACACAGATGGCAACTTTAGTCGGTCGACAGTGAGGTGCCTCGCCCAGACACAGTGGCTTCAGTGGGGCCGCCTATTCATCAACATTAACAGGCCTGTCTCATGTATGAAGTGATTCAAATGTTCATCCTCTCTCCCTCCTGCAGCTCTCACCAACACAGCTCACCACAAATGAGTCATGACCTTTCAAATAGGCTCACACCAGTGAATCCGGAACCACACCACACACTTGGTACTGTTGAGCTGCTCTCGTCATTTACCAGCACAGATAATGGAAACATGCAGCATGACTTTTTTTTTGTTAACTAGGCAAGTCAGTTTAGAACAAGTTGTTATTTACAATGACCGCCTACCCCAGCCACACCCTAACCCAGACGACGCTGTGCCAATTGTGCGCCACCCTATGGGACTCCCAGTCACAGCCGGTTCTGATACAGCCTGGAATTGAACCAGCGTCTGTAGTGATGCCTCTAGCACTGAGATGCAGTGCCTTAGACCGCCGCGCCACTAGGATTTAATAATGATACTTGAGACTCATGGGTTTCATCCAAAATGGCAGCCTATTCCCTATATAGTGCACTACTTTTGACCAGGGCCGATTGGGAATAGGGGGCACAGCCATAGGTGTCATTTAGGGCACAGCCATAGGTGAAGGTACTTCGGACGCAGCAGCCGGTGGCCCTCTGACAGTGAATCAGCGCCCCCCCATCTCCCTATCTCTCTCCTTCTGTATTATCTGGTGTTGTGACAGTGTTTGCTCCCTACACAGCTGTAACTTCACTTCCTGACAAGAGGGGTCAGGACACCGACAACATGGGCAGGATGTGACAATACCAGGTGAATCTCAAGTTTCAAAGTTCACTAGCCATGTGCAGATTATATAACAGGTGTAAAACAGGACAGTGAAATTCTTACCTTGAGAGCTCGTCGTTCTGGCCTTAAGCAAGGCAGTTAACCCACTGTTCCCCGGGCACCGAAGACATGGATGTCGATTAAGGCAGGCCCCCGCACCTCTCTGATTCAGAGGGGTTGGGTTAAATGCGGAAGACACATTTCAGTTGAATGCATACAGTTGTACAACTGACTAGGTATCCCCCTTTCTCCTTTCTTTCCAACAATGCAGTGATAATAATAATATAGATAATAATAGAAAAAAATAGAAAATAAATTTAAAAACGGGAATGCAAGTACACTATATATACAAAAGTATGTGGACACACCTTCAAATTAGTGGATTCGGCTGTTTCAGTTGCTGACGGGTGTATAAAATTGAGTACACTGCCATGCAATCTCCATAGACAAACATTGGCAGTAGAATGACCTTACTGAAGAGCTCAGTGAAGCGGCGTTGCCATGCCTTCTTCACGCTGTGCCTTCTTCAAGCTGTTCTGAGGCAGAAGCGGCGCTGTCGTGCCTTCTTCATGCTGTTCTGGTGGGAGAGGACCATGTTAAGTTCTCAGTGCTGTGGACACAGAGGAACTAACTTCAAGCTCTTGACCTTCTCAGCAGTGGGCCGTCGATGTGGATGGGGGTGTGCACCCCCCTGTTCCCTGTAGTCCGCAATCAGCTCCTTGTTCTTGCTGACATTGAAGGAGAAGTTGTTGTCCTGGCACCACACTGCCATTTCTCTGACATTCCTAACTATAGGCTGTCTGATCGCCATTGGTGATCAGGGCTTACCACCGTTGTGTCACCAGCAAACTTAATGATGGAGTTGGAGTTGTGTGTGGCCACACAGTCGTGTGTAAACAAGGACTACAGGAGGGGACTAAGCATACAACCCCGGGGGCCCCCGTGATTGAGGGTGTCGGTGTGGTTGCCTACTCTCATCACCTGGGGTCGTCCCATCAGGAAGTCCGGGATCCACTTGCAGAGGGAAGTGTTCAGTCCCAGGATCCTGAGCTTGATGACAAGCTTTGAGGGCACTATGTTGTTGAACACTGAGCTGTAGTCGATGAAAAGCATTCTTACATGCAGTGCCTTGCATAAGTATTCACACCCCTTGGACTTTTTCACATTTTGTTGTGTTACAACCTGGAATTAAAATGTATTTAATTGTGATTTACACAACATACTTAACACAGAATGCATAGAATTGCAGGAAATTAGCTTTAAAACACCTGGGCTCCCAAGTGGCCTGCAGAGCTATTGTCCCTCTAAGGTCCTGGCGGAGCGGTCTAAGACTCATAAGACATGACATACTCAGGAAATGTCCCTCACTGCATTTCAGTACAAGAGGTGTCACTACAGTCTCTGGTTCAAATCCAGGCTGTATCACATCCATCTGTGATTGGGAGTCCCACAGGGTGGTGCACAATTGGCCCAGTGTTGTCGGGATAGGCTGTCATTGTGAATAAGACTTTGTTCTTAACTGACTTGCCTAGATAAAATGAGGTTACATTTAAAAAAAATAACTGCTACATTTTCTCTCCGCCAACAAGAGGGGTGTGAACAGTTTGGGGTCGCATGAGTTGTGTGGTGGGGGTTTGTCACTACGCCGATAAATTACATTATCCATACGGACCTTTGCCACCTAGGAAATTTGTATAGCCTAGTAATATTTTAATAGGCTTATGAGCCCAGTCATTTTTATATTTTCATAATTACTGGGTGACAAATGACTTTTAGCTCTACAGAATATCTCACCAGCATGCGTTTCCATCTCCTCCCCTCTCTCCTTTATTCCTTTCTCAAGCGCGTAGAAAGGCTGTTAACAGTTTAGTGAAATATGTTTCATTGTGAAAACATGTTACTATCGATGTTCCTGAACAAATTTCAAAATGAAGCACTGGGTAGCTGCAGGAACAAGGTTTGAGTGTCCATGGCATACAGTTTGGGAGGAATATCACTTGTTGGGCAGCAAGAGCATGCTCCTCAAACAGTGGTTGATGCTTGAAGTGAAGTAGGGTCCTAGGAGGTAACTAGCACCCTGGGGTAACTGCCACCCCCTGTAATTCACATAAAGACCACAAGATGTCACAAGATTTTTGCCACAAGATTATTTCCCCAATACTTTCCCTGGCTGCCACTGCACTTGCTCAACAAAAAATATCCTGTGTCACCATTACTTTTGGAGATAATTCAAAAGTTGTGGTTAATGTATTACATTTTTTTTTACATTCTGAGAAAGTTGTATTTGTATTTCAATGAAGTTAGATCTAGAATAGTTTTTGTAATATACAAGTAGGAAAGCCTTAAAATACATAATCCACATGTTTAGAGAAAAATGTAGATCATTTTTGAGTAAAGCAGTAATATGTTGGATGGCCCCTGGGGGCTAGTTACCTCTTTATGGTTATGAATGTGTTTCTACCTATCATTTAGACACTGACTAGCCCAGTTAGTGCTAGTTTATGCTAACATGCTAGTTAGCAACTTCACTAGCAGTAAATGCTAGCCAGCTAGCTAGTTAGCATAAGCTACTATGAATGCTAGCTAACAACCTTACTACCAGGTCTGAGGTAAAATACATAAAAAATATAACACGACTTAATGGCAGTTGTAAATTTTCCACTGCTGACTGATAGCTTTACAGTTAATGTTACTTTATAGCCTTTTAAATATTTAACACAGCATTTTATATCATATCGCTGGATAGCTAGTTACATTTTTAAGAGAGAGCTTTTCAATTGGCAACTTTTCCCCTGCTTTCAGTGACAGGTGGGGACTGGATTAGGTGTGAGCAGTGCAGGAGGAGGGTTCATGAGTTGTGCTCCAATTTTACATTGGCGGGGCTGTACTAGAGCAGGTTGAGAGTTTCAAGTTCCTTGGTGTCCAAATTACCAACAAACCATCATGGTCCAAACATACCAAGAATGTTGTGAAGAGGGCACAACAATGCCTTTTCCCACTCAGGAGGCTGAAAATATTTGACATGGGTGCCCAGATCCTCAAAAAGTTCTACAGCTGCACCATCGAGAGCATCCTGACCGGTTACATCACCGCCTGGTATGGCAACTGCTCGGCGTCCGACCATAAGGCGCCACAGAGGGTATACTGCCCAATACATCACTGGGGCCAAGCTTCCTGACATCCAGGACCTATATACTTGGTGGTGTCAGAGGAAGGCCCCAAAAATTGTCAAAGACTCCAATCACCCAAGTCATAGACTGCTCTCTCTGCTACCACACGACAAGCGGTACCAGAGTGTCAAGTCTAGGTCTAAAAAGCTCCTTAACAGCTTCTACCCGCAAGCCATAAGACTGCTGAACAATGAATCAAATGGCCACTCAGAATGTTTGCATCGACCCCCCCACTCCCTTTGTTTTTACACTGCTGCTACTCACTGTTTATTATCTATGCATAGACACTTTACCCCTACCTCGGTGCTCAGTTTTGGACTGTTTTGTTGCAGAACCCATTTGCCAGGATCCGTTACCTCTCTTGACATTAAACATGATTTGGGGATTGGGAATTGATGGGAAATGATGTAAAATATATCACTAGCCACTTTAAACAATGCTACCTAATATAATGTTTACATACCCTACATTATTCATCTCATATGTATACGTATATACTGTACTCTATATCATCTCCTGCATCTTTATGTAATACATGTATCACTAGCCACTTTAACTATGCCACTTTGTTTACACACTCATCTCATATGTATATACTGTATTCAATACCATCTACTGTATCTTGCCTATGCTGCTCTGTACCATCACTCATTCATATATCTTTATGTACATATTCTTTATCCCCTTACACTTGTGTCTATAAGGTAGTAGTTTTGGAATGGTTAGCTAGACTACTTTTTGGTTATTCCTGCATTGTCGGAACTAGAAGCACAAGCATTTCGCTACACTCACATTAACATCTGCTAACCATGTGTATGTGACAAATAACATTTGATTTGATTTGTTTTCACTGTTTGTAATGTAAAAATGATAACAAAAGCATATGATCTATGATCTCTCTCTCTGCTCTGATAGACATGAGCATGATGGAACTCTCATCTCTCCAGCCCTGCACTTAATCATGTATTTCCTTATTGAATCATAGCCACAGGAAGGGTGCTGGAGGTATCACAGAACCCCTGACAAATTTAAATACATTTGCTAAAGTTATAGAATTACTGCTGTCAGGCAAAACAGGCCTTTTGCAATATTTCAAATACAATCGTGGGAAAACTCAGATCCTGCTGAAAAGAGTAGACTAATCTGTCTGTAGGCTACGAAGTTATCAACTTCCAAATAGACCTACTGAGCGAACAGCATTGTTTTACAAAGTAAAACAAAAGAGAGATAAGCTTTTGGAACGAGCAAATCGGTTATTGCCGGTGATTGAGGTGCGCATCATTGAGTGAGTCAGTGAAACGAAAGCTTTTTTATAACAAAAATGTCCTCCTCATATTGTACAATATGAGTGTCTCCACGTACTTAGGCCTGGGCTATTAATGGATTCAAGACAAAAGTCATTTTCATCGAGCTCAGATTCTCAGTTTGTCTGTGTCAAAGTAAAGCCTGTCATTTAGATCATTTGTGAGGTATTCACAAATATTCTGCTAAAGTCTCCATTCGCCTGAAATCCTGTAGAATTGTATGAAATGCGTTTATAAAGGCCAATTTGGGTTTATAAAGGCGGAACAAAATTTCCCCATGTGTGCAACTCCTGAAAGCGCCTCTCTCTACTCTACTGCTCTACACCAGTATGCAAAAGTGATGATAATACATACAATGCTTTATTATAAAAGTGATTTTTCCTTTCATGCATTCCAGTAACACAGAGCTGCCCAGGTCACCACCCTCTCGGGCTCACATTTTCTTCTGGCACCTCCCAATTTACAAATGACTTCCCTGCCTACAAATTACCTCGACGAACTTGTAACCTCGAACATTGACTCGGTACCGGTACCCCTCCCTCATCATTGTTAATTTATTATGTTACTTTTTTTTATAAAACATTTTTTTACTTTAGTTTATTTAGTAAATATTTTCTTAATTCTATTTTCTTAAAACTGCCATGTTGGTTAAGGGCTTGTAACGTAAGCGTTTCACTGTAAGGTCTACACCGGTTGTATTTGGCACATGTGACAAATACAATTTGATTTGATGTGATGTACAATCATGCAAAAGCAGACCATAAGAGAGTTTCCAAATCAATGTTACACTGAATTAATTAGTTACGGTGTTGTTATTAAATGTTATATGTTTGAATGAATTAAAAACAACAATTGAAAACCTTTATAAACCTATCCAAATCATATTTAGTTTAATTGTACATAATGGATTGTATGGAAAAGGAACAACAAAGAAAATGAATATGCAGCTAAAAAGAGGGAATTCACATCAAATCTCCTCATAGTGCAGATATTAATGGTGATGTGTAAAACCAATCCCCCCCATATTTTATCTAAATAATTAAAATAAGACAACTATACTTAGCTTTTAAGTATTAATTACTAAAGAATTAGTATCACTTGTGTGAAAACCTATGGCATGATCTTCTACTGGGGTAACTTGCACCTCTGGGGGCAGTTAAAAAAAAAACCCAGAAAAACTCCCCTTTTCTAAAAACAACATTTCTTGAAATAACTCAAGTGTAAACTGCAGTCATTTATTTCCCTTTATAGTTTATTCGCCTAAGGATGACCTTCATCCACACACTATTTTTTTCTCTCGAAACATTGCTTTTTATGTGTCAGGAATTAAACATTGTTCTTGGGGGTACCCTAAGTGTTCTTATATTTATTTCTCAGCTGCTCATATTAAGCACCTGCTCCACTATAAACCCGAAGTAGCCTACAAAACGTACCAGTGGGATAGCTCACTGCCTCCACTCGCTATTTGAGTGCATACAGATGACGTCTTTTTCCCCCTGCCCCTGTTAATGCCCATTTCATAATCGGCCATTCATATATAAAACTAATTGTACATATTAGTAAAGACGAGATTAAATTGACAATAGTCTAATGCGGTATTTAATATCTTGGTTTTGTCTCAGTGTTGGAGACATTTGTACTCGTCTTTACTCAGTCTAAGACAATGAGGGCTCATAATTTTCTTCCCGAGACCAGCAAAACCAGTGGAGTAAAAAAGCTCATAATTATCAGCTTCCATTCAGTCAGCGAATAAAACTGCTTCGCCAGGCCAAATATATACACTTCTTTCTTGAATCTTACCAGCCTTTATATCTATTACAGACATGTTTGCGCAGTGGTGAACCTATAGGCCTTAAGTTAGTGACAGGTTAGTACAGTGGTGAACCTATAGGCCTTCAGTTAGTGACAGGTTAGTACAGTGGTGAACCTATAGGTCTTCAGTGTGTGACAGGTTAGTACAGTGGTGAACCTATAGGTCTTCAGTGAGTGACAGGATAGTACAGTGGTGAACCTATAGGTCTTCAGTGTGTGACAGGTTAGTACAGTGGTGAACCTATAGGTCTTCAGTGAGTGACAGGTTAGTACAGTACAAATACACTTTAATAATTTAAAATCAAATTGTACAGTGCCTTGCGAAAGTATTCGCCCCCCTTGAACTTTGCGACCTTTTGCCACATTTCAGGCTTCCAACATAAAGATATAAAACTGTATTTTTTTGTGAAGAATCAACAACAAGTGGGACACAATCATGAAGTGGAACGACATTTATTGGATATTTCAAACTCTTTTAACAAATCAAAAACTGAAAAATTGGGCGTGTAAAATTATTCAGCCCCCTTAAGTTAATACTTTGTAGCGCCACCTTTTGCTGCGATTACAGCTGTAAGTCGCTTGGGGTATGTCTCTATCAGTTTTGCACATCAAGAGACTGAATTCGGTCAACCGAATCGTTTCTAGTAATCTCTCCTCCTTCCAGCCTTTTTCTTCTTTGGACTTTATATGGCAATTGGCATCTAACTTTCATAATAAGGTGTATTACCATGACGAGTGGTGTGGTCAGCCTGTAAGAGACTTCTTCCTCCGGTTACTGATAAGCTTGCACTCATCAAGAAATGTAATGTTAGAACTGCCAAATCCCCATGGATAAATTATGAATTTGAAAGCTGTATGGCTGAGAGGGATGAGGCAAGTCATAAGTCTTGACAACAACAGCAAACATAGTGTAAATTGAGAAATCACATAACTAAACCAAACAAAAAAAGAAACTATACTATTCAACAGAGATAAATGATATAAAGAGTGATAGTAAAAGCTCTGGAGTACTTTAAATGAAATTCTAGGCAAGAAAGCAAAGTCAGCTCCATCCTTCCTTGAGGCAGATGGCTTGTTCATAACAAAACCTTTTGATACTGCTAACCACTAACTTTTTTGTTGACAAGATTAGCAAACTTAGGTATGACATGCAAACAACAAATGCTGAGCCTTCAAATTCATGCATAATGGACCAAATAATGAAAGACAAGCACTGTAGTTTTGAGTTCCACAAAGTGAGTGTGGAAGAGGTGAAAAAAATGGTTGCTATCTTTAAATAAGGACAAATCACCTAGTACCGATGGTAAATTGCTTAGGTTGGTAGTGGAAGACATTGTGACTCCTTTTTGCCACATTTTCAATTTAAGCCTCTGAAGACGGTGTGTGCCCTCAGACAAGGAGGGAGGCAAAGGTCATTCCGCTACCCAAGAATAGCAGAGCAACCTTCAAATGGTTCAAACAGGCGACTCAACATGCTCGGCACTGACACAAATGACTGATGATTGGCTGAAAGAAATTCATTTTAAGAAGATTGTGGGAACTGTCTTGTTAGACTTCAGTACAGCTTTTGATGTCATTGATCATAACCTATTGCTGAAACAACGTAGGTGATGTGTATTTGCATCCTCTGCCTTATTATGGATTGGGAGTTACCTATCTAATAGAACACAGAGGGTTTTTGTTCATGGAAGCCTCTCTCATGCAAATTCCATTGAGTGTGGTGTGCTGCAGGGCAGCCAGCTTGGGCCATTATTGTTTTCTTTTTTTTTTTACAAATGACTTTCCATTGACCTTGAATAAAGCCGGTGCGTCGATGTACGCTGATGACTCAACAGCTGCAACAGTAAAATAAATAACTGAGACATTTAACATAGAGCTTCTGTCAGTTTTAGGCTGGTGCTAAAATATCTCAAAAACTACAAGCATACTTTCTGGGACAAATCACTCGCTCAACGCTAAACCTCGTTTAGATCTATTATTGAATAATGTGGCTCATGAGCAAGTTGAGGAGACTAAACTACTGGATGTAACCCTAGATAGCAAGCTGTCATGGTCAAAATATATAGACTCAATGGTTACTAAAATGGGAAGAGGTCTATCCATGATAAGGCATTCCTCTGCCTTCTTGACATCTCAGTCAACCAGACAGGTCCTGAAGCTGCACGTATATCGCACTTAGATGTACACAGAGGAAAAGTGTCAGTAACATGCATGTCAGTCTCTCCTGGCTCAAAGTTGAGAACAGATTGACTGCATCACTATTGGTCTTTGTCCGTGGTATTGATGTGTTGAAGGTACCGAACTGTCTGTTCAAGCAGTTGGCACTCAGTATAGACACTCATCTGTACAACACAAGACATGCAACCAGAGGTCTCTTCACGGTTGCCAGGTCCAGAACAGAGGCAGGGAAAAGCACAGCATTAAATAGAACCATGACTACATGGAACTCTCTGCCACCCCAGGTAACAAGCTTGCAATAAAACCAGTTAAAAAACAGATAAAATAATACCTTACTGCACAGGGGACTGTGGAGAGAGACACAGACATTTTATATATCTTGTATTGTAATTTGCATTGTACTATATATTAGACCTAGATATTGCGTATGTACTGATATGTAGGCTATGTGTGACGTTTTTAATTTATGTATTGCTTGCTTTAATTACTGCATTGCTTGCTGTTTGGGGTTTTAGACTGGGTTTCTGTACATCACTTTGAGATATCAGCTGATGTATGAAGGGCTATATAAATACATTTGATTTGATTTCAGTTGACTAATAATGTTCTGTACTACAGTACCAGTCAAAAGTTTGGACACATCTACTCGTTCAAGTTTTTTTGTTGTTGATTTTGACTATTTTATACATTGTAGAAAAGTAGTGAAGACATCAAAACTATGAAATAATACATATAGATTCATGTAGTAACCAAAAAACTGTTAAACAAATCAAAACATATTTTACATTTGTGATTCTTCAAAGAAGCCACCCTTTGCCTTGATGACATTTTTGTACACTCTCTTGGCATTTTCTCAACCAGCTTCACCTGGAATGCTTTTGTGGGAACTCTTGAAGGAGTTCTCACATATGCTGAGCACTTGTTGGCTGCTTTTCCTTCCATCTGCGTTCCAACTCATCCCAAACCATCTCATTTGGGTTGAGGTCAGGGGATTGTGTAGGCCAGGTTATCTGATGCAGCACTCCACCACTCTTCCTCTTGGTCAAATAGCCCTTACACAGCCAGGAGTTTTTTGGGGTTATTTTCTTGTTGAAAAACAAATGACAGTCCCACTAAGCGAAAACCAGATGGGATGGCGTATCGCTGCAGAATGCTGCTTATGTGTGCATTGAATTCTAAATAAATCACACACAGACAGTGCCACCAGCAAAGCACCCCTGCAACATCACACCTCCTCCTCCATGCTTCACGGTGGGAAGCACACATGCAGAGATCATCCGTTCACATACTCTGCGTCTCATCAGACCAAAGGACAGATTTACACCAGTCTAATGTCCCTTGCCCGTGTTTCTTGGCCCAAGCAAGTCTCTTCTTATTATTGGTGTCCTTTAGTAATGGTTTCTTTGCAGCAATTCGACCATGAAGGTCTGATTCACATAGTCTCCAAAAGAACAGTTCATGTTGAGATGTGTCTGTTACTTGAACTCTGTGAAACATTTATTTGGGCTGCAATTTATGAGGCTGGTAACTCTAATGAATTTATCCTCTGCAGCAGAAGTAACTCCGGTTCTTCCTTTCCTGTGGCGGTCCTCATGAGAGCCAGTTTCATCATAGTGCTTGCTGGTTTTTGCGACTGCACTTGAAGAGACTTTCAAAGTGCTTGAAATTTTCCAGATTGACTGACCTTCATGTCTTAAAGTAACGGTGGATTGTAATTTCTCTTTGCTTATTTGATCTGTTCTTGCCATAATATGGTCTTTTACCAAATAGGGCTATCTTCTGTATACCACCCCTACCTTGTCACAACAGAACTGATTGTCTGTCTCAAACGTACAAAGAAGGATAGAAATTCCAAAAATGAACTTTTAAAAAGGCACATCTGTTAATTAAAATGCATTCCAGGTGACTACCTCATGAAGATGGTTGCGAGAATCCCAAGAGTATGCATTGCTGTCATCAAGGCAAAGGGTGGCTACTGTACTTTGAAGAATCTCAAATATAAAATATATTCTGATTTGTTCAACACTTATTTGGTTACTACATGATTCCATTTGTGTTATTTCATAGTTTTGATGACTTCACTATTCTTCTACAATGTAGAATATAGTAAAAATACATGGAATGAGTAGGTGTGTCCAAACTTTTGACTGGTACTGTATGTATCATGTCATGTTTCATGTGGATCCCAGGAAGAGTAGCTGATGCTTTTTCAGCGGCTAATCGGGATCCTAATAAAGACCAAACACAAAATCATTACAGATGTTAGTGCTACAGATCAGTAGTCATTGTGGCAGGTAGTTTTAAGAGTTCTTGGGAACAAGAATGATGGTGGTCACCTTGAGACGTGGGGATTACAGACTTGGACAAGCAGGGGTTGAAATTGACCGTGAAGATGCCTGCCAGCTGGTCTGTCATGCCCTGGAATACTGGCCTCACGGTAATTCGAGTGGTGAGCAGGTTAAAAACCTTTACTCAAAAACCTTACTTATGTCGGATGTTGAAACATGCATAAAATAGATTGAGTTGGTCTGGTAGAGAGGCATCGTTGGATAGATCACGGCTAGGTCTACCTTTGTAATCTACCTTGTTCCTATATTGTCCTTTTGCCTGTTTGATGGCTCTGTGGAGAATCTCCAGTCCTCAGCCTGCTATAGAAACTCTGTCTGTTACCTGATCTGGCCTATGCCTGAGGTTACCCCCACACCCCCACGTGGGTGGGAGGAGGGATGAGGAGAGCGCTGGGTTGGCTCCCTCCCTGGTTCTGGACCGTGATGTCATTTTGTCTCCCTGTTCCAAATGTCCATTAGGTCTTGGCCTGGCGCCATCTTGTCTCAGGCATACAGAGATAAAGACGTGTGGAGGTTGTGAGAGCAAACAGAATGAGAATGAGATGAGATGAGCATCGGGAGGGAGGCAAGACAGAGAGAGGGTCAGGGAAGTCTCCACCTGCACAATATATACAGGCGCTGTATCCTCCATCAGATCAACGGCCTCTTTGTAATTTATTTACAATCCAATCATTGACCTTGCGGCACAAAACAAAGCGAGGAGGGTGCGATTAATTCTCTTTTCCTTCTCTTCTGGGGGAATACCATGATTGATTCGATTTGGGTCATCTTGCTGGCAAACACAGATCTGGGTGGGTCAAGATTAAGCTCGTCTTTAGAAGGTAGTTTTTCTTTTTCGTTTTTTTTGCATTGATGTTTCCCTCTCAATTTATGCAGTCAAGCCTTTGCAACATTTAACCTCCTTTGTGGTGTGATTGCCTTTCCCTCCGTGCTCCCTGTACTCCTTTAATCTGGTAATGATCTGTATTTATCTCAAGTGTCTCGTTAAGGGAGAGTGTCAAAACGATCTAACCACACAAACGTCCTTTGTGAAGGGGAAAAGAATGCCAAATGAACAGGATGAGAGTCCAATAAACATTAGCTCAAACTGCAAACATTAACACTGTTGCTTGGAGGGTGCCGCGTAAAGAGAACAATAACTGCACATAGTTTTACATGTCATTTTTACCACGGTAGCATCTCAACATTTCCACATGCAAAAATACTCTCAAATACAGCAACCATATTAGCTGTCCCAATAAACTCAGTACTCCCAGTATGCTGCAGTGGAAACACATTCTTTTAGAAAAAAGGTCTGAAGCTCAAGTTATCTTAGATTACTGGGATCCATGACTGACGGCACCCCCCCCTCCACCACCACCACCACCACCACCACCCCCTCCATGATAGTTAGGTCTCCTCCCGGACAAGTATATACACAGGGGATGACTGGGGAGCTGAGGAGAGAGGGAAGAAGATGAAAAGTCAGCCCGATACACCATCATTTAACATCACTCCTCCCTCTGTCCCTCAGCCTCCTCTTCTTCGCTGCAGGAGATTATACAACCAACCCCCCCCAACACCCCTACCAAACCCCCACCCCTAATTGCCATTTCCATCCCTGCTCTTTCATTGATTTTCTTATTACACATTTCTATAATTACAAACTCCTGCGGCGAGGGCTGGATGCGGTTAAGTCATGACAGATCAGGCTATTTAACAGACCTAGGGGCCACGGCGATGCAGACATAGCCCAATCTTACTCTCACTCAATCACACACACACACTTTATTATTTCACTATCTTAACCCTGTCCCCATATCATCCCCCTTGTTTTCTTGCTCTTTCTCTCTTTCACTTACAGCCAGTCATTCAGATGCCTAGCAACCATCCCAGAACTAAATCAATCAGCAGAGAGTGAGATCAGTGCAGGCAAGGCCAGTCTCTTTCTCCCTCTGTCTTTCCCTCCCTCTACAGCTGCACACTCTCTCGGGCCCGTCTTGTCTTTTATTTGTCCCTCTACTCCTCCTTTAATGTTGAGTCTAAATTCTCCCTGACCCTTCCCTCCCTCTCTCCCAATCCTCTTTCTTAGTATTTTGAGGGACAGCATAACAAAGGCACACTGTTACCTGCATCAAAGGATGGAACCGATTATGTTTGTGGTTTTGAAATCTAATTTAAATCTAATTACATATCACTGTGAAATGCGACTTTTAAGACTTAAATACTTTTTAGAGATGAACTCAACCCCTACAAAAGTAAAGTACACTGTAACGCATACTCAGTTTGGTTAAAGGGATAGTTCATGCAAAATATATATTTGTGTCAAATTACCCTTACCTTGAGTTGTGCAGGAAGGCCCATGGTGACAGAATCCCCAATAATCCATTATTTACTTCTGGCTACGTATTATCGTCGTCAGAATCCATGACTGTACACAGATGAACCGATGTTAGCAAAGCTGCACTGCAAGCCGAACCTTCCACCCACCACTGCTGCTCCGCTATTGCCCGTAACCCTGGCAACTGTCAAGCTCTTTCCCTTGACGACTGGCATGTGGGGTTAAAGCAAGGGTTGACACTCGTCGGCCACACACACACACACACACACACACACACACACACACACACACACACACACACACACACACACACACACACACACACACACACACACACACACACACACACACACACACACACACACACACACACACACACACACACACACACACAACAGGGCTAAAAGTCCCTCACACACACAGTGTGATTTAAGAGAGCCAACCGGCAGTGAAACAGGTGTTGGAGAGGCTCTCAGAGCACTGAGCCACTCCACACAGAGAGCACACACAGTGGAAGACAGACAGACAGACAGGGTGAGAGGAGCAGAACAGCTCATTGATATGCTCTGTGTAAACAATGTCTCTCATTCTCACTGCACCACATTTAACATATTTCAATATGACAAAAACTAATGAGCATACTGGGGTGGGGGCTGAGAAAGATAAAGTAAATAAGAGCTTTTACAATGTGAAGACCAAACTCTTTTGTTTGCATCTTTTCTTCTAGCTTCTCTTTTCTTTAATTACGCAACGGCACTGGAGAGAGTCTCAGCCATGGTGCAAATGACAGAGGAGCCATAATGAGATGTTATCGCCCCTAAATGCAACAAAAATAATGCTGATTGAACCATTTTCCTATTTGTTTAAAATTAAGTGGTTGATGTGTTTTACAGTGGTAAATATGAAAATAAAATATTACAATGAAACCATGGATTAAACCATTTATTCTTATGTCGAGGCGCTGTCCAGTGCTGAATTTCAGGCCTCAGCTGAGCTCCTTTACGTATGCATTTTCCGTGGTACTTCCTCATTTTCGCCATTTGTTTGCGACGCGTCCTTGATTAAAAAAAAATAGCCTTTATTCCAATGCATTAGATTTATCCATGGATTTATCATTATTTACTTTTGTCAGTCTGTTAGAGCGCTTATTGCTTTGTTTTTCAAGTGGGCACGGGTACCGGGGTTCTCCGTGCCATCCATGGCCGGAAGTAGTAGACCATTCATTTAGCTTTATTATTTTCAATCAATATTTGTTTTCTTTCCTGGATCAGCTGAAGATGGTTGACAATATCACAAGAGAACTAGTCTACAGCCAGACACCAATGCGCATCCAATCCATCCAACAAGCACACGTTAATAACAGTAGGCCTATAGTTGACTCTTTCAGTTAGAAGCATTGGATTTTGCAATGGCATAGGCCTACATTGTTTTCACAGTGAAACGTAATGGAACATTATGTAGGCATAGCAAATTGTTCCAAGATCTCCAAGATCCATGATTCGTACAAGGTTAAAGTTCCATGTTAATTCAATTGTTAAATGCTTAGTAATGAAAAATAATACTGTCATAAATGTCATTAATGTTCAGAAGTAAAAGGCTGTGCTTAATGTCACACGATCTGTGACGACAGAACTAGGGTGGAAAACATGTTTTGATTCAACTCATCTATTATATTGAATGTAAGACTACCTATTTTGTGTGTGTTCATGCGTTTAAAATGGCCTTGGCTGAGAGGGGAGGCTACCAGCAGAGGTGTAGACCTCGTGGAGGGTAAATGCAAGTAAACACTGTTTACCCACCTTGTTCCAAAATGCGTTGAAAGGATAGGAGAGGGTAGCAAGTTTTAAGTTCCTCGGCATACACATCACAGACAAACTGAATTGGTCCACTCACACAGACAGCATCGTGAAGAAGGCGCAGCAGCGCATCTTCAACCTCAGGAGGCGGAAGAAATTGACTTGTCACCAAAAGCACTCACAAACTTCTACAGATGCACAATCGAGAGCATCCTGGCGGGCTGTATCACCGCCTGGTACGGCAACTGCTCCGCCCTCAACCATAAGGCTCTCCAGAGGGTAGTGAGGTCTGCACAACGCATCACCGGGGGCAAACTACCTGCCCTCCAGGACACCTACACCACCCGATGTTACAGGAAGGCCATAAAGATCATCAAGGACAACAACCACCCGAGCCACTGCCTGTTCACCCCGCTATCATCCAGAAGGCGAGGTCAGTATAGGTGCATCAAAGCTGGGACCGAGAGACTGAAAAACAGCTTCTATCTCAAGGCCATCAGACTGTTAAACAGCCACCACTAACATTGAGTGACTGCTGCCAACACACTAACACTGACTCAACTCCAGCCACTTTAATAATGGGAATTGATGGGAAATGATGTAAATATATCACTAGCCACTTTAAACAATGCTACCTTATATAATGTTACTTACCCTACATTATTCATCTCATATGCATACGTATATACTGTACTCTATATCATCGACTGCATCCTTATGTAATACATGTATCACTAGCCACTTTAACTATGCCACTTTGTTTACATACCCATCTCATATGTATATACTGTACTCGATACCATCTACTGTATCTTGCCTATGCTGCTCTGTACCATCACTCATTCATATATCCTTATGTACATATTCTTTATCCCCTTACACTGTGTATAAGACAGTCGTTTTGGAATTGTTAGTTAGATTACTTGTTGGTTATTACTGCATTGTCGGAACTAGAAGCACAAGCATTTCGCTACACTCGCATTAACATCTGCTAACCATGTGTATGTGACAAATAAAATTTGATTTGATTTGACTGGATTTGAGCGTTACTTTTTTCACCGTGACCAGCAATCGGAGTTTACGACCTATTTAAAAAATAAAAAAAACTACATCACTGGCTAACGGAAAGGCTATTTGAAGTTCAGGGTAATACACTTTGTAGCCTAGTCTAGTAAATTGTGTGTTAGAGTAACCATCCTGTTTTTCCCTGGGATAGTTTCAGCCCTATTTCAGTTAACCCGACATTTCAGGCCACAAAAAAAAGGTACATTTGTCAGCCAGATGCATCAGTTAATGTAGGCCTAATCAATGGCAATCGCTGAATGTCAAATCAAACTATTTGACACATGCGCCGAATACAACAAGTGTAGACTTTACAGTGAAATGCTTACTTACAAGCCCTTAACCAACAGTGCAGCTCAAGAAGAAACACATATTACCAAACAGGCTGAAATAAAAAGTCATAATAAAAAGTAACACAATAAGAATAACAATAACTAGGCTATATACAGGGGACACCGGTACCGAACCAGTGTGCAGGGATACAGGCTAGTTGAGGTAATCTATACAATAGGCACACATTTTGGTGTTTTGTAACAGATGTCTATTTCCATTCATCAAATAGCACAAGTATACATGCAGTTTGGATGCTGGAATTATTTTAGAGTGGATGAACATTCCACAATATAGAAGTCATTTGTAATCATGAATGGTTGTGTTCATGCCACATTAAGGTAATTCATTTTTACAGTTTATTATTAAGCCCATATAGATACATCTCATCTCATTACAGAGACCCCCACTCGAATATCATGGTGTAATTCACACTCTGGACTCCACCACTGTTGCCATTACTCTCCCATGCTCTCTCTTCCTTTCCCTCCCCCCTCCATCACTCACTCTATCACTCACTCTATCACTCACTCTATCACTCACTCTATCACTCACTCTATCACTCACTCTATCATCAACCTCACCTACCTACCTACCTACCTACCTACCTACCTACCTACCTACCTACCTACCTACCTACCTACCTACCTACCTACCTACCTACCTACCTACCTACCTACCTACCTACCTACCTACCTACCTTATCCTATCCTATCGTATTGTATCCTATACTGTATATATACAAAAGTACATGGACACACCTTCAAATGAGTGGATTTGGCTATTTCAGCCACACCCGTTGCTGACAGCTGTATAAAATTGAGCACCCAGCCATGCATCTCCATAGACATGCATTGGGAGTAGAATTGTCTTACTGAAGAGCACAGTGACTTTCAATGTGGCACCATGATAGGATGCCACCTTTCTAACAAGTCAGTTCGTCAAATTTCTGCCTTGCTAGAGCTGCCCCGGTCAACTGTAAGTGCTATTAATGTGAAGTGGAAAAGTCTATGAGCAACAACGGCTCAGCCGTGAAGTAGTAGGCCGCACAAGCTCACTGAACGAATGCTGAAGCGTATAGTGTGTAAAAATCGCCTGTCCTCGGTTGCAACACTCACTACCGAGTTCCAAAATGCCTCTGGAAGCAATGTCAGGACAATAACTGTTCGTTGGGAGCTTCTTGAAATGGGTTTCCATGGCAGAGAGGCCCCACCCAAGCCTAAAATCACCACGCACAATGCCAAGCGTTGGCTGGAGTGGTATAAAACTCCATGATGCCCATTATATTTTTTAATCAGATGTTCGAAGAGCAGGTGTCCACATACTTTTGGTCATGTAGTCTATCCATCTATCTATCCCCTCTCTATCTCCATCTACCCCCTCCCTCTCTCTTAAGTGTGAGGGACATGTTTGCAATATAAGCCCTTGGTAATGAAGTCGGCACAATGAGAAAAATGACTGAGATCACTTTTAGCACCTCAGTGTGAAGGACAACCTCATTTGTAGTCAGACACCTCCCATCTCCCCCTCCATCCCTCCCTCCCTCACCCTCTATATCTCTCCAGAGACGAGCCATGACCATTTTCTCCTGCATCCAGAAAGAACCAACTAGCAGAAGGATGATTCACCATTACCTGGGTTATTAGCATAATCTTCATAGCTACTCTCGTTATTCCAGACAGAGCAGCATGCATATGTGGAACCGACTGCAATTTTAGTTCTCTAGAGGACACTGATGTAGTGAAAGAGAAAATGTACAGCCTCAGCCTCCGGCCACATGACAATGAGCAGTGATGGGAGCCATGCTATTAAAGTACTATGTCAGGATATACTTGAAGGCCCAACAGTATATAATAAACTACAGTAAAAACTTCTTCTTCTACATTGTAGAATAATAGTGAAGACATCAAAACTACGAAATAACACATATGGAATCACGTAGTAACAAAAAAAGTGTTAAATCAAAATATATTTTATATTTGAGATTCTTTAAAAGCAGCCACCCTTTGCCTTGATGACAGCTTTGTACACTCTTGGCATTCTCTCAACCAGCTTCACATGGAATGCTTTTACAAAAGTCTTGAAGGAGTTCCCACATGCTGAACACTTGTTGGCTGCTTTTCCTTCACTCTGTGGTCCAACTCATCCCAAACCTTCTCAATTGGTTTGAGGTCAGGTGAATGTGTAGGCCAGGTCATCTGATGCAGCACTCCATCACTCTCCTTCTTGGTCAAATAGCCATTACACTTCCTGGAGGTGTGTTGGGTCATTGTCGTGTTGAAAAACAAATTATAGTCTCACTAAGTGCAAATCAGATGGGATGGCGTATCGCTGCAGAATGCTGTGGGAGCCATGCTGGTTAAGTGTGCCTTGAATTCTAAATAAATTACAGACAGTGTCACCAGCAAAGCACCCCCACACCATCACACCTCCTCCATGCTTCATGGTGGGAACCACCTACTCTGCGTCTCATAAAGACATGGCGGATGGAACCAAAAATCTCACATTTGGACTCATCAGACCAAAGGACAGATTTCTACCGGTCTAATGTCCATTGCTAGTATTTCTTGGACGAAGTAAGTCTCTTCTTCTTAGAAATGGTTTCTTTGCAGCAATTCGACCATGAAGGCCTGATTTACACAGTGTCCTCTGAACTCTGAAAAATGTATTTGGGCTGCAATTTCTGAGGCTGGTAACTAATGAACTTATCCTCTGCAGCAGAAGTAACTCTGGCTCTTCCTTTCCTGTGGCAGTCCTCATGAGAGGCAGTTTCATCATAGCGCTTGATGGTTTTTGTGACAGCGCTTGAACAAACTTTTAATGTTCTTAAAATTTTCCAGATTGTCTGACCTTCATGTCTTAAAGTAATTATGTATTGTCATTTCTCTTTGCTGACCTTATCCACCACCAATGTGTGGCACCCACTTGGGTGATGCACGCCAACCATTTTGTGCCAGAACGCTCACTACACATCAGCTGGCATGATTGGTGGAGAGGTGAGAATGAAGGAGATGATTAGATGGCCATGATAGAATGGGGTCAGGTTGGGAATGTAACCAGGATAACCGTGTTAACACCCCTACTCTTGTGATAAGTGCCATGGGATTTTAAATGACCACAATTAACATCCCATCTGAAAGATGGCACCATATTCTGGCCAATGTCCCCTGCACTGCCCTGGGACATTATCTTAAGAGGAAAGAGTGTCTCCTACATACCCTGCAACACCACTTCCAGCAGCATCTGGTCTCCCATCTAGGAACTGACCAGGACCAACGCTGCTTAGCTTGAGGTAAGCCAGCAGCTGGATGCAGGGTGGAATGCTGCTTGAGGGGAACCTAAAAAAGTATTGATCGTTCTGAGCTTTGACTGAAGTGGCAGCGATTGGTACCCCTAACATTGTCCTTCAGGGTTATGCTATATGTTCCTGATAAAAGAAACGCAGGGGCTCTGACAGGTCATATTATTCTGCTACAATGATTGCAATCTGAAAAGTGTGGGGGAGAAAATCCATACTGCCTGGGACTGTGATTCGGAGGGGTGTATTGACAGTGTGTGGAATATACAACTGTCAACACCCAGCCAACAAAACATGGAGCAGGAGAGAGAGGTAAAATACAAGGTATGGCTGCCGGGTATTATGGCTGTGTTATGGCGGGAAGGTATGGCTGCCGGAGTCACTGGCCCTTCAGACAAAAGATACTGCTTTTCAGAGATACTGCTTCAAAATGTAAAAATATATATATATATTTTTAAAGAAAGAGGAAAAAAACTATTCTAGGTTAGGAGAGAGAAACTTGTCATTGAAAGGGAGAGAGTCAGGGACACCAGTATCCCACTAGAGGGAGACGTTGAGCCTACAGCCCAGTGAGGGGGAGGGTGGGGGAATAAGGGAGAAAAAGGGTGTCAGGTAGAGAGAGCGCAGTGGGTGTGGTGGCCTGCATTAAGCTTCACAGTTGTTGTACTTGTCTGCTACTCTGGGGGTGACACCCCTGTCATGCAATATTTATCTGAGCACCTGGGAGTGCTGATCACCTCAACAAAATGCTGACTAATTCATGAAACCAAACCCACTGATGAGATATTCAGCCCTAATAATCCTCAAGGCAAGGAGATGAAGACTTGAAGTCATACTTCACTCATTTACCATCGCTTTAATTGCTGTGTATGTCCCAAATGGCTCCCTACTCCCCATACTGTATAGTGTACTACTTTAGACCATGGCTCATCAAAAGTAGTGCATTAAATAGGGAATAGGGTACCATTTGGGACACAACGCCTATGTCAGCTCTAATTCAGGAATTAAAACATCAGGGAGGATATACTGTACGTGTATTGAGGCTTACAAATGATGCATTTACGTACCAGTACTAGGCACTTATGGTAGTAAGTAAATATCTAGGGGAATGAGCACTAAACCATGCATACATGTATCTCACAAGAAACATTTAGAGAGCTAGAGTACAGCTCTCTCTCTCTCTCTCTCTCTCTCTCTCTCTCTCTCTCTCTCTCTCTCTCTCTCTCTCTCTCTCTCTCTCTCTCTCTCTCTCTCTCTCTCTCTCTCTCTCTCTCTCTCTCTCTCTCTCTCTCTCTCTCTCTCTCTCTCTCTCTCTCTCTCTCTCTCTGTGTGTGTGTGATTCACATGCTAGTTTTCAGTCTATAGTTGTTGTTTAGAAATGAATGCTTAACAAACTACTGACAATAAGGAACACATTTAAAACACGCCACACGAGTCACCCAGCCAGAGGTGCGGTATATGAAACCCTATGAAACATTCATGACTAGTAAGAGGTCTAGAACACAGCATATTACAGTTTTTCTCAATTGCTAAAACCCAATTTCTGAAACTTTTCTCCATTTCCTGGAAACATTAAACACAAAACCTCATCTTCAAGCACTATTTACATAACCTCTGACTCCTCTTGCAAAATGAAACATTCACCTCAAAACAGTTTTACCTGTGTTCAAAATCAAACACGGCTCTCAAATAATAAACAAAGTGATCAAAATGATATACACTCTCAAGCAGTCAGTAAACAATACACCGAAAAATAGAAAACACATTGTTCAAAACATACAATTCTCAGGGAGAAGTACATTTTTAATCTAAAAAAATATTCATATTTTTCCGTCATTGTCTTTTGATGAACGAAAACATGTTCTATCATAGTAGCTCAAAATTGATCAGAGATTACTACTCTGTTTTGCTCTTTGCAATTTTGTTTTTTGTTCTTCCTCCTCCTTGTATCCCTATTTTTACAGTACTGTACCCTGCATCTCACAAACATGTCCTTTGTCTCTGTTGATACACATTTTCTTGTTCTTTGTTGATATGAACCTGCAACCAGTCAAAATCTATTGAGCAGTTAATAAATGGAAAGCACAATGTTCAGGCCATACAATTTGTCCATTGTACAGTATACAGCCTACAATGCACTGTACTACAGTATCCATTCTCAGACTTTCTCCTTCCCACCTTCAACAACCTGTTTGCTATCTGAACTGGCTTATATTGGTCGTGTCGCATCATTTGAAACAGGTTAAATCCATTTTGAGTGGTTGTGTTCAATCAATGACATATGTTCTCTATTTGTATTTGATTGTTGCCACTTGTGTTTACCAGTATGGATGACATGTGCATTAGAGTGCAGAATGTGTTTTGAGAAGGAGAATGTGTTTAGAGTTTTGCTGAAAAGTCTAAGTGAGATCTGCAAATTGTGTTTTACCATGTGAAACACATACTAAAATGTATGAGCTCACTGTAATGTATGTTGTTTTGGATAAAAGCATCTGCGAAATGGCATAGGCTATGTGAAGTCTGAGGATGCCCTCCTTGGACTCGCCCACTATTGCATGATAATGGAGGTGTTTCGTTTAGTGTAGTATGGCCACCTACCTTGCGGATGCCCTCCTTGGACTCCTCCACGTTGTTGTCGGCCCCTCCGGTGCGGTTGATCATACGCCACATCTGGGAGTACATGGGGTCCCTTTCAAAGGGGTTCATGGCCTTACTGCGCACCTGCTCGTACACAGCCGAGTCCAACACCGTCCCGTAGGGCAACTCTGTCTGCTTGGACAGGTCCTGGAGAGACCTATAGACAAAGACAGTAGGGGGAGGTTAGGGGAAATG
The DNA here is from genome assembly GCF_023373465.1 of Oncorhynchus keta. NCBI lineage: Eukaryota > Metazoa > Chordata > Actinopteri > Salmoniformes > Salmonidae > Oncorhynchus > Oncorhynchus keta. The sequence goes on along the minus strand of NC_068445.1, from coordinate 2,070,016 downwards.
TAGTTCAACATGCACAAAGACACAACACGACGATGATGTGGAATGATAGTTAGATACACGTGCAAATAATCACACTCCAAACCCATTCACCTACAGTATGCATAGAGGGACACACGCATGCACACACACACAGAAAAGTACACACACACACACACACACACACACACACACACACACACACACACACACACACACACACACACACACACACACACACACACACACACACACACACACACACACACACACACACACACACACACACACACACACACACACACACACACACATTAGTTAAACAAAGAGTTGTTCTGTCAGCGCTGAGTTAATAACATGAATATAGTTAAGGGTAAGCCAGCCAATCAACTGGCAAGAAGCTCCATGTAGTTCAACTAAAAGGGGAATAATAGAGGACTGAAATAAAATCACTCTCATACCATCACCACCTCCAGGGAAATGAAGGTATTTTAATTACAATGCTACGGTTTGATAAGTTTTCAAACACTCACCATTTATAACTGTAATAGAAAACCATTCCTGGGACTAATTACTGTTTGTTTGTCAAATTGCTTTAACACAAGCTGCCGATGTGACCAGGAGAACAACAATTCCATCGCCGTCAGTATTGTTACACTTCTGTTTACGGACAGATTTAGTCCGTAGAAAGAGAACTCCATCGTGTTATGCCCTTTCGTTTCAATTATTCTAAGTACAATCACACCACGAGTTTACCCGAGAATTCATTAATTGAATATCGTTACATCAGCATACTGTCACCCCCCCGCACTACTCCCCCCTGCTCTCTGCAGCTACTTTCAACCCTCTTTGAGGTTTTAATGAACCTGGCTGCCAAATGTTAATCTTTTATTGCTGTCAATTAATCCTTGCCCTTAATCTTCCCACTTCCCTCTTCCACGTTTCGGCGTGCCCGTGTCTATCATTTGCATTCTCTTTGAAGGGGGAAATTCTCCTTAAATAATGTGTGGGCACATGGGGATATAGGGAGAGTGATGGTGGGGTGGGTGGAGGAGTCGTAGACTAAGCTAGACTATGCTTGTGTCCCAAATGGCAACCTATACCCTATGTAGTGCACCACTTTTGAAAAGGGCCAAGACAACTAACTACCTGTTCAGCAGGGGTGTAGAAATCAAACAGAAAAGAAAAAGGGGAGAAACAGAGAGGGATGAGCCGGGACTTGTTTGTTACACACATTTAATTGCAAAATGCTTTCCATTTCTACAGCGTGCACTAATGAATACACCCCTCTCTCAAACATGTCCCTCACCTTGTGAAGCCTCCATGTGTGATGTGTCCACTGTAGGTTTATTGGTGTTTACTAAGAATACATTGGAATTTGTGTAGCGCTTTTCATGACACTCAAAGACACAATGACAGCCCTTTAAATGTCTAATGTTGTCCCTGACAAAGCAGGTGTTTACCCAATTCCCCAACACACACACGCAGGCACACACACGCGCACACACGCACGCGCGCACACACACATACGCAAACACACACATACCCTCCGTCAATCCACCCCTCCAACCTTATACTCATCCTTCCACTCCATGTCCTCTCGCTCTAAGCGGGTGCCCTCTCCTCTCCTCTCTTTCTTTTTGCTGAACCCAATCCTCAGTCCTCCATCTCTCCTCTTCGATCAATCCGCCCACAATGTCTGCTGACTCCTATCTTTTCACTGTTCACACATTCTGTTCCTACCAGCTCTGCAGCTTCAGCTCCACTCTCCTCCAATCTCCCCCTAAAGGATTCGCAACACTATCTAACAAAAACAATCCTCCACAAAACTCAACCTTGGAGTATTAATACAAAAAAATTGGTCTCTTTTTCTTGTCACTGTGTCAAGCCATTCAGCTTTACTGGCTCAATGACACCGTAGCAGAGCACTATTAAAATGCTATCTATATGACTCTCTCCTTATCTGTAGATAGAAACAGATTGAAATGTGCATAAGGACTGAAGAGGGTAGAGATCCAAGAGATCCACTTTCCAAACTCGCTGCAAGAATGGTAATCAAACTTTTATCAGATTGCAGACCATCTAATTACAAGATCAGAGTTTGTTTCCCTCCCCCATCTCAATTCACATTCCATACATCTTGAGGGTTTCCTGTCTGAGGTAGCACATCCCTCCTCTTTAAAACAACAGGCCCCTGGGTGTAAAGTTTAGGCTCTAATTATTGCAGTAATGATCCCAGAGTCTCTACACATTAAAGATAATACATAGAAATGTATGGAAATCATAATTAGCTGCATAGAAGTAGAACGGAGGCAATTTGAGAAGGACTCATTAATGACATCTCATGCAAAAACAAAACAAAAAAGGCAAAGGCTGGGGCTTTCCCACTCTCTCTCCCTCTCTCTTTCTCTCGCTTTATTTCCCTAACCTTCTTCAGCAAGATGGAGCAGGGAGATGAGATATTCTCGCTGAAGCACAATTAAACTTCTTACTGCTAGGCATTCCGGAATCTGATTTGCCAAATGAGCGGTGGGGATTTAGGCGTGGCACCGTGAGGGGAGCAAACAAATGATGACGACGAGACGAGAAACAGAGACAAGGTTTAAAACATGCAATTTCAATCGGCGTGGTGTGGGATGTGGTGTTGAAGACATTGACGTGGTGTTGTTGAAGGTTCCTAACTGTTGACTCTGGGCCCCTCTACCTGCCACAACTCAGATCTGCTCTAGTCCTCCTTCAGCGTGGGCACAGTGCACAGAGTTTCATCCTCCGAAAACACCATAGAGTCCACCGTGGAGTCCTCGTAAACCAGTTACCCGTTGTGCCCGGGAGAGTGACGTCACCCGCAGGATGATAGATCTGATTTGTGCCACACAGGAAATTAAAAACAGAGGGCCCTCACTGGCCCCTAGAGAGGGGATGTGCCCATGTGGCTTCTTCCCAGACAGACACTCCATCTCTCCAGAAACAGCAGACTGCCTGATTGATACAGAGAGTGCGAGAGAGAGCAGTGAGCAGAGAGAGCAGTGCTACGAATGTATATTCCCATGTGGATTAATTTATACACACTCCGTCAACTGCAGTGTGAGGCAATGGAGGCTCCTCACAGCAGGAAGGGTGGGGACCATTCTCCTCAGTACATTTCATAAAAACAGTGAAAATTTTAAAATTATATCAGTTCTCGATAAAAACGATATACTGTGTATTCACGTCACCAAATAATTGATCAAAACACTGTTTTGCAATGGTCTACAGTAGCCACAACTACACTCTCTGTGGTAGCACCATGGTGTAGCTGGAGGACGAAAAGCTGGAGGACATCTGGCTTCAATACAAAACCTAGAAGGCTCATGGTTCTCATCTCTTCCATAGACTTACACAGTAATTTTGACAACTTCCGGAGGACGTCCTCCAACCTATTAGAGCTCTTGTAGCATAAACTGACATGTTGTCCACCAAATCAATGTATCAGAAAATTAATCTAGTACTGAAAGCATAAGCTACAGCTAGTTAGAACTGCAGTGCATAAAATGTGGTGAGTAGTTGACTCAAAGAGAGAGAAAGACAATAGTTTAACAGTTTTTAACAAATAATATTTTCAAAAAGGAAGGAGAAGCAAGAGAAAGTGAGAGAGTTAGCTATATATTTTTTTCACTTTCACTTACTTAGCTAGCGAATGCAGCTAGCTAGTTTAGCCTACTCAAACAACCGGCTCAAACAGAGAGGGATGCTATGTTAGTTAGATGGTTATGGTTATCAAACACTGGAACTCTTCCAAGTTAAGGTAAGCTTTTGGTTTTATAAATGTATGCCACCGGGGCCCACCAGTGTAACTTAATTTTTTATTTTATTTAACCTTTATTTATACAGGTTTTTCTCATTGAGATAACATCTCTTTTTTAGAGAGACCTGGTCCAATAGCAGCAGGGGGAACAAAGTTTCAGACAAAACAACTTGCATACACTAACACAACATTAAACAAAACTATAGACACACATACAGTACAACAAGTACATATTAAGTTAAAAAAAAAACACAAATGTCTTGACTAAAAAACAGCTGTCCTAAAGACAATTACACTCTTCTATGATATTTACATCGATCAAGTGTTTAAACTCATAAAAAAATTGAAATGTTCAGGAGAGAATTACAGGACCATGGAGCTATTTCTACCATGACCTGTTCTAATTCTTGGTACTGTTAAAAGCAAATGAGAATGGGACCTTAATTGACATTTATTTACCAACATGATTAAAAAAGAACAGAGCTAAAATAACATTTGACCCAGTATGACCTTATAAATCAGTGTATACCAGTGTTAATGCCTATGCAAGGTCAATGACGACCAGCCAACAGCACTGTAGAGATCACAATGATGTGTTAGATGTTTACACTTTAAACCCGAACCCCCATCAGAAACTAACCAGCTAACTTGCTACTAGCTAGTAGTCAGTTAGCTACTGCTAGCGGTCAACACCATTAACTCGGACATCAGCTGGTTTAAATGGTGCCTCTAGAGACAAAACCTCTCTCAGAGTCACTCAATGCCTCGATTTACCTCCACTGTATTCACATCCTACCATACCCTTGTCTGTACATTATGCATTGAATCTATTCTTCCGCGTCCAGAAATCTGATCCTTTTACTCTCTGTTCCGAACTCACTAGTACCTATAGCCTTTAGTTGTACCCTTATCCTACTAATCATCTGTTCCTCTGGTGAGGTAGAGGTTAACCCAGGCCCTGCAGACCCTAGCTCCACTCCCAATCCCCATGTGTTCTCATTTGTAGACTTCTGTAACCGTAAAAGCCTTGGTTTCATGCATGTTAACGTTAGAAGCCTCCTCCCTAAGTTTGTTTTACTCACTGCTTTAGCACACTCTGCCAACCTGGATGTCCGAGCCGTGTCTGAATCCTGGCTTAGGAAGGCCAACAAAAATCCAGAAATGTCCATCCCTAACTATAACATTGACAGGACAGAACTGCCAAAGGGACTGAGTTGCAATCTACTGCTGAGATAGCCTGCAGAGGTCTGTCATACTATCCAGGTCTGTGCCCAAACAATTTGAGCATCTACTTTTAAAAATCAATCTTTCCAGAAACAAGTCTCTCACTGTTGCTGCTTGTTATAGACCCCCTTCAGTCCCCAGCTGTGCCCTGGACGCCATATGTAAATTGATTGCCCCCCATCTATATTCAGAGTTCGTACTGTTAGGTGACCTAAACTGGGACATGCTTAACACCCCGGCCGTCCTACAATCTAAACTATATTCCCTCAATCTCACACAAATGATCAACAAACCTACCAGGTATAACACCAAATCCGTAGCCATGGGCACCTTCTTAGATATCATCCTGACCAACTTGCCCTCTAAATACAACTCTGCTGTCTTCATCCAGGATTTCAGTGATCATTGCCTCATTGCCTGCATGAGTAATGGGTCCGCGGTCAAACGACCACCCCTCATCACTGTCAAACGCTCCCTAAAACACTTCAGTGAGCAGACCTTTCTAATCTAAATGGCCCGTGTATCCTGGAAGAATATTGACCTCATCACGTCAGTAGAGGATGCCTGGTTGCTCTTTAAAAGTGCTTTCCTCACCGTCTTAAATAAGCATGTAGAATGTAAAAAATGTAGAACTAAGAACCCTTGGTTCACTCCAGACTTGACTGCCCTTGACCAGCACAAAAACACCCTGTGGCGTTCTGCATTAACATTGAATAGTCCCCGCAATAGGAAACTTTTCAGGGAAGTCAGGAACCAATATACTCTAGCTTTTTCAAACAGAAATTTGCATCCTGTAGCACTAATTCCAAAAAGTTTTCGGACACAGTAAATTCCTTGGAGAAAAAGAGCACCTCCTCCCAGCTACTCGCTACACTGTGGATAGGAAACACTGTCACCACAGATAAATCTACGATTATCGATAATTTCAATAAGTATTTTTCTACGGCTGGTCTTCAACATCTCAGCAATCCCTGCAGCAACATGCCCAAGCCCCCACCGCTTCTCCTTCACCCACATCCAGATAGCTGATGTTCTGAAAGAGCTGCAAAATCTGGATCCCTACAAATCAGCTGGGCTAGACAATCTGGACCCTCTCTTTCTAAAATTAGCATCTGAAATGGTTGCAACCCCTATTACTAGCATGTTCAACCCCTCTTTCGTATCGTCTGAGATCCCAAAATATTGGAAAGCTGCCCATCCCCCTCTTCAAAGGGGGTGCCACTCTAGACCCAAACTGTTATGGACCATCCTGCCCTGCCTTTCTAAAATCTTCGAAAGCCAAGTGAACAAACAGATAACCGACCATTTCGAAACCCACCGTACCTTCTCCACTATGCAATCTGGTTTCCGAGCTGGTCATGGGTGCACCTTAGCCATGCTCAAGGTCCTAAACGATATCATAACCGCCATCGATAAAAGACAGTACTATGCAGCCATCTTCATCGACCTGGCCAAGGCTTTCGACTCTGTCAATCACCGCATTCTTATCGGCAGACGCAATAGCCTTGGCTTCTCAAATGACTGCCTCGCCTGGTTCACACACTACTTCCAGATAGAGTTCAGTGTGTCAAATCAGAGGGCCTGTTGTCCGGACCTCTGGCAGTCTCTATGGGGGTGCCACAGGGTTCAATTCTCAATTCTGGCTCTTTTCTCTGTATATACAGTTTTAGTCGGTAGTTTACATACACATTAGCCAAATACATTTAAACTCAGTTTTTCACAATTCCTGACATTTAATCCAAGTACAATTGCCCTGTTTTAGGTCAGTTAGGATCACCACTTTATTTTAAGAATGTAAAATGTTTGAATAATTGTAGAGAGAACAATTTATTTCAGCTTTTATTTCTTTCATCACATTCCCAGTGGGTCAGAAGTTTACATAATGCTCAATAAGTATTTTGTAGCATTGCCTTTAAACTGTTAAACTTGGGTCAAACATTTCAGGTAGCTTTCCACAAGCTTCCCACAATAAGTTGGGTGAATTTTGGCCCATTCCTCATGACAGAGCTGGTGTAACTGAGTCAAGTTTGTAGACGTCCTTTTCTATAGGATTGAGGTCAGGGCTTTGTGATGGCCACTCAAATAGCTTGACTTTGTTGTCCTTAAGCCATTTTTCCACAACTTTGGAAGTATGCTTGGGGTCATTGTCCATTTGGAAGACTCATTTGCAACCAAGCTTTAACTTCCTGACTGATGTCTTGAGATGTTGCTTCAATATATCCATATCCTTTTCCTACCTCGTGATGTCATCTATTTTGTGAAGTGCACCAGTCCCTCATGCAGCAAAGCACCCCCAAAACATGATGCTGCCACCCTAGTGCTTCATGGTTGGGATGGTGTTCTTCGGCTTGCAAGCATCCCCCTTTTTCCTCCAAACATAGCGATGGTCATTATGGCCAAACGGTTCTATTTTTGTTTCATCAGACCAGAGGACATTTCTCCAAAAAGTACGATCTTTGTCCCCATGTGCAGTTGAAAACCATAGTCTGTCTTTTTTTATGGCAGTTTTGGAACAGTGGCTTCTTCCTTGCTGAGCGGCCTTTCAGGTTATGTCGATATAGGACTGCTTTTTACTGTGGATATAGATACCTTTGTATCTGTTTCCTTCAGCATCTTCACGAGGTCCTTTGATGTTGTTCTGTGATTGATTTGCACTTTTCGCACCAAACTACGTTCATCTCTAGGAGACAGAACGCGTCTCCTTCCTGAGCGGTATGACGGCTGCATGGTCCCATGGTGTTTATGCTTGTGCACTATTGTTTGTACAGATGAACGTGGTACCTTTTGGAAATTGCTCCCAAGGATGAACCAGAATGATTGTTTTGAGGTCTTGGCTGATTTATTTTTATTTTCCCATGATGTCAAGCAAAGAGGCACTGAATTTGAAGGTAGGCCTTGAAGTACATCCTCAGGTACACCTCCAATTCACTCAAATTATGTCAAGTAGCCTATCAGAAGCTTCTAAAGCCATGACATAATTTTCTGTAATTTTCCAAGCTGTTTAAAGACACAGTCAATTTAGCGTATGTAATCCTTGACTCACTGGAATTGTGATACAATGAATTATAAGTGAAATAATCCGTCTGTAAACAATTGATGGAAAAATAGATGTCCTAACCGACTTGACAAAACTATAGTTTGTTAACAAGAAATTGAAAGTTGAAAAAGGAGTTTTAATGACTCCAACCTAAGTGTATGTAAACTTCCGACTTCGACTGTATCAATGATGCTTCTGGTGATTCTCTGATACACCTCTTCGCAGACGACACCATTCTGTATACATCTGGCCCTTTGGACACTGTGCTAACAAACCACCAAACGAGCTTCAATGCCATACAATACTTCTTCCGCGGCTTCTTAAATGCATGTAAAACTAGTGCATGCTCTTCAACCAATTGCTGCCTGCACCTTCCCGCCCGACTAGCATCACTACTCTGGATGGTTCTGACTTAGAATATGTGGACAACTACAAATACCTAGGTGTCTAGTTTGACTGTAAACTCTCCTTCCAGACTCATATTAAGCATCTCCAATCCAAAAGTAAATCTAGAATCGGCTTCCTATTTCGCAACAAAGCCTCCTTCACTCAAGCTGCCAAACATACCCTCGTAAAACTGACTATCCTACCGATCCTTAAATTCTGTGGTGTCATTTGCAAAATAGCCTCCAACACTCTACTCAGCAAACTGGACGCAGTCTATCACAGTGCCAACCATTTTGTCACCAAAGCCCCATATACTACCCACCACTGCGACCTGTATGCTCTCGTTGGCTGGCCCTCACTACATATTCGTCGCCAAACCCACTGGCTCCAGGTCCACATCTATAAGTCTATGCTAGGTAAAGCCCCGCCTTAACTCAGCTCACTGGTCACCATAGCAGCACCCACCCGTAGCACGCGCTCCAGCAGGTATATTTCACTGGTCATCCCCAAAGCCAACACTTCCTTTGGCCGCCTTTCCTTCCAGTTCTCTGCTGCCAATGACTGGAACGAATTGCAAAAATCACTGAAGGTGGAGTCTTATATCTCCCTCTCCAACTTTAAGCATCAGCTGTCAGAGCAGCTTACCAATCACTGTACCTGTACACAGCCAATCTGTAAATAGCACACCCAACTACCTCATCCCCATATTATTTATCCTTGCTCTTTTGCACCCCAGAATCTCTACTTGCACATCATCATCTGCAAATCTATCACGCCAGTGTTAATGCTAAATTGTAATTATTTTGCCTCTATGGCCTATTTATTGCCGTACCTCCCTAATCTTCTACATTTGCACACACTGCACATAGATTTTTCTATTGTGTTATTGACTATATGTTTGTTTATGTGTAACTCTGTGTTGTTGTTTTTGTCGCACTGCCAGGTCGCTGTTGTAAATGAGAACTTGTTCTCAACTAGCTTACTTGGTTAAATGAAGGTGAAATAAAAAACAAAACAAAAAAAATCCTATAGCCGTTTGCTTTGCAAACTTTATCTCATGTGCTACAGAAACAGCTAACCAAACAACAGTGCTCGGTGCCTGCACACTTTAATTAAAGGATTACTACAATCAAAAATCGACATTTCTCCAATTTTTTCCAGGCCTCCAAAGTGGTCTCCTGATGTGGTTTAAGCATTGTTATATGCTTAACCATGCTCATAAACCAATTATTATCCTCCCTCATCTTAAATGTATGTGTCTGGGTACAGGTAAACCTACTGTACTGTGTCTGTCTTGTGCATCAGTATGTTCTTCCATAATAGTTGCTACAATGAGAACTAGCTAGAAGACACAATGCACACAATTACTGTATGAAAGCCTTGACATAATGTCCTAAGTTGAATGTCAATTTCACAAACATGTACGAATGTACTCTACCGCAAATTCATAACACAATGTCTTTCTAGCATGTGGATTGAATAAACCACACTAATTTGGAACCAATAGTCTAGTCCCAATTAAAAATGTAAAGTATTTCCCCCATTTCATTTTCTCAACCTGGGCCTGTAAACTGTTCCTGGTACAGTCTGACAGGTTTCACTAAAACACGAAGACAGAGGTTTTTGTGGGTGAAGGAAGAAGTTGCCCCTAGAAGCTGATCTTGGGTCCGTTTTTAAATTGTCCCCACTAATGGTTAAGGTTAGGATTGGGGGAGGGAATGCTGATCCTAGATGTGTACCGAGGGGAAACTTCACCCTGAGCGGTGGTGTGTGTCAGTTACTTACTGGATGGAGTTCTCGATACGGCTGATGGTGAGGAAGGCAGCCAGGTTGGCCGTGTAGGAGGAGAGGACGATCAAAGCAAAGAGCCACCATACCCCCATCATCATCCTCGTGGCCAGGGTGGTATACGGAACCTCACCACCTGATAACAAGACCAGGACGAGAGACAGAATACAAATGGCAGTCAAATGGCAGGTATGGTTGTGCATGAGAAAAGAAAATCATTTCTCAGAGGACACCTCATTTGTGATGTCAGGTATACCGATTTCCACACGCGACGACATATTACGACCCACAAAGGCAGGCTTTCCAGTGCAACTCGACAATATGATGTTGTTTTCTTCCATTTTTTTTGCATTTTCATAAAGAGATAAATGTATGCTCTATGTAGAGTGTGTATTTCCCCAGACAGGCCAGTCAGGACTAAGGCACATCTGTTTGTTCTCTGTATTAATGCAAAACCTTTACTTTGCACTGCAGAGGGGAGGGAGAGGGGAGCCTCTTCCAGGGAAAGACAACCATAGCTCCATGATGGATCTGTAGAGCTTCAGCCTCACCTTCATTGAAGCCTGTTACAAATGTGCCTAATTTATCCTTGTAGCTCGCAGATCATTGTGCTCGCATGTGGAATAAGTGCCAGTCATTTCAATCTCTTCAGCAAAGACTCAATAAAATATCTGACACCCATTCTATCCAGTGCTGCCCTCTGGGTTAATCTGTCTTATGAATTCAATTTCCAGTTGACATGAGCTCATATGGCCTGAATGCTATTTGTGTTCTGTTAACATGTTGTAGCTATTGTAGAGTAGTTTGAATATTCTTATGTGCTTTGACTGTATGTTAGGCTTTCATAAAACACATATGATAAGTAGGCTATAATGTTGTACAGGTAACTGCCAAAATATTGGAAACACTAAGTGCTTCCGCTCAGCGTATGTGGGAACTCCTTCAAGACTGTTGGAAAAGCATTCCAGGTGAAGCTGGTTGTGGCTACTTTGAAGAGTCTCAAATATAAAATATATTTTGATTTGTTTAACACTTTTTTTTGGTTACTACATGATTCTGATGCTTGTCTGATTGGTTGATGATTGAACTTGACCTTGAGCTTTTTCTAGTGTTCACAAGTATGGCCTCTCAGAGTCCTCTGAATGTACACATTGTCATGAATTTCACTTGTGATTTCAACGTGAATGTATTATTGTTAATGTATTGTGATATCCATGTATTTCTGTTTCATTGTCTGCCATGTGAATATCAGTAAAAAAAAACATTTTGGAGGGACACAACATGATACATATTATGGACCCCATCCATAATTTCTGACATAAAATAAAGGAATCGTGAACCATATCTAGACAGTAACATATAGTATTAAGATATCCGGTAGGGGCAGTCACATTAGGAAAAAGGGGTGTAAAATAGATCTGCTACAGTCCGCGTTTTGATTGTGAAAGTATTCTGAGTGGTCCCGACCTGGGACGTCATCCGACAGAACTTCAGAATAGGTGGTTTCTGCTGCTCAAATTTATACATAACAATGTGTGATGCATGTAATATTGTCCAAAATACAATTTCCACTAGAACATTGATTGCCATGTTGAGTTTTGTAAACAAAGTGCCTGTTGAGGTACAGTTGACCTAGCCGGGCTGTTGGGTCCAAATGTGACAGTAGAAAGGACGATGTTCTACGTAGAGAATGCATGTGAATGTAATCCCTCTGGATCATAACGGTCTCACGTGAAAGCCCTTAATGCTCACATGGCCAAAGAGTGCAGATATGCTTGTCCATTACATCTGAATAACACCGAGACGATTCAGACGGACAGCACAAGAGAGAGAGGGAGACTATTCGGTGGAATCTCAGCGTGAGTGAGAAAAGCTCTCCCCTGAACTTAAGGCCTGCCATGGCGAGAGAGAGAGAGAGATTGCTACGGGAGGATGTAGTTGAAGCTGATTGCAATCCCATTTTCTCGGCTGTAGGATGTTGATCTTTAGAGAATGAGCCAGAGTGTAATGCAACTATTATTAGGGAGCCCTGCGACTTGGTTCAAAGCCACCCTGCTATGCACATCGAATCAGCTTCACCATTTTGACCAGTTTCTCCTTGCCTGCCTTTGATTTCCAGCCAGGCTAGGGGCAGCATACTGCTACCGCTACTCCACCCAGCTCACTCTTTCTCTCCATTCCACCCTCCTTTGTTTAATTCCTTTGCAAACATACTTATACTGTACATGCACATACATTCACACAAATCATTCTGTAAGCAGCACCACGTTTCTAATCCACAAATGCATTTAGACAAGGAGAGTGTGGGTGGAAGATAAGACGAGAGATAAAGGGGGAGGATGGGGTGAGAGAGAGAATGAGTGAGAAAGAGAGACTGCTGCAGGTCCATCTAGGAAAATAGCAAGAACACATGGATTGATTTGTTAAACTCAGCTCCAAACCTAATACACAGCGAAGACAGTGATCAAAGTCATGCCCCCAAGGCTTCAAAATGTTTGCCCAGAGTGAGTTTGTTTTCAGGCAACCTCGGTCCACAGGGCTAGCTTTGAAAATATTTTCCCACAGCCACAAGTGAGTCCAAGGTCGGAGAATGGCTGTTTTTGACTGTCAGCTGATCAGTCTGCCAGTCAAGGAGTCCGCATCCCACTAAAAAGGGCCCTTAAAGTTCCGCCAGGCAGTCCTGCCAGTGCAGGCAGGACACTCAGTCCAAAGTGGATTTCCAATCAAAGAGAAAAAGCCATGAAACACTGTCAAGAACCCTTCACGGCTGTTGGAATACTTGTACATTTCTCTAAGGGCAACCGGAGAGGCTATTCTGCTCCTAACTCTCTCAGGGAGGGGAAGAAAATGCCAATCAGTCCAAGGTCAGTGAGCCGACCGACGTAGAGCCTGCTGCTGCCTAACTGGCTGAGCACGGCCTCTCAACACCACTACCGCTACTGTTACCTTAGTAGTCGTGTTGTCTGGGACTGGAACAGACTAACACTACCTCAGTAGTCATGTTGTCTGAAACACCAGACTAACACTACCTTAGTAGTCATGTTGTCTGAAACACCAGACTAACACTACCTCAGTAGTCATGCTGTCTGAAACACCAGACTAACACTACCTCAGTAGTCATGTTATCTGAAACACCCAACTAACACTACCTTAGTAGTCATACTCTTTGGGACACTACTTTAGAACCCTGCCCCCCTTCAACATTGGTGCATGCTCAGCCCCCTCCTGTACTCCCTGTTCTCCCTTGACTGAGTGGCCACGCACATCACCAACTCAAGTTTTCAGATGACACAACAGTGGTAGGCCTGATTACCAAAAACGACGAGACAGCATACAGGGAAGAGATGAGGGCCCTGGAAGAGTGGTGCCAGGAAAATAACCTCTCCCTCAACGTCAACAAAACAAAAGAGCTGATTGTGAACTTCAGGAGACAGCAGAGGGAGCACGCCCCCATCCATATCGACGGGGCCGCAGTGGAGAGGGTGAAAAGCTTCAAGTTTGTCGGCGTACACATCACTGACAAATGGTCAACACAGACAGTTTGGTGAAGAAGACGCAACAGGGCCTCTTCAAACTCAGGAGGCTGAAGAAATTTGGCTTGGCCCCCCCGAGTCATGGCCTGTTCAGCCCGCTACCATCTAGAAGGCGTAGAGACAGTAGGGTGCATCAAGGATGAGACCGAGAGATTGATAAACTACTCTAACCGGCCCCCGCCCAGTACCCTGCCCTGAAATTTAGTCCCTTTCACTAGCCGGCTACCACCAGGTACTCAACCGTGCATCGGACTGCTGCCCTATGAACATAGTCATTGAACACTGGTCACTTTAATAACGTTTGTATACTATTAAACCTACTTCATATGTACTGTACAGTACCAGTCAAAGGTTTGGACACACCTACTCATTCGGCAATTTTCTACATTGTAAAAATAAACGCGAAGACATCAAAACTATGAAATAACATATATGGAATCATGTGGTAACCAAAAAAGTGTTAAACAAATCAAAATATATTATATAATTGAGATTCTTCAAACTAGCCACCCTTTGCCTTGATGACAGCTTTGCACATGCTTGGAATTCTCTCCACCAGCTTCATGAGGTAGTGGAATGCACTTCAATTAACAGGTGTGCCTTGTTAGAAGTTAATTTGTGGAATTTATTTCCTTCTTAATGCATTGGAGCCAATTAAACGCATTATGGTTCCCACCGTGAAGCATGGAGGAGGAGGTGTGATGGTGTGGGTGTGCTTTGCTGGTGACACAGTCAGTGATGTATTTAAAATTCAAGGCACACTTAACCAGCATTGCTACCACAGCATTCTGCAGCGAGACGCCATCACATCTGGTTTGCGCTTAGTGGGAATATAATTTGTTTTTCAACAGGACAATGACACAAAACACACCTCCAGGCTGTGTAAGGGCGATTTGATCAAGAATAAGAGTGATGGAGTGCTGCATCAAATGACCCAATTGAAATGGTTTGGGATGAGATGGACCGCAGAGTGAAAGAAAAGCAGCTAACAAGAGCTCAGCATTTGTGGGAACTTCTTCAAGACTGGAAAAGTATTCCTCATGAAGCTTGTTGAGAAAATGCCAAGAGTGTGCAAAGCTGTCATAAAGGCAAAGGGGTGGATACTTTTTAGCTACTTTGTTTAACACTTTTTTGGTTATGACATGATTCCATGTGTGTCATTTCATAGTTTTGGTTTCTTCACTATCATTCTATAATGTAGAACATAGTAAAAATAAAGAAAAGCCCTTGACTGAGTAGCTGTGTCCAAACTTTTCACCAGTACTGTGTATACTGTATTCTTGTAAGGACCGACACTGGAATCGAGAAGCAGGTATGTTGAGTGAAACATTTAATGAGGGACAGACAAAGAACAAGCCACGAACAGCATCAGCACACGGGTACACAATGACAAACAACAATCAGTACAGCAGCGGGCAACAGAGCTGGGGAACTGACAAATATAGGAGAGGTAATAAACAGGTGATTGAGTACAGGTGAGTCCAATAATTTGCTGATGCGCGTGACGAGGGAAGGCAGGTGTACGTAATGATGGTGGCAGGGGTGCGGAATGCTGGGGAGCCTGGCGACTTTGAGTGCCAGGGAGGGAGAGCGGAAGCAGATGTGACAGTACCCCACAACCACCCTCTAGGGGTGCCACTCGGCGTCCCAACCTGGGAAAGCCTGACGGGCTGGCCAAAGCGTGGGAGCCTCAACCCGGCTGAGGCATAGCAGCCTGTCTCTCCGGCTGTGGCGTGAAAGCCTGTCGATTCCGCTGAGGCGTGGGAGCCCTATGATCTGGCTGAGGCATAGCAGCCTGACAAGCCGGCTGGGCGTAAAAACCTGACGATCCGGCTGATGCCTGACATGGGATGGGCACCTTCCGAGCCAACCTGGGACAAGAAACCTCTCGAGCCAGCTAGGGTGTGACAGCCCGATGAGCTGGCTTTAGGCACCCCAGGATCCATCGGCAGTGGCCGCCGGACCGGATGTCACCACCAACTGGAAAGCCAGCACTCTCTGATGCTTCATTTGATGGCTGCTGTATTCTGTAAGGAACGATGCTGGAGTCGAGAAGCAGGTACAGGGAGTAGAACATTTATTTAATGAGGGACAGACAAAGAACAAATCAGGAACAGAGTCAGCACATGGGTACACAATGACAAACGACAATCAGTGCAACAGCGGGGAACACAGCTGGGGAACTGACAAATATATGGGAGGTAATAAACAGGTGACTGAGTCTAGGTGAGTCCAATAATTTACAGATGCGCGTAACGAGGGAAGGCAGGTGTGCGTAATGATGGTGGCAGGGGTGCGGAATGTTTGGGAGCCTGGTGCCTTCGGGCGCTAGGGAGGGAGAGCGGGAGTAGTGACAATTTTAGTCAATATAACTATTGCTGTACACACCTTTTCTATTCATATACTGTCCATAATGTCTATACAAACCATCATATACAGTACATACAGTGTTTTCGGAAGGTATTCACAACACTTCCCTTTTTCTCATTTTGTTACATTACAGCCTTATTCTAAAATTGATAAAATAAACTGTTTTTTAGAAATGTTTGCTAATATATATTTACATAAAAAAAACAGGAATACCTTACTTACTTACTCACACCATTTGGCAAAGAGACTCGAAATTGAGCTCAGGCGCATCCTGTTTCCATTGATCATCTTTGAGTCGGAGACCAACTGTGGAAAATTCAATTGATTGGACATGATTTGGAAAGGCACACACCTGTCTAAAAAAGGTCCCAAGCCATGCCATGAGGAATTGTCAGTAGAGCTCCGAGACAGGATTGTGTCGAGCCATAGATCTGGGGAACGGTACCAAAACATTTCTGCAGCATTGAAGGTCCCCAAGAACACAGTGGCATCTATCATTTTTAAATGGAAGAAGTTTGGAACCACCAAGACTCTTCCCAGAGATGGCCGAGTTTTCTAAAAGACACCATGAGAAACAAGATTCTCTCATCTGATCAAACCAAAATAGAACTCTTTGGCCTGAATGGCAAGCGTGAAGTCTGGAGGAAACCTGGCACCATCCCTACGGTGAAACATGGTGGTGGCAGGTTCATGCTATGGGGATATTTTTCAGCGGCAGGGACTGGGAGACTAGTCAGGATTGAGGGAAAGATAAATGGAGCAAAGTACAGAGAGATCCTTGATGATAACCTGCCCCGAGCGCTCAGGACCACAGACCACAGGTTAATGACCTTAAGCAAATCAAATCAAATTGTATTTGTCACATGCGCAGAATACAATGAAATGCTTACTTACAAGCCCTTAAAACAACAATGCAGTTTTAAGAAAAAATGTGTGTTATGATAATATTTACTAAATAAACTGAAAAAATACATTAAAATTCTAATTAAAGAAACAAGAAAAGAGAAAATTAACAAATAATTAAAGAGCAACAATAAAATAACAGTAACAAGGCTATATGCAAGGGGTACCGGTACAGAGTCAATGTGTGGCGGCACAGGTTAATTGAGGTAATTAATGTAATATGTAGATGGAGTTAAAGTGACTATGCATAGATAATAAACAGAGAGTAGCAGCAGTGTAAAATGTGCGTGTGGGGGGGGGGGGTCAGTGCAAATAGTCCGGGTAGCCATTTGGTTAGCTGTTCAGGAGTCTTATGGCTTAAGGATAGAAGCTGTTAAGAAGCCTTTTGAACATAGACTTGGCGCTCCGTTTACCTCTTGCCGTGCGGTAGCAAAGATAACATTCTATGACTAGGGTGACTGCACTCTTTGGCAATTTTTAGGGCTTTCCTCTGACACCGCCTGGTATCGAGGTCCTGGATGGTATAGAGGTCCTGGGTGGCAGAAAGCTTGGCCCTGGTGATGTACAGTACTGGGCCGTACGCACTACCCTCTGTAGTGTCTTGCGGTCGGAGGCCAAGCAGTTGCCATACCAGGCAGTGATGCAACCAGTCAGGATGCTCTCGATGGTGCAACTGTAGAACATTTTGAGGATCTGAGGCCCATGCCAAATATTTTCAGTCTCCTGAGGGGGAATAGGCGTTGTTGTGCCCTCTTCAGGATTGTCTTGGTGTGCTTGGACCATGTTAGTTTGTTGGTGAACCTTGACAGTTCGTTGGTGATGTTGACACAAAGGAACTTAAAGCTCTCATCTTTCTCCACTACAGCCCTGTTCATGAGAATGGTGGCTTGCTCAGCCCTCCTTTTCTTGTAGTCCACGATCATCTCCTTTGTCTTAATCACGTTGGCACTAAGAGACCTGGAGGTCTCTTCGTTGTCGGTGATCGGGCCTACCACTGTTGCGTCGTTGGAAAACTGATGGTATTGGAGTCGTTCTTGGCCATGCAGTCATCGGTGAACAGGGAGTACAGGAGGGGACTTGTTGTTGAGGGGCCCCCTTGTTGAGGATCAGCGAGGCAGATGTGTTGTTACCTACCCTTACCACCTGGGGGCGGCCAGTCAGGAAGTCCGGGATCCAGTTGCAGAGGGATGTGTTTAGTCCCAGGGTCCTTAGCTTAGTGATGAGCTTTGAGGGCACTATGGTTAATGCTGAGCTGTAGTCAATAAATAGCATTCTCATGTAGGTGTTCATTTTGTCCAGGTGGCAAAGGGCAGTGTAGAGTGCAAAAGACATTGCGTCATCTGATTTTGGCTTAGCGATGCTAATCTTCTCAATTAAATGTTAACTAGCTACAAAGTAGCCTATGCTTACCTACATGGCAGAATGACATCATGATTATTTGCATCAATACTGTAGCCATTTGTTTTGCAAACTTCATCTCATGTGCTACAGAAACAGCTAACCAAACAACAGTGCTAGGCGCCTGCAAATCAAATCAAGTCAAATCAAAGTTGATTTCTCACGTGCACTGAATACAACAGGTGTAGACCGTACAGTGAAACGCTTACTTACAGGCTCTAACCAATGGTGTGGGAAAAAAAGGTATGTGTGTGTTTGTGTAGGTAAGTAAGGAATAAAACAACAGTAAAAAGACATTTGAAAGAAGAGTAGCAAGGCTATATACAGACACCTGTTAGTCAGGTTTATTGAGGTAGTATGTACATGTAGGTATCATTAAAGTGACTATGCATATATGATGAACAGAGAGTAGCAGAACTGTAAAAAGAGGGGTTGGCGGGTGGTGGGACACAATGCAGATAGCCCGGTTAGCCAATGGGCAGGAGCACTGGTTGGTCAGGCCAATTTAGGTAGTACGTACATGAATGTAAAGTTAAAGTGACTATGCATATATGATAAACAGAAAGTAGCAGCACTGTAAAAGAGGGGTGGGGGGGGCACACAATGCAAATAGTCCACGTAACCATTTGGTTAACTGTTCAGGAGTCTTATGGCTTGGGGGTAAAAACGGTTGAAAAGCCTTTTTGTCCTAGACTTGGCACTCCGGTATCGCTTGCCATGCAGTAGTAGAGAGAACAGTCTATGACTGGGGTGGCTGGGGTCTTTGACCATTTTTAGGGCCTTCCTCTGACACCGCCTGGTGTAGAGGTCCTGGATGGCAGGCAGCTTTGCCCCAGTGATGTACTGGGCCATACACACTACCCTCTGAAGTGCCTTGCGGTCGGAGGCCGAACAATTGCCGTACCAGGCAGTGATGCAACCGGTCAGGATGCTCTCGATGTTGCAGCTGTAGAACCTTTTGAGGATCTCAGGACCTATGCCAAATCTTTTTAATTTCCTGAGGGGGAATAGGCTTTGTTGTGCCCTCTTCACAACTGTCTTGGTGTGTTTGGACCAATCTAGTTTGTTGTTGATGTGGACACCAAGGAATTTGAAGCTCTCAACCTGCTCCACTACAGCCCCGTCGATGAGAATGGGGCGTGCTCGGTACTCCTTTTCTTGTAGTCCAAAATCATCTCCTTAGTCTTGGTTACGTTGAGGGATAGGTTGTTATTCTGGCACCACCCGGCCAGGTCTCTGACCTCCTCCCTATAGGCTGTCTCGTCGTTGTCGGTGATCAGGCCTATCACTGTTGTTTCATCAGCAAACTTAATGATGGTGTTGGAGTCGTGCCTGTCCATGCAGTCGTGGGTGAACAGGGAGTACAGGAGGGGACTGAGCACGCACCCCTGGGGAGCTCCAGTGTTGAGGATCAGCGTGGCAGATGTGTTGCTACCTACCCTCGCCACCTGGGGTGGCCTGTCAGGAAGTCCAGGATCTAGTTGCAGAGGGAGGTATTTAGTCCCAGGATCCTTAGCTTGGTGATGAGCTTTGAGGGTACTATGGTGTTGAACGCTGAGCTGTAGTCAATGAACAGCATTCTCACATAGGTGTTCCTTTTGTCCAGGTGGGAAAGGGCAGTTTGGAGTGCAATGGAGATTGCACTATCTGTGGATCTGTTTGGGCGGTATGCAAATTGGAGCGGGTCTAGGGTTTCTGGGATAATGGTGTTGATGTGAGCCATTACCAACCTTTCAAAGCACTTGCTACGGGTCTGTAGTCATTTAGGCAGGTTGCCTTTGTGTTCTTGGGCACAGGGACTGTGGTGGTCTGCTTGAAGCATGTTGGTATTACAGACTCAATCAGGGACATTTTGAAAATGTCAGTGAAGACACCTGCCAGTTGGTCAGCACATTCCCGGAGCACACATCCTGGTAATCTGTCTGGCCCCGCAGCCTTGTGTATGTTGTTTAAAAGTTGTTTAAAAGTCTTACTCACGTCGGCTACAGAGAGCGTGATCGAAAACGTTGTCCGGAACAGCTGAGGCTCTCATGCATGCCTCAGTGTTGCTTGCCTCGAAGCGAGCATCGAAGTAATTTAGCTTGTCTAGTAGGCTCGTGTCACTGGGCCCCTCGTGGCTGTGCTTCCCTTTGTAGTCTCTAATAGTTTGCAAGCCCTGCCACATCCGACGAGCGTCGGAGCCAGTGTAGTATGATTCAATCTTAGCACTGTATTGCCGCTTTGCCTGTTTGATGGTTCGTCGCAGGGCATAGCGGGATTTATTGTTAGCGTCCGGGTCCCGCACCTTGAAAGCGGCACCTCGACCCTTTAGCTCAGTGCGAATGTTGCCTGTAATCCATGGCTTTTGGTTGGGTTATGTATGTACAGTGACTGTGGGGACGACGTCCTCAATGCACTTATTGATAAAGCCAGTGACTGATGCGGTGTACTCCTCAATGCCATCGGAAGAATCCCGGAACATGTTCCAGTCTGTGATATGAAAACAGTCCTGTAGTTTAGCATCTGCTTCATCTGACCACTTTTTTTACAGAGTCACTGGTGCTTCCTGCTTTCATTTTTGCTTGTAAGCAGGAATCAGGAGGATAGAGTTGTGGTCGGATTTACCAAATGGAGGGCGCAGGAGAGCTTTGTACGCATCTCTGTGTGTGGAGTACAGGTGATCCCTCTGGTTGCACATTTAACATTGATAGAGATTTGGTAGAACTGATTTAAGTTTCCCTGCATTAAATTCTCCAGCCACTAGGAGTGCCGCCTCTGGGTGAGTGGTTTCCTGTTTGCTTATTTCCTTATACAGCTGACTGAGTGCCGTCTTAGTGCCAGCATCTGTCTGTGGTGGTAAATAAAGTTTCCACCCCCAAGCCATAAGACTGCTAAATAGCCAGACTGCTAAATAGTAAATTAATAGTTCCCAAACTATCTTGCACTGACCCTACCCACATTCACTAGACTGTATTTACATTCCATACAGTATACACAGTCACTCACACACGCTACACTGTCACTCCCACACAAAACCCTCACACATTCACATACACTACATACGCAGAAGTGCATACAGACACACCACAACACACACACACACACACACACAATTTGCTCCTGCCACTCTGTTCTTTATTTTACTCATTATGATCTATCTGGATGCCTATCTGGACTTTACCCTGCCTTCATGAACATATTTACCTCAAATACCTCGTACATCTGCATATTGATCTGGTACTGGTATTTCCTGTATATAGCTCCATTGCTCCATTTTATTCTTCCTGTGTTAGTTACTATTTTATTTGTTATTATTATTTTTTAACTCTACATCTTTGGGAAAGGTTCATAAGCAAGCATTTCTCTGTAAAAGTGTATTCGGCGCATGTGATAAATACAATTTCATTTGATTTCATTTGACCCGTTTAGGATGATTCTTACTTATTTATGCGACAATACTACATCAACACTACCTTCACTACATCACCGATGTTGTTACATGTTATGGATCGATCTTCAAGAGAAAAGTTACCCTTTCATCCAAAAGTGAAACGTCAAAAAAAAGTATTCTCTCACTGTGCTTTTTGCTATTCCTTTTGCATTTTCTGCTGTGAGCAAAATTAGCAGGAACAGAGCAAAAAAAAATAACAGGACATTAATAAAATATGGAAGCACTGGTTGCTTTGACATACACCAAATATCTTCCCACTCCAACTCTGACACTCAGTAGTTAAAGAAAACTTCAAATAAGTGCTTTGAAGCTACCGGTGCAGAACATCCAAAGGTTTATAAGTAGCTACCTTGTAAAGCGTTAAATCTCGGAGGCACCTTGAGAAGCAGAGATTGTAGTTCTTGATGAGTGCTGTTAGTTTTTATTTCATTTATTTCTTTATTTTCTTTCCAAGAGCTCCCTGATGATAACTAACTGAAGGAAAACATACCGGGAGGAGAGTACAGCTTCCTCTGCATGTCACCTTCATTTTCCTGGCACCAAGCCAAATTGGCAGGTTCCGGGTGACTACAATTTATTCAACCCATCAAGTATCCCATTATGAGGCTAGCTGGCAAATAATGCCATCAATTTGCATAAAGTTTACGCTTCGATGCCCGGTCGTCGCTCTCAAAGTGTACCACGCAACCACACTGGAACTTTCAACTGCGGTAAATCATCAAAATAAAAATAGATATAAAAAAATGACGAGTCAGAGGAGATCTCTTTAGTTGCAGCTGCCGGGAGAGAAGCACAAGGGGCTACTGGCACGCGAAGTGAGAGCGAGAGCGCCAATAATGACGGGACACATCCCACGGGTGCACGGTCGCCAAAGAGAGCTATTGAATATGTATCATCTACTGTGGAAGCATTATCTCGCCCTGAGCGCTACTTCAAAATAAACAGGATTACATAGTTGCCATGGCGCTGGATTATTGTCTAGTGGGTTTAGTTGTTCGCTGTGTGTATGTCTCTGCGTGTCTAAGATTGAGTACAATGTATTAGATGTATTACCAAGGACAGACACAAATACAATCTTTAATCATTATACTACTAAACAAGCTGTAGTACTTGTTCACATTATGATAATGTACGGTTTCACCTTTGATCCAAACAAATAGCAATAGCATCGCTGTTGGGCTCTGGCTGCATCATTTTCCTTAGTGAGGAGGGGGGTGGGGGGAGGAGGTGGGTGAATGTTGTGGAATGAGCCTGTTTGAATGTGAGGCAATCTATTCCTCGATAAACGTGTCAGAGCATGGCTAGGTCCCAAGAGTTATTACTTTCATCAGATTCACCATCCTCAGGAAGTCATGTGCAGAAGAAAGGAAATTAATGTTGTGTTGTAATATCTGCTTGTTCAATTCACACCATATCGTGACGGCAAGGTGAGAAGCTGCTGCTTTCTTGTCTCATTCACTGAGAAGCCATTTTAGCACCCTGTAAGGCACCTTTAAAAAAAGTGAACCTGCCTCAGAGATTGTATCAGGGGCAAACCCATTTCAAAGCCATCCAATGACTTCCTGGTGCTGCTCTGTGATTCAGGTCATGTCTAAACACTGACACCTAAAATGACTGGAGGTGAATGAAGAAGCAAGTCTCATTATAATGGAGGAGACGTACATTCTTCCAGACACACATGGCTAAGAGCTCCCCAAAGGCAAACTCACACACATACAAACTGATACAACCGCACACGCACGCACACACACACACACACACAGACGACACCATTTTTTTTTGCTGTCACACGACTAAACACATACAATGCCTACACAGACACATACAACAGGGGTAAATTGTGTGATCGCATTAAAACTGACTCATCATACACATTCATGTATCTCTCAGACAGAGCTAGCCTGCGTCCCAAATGTACCGCCTTATTCCCTTTATAGTGCACTGCTTTTGACCAGGGCAAATAGGGCTCTGGTTAAAAGTAGTGCACAATAATAGGAATTGGTTATCAATTGGGATGCAACCCCTACTTTCATAATGTGCTATGTTCACAACATGACCTACTCAACAGTTCCGATCGACAGACAGCCAGAGAAACAGACACACTGACATCTACAACAGACATATTCAAACTGACGTCCATTGCTGCTGATTGGATTCTATGATCACTCGGCTACACAGCTGATGCCTACTATGCCTGTTCATTAACACGGTACTTCATTTTGTTTATTTGTCGGCCCCAGCCTCGAACTCAGGCCCTGTGTGTAGCTAACTGACCCTCTCTGCCGATTCATCGCCATTTACCCGTTGTTGAGGTCTTAGCTCTTTACCCGTTGTTGTCTTGGCCCTCCCAATCAACATCTGTGATTGCTTTATGCCTCCCTCTAATGTCAACATGCCTTGTATACTGTTGTTTAGGGTAGCTCTCGTTGTTTTGTTTTACTGCAGAGCACATAGTCCCACTCTACATGCCTCGGTTAGCTCCCTTGCCCCACCCCCCACACATGCGGAGACTGCACCTAGCTTAAACTGGCGCCTCCAGAGATGCAGCCTCTCTCATCGTCACTCAATGCCTAGGTATACCACCACTGTACTCTCACCCTACCATGCCCTTGTCTGTGCATTATGCCTTGAATCTATCCTACCACGCCCAGAAGTCTGCTCCTTTTACTCTCTGTTCCGAACGCACTAGATGACCAGTTCTTATAGCCTTTAGCCGTACCCTTATCCTACTCCTCCTCTGTTCCTCTGGTGATGTAGAGGTTAACCCAGACCCTGTGTGTCCCCAGGCGCTCTCATTTGTTGACTTCTGTAACAGGAAAAGCCTTGGTTTCATGCATGTTAACATTAGAAGCCTCCTCCCTAAGTTTGATTTATTCACTGCTTTAGCACACTCCACCAAACCTGATGTCCTAGCCGTGTCTGAATCCTGGCTTAGGAATGACAATTACAACATTTTCCATAAAGATAGAACTGCTAAAGGGGGGCGGAGATGCAATCTACTATAGAGATAGCCTGCAGAGTTCTGTCCTACTATTCAGGTTTATGACCAAACAGTTCAAGCTACAATTTTTTTTAAATCCATCTCTCCAGAAATAGGTCTCTTACTGTTGCCACTTGTTATAGACCTCCCTCAGCTTCCAGCTGTGCCCTGGAAGCCATATGTGAATTGATGAACCCCCATCTATTGTCAGAGATCGTACTGTTAGGTGACCTAAACTGGGATATGCTTAACACCCCGACCGTCTAAGCTAGATGTCCTCAATCTCACACTAATTATCATGGGATTTACCAGGTACAACCCCAAATCCGTAAACATGGGCATCCTCATAGATATCATCCTGACCAACTTGCCCTCTAAATACACCTCTGCTGTTTTCAACCAGGATCTCAGCGATCACTGCCTGCGTCCGTTATGGGTCCACGGTCAAACGAGCACCCCTCATCAATGTCAAACGCTCCCTAAAACACTTCATGGAGCAGGCCTTTCTAATCGACCTGGCCCGGGTAACCTGGAAGAATATTGACCTCATTCCGACAGTAGAGGATGCCTGGTTGATTTTCAAAAGTGCCTTCCTCACCATCTTAAATAAGCATGCCCTTTTCAAAAAATGTAGAACTAAGAACAGATATAGGTCTTGGTTCTCTCCAGACTTGACTGCCCTTGACCAGCACAAAAACATCCTGTGGCGCACTGTACTAGCTTTGAATTGTCCCCGCAACATGCAACTTTTCAGGGAAGTCAGGAACCAATATACACAGTCATTTGGGATAGCTAGGCTAGCTTTATCAAACAGAAATGTGCATCCTGCGGCACTAATTCCAAAAAGTTTTGGGACACTGTAAAGTCCATGGAGAATAAGAGCACCTCTCTCAGCTGCCCAATGCACAGATGCTAGGAAAACTATCACCACCGATAAAGCCACGATAATCGAGAATTTCAACAAGCATTTCTCTATGGCTGGCCACACTTTCCACCGAGCTACGCCAACCTTGGCCAACAGCTCTGCACCCCCCGCAGCAACTAGCCAAAGCCACCCCCCACTTCTCTTTCACCTATATCCAGATAGCTGACGTCCTGAAAGAGCTGCAGAATCTGGATCCCTACAAACCAGCTGGGCTAGACAATCTGGATACCTCTCTTCCCAAAATTATCCGCCGCCGTTGTCACAACCCCTATTACAAGTCTGTTCAACCTCTCTTTCGTATCGTCTAAGATTCCTAAAGATTGGAAAGCGGCTGCGGTCATCCCCCTCTTCAAATGGTTACAGACCTATATCCATCCTGCCCTGCCCCTCTAAAGTCTTCAAAAGCCAAGTGAACAAACAGATCACCGACCATCTCGAATACCTTCTCCGCTATGCAATCTGGTTTCCGAGCTGGCCACGGGTGTACCTTCATCGATAAAAAACAGTACTGTGCAGCCGTCTTCATCGACCAAGCCAAGGCTTTCGACTCTGTCCGTCACCATATTCTTATTGGCGGACTCAACAACCTTGGTTTCTCTAATGACTGCCTCGCCTGGTTCACCAACTACTTCTCAGATAGAGTTCAGTGTGTCAAATCGGAGGGCCTGTTGTATGGAACTCTGGCAGTCTCTATGTGGGTGCCACAGAGTTCAATTCTTGGGCCGACTCTTTTCCATGTATATATATCAATGATGTCGCTCTCGCTGCGGGTGATTCTCTGATCTACCTCTATGCAGACGACATCATTCTGTATACATCTGGCCCTTCTTTGGAAACTGTGCTAACAAACCTCAAAACGAGCTTCAATTCCATACAACACTCCTTCCGCGGCCTCCAACTGCTCTTAAACGCTAATAAAACTAAATGCATGATCTTCAACTGATCGCTGCCCGCACCCGCCCGCCTAGCATCACTACTCTGGACGGTTCTGACTTAAAATATATGGACAACTACAAATACCTAGGTGTCTGGCTGGACTGTAAACTCTCCTTCCAGACTCATATTAATCATCTCCAATCCAAAATTAAATCTAGAATCGGCTTCCTATTTCGCAACAAAGCCTCCTTCACTTATGCTGCCAAACATACCCTCGTAAAACTGACTGTCCTGCCGATCCTTGACTTCGGCGATGTCATTTACAAAATAGCCTCCGACACTCTACTCAGCAAATTGGATGCAGTCTATCACAGTACCATCCGTTTTATCACCAAAGCCCCATATACTACTGTACTACAATCTGTATTCTCTTGTTGGCTGATCCTTGCTACATATTCGTCGCCAAACCCACTGGCTCCAGGTCATCTATAAGTCTATGCTAGGTAAAGCTCCGCCTTATCTCAGCTCACTGGTCACCATAGCAACACCCACCCGTAGCAAGCACTCCAGCAAGTATATCTCACTGGTCATCCCCAAAGCCAACACCTCTTTGGCCGCCTATCCTTCCAGTTCTTTGCTGCCAATGACTGGAACGAATTGGAGACGTATATCTCCCTCACTAACTTCAAACATCGGCTGTCAGAGCAGGTTACCGATCGCTGCAGCTGTACACAGCCCATCTGTAAATAGCCCATCCAACCAACTACCTATCTCATCCCTATATTTGTTTTTTTCTGCTCTTTTGCACACCAGTATTTCTACTTGCACATCCTCATCTGCACATCTATCACTCCAGTGTCAACTGATAAATTGTAATTACTTCACCACTATGGCCTATTTTTTGCCTTACCTCCTTACTTCATTTGCACACACTGTAAACAGATTTTCTATTGTGTTATTGACTGTACGTTTGTTTATCCCATGTGTAACTCTGTGTTGTTGTTTTCGTCGCACTGCTTTGCTTTATCTTGGCCAGGTCGCAGTTGTAAATGAGAACTTCTCTACTGGCCTAACTGGTTAAATAAATGTGTAGAAAAAAGATGTAAAAATATTTTCAAATGGTCCTTTTTCACCCAGGGGAGCTCTGCATTTAATTGGTCTATTATGTGAAAGTCAATGCAATTTGTCATCGAAAAGAAATGAAATGATTGAAATTCTAATTATTCAATAGTTGGGTTTCGAGTTGAGGCATTTCTTCTTGAGTTAGTCCCTGCAATGAAGTCTGGAGAGATATTGGACTCATTTCACAGAGTTAATGTTTCACCACTGAAAAGGTCTTAAGTCTTCCCAAGATAGGAACATAATTGGAACATGAACCACTTATAAATAGATTTTTTAACTTACGGTCTCTCATACTATATGTCCTAACCTTTAGCAAATGAAACAGTTCCTGGAACAGTTGATGGCCAGTAGGACAGTAGGAGGAAGGCCATGCCTGATATTCCCACCTACTGTATTATCGATTCCCCTGTATGGCTCCTGGAGCCCCAGAAGAGATCATACCCTATATTATACCTGCAGAGCTCGCTGTATAATTGTCTATTACACTTCCTTGCATTTTCACATCTGTTTGAATGTTTGATTGCCAGAATATCAGAGAACAAGACGTCACACTATTTCCTGAAACAGACAGGAAAAAGTTATATTTGTCATGAATCTGATGCTAAAGTGAGTTTTTGATTCCAAGAACATATTAGAGGACATGGCGTCGCACTACAGTATGTCGGAGAACAGAGAGGAAACCGCCCGGGCAGATATTGGTGGCCATTTTAATTAGCTCATCATGAAACAAACAAACCCTTGTCATCTTGTTGTTGATTTGTGGTCGAAATCTAGTTAGAATGATTGTACATTGACACATTCTTGCGAGTTCAACCAAAATATCAATTGACAATCAAACGGCAGTATGTTGAAAGAACATGTTTTTTTTGATTCAACATATGCCCAGAGGGGATAGGTATATAGGATAGGTATATTTGTCATGAATCAAAAATGATTGCCATTTACATTTACAGATGTTGATGAGGCAATGTGGAAGTGTGCGACGAAGCACTTTCAGACCCACGTCTGCCTCTATCTCGCACCATTTAAGTGGAGGTGCAATGTAGAAATCGGAACGAAGCCTTATTGAACTGGTTGCCTATAGGAGCAGGTTGCTGTGTCATCAATAGTCCACAATCAGTTGAACGCCAGTGGGGGGGGCATTGTATTCCTTACAAAAGGGATCCGGTGTGAATCCAGCCCTGTCTGGCTGCCACATGTGGTGGTGGAAGATAAACTCCCAAGCCTGACATCACAATTCTATGGAAAACACAAATTTCCCTTTGAACCACATCAGCAAAATCCCTCTGATGTTGAAAAGGGAAATAACAGAGTCAGCTAATCCTTTCAGCTTATTTACTTGGTTTGTTTCCCCCCCCCACCCCCCCATCTCAGAATCAATGAAAATATGTTTAGAATTTCAGGTTTTACAGTATAACAATGGGGAAATTCAGAGCCAGGTTTGCCACTGTTAACACGGCTGCTTGCATGAATATAGATGACACTGTACACAGTACAGTAGCCGATACAGTATGTAGCAAGTGGAACCATATTTGAAATGGACAACAAATACCAAGCAAAGCACTTTTCGGTTGAAGTTTTTAAAGGTAAATGGTTTAATGTGACCACAGAATAAGAATGGGTTCTTCACTCAAGTCAATGATGCCATAATGGGTCATGATGGGGGAAAAATCGACAGTTACATGTCAAGATATTAGCTTTCACAATATATCATTTCACTTTGACAATATCACAATATTCTTTTTGCGCAGGTATGTTTCCTTCGCAGCTTGTTTTATGTTTAAATAGGAAAGCCAATTTTTTTGGAGCACTTCTCCATGACTGACCAAAACTGGTTTTCTCATGGCCCCTCTCTTTTCCCTCTGCAGCAGAGACATGGTAAGCAATAAGTTTGAAACATTGAATTGCAAAAAGAAGTAAAAGCACTATTTCAATGGATTTGACTTGGCACTGGTGGTTGTAGTAGTGTACGTAAACAACGTGGTTCTGCCTGGCAGTGAACAGGGGTTGTGGATGTGCTCCTTGAGGTTGAGTGCACCTCTTTGAGGCCTTAATGATTTCCTTACCTTGAAATATGCCATCTCACAGGGTTAAAACATGACTACAGTACATCAGTGCAGACAGACCTGACTACTTCAAACAATCACATAAATGGTTGAGCCTTTCATATTGTCAAAAACCCTTTATGCTAGTTTTGACCTGAGATGAGTTGACACTTGGGACCTGGAGTCTGCTGCCACAAATAAAGATAGGATCCTTATCAAGAAAATTGCAGCCAACGTCTGTTTTGGACTTGAACATTTGAAGTCTGTCTTGCCTCAGCAGATCTCCTGTGACTCGTCACGCCCTTTCAGCTCATAGTCTGACGGCAATTTTGAGACGCTCATATTCAATTGAAGTTGTGTCACTCTCAATATTTAACTTATACTTTAGTACTGAGGCTTCATCCCTCGATGGAGACAGAGGCTAGCTGAGTTTTTTTTTATCATCGTTTCAGGATGAGTTCTCGAGTTCTTGTCCTGAAGTAGTAGTCATGAAGGACAGTGGTTCTTGAAGGTTAGAAAGAAGTTGGATGGAAACATATGCTGTATTGTGTGGCATGATGAAATCCCGCCCATGATGAAAACACGCCCACGATGAAATCACGTCCATGATAAAAACACGCCCATGACGAAATCCTGCCCATGATGAAATCCCGCCCATGATGAAAACACGCCCATGATGAAATCACGCCCATGATGAAATCACGCCCATGATGAAAACACGCCCATGATGAAAACACGCCCATGATGAAAACACGCCCATGATGAAATCACGCCCATTATGAAATCATGCCCATGATGAAATCCCGCCCATGATGAAATCCCGCACATGATGAAAACATGCCCACGATGAAATCACGCCCATGATGAAAACACGCCCATGATGAAATCACGCCCATGATGAAATCCGCCCATGATGAAATCCCGCCCATGATGAAATCCCGCACATGATGAAAACATGCCCACGATGAAATCACGCCCATGATGAAAACACGCCCATGATGAAATCACACTCATGATGAAATCACGCCCATGATGAAATCACGCCCATGATAAAAACACGCCCATGATGAAATCCCGCCCATGATGAAATCCCGCCCATGATGAAAACACGCCCAT
Source organism: Oncorhynchus keta (assembly GCF_023373465.1). Taxonomy (NCBI): domain Eukaryota; kingdom Metazoa; phylum Chordata; class Actinopteri; order Salmoniformes; family Salmonidae; genus Oncorhynchus; species Oncorhynchus keta. The sequence continues at coordinate 2,039,122 of NC_068445.1, read as the reverse complement.
GATGAAAACACGCCCATGATGAAATCACGCCCATGATAAAAACACGCCCATGATGAAATCCCGCCCATGATGAAATCCCGCCCATGATGAAAACACGCCCATGATGAAATCACGCTCATGATGAAATCCCGCCCATGATGAAAACACACCCATGTCAAAGTCCCACCGCCCATTCACACACAAATACTGTACCGGTATGACAGAGCCGCCCCCCACTCAGACATGGCGCTACTCATTATTGTTCCAGCCTGGCCTCAAAGCTTATACGTTACATAGTAAATGAAAAGCTGTGATGCTTAAATTACTATGATATGTTATGTTTGGTATGGTTAGATAAGTCAGTAGCCCAAAAAATGAAAGAAGAAGGTTGGTCGGAGAGGATGGGAGGGTGTTTAATTCAAATGAGTAGCAACGCAGAGGTTGTGTATTCAAATTACATTGCGAACAACTTAAGCATTTTAGCTAATTAGTAACTTTGCAACTACTTACAATTGTTTTGCTACTTTGCAACTACTTGTTAGCTAACTTTAACACCAAATCCTAACTCTTAATCCTAACCTTAATCCTAACCTTAACCCCTAACCGCCCTAATATTAATCCTAACCTTAACCCCTAACCTTAACCGCTAACCCTAACCCCCAACCCCTAGACTAGCTAATGTTAGCCACCTAGACACCTAGTTAACGTTAGCCACAACAAATTGGAATTCGTAACATATCATACGAATTGTAATCAAATCATACTAATTGTAATTCATAGCATATCATACGAAACGGGAAGATGGACTACCATTCTCAGTCAGGACTGGCACACTTAATCAGACATATATAATGTCAACCTACAGTAGAATCGCTGTCTGTCTGTTAGTATCGCCCTGAGAGGGGTTGACAATCATCAGCGGCATAGGTTCTATTTCAGCCTGCTATTGTTGGGGGGATAGGGCTACAGAATGTATTATTCATTTGTTTGGTAATGCACTCCTCTGCTCCATCTCCAAACCCACTTTGACTGAGAAGAATAAAAAAAAAAAAGGAAATATCTGAAGGTAACTCTATGCTCCTCCAATATAATATCTCTCTCTTGCTTGGGAAAAGGACAGAGAGGTACTTAAATACTGCTGCTGATTGAAACATGGATATAGAATTAAATTGACACCTGATCCTTCCAATTCAATTTGTCGTGCAGATTCAATTACATTTTGATTCATTAGAATCACACTTGCAGGAATCTCATTTTTTATTTGATTGAATAGTGTTGAACCTCTCAGTCACCGTCCGAGATTAAAGGCAAAGTGTAACAGCCTTGCCTAAAACACTGCTCTTTTTCTACAGTCTGAGTGAAAGTGAATCTCAATATGACCACAAATTCACACTAACCAGGTTTTTACTTTTAGAATTCACCCTTAGACAAAATTCTGTGACAAAATCCTCAAATCCCAAAGTTTTAAGGGGAAAAAAACATAAATGGGTCCTGACACCTTAACAAATGAGTATTGACCCTGGGGTTTGCAGCTGTCTGTCTGTGGTGTCAAAACAGGAAGTGATCAAGATGCCTCCCCACAGGACCTGTCTCATGTGAGCTCAAGCCTTGGTCCCATTAGGTGAAACAAATGTGATGTCAGCTCTGACACTGGCCGTGTTCCACAGGATGTGACAGGTGTGGCGGAACGCCTTCCGACGCTGCCGTGTGTCACCCACACCGCCAAACAACGTCTGCCCGCACACATTCTCAGGGAGCTGAGCAGTGAGGTCAGCAGGGCTCAGAGAGCATGCTGGGAGATGGGATTAGGGCGAGAGCGGGTGATGTGTCAGCTGTAATTACTGGTAGCAGCTAGGGGCTGGGAGGTGCTGCATGCTAGCAGGGCGTCCGGCTTCGCTCCAGCTTCACTGTTGTCTCTCACATCAGAATAATCAGAAGAGAAAGGGCTGAGGTGGAAGGGAAATTAGCCTATCTCGGCCTGGACTTAGTCTGCAACCCCCCCCTTAGTGAGGCTAACTGAGCATACACACACACACAGACCACAACACACACTGCCCCCTCTCTCTCTCTCTCTCTCTCTCTTTCTCTCTCTCTCTCTCTCCATTACCGAGGGAAGACTTGGCACTGTCAAAGCTATCCATTAAGATGAGAGTCAGAGAGAATGTACGTGGGAGAGACGCAGAGAGATACTAGGCTGTGTGTGTGTGTGTGTGTGTGTGTGTGTGTGTGTGTGTGTGTGTGTGTGTGTGTGTGTGTGTGTGTGTGTGTGTGTGTGTGTGTGTGTGTGTGTGTGTGTGTGTGTGTGTGTGTGTGTGTACCTGTGAAGAGGTAGTACAACACAAAGACAGAAACAGAGTTTCTTCAACTGCAGATTCTGTTCTCAAATCAGTCACTGTTCCCTAGGGCCTGGAACTCCTCCAATCCCTCCTCTCTCCTTTTCCTCACACTAGAACACCAACTGGGTGTGACATTTGCAGTAAAGAGCAGCTGGAGTGACGCTCCAAGAAGTGAATCAGAGAGGGGAATGAATAAATATTAAATTCTGCAGCACTGAGAGGGACCTGCCGTATGATTCATCTTCGCATCGACGATCCTGCTGCAAGTGTTCAAACAGACATTGTCTATGGCTATTGCCTATATGTGCATCCCAAATGGCACCCTATTCCCTATAGTGTACCACTTTTGACTAGGGCATATTTAAGGGAATAGGGTGTCATTTGGGATGCACATATAGGCAACAGCCATAGACAATGTCTGTCCATATGTATTAGGCCAGCCCACACATCCATTATTGAACAAACGTAGCATGAAACAAGCTTGTGCTATCCATTTCTCTAACAAGGCAATGGAAAGAAGGACATGGTCTATTTTCATGGGGGGTTGCACTGATGAACTCTGTTTGGAGTCACAGCTAAGTCACATCCGCACAGTCTGGAATCAGTCTCTTTTGGGCTTCTTCTGTTTCTTTGGATTTCCTTCTTGGCTCGCATTCGCTTTTTGTCTTGGCTTGGAGGATGAGGCTGTGGCTGAGCTGTCCTATTTGGTGTGACATTGCCTTTTGCAGCCAGCCTCCGCTGGCCTATCCAACACCAGACACTGGGAAAAGGGAGGTGGAGAGTTCCAGGGCTCCAGCGTGTCGTTTCGTCTGCCCGTGGCTTCTCAGATTAGGAAGCTAATAGCAGCCTGGATAAATCCCGGGCTTGCTGAGAGGCGGACTGGCCCTGGCCCTGTGTGTCAGCGATAAGGGGAGAGGCCAGGAGGAAAGCAGCATGTCTCTCTCTGTACAGTAAGGGTCCCCACAATGAGGCCCCTCAAAGCTGTTTATAAAAGTCCTTCCACAGCGGCAATCTTCCGGACTAAGGCGAGGGAAAGGAGGGGATGATGACAGAGTGTTGTGGGTCTTATAGATTCCAGACGTGGCGAGGGAGAGTGATGGGGTTGCTGCCTGGAGGAGAAGGATGAAAGGGAGGAGGTGTTGGGAATTGCATATGAAAGGGCATGATGGTGGCCTATGGCCCTGGGTTTTAGAGCAGAGCCTGAGGTCTGTAGTTCCACTGCAGGGTGAGTGAACACAGCGATTTGTACAGTACTGTAACTGTGTGTGTGTGTGTGTGTGTGTGTGTGTGTGTGTGTGTGTGTGTGTGTGTGTGTGTGTGTGTGTGTGTGTGGAACTGTCAGCGTAGCGCTCTCGCTGCAGCCATCTCTTAACTTCTTAGGGCTGAATTCCCGTTAACGGGATCGATATGACAACAGCCAGTGATAGTGCAGGGCGCCAAATTCAAAATATCAAAAATCTCATAATTAAAATTCCTCAAACATACATGTATCTTATACCATTTTAAAAGTAGTCTTGTTGTTAATCCCATCACAGTGTCCGATTTCAAATAGGCTTGACGGCGAAAGCACCACAAACGATTATGTTAGGTGACCACCAAACCACAATAAATACAGCCATTTTCCCAGCCAAAGAGAGGATCACAAAAAGTACAAATAGAGATAAAATGAATCACTAACCTTTGATGATCTTCATCAGATGACACTCATAGGACGTCATGTTACACAATACAAGTATGTTTTGTTTGATATCAAAATATGAGTTTACATTGGCACGTTACATTCACTAGTTCCAAAACATCCAGTGATTTTGCATAGCCACATCGATTCAACAGAAATACTCATCATAAATGTAGATGATAATACAAGTTATACACATGGCATTATAGATATACCTCTCCTTAATGCAACCGCTGTGTCAGATTTTTTAAAAACTTTACAGAAAAAGCAAACCTGAGACGGAGCTCCGAAAAATAATCAAATTAGCCGCCATGTTGGAGTCAACAGAAACCAGAAATTACATGATAAATATTCCCTTACCTTTGATGATCTTCATCAGAATGCCAGGAATCCTAGTTCCACAATAAATGCTTGATTTGTTCGATAATGTCCGTTATTTATGTCCAAGTAGCTACTTTTGTTAGCGCGTTAGGTATACAAATCCAAACGCCCATGCAGGTCGAACATTACTTTGGACAAAAACTTCAAAAACTAATATTACAGCTCGAAGAAACATTTCAAACTAAGTATAGAATCAGTCATTAGGATGTTTTTATCATAAATCTTCAATAAAGTTCCAACCGGAGAATTCATTTGTGTCTAGAGGAGCAACGGAATGCAGGTCGATATCATGTGGAATGCGCATGACCAGGAAATGGCTCTCTGCCAGTAACCTGACTCATTCAGCTCTTATTCAGTCCCACAACACAGTAGAAGCCTCATTCAAGTTTCTAAAGACGGTTGACATCTAGTGGAAACCCTAGGAAGTGCAACTTCATCCATATCCCACTGTGAATTCAAAAGGGCCTGGGTTGAATATCGACCAATCTCAGATTTCTAACTTCCTTTTTGGATTTCTTCCCAGGTTTTTGCCTGCCATATGAGTTCTGTTATAGACAGACATCACAGACATCACTCAAACAGTATTAGAAACTTCAGAGTGTCTATCCAATAATAATATGTATATATTAGCAACTAATACTGAGGAGCAGGCCGTTTACTCTGGGCACCCCTGGCACCTTTCATCTAAGCTACTCAATACTTCCCCTGCAGCCATAAGAAGTTAATTAGAACACACTCTGCGGGACGCCACCTAAACCTAACTCCTAACCCTAAATGTAACCCCTAACCCCTTACCCTAAACATAACCCAATAAATTTAAATAGCCTTTGTCCTCATGGGGATGTGGGAAATGTCCCCACGAGGGAGAATTCCTCTTGTGAATGTGCATGAATGTGCTGCTGGACCTCAGTCATGGGACCAAATGGAGGAAGGAGACTTCGATATGACTCAGTATTTCTGCTGGTTAATTGGAGCTGGTCTGAAAGAGAGATTAGACCTCAGGGGTGCTGCTAATCTGTTTCGTTTTACTTCAAAACTCTGTACTAAACAAAAGACTCTGAAATAACTTGGGTCTGAAAGGCGTTCTGTAGCTCTGAGAGATCACGTTTAAACAACTAAAGCCGGACACAGCTGACACAGGCATATTCCCCATTCTGAATAGTCCCCAAAGATAGAGTAGGTGATTTAGATGCACTGTAGATCTGATACAGTGGGATAGGTGTAAGCAAAATGGTGGAATATCCACCTAGACTATTAGAGCGCAAGGTGGAGCTATTACCGTATTGCAGGGATGCCCAATAGGCGGCCCGAGGACCAAATCCGGCCAATGTGGGATTTTATTTGGAACCCCAAGTTTCCTGTGAAAAAAATGTTTTATGATATAATTTTTGACATTTTTGTTGTTGGACATAAAAGACTGTAAAATCCCCAGGAAATCAGCTGAAAGCGGTTTTAATTTAGGAAATAAATAAATAAAATAAATGAATAGGCATATGTGATCATATCCCAATGTAATATTATTCTGTTTTTGTCAAATACTATATCTGTTTGGGATTCTTGTGGTAAATTTTCAGTGCACAAATTATTTATAATTATGTTGCCGCCCCCTGACCATCCGCTCATGGACAAATCAGCCTACGGCTGAATGTATTGGGGACCCTGCCCTATTGACTAGTGCCTTCAGAAAGTAATCACACCCCTTGACTTTTCCACATTTTGTTGTATTACAGTCTGCATTTAAAATGGATTAAATTGAGATGTTGTGTCACTGGCCTACACACAATACCCCATCATGTCAAAATGGATTTATGTTTTTCAAATATATATATATATATATATATATATATTTGTATAAAAAATTAAAAGCTGAAATATCTTCAGTCAATAAGTATTCAACTCTAAATAAGTTCAGGAGTAAAAATGTTGTTTACATAATAGTCACATAGACATGGACTCAGCAGTGAATTTCAAACACAGATTCAACCACAAAGACCAGGGAAGTTTTCCAAAGGCTCGCAAAGCTTTCAGCATGGTGAAGTTATTAATTCCACTTTCGATGGTGTATCAATACACCCAGTCATTGGAAAACCTCCCTGGTCTTTGTGGTTTTAATCTGTGTTTGAAATGCACTGCTCGAACGAGACCTTACAGATAATTGTATGTGTGGGGTACAGAGATGAGTCAATACTTTGTAGAGCCACCTTTTGCAGCAATTACAGCTGCAAGTATCTTGGGGTATGTCTCTATAAGCTTGTCACATCTAGCCACTGGGATTTAGCCACATCTAGCCACTGGGTTCTGCTGAAGTATAGCAATCTTTAAATCTTACGACAGATTTTCAATTGGATTGAGATCTGGGCTTTGACTAGGCCATTCCAAATGATTTAAATGTTTCCCCTTACCCACTCGAGTGTTGCTTTAGCAGTATGCTTAGGGTCATTGTCCTGCTGGAAGGTGAACCTCCGTCCCAGTCTAAAATCTCTGGACGACAGAAACAGGTTTCCCTCAAGAATTTCCCTGTATTTAGCAGCATCCATCATTCCTTCAATTCTGACCAGTTTCCCAATCCATGACGATGAAAAACCTGATGATGGTCTCGGGGTGATGAGAGCTGTTGGGTTTGTGCCAGACATAGCGTTTTCCTTAATGGCCAAAGAGCTCAATTTTAGTCTCATCTGACCAGAGTACCTTCCATATGTTTGGGGAGTCTCCCACATGCCTTTTGGCGAACACCAAACGTGTTTGCTATTTCTTTAAACAATGGCTTTTTTCTGGCCACTCTTCCATAAAGCTCAGCTCTGTGGAGTGTAGGGCTTAAAGTGGTCCTATGGACAGATACAACAATCTCAGCTGTGGAGCTCTCTAGCTCCTTCAGGGTTATCTCTGATTAATGCCCGCCTTGTCTGATCCATGAGTTTTGGTGGGCAGCCTTCTCTTGGCAGTTTTGTTGTGGTGTCATATTCTTTCAATTTTTAAAGAATGGATTTAATGGCGCTGCATTGGATGTTCAAAGTTTCGGATATTTTTTTTATAACCCAACCCTGATCTGTACTTCTCCACAACTTCTCCACCTGTATGGAGAGCTCCTTGGTCTTCATGGGTCCACTTGCTTGGTGGTGGCCCTTGCTTAGTGGTGTTGCAGATGCTGGGGCCATCCAGAACAGGTGTATATATACTGAGATTATGTGACAGATCATGTGACACCTAGATAGCACACAGGTGCTAATTACTGCTGTATGTGACTTCTGAAGGTAATTGGTTACACCAGATCTTATTACGGATTTCATAGCAAAGTGGGTGAATACGTATGCACACACCATTTTCTGTTTTTAATTTTGTAGAATGTTTTGAAACAAGTAATGTTTTTCATTTCACTTCACCAATTTTGACTATTTTGTGTCTGTTCATTTCCATGAAATCCAAATAAAAATCGATTTAAATTACAGGTTGTAACGCAACAAAATAGGAAAAATGCCAAGGGGATGAATACTTTTGCAAGGCCCTGTACTAGCCTACCCCATTCAAAGGCACGTAACTCTTTTGTCTTGCCCATTCACCCTCTGAATGGCACCCAAACAAGCAATTGCTGCAAGGTTGAAAATAATGTTTTTACCTGTCTCACCTACAGCTGTGGCGGTCATTACATTTTTTTAGCCGGTGATTGTCAAACAATAAACTGCCAGGCTCACGGTAATTGAACGTTAATTAACATAACACCTCCTGGCAAGCCACTGATGCATTTGAAAAAGTCTAATACATCCATGTAATATAGCCTACACTCTCACAATAAATCCATTATTTATTTTAGACAGGTCTAGAGTAACATGATATGAAGTAAATGTTGTCTATTTCAGAAGAGGCCCTGATCTGGCTATGCTGTAAGGCTGTGGGCTACACTAGTTCATTTAGCAGACAAGATTTGCTTATAATTCCGTGCCATTATTTTAGATTATTTCATAATATGAAGATTACAATTGAACATAGGTGAATAAAATAGAAATGATATTTTCTCCAAACGATTTGAGCTGGTGCGCATATTGCCGCTATTCTGCATTGAGCGTTTAACAAAAAAACAGGTCCTTCTATATGCTAATTTCGAGTTATGTAACTTTAGTTAAACGAAGGTTAAATAAAATAAAAGTTGTGAGACAAAATATGTTTGGATTTTTGTAACATTCTAAGGCTGCATGATCAAATCAAATCAAATGTATTTATATAGCCCTTCGTACATCAGCTGATATCTCAAAGTGCTGTACAGAAACCCAGCCTAAAACCCCAAACAGCAAACAATGCAGGTGTAAAAGCACGATGATGCAACTCTAATTAAGATTTGAAAAAAAGTTGCATGAAAGGCATGAGCTCTGTTTTCTCACACAATTGCATAGCCTATAGAAATGTTGCGCAACATGAGCTCATGGGCTCTCATGAAGTACTTGATTTTTGAATACATTTGCATTGATGTCAGTGTGATTGGAGGGACAATAGAGTGCTGAGTACCAGGCAGTTAGCAAGTTTGGTAGGCTACTCGATCAGCAGCATCAGAGCTTGGAGGAGCCTAATTACGTAACTAAACAGTCACATGGAATTTGACTGCGGTCATGACCCGTGACCGCCGGCCTGGCACTAATACAGTCACCGTAACAGCCCTATACTCCCCTTCATTTACACTGATTGAAGTGGATCGTAGCTTTCGCCTGGATTCACCTGGTGAGTCTGTCATGTAAAGAGCAGGTGTCCTTAATGTTTTGTACACCCGGTGTGTATTCTCTATTAGATGACAAAGAGGCAAAGCTGGTGCTGCATCGTCATGTTCGCTCATTCAGCTATATCTGGGTGATTCTACACCCGCAGTGAAAGATGTTTTTTTTTCTTCTGTCAATTCTCACATAGAAACTTAATTGGGAGGAAGAATGTTTGCAATACTTTTTACATTTGTATCACAAACCATTTTTGATACCTTTTACATTTGTATCACAAATCGTGATGACAGTGGCCCTTTCAGGCCCGTTTCAGACCAATACATGCCTCCTGTAAGACCCTACGATCGGTGGGCCGTACGTGATACAGACATCTTGGTGTCATTATAGTCCTTACAGTGCGCACTAACATATGGAGTATGTCTACATTCTGAAATACAATGAGTATCTCAAAATGACCCGTTGATGTTTAGACATGTTGTTTGGAACAATATACTCTTCAAACATATCACATTTCCAGAGCGATATGAACCATTATATCATAGGCATTAAAATCAGTAGATAGTGGTAGCGTTGATGTTTTCCTATGGAAAACTCCCGATGCCGCATGAAGCAGGAAGTATTTGAATTTGAAACATGCCATATTGCTGAATGGGGCTGAATGGCACCCCCCAAAAAATCGCTAAGGATCATGGTGAAAGTGGCCGTAACTAGCAAAGGATCAGGGTCAATGTAGTCGCTTTCATCCTCCCTGAGAGAGTCAACTGGGAGCCTCCTCGTAGCCTGCCGGCCCATGACTGGTCTGTGTCAGCAGGTGGTCCTGTGTGAAGACAAATATAGTAGTCAGAATGGATCACTATTGAATTAAATGTCTCGATTTGTAGCGAACTTTAAAATAATTCACAGAGGGGATCTAACTTGATCATAATAAACACATTTTAGCGAACAAAACAATCGTCAACATTTTTTTTGCTCGGCTGTTCTGCCGATCGTAATTTACATAGGCTTTCTAGGGCAGACCAGGGCTTTTGGCACCGCTAGGTTGCCACGCAGTAACCGACCATCAGAGCTCATGACTTCACACTCCAGACCGGACATTGAGGGCCTGCATTTTATACTTACAAATCAGTTGCGGTCAATGATGTTTAAGATGAGGGAGGACACTTCTTTTTTTCAATGAGCATGTTCTTATTTCTATTACAGCATATTGGATGACTGTCATTCATATTCCATTCACCCAGCTGAATGTTACACCGATAGGTTTAGGCTACTATCGGATACTCTAACTTTCCCTGTACCCATCATGAGGTTGCTACAACCTAGCCAATGATTGAACGTTTAAAACGTAGGTGCACAGGTGGAGAGAAACATTTGAGTAATCAAGGTGACAGACTGTGGCACATTCAATACCGCCTCGCACACTCTTGCCTGCATCTAGCTGATATAGTGTGTAATCATTAGCACCACAGTTGTGGCCCGTTCTTTTTGCTTCCGTTTAAGAAATGTTTTTCAACAGAATCGGCAGAATGGTTCTGATCAATCTTCCCCCTAGCTGCGGGCAGAAGAAATACTAGTCCGCGCAGAGAAGCAGGAGATTGAATTTCTCTCAACTTTCTAGAGATTTCCCCATCAGTTAACACTATCAACACTATCAATTCCCTATACTGTGGGAAATGTGATCAAATCAACGCAATACTAGCCACTTTCAATGCAACATACCGAAACAAAACGAACTATGCAAGACTTACTATGCAAAGCTAGCCATGCAAGATATTCTGTTATAGGCAGAGCGCATCGGAGTATGATTCTATTGCATTGACAGGCACGACTGGCCTGTACTCTACACAGACTGGTGTGCCATAACCAATCAGAGTTGCAGTAGGACTACATGCAAATAGACTATTGCCATATATGGATTTGTGCCATTCACTTTGAACTGGACTGCTTTACAGCATGAGTGGTCACGATTATTATGTCTTTGTTTTGAGGTCAAAGCGAGATTTGCATATAGCCACATATGTTAATTTGTTCATATTCTTTACTAGTTAGTAAGTTATTAGCCCATTTATCAGTGGAGTGAAGTAGTTAAGTAAAAATACGTTCAAGTACTATATATCTGTACTTTACTTTACTATTCATAATTTGGACAACTTTTACTTTTACTGCACTATATTCCTAAAGAAAATAATGAATGAAGAACTCATTACATTTTGAAACAGGAAACTGGTCCAATTCACACACTTATCAAGTGAAAATTCATGGTCATCTGATCTGTCGGACTCACTAAACACAAATGCTTAGTTGGTAAATGATGTCTGAGTGTAGGCTGTGTTGGCTATCCGTAAATAAATATAATTAAATAAAACTGTGCCGTCTGGTTTGTCTAACTTAAGGAATTTGAAATGATTTATACTTTAACTTTTGATACTTAAGTATACAGTGCATTCAGAAAGTATTCAAATTCAAATTTTTCCACATTTTGTTACATTACAGCCTTATTCTAAAATTGATGAAATCGTTTTCCCCCCTCAACAATCTACACACAATACCCCATGATAACAAAGCAAAACAGATTTTTAGAAATGTTTGCAAATGTTTAAAAATAAAAACGTAAATATCACATTTACATAACAAAATGTGGAAAAAGTTAAGGGGTCTGAATACCTTCCGAATGCACTGTGTGTTAGCAATTATATTTACTTTTGATACTTAAGTATATTTAAAAGCAAATACTTTTAGACTTTTACTGGGTGAATCACTTTCACTTGAGTTCCCACAAGAGCTCCCTCTCCTCTCTCTCTCTCTCTCCTCTCCCTCTCTCTCTCTCTCTCTCTCCCTCCCTCCCTCCCTCTCTCCCTCCCTCTCTCCCCTCTCCCTCCCTCCTCTCTCCTCCCTCCCTCTCTCTCTCCCTCCCTCTCTCTCCCTCCCTCCCTCCCTCTCTCTCCCTCCCTCCCTCCCTCTCTCCCTCCCTCCCTCCCTCTCCCCTCCCTCCCTCTCTCTCCTCCCTCCCTCTCTCCCCTCCCTCCTCTCCCTCCCTCCCTCCCTCCCTCCCTCCCTCCCTCCCTCCCTCCCTCCCTCCCTCCCTCCCTCCCTCCTCCCTCCCTCCCTCCCTCCTCCCCTCCCTCCCCTCCCTCCCTCCCTCCCTCCCTCCCTCCCTCCCTCCCCTCCCTCCCTCCCTCCCTCCCTCCCTCCCTCCCTCCCTCCCTCCCTCCCTCCCTCTCCCTCTCTTTGTGATTGTGGGATTGGAGACAGGTGTGCTGGAGTCAGAGCATATCCCTACCAGCTGCAACTCGTTCCATAATCAAGACCTCTACAAATACTCTACATGTCCTGCCACTTCCACTCTGCCAGATCGTAATCTCTGCTCAGTCAGTTCATGATTCTTGCCATTTATTAGTCCTCAAGATCCTGTTACTCTGCTGTGCCTGTTTCCCTGCCTGACACCGTTTATGTGGTGTGGGGGCTGTGCTTTGGCAAAGTGGGTGGGGTTATATCCTTCCTGTTTGGCCCTGTCCGGGGGTGTCCTCGGATGGGGCCACAGTGTCTCCTGACCCCTCCTGTCTCAGCCTCCAGTATTTATGCTGCAGTAGTTTGTGTCGGAGCCCTAGGACCATGCCTCAGGACTACCTGACATGATGACTCCTTGCTGTCCCCAGTCCACCTGGCCGTGCTGCTGCTCCAGTTTCAACTGTTCTTATTATTATTGGACCATGCTGGTCATTTATGAACATTTGAACATCTGTTCTGTTCTGTTTCAATCATCAAGTTTGCGGACGACACAACAGTGGTAGGCTTGATAACCAACAACGACGAGACGGCCTACAGGGAGGAGGTGAGGGCTCTCGGAGTGTGGTGTCAGGAGATGATTGTGGACTTCAGGAAACAGCAGAAGGAACACCCCCCTATCCACATCGATGGAACAGTAGTGGAGAGGGTAGCAAGTTTTAAGTTCCTCGGCATACACATCACAGACAAACTGAATTGTCCACCCACACAGACAGCATCGTGAAGAAGGCGCAGCAGCGCCTCTTCAACCTCAGGAGGCTGAAGAAATTCGGCTTGTCAACCAAAAGCACTCAAACGTCTACAGATGCACAATCGAGAGCATCCTGGCGGGCTGTATCACCGCCTGGTCTGGCAACTGCTCTGCCCACAACCGTAAGGCTCTCCGGAGGGTAGTGAGGTCTGCACAACGCATCACCGGGGGCAAACTACCTGCCCTCCAGGACACCTACAACACCCGATGTTACAGGAAGGCCATAAAGATCATCAAGGACAACAACCACCCGAGCCACTGCTTGATCACCCCCAAGCTATCATCCAGAAGGCGAGGTCAGCAAAGGTGCATCAAAGCTGGGACCGAGAGACTGAAAAACAGCTTCTATCTCAAGGCCATCAGACTGTTAAACAGCCACCACTAACATTGAGTGGCTGCTGCCAACACACTGACTCAACTCCAGCCACTTAAATAATGGGAATTGATGGGAAATTATGTAAAATATATCACTAGCCATTTTAAACAATGCTACCTAATATAATGTTTACATACCCTACATTATTCATCTCATATGTATACGTATATACTGTACTCTATATCATCTACTACATCTTTATGTAATACATGTATCACTAGCCACTTTAACTATGCCACTTTGTTTACATACTCATCTCATATGTATATACTGTACCCGATACCATCTACTGTATCTTGCCTATGCCGCTCTGTACCATCACTCATTCATATATCTTTATGTACATATTCTTTAGCCCCTTAAACTTGTGTGTATAAGACAGTAGTTTTGGAATTGTTAGTTAGATTACTTGTTGGTTATTACTGCATTGTCGGAACTAGAAGCACAAGCATTTCGCTACACTCGCATTAACATCTGCTAACCATGTGTATGTGACAAATAAAATTTGATTTGATTTATAATCTCCACCCGGCACAGCCAGAAGAGGACTGGCCAACCCACATAGCCTGGTTCCTCTCTAGGTTTCTTCCTAGGTTTTGGCCTTTCTAGGGAGTTTTTCCTAGCCACCGTGCTTCTACATCTGCATTGCTTGCTGTTTGGGGTTTTAGGCTGATGTTTCTGTACAGCACTTTGAGATATCAGCTGATGTACAAGGGCTATATAAATACATTTGATTTGGTTTGGTTTATCCGCTCATTGCAGTCACTGCTCTGTCTCTGGCTCCTGTCTCCTGTTCCACATCTCACCACCCAACTACCTTGCTCTGGATTTTACTCACTACCACTACCTTGGATTCCCCTCAGGCCCTTTTTACCCTGTTCTACTCAGCCAATTCCGACCTCATTCTCCACATCTGTTTTTTCTGCAACTCAACCGAGCTACCCCGGACCTGCACTCCATATCTCTCTGTGCAACAATAAATATTTTGGTTCATTCATCCCTGTTTTCTCATCTGAGTCTGCTCTTTTGGGTTCTCCTGTGTCGCTCTGCATAACAATAATAGTATGGGAATAAGTGGTTTCTTGCATCAAACAACAGTACAAAATGTTCAGTCACATCCTTGTCTGGAGGACAAGTGGATAAACAGGTTAATGTCAAGCCCAGCATGTTTTTTTTTCCAAAAGTGTAAACACCACACATTGGCTGCTACTGTAGGCTGAATGATAGAACCCCTATTTCCATGGTAGGCCAGTCTGGTAGGACTACATTATGATCAAATAGCCACAGTAGCCTACATGGCCACTGTTTAAACAGTCAATTAAAACACGTACAGCTTCAGTGTTCACAGTAAACAAGTGCGGGAAGTTGCATGAAATTTTCACAACATTCAATTTGTGCTCAGCAAAAAAATATATTTTGGAGGGAACATTGCCCCTGATTACACACAAACACAGTCACTTTCATAGAAGCCACATACAAGCATTATCATTTGGTTCATTGTATAATTACTTCTCGTATCTTCAGCTAGCATCCCTCTCTGTTTGAGCCGGGTGTTTGAGTATTCTAAACTAGCTAGCTGCATTCGCTAGCTAAGTGAAAGATATATTTTTTTAAAGAAATGTATATTTTTCAAAACTGTTCAACTATTGTCTTTCTCTCTATTTGAGTCAACCACTCACCACATTTTATTAACTGCAATGCTAGCGAGCTGTAGATTTTGCTTTCAGTTCTAGATTAATTCTCTGATCCTTGGGTTGACAACATGTCAGTTCATGCTGCAAGAGCTCTGATAGGTTGGAGGACGTCCTCTGGGAGTTGTCATAATTACTGCGTAAGTCTATGGAAGAGGGTGAGAGCCATGAGCATCATAGGTTTTGTATTGAAGTCCATATACCCAGAGGGGGACAGAAACTAGCTGTCCTTCAGCTACACCATGGTGCAACCCTACAGAGTGCTGTTGAGGCTACTGTAGACCTTCATTGCGAAACACTGTATTTAAATCAATGATTTGGTAACGTGAATATATTTAGTAAAGTGTTTTTTTTAAAGGATAAAAAAAAATGTTTCACTGAAAAAATGTAAATAAATTCACTGAGGAGGATTGTCCTCCTTATCTTCCTCTGAGGAGCCTCCACTGACTGGCATTAAATGTCATTAACCAATCACATTCCTCCTTTATGATTTGCACAATCACAAATCACCAGCAGAGGGAGTTCCCATTGAATACATTTAACATTCAGTGTGTTGGTGTTGCTCATAAAATTAATCAGAACTTCAGTGGGCAGAGAGCCCACTCTTGAAATTGGATGTACTTGTCGAGAATATTGTTCCCAACAATATGTCTTAAAATAAAAAATAAAAAAAAAAGGGTAGTTTTGAGATATTCATATTAATATTTTTAATGTTCATGTGAAACATTATTTTTCAGAATCTAGACATACTCCATATGTTAGTGCACACTAAAAGGACTATAATGACACCAATATGTTGTCTGTATCATGTACGGTTCACAGATAATAGAGTCTTACAGGAGGCATGTATTCTCCTCCTATAGGGACGAGGTCAGAGACCTGGCCCGGTGGTGCCAGAATAACAACCTAACCCTCAACGTAACAAAGACTAAGGAGATGATTGTGGACTACAGGAAAAGGAGGACCGAGCATGTCCCCATTCTCATCGACGGGGCTGTAGTGAAGCAGGTTGAGAGCTTCAAGTCCCTTGGTGTCCACATCAACAACAAACTATAATGGTCCAAACACACCAAGACAGTCGTGAAGAGGGCACGACAAAGCCTATTCCTCCGCAGGAAACTAAAAATATTTGGCATGGGTCCTCAGATCCTCAAAAGGTTCTACAGCTGCAACATCGAGAGCATCCTGACTGGTTGCATCACTGCCTGGTACGGCAACTAGTCGACCGCAAGGCACTACGGAGGGCAGTTCGTATGGCCCAGTACATCACTGGGCCTACGCTGTCTGCCCTAAAAATTGGCAAGCCACCCCAGTCATAGACTGTTCTCTCTACTACTGCATGGTAAGCGGTACCGGGGTGCCAAGTCTAGGACAAAAAGGCTTCTTAGCAGTTTTCACCCCCAAGCCATGGTCCTTCTGTAGCTGTGGTCCTTCTGTAGCTGTGGTCCTTCTGTAGCTCAGTTGGTAGAGCATGGCGCTTGTAACGCCAGGGTAGTGGGTTCGATCCCCGGGACCACCCATACGTAGAATGTATGCACACATGACTGTAAGTCGCTTTGGATAAAAGCGTCTGCTAAATGGCATATTATATTATTATTATATAAGACTCCTGAACATGTAATCAAATGGCTAACCGGGCTATCGGCATTGTGTCCTGCCACCCACCACCCGCCAAACCCTCTTTTACGCTACTGCTACTCTCTGTTCATCATACTGTATATGCATAGTCACTTTAACTATATCTACATGTACATACTACCTCAATCAGCCCGACTAACCGTTGCCTGTATGTAGCCTCGCTACTGTATATAGCCTTGCTACTGTTATAGCCTCGCTACTGTATATAGCCTTGCTACTGTTATAGCCTCGCTACTGTATATAGCCTTGCTACTGTTATAGCCTCGCTACTGTATATAGCCTTGCTACTGTTATAGCCTCGCTACTGTATATAGCCTTGCTACTGTTATAGCCTCGCCACTGTATATAGCCTTGCTACTGTTATAGCCTCGCCACTGTATATAGCCTCGCCACTGTATATAGCCTCTCTACTGTTATTTTTCACTGTCTTTTTACTGTTGTTTTTATTTCTTTACCTACCTATTGTTCACCTAATACCTTTTTTGCACTATTGGTTACAGCCTGTAAGTAAGAATTTCACTGTAAGGTCTACCTACACCTGTTGTATTCGGCGCACGTGACAAATAAACTTTGATTTGACACTGTAGATCTAAAAAGGTAAAAAGCATCCTTTCTCTCAATTAAGTGTATATGAGAGAATTGCCAGGACAATCAGAGATACTTCAAATAATTTCCGCTTCTGCTTGCGTGGAATCGCTCATCTTCAGACTCTATCTGGGATGTTGTTGTGTACTGAGGACCTCCAAATCAATTCACCCCTGAGGACAATGTCTGAGACCCAAATGGCACCCTATTCCCTATATAGAACACATATTAATAGTGCACTAAATACTGTATATAGGGAATAGGGTGTTATTTGGGATGTGTCAGGATACTGAAGAGGTTTGGGACAGAGTATTTAAATAACAGTATCCCCGCCAGCATAGTGTGTGTGTGCTTGTGTGTAATTCTGTGTGTGTTTGTCATTGTGTCTGTGTGTCTCAATGGCTGCGTTTACACAGGCAGTCCATTTATGATCTTTTTTACACTTGTTGGTCTTTTGACCAATCACATCAGATCTTTTCACATCAAATCTTTATCGGAGATGATCTGATTTGTCAATAGGGGAAAAAAATATCAGAGTTGTACTGCCTGTGTAAACGCAGCCTATGTGTGTATTTACGCATGAACTGAACCTTGGGATGTTGATGTCTATTCAATGCATAATGAGCCACAATTGACCAAGGCTCTCCTGCATCAAGCTCTTGTAGATTGCCTCGTTGTTGATACTGAGGTGAGAATTGGTTTACTAATAATTTGATAATGACTAGATGACTTAAGTGTAATTACAACTAAAAGAAGATCGATTGTGAATAAAAGGGAACAATTAGCATTTATCATGATCATCATTACCGGCATTAATAAAATGTAGATTGAGAATTTGCTTGTTTTGCTGTGAGCTCATCGGCGGCTCATTCAAAATAAAATATTCCACCAACTCTAAAATCATTCCCAGTATTTGCATAATTAATGTGGCCCAAAATGTACTAATCTGAGTCCTTGAGCATATATAATAACAAGTACTAATCGCACTCTGAAAAAAAAAACTTAGTCAATGCCATTATCACTCTCTGCTTCTTCTTTGCTTTCTTCTATTTTCCCTAAGCTCACCTCTTTTCCTCAAATCCAGAGAAATGGATTTCAGCCTGACCTTTGAAAGAACGCTGAAAGACAACCGTCACCATGTTTTTGTCTCTCGTTCCCTCTACACATCCAACACTGTCACGACTTCTACCGAAGTCGAAGCCTCCCCTTGTTCGGGCGGTGCTCGGCGGTCGACGTCACCGGTCTTCTAGCCATCATTGATCCATTTTTCATTTTCCATTGGTATTGTCTTGTCTTCCTACACACCTGGTTTCAATCCCACACCTGGTTTCAATCCCAATCCCAATCCCATTACCTGTTGTGTATTTAACCCTCTGTTCCCCCTCATGTCTTTGTCAGAGATGGTTTGTTATTCAGTGTTGTGTTGGTTTTTTGTATTGGTGCGCGACGGGTCCTCGTACCCACTTTGTTTATTGTTACATTTAGTGTATGTTTCTTATACCAACAAAAATGAACTCACCCTGCTGGACGAATGATCCGTAGACAAACCACATGGAGTTGTAGAGGGTGGTGGAGGAGACGGAGCCCATGGGCAGGCGCGGCGGGTTGAGCCAATTGAGCAGGTAGACCAGTATGCCCACCAGTAGCACCGTGCCCGCGATGCATGCCCATAGCGACAGGTCAAAGGGCGCCAGGCAGGCGAACATGTCCACGGTGCGTTCAGCCTTCCTGAGCAGCACGCCCACCGAGTAGTCCATGTAGCGCGTGGTAAAGTCCACCACACTCTCCCGCTCTGGTGTGATGGTGAGAGCCGAGAGACCCATGTCAGCACGCTGGAAAACAAAACACACGCATGGACACACACACGCAAAGGCACGCACACACAAACACGGATTCATTAATGCCGAGATTCAAGGTGTGTGGAATTCAAGAGAATTAGGGGATTATGTGAACACACACATCAGAAATCACTGCATCCAACAGGTTCCGTGGTTAAGGAGGAGGGTTATGGTTATGAGAAATGAAACTGCTCGGAGTTCTGATCTTAGACATTCATTTCATTCATGCGTACATCAATAGAATCACATCTGCTTTCTGCCATGGCTATTCTGTCGCTGCTGATGATCACAGTCCTCCTCTCCTTTCTTTTGTCAAAACAGACACATATCGACTCCACACTCGCTATCTGACACACTTAATACTCACACACTTCTCAGACGAGACGGATAGGGGAAAAGACAATACCATGTTAATTACCTAGAGACTGCATCGGTATATTGAGGGATTGCCATTTTCTGTGTGACTGTCTATTGTATTGATGAGAAGCAGAGGCTATGGAGATGAATATGGCTGGGAGTCATAGTGTGAGCGTAGGAGGAGTTCAGTCATCTTCAAGAAATTGTTTTTAGGAAGAAACCCGGAGGATGAGGGTACCTCGATAGGTCATTAAGCCACTATGCCAATCAGAGAGCCTGAATTAGAATGCCACGGTCCTACTATAACTGATAACCTCACGATATTTGTGTGTGTGGGGGGGTCAGCTATATGCAGGCCAGGGTCAGCTATAAACCCACTAAGGCTAATTTAATTTCCTCCCACATGTTGTGTCTCATTATTAAAATACGCTGTGTGCAAATACTATATACACTGAGTGTACAAAACATAAGGAGCACCGGCTCTTTCCATTACATAGACTAACCAGGTGAATCCAGGTGAAAAACATGATCCCTTATTGATGTCACTTGTTAAATCCACTTCAGTCAGTGTAGATGAAGGGGAGGAGACAGGTTAAAATAGGATTTTTAAGCCTTGAGACTATTGAGACGTTGATTAGGTATGCGTGCCATTCAGAGGGTGAATGGGCAAGACAAAATAGTTAAGTGCCTTTGAATGGAGTATGTTAGTATGTGCCAGGCGCACCAGTTTGACTGTGTCAAGAACTAGTGGTGTGGGGGCTGTGCTTTGGCAAAGTGGGTGGGGTTATATCCTTCCTGTTTGGCCCTGTCCGGGGGTGTCCTCGGATGGGGCCACAGTGTCTCCTGTCCCCTCCTGTCTCAGCCTCCAGTATTTATGCTGCAGTAGTTTGTGTCGGGGGGCTAGGGTCAGTTTGTTATATCTGGAGTACTTCTCCTGTCCTTTTCGGTGTCCTGTGTGAATCTAAGTGTGCGTTCTCTAATTCTCTCCTTCTTTCTTTCTCTCTCTCGGAGGACCTGAGCCCTAGGACCATGCCCCAGGACTACCTGACATGATGACTCCTTGCTGTCCCCAGTCCACCTGGCCATGCTGCTGCTCCAGTTTCAACTGACCTGAGCCCTAGGACCATGCCCCAGGACTACCTGACATGATGACTCCTTGCTGTCCCCAGTCCACCTGGCCATGCTGCTGCTCCAGTTTCAACTGTTCTGCCTTACTATTATTCGACCATGCTGGTCATTTATGAACATTTGAACATCTTGGCCATGTTCTGTTATAATCTCCACCCGGCACAGCCAGAAGAGGACTGGCCACCCCACATAGCCTGGTTCCTCTCTAGGTTTCTTCCTAGGTTTTGGCCTTTCTAGGGAGTTTTTCCTAGCCACCGTGCTTCTACACCTGCATTGCTTGCTGTTTGGGGTTTTAGGCTGGGTTTCTGTACAGCACTTTGAGATATCAGCTGATGCGAAGGGCTATATAAATAAATTTGATTTGATTTGATTTGAAGAACTGCAACGCTGCTGGGGTTTTCACACTCAACAGTATCCCGTGTGTAACAAGAATGGTCCACCACCCAAAGGACATCCAGCCAACTTGACACAATAGTGTGACGCATTGGAGTCAACATGGGCCGACACATGAGGGTATTCTGAGGGCAAAAGCTTCTGAGGGCAAAAGGAGGTGCAACTCAATATTAGTAAGGTTTGTCCTATATAGTGCACTACTTTTGACCAGGGACCATAGGATTCTGGTCAAAAATAAAGCACTAAATAGGGAATTGGGTGCCACCTGGGACACACCCTATGACTAACATAAGAACAGAGTACTACTTCCCCTTCGCTCTGTTTTTATTCAATACCAGGGGTGAAATAGCTCCTACCAGCTGACATCAAGTGAATAACATACAACTGTGTGAGAATATGAAGGACTCCACATCTAAATGGTGGCCGAAGTAGCACTGAACTAGCACTGTTCACACATCTGGTTTGCATCCCAAATTGCAACCTATTCTCTTTATAGTAGACTGCTTTAAATGAAAGGTAGTGCAGGATAAAGGGAATTGGGTGCCATTTGGAATGACCTCCTAGTTAAAGCTCCAGAACTAGCACTAGCAGATTAGTTTAATGAGGAAAAAACTAGTGATAGTTCCCACATGGGGTAGGAAGAGCTGATGTTATTTTACCACACACACACACACACACACACACACACACACACACACACACACACACACACACACACACACACACACACACACACACACACACACACACACACACACACACACACACACACACACACACACACACACACACACACAATTAATCACTGTTGACTTAATTAGCTCATTTCACGGTCTGGTAAGGAAACAACATGCTTAAACAGGCAGAAATGGTCATTTACTGTACGCAGCACATGTCGCAAAAACCATCAAACGCTATGATGAAACTGGCTCTCATGAGGACCGCCACAAGAAAGGAAGACCCAGAGTTACTTGTACTGCAGAGGATAAGTTCATTAGAGTTACGAGCCTCAGAAATTGCAGGCCAAAATAAATGTTTCACAGAGTTCAAATAACAGACACATCTCAACATCAACTGTTCAGAGGAGACTGCATGGAGGAGGAGTTGTGATGGTGTGTGGGTGCTTTACTGGTGACACTGTCAGTGACTTAAAAACAAATTCAAGGCACACTTAACCAGCATGGCAACCACAGCCTTCTGCAGCGATACGCCATCCCATCTGGTTTGCACTTAGTGGGACTATTGTTTTTCAACAGGACAATGACCCAACACACCTCCAGGCTGTGTAAGGGCTAGTTGACCAAGAAGGAGAGAGATGGAGTGATGCATCAGATGACCTGGCCTCCACAATCACCCAACCTCAACCTAATTGAGATGGTATGGGATGAGTTGGACCGCAGAGTGAAGGAAAAGCAACCAACAAGTGCTTAGCATATGTGGGAACTCCATCAAGACTGTCGGAGCATTCCAGGTGAAGCTGGTTGAGAGAATGCCAAGAGTGTGCAAAGCTTTCATCAAGGCAACGGGTGGCTACTTTGAAGAATATAACATTTGAAAAATATATTTTGATTTGTTTAACACTTTTTTTGTTAATACATGATTCCATATGTGTTATTTCACAATGTTGATGTCTTCACTATTATTCTACCATGTAGAAAATAGTATAAAGAAAGAAAAACCCTTGAATGAGTAGGTGTATCCAAACCTTTGACTGCTACTGTATATAAAATATATATTTTGTATATATTTACAAATATATATATATATATTTGAGGGATTGGAAATTATGCAGTACACGTCAATCTTTCTGCAATATTGAAGCTGATCGACCCCCTAAAAAAACACATTAAAAAATTATTATAATAATAATATCCTTGAAGAATGAATAACAATGTACCTGTATCCTCTGTATCATTCCAGACACTCTTTTTGAACCTTCATTTAACTAGGCAAGTTAGTCCAATTATTAGTTACAATGACCGCCTACCCTGGCCAAACCCAGACGATGCTGGGCCAATTGTGCGCCTCCCTATGGGACTCCCAATCACAGCCAAATGTGATACAGCCTGGATTCAAACTGGGGACTGTAGTGACGCCTCTCGCATTGAGATGCAGTGCCTTAGACCGCTGCACCACTCGGGAGCCCAATAAAAATCGCAATATGCCTAAAGGAATAGAGGCAAAGGTAATACGACAAAAATTATATTAACATTTTTCCCTTTGGCCTGTGTTTGTAGTCTTACGCACAGGCATATTCCCAGAAGCGCTCATTTAATTAAGGAAGAAAATTGGAAGCGGCAGTGTTGGAATCAGTGTAGGATGGCATTAGGAATCAAAAAGAGTCGGAAAAAGGGAAAACAGCAAGAGGTGATGGGTAATGGTCCTGAAAATGGTCTGCTGACCTCCAAGTGTTTACAGCTTTACCTTTTCGTTTGTCTGGCTGTTGGACGGACTCTTATTCCACTATTTGCACTGGCAGGGTGAGTAGCTAACAACACTGTGGATAGAAACTATGTCAACTCTAAAAAAAAATAAGCCAGTTTACCAAGCCAGTCATTCCTAATCGCTGCATGTTTGTAATTACTTTCCTCTGATAAGAGATTATAGAGCATTGTGTATGGATGAGAGTTTATTACGTTTTATATACACTGCTCCTCCTGCTCGTAAAGTAGACCGATTTTGGTTGAGGTGATGAAGGTGGATAGATGGATAGACGGATTGATGGAGGAGGGTTTCCTGCAAGGAAGATTTTGTACATTGATGAACACAGACAATGCCTTTAAATAGCTCTGAAATCATATTCATCCCAATAAACTGGGATGATTCTACGTGTTATTGTTAGTTCATTCCATTTGGACATAGCATTGAAGCACATAGGGCTCTGGTCAAAAGTAGTGCACTATATAGGGAGTAGGCTGCCATTTGGGACAGAGTCTCTCACCTTGGCAACCAACTCTCCGATTAGTCCGTTCCAGACCCCGTCAGCCTGTTGGCTCCCATACTTATGGTCAGGGGCCACGTAGATCTCGTACTTGAAGCCCAGGTAGTTGGAGAGAGCATCCAGCACGTCGATGGAATAGCCTTGGTACTTCTTTGGCTTCCCAAGGACATTCTCTGACACCATCACAAAGGGCTCCTCCTGCAGTTGACAAAGTCAAAGAATGTATAATTGTCACACTTCCATCTGCCACTACTGTACCACAGGTTTTCCTATGTATCCACCACATCTGTCCTTTATCACAATCCATGTATCTATGCTTCTTTAGTTAACTTATTAAATCCTGCTGTGTTTTACCGCAATGTCACTAAGTTGGTGTAATAATACTAGAGGTCAACGGCATTGTTTTACACACACCAAACAGACAGTAACATTACCGAGAGATAGCAAAAGAGAGAGAGAGAGAAAGAGAGAGAGTCAGGGAGAGAGAACAGAGAGAGAGAGAGAGAGCGAGAGAGCGAGAGAGCGAGAGAAAGGTGAGAAAGAAAGAGAGAGAGAAATATGACCACACTCCACTTTCCACCTTAATTGTCATCCTGCACAGTGTCTCGACTATCTGCCGAAACGCAGAAGCAGTAGCCCTTTCTCTCCCTGTCTTCCATTCTCTTTAATAAATCCCTATTGATAACTGAAATATTTCTGGGAATATGTCAGGCAGATGTATTACCTAGGTGATGTTATTGACTACACATGGTCTGCACATTAAGCCAGTGTTTTTGAATCCTCACAGGCCCCCGTCGCTCAATAAGCTATTAGCGGGAGCGTGGACGTGCATGCCAACTCCCACTGTAGCCATGAGGCACCATCAATCAGAGAGTGACCCCCCACACCACACACCGTGACTCTTACCTGCCTACCGCATTACTCTGTACGCTCTATAGCCCCAACCACAACCTGACGTGTGTATGCAGTGTTGGGTAGTAGTGAACTACATGTAGTTCAACTAGTAATGTAACTTCATTTTGCAGTAGCTTGGTGGTAGTTTAACTAAATTCAAATCTAGGTAGTGTTTTCATTAGTTAATAACTTTTTTGCTATGAAGCGGTGTAGCTAACTACTGGAACTGCGCAGTACTTTTATTGTAAAAATAAAATATGGGTAAAGTAGGCAATCATTTGGTTTCTTTTTCGGCATCAGGCCTGCCTAATTCACACTTCAAACAGTGTTTCTGTTTAGTAGGCTAAATTACAAATTCTGTCAACATGCAGATGTAGGATCTTAATTTGATCACCCTGTTGCAGGGGAACTTTCTCGGCAATGAAAAAATAATTATGTAATAAGTGTGAAACATTCCACATGTACCTCTGTGACAGCATGTTTTCTACATTATTACAGTAGGATGTGCACTACATGACTGTGAGACTGTTTAGTTCCCTAGCCGAGTGTATATATCCCAGCGGGAAGCAGTGTGTGTGTGTGTGTGTGTGTGTGTGTGTGTGTGTGTGTGTGTGTGTGTGTGTGTGTGTGTGTGTGTGTGTGTGTGTGTGTGTGTGTGTGTGTGTGTGTGTGTGTGTGTGTGTGTGTGCATGCATGTGTGCATACATGCTTGTGTGTCTACAATATATATAGTACTTGTTTGGTGGGTACCAATTACATTTGATGTGGGTACCAATCACATTTGATTCAGGAAGTGAAATTCCAATTCTCTCCAATTTACATTTGAGTAATTTAGCAGACGCTCTTATCCAGAGTGACACAGTTAGTGCACTCATTTTAAGATACCTAGGTGGGACAACCGCATATCACAGTCATAGTAAGTACATGTTTTATCAATAAAGTAGCTATCAGAAAAGTCAGAGCTAGTAAGGGGGTGTGCAAGTGATAGTTTACAAAATGTATTTTTGGGGGGTTATTATATTTTTGAAGAGGTATGGTTTCAAATTGTTTTTCAGAAGCTTGTTCCACCATTGGTGTGCCAGGACAATGAGGGAAATTTGGAATTGGAATTGGGTTCACTTTCTGAATTGATTGGAATTCAAATGGAATGACCCCAACTCTGATGGGTACATGTGTGTACACAGTCAAAGTGCATGATGTGTGTGGCTCTGGACTGGAGGGAAGGTCTTTGCACACTAAGTGTCCATAACACATATTTGCATCCCAAATGGCATCCTATTCCCTATTTAGTGCACTACTTTTGACTAGACCACAGCGCACTCCATAGAGAATAGGGTGACATTTGGGACACAGCCATAAGGCTACAGTTACCTTGACACTGGTTGTCCAGCTTGGGGCCTATCAGATCTTGCATCTCTATAGAATCTCTACAGCCACAACAGTCTCACTGCCATCAGACTGCCATCAGCCACACAGTGCACATATTAATGGCACCAGCAAAGTCCCCCATCCAGACCCGAGGGGCTCAGCAAAATCGTCTAGACAGCCCACATCCCCTGACCCTGGCCTGTACTCACTGCACTCACTACTCTTCTGCTCTGCCTGATGGGGGCCATGGGGGTGTGGAATACTCTCTCTCTGCACTACAGCTCCCGAGTAAGGCCTGGGGACTCCATTGCCCATTAGCCATCAGGAGAGAGGGAGGCATCCTCTCAGCCTGCAGGTTTTATTGACTGAAGTCCGTCTCCCCTAACATATGCCTTGTTTGCAACCCAGCCCTCGTCAACAATTCTGCTGCCCCCCCACACCCCTTTCTATAGATGTACACCCTCATATCTTACGTAACATTTGAGCTGGAAATGGCAATTTTCCACTCAAATAGATCATCGCTAAAAAGGCCTCTGTGCGAAGGCAGTAAATCAATGGGTGACTGGTGTGGCCCTGTGCTTTAAATAACACTTTACAGGTTGTTACTGGTGTTATTATTCCACAGTCTCTGAGCAGAGAGAGCAGAGCTGGAGATTATGTCAGGCCAGGGAGGGATACAGCTTGCCCGGGTTGATGGGCCGTTAGGTGTCACTCGCTCTGTGCCATTCACAATGCACTGCTAATCCCTGTAGTTCACTACCATGGAGAACAGTTTATAGCCACATAGTATGGACTTTAGGAGAGCACAGGGCCTCATGGAATAGTGGAGGCTCCCTTTCAGGTTACACCCCCCCCCTGCACGTAAACAGTCAATACAGTCCTCATCAAATCAATTGGTCACCAACAGGATTTATTGGGAGTGTTGCTAATGGGATCTAATTGGCACTTAATTAGCCAATGAGCAGATCGATTGAACATGATAAGTTGATTGGTTGAAATAAAAACATATATTTACAGATCACAGTGGCGGGGTGGGGGGTCATTGGGTATAATCCCTCCGGTCATTTGGTATAACATACTGACATTGAACATCAATGGATAATTTTTTTTAAAGGTCAACATAAACATTTAACCAGATTTCAACCACAGATTAAGGACAGGATTCAAGGGTTGGCTTATTACAAACATAGTTTTTTACAACTCAACTAAATATCAACCAAATATAGACTTTATGTTACTTTAGGTTTTTGTCCGGATGGCTCTCAGGGCATCACAAAGCACAGAAAACAGAGGACATAAGAAGGCGTTAAGGCATGACCGCAATGCTCAGTCTACTTCATAGAGCTCGGTCGACAGATCAGAAAGCCCTAACATACTGTAGCCACACACCCTTCAAAAGGTAGCCTATCTTCCATACACTACCTCTCATATATACAGCGGTAGTCCGTCCACACTTCTCTAGACATTTCACACTAATTCTCACTGGCGGCACTTCATAAAGGATGTCAGTCATAGAGGTCTAGGGAATGAGAGGGACCAAGAGAGAGAGAGGGAGTGTGTCTGTGAGACACACACACAAAGACATGCACACATAGACACATACACACACACACAGAAGGATTGAGACCGAGGAGAAGGGGAGAGGGAGCAAGAAAGAGGGAGTAGAATAAATACTCTAGTGGTCTCCACCACCATCTGTGGCTTGTCAGTGTGAGTACTGCAGTCTTTCCCTTGTGCCTCTGGGAAAACACACACGAGCACACACACACACACACGCCACCCCATACCACCCTTTTCATCCACACCGTTTCTGAGAAAATAGATCATGTTCAGAAACGTACTCCATGTTCCCTTTGAAAGGGATGAAAATCTGGAAGGAAAAAAAAGACAAGAGAGCCACAAAGTCGTAGCATCATCTCTTTCTTCTCCCCAGACTTCAAAGCTGGATTATGAAGAATTTAAAGTTCTGAATCTTTAAAGCACTCAAGAGACTTAAATCAGTGCTGGAGGCGAGATAGCGAAACTCAAATCTCAATATAATGGAGCTCCATGGTGTCAATTCATTCTCCTGAAATCGCTTTTAATGAAGTGCCCGTTCACTTATGGCCTGTGAACAGACAGACACCCTGACTTAAATCTGGGAGTGTTGAGCAGGATTTCAAGTGATATCTTTATGATGCCAGGTCTATCAAACAGCACTATACAGGTTCATGGCGTATACAGACTTGGTGACATTTCCCATAGAGATAGATAGAGGAGTCATCTTTGTATCTGTGCCATTGTAGCGTCTATAACAGCATGGGCAGTGCCACAATTTAAATGTTCTTCTTCATGATTAGCTGATTACTCCTGATGACCCTGGTTAGACATGACTCCAACAGGGTCACTAGGAGGGATTAGCCAATGAAGTTGGAAGTCCCACTCAGTTAACTACATAAAATGAGTGGATGCCCTCAATCGCACTGACAGTGCTAATACGGACTTTTGGCCATTCTCTATTCATTTGTCCTAGGTACAGATCTAGGATCAGCTTCCCCTCCTGAATCCAAACCTTAATTCTGATTGGGGAAAATGCTAGACTGACCTACGATCAGTGTCTAGGGGCAACCTCACCCAACTCCGATACAGACAAACAGTACAGTACTCACCAGCACAGTGACCACGCGCAGAACCACACCTCTCATGTTGTTCTCCAACTTCCTGTCAGTTAGTGTTCCATTGAGGCCATGCACTGGATCCCAGGTGGCCAGCTGTAAGACAAGGATCATACCCTTTTATTCAATTTACGCCTGAAATGACGTACCCAAATTTAACAACCTGTAGTTCAGGACCTGAAACAAGGATATGCATATTCTTGAAACCATTTGAAAGGAAACACTTTGCAGTTTGTGAAAATATTAAATTAATGTTGGAGAATATAACACATTAGATCTGGTAAAAGATCATACAAAAAAAAAGATGTTTAAAAAAAATATATATATCATCTTTGACATGCAAGAGAAAGGCCATACTTTCAGATAGGAGTCTCGGTGTAATTTAGAGTTTGGCAACCAGATAGCAGCAGTGTTTGTGCAAAGTTTCAGACTGATCCAGTGAATAATTACATTACTGCACAATATTTTGTATCAAGTCTGTCAGGAGTTTGCCCAAATGTGCTGAATTGGTCAATTGATACATTTTCAAGTACATAACTATAAAGAACATACAAAAATGCTATGGTAATAAAACATTTAAGTTTACACACTGCCAGGTATGTTAGCTTATACACTAACTTTTACACATCTAGATGGCCGGGTGGGGTGGGTGTGGAGCCAGAAATAGCAGTGGGGTCAAACTGTAGACCCCAGTTCCTACATTTGAACATAAGAAAATAGATTTTATCAAACAAAACTATGCTACATTTTATCCCTGGAACCCTCAGGATGAGAAATCAGAGAAAGATTACTGAATGTAAGTAGTACGCACATTATTTACCTTCAGAGGTGAATGTATCAAACCAGTTGCCATGAAAAAAGTGTTTTGTTGTTGTGCACTCTCCTCAATCAACAGCATGGCATTTTTTCACTGTAATAGCTACTGTTAATTGAATACTGCAGTTAGATTAACAATAATTTAAGCTTTCTGCCCATATAAGACATGTCTATGTCCCAGAAAGTTGGCTGTTGTATACAACGTAATTCAAGTAATATTAGCACAGGTTAGCAGTAACCTTCCCGGTTTAGGGACACCCATCCCATAGAGGTTAAAGTAACTGTACAGTATTTCTAGATTGGTATGAAATATGACCTATAATTAATTCCAATATGAGTGAAATACTTTTCCTTCCAATTTATTTTAATTAAGTGTGTTAAAAGGCAGCTTATCTGTGTTGGAATGGGGTATTTAGTATTTTTATTAGGACCATTAGCATTTGTGGGTGTACCCCAACAACAGAATGGTGTAAGCGTATACCGGTCATTAAAAATATTAATGTGTAGGTTGCTGATTGGCCAAATTAGCCAATGAGGCAGGATGACATCATTCTCTATGAGGAAATTGCAAGCATTTTTCAGACTGTCTGATTGAGTTTTTTCACTCTAATAGCCACTGTTAGTAATCTGTCCTCTTAGGAAAAGGCAAAGAAGGCCTCAAAACTTGCCACAAACTTAAAAGCCCAACAAAATACGTTTACTAAACTGTGTTCTAATCAAGACTCCGTAACCAAGGCAAGCTACGCAGTGGCACATAGAATTGCAAAGCATAGCAAGACTTTTGCTGAACGTGAGTTTGTGAAAGAGTGTATGGTGGAGACTGCTGGTATACTTTGTCCTGAGAGTAAAAGCCAATTCAAGAACATTTGCTGATCACGCAGAACCATCACCATGCATGTGGAAGTGATACTGTAGGTGAGGAGCTAATCTCAGAGTTGAAGAAAAAAGCAGATGGCTTCGATCTTTTTTTAATGGCACTGGATGAGAGTACTGACATCATAGACACCGCTCAACTTTACATTTTTGTTCAATGAATAAATGAGAACTTTGAAATACAGTTGAAGTCAGATGTTTACATACACCAGGTTGGAGTCATTAAAACAAATTTTTGCCTCTTTGCTTGACATCATGAAAATCAAAAGAAATCAGCCAAGAACATTGTAGACCTCCACAAGTCTGGTTCATCCTTGGGAGCAATTTCCAGACGCCTGAAGGTACCACGTTCATCTGCACAAACAATAGTACGCAAGTATAAACACCATGGGACCACGCAGCCGTCATACCGCTCAGGAGGGAGACGCATTCTGTCTCCTAGAGATGAACGTACTTTGGTGCAAATCAATCCCAGAACAACAGCAAAGGACGTTGTGAAGATGCTGGAGGCAACAGGTACACAGCATCATGTTGTGGAGGTACTTTGATGCAGGAGGGTCTGGTGCACTTCACAAAAATAGATGGCATCATGAGGTAGGAAAATTATGTGGATATATCGAAGCAACATCTCAAGACATCAGTCAGGAAGTTAAAGCTTGGTCTTCCAAATGGACAAGGACCCCAAGCATACTTCCAAAGTTGTGGCAAAATGGCTTAAGGACAACAAAGTCAAGGTATTGGAGTGGCCACTACAAAGCCCTGACCTCAATCCTATAGAGTGGGCAGAACTGAAAAAGCATGTGCGACCCAAAATGTTTCACCCAAGTTAAACAATTTAAAGATTAAGGAATGTGTGTACAGATCCTTGCAACATGGGGCATTATCGTGCTGAAACATGAGGTGATGGTAGCGGGTCAATGGAACAACAATGGTCCTGAGGATCTCATCACGATAGCTCTGTGCATTGGAAGTGCCATTGATAAAATGCAATTGTGTTTGTTGTCCGTAGATTAGGCCTGCCTATACCATAACCACACCGCCCCCATGGGGGAACTCTGTTCACAACGTTGACATCAGCAAAACGCCCACACAACGCCATACACACTTTCTGCCACCTACCCAGTACAGTTGAAACCGGCATTCATCCCTGAAGAGCACACGTCTCCAGTGTGCCACTGGCCATTGAAGGTGAGCATTTGCCCACTGTTGTCGGCTACGTTGCCGAACTGCAGTCAGGTCAAGACCTTGTTGAGGACAACGAGCACACAGATGAGCTCCCCTGGGACGGTTTCTGACAGTTTGTGCAGAAATGATTCGGTTGTGCAAACCCACAGTTTTATCAGCTGTCCGGGTCGCTGGTCTCAGACCATCCTGCTGGGGAAGAAGCCCGAGCCTGATGTGGATGTTCTGGACCGGTGTGGTTATATGTGGCTTGCAGTTGTGAGGCTGGTACGACATACTGCCAAATTCTCTTAAACAATGTTGGAGGTGGCTTATGGTAGAGAAATTAACATTCAATTCTCTGGCAACATCTCTGGTGGACATTGCTGCAGTCAGTATGCCAATTGCTCGCTCGCTCAAAATGTGAGACATCTGTGGCAGTGTGTTGTGTGACAATACTCACATTTTAGAGTTGCTTTTTATTGTCCCCAGCACAAGGTGCACCTGTGTAATGACCATGCTGTTTAATCAGCTTCTTGATATGCCACACCTGTCAGGTGGATGTATTATTTTGGCAAAGTACATATGCTCACTAACAGGGATATAAACAAATTTCTGTGCACAAACTGAGAGAAATAAGCTTTTTGTGTTTGGAAAAAACATGGGACAAACACTTTACATGTTGCGTTTATATTTTTGTTCAGTATAAAACTGCATGTGTTACATATATGAGCGTATAAGTAATATATGTCACATTTAGTGCATTCGGTAAGTATTCAGACACCTTTTTGTCACGTTACAGCCTTATTCTAAAAATGATTAAATAAAACATTTTCCTCATCAGTCTACTCACAATACCCCATAATGACAAAGAGATGATTTGTAAAGGCACACACCTGTCTATATAAGGTCCCACAGTTGACAGTGCATATCAGAACAAAAACCAAGCCAAGAGGTCGAAATAATTGCCCGTAGAGCGCTGAGACAGGATTTTCTTGAGGCACAGATCCTGGGAAGGGTACCAAAACATTTCTGCAGCATTGAATGTCCCTGAGAACACAGTGGCCTCCAAGTTTGGAACAACCAAGACTATTCCTAGAGCTGGCCGCCCAGCCAAACTGATCAATTGGGGGAGAACGGCCAGCTGCACACGTGCACCATCGTGCGCTATCATGCATAAATGTATTTTGCCCCTCTGGGGCGGCAGGGTAGCCTAGTGGTTAGAGCGTTGGACTAGTAACCGGAAGGTTGCAAGTTCAAACCCCCGAGCTGACAAGGTACAAATCTGTCATTCTGCCCCTGAACAGGCAGTTAACCAACCCTTTGAGCATGTTATTAATTACACTTTGAATGGTTGCTGAAGAGGATTGCTGAAGAGGATGGAAACCGCTCAGGGATTTCAACATGAGGCCAATAGTGACATTAAAACAGTTACAGAGTTTAATGGCTGTGATAGGAGAGAACTGAGGATGGATCAACAACATTGTAGTTACTCCACAAAACTATCATAACTGACAGAGTGAAAAGAAGGAAGCCTGAACAGAATAATCAAATCAAATTTAATTTGTCCTGTAGCGCTGAATACAACAGGTGTAGATCTTACAGCGAAATGCTTAATTACAGGCTCTAACCAATTGTGCAAAAAAGTTATTAGGTGAGATAGTATGTACATGAATGTATAGTTAAAGTGACTTTGCATATATGATGAACAGAGAGTAGCAGCACCGTAAAAGAGGGGTTGGGGGGAGGCACACAATGCAAATAGTCCAGGTAGCCAATTGATTACCTGTTCAGGAGTCTTATGGCTTGGGGGTAAAAACTGTTGAGAAGCTTTTTTGTCCTAGACTTGGAACTCCGGTACCGCTTTCCATGCTGGAGTAGAGAAAACAGTCTATGACTGGGGTGGCTAGGGTCTTTAACAATTTTTAGGGCCTTCCTCTGACACCACCTGGTCGAGGTCCTGGATGGCAGGAAGCTTGACCCTAGTGATGTACTGTGCCGTTCACACTACCCTCTGTAGCGCCTTGCGGTCGGAGACCGAGCAGTTGCTATACTAGGCAGTGATGCAACTTGATGTTGCAGCTGTAGAACCTTTTAAGGATCTGAGAACCCAGTCTCTAGAGGGGGAATAGGTTTTATCGTGCCCTCTTCATGACTGTCTTGGTGTGCTTGGAACATGAAGCTCTCAACCTGCTCCACTACAGCCCCGTCGATGAGAATGGGGCGTGCTCAGTCCTCCTTTTCCTGTAGGTCCTCGGTCCTCCTTCTCCTTAGTCTTGGTTACGTTGAGGGAGAGGTTGTTATTCTGGAACCACCAGGACAGGTCTCTGACCTCCTCCCTGTAGGCTGTCTCATCGTTGTCAGTGATCAGGCCTACCACCGTTGTGTCGTCTGCAAACTTAATAATGGTGTTGGAGTCGTGCCTGGCCATGCAGTCGTGGGAGAACAGGGAGTACAGGAGGGGACTGAGCACGCACCCCTGGGGTGCTCCAGTGTTGCGGATCAGCGTGGCAGATGTGTTGCTACCTACCTTCACCACCTGGGGGCGGCCTGTCAGGAAGTCCAGGATCCAGTTGCAGAGGGAGGTTTTTAGTCCCAGGACTCTTAGCTTAGTGATGAGCTTTGAGGGTACTATGGTGTTGAACACTGAGCTGTAGTCAATGAACAGCATCCTCACGTAAGTGTTCATTTTGTCCAGATGGGAAAGGGCAGTGTGGAGTGCAATAGAGATTGCATCATCTGTGTATCTGTATGGGCGGTAATGCAAATTGGAGTCAGTCTAGGGTTTCTGGGATAATGGTGTTGATGCGAGCCATTACCAACCTTTCAAAGCACTTCATGGCTACGGACGTGAGTGCTACGGGTATGTAGTAATTTAGGCAGGTTGCCTTTGTGTTCTTGGGCACAGGGACTATGGTGGTCTGCTTGAAACATGTTGGTATTACAGACTCAATCAGGGACATGTTGAAAATGTAAGTGAAGACACCTGCCAGTTGTTCAGCACATGCCCGGAGTCTGGTAATCCGTCTGGCCCTGCAGCCTTGTGTATGTTGACCTGTTTAAAGGTCTTACTCACGTAGGCTACGGAGAGCGTGATCAAGCAGTCGTCCAGAACAGCTGATGCTCTCATGCATAACTCAGTGTTGCTTGCCTCAAAGCAAGCATTGAAGCGATTTAGCTCGTCTGGTAGGCTCGTGTCACTGGGCAGCTCGCGGCTGTGCTTCCCTTTGTAGTCTGTAGTAGTTTACAAGCCCTGCCACATACGACGAGCGTCGGAGCCGGTGTAGTATGATTCAATCTTAGCCCTGTATTGACGCATTGCCTGTTTGATGGTTAGTCGCAGGGCATAGCAGGATTTCTTGTTAGCTTCCAGGTTAGAGTCATGCACCTTGAAAGCGGCAATGTTGCCTGTAATCCATGGCTTCTGGTTGGGGTATGTACGTACAGCCACTGTGGGGACAACGTCTTCGATGCACTTATTGATAAAGCCAGTGACTGATGTGTTGTACTCCTCAATGCCATTGGAAGAATCCCGGAACATGTTCCAGTCTGTGATAGCAAAACAGTCCTGTAGTTTAGCATCTGCTTCAGCTGACCACTCTTTTACAGACTGAGTCACTGGTGCTTCCTGCTTTAATTTTTGCTTATAAGCAGGAATCAGGAGGATAGAGTTGTGGTCAGATTTACCAAATGGAGGGCGAGGGAGAGCTTTGTACCTGTCCCTGTGTGTGAAAGTACAGGTGATCTAGAATTTGTTTCACTCTGGTTGCACATTTAACATGTTGATAGAGATTTGGTAGAACTGATTTAAGTTTCCCTACATTAAAGTCCCTGGCCACTAGGAGCGCCGCCTCTGGGTAAGTGGTTTACGGTTTGCTTATCTCCTTATACAGCTGACTGAGTGCGGTCGTAATGCCAGCATCTGTCTGTGGTGGTAAATAAACAGCCACGAAAAGTATAGCTGAAAACTCTCCAGGCAAGTAGTGTGGCCTGCAATTTATCACAATATACTCTACTTTAGGCGAGCAAAATCTAGAGACTTCCTTAGATTTCGTGCACCAGCTGTTGTTTACAAACATGCACAGCCCCCCGCCGCTGTTCTATCTTGCTGGTGCAGCGTATATCCCGCTAAATCAAATCATCAAATCAAATGTCATTTGTCACATACACATGGTTAGCAGAACTTAATGCGAGTGTAGCGAAATACTTGTGCTTCTAGTTCTGACAATGCATTAATAACCAATGAGTAATCTAACCTAACAATTTCACAACAGCTACCTTATACACACACAAGTGTAAAGGGATGAAGAATATGTGCATAAATATATATGAATGAGTGATGGTACAGAACGGCATAGGCAAAATGCATTAGATGGTATCGAGTACAGTATATACATATGAGATGAGTAATGTAGGGTATGTAAACATTATATTAAGAGGCATTGTTTAAAGTGGCTAGTGATACATTTTTTACATGTATGGCAGCAGCCACTCAATGTTAGTGGTGGCTGTTTGTCGGATGGCTTTGAGATAGAAGCTGTTTTTCAGTCTCTCGGTCCCTGATTTGATGCACCTGTACTGACCTCGCCTTCTGGATGATAGTGGGGTGTACAGGCAGTGGCTCGGGTGGTTCTTGTCCTTGATGATCTTTATGGCCTTCCTGTGACATCGGGTTGTGTAGGTGTCCTGGAGGGCAGGTAGTTTGCCCCCGGTGATGCGTTGTGCAGACCTCACTACCCTCTGGAGAGCCTTACGGTTGTGAGCCCGACAGGATGTTCTCGATTGTGCATCTGTAAAAGTTTGTGAGTGCTTTTGGTGACAAGCCGAATATATCCATGTTGTCATTCAGCCACGATTGTGTGAAACATAGGATATTACAGTTTTTGATGTCCCGTTGGTAGGATATTCGTGATCGTACCTCGTCTAATTTATTGTCCAATGATTGCACGTTGGCGAGTAGTATTGACGGTAACGGCAGCTTTCTCACTCGCCTTCTCCGGGTCCTGACGAGGCATCTGGCTCTTTGTCCTCTGTACCTGCGTCTTTTCCTCTTGCAAATAACAGGGATGTCGGCCCTGTCGGGTGTTTGGAGAATGTCCTGTGTGTCCTCCTTGTTGTAGAAAATATGTTTGTCTAATCCGAGGTGAGTGATCACTGTCCTGATATCCAGAAGCTATTTTTTGCCGTAAGATACGGTTGCAGAAACATTATGTACAAAATAAGTTACACATAATGGAAAAAACCCCACATTATAGCACAATTGTTTGGGCGCCCGTAAAACTGCTGCCATTTCTTCCGGCGCCATTTTCATAAAAAATAGCCATTAAGGTAATACTGCAAGAAATGTGGAAAAGCAATTAACTTCATGTCCTGAATACAAAGTGTTATGTTTGGGGCAAATCCAATATTAACACATTACTGAGTACCACTCTCCATATTTCCAAGCATAGTGGTGGCTGCATCATGTTATGGGTACGCTTGTGTTGGGTTCTGGAGGGTGATATATAATGCTTACATTGTGTCAGGATATGTTATTGTTAGCCATCAGGGATCCTATGGGAGGAGAAGAGACACAGTCTGGTACCAGTCACCATGACAATCGTGAGTTGGGGAGGAGTGAACACTTTGGGGCAGAGGTCAGGTCAGGTGAAGTGAGGAAGAACAGGTATCACTAAGGTTCTGTCTAGCAACAGAGATGCATTGGCTGTTCCGATGTGAAGGAGGAGACTCAGCATAGGAGAAAGGGTTAAATATCAGAGCTTGTGTGAATAGGTATTTGTCTGTTCTGCTGTTTGACCCTGTGGGGATAATAAACTTGGTTTATGCTATCATAGAGTGTCACGACTTCCACCGTAGTTGTTCCCTCACCTTGTTCCCTCGACGTCACTGGCTTTCTTGCCGCCACCGATCCATGTTTCATTTTGTTTTGTCTGTTTACACACCTGGTTCCCATCTCATAATTATGTTCCTTATTTACCCTCTGGTTTCCCTTTCTGTTTTGTGCGTGATTGTCTTTCGTGTATTCCGGTGTGTTATATTTTGAGTCCTGTTTTGTCCTTGTTTGGAACGGGATTTTGTTACGTTTTGAATTGAGTAAATCAGTGTTTGTTACTCTTACCTGTGCCCTGCGCCTGACTCCTTCGCTATCTTTTAGATAGACTCTGACATAGAGTCTGTCAAGTTCTTACTCTGATATTTAGAACCTAACACTTGTAATCGGGACTGGGGAGTATTTGGGATAAAAAAAGAAACAGAATGGAGCTAAGCACAGGCAAAATCCTAGAAAGAAACCTGGTTCAGTCTGCTTTCCACCAGACAGTAGGAGATTAATTCACCTTTCAGCAGGACAATAACTAAAACACAAGGCAAAGTATACACTGGAGTTTCTTACAAAGAAGACAGTGAATGTTCCTGAGTGGCCGAGGGAATTTTTTTACATAAATTTGCTTGACAAAATATGGCAAGACTTGAAAATGGTTCTCTAGCAATGATCAACAACCAATTTGTCAATAATTTTTTATAGAATAATGGTCAAATATTGTACAATCCAGGTGTGCAAAGCTCTTAGATACTTACCCAGAAAGACTCACAGCTCTAATTGCTGACAAAGGTGACTCTAACAAAGAATATTTATGTAAATGAGATATTTCTGTATTTAATGTTCAATGCATTTCCAAAAATGTCTAAAAACATGTTTTCACTTTGTCATTATGGTGTATTGTGTGTAGATGGGTGAAATATATTCCTGGGTGGGGTGGTATTAATATTATTCTTATCATTTACTATTATCATTAATATTGTTGTTATCATAACTAGGAAGTCGGGGCACCACGGAAGAATGTTTATAGAGCTGTTGTCTTCCGAATAAACTCTTAAAGACCTGGGATTCTTTTATATCAATAGCAGTCAATTATTAATCGTCACCTTATTCAGTCTCATCTGAACGTCATAAAATTCTTGGTTATCTTCAAGAATGGACAGCAGTCCTCACTTCATCGGGAATACAAAAGGTTGACCTTCGTCAATGAGCTTTTGTAGTGGGGGAGAGAAGGGCGTGTTTCATAGTTCACAACCAATGCCTGTTCACTTGGGCGGGGCCACTGAGTGAGCATGGTTCACTTATGAAAACAATTCTCTCATTTAGAAGCTAAAATTACATTGAATCTTTTCACAAATAGTTTCATATTTAAACATTTAAATCGCACAACTATTCCATGCGAATCTGATAACTATACTGTGTAGACTTCCCAAGATACACTTTATGTCGGCCTATCATCAGTAATAATGTGTCAAATGACAACTGATCTGACATCATATTCCAACGGATATTTTCAACTGGTTGGATTATATGGTTACATTCCCAACCTTTAGATGTCACCATACTCCCTCTGTGTTAACAAAAGGCTTTCCAAGAGTCCAATCTCGAGAGCAGAAAGAGAAAAGGGGGAAAGGTATTTATGGGGGTGTCACGACTTCCGCCAAAGTTGGTCCCTTTCCTTGTTCGGGCGACGTTCGGCGGGCGACGTTCGGAGGTCGACGTCACCGGTTTTCTAGCCGCCACCGATACACTTTTCATTTTTCATGTGTTTTGTCTT
The DNA here is from genome assembly GCF_023373465.1 of Oncorhynchus keta. Lineage (NCBI taxonomy): Eukaryota > Metazoa > Chordata > Actinopteri > Salmoniformes > Salmonidae > Oncorhynchus > Oncorhynchus keta. The sequence goes on along the minus strand of NC_068445.1, from coordinate 1,999,707 downwards.
CATTGTACACACCTGGTTGCCATTCCCATAATTATATGTACCTTATTTAACCCTCTGTTTCCCCCATGGTTTTGTTCGTGTTTGTTCATTGTAAGTTGGTCTCATTTTGTGAGCTTGATTATATTCCTTCTTGGAATATTTGTTGTTATGAGTAAAGTTACATTTATTACTCATCTCTGTGTCCTGTGCCACAGGGGGTCATAAATCTCACCAACAGGGCAACGTCATGACAACGCTCTGTGCACTGCAATGGAATCACAGTGTGATTTCACTGAGGTATGTATAAATTATGAAATTCTCATTACTAGTTGAGTTTTTTTTGGGATACCCATCCGATTGTGTGATTTTCTTTATCAAAGGAAAACATGCAGGACATTAGGCGATGGTGGTGCCTAGTTCTCCTGCAGTCTTAAAGTCTTAAACATTATAAAAACATTTCATTTGCATCCTTGTTTCGCTGTAGCCAGACTGACCTGAAAATATTTTCATATGTCATTCACTCACTAAGGTCTGAAGAAGAAAGATCGAAAAATGCAGCGAAAACAAAACACACTACAGGTAAGAGGTGTCATATGATGAGTGGTATAGTCTTAAACCCCCCTCCTTCTCATATGATGAGTGGTATAGTCTTAAACCCCCCTTCTCATATGATGAGTGGTATAGTCTTAACCCCCCTTCTCATATGATGAGTGGTATAGTCTTAACCCCCCTCCTTCTCATATGATGAGTGGTATAGTCTTAACCCCCCTCCTTCTCATATGATGAGTGGTATAGTCTTAAACCCCCCCTCCTTCTCATATGATGAGTGGTATTGTCTTAAACCCCCCTTCTCATATGATGAGTGGTATAGTCTTAAACCAATGTTAAAAGACTCAACCCCCCCCCCCTCCAAAATATTTCAGGATGATGTAGAAGACGCAGCCCCCCCCAGCATGTCACATCAGCATCCAGCTCTGCAGCATCAGGTACTGTATAGACTATTAGCTAAAGTAAGGTGCATTCTTGTACACATATCCCTAGAGGTTCCCTTACATTACTTAATGACCACAATCTGTTTTCTTTCTAGACGATACTGAAAACAAAATGCACGGTCGAACTGGGAGCTGTGAACTGGGTATGTAGTGTACTGTGTGTAATGCTGAAGGCTTGATGCATGGCACGATATAATAGTTCATATGACTTGTTGAGTAGCTTTAGATAATTCTGAAAACCCCTTTAGTAATAGTGGCTTTTGTCTGCATGGTGGTATTGTGAAAGTGGGGTGTAAATTTGTCTTTATCACCCAATGAGGTACTACTCTTAATATTTATTCTTCCTTTTTCTTCAAGGAAGCAGATGTTCTTCTAAGGGACACCCTAGAGGCAGCAAGGTGGTGCGAACGCCAAACATTTAAAGGCACCGTTTCCCTCCCTAGTGTAATTGGTATGGACGGGGAAGACCGCATTACAACCCTTAAAGAACTACGGTTGTATGATGGCCTGGATGAAGAGGAACATATTATCCTCAAGGAACCATTCATGTTCTCGTTCCAGTTACAGAGAGATTATGAGATGTTCTATGTGGGGGCAGTTGACAACAAGAAAATGACTGTCTGACTCTTTTGATGAGCAGGAGTGAAGCCATTTTTGAGGAGTGGTCAAACCTTGTTTTTCTCTGCTGGGTCAATTGTTTCAACTGTTAATTAATTGTGTTATGTTGTTCAGTAAAGATGATGTAGAAGTCACCCGAGTATCTGATATCTTTACTGGAGCTGGTATAACTTAGTGTACAAAGGACAAAAAAAAACACACCGGTGGGGGGGGGGGTCAAACATGGGCAGAGTCAAAGCCCCGAACTGAACACTGCAGTCAGGGGTACTTGATGTGGCTTGGTGTATTGATAGACCATCCAAAGTGTAATTAATAACTTCACCATGCTCAAAGGGATATTCAATGTTTGATTTTTTATTTTAGCCATCTACCAATAGGTGCCCTTCTTTGCGAGGCATTGGAAAACCTCCCTGGTCTTTGGTTGAATTGCTGTTTGAAATTCACTGCTCGATTGAGTCACCTTACACATAATTGCATGTGTGTGGTACTGTACAGAGATGAAGTAGTCATTCAAAAATCATCATAAACCCTATTATTGCACACAGACTCCATACAACAGTCCATGCAACTAATTATGTGACTCGTTAAGTACATTTTCACTCCTGAACTTATTTAAACTTGCCCTAACAAAGAGATTGAATACTTACTAACGCAAGACATTTCAGCTTTTCATTTTTAATTCACTTGTAACAATTTCGAAAAACATGATTACACTTTGACATTATGGCGTTTTATGTATAGGCCAGTGGATGACAACTCAATTTAAATATTTTTTTTTTTAAGTCAAGCTGTAACAACAAAATGTGGGGGAAAAAAATCAAGGTGTGTGAATACTTTCTGAAGACACTAAACACATGTTGCTACTAGTCCCCTTCACTCTCTCCAGTCGGTTCATCCTCTCCCTCTCAGACCCAGCCGTCTCCACCACTTTTTTACGTCATGTTGCAAATGCATTCCACTTGTGTCCGATGAGTTTTTCCCCATAATAACATATCCATGAAGTAAAATACGTATACTGAAAGGGTGTGTGTGAGTGTTAATGTGTGTGTGTGTGTGCGTCCGTGTACAGTATGTGTGTGAGAGTCTATGTTTGAATTTAACAGAGCTTATTTATGGAACTTTGAACTTTGCTTTGAGTCTTGTTCCCTTTTTGCCTTCTATTATTCATATTGTGCCTGCAGGTGCTGTAGTGCTAATATCATACATAGCCAAGTCTCTTGCTATATACTACAACAGGTAGTCCACTTTCCCTCAAAATAAATCCCTGCTAAGTGTTTGGATTTTTGGCCCCTTTAATAGATTCCTCAAAATATTGATTGACATGCTGTAAGGGAAGCTATAGAGAACAAACATTACCTTTCAAAATGTAAATCAGTCCAGCACTGCACTCTTCTCCACAGTATCGTAACACAGCTCTATCAATCCATCCATTTATGCGAAGCTGCTGGCTATCGGTTTTGCCGTCTGACAGATCAATCCAGAGAAGATTGTTCATTCAAACGGATTAAAAAAAAGACCAACAAGCCTTTAAATTCTCCCGCATTGATTTCAAATAATCTGTTCTTTTTGAAGGAGCTAGCTCGGGGAAAAAAGACATACAACTAATGGGCGCGGAGATCATTCATTCGTTCATCCAAACCTGTAATTAGAGCTGTACATGGCCCCATTGTATTAATACAACCCTGGCACATCTGACTAAAGCCAAAACAGAAATCTCACGCCTTGCAAGTGAGGGCCTTTAACCCCTTACATTCATGGGAATTGGCCTATATACAGAAGTTTACATACACCAGGTTGGAGTCATTAAAACTTGTTTTTCAACCACTCCACACATTTCTTGCGAACAAACTATAGTTTTGACAAGTCGGTTAGGACATCTACTTTGTGCATAACACAAGTAATTATTCCAACAATTGCTTGCAGACAGATTATTTCCCTTATAATGCACTGCATCACAATTCCAGTTAGACGTTTACATACACTAAGTTGACTGTGCCTTTAAACAGCTTGGAACATTCCAGAAAATGATGTCATGGCTTTAGAAGCTTTTGATAGGCTAATTGACAGCATTTGAGTCAATTGGAGGTGTACCTGTGGATGTATTTCAAGGCCTACTTTCAAACTCAGTGCCACTTTGCTTGACATCATGGGAAAATCTAAAGAAATCCGACAAGACCTCAGAAAAGAAATTGTAGACCTCCACAAGTCTGGCTCATCCTGCTGAAGGTACCACGTGCATCTGTACAAGCAATAATATGCAAGTATAAACACCATGGGACCATGCAGCCGTCATACTGCTCAGGAAGGAGACGCGTTCTGTCTCCTAGAGATGAACGTACTTTGGTGTGAAAAGTGCAAATCAATCCCAGAACAACAGCAAAGGACCTTGTGAACAAAATGATCTATATCCACAGTAAAACAAGTCCTATACCGACATAACCTGAAAGGTCGCTCAGCAAGGAAGAAGCCACTGCTCCAAAACCGCCATATACATGCCAGACTACGGTTTGCAACTGCACATGGGGACAAAGATCATACTTTTTGGAGAAATGTCCTCTTGTCTGATGAAACAAAAATAGAACTCTTTGGCCATAATGACCATTATTATGTTTGGAGGAAAAAGGAGGAGGCTTGCAAGCCGAAGAACATAATTCCAACCATGAAGCACGGGGGTGGCAGCATCATGTTGTGGGGGTGCTTTGCTGCAGGAGGGACGGGTGCACTTCACAAAATAGATGGCATCATGAGAAAGGAAAAGTATGTGGATATATTGAAGCAACTTCAAGACATCAGTTAGGAAGCTAAGAATGGTCACAAATGGATCTTCCAAATGAACAATGACACCAAGCATACTTCCAAAGTTGTGGCAAAATGGCTTAAGGACAACAAAGTCAAGGTATTGGAGTGGCCATCACAAAGCTCTGACCTCAATACTATAGAACATTGTGGGCAGAACTGAAATAGAGTGTACGAGCAAGGAGGCCTACAAACCTTACTCAGTTACACCAGCTCTGTCAGGAGGAATGGGCAAAAATTCACCCAACTTATTGTGGGAAGCTTGTGGAAGACTACCCAAAACATTTGACCCAAGTTAAACAATTTAACGGCAATGCTTCCAAATAGTAATTGAGTGTATGTAAACTTCTGACCCACTGGGAATGTGATGAAAGAAATAAAAGCTGAAATAAATAATTCTCTCTATTATTCTAACATTTCACATTCTTAAAATAAAGTGGTGATCCTAATTGACCTAAGACAGGGACTTTTAACTAGGATTAAATGTCAGGAATTGTCAAAAAGCGAGTAATTGGCTAAGGTGTATGTAAACTTCAGACTTCAACTGTATGTATATATATATATATATATATAAATAAATAAATATATATATATATAAATAAATAAAATATATATATAAATATATATATGTATATATGTATGTATATACACATATATATATACATATATACATATATATACACATATATATACACACACACACACACACACATATATATATACACACATATATATACACACACATATATATATATATACATATATATACACACACACATACATACATATGTATACACACACATACATACATACATACATACATACATACATACATACATACATACATATATATATACAGGGCGAAAATATAATGTGTCTCAAAGAAGAAATATGGAAAGCACATGCATGGTAGCATTTAAAAGAAAACAGTTTGTAGATTTGGGGAAAATTATTTGTCTAAATGTGAAGACACAACAAACAGTTCACCTGACTCGAGACTGAATTCAAACATTACACTGTTGATTTTATTTGTGTTTTACATTTACTGTACTTTTTGCAGCATTTGTTGTTAACAAAATCTGATAATACTGATATGAATATTCTTGGAAAATTTGGGGTAGGGGCAACAATATACCAAATAAGGATAAAGGTTTGAGTGAGAGGTCAAACTGGTGTTTCCAAGTAGCCACACTCCTCTCCAAAGTGTACACAGTTTCTAAGTTATTTCAAAGCTCTTTTGACTCAAAGAAAAGAGTACTCAACTATAACGTGCACTCCAAGCTGTGCCATAGAGGAACTAGAGCAAGAACACTTGTCGTTGTTTTGTTTGGAACACAGCCCTGCATCCCCGCCTTTACACAATTACTGTTGAAGTTTATGCAGTCTGAAAACGGTCCATTATAAATCACAATTAGTGTCAGATGGGCATAATTTGAAAGCTTGTCAAAATGACTCGCTAAATTATAAAATATGATCTTACAGTATTAGGCTTTCACAAGGCAATTCAGAGAAGCAGATCGTAAAAGAGTCATGAGTTCATTCAGATGTGTGTTCCGCAGCAAAAAACACAACAAACACAACAATGACTTCATAGAAGTCATAGAAGGAAATCAGTCAATTGAAATCAATTAATTTGGCCTTAATACATGACTGGGAATACAGATATGCATATGTTGATCCAGGTACCTAAAAAAAAGTAGGGGTGTGGATCAGGAAAAGATTCAGTATCTGGTGTGACCATCATTTGCCTCATGATGCACGACAGCTCCTTCGCATTGAGTTGACCAGGCAGGACGTGGCCTGTGGAATGTTATCCCACTTCTTTCCAATGGCTGTGCCAAGTTGCTGGATATTGGCGGGAACTGGAACACGCTGTCGCACACGTCAATCCAGAGCATCCCAAACATGCTCAATGGGTGACATGTCTGGTCAGTATGCAGGCCATGGAAAAACTTGGACATTATCAGCTTCAAATTGCCATAGATAAAATGCAATTGTGTTTGTTGTCTGTAGCTTATGTGTGCCCATACCATAACACCACCGCCCCCATGGAGAAATTCTTCACTTATGCAAACCCCCAGTTTCATCAGCTGTCCGGGTGGCTGGTCTCAGAAGATCCCGCAGGTGCAGAAGTCGGATGTGGAGGTCCTGGGCTGGCGTAGTTACACGTGGTCTGCGGTTGTGAGGCTGGTTGGACATACTGCCAAATTCTCTTAAACGAAGTTGGAGGAGGCTTATGGTAGAGAAATTCAATTCTCTGGCAACAGCTCTGGTGGACCTTCCTGAAGTCATGCTGCCAATAGCACACTGCCTCAAAAAAAACAAAAAAATATGTGGCATTGTGTTGTGTGACAAAACTGCACATTTCAGATTGACCTTTTATTGTCCCCAGTACAAGGTTCACCTGTGTAAAGATCATATAATGTTTAATCATCTTCTTGATATGCCACATCTGTCAGGTGGATGGATTGTCTTGGCAAAGGAGAAATTGTAACAGGTATGTAAACAAATATGTGTGCAGAATTTTAAAGAAATAAGCTTTTTGTGCGTATGGAAAATTTCTGGGCTTATTTTTTTCAACTCGTGGAACATGGGACCAACACTTTACATGTTGCGTTTATATTTCTGTTCAGTATATATGAGTTTTATGATATAGAAATGTGAAATGCACAATTTAACTCATGGGTGTTTGGCTTGCTTGTATGACATCAAAGCAGTATTTATTATAATCCTCAACTTCTCACCTTTCAAAAATACATATAGAGTCCTTGTAATTTACAGCATTTCCCCCACTCAACATTTTTTTGTTGTTGCAAAAGTTGCCCAATTAACGGAAGGGATGGGGGCAGCTTCTTGTCATGTGCGGCTGTCAGTCAAAACCCCTACAGAGCTGTGAAGCGGAGGCCCTGAGCTCTGACGTCATGTATAGCATGATACTGTACAACCATTGCGTTCCAATTAAGGCATTTATCAGTGTCCAAATCTGCCATTTTCAACCCGTATACAGGTACGAGAGACTCATAAAACCAGAATATATGGCGTAATGGCTGTTCTAAGTGCTTGTAACATTTTGAGCATGTCTAATTGATAAAATATTATCTGGAACCAATAAGGCCAGGGCCGACTGCATCAACACATCTCTCCATCACCCTGTGACCCTCTCTGTCCTCTACCTTCACCCAGACATCAGTGGAGAACACTGAGAACACACATCAGTGGAGAACACCTCGCCGAAAAACATTTTAAACTGTGCTTATTAATATGAGGAAAAGCTCAATAAAAATCAGCGTCGGTCAGAATTGTCAATCAGGAGGACACACTTTCTTCGCTCATTCTGTAGAAGACAAACGTTTCACCCTGAGTAGGAGCTGTTTGATTCATAACCTTTATAACAATGCTGTCTGTCAGTACATGACACAGAGAAGAAAAATCACTAGTTATGCAAGCTGAATTTCAAATGGCTCATTGTTGCTCTACCCCTGAACAGGTAAGGTGAACTTGGTACAGTAAAATGGCAGCTGAGTCAGAGAGCAAGAGAGACAGAGGGAGAGAGAGAGAGAGAGAGCTTGTGCATCTCCTTATCTTCAGAGGGACAGATAAGGGCTCGCTTCTCCTGCGCTGCAGTCAGAGGCTAAAGAATAGCACTATTACCATCCCATAATGTCTTGGACGCCACACTGAGACACTCCCTTTGGCTACTTGCGTATCGCCGTCTCTTCCTGACATTTCTACATTGGTAAAAAGTCTTGCCAAATCTCATCTCCTTCATCGGATCGAGAGTACACCCAGACAGACTTTTGGATCAGACTAACTGTGTCTCCTAACTGCGGAGAGCTGGGCAGACTGGGCAGGGGGTACAGGGAAAGGGAGGGGACAGAATTAGGGTAGGCCTGGGTCCTGGAGTCTGGCCATGCTGAGGGTGTGGTGCAGTGCTGAGCCAGGTGAAGTTGAACCAGAGCCACACAGTGAGACCAGTGAGTTAATGTGGTCCTGCTGTCAGTTCCGCGCCACTGTATCGATGAGCTAGGAGTCACACCTCCACTCAGCCCTTCCCTGTCTAACCCCTTGTATATGTCCCAAATGGTACCCTATTCCTTCTACAGAGCACTACTTTTGAGCAGAGCCCAATAGGCCCTGGTCAAAAGTAGTGCACTACGTAGGGAATAGGGTGCTATTTGGGATTACATACCCTCTCTCTGTGAAGTCTGGTGTACTGGTTCACTCTACTCCAGCAACTCTCCAACACCCCAGTGACCAGCAACAGTAACAACACACCCTGTTCCGCACTTGTTAAAACAGAGGCAACACAATAGGACAAGCCCAAGTGGTTGGGGGGAATGTTTCCAGAGGCTACTCACTCAAGCTGTCCAGTGCCCTTTACAATGTTGGGCATTGGAGTGTGATATCTGCTCTTTCCTCTCACCTCATAGACCTCTAGAGCTATCTATAAACAGTGATGAAAGCCCTGCATAATATCAGGAGACGTGCTGCGCCGGTACATTGCGGTTAAACCGTTGAATCATTTATATTCTGCGGTGCCAGATGCCAGTTTAGTAAAAAAAATGATGTGAGATTCTTAAAACCCAGCTCTTATTATGTTTTCAGGAGTAGTTGTGTGAATTGTCTCCTCCTGTTATATTTACACTTCTCTGTGTTTACATAAACCTAGCCTTGTTACTCGACGAGGGAACGCTCAGGGAACTCTCACTGTAGTATTTTACTCCAGGCAGGGTTGTGGGTTCACGTCAATATAATACTGTAAACACTGAGTCGAAAGTCAATGTGGTGCCGTGGTTCAATCGACACTCAGGTGATGCTGACGGTGTCGGGGCCAACGGTTCTGGTATGGGCCTGTGTGCTGCCTGCAGTGTTTGCCAACGTGCTCACACGCAGAGGGGGATTACCATAAACACTGGATCAGGACCACTTTCACTTTCTGCACAGGCCCTCCAGGGACACCTAAGCATAAACATTCAAAGTAATTGGAACATGGTCCAACAAGCTGCATAGGCCAAAATGTTCATCTACTGTATACGGTACATCGGGCAGGCTCTTTCAGGAGACACCTCACCTAACAAGCCTTGTTTATCTACGTGACAACACCTAACAAGAGCATTTTGGACGGAAAGATGGAAAGAGTACATGCACTCCATTTTTGTCCCTCGAGTACAAAGGACCATCTGTATATTAGCTCATTGAAATAATGCCTAACCTTGGTAAGCGAGTCACTGTGGATGGATAGCGTGTTTGCCTCAGGCAGGCAGGTTGAAGTTTCACCTTCCCGTTCGGACTGCTACTCTCTGAGCTCGGTGCTGGAGTATATTGCGAACAAAATCAAATAAAATTGTATTGGTTGCATACACATATTTAGCAGATACTACGGGTGTATTGAAATGCTTGCGTTCCTAGCTCCAACAGTGCAGTAATATCTAACAATACACAACAATACACACAAATCTAAAAAGTAAATGAATGGAATAAAGAAATATAGAAAAATAATAGAATGAATCTGGATATATATATATAGTACCAGTCAAAAGTTTGGACACACGTACTCATTCAAGGGTTTTTCTTTATTTTTTACTATTTTCTACATTGTAGAATAATAGTGAACACTATTATTCTATGAAATATGAAATAACACTATGGTAGTAACCCCAAAAAGAGTGTTTAACAAATCAAAATATATTTTATATTTGAGATTCTTCAAAGTAGCCATCCTTTGCCTTGATGACAGCTTTGTGCGCTCATCGGGCCTCCAAGAGAGCGACTTGTCTCTCCCCGCTAAGACCCTTTGGACAGGCCAGTGAGCTAAATCAGTGGCCCAGTCCAACTACCCTGTGAGTGCCTGTCACTTCCTCTGCCTACATCTACTGGAAACTAGTTCTCCCGTCAGACAGCTCTCCTCTCTGAAAGAAGATCAAGCTGTTCAGGTGGGAAAGTAGCGAGGCACTTTCAACATACTCATTATCTCATAGCAATAATGGCCCTTCTGTCATTTTCTGAATGTCATACTGTTAAAAAGATTTGGGAAACGAACTCGCAGGTAGGTAGGCCTACATATTGCAATTACAACAGATTGTTTCTGATGGAATTGCAACCTAAAAAAATGATTGGCTAAGTTACACGGCTGATGAACTGCTGTTTCTAACGCAACAAGATTCAATTGGACCACTCGAAGTGACATTGCCTTATCTTGTTAATGGAAGCATTTTTTTTGTTTGACCCCAATCTACCGTGGGATTGGGGGTTGGGATGGTGGGCTACCTCATTGGCCAGAACATCCTAATCATTTCTATTCACACAACTCCACAAATTACTTCATTAACATTACAGCGGTTGAATTGGTGGACAGAGAGTGAACGGTCAACCTTTAACAACGGTTCTCTTATCTTTAGCAGCCCACCAGTCAGCACAGCTCGTGAATATGACTGGATTGTTTTCATCCACTATACCAATATAATCGGATGTATCTAACGCATTGGACAGTGTTTTATCGTCAAATTTGACTGAGCCGTTACAATATATGCTCCCGAGTCTTGTTTTCCCCTATTATTTCGACCAACAAGCACTTAAGAATCACTAACACGGGACAACCAAGAGCTTATTTAATTGGAATCACAGTACTGACGGATTAAATGGAACATGAAACAGAGTCTCTACAGTCAACACAATAGAACCAGCTACAGTACCTCTGAAATGTGGTAACCTTGCTTTGTGTATCCCTGCCTTATTGTGTGGGTGTTGAGAAAGAAGAAAAACTTAAGGTGATCCTCTACTTGATTCCCACAGAGACCGCAAATCCCAGAGGAAGCCATTAATTTCTATTGGGAGGTGGAGGCTGACCACAGCAGAGCACAGCAGACAGTGCACAGGTGGTCCAGGGCATGGAGGAGATGCTCTGTTTTCACTCTCTGATTCCCCACCTGAGTACCAAGTTGTTTTTGATTGCCTGCTCCAATTGTAAACAAGACATTTCCCACATACTGTAGTTGATGCATATTTAGAGCATAAAAACTTGGTCTGTATGGCTGTTTTTAAAATGTTGGAATGTCGTCAAAGAAAAGAGAAACCAGCACACTGCTCTTGCTCGTATCCCTTTTTCTTATTAAAGCTTACTTGTCGGACTCTTAGCCTTCATCAGAGTAAAAAAAAAGATGTAATCAAGGAAGGACTGGGACCAGACATTAGTCCAGACATTTCTATCATCCCGGACCCTATTATAAAACAAATAATGATAATTCTGCACCAAAAAATGCAAATCTGTCCACTGGGCAAAAAAATGGACCAGCCCATCTGGCTAGTCCTTTTCTGAATAGAATGCAAAATATAATATACAGTATAGGAACAATGTGGGAGTTGCACCAGCTGTGGACACGTTGTGGACACGTTTTGTTTCAATTTGAGATTGAATGCTAATTGAATTCGATTGCAGTATACTGGGATGTTATTGAATGGTGTGAAAAAATGGTCAATTATGCATTTAATCAAAATAATACAGATAATATTCCCTTCCTATTCAATTAACAGTGTGTATAAATTAAAACAAGAGTTCAAATGAAAGTGACTTTGTAAATAAATAAAGCATTCTATAAAATATGTGTTCCATCAGCTACACTTTTAATGAAAAAAAAAAGAAATCTGAAATGAATGACAGTGAGTGTGAATGTATGCATTTATGTGTGTGTGTGTATGTGTGTGAGTATGTGTGTACGTGTACATGCATGAGTGCATGAATGGCCTTCCACATGCATAGTGTGTATGTCACATAGAAATAGAATTAATTATATTTCTATGGTATGTCAGGCCGTGTAATCTCTCTTTTAAGAGAAGCTGCAGTGTGCACGCTGTACAATGTCGATGCTACGCTCTTCCCAATGGATCCATGCACTGTATCCTCTTGCTCAGAACAGACCAATCATGCGGATGACTGAGTGGACATTGATTAAAGAGACATGTGTCATATGTGGGGCACTTCATCCAATCATCAGTGGCTCTAATTCTATCTGAAAGCAGACATTTAGAGATGAATATGTGTCTGTGATTAGAGAGCCTTCCCTGGCTTACACAGCATCCCACAGGGCACTGCACAGGGCCACTAGTCTGCAGCTCTGGAACTCAACAGCTCCCTGCTGGCCTCTTGGGGCTCCATCTATCTGCTCCAGCACTGACAAGGAAAAGGCTTCCTTCTCTCCCTCTCAGACCCTCTCCACTACTACACGCCTCGCAGCAAAATGAGAGAGAAACCAGCTTCAAACGCGGGCCCTGTTTCATATCTAAAACAAAGAGGGTTCAAGCTTAAAGAGCTCTGACAAGAGAGAGAGAGAGAGAGAGAGAGAGAGAGAGAGAGAGAGAGAGAGAGAGAGAGAGAGAGAGAGAGAGAGAGAGAGAGAGACCATGTTCTTCCCTCATGAATGAAAAAGGGTCAGATGGGGGGACAAGACTGTTTGGGACAAGACCGGGGGGTTGTGGGGGGTAGTAACATGTGGAGGGGTGGGGGGGACCACTGGAGCGCTGGCTTGTAGAGCCGGGTTCCCATTTAATATTTTAAACTGAGGGTTAAGTGCTCTTTCAAAAGGATGTAAGTTGTCTGTCAGTGTATCTGTTCCGTACCCATAGGACACATAATGCGACCTTGAAATTGCACTGCATCATAATTAACCCAACAGGGACTTATATAATCACAATTGAAGAAAATATTTGAACGTGCTAAATCAGCATGAACTATAAATGATTCAACATGAATGTAGGACTGTTAATAGAATGTGCAGTATTCAAGTATTTAGTATAGCTGAGCAAAGCACATTTACGTAACTCTGCTGCTTTTACTGTATCTCGTTTATTGTGGACATAGTTCTCAGTTTAAGAGTTGTTTTTTTAAATTGATGGGGTTCATTCAATCTTGCTGATGACTGACCCTTGGGCCTGGTGTCACAGTGTTTGAGAGAAGAAGGACAGTGATGTCTCTTGGATGACGATCAGGCTGGGAGATACAATTCACAACCCTTCACTTTTGCAACTCTCAATGTTCTGGCCCGCGGCATAGTCTTTACGCTCCCTCAGTCCAAAACACTCCTATTTGTCACATTGACACCTCTTGTGACCTTTCAAACTGACACCCAAGACCATACAAACCTGGAAGACAGGTAAATCATCTACGTCTGCCGTTTTGCCTCAATGCAAACAGGCAAAACAGACATATGGACGCTTGCATGTCTTTTCGTCGAGCAAAACGCAATAGCGAAGGTACAACACTCCGCACAGACGTTGAGTTTCCCTGTATTTGGTTGGGAAACAGCTGTGAAGGAGCTGTAGCATATTGCATGTTTGTAACTGAGTCTGCTACTAAAGAATGTGAAACAATGTGTCTGTTTGCTACTTTTCATTAAATTATGAATGGCAGTTTTTTTAGGCGATGGCCTAAAATAAACGTGTTTATATGGGCAGAATAAAAGGCTTACCTTTGGGCCTATAGCCTCCAGTAATGTGATCAGTTATGGAAATATACAGTTCATGTGAAAGGCTGACATTACTATTTTTCATGTGACTGTAGAAATGGAAACGCTGTGGGTTTTAGAGACACAACGTAACAATAGCCTATGATTGAAGGGACTGCAGTCAATCTATTACTGGTCTCACCTCATCATTATTATCATCATTAGGCTATTCACACAATTAAGTCAGATTCACAATTTGATCACCCACCATTCATTCATTGACATCAGTGAGGAGAGACACATTTGGACAAACAACAACATTAATATTGGACTCTAATTTCATATGTACTTGTCATGAAATTGAATAACCTGATTTCCAGGTCATTTTGTTTATAAGCCGACTAAACAACTAACTTGTTGTCATTCTAAATGTCCTGAATAATGGACAAGAAAATACTGTTGGGTGTTGACCAATAGCCTATACACAATTGTGCACAGTGGACTAGGGGCCCAATCCGATGCAAAGAAACATAAACTCATTACGTTGATGCTATCTTACTAGAACCTACTGTAAATAAAGCAGACAATATTAGTCTTAATCACTTCCATGTCATTCAGGAAATGATGTACTGCAACCAGGTTTTCCTCTAGGACTTTTCCTGTACTTGGCTCTATTCCTTTTCTTTTTATCCCAAAAAACTCCCTAGTCATTGTGGATGACAAGCATAACCATAACACGATGCTGCCATCACCATGCTTGGAAATATGAATAGTGGTACTCAGTGACGTGTTGAATTTGCCCCAAACATAATGCTTTGTATTCAGGACAATTTTTGCAGTATTACTTTATTGCCTTATTGCAAACAGGATGCATGTTTTGGAATACTTTTATTCTGTACAGGCTTTGATCTTTTCACTCTGTCATTTAGGTTAGTATTGTGAAGTAACTACAACATTGTTGATCCATTCTCAGTCTTCTCCTATCACAGCCATTTAACTCTTTATCTGGTTTAAAACTTAATGGTGAAATCCCTGAGCGGTTTCCTTCCTCTCCGTCAACTAAGTTAGGAAGGACGCCGGTATATTTGTAGAGACTGGGTATATTGATACACCATCCAAAGTCTGATTATTAGCTTCACCATGCTCAAAGGGATATGTCAATGTCTGCTTTTTTTTTACCCAGCTACCCATCTACCCTGGTCTTTGTCGTTGAATCTGTGCTTGGAATTCACTGCTCGACTGAGGGACCTTACAGATAATTGTATGTGTGGGGTACAGAGATGGGGTAGTCCTTCAGAAATCATGTTCAACGCCATTATCGCACATTGTTAGTCCATGCAATTTATTATCTGACTTGTTAAGCACATTTTTACTCCTGAAGTTATTTAGGATTGCCATAATAAAACGGGTTGAACACTTATCGACTCAAGACATTTCAGCTTTACATTTTCTATTAATTTGTAAAAACATAATTCCACTTTGACATTATGGGGTAGTGTGTGTAGATCAGTGACACACAATCTACTGTAAATGTAAGCCATTTATATTCCGGCTGTAACAGAAGAACATTTGGAAAAACTCGAGGTGTGTGAATACCTTTTGAAGGCACGGTAGAAATGGCCAAAAATAGAGCGCTGTGTGGTACTGCTTCGCAGATGCACAGGCAGACCATGATCCGACTGCAAGATCAGAGATAGCAGGAGATATCAACCCTTCTACTGGGGGGAGCGGGGGGAATCGTACTGTACATGCTGTGAGCTGATGTGTCCAGTTACTGAGGTGTGGCAGATGGATCGAGTAGTACACAGCGGGGGGGACGACGACGACACACACATTGGAAATTATAATCTGGTGGTGTGGAGCATTGCACCATGGGAGAAATTATCTGTGCTGGCGAGGCATTGCGAGATGTGCGGAGCTGCCTGCTGTAATCCTGGGTTTACATGTTGTAATGCAGCTCATACCTGTAGGGCTCGGGTTGGATGGAGGCAGGGGAGCAGGAGGAGAGAGGGGGGGAGGGGTTTGGCCACCCAGGGTAGGGGAGGGCCCTGCAGCGATATCACAGCTAAGGAGGGCTAGTGGAATCGTGGACCAATAAGATCGGTTTCCCCGCTGTAATCACCGTAGTATGTGTGACTCCAACCACAGAGCGGCATAACTGGAGCAATGAACAAAAATTACCCATCTCTCCCAGATTATTGTATCAGGAAATCTACTCTAAAAGTCTATTCCATAATATGATTGTTGAGAAATGTATGAGTTTATTTGTCTGGTTAGGTTTGCATATAAGATATTTAACTATTCTGTATCCATCCCCGAAGCCTGTATAGCTGTTATAGAAGGCTATGATGGTACATTTTTGACAGTCTGAGGCAAGAAACAGTCTTAAATGCATAATATAGAAACAACCTAAATAGAAGGTTTAATTGTTCACTTGGGTCCCCATTAGCTTTTGCAGAAGCAGCAACTACGCTCAACTGGGGTCCACAAAAAAAAACACAAAACATGACAAGTAACAAAACACTGATAGTCAAGGACAGTCACATACTTTTTTAAATACAATGGTATACAAACAATACAACTACAAATAATACAAACAATACAACAACAACAATTAAGACTGTGTTAGAGTTTGTCTGTGTGTGTGTGTGTGTGTGTGTGTGTGTATGTGTGTGTCCACTCACAGTCCTCACCATTCCATGAGCTGTTGTTATTTTTAAAAGGTCATTTTGCTGTTTGCTTGAGTAATTGGAGATGGAAGGGAGTTCATGGCTCTGTATAATATTGTGTGCATTGTCATGAATTCGCTTTGGACTTGGGACTCTGTGAAGAGACCCCTGGTGGCATGTCTTGTGGTGTCTGTACGGGTGCTTGAGCTGAATGTTATTTAATTATGCAGACAATCTTGAATTTTTCCTCACAGTAATATTTCTCTTAAAAACTAGAAAAGAAGAAGTTCGTCTCGCGTTAACCCTCTACCTCGAAAGATTGGCATGCATGTTGTTGATGGAGTTAACGGCAAGGTGTGCCGCTCTGTTTTGAGCCAGCTGCAGCTTTGCTAGGTCTTTCTTTGCTGTACTTGAACATATTACCGTACAGTAATCCAAATGGTACAAGACCAGAGCCTGAACAACAGGTTCAGTTGACTTGTGTCAAAAACGCAGAACATCTTTTTATAACAGACATATCTCTCCCCAACTTCGTAAATATAACTTGACCATGATAATGGACCATCCAATGTTATACCTAGGAGTTTAGTTCTCAACTTGCTCAATGGTCCCACCCTTTATACACAACTCCAGCTGAGGTTTAAGTCAGAGAACATTTTGGACCAAATACAATGCTTTTAGTTTTAGATGTATGTAAGACCCGTTTATCCTTAATAACCAATTCTAAAACTGTCTGTAACACATTATTTAGGTGCTGGAATGTAGGGTGACGAATCATATGCATACATAGTATCAAAAGTAATTTCAAATTCCTTATATTAATCAAACCAGACAGCACCATTTTCTTATTTTTTTTATTTACGCCCTCACCCCCAGACATAATTTACAAACAAAGCATGTGCTTAGTGAGTCTGCCAGATCAGAGGCAGTAGGGATGAATTAGGCAATTGTCCTGTCCTGCTAAACATTCAAAATGTAGTGAGTACCTTTGGGTGCCAGGGGAAATGTATGGAGTAAAAAGTACATAATATTCATTAGGAATGTAGTGAAATGTAGTTGTCAAAAAACAACTTGCATTCCAGGTGACTACCTCATAAAGCTGGTTAAGAGAATGCCAAGAGTGTGTAAAGTTGTCACCAAGGCAAAGGGTGGCTACTTTGAAGAATTTCAAATTGTTGCGACTCTAGGGGCAGTATTTTCATTTTCGTAAAAAGAAAGTTCCCGTTTTAAAGGGGATATTTTGTCAGGACAAGATGCTAGAATATGCATATAATTGACAGCTTAGGATAGAAAACACTCAAACGTTTCCAAAACTGTAAAGATATTGTCTGAGGATAACAGAACTGATGTTGCAGGCGAAAACCTGAGAAAAATCCAATCCGGAAGTGCTGCGTTTTGAAAGCGCTGCGTTCCAATGAGTCCCTATTGAGCTGTGAATGTGCTATCAACCAGCGTACGCTTTCTACGTATTCCCCAAGGTGTCTACAGCATTGGACATAGTTTTACGCATTTATGTTGAAGAATAGCCGCGGCTACATTGCGCAAGTGGTCACCTGATGCCCCCAGAGAAATTCTCGCGTAAAATACAGAGGTAGCCATTACTCCAATCGGTCCTACTGAAAAACGAATTGTCCCGATGGATATATTATCGAATAGATATTTGAAAAAAACCTTGAGGATTGATTATAAACAACGTTTGCCATGTTTCTGTCGAAATTATGGAGCTAATTTGCAATATTTTTCGCCGTTTTCGTGACTGCAATTTCTGGGCGATTTCTCAGTCAAACATGAAGAACAAACGGAGCTATTTTGCCTACAAAAATAATATTTTGGGAAAAAAGGAACATTTGCTATCTAACTGGGAGTCTCGTGAGTGAAACCATCCGAAGCTCATCAAAGGTAAACAATTTAATTTGATTGCTTTTCTGATTTCAGTGACCAAGTTACCTGCTGCTAGCTGGACAAAATGCTATGCTAGGCTATCGATAAACTTACACAAATGCTTGTCTAGCTTTGGCTGTAAAGCATATTTTGAAAATCTGAGATGACAGGGTGATTAACAAAAGGCTAAACTGTGTCTCAATATATTTCTTTTGTGATTTTCATGAATAGGAATATTTTCTAGGGATATTTATGTCTGTTGCGTTATGCTAATTAGTGTCAGGCGATGATTACGCTCCCGCATGCGGGATGGGGAGTCAGTAGAGGTCACTTTTTTGGTTACTATATGATTCCATATGTGTTATTTCATAGTTTTGATGTCTTCACTATTATTCTACAATGTATAAAATAGTATAAAAAAAGAAAAACCCTTGAATGGTAGGTGTGTCCAAACTTTTATTGGTGCTGTATGTATTTACAAAATAATATATATATATATGGGGGATTGGAAATGATGCAGACAACTACATTGATGAAGCCACAATCTATCTGCAATAAATAAATAAATATAATTAAATAAAGCTGATCTACCCTAAAAAAAACACACAACAACAACATATCTACAAGTGTAAAATTGCTGAACTATCCCTTTAACCTCTTGCTCCTACCTGACACGCAGGCGTCCCATCTAGACATCTGGAAATGCAAATGCGCTACGCTAAATGCTAATAGTACTAGTTAAAACTCAAACGTTCATTAAAATACACATGCAGGGTATTGAATTAAAGCTACACTCGTTGTGAATCCAGGCAACAAGTCAGATTTTTAAAATGCTTTTCGGCGAAAGCATGAGAAGCTATTATCTGATAGCATGTAACACCCCAAAAGACCCGCAGGGGACGTAAACAAAATAATTAGCATAGTCGTCGCTACACAAACCGCACAAATAAAATATAAAACATTCATTACCTTTGACCATCTTCTTTGTTGGCACTCCTAGATGTCCCATAATCACTATTGGGTCTTTTTTTTTCGATTAAATCGGTCCATATATAGCCTAGATATCGATCTATGAAGACTGTGTGATAAACGAAAATAAATAGCGTCTTATAACGTAACGTCATTTTTTAAAATTAAAAAAGTCGATGATAAACTTTAACAAAACACTTCAAAATACTTTTGTAATGCAACTTTAGGTATTAGTAAACGTTAATAAGCGATCAAATTGATCACGAGGCGAAGTATATTCTTTAGCTGTCCGTCTGGAAATAATGTCCGGGTAAATCTCAACCAAAATATCCGGTCGGAGACCGGAAGAAATACGCTGCCTTGCGTCTGTTTGACCAAGAAACAAATAGTAGGCAAATGACAAGACTCTAGACAACATGTGGAAGCTGTAGGTATTTTTTTATATTTTTTTATTTTACCTTTATTTAACCAGGCAAGTCAGTTAACAACATATTCTTATTTTCAATGACGGTGGGTGGGTTAACTGCCTGTTCAGGTGCAGAACGACAGATTTGTACCTTGTCAGCTCGGGGGTTTGAACTCGCAACCTTCCGGTTACTAGTCCAACGCTCTAACCACTAGGCTACGCTGCCGCCCATTGCAACCTCAGCCCCATTAAATGTGGTTCACCTTTATCAATGGGTTCAAGTCGCGCATGGATATATTTTTCCATTTTCAGTGATCAGATTTTCCTGCACTTTTCAATGAAACACACGTTCTGTTATAGTCACAGCCGTGATTTAACCAGTTTTATAAACGTCTGAGTGTTTTCTATCCACACATACTAATCATATGCATATACTATATTCCTGGCATGAGCAGCAGGGCGCTGAAATGTTGCGCGATTTTTAACAGAATGTTCGAAAAAGTAGGGGGTAGGAGTAACAGGTTAAAGCCCAAAGCCTATATGTGACTTGTTTCAGAAAACTAGACGTATTTTGCACATCAACAGGAGCGCCGTTTGAACACAAAATTGTTTTTTTAATCAAAAGGCATTTTTTGGAAGAAATGCCTTCTGGAACATGTGAACTTTCATGTGCCTTACTAAAATACTTTTATGTCTACTGTAAATACGAATAGAATTATGAGCCTAGTTGGTTTGCCATGGAAAAAGTCAGCAACCTTCCCACTAGCCATGATTGGCTGAGATAATGAGTGGGCTGGACATGCCGAGAGATTGGTTTCGGATTGGTCTATTTATAATATGAGGTGGTCAGTATGTGTCGGTAATCCTTTATAAAGATATCATGTAGTAGAACTGCATAAGTGTTGCTCTCCACTTTCTGGAGGACCGAGTTTTGAAATCAGTTTGATTGCAAATATGCAGACGGAGTCGAAAAGAGAACATAGAAGGCTCCAGATTAGATCTTCAAACTAAGGGCAACCATGGCATTTATGACAGAGAGGGAGAATGTCCATCCATGTATATGGGTACGAGAGTCTAGCTAGCTACATTTTCAGATATTACACATTTCTAATTTTGTCAGAGAGTCATTTTCATTTCAAGTTAAAGTGTACTGTTAGCTAGCTAGCTAATGCTAGCTGGCTGGCTGGCTAGCTAACGTTACATGTATGATCTGGGTAGTAATATTATTTGTATCTCAGGGCCATTCGCATTGCTAGTTATAGCCTAATGTCAGCTGGCTAACATTGATCCTGGTTGGTTAGCTACCTGCAGATTCTTGCAGGGTAGTGTCATGCCTGGCCTGTTCGGGTCAGGTTACCATGGACCATAATCCTACAGGGATATCTCTCACACCCACCAGCGGGGGAGAGGTCGAGAGGTCGAGAGGTATGGAGGTTTTTTTTTTAATGACACCTCCCGCCCATTGTAAATCTTAAGGCAGCAGACAAAATCCCGGTGTCCTCTCACTTGTGGAGGAATGGAATGTATGATGGGCCTATGAAGAACCTACCTCTGAACAGTAACATGCAATAAATGGACTTTGGGACAATATGTTTCGTCAGTCAAAATGGTGGTAATGAAGATAGATGGAATATGAAAATGAATGTCGTTTTTGTTGTTATTAAAAGTTAAATGATGACGTTATAACGAAAACATTGTAACTTGAAGAGTTTTCACAATATGTACTTGATTTTTGAATACTGTAGTTGTGTGGTAAATGTCCAGATCAAATATAACATTTTTGTAAAGACGAAATGTGAAGTTAGTTGTCTAAATTGGATCTGAGTCAATTCCAGACCTTGCCTTGTAACTAGTTACGCCCAGAGAACATTCCCTAAAGGTGGAAACGCCCATTTCTCACCAGAGGGCATAAAACATGTGAGTTAAGAATTCAAATTATGACTAGGGACCACGAGCTGCAGCCAAGGTCTGATTAGTTGTAACCCCAGAATGCAACACGAGGTTGAAGAAGACAAAGGAACCTTTTAACAATCTATGCCACGGATGAGTAGCTGTGTCTAAGAGTGTGAATTCAAGCAGGACCACCTGGTTATTCTCTCCAAGGAATCGCGTGTGTACACTGCTTTCATTCCCACGCTGGAGCCACCTATATGGCTGATTAGCCGTCCTCAGAAGACCCCTCTTTCAGAACAAGGGCGGGGAAACAGAGTACTAGGAGAAAGGACACTGACATTGTGAGGACAAACAGAGAGTTTACACACGGTAACCGAAGACGTGCCGTCATCAGAGAAGGCGAACCCGGTCCACGAAGAGACATTGGAGACATTCGACACGAAATTACATCATTATATTCTGACCCATAAGAGCGGCAGTTCGGGGCAAGGTTAGGGTTAAACTAAGCATAGTTTACAAATGTACCCAAGTGTGCTTTTCTCCCGTGCACTCTTTCTCTCTCTTTTGAAATCTCCATTCTGTGTAACACGTGTCATATTGGCATCACTGCCTGGTATGGCAACTGCTCGGCCTCTGACCCCAAGGCACTACAGAGGGTAGTGCGAAGGGGCCCAGTACATCACTGGGGCCAAGCTCACTGCCATCCAGGACCTCTATACCAGGCGGTGACAAGTCATAGACTGTTCTCTCTGCGGTGACTAGTCATAGACTGTTCTCTCTGCTACCGCGCGGCAAGCGGTACCAGAGCACCAAATCTAGGTCCAAGAGGCTTCTAAACAGCTTCTACCCCCAAACCAAAAGACTCCTGAACACCTAATCAAATGGCTACCCAGACTATTTGCATTGCCCCACTACTCCCTCTTTAAACCACTGCTACTCTCTGTTGTCATCTATGCATAGTCACTTTAAAAACTCTGCCTACGTGTACATACTACCTCGACTAACCGGTGCCCCCGCACATCGACTCTGTATCGGTACCCCCCTGTATATAGTCTTGCTATTTTACTGCTGCTCTTTAATTACTTGTTATCTCTTATTCTTATCCATTGTTTGTGAAACTGCATTGTTGGTTAGGTGCGCATGTGACTAATACAATTTGATTTGATTCACCTGGTGAGTCTATGTCATGGAAAAAGCAAGATCCTAATGTTTTGTACACTCAGCACATATAACATTATATGCCATTTTGCAAAAGCGACATTTTATCCAAAGCTACTTGCAGTAATGCGTGCCCACGATCCTGTGGTTGTAAGTGCCATGTTCTTCCAAATAACCCACAAAGGACCAAACCTCCACTCCTCAACATCCAGTTGAGATTTCTCACCACACACACCAGACTGGGAACTGTCAACAAAAGGTGGGAAATGGCCAAGTGCTCTGAGGGGACCAGAGGAGGAACCATCATTAGAGAGACATCAATAAGTCATGATGCACAGAGCCAGCGTGGGAACTGAGTCTCCTCTGTCTCTCTCGCTCTCTCTCTCCAGACTGCTATGTTTAAACCCAGAACACCGATAAGGCTACTCTCATTCCACACCCACCCAGGACCAAAATAACAGCATTAATAAAATAATAAACAGATGCTTGGCGTCATCCATTTACTGGAAGGCCTCTGCCAGATACAGAGGAGATTTCTATTGCACAATGATTTTTTTAAAATCCAGTTGCTAAAATTAATTCTGACATGGTCTAAACACCCGTGAAAATCAAAAATCAAATCAAATCGTATTAGTCACATGCGCCGAATACAACAGTGAAATGCTTACTGACGAGCCCTTAACCAACAATGCAGTTTAAAAATAGGTTTTGTCGTGCCCCTTTTTTACGACCGTCTTGGTGTGCTTGGACCATGTTAGTTTGTTGGTGATGTGGACACCAAGGAACTTGAAGCTCTCAATCTGCTCCGCTGCATCCCCGTCAATGAGAATGGGGGCATGCTCGGTCCTCTTTTTCCTGTAGTCCTTAATCACCTCCTTTGTCTTGAATACTTTGAGGGAGAGGTAGTTGTCCTGGCACCACACGGCCAAGTTTCTGACCTCCTCCCTATAGGCTGTCTCGTCGTTGTTGGTGATCAGGCCTACCACTGTTGTGTCATCTGCAAACTTAATTATGGTGTTCGAGTGGTGCCTGGCCGCGCAGGGACATATGCCTGTATGTCAAATGGCACCCTATTCCCTTAGGGCTCTGGTCAAAAGTAGTACACTATATAGTGAATAGGGTGCCATTTGGAAAACAGTCATAGATAAATGATTGAGAGTCGTAAATCCTACTTGTGCATATATAGTGCACTCGGAAAAGTATTCAGACCCCTTGACTTTTTCCACATTTTGTTATGTTTCAGCCTTACTCTACAATTGATTTTTAAAAATCCTCATCAATCTACGCACACTACTCCATTATGACAAAGCGAAAAACAGGTTTTTGGAAAAATACATTTGCAAAAAATTCTAAAAAAACGTTTTTGCTTTGTCATTATGGGGTATTGTGAGTAGATTGATGACAAAAAAATATATATTTTTATCAAAAAAATGTACGGCTGTAACGTAGCAAAATGTGGTAAAAGTCAAGTGGTCCGAAACTTTCAAAATGCACTGTAGGTGGTGAGATTGGCCTCTCTCTATGAGTTGCCATGAGTCCACAAGCTGAAATACTGTTTGTGTCTATTTTAAAACAGAGTCATTCTAGTACAGTCTATTCTCTCTCTCTGACAGAGAAGATAAGTTCAGCAGTCTGCCTTCAGTGTATCAACCACAACTTCATCTATTTCCAAGCCCAGGGCTTGCTTGCTCTACCCTTGTCAGCAAATTATCTTCAACTGCAGAAACTGAACTCCCACATGCAAACAACATCCCAAAGGGTTTTTCATTTACTGTTCCTGCACGTTATATATGATTGAAACATTTCACACTATGGTTTTCATTATGCCTTAATGGTATGCGTGATAGTACAATGAAATGCCTAGCCATCGTTTGGCGAGCCTGTAAAAACAGCCACTTCCTTTCAGTTCCACAAGTACAGAAATTAGACCGTAGTACAGTACATAGGGATTATCATTTCAAGCGGTTGCTCCCAAACCGTTTGACGGAAGCGTGTGTTTCTATTCATGGTATTTGTTTTGGTTTGGTACAATCAGTGGTCTGTGATGCCACGTTACCAGTCCCTGGTGGGGGATTGGCTCGTTTGTTTGAAACCAGGTTGCTGAATGAAGATAAGATCGACATCGGGGCAACGTCGGGGCAACAAGGGCAACCCATCATCTCCTTTTGGACCCAAAGGTAACCTGAGGATGAGAGGGAGGGTCACCGACCGTGTCCCAACTGACCTGTGTCCACTGTCGCTGTACTCCATGGCCAGTGGCGCTGTAGTCAGCAACGTTAGCCTAGCACAGCAGTATCCTACCACACGGCAGAGTAGCCTACCTCACAGAGACAATGACCCTCCATCAAGACTCTTACGCCTGTCAGTAAACCTATCGCCAAAAGCTGGTTCAAATGGCAACATTATGGGGACATTACAACTCGTTTAGAGCCAGCACTGGTTTTAATCTGGTTGCAATGAAGTCATTTACTGTACAAGCCGTTTTGTCCACTGGGTAAGGATCACCATTTGTCAGATCATGCACATTTTTTTTTTAGAATAAATGTTTCTGACACATATCGATGCCACATAGGCAGTTTTCCAAATGAATAGTTGTTTTTTTAGAGGGTTGCTCTTTAAATACAATAAATTGTTGAAGATATCATAATAGCCAGCTGGTGGTTTTGGTTTGGGGCTCTACTACAATGGATGGACTGACATGGTTCAGAATAGCAAGCCTCTTAGTACTGTATCAATATTAATGTAAGCACCGGGATTTGCGTTAAATAACAGAGACGGCACCCTATTCCCTTTCAAGGGCATTAGGCTTGACCAGAATCCTATGGGCTGTGTTCAAAAGTAGTGCACAATATACGGAATAGGGTGCCATTTGGGATGCACCCGATTGACCTATCCACGAACCCGTCTCAACACAGCAGCATAATGCAGCATAAAGACTAGTCATGCAAAATTAATTTGGGGAACGAGGGCTTCCGATGATTCTGCAACATGTCAGGAGAGAGCAATGCTATTTTGTGACACTCCATTTTAAACGGTTGTCTCAAAACATGAGTAACATAGTGACAGGCTATGAATTCAGACATATGACTTAAAACTTTAATAATAAAGTCTTCTGACGCTTGAAACTGTAACGCTTTCCCCTACTTTTTTTTTTTACATTTGCATTTCACATTTGATAATAGTGCTAACAGACACAAAGAACTGAAATTGACCCTTTCCTTGACTGCTGCTCTTACAGATCTTACACGAAAAGAGAGAAATAGAGAACAGAATGCAGTGTGTGATGAGACACAAATAAAGGAGAGAATATGTGGCTGGGAAAGAACACAAAGACACTGATATTGACTTTCTTTTAAGCCTAAAAGGTGTACTTTGTCCTTCGTCTCCTCCTCCTACACTCTTTAACAATGTTCCAATAACATCCATAGCACAATGTGCATAAAGAAAATGTTTGCCATCCCAAATGGCACCCTATTCCCTACATAGTGGACTAGTTTGGAAACGAGGCTTGCGGGCTTCCCTGGTCAAAAGTACTGCACTATATAGGGAACAGGGGGCCAGTGGGACGCAGTCAAGGTCTGCCTGACCCAGGGTAACTTGATGTAGGCCAACGGCTGACATGTAACACGTCTTCGATCTACTGGGACTTGTCCAGGGGAAGTGCAAAGAGAGAATCTCTGAAGCAGGACAAATCAATGATTCTCTCTCCCCTGCCTCTCCTAAAGGCAGAGACAGCTTCTATAAAGCAACATCTGAATCTACCTAATGGAACGGAAAATTGGGGGAAATGGGGATCTCTACCCCAGGGGGGATCTCTTCTGTTCCACTGTACAGCCTCCCCACATATTTAACACACATCCTTACAGGAATATGTTTTACATTGAAGGAATTCATTCCTTCCTTCCAAAAGGTGTTGCTCTCATATCTTGTACCACAAACGGACAATTGTACCTGCTTTTGATAAGCTATTTTGTACTCCAAAATCTATGTTGCATGGTCCCAGAATTACAATTGCATTTGGGTTACAATAACATTGTGTAAGTATTGTATTTCCAAAATGTTTTTACCTGTTCATTTCCGGTAAGGTAAGTCCCCTACCACCGGGCAAAAATACATTGAACCAATGTTCTATCACCATCATCTATCAACATACTGACAATTCAAGTTCCTTTTATGTTATTTTACATTTATGACAGTCCCCCCCCCATAAGATTCTGATTACAGTTTCTCTGTCTCTCCATGTCCTTCATGGGAGGAAACCAGGAATAGAGTGTGAGAAACCAAGAAGCCATTCTACCAAAGACACCTCTATATTAGAGGTTTATAGGGATGAACATATGCCATTGTGATTGTTAGGAATGTTCTTTTGAGAGCAGGTGTCAGCATACATACAAGCCACTCTATTGTATGTCTTGGTACGGCTTTGGGCATAAATGTGAAAAGCGCAAATGCTCTTTGACTAACAGGTACTTGCAGGAAGACATACAACCGGACACTCAAGCAAACTGACATTCAATTGTCATGCAGGAGTACATGGCCAAACATGTTTCTTTTTACAGTGTCAAGGCTAATAGAATAACACCAGCTTTCATATAAATTAAATACTTTCTATGAGTCCAAACATATCACTGAAGGTACTACTGTATATCTATTATCCTGATAGTATAATGGCTGTGCCAGAATAGGCAGGGTGACCCCGTTCTGGCGAACATTGTAGTATGAATGAAATGCTATTTAATTAGTGGGTTAACATTCCGCCGACACTCACTTCATATCCTTTCCCGGCCTGCCTCTCTTGCTTTGACCCAAGCCTCTGTCCCTCCCTTTATCTAAAGAATAGGTCACCTACATCACCCCTCCCCATCTCACTCTCTCCCCTTCTCTCTCTTTCTGGCTCAGTGGGAATTCTATTAGATCAAATTGTGACCCTCTTTAAGAGCCACACATTGAAAATATAAATCTATTTCTTTGCCAGCAGAAATGACTTAAGGTCCCATGATGGCTAACGAAGCAATTACCCAGTAGACGGCGTTGCTGTCCTCTATGCTGCTGGCCATTGGAGCTTTGAGATTATTGATGTATAAAGTTGTAAGCTGCATGTAGCCACCCAAATTAATGGAGTGGAAAACAAATTCTTGCATGGAGGTAATAATAATTATGATAGATTGCCTATGACCTGCTATTATCAATATAGAGACAACTGTATGAGAGAGAGAGAGAGAGAGAGAGAGAGAGAGAGAGAGAGAGAGAGAGAGAGAGAGAGAGAGAGAGAGAGAGAGAGAGAGAGGGGGAGAGAAGACGGGGGAGAAGACGAGAGAGCGGGGGAATATAGAAAGAGAGAGTGATAATAACATGCATACAGTAAGTGTGTGGCTCAGTGCGGATAATGAATTGAAGGAAAGGCGAGCAGCAGCGTATAGCCGTCCCAGGTCCGGGGTCACCTCTGTGTCAATTACTGGAATAAGCCATTCTGTGCCTGAGCATAGTTTAATAACAAGGCCCGACTTTAGAATTCTATCAGTGGAGATGAACAAATATGATAGACAACAACAACATTCAGGGTCCATGGTGATATTGTGTGGGGGAAATGAAGTTGCTCGATCGGCTTTTCCCTAGGATTGCAGCGTGGAGTGCTGCGCTAATAATAACGAGTATTATGTGTATTTCCAGATGTGTCATTTGCTGTGTGTCGTGTAGCTTATCTTATTGCGGAGTCGCTTGCGGGTAAAGCCTCTTTACATTGGATTTTCATACATACTTAACCGTCGTTATTTTATGAATGCGCATTTTTTTCTTGCATTAATTGATGTCGATTTGTTGTTTGCTGTGTATCTTACTTTGTGAGTAAGCCCTTCGTCAAACAGGCAAAGCACGTTGTCACCTGTGTCACCCGTGTCACCTGTGACTTAAAGCAACTTCGATAAAGCATTGGAGGTTTAAATGTAAAAACAATATTTTAAAAAGACAGTTCCATGACTTGCCTTTTTGTCTTTCTATCACAGATACTCTAAATGAAAAAATGAATGTACCAAAATTATTCAGGTGTTGGTTACATTCACCCACATACAGTACAGTACATGACAGCTTTATATATAAAAATGACCACATGTAATGAGTTATCTATGGAGCCAATACATGCATAACTGCACTTCGTTGTTTTGTCGAAGAATGGGTTAGCTGAGTGCTTTTGAATAAGGCGCATAGCTAGGTTAAATGGGCAATCTGTGATAGCCTCTAAACATCATTTTGATCTGGTTACATTTCTTATCCCTCAGCTGTTTACCAACACAGTGGTGCAGTGTCCGCTTTGTTGTTGTTTGAACTGCAGATTGCCCTTTTAAATCAGTGTATTGAGTTGTTTACGCTTGTCCTTTAATTGAAGCATCAGAGTGCAGTACGATGACCTGCAACTCTTATTCTCTGCTCTTTTCAACAGATCCTTCACAGAGGCAAAATGTCAACTATTCAGTAGACGACGCAACAACTCCTGCTTTCCCTCATCAGATGGTTTGGTACATACATTGCTTATGAGGTTATAGTAGCAATATAACAAGTATACTGAACAGAAATATAAACGCAACATGTAAAGTGTTGGTCCCATGTTTCATGAGCTGAAATAAAAGATCCCAGAGATTTTTCATATGCACAAGAATTGGTTTTTATAATATATAATAATATATGCCATTTAGCAGACGCTTTTATCCAAAGCGACTTACAGTCATGTGTGCATACATTCTACGTATGGGTGGTCCCGGGGATCAAACCCACTACCCTGGCGTTACAAGCGCCATGCTCTACCAACTGAGCTACAGAAGGACCACCTCACTACATCCCTGTTAGTGAGCATTTCTCCTTTGCCGAGATCATCCATCCACCTGACAGTTGTGGCATATCAAGAAGCTGATTAAACAGCATCGTCATTACACAGGTGCAGCTTGTGCTGAGGACAATAGAAGGCCACTCTAAAATGTGCAGTTTTGTCATGAAACAATGCCACAGATGTCGCGAGCTTTAAGGGAGTGTGCAATTGGCATGCTAACTGCAGGAATGTGCACCAAAGCTGTTACCAGAGTATTGAATGTTAATTTCTCTACCATAAGCTGCCTCCAACGTAGTTTTAGAGTATTTGGCAGTATGTCCAACCGGCCTCACAACTGCAGACCACGTGTAACCACACCAGCCCAGGACCTCCACATCTGGCTTCTGCACCTGCGTGTTTGCCTGAGACCAGCCACCCGGACAGCTGATGAAACTGTAGGTTTGCACAACCAAATAATTTCTGCAAAAATCACTCAGGGAAGCTCATATGCATGCTCGTCGTCCTCACCAGAGTCTTGATCTGACTGCAGTTCGGTGTCATGACCGAGTTTAGTGGACAAATGCTCACCTTCGATGGCCAGTGGCACGCTGGAGAAGTGTGCTCTTCACAGATTAATCCCGGTTTCAACTGTACCGGGCGGATTCACCCTTGTACGACAGGGCGTTCCAGTTCCCCCCACTATCCAGCAAGTTCACAAAGCCATTGAAAAGGAGTGGGACAATAGTCCACAGGCCACAATCAACATAATGATCTCCGTGCAAAGGAGATGTGTCGCACTGCATGAGACAAATGGTGGTCACACCAGATACTAACTGGTTTTCTGATACACGACCCTACCCTTATTTTAAGGTATCTTAGACCCACAGATGCATATCTGTGTTCCTAGCCATGTGAAATCCATAGATTAGGGACTAATTATATATTTTTTCAATTGACTGATTTCGTTATATGAACTGTAACTCAGTAAAAAAAAAACTTTGAAATGATTGCATGTTGCGTTTATATTTTTTGTTCAGTGTATTCAATTCCCCCAAAAGTAATTATATTCTCTGATTAAGGAATCAGAGTTAATGTAATTACTTTTTACTTAAAGATGAATTTAATCTTTGGAAGCGTGTTGCGTTATGTTTGTGTCTCAGGCCATTATCTCTAATGAGATCTGACAATCTCATTCGTAACCTACAGTGGCCCCTCTGGAAGTGGAGTTTGGGATTCGTCAGGGGTGTGTGTGTGTGTGTGCGTGCGTGCGTGCGTGCGTGCGTGTGGGCCCGTTTGTGCATGTATGTTGTATTTGAATGAATATGTACTGTAGATGGTGAGAGAAAGGCCACACAACTCTTTCCTGCATTGAGCCTCAAGGACAGTGACCCCTAGTGTTCATCCAATCAGACCATTTGTCTGCAGTGTGACAACAAGCCTGAGTCAAGGTACTCAGGGAGGTCCACATCTAGGATGCGCCATTTGGCATGCAACTCTTAAAGGAAAGATTCACCCATGTTATATCGTGTTTGTGCATCTCTGAGTGATGTTCTATCAATTCCCAGGGTCATTTCACGTTTTCATATATATCTGAGCTGTTCACTCAGTATCTCCGCACAAATGTGGTGAGACTACAACTACCAGCAATCCAACCCCCTGCAATGATAAAAATACTTCTCTTTTGTGTGCCGGAGTCTGGTCTAGTAGTAGCGCTGCCGACTCTGGATCATACATTCCCCCTAGTGGGATTAGGTTAAACCCCGCCTGCACCTTCATATCTCTGTTCCTCAACCCATCTGTCTACCCCTCTCACTTGTGACTTTCTATCTCTACCCATCTGTCTACCCCTCTCGCTTGTGACTTTCTATCTCAACCCATCTGTCTACCCCTCTCACTTGTGACTTTCTATCTCAACCCATCTGTCTACCCCTCTCACTTGTGACTTTCTATCTCTACCCATCTGTCTACCCCTCTCAATTGTGACTTTCTATCTCAACCCATCTGTCTACCCCTCTCACTTGTGACTTTCTATCTCAACCCATCTGTCTACCCCTCTCACTTGTGACTTTCTATCTCTACCCATCTGTCTACCCCTCTCAATTGTGACTTTCTATCTCAACCCATCTGTCTACCCCTCTCACTTGTGACTTATCTCTACCCATCTGTCTACCCCTCTCACTTGTGACTTTCTATCTCAACCCATCTGTCTACCCCTCTCACTTGTGACTTTCTATCTCTACCCATCTGTCTACCCCTCTCAATTGTGACTTTCTATCTCAACCCATCTGTCTACCCCTCTCACTTGTGACTTTCTATCTCTACCCATCTGTCTACCCCTCTCAATTGTGACTTTCTATCTCAACCCATCTGTCTACCCCTCTCACTTGTGACTTATCTCTACCCATCTGTCTACCCCTCTCACTTGTGACTTTCTATCTCAACCCATCTGTCTACCCCTCTCACTTGTGACTTTCTATCTCTACCCATCTGTCTACCCCTCTCAATTGTGACTTTCTATCTCAACCCATCTGTCTACCCCTCTCACTTGTGACTTATCTCTACCCATCTGTCTACCCCTCTCACTTGTGACTTTCTATCTCTACCCATCTGTCTACCCCTCTCACTTGTGACTTTCTATCTCTACCCATCTGTCTACCCCTCTCAATTGTGACTTTCTATCTCAACCCATCTGTCTACCCCTCTCACTTGTGACTTATCTCTACCCATCTGTCTACCCCTCTCAATTGTGACTTTCTATCTCAACCCATCTGTCTACCCCTCTCACTTGTGACTTTCTATCTCAACCCATCTGTCTACCCCTCTCACTTGTGACTTTCTATCTCAACCCATCTGTCTACCCCTCTCAATTGTGACTTTCTATCTCAACCCATCTGTCTACCCCTCTCACTTGTGACTTTCTATCTCTACCAATCTGTCTACCCCTCTCAATTGTGACTTTCTATCTCAACCCATCTGTCTACCCCTCTCACTTGTGATTTATCTCTACCCATCTGTCTACCCCTCTCACTTGTGACTTTCAATCTCTACCCATCTGTCTACCCCTCTCACTTGTGCCTTTCAATCTCTACCCATCTGTCTACCCCTCTCACTTGTGACTTTCTATCTCAACCCATCTGTCTACCCCTCTCACTTGTGACTTTCTATCTCTACCCATCTGTCTACCCCTCTCACTTGTGACTTTCTATCTCTACCCATCTGTCTACCCCTCTCACTTGTGACTTTCTATCTCTACCCATCTGTCTACCCCTCTCACTTGTGACTTTCTATCTCTACCCATCTGTCTACCCCTCTCACTTGTGACTTTCTATCTCTACCCATCTGTCTACCCCTCTCACTTGTGACTTTCAATCTCTACCCATCTGTCTACCCCTCTCACTTGTGACTTTCAATCTCTACCCATCTGTCTACCCCTCTCACTTGTGCCTTTCAATCTCTACCCATCTGTCTACCCCTCTCACTTGTGACTTTCTATCTCTACCCATCTGTCTACCCCTCTCACTTGTGACTTTCAATCTCTACCCATCTGTCTACCCCTCTCACTTGTGCCTTTCAATCTCTACCCATCTGTCTACCCCTCTCACTTGTGACTTTCTATCTCTACCCATCTGTCTACCCCTCTCAATTGTGACTTTCTATCTCAACCCATCTGTCTACCCCTCTCACTTGTGACTTATCTCTACCCATCTGTCTACCCCTCTCACTTGTGACTTATCTCTACCCATCTGTCTACCCCTCTCACTTGTGACTTTCTATCTCTACCCATCTGTCTACCCCTCTCACTTGTGTCTTTCTATCTCAACCCATCTGTCTACCCCTCTCACTTGTGACTTTCTATCTCTACCCATCTGTCTACCCCTCTCAATTGTGACTTTCTATCTCAACCCATCTGTCTACCCCTCTCACTTGTGACTTATCTCAACCCATCTGTCTACCCCTCTCACTTGTGACTTATCTCTACCCATCTGTCTACCCCTCTCACTTGTGACTTTCTATCTCTACCCATCTGTCTACCCCTCTCACTTGTGTCTTTCTATCTCAACCCATCTGTCTACCCCTCTCACTTGTGACTTTCTATCTCTACCCATCTGTCTACCCCTCTCAATTGTGACTTTCTATCTCAACCCATCTGTCTACCCCTCTCACTTGTGACTTTCTATCTCTACCCATCTGTCTACCCCTCTCACTTGTGACTTTCTATCTCAACCCATCTGTCTACCCCTCTCACTTGTGACTTATCTCTACCCATCTGTCTACCCCTCTCACTTGTGACTTTCTATCTCTACCCATCTGTCTACCCCTCTCACTTGTGTCTTTCTATCTCAACCCATCTGTCTACCCCTCTCACTTGTGACTTTCTATCTCTACCCATCTGTCTACCCCTCTCACTTGTGACTTTCAATCTCTACCCACCTGTCTACCCCTCTCACTTGTGACTTTCTATCTCTACCCATCTGTCTACCCCTCTCACTTGTGACTTTCTATCTCTACCCATCTGTCTACCCCTCTCAATTGTGACTTTCTATCTCAACCCATCTGTCTACCCCTCTCACTTGTGACTTATCTCTACCCATCTGTCTACCCCTCTCACTTGTGACTTTCTATCTCTACCCATCTGTCTACCCCTCTCACTTGTGACTTTCTATCTCTACCCATCTGTCTACCCCTCTCACTTGTGACTTTCTATCTCTACCCATCTGTCTACCCCTCTCACTTGTGACTTTCTATCTCAATATAATGTGATTTCAATAATAAAACTTAAAATAATCAATCTCTTCTGTGATTCACATCTGAGGCACCGACTGCATAACGTGACATGAAGTCATCTGATCTGCCACGGCATGGCGGTGTTTACTATTTAGGTGAGTGGTAGTGGCAGATTAAGACTTCGGGTCAGGATATCGGTTGTGTTTGTGTTCCTCGCTCACTCACCGGGAGTTATGGGAACGACCAGGGTGAGTCAACACCTTTGTTTATCTGAGAGGAACACATTGTCTCTCTGTGACTCTATGTTCCCTGAAACTGCCGTAACCAATCCATCTCCCGGACATCTCTACGACGTCTTTGCCACCATGGTTACCGGTAATTGATATGTATTTGGACAACAGATGGAACAGAACGATGGCAACTGATATTTGAGTGAGTAAATACGGGAATGTATGAATACAGTAATTAAGAGAAAATGAGCGGAAAGAACAGACGAATTATTGCGCATGGTGGCGCTCCGGGAATCGGGTCTTGTGCTACTATTCTTCAACCGCGGCTGGGCTGCTGCACTAGAACCAACATTAGATAAATAAACAGCGCTGCATCATTCTCTGAGGACGGCTGTTTGAAATTCCATTGAGCAGCTATGATTATCTATTAAAACTTGATCATTCGGTAAATTAACACAATTAGTGTCCACACCTGAAGGAGAGAGGTGAGGTTTAATGACCTAAGGTGTAACCTGGCACTATACAAATATGAGAAGAACAGGGAAAATAGACATACTGTATGTAGTTCTCTGGGTAACACGTTATAATAAGATGCACACGAGCCCATCCGATTTGGCCACAAGACATTAACATTCATGGGTGTTCATCATGTTCATCATCATATAACCTCGTTATTGTTATTTTGTATTGTGTTACTTTTTTATTGTTACTTTTTATTTGAGTCTACTTGGTAAATCTCAGTCTTAACTCTTCTGTTGGATAAGGGCTTGTAAGTAAGCATTTCACGGTAAAGTCGACACTTGTTGAGATACTCTTAATGATCGGCTATGAAAAGCCAACTGACATTTACTCCTGAGGTGCTGACCTGTTGCACCCTCGACAACTACTGTGATTATTATTATTTGACCATGCTGGTCATTTATGAACATTTGAACATCTTGGCCATGTTTTGTTATAATCTCCACCCGGCACAGCCAGAAGAGGACTGGCCACCCCACATAGCCTGGTTCCTCTCTAGGTTTCTTCCTAGGTTTTGGCCTTTCTAGGGAGTTTTTCCTAGCCACTGTACTTCTACACCTGCATTGCTTGATGTTTGGGGTTTTAGGCTTGGTTTCTGTACAGCACTTTGAGATATCAGCTGATGTAAGAAGGGCTATATAAATAAATTTGACTTTGGTTTGTATTCGAGTGCATGTGACAAATAAAGTTTGATTTGATCATATACATTTGCTTTAAAAAATTACTATTTTTGTGCATCCTGGCAACGTGACCAAAACCTTTCCTAATATTCATGAATATGACTCTACTGTATAAGTCTGTTTTGAATAGATGTACAGTCTGCTTTTTAAATGATAATGAGCCTCAGTGACAATTACACGGAGCTGAAGAGCACCACATAAACAAAATGATATAATATAATAATATATGCCATTTGGCAGACACTTTTATCCAAATGTATGTATACATTTCTGTATGGCTGGCCCCAGCGGAAACAACAAGTGCACATCAAGTACCACGCTGTGTCGAATAGCCAAGCACAACAAAAAGAACAACAATATTTTGTTATCTTACCTTGATGACACCCCTCCCCCTGTCCTCGCCATAATTGGTCCCCAGGATCTCAAAGTAGATGTTGGGGTTGGTTCCGTTGTCGGTAAACTCCAGGAAGCCGGTCAGACCACTCACTCCAGACTGTACGGGAAAGACACAAAGTCAGAGTGCTGTCAAAATGGACAAAGCACATAGTCCTGATGAGACGGAGTCTATCCTAATATGGTCACCGTACACATGATTAGTAAGGTCAAAGACACTACAATGAATGTAGTCCCTGAGAAAGTTAGAGAACATTTCAAATGGACCATATAAAAGATCTCTTGTCACACTGGATACTTCTATCTGCTATTTCACGAACTCAATGGGAGAAATAGGTGATATATAGTAAGTAGCAAGACATCATCAATCCTCCAGCCTAGATCACCTGGTTGGAAAGCGTGGGGTTTTCTGAAGACAATCCCTCTCGCTTTGATGTCTTCGATTGATGTGTGCAGAGGTCATGAATCAACAAATTCTCTGCCTCGCTCCCCCCGCTCCCCTTTCATCATTCAGCCTGCAGTGCACCTGCACTGAAGGCATTCTGCGGCGCTGTGTTCGAGAACGCGACTGCCCCGAGCCACAACGAATCCGCCCACGTTGGGAAACAGATTTATTCATCTTCATGCAGCCCACTACATTATCATAATGATAATAATCGCCTGTTGGTAGTCTACTCTTATTGGGGTCTCATTTGCAAAACGAGAGCTGGCTTTACAAACCCCTTTTCGCCAGAGAGGGCCTTGGCTGCCACAAACAAAGCGCAACACCATGCCTTTCATCTCTCCAACATCACAAACGAGTGCAGAGACCCCCCTCAACCCCCCACTCCCTCCACTCTCTCTTTACCGCCTGCCTGGCACATCGTCCTCTACAGCAGGTGCAATTACACAGCAGGTGCAATTACCACAAAGATAATTGTTGTGAATGTATTGCACGAATACCGAGCTGACAGGACTAATTAGCTGGCCAATTATGAGAGCTGATGAGCAGTATCCAGACGAGTTCACCTTAACGCAGGCATTGAAAAGCCAATAAACAGCCAGTTCCCCTAATAAAGCTGTAGAACAGTGATCCAGTGAGGACACCCTAGGGAATGAAAAATGGGTCCATTACATCGCTGGCTTACAGTACAATAACAAGGTTCACGCCACATTAACATCACCTATACACAGTTATTACAATTAAAAACTGGAGGAGAGAACACCTCACACAAACACAGAGTCCCAGGGCTGGATGGAGAGGGACTGAATCAATGGGACTTGGCTTTTGCAGGCTCACCATCCCTATAGCAGGGCCGGTGTCACTTTCACTGAATGCTCACGCAGCTCATGGCAGAGGGCAGGGTGTGAGGACGCCACTGTTTGTGTGTGTGTGTGTGTGTGTGAATGTGTGAGAGAGTGTACTGTGTGTGTGTGGGCACGTGCATGCCCATTTGTTTGTGCAGACACATGTCGACAGGTACAGTACACCCCCCAGGAGCAAAGGCCACAGGGATGGAGAAGGTGATAACATCCCATCCTAGCCTCCTGCACCAACACAGCAGCTCTGGAGAGCACAATGTCACCACCAACACGGCAACAACAACCCCAACAGGGTATTATTCAATGCCCATGACAGCGCCCCTACAGTGTCTCCCTATCCATTTCAAAGGTCTCCTCTGAGAGAAAAGTGGAGGAAGAAGAGATGAGTTCCAACATTGAAGGGCTATCCCTTGTCTGTCAATTGTCTTTCACATAATGTAGTGTGCATATGATCTATAGCAGCATTGCACCTTGTCAGGTAGCGCAAAGACAGAGCACAGCTTAACATAGTCGTGTTCCAAATGGCACCCTTTCCCTACGTAGTGCACTGCTTTTGACCATGACCCATAGGGCTACATAGGGAATAGGGTGTCATTTGGGACAAGGTCCATGCCACTCTTGCTTGACATATTCTTTACACAGATTTATCAACATTGCTATCACATTGTCCAATCAAATCATATAAAATTGTATTGGTCACATACACATATTTAGAAGATGATATTGTGGGTGTAGCGAAATGCTTGTGTTCCTAGCTCCAGTGCAGTAGTATCTAACAATTCACAATAATGCACACAAATCTAAGGTAAACAAATGGAATTAAGAAATATATAAATATTAGCATGAGCAATGTGGGTGTGGCATTGACTACAATATAAAATACAGTATAAACATATGAGATGAGTAAAGCAGTATGCAAACATTATTAAAGTGACTAGTGTTCCATTATTAAAGTGGCCAGTGATTCCAAGTCTATGTAGGGCAGCAGCCTCTAAGGTGCAGGGTTGCGTAACCTTGTGGAAGTCTCTCGGTCCCAGTTTTGATGCACCTGTACTGGCCGAGTCTTCTGGATGATAGCGGGGTGAACAGGACGTGGCTCAGGTGGTTGATGTCCTTGATGATCTTTTTGGCCTTCCTGTGACACCAGGTGCTGTAGGTGTCCTGGAGGGCAGGTAGTTTGCCCCCGGTGATGCGTTGGGCAGGCAACACCACCATCTGGAGAGCCCTGCGGTTGCAGGCCACGCAGTCATGGGTGAACAGGAAGTACAGGAGAGGGCTGAGCACTCACCCTTGTGGGGCCCCTGTGTTAAGGATCAGCAAAGTGGAGGTGTTGTTTCCTACCTTCGCCACCTGGGGGCGGCCTGCCAGGAAGTTGCATAGGGCGTGGTTCAGACTCGGGGCTCCCAGCTTAATGATGAGGTTAGAGTGGACTATGGGGTTGAATGCTTAGCTATAGTCAATGAACAGCATTCTGACATAGGTATTCCTCTTGTCCAGATGGGATAGGGCAGTGTGCAGTGCAATGGCGATTATATTGTC
Organism: Oncorhynchus keta; assembly: GCF_023373465.1. Classification (NCBI taxonomy): domain Eukaryota; kingdom Metazoa; phylum Chordata; class Actinopteri; order Salmoniformes; family Salmonidae; genus Oncorhynchus; species Oncorhynchus keta. The sequence continues at coordinate 1,960,722 of NC_068445.1, read as the reverse complement.
TATGGATCCATTGGGACGGTAAGCAAATTGAAGTGGGTCTAGGGAAGGGGTGGGCAACTCCAGTCCTCGAGGGCCTGATTGGTGTCACACTTTTCTCCATCCCTAGCAAACACAGCTGATTAATCAAATTGCATTCCAAACTGAAGATCATGATTAGGTGATTATTGGAGTCAGGTGTGTTAGCTGGGGCTGAGGCAAAACCCTCAAGGACTGGAATTGCCCACCCCTGGTCTAGGGTGTCAGATAAGGTAGAGGTGATATGATTCTTAACTAGCCACTCAAAACACTTTATGATGACAGAAGTGAGTGCTACGGGGTGATTTAGTTCAGTTACTGTACGTCTTGTGTCTGAGCCGCTGAATTTATGCCTGTTTGATTGCCTTACGGAGGGAATAACTACACTGTTTGTATTCAACCATATTCCCAGTCACCTTGCCATGGTTAAATGCAGTGGCTCGCGCTTTCAGTTTTGTGCGGATGTTTCCATCTATCCACGGTTTCTGGTTTGGGTAGGTTTTAATAGTCACAGTGGGTACAACATCTCCTATACACCTCCCGATGAACTTAGTCACTGTATCTGTGTATTCATCAATGTTATTCTCAGAGGCTACCTGGAACATATCCCAGTCCGCGTGATCAAAACCATCTTGAAGCATGGATTCCGATTGGTCAGACCAGCATTGAATAGACCTTAGCACTGGTACTTCCTGTTTGAGTTTCTGTCTATAGGAAGGGAGAAGCAAAATGGAGCCATGATCAGATTTGCCGATGGGAGGGTGGGGGAGGGCCTTGTAGGCATTTCGAAATGTTGAGTAGCAGTGGTCTAATGTTTTTCCAGAGTGAGTACTACAGTCAATGTTTTGGTAGAACTTCGGTAACAACATTTTCCCCATCCCTCACTCCAAGCATTATACAGGACATGGAAATACAATCTCATGCTTATATTTAATGTATCCTATGGATGTACATAATATGATGTACAGTATATGGAATAAGCCAGAAGTAGGAGTTTGTCATAACCTCATCGTGACCTGACAGCCTTTGTTGTATTCAAGAAAAATGCCTGTCCCTAAGAATAACCTAAGAAGGTCCGGAGTCCTGCTGTTTTTCTGCTCTACCTGATAAGTAAATGCACCCACCTTGATTCCCAGGGATAAATCAGTCCTTGATTCGAAGGGAATAATGAAAATCAGCAGTGGAACTGGCTTTGAGGTCCAGGTTTTGAATTGACCTGCCCTATATGGACCAGTACCTTTTTGACGTTGTCTAGCATGGGGCGCCCGCCTTGCCAGGGCTTGGAGTTCTTGCGGATGCAGGTGAGGCTGGCCATGCTGTGCCACTTCCTGTCCTCCAGTTTCCTGTGGAAGGTGTTGGCCAATAGCAGCACCGTGTCGTAGATGTAGCGGTTGGTTATCTTGCAACAAAAGAGAGGGGGGGAGGACAGAGGAAGAGGAAGTGAGACAAAATAAGGGAAGAGAATGGAAGATTAAGACGCAGACGAAGAGCAGGGTGAGACGAAACATGAAAGACAGAAAGAGGGAGAAAGGGAGAAAAATACGACAGGAAAAGGAGTTTATTATTAGAAGTTATTACCAGTGGAACAAAAGAAAAGTGGTAGTCAGAGCGGTGAAGGAAGAAAAATGGGAACTGGAAAGAGAAATTCACAGCAGACGTATCTAGTGGTATTGCAGTAAGTGAAACTAAGATGATGTGTATATTCATGTTCCTCGGCGTAGAAACCCAAAGGCTTTTGATTCAAATGACACCCTATTCCCTGTAAAGTGCATTACCTCTGACCAGAGCCCTATGAGCCCTGGTCAAAAGTAGTGCACTATACAGGGAATAGAGTGCAGTTTCGGATGCAGGCTAAGTAAGCTCCGCACCCTTCTGAAAGCTGCTGTGACGGCTGGCAGTGAAACATGCAGTGATCATAAGGAGCAGGCAGCCTCGGCTGGCATCATTTGAAAGAAAATTGATGGGTGCGCTCGCATCATTTCAACAGTTCTTTGATCATCTGTAAAGAAACAACACCTAACACCTGTCATTTGTAGCGACATCTCTGATGTCCTCGGAAAACGTCCCCTCTAACTACTGTTTGAGTTACACATCCAGACTGCTCCCGTTTCCCGGGTAAATGGAAAAGGCCCCAGAATGATTCAAGCAGCTTTAACATTTCCCATTGGCTTTGTCTAAGCTCAGCCTTTAAAATCTCCACAACGCAAATCGCGCCACATGCATCCTTTTAAAGGTTAAGAATGATGACACCTTATTCCCTATATAGTGCACTACTTTCGAGGGCCCCACACAAAAGCAGTGCACTGGGGAATAGGATGCTATTTGGCACACACAAAGACGCATGGGGAGAGAGAGAGAGAGGAGAGTAAATTCGGGCCCTGATTGATTGCGCTGTGATTTAGCAGGAGTGTTGTCTCCATTTTAATGAGAATGTAATAAATAGAGTAGAGAGTGGCCATTAGATTTGCCGTTGTTTATTAGCCTGCAACGCTCCGGCACACTTGACACAATATTGAGTGCCCCGGTGTTCCAGCGCCCCACTGGGGATGAGGAACGAGCGTGGCATCTCCCTGACATAGGCTTTTACAGCAGAGAAAGGTCAACAATGCATCAGTGCTATGACAGGTTTTGCAACCCAAATGGCATCCTATTCTCTCCATAGTGCACTACAGGTAACGGAAACACTTGAGTAAATGAGGGATATAAAGTATATTGAAAGCAGGTGCTTCCACACAGGTGTGGTGCCGGAGTTAATTAAGCAATTACCATCGCATCATGCTTAGGGTCATGTATAAAAATCCATTATTTTAGCTCCCATGGCTATGTCTTCATAGGATAACAATGCCCCCGTCCACAAGGGACAAGTGGTTACTGAATGGTTTCATGAGCGTGTAAATGATGTAAACCATATGTCATGGCATTCTGGTCTCAACTCAATTAAAGCAGCACCTGAGCAGCACATGTTTTCCACCAACATCAACAACTAATTTCTTGTGGAAGAACGGTCTCGCATCCATCCAATAGAGTTCCAGACACTAGTAGAATCTATGCCAACGTGCATAGAAGCTGTTCTGGCTTGTGGTGACCCAAAGCCAAATTAAGACACTTTATGTTGCTGTTTCCTTCCTTCCTTTCCTCTGCCCTTTTGACCAGAGCCCAATGGGTTCCCTTATGGGCCTAGGTCAAAAGTAGTGCACTTTATAGGTAAAATGGTGCAATTTGGGATGCAGGCAGGCTCCCATTCAAAACACAACTCCTGTTTTAGTATGCTGGGTGATTGTACTGTTGCTTCCAACCACATCATTAATAATAATAATGATTAGGAATAATGGTTTAAATGCTGCGGATATTCGCAGAGAAAATGTTCCGATAATTTAAACCTATGCATGGTGGGTGGATGGCGCTTTAGTTCCATTCATCACACACACGTAGGCACAATTGTGCACATACGCACATGCACACACAGACAACTGCACTTGCGCACACACACACACGGAACAGACAATACCAATTACATTGAGTGGGGCGCTGGATGAAAACACACAAAATGACTCGTACAAAATGACTGGAACTTTGTAAGCGTGTATTTTTCTTTGCTGTTCTCTCCATTCCAAAGCAAAAAACACTAGTAATGAGGGATCAGGATGTGTTTGTACTGGGTTGTGACAAAGGATTCTTAGTCTGCAGCTTCAAGGTAAATGCTCTAGAAAATGGCCAAAATGAACTGCCTGAGCACTATGTATTCAGACAAATGACAAAGCTCCCAGTGCCCTAACTGCTCCATAGGGACTGGTCCACAGACAGAATAAAAAGAGCAACAACCCGAAGAGAGAGGGGAAAAAAGCATGACAGTGAATCCTCTTGACTCTGAAGAAACACTATTGTTATTCCTGGCCGTCTGTGTTTTCAGCTACAGCGGGAAAAATGAGCATTTGACTTGTGTGAAATTAATGGTGGGTCGAGGGAGGGGGGCCAGGGAGGGTTGGTTTGGCCTGGGTAGCTAGAATGCCAGAGTGGATGCACTGGAGCTAAACAATTATTGTGTGTGTGTGTGTGTGTGTGTGTGTGTGTGTGTGTGTGTGTGTGTGTTTTCTGTGTGTGTGTGTGTTTTCTGTGTGTGTGTGTGTGTGTGTGTGTGTGTGTGTGTGTGTGTGTGTGTGTGTGTGCGCTGGGGAGGTATCTAGTTAGGGGGGGGACAAAGCTGAGTTAAAGGCCAACATCTGGTGGTCATGTAAATTCTGGGAGCGTGAGGAGCGGCAGTGGCTGCAATCCAGAAGGGGGCAAGGAGTGTGTGTGCGTGAGTGTGTGTGCGTGAGTGTGTGTGCGAGTGTGTGTGAGTGTGTGTGTGTGAGTGTGTGTGCGTGAGTGTGTGTGAGTGTGTGTGTGTGTGTGTGAGTGTGCGTGAGTGTGTGTGCGAGTGTGTGTGAGTGTGTGTGTGTGAGTGTGTGTGCGTGAGTGTGTGTGCGTGAGTGTGTGTGAGTGTGTGTGCGTGAGTGCACCAGAACTCCCCAGAATAAAAAATTATAATAATAATTTGACCTACTGGAATTTTGTGTTTAAGGGGTTTAAGGTTAAGGTTAGGTTAGAATTAGTGTTAGGGTTAGAATCAGGTTTAGGGTTAGGAACTAGGGTTAGGGTTAGGGTTAAGGTTAAAGTTAGGTTAGGTTTTCAGGTTAAGGTTAGGATAAGGGTTAGGTTTAGGGTTAGTATTTTGAAAATAGCATTTTGAATGGGACTGAATTGTGTGTCCCCACAAGGTTAGTTATACAAGACTGTGTGTGTGTGTGTGTGTGTGTGTGTGTGTGTGTGTGTGTGTGTGTGTGTGTGTGTGTGTGTGTGTGTGTGTGTGTGTGTGTGTGTGTGTGTGTGTGTGTGTGTGTGTGTGTGAAGGGGGAGAAAGAGTGGTCAGGCAGACCCAGATGATGCGCTCCAGCGCAGTGTGAAATTGGGCTTCTTCTGGGCCACTCTTCTGACCGCTGAGCTGCTCCAGCTCCACACTGACAGACAAAACAGGCCTAAATGCACCACTCACCACTGCACCGGGCACACACTGTCCTCCACTGACTGCCCCTGCTCTCTGTCTGTCCCTGTCTGTCCCCTCAGCACTTCACAACACACTCAACACTGTCTGTCTGCAAGTCTGCCTGCTTGTCTGTCTGTCTGTGTCAGACAGCAAGCCAGCCTGCCTTCCTGCATGCCTTTCTGTATGAAAGGTTTATCGGTCTGTCTGATGTGTCAGTTTTTACCGAAAAAAATAATAATATGCCTCTTACTTCTATGCCTCTTACTAAGCACAGTCTCTACGTGTCACTGATATAACCTGAAGCAGTGGGTACAATGTGCACCTTCAGGAGTAATTCACTGGACTAAGAACAGTGTCTCTCAACATTTCATACAAGCTGTACATCTCCATCACCGGAACACTACCATTCACCCTCACTGACCTGTCACCGCAAGATACATTACTCAAAGCCTTTGGTTGTTACATTTTACGTTTCACAAGATCTATCCCTCTAGGCTTCTCTACATACACACATAAATCAATGGTATATTAATGACACTACATATTGTGGTTTGACACTAGCCATACAATAAGATAATGGGGAACAAATTATTTTTCCTCCCTTCCTTTGCTGTATTTGAGGGCTTGATGTACAACAATAATTGTATACACATATTGCTGCCCCGGGACAAATGTAAAAAAAAAAATACATTTTTTTTAAACAACAACAGAAATGACATGCCACATTTCCATGATAATATTGTAATGAGTTATGATGTTTGATACAGACAAAATGTGGGCCCACTTTCCAAAAAATGTATTAGGATGTCGGAGGGAGAACACAAACCTGGGGCACGTGGCAACAATGTTGGTGCCATCGCTTTGGTCAAAGGTAATGCACTATATAAGGACTATGGTTCCATTTGGTACACAGCTTTGGTGTGTGTGTGTTACCTCCAGTGTCTGAGCCTTGGGGTCTTTGGGGTCACAGAGGGAGGTGTTGATGCGGTGGTTGTGCTTGACACAGCGCTGGCTGGTGTTCTGGGGCAGGGGGAAGATCTGCCTGATCAGAGTCAGACGCCCGATAGACTTCATAACCAGCTCCTGGACGTCCTGGTCCGAGATCTCCTGCAGGAGCACAAAAGAAGACACATGAACACAGACAGACACACAAAATAAATCAAGCCTGCCAGAGAAGTCACATAAACATCCATGCTAAAAGGCATCCTGTAACTTATATTGCATTATACTGTATATGAGACCAGACAAAAAATAACAATGACACCATTAATAAAGTACAATTTTACAATACATTATGATACAGAAAATAGGCTTTACTGTGTCAAGCCTTGAATTTGTACAACCTAGCAGATTTGCACTTCTTCACCACCGCACACACACACACACATACAGGCAGACGTACTGCAGGCCGACGTTTTGCCCCAAAAACATCTCTCCCCGTTTTGCTCTGGGCACGCAGAGCACGGGGAGCAGGGTCTGATGAGTTGATGAGAGCAGAAGGTAGCTCCAAAATCCAACCAAGCTGCATGACATTGGCGATGGTGACCACATCCTAGGAACACACACCGCTCATATCATTGCTCTGGTGGCCATTCTCCACATCCAAACAGATCGCAACTATACACCTGCCAGCCCAAAATACTCCACCAAGGAAAATGTAAGAAGCGATTATCTCGCAAAGCTCTGAAAAGTTCTCAAATGCAGAACTTGCCACCAAAAGAAGCATTGACATGCCCCGAGCATGCAGGGAAATAAACATTATCGGGGAGGTGTTAACAAGAGCACACACTCCTCGGAAGTGCTGGAACTCATTAACTGACAAAACGTCAACTACTTTGACTTTCAGTGGACAGGTGGACTAAAAGCTCTCGGAATGTCAGTGCGTGTAAATGATTGGGACACGACTGGGCTTAATGACAGTTCTGAATTGGTCCAGGCTCCTTTCTTCACAATTACCCTGTCTAGGTTACATGACATATCAGCCGTGCCGAGGAGTCCACATTGCAAGTAGAACGTCATCTAACTTGACATCTAATACTTGTGGACAAAATGCTAAGGCGTTTGCACAATCAAATCAAATCAAACTCCATTGGTCACGTACACACGGTCAGCAGATGTTCATGCGAGTGTAGCGAAATGCTTGTGCTTCTAGTTCCGACCGTGCAGTAATAACCAACGAGCGACCTAACAATTCCACATGTCAAATAGGAGGGCGGGTTCATCTCTCCATAGACCAGCAATATTACATCCACAGGAGGTCCAGGACTGTATTGTCACCTAGTATGTTTAATAACAAGTTGATGCCACTACCTACACTGTTCAGTCTGTTGAAGTAATGCTATCAATCTGTTATAGTTTGGTCTTACTGTATTGTTCTTTAGCTTTGAATCCCTACCCTATCCAAGGATTCAGGTTGGTGTAAAAAACATTTGGGCTCTTTCGACACCCAGAGTGCTATCCTAGAAAGGTAAGATCCGGCCTTCCATGAAACATGTGACTCTCTGGCTGTGGCTCAATCGGTTGTTTTCAATAAAAACGTCACAATAAGGTTAGAGCGTTCAATTTGGCTGCTGCGGGCAAGGAGACCCACAGCTCCGCTTAAGACCATTGACAACCGTGTGCTGTGTTCAAGGGATTGTTCAATAAATTTGGTTGTAATATCATAGTCAGACCTACATATTTGCAGTTATTCCATGCAAAACAATTGCGCACATTCAGCTAGATCATCAGCGTGCTACAGAATGTAACTGCTTGCTTTCATGGCCGGTAAACATAATTTGATTTCCGACTATGCCCAATAGGTGATGATATTAAAACCAAATAGTTCTAACATTTATTTAACGATCCCTTGAAAACGGCACGTAAGTTGTCAATGGTTGTAGCGGAGCTGGGGGTCTTCTTGCCCCGCAGCAGCCAAATCGAAAGTATTGTGATGTTTCACTGAAAACAACGTGCTATCTGTCCTTCCTACCAGAGTGTGCACTTGTTCACTTCCCTTTACTGATTCGAAAGGAAATGACTGGTATAGGAATCTCCCACAAGCCCATGCCTCCACCAATCCACTGTTTGTGGGAAGTTGTGAATGAGTGCACATTTCAGGAGAAAGGACAGTATTGGGCCGCACCCTCTAGTTACATCCAAACCATTCCCCATCCCCCAGCAGCCTAAATCCCTCCTGCCTCAACTTTATCAGAGGAAAAAATGTCCCTCCGTCATCGGCAGACCCCATTTTAATTCCTCTTTAAGTGGGATTCTTTTTTTTCACACTTGTCAGTATTAGTTTGGATCAGCGCGTTGGCGTTTGTCCTCATTCGCCCCACCACGTGAAACAAGCCAAACAGCAGGGGAGCAAGGGAGAGAGGGAGAAAGGGATGGAGGAAGAGAAGAGGGCAGAGCGTTCCAGACGCTCGTTTTCATGCCATACCCCACGTCCCCACATGCATACTGTATATAGAAGGGGAACGATCAATTATGAATGCTTCCGCTTTTCCCTCCGAAAAACGTCAGTGTGGTAAGTTGTAGATAAAGGAGAATTATTACAACCATAAGCCCTCATCCATATTAAAGTCAGAGAAAACCTGGCCCTTGCTGTCCTTTCGACACGAAAACAAATGTTTTACTAGAAGTGGGATTCAAACGACGTTCCAGCAGTAACATGTGAAAACCAGTAAAAGCATGTATGTTTGTGAGCATTTTGGAGTATTTGGATTGTGAGCATGTTTGTATGCATTCATGCTTCTCCCCCCCACCCCCACCCTCAGTGTTCTGCAGTACCCCTACTGTGTTACCGTGGCAGACAACATGGCTGCCTCCGCACTGACCTCATTGATGATGATCCAGTGGCAGTCGAATGCCACGAGGTTCGTCTCCACAACCTGCACAGCACAACAACAGAGATAACATGTGTCAGTACATATTCAGGAATTCAACCACATATTCTTTGTCTACAGTATTTGTGTCTCTATCTGTCCGTGTGTCTGTTTATTGTAAAGCGATGCCAGCGCCACTTTACCAGGTCAAATTCGAGGCGAAGGTGATTCTGAAAGGTACTTCTTAGTGATTAAGAAGTGCCCTACCTCTAATTTGTTATCAAAGGGCTTAGGTGCCGCGGTAGAAACAAAGAAAGTAAATGTCTAAAAGGGTGTTTTTTTTGGATATACAGAGGTTACGTGATCCCTGTAACCCACAGTACAAGTCTTTGATTAAAGGGATACAGCGTGACGGAGGAACCGAGGATGGATCAACGACATTGTAGTTACTCCACAATAGGAATCTAATTGACAGAGTGAAAAGAAGGAAGCCTGTACAGAATGGAAAAGGATTCCAACACATGCAGCCTGTTTGCAACAAGACACTAAAGTAATACTGCACATAATGCGGCAAGGCAAATTCAATGTTTGTCCTGGATAAGAAAAAGTGTTATGTTTGGGGAAAAATCCAACACAACACATTACTGAGTACCGTTCTCCATATTTCTTCAAGTATAGCGGTAGCTGCATCATTGAATGGGTATGCTTGTAATCTTTACGTTTTTCAGTATAGAAAAGAAACTAAGCACAGGCAAAATCAGCTTTCGTCACTGTAGTTGCTTACCAAAAAGACAGTGGACGTTCCTGAGTGGCCGAGTTACAGTTTTGACTTGAATCTGCTTGAAATCTATGGCAAGACCTGAAAATGGTTGTTTAGCAATGATCAACAAACAATTTGACCGAGTTTGGATTTTGAAAAGAATAATGGGCAAATATTTGCAAACGTTTCTAAAAACATGTTTTCACTTGGTCATTATGGGTTATTATGTGTAGATGAATAAGAATAAATGTAATCCATTTTGAATTCAGACTAACACAACAAAATGTGGAATAAGTCAACGGGCATGAATACTTTCTGAAGGTACGGTAACTGTTTTAAAGTTACCTTTAACCTCATGGTGAAATCCCTGAGTGGTTTCCTTCCTCTCCAGCAACTAGGTTAGTAAGGATACCTGTATATTTGTAGTGACTGGGTGTATTGATACAGCATCCAAAGTGTGATTAATAACTTCACCATGCTCAAAGGGATATTCACAGATTTATTTTATTTTCACCCATCTACCAATAGGTGCCCCTTTTTTTTATCTTTATTTTTATTTTAACAAGTCAGTTAAGAACAAATTCTTATTTTCAATGACGGCCTAGGAACTGCCTGTTCTGGGGCAGAACGACAGATTTGTACCTTGTCAGCTCTAACCACTAGGCTACCCTGCCGCCCCAGGGTATCCTGTAAATCCCACTTTCATTTTTGAAATGACCTGACGATAACCTAATAGTAATTTATGGCATTTAGCAGCCACATTTATTCAATGCAATTTACAGTCATGTGTGCAAATAGGTTCGTATGTGTGGACCCAGCAGGAATCTAACCCACGACCTTTGGCATTGCAAGTGCCATGCTCTGCCAACTGAGCCACACAGGACCAACCTGTGTAATGAAAGACACTTCTGAAATAGGACTCTTTTGAAGTGAATGACACTGTTACGCAGTGCGTGTTCACTTTCTGATGACTCTAACTGAAAGCTGTCAAGCTATTCAACAAACAGTTCTCTACCGTCTAGTTTCCATCATTTCCAGAGCCTATGTACATCCTGGGATTTAGCCACAAATACTGTGCTGCTGGGATTACCTTGCAATATGGAAATGCTCTAGTCTCTCATCAAAAACGGAGTACTCTTTGGGCAGCAACAAAAAAAAAAATCTATGAATACTTTATGCAAACATGCATAAATATTTAAACATGCCAACTCTTAGCTAACGTTAATATATTTCGGCATCGTGGAGCAGCTAATGTTACAGTGTGAAGGGTGAACACTAACATTTGTGTAATTCTAGGGAACGGAAATTGCACCTGCTGCAACGCAAGATCAGGGCGGCGGCAATTTGGGTGGACGGCGGTGGGAGAGCACTTAAACACACACACACACACGCAATTCCACACACACACAAACATTGTGTGCTCAAATCAAATGTTATTTGTCAAATGTGCCGAATAGAACAGGTGTAGACCTCGCAGTGAAATGCCGAATAGAACAGGTGTAGACCTCGCAGTGAAATGCCGAATAGAACAGGTGTAGACCTCGCAGTGAAATGCTGAATAGAACAGGTGTAGACCTCGCAGTGAAATGCTGAATAGAACAGGTGTAGACCTCGCAGTGAAATGCTGAATAGAACAGGTGTAGTAGACCTCACAGTGAAATGCTGAATAGAACAAGTGTAGACCTTGCAGTGAAATGCTTACTTTCAAGCCCTTAACCAACAATGCAGTTAAGAAAAAAAGTGTTAAGAAAGTTTTTACTAAAATAAAATAAAAAATAATATGTATGTACAGTATATATATAATTGAAAGAAAAGAATTAAGGAGCAACAATAAAATAATAGTAGCGAGGCTACATACAGGGGGTACTGGTACACAGTCAATGTGCGGAGGCACCGGTTAGTCGAGGTAATTAAGGTAATATGTACATGTAGGTAGAGGATAAAGTGACTATGCATAGATAATAAACAGAGTAGCAGCAGTGTAAAAATGGGGGTGAGGTGGACAATTCAGAAAGTCTGGGTAGCCATTTGATGAGGTGTTCAGGAGTCTTATGGCTTGGTGGTAGAAGCTGTTAAGAAGCCTTTTGGATATAGAATTGGTGCTCCGGTACTGCTTGCCATGCGGTAGAAGAGAGAATAGTGCATGACTGGGGTGGCTGGAGTCTTTCGCAATTTTTAGGGCTTTCCTCTGACACCGCCTGGTATAGAGGTCCTGGATGGCAGGAAGCTTGGCCCCAGTGGTGTACTGGGCCTTATGCACTTACCTCTGTGGTGCCTTGCGTTCGGTGCAATAGAGATTGCGTCATCTGTGGATCTGTTGGGGCGGTGTGCAAATTGGAGTGGGTCTAGGGTTGTCTGGGATGATGGTGTTGATGTGGCCATGACCAACCTTTCAATGATGTATGAGTGAGTCTGTTCACTCAAAAATCTCTCTCTCTCTCTCTTTGCACTGCTCTCTAAAGCTAAGGAGGTGACATTTCTTCCTTCCTCTTTTCAACAAGTCTCCAGCACCCCATGTTTCTCCTGCTCAACGTGCCAGCACTGTAGGTCATTAAACCTAATTGTGTAGGTGACTAAAGCGGAGGTGTCATAAAACACTTTGGTCATAAACAAATACAACAGCTGGAGAGTATGACGGTGGAGCGCTAATAGTGTTTTAATCTCCCCAAAGACTGAGGAAAACTTAATAATTACACTGGAGACAAGTCCCATAAAACAATATGTCAATTGAAACATGTCTGAGACAGTGGGTTAAGGCCAACAGAGTGACAGAGAGCTTTCCACTCTCTCTTGGTCTGTCCCCTCTCTCTTCTTCACTTGCTCGCTGTCTCCCTCCCTCTCTCTGCCTTTCTCTCGGTCTCCCTCTATCAAACTTCCTCTCGCTCTATTTGTTCTCTCCCTCTTTCTCTGTCACCCCCTCTCTCTGTCTCCCCCTCTCTCTGTATTTGTATTTTGATTTTGTTTCACCTTTATTTAACCAGGTATGCTAGTTGAGAACACGTTCTCATTTGCAACTGCGACCTGGCCAAGATAAAGCAAAGCAGTGTGACACAGACAACAACACAGTGTGTGCAAAAGGCATGAGAAGGAAGGCAATAAATAGGCCATAGGAGCAAAAAGTAACAATTTAGCAGATTAACACTGGAGGGATAAAAGAGCAGATGATGATGATGTGCAAGTAGAGATACTGGTGTGCAAAAGAGCAGAAAAGTAAATAAAATAAAAACAGAATGGGGATGAGGTAGATAGATTGGGTGGGCTATTTATAGATGGACTATGTACAGCTGCAGCGATCGGTTAGCAGCAGAAAAATGTTTAAAGTTGGTGAGGGAAATAAAAGTCTCCCTATATATTCCTCTAATAATATCCTCAAACAATATTCCTCTACCTCCCTCTCTATGTCTCGCTCTGCGTCTCCCCCTCCTTTAATTCAATCCTAATAGCTTTATTGGCATGATGTAACAATGTTCATAGTGCCAAAGCGCACCTTGGAAATGATTAATTTACAATATTAACATAATTAAAGTATTTCTCTTACTCCCACTTCTTGTTCATGCTCTCTCTATCTCCCTCTCTCCACCTTGTCCATGAGTCACTCTGCCAGAAGGTAACCGTGACAACCAAGTCAGTGTCATCATGGTGAGTGCCATGATGAAACTGGTCTCTCTCTCTCTCTCTCTCTCTCTCTCTCTCTCTCTCTCTCTCTCTCTCTCTCTCTCTCTCTCTCTCTCTCTCTCTCTCTCTCTCTCTCTCTCTCTCTCTCTCTCTCTCTCTCTCTCTCTCTCTCTCTCTCTCTCTCTCTCTCTCTCTCTCTCTCTCTCTCTCTCTCTCTCTCTCTCTCTCTCTCTCTCTCTCTCTCTCTCTCTCTCTCTCTCTCTCTCTCTCTCTCTCTCTCTCTCTCTCTCTCTCTCTCTCTCTCTCTCTCTCTCTCTCTCTCTCTCTCTCTCTCTCGAATTTCACATTTACTGCCTGCTATGTTTTCATAAGATACTTCTGACTTCCAGCAAAGTGTTTGTGTGAAACGGTATAGGAAACATGCTCCCCACACAGTGCACAGATGGTGCTATGCTTCACTGACTCGGGGAGAGAAGGCGTATGTGTGGTGTGCGCGAGCAGGACCATTATTACTCTCCCCAGCTTGTCCAAGGGCAGATATTTTTGCCTCATTACAGAAATGGCAGAATTCTAGTGAAAGATGCAGTCCTCTGGGAGTTGGCACTACTGCTGCCAACAAACACGCCAGTTCAAGGTTGTAAAACACACAACTGATGACTGACAAGAAATCTGGACCAAAAGTAAGCCCCCAACAAGCACCTCCAACTAGGGCTGGGACATTCTATTGAAGACCAGATTCAACCCCCCGGCCAATGAGAGAGCTATCGATTCTGGCAGCGGCATCAGAGTTGACACAGAGACACTCCTTCTGATGCTTGCAGGCTTGGAGCTGTGTGCAGGGTCTAGAAAAAGCCTGGGTGCAGTGAACAACAACACGTTGGTACAGCAGAGCCGCATCCAATAAAACGTTCCGGTCGGAAGAAACCAAGCAAAAGTAAGCTGATTTATTACCTCGGCCAGGTAGTAACTAGCGCAACGTTAACACATCACGTGGGTGGTTTAGATGCTCTCATTAAGAACCTAGTGATGTTTTCCTTGCCTTGCTTTGTCTTGCTCTGGCTGGGAAAGCAAAGGGATTTAGTGAGTGACTGAGTCACTGGGATGTTTCTTTTATGTGACTGGCAGCTAGCTGCAGGTAAGGCGCTGTGTCTTGCAGATTAAAACGCTGTGATTACACTGTGAGAGCAATGGGAGAGCTCCTCATCCACCATCCCGTCGCTCTGACATAAGACGCACAGTGCTAAATCCTTTCCGACCAAGTTCTCCTCCACCAATAAAGAATTCCCCTTGGCAGAAGTTGAGCGGTGGTGATCTGTTAAGGCCAAAGCCCTAATGTGATGGTTATCAGCCAAGTTGGTCCCCACATGGAAAATGTGCTGTGCACCTCCAATCAGGCCAACAGCGACGACACACACGCAAAAACGACCTGATTATTCTCTATTATTTTTCCATTCATCAGATCAATGTCATTTGCGTGAGACGAGAATCCTTCTGCCATTAGTCATGCTGTATGCCATGAGTATAGGCTACTGGAAAGGACACTCAACACAGAGGGAATTTACATTGGGGGGGGCTGGGAATAGCTGCTTTCGCATGGCTCTGATAATTGTTATTATCTCATATGTTCCACCTGTCTGCTCTCTGGCAGTGAGAGAATGGAGAGAGTTGAGAGCCCGTATTCATCTAGCAGACTGGAGATAGAGCTGATCAGTGGTCCCGTGTGGCTCAGTTGGTAGAGCATGGTGCTTGCAACGCCAGAGTTGTGGGTTTGATTCCCATGGGGGACCATTATGGGGAAAAAGCACAAAAATGTATCTACTCACTATTGTAAGTTGCTCTGGATATTTGTGTCTGCAAAATGATTCAAATGTAAATTACACCATGCTCTCTGACACATACCCAAGGAAACAGTGCTAAATCTAGCTAGACTCCTGGAGATGTTCAAAGCCATTTTTAGAAGGCTTTGGCATGTAGAATACCCATTTATTGTCCCAATCAGGAAATGTGTTGTGCAGTCTGGGTAGAACAACAACGACCACCATACAACAGATATATCCAAAAAAATAAATAGCAAGAGATCTGTTATGATCTTTTCTCTCCAGGTCAAAGACGCCTGCCTACTTTATGTCATCGCTAAACATCATAACCATCACAACATCTTATCAAAAACATGTTTTTGGGGGGGGGTTCATCAATGTTGGGTTTGCGTTGTTTTTGATTGTTGGTGCAATTTAGCTGCTTTGTATGTTAGGAGTGCAGTCTTTCATATCAAAGAGGATATTACTACTTTCAACGAGAGTAGGTGAATGATATCCAACAAATAAACAGCAATTTGGTGCAACGGGCTAAACCCTGGCACTTCTATCCACGGGCTATATAAGGTTGAAGTACCACTACATCCCTGTGCGTCACTCAACTCACAGAAAAACACATGCTCTTTCACTAAGTACTGTGTTTAGAACTGTTAGCACTGTTTAGAACAAGCAGGTTTATGGAGTTGTGAAATGTCTTCTCTTTGGAGCGTGAGAGTCCTCCATTTTAAGCGTTTAGCTCACACTTACTCAGGCGTACGCTCCTTCATACATCATAACCATTATGTGTCACATTTGCCATTTTGGTTTAATGTCAGCCACCTCACTCACAGTGCGGCATCAGTCATCTATAATTCATGCTCTGTGTGCGACTGTCAGGAGGCCATACTGTCACACAGTGTCTGTTGCAGTACGGCACTGACTCCTAGGTGAGCTTGGGAGCCACACACATGGGGGCCCACACACACTTAGCACACACAGCGAGAGAGAGGGTTGCAGAGCCGGGCCCTCCTGTTGATCCACTGTCATCTGAGAAAAGCACACACACACGCACACACATGCACTCGCTCACGCACACAGGATTATATTCATTATACACCAAATGGAAGAAGAAACATGGATTACTTTGATTAAGAAGTTCTCGTTTTGGTATTCCGTTGTGAAACGTTTCGCTACCGTGTGCACAAATGAATAGGACGCTGGTGCTATATTCTTTCTGCCAGTCCAATCTGAGCTGAGGGGAAGGCATAAGACACGTGTGGGTTGGCATGCAAGCTCTTGGGGGGGCCAGAGGGGATTTGATGTGGATCCATCCCCCGGCTTCTTAATGACTCTACATTACCATATTACCGCCTGCTTAATTAGGCCAATGCAGGCCTGATCATACAACACTGATTTACACAAGCCATCAATTCAGCTCCAGCCATTCAGCCCCAGTCGCTCCAAGGACATGCCCAGTCCTGTCTGACTCTGCCAGGGCCTAAGCTCAAACCAAACATCCTATTAATCCTCCTCCACCATTCTGATAGATGAAAGCCAAAGCAAAGTCATTCCCTTTTTCCCTCCACAGAGTACCGTACGCAACTGATGTATAGTTCTATGTTCCCCATAGATGCTGATCTTGGGTCAGTTTAGCATTTCGTCCACTAATGGTTAAGGTTATGATTGGGGGAGGGGAATCTTCACCCCAGAGCTGTGCAACCGGAACCATCCGTGTTGAGTGTGGCTATACTGGGATTGTTCAGCGACTGACCCACGGAGATGCTGGCCTATACACTACCAGTCCGCCATGCTGGGTCCTCTCCCCTCTCCACTCTCTTTGCTTTCTACTCCACAGAGAAATGATGACAGTGAATTCCAAGTGAGTGGCTTTCATAGTGAGTGGCTTTCATGTGCTGTGATGGGGAGGGGAGGCTCAGGGATTATCAGGGTCAATATATCAGTCATTTGTCTTCCCAGTAGTGAATAAAGGTCCTGAACCCCGGCAAAAGCCATGGAGGAGATGATGGTGAATATCGATCAATTTCCAATGTATGTCACACGGGGCAATAATTCACCGCCAACCTTATTTTATACGATGACATGTAATTTGACATTTGGATAGCAATTGATGGACAATTGATGGACACAATTGATTGAATGGAGTGTATGGAAAGGGGTGTTCCTTCATCTACACATATGAATAAAGATGTGTCCACACGCGCATTATTTAAAGGTCCATCTAACAAACGGTGGTGGTCAGGTCAGGTCAAATTTTTTATTTTTTTTATTTTACCTTTATTTAACAAGGTGGGCAAGTTGAGAACAAGTTCTCATTTACAATTGCGACCTGGCCAAGATAAAGCAAAGCAGTTCGACACATACAACGACACAGAGTTACACATGGAGTAAAACAAACATACAGTCAATAATACAGTATAAACAAGTCTATATACGATGTGAGCAAATGAGGTGAGATAAGGGTGGTAAAAGGCATAAAAAAGGCCATGGTGGCAAAGTAAATACAATATAGCAAGTAAAACACTGGAATGGTAGATTTGCAGTGGAAGAATGTGCAAAGTATAAATAAAAATAATGGGGTGCAAAGGAGCAAAATAAATAAATAAATACAGTAGGGAAAGAGGTAGTTGTTTAGGCTAAATTATAGGTGGGCTATGTACAGGTGCAGGGAGCTGCTCTGACAGTTGGTGCTTAAAGCTAGTGAGGGAGATAAGTGTTTCCAGTTTCAGAGATTTTTGTAGTTTGTTCCAGTCATTGGCAGCAGAGAAGAGGAAGGAGAGGCGTCTGAAGAAAGAATTGGTTTTGGGGGTGACCAGAGAGATATACCTGCTGGAGCGCGTGCTACAGGTGGGTGGTGCTATGGTGACCAGCGAGCTGAGATAAGGGGGGACTTTACCTAGCAGGGTCTTGTAGATGACATGGAGCCAGTGGGTTTGGCGACGAGTATGAAGCGAGGACCAGCCAACGAGAGCGTACAGGTCGCAATGGTGGGTAGTATATGGGGCTTTGGTGACAAAACGGATTGCACTGTGATAGACTGCATCCAATTTGTTGAGTAGGGTATTGGAGGCTATTTTGTAAATGACATCGCCGAAGTCGAGGATTGGTAGGATGGTCAGTTTTACAAGGGTATGTTTGGCAGCATGAGTGAAGGATGCTTTGTTGCGAAATAGGAAGCCAATTCTAGATTTCACTTTGTATTGGAGATGTTTGATGTGGGTCTGGAAGGAGAGTTTACAGTCTAACCAGACACCTAGGTATTTGTAGTTGTCCACATATTCTAAGTCGGAGCCGTCCAGAGTAGTGATGTTGGACAGGCGGGCAGGTGCAGGCAGCGATCGGTTGAAGAGCATGCATTTAGTTTTACTTGTATTTAAGAGCAATTGGAGGCCACGGAAGGAGAGTTGTATGGCATTGAAGCTTGCCTGGAGGGTTGTTATAACACAGTGTCCAAAGAAGGGCCAGAAGTATACAGAATGGTGTCGTCTGCATAGAGGTGGATCAGAGACTCCCCAGCAGCAAGAGCGACATCATTGATGTATACAGAGAAGATTTGTCACATGGTTCGTAAACAACTGGTGTAGACTAACAGTGAACAGCCTACTTACTTACGGGCCCTTCCCAACAATGCAGAGAGAAAGAAAATAGAGAAATTCTTTTTTTTAAAGTTATAACAAATAATAATAATAATAAAAGTAATTATAAATACACAATGAGTAACAATAACGGGGCTATATACACTGGGTAGCAGTATCGCGTCGATGTGCAGGGGTACGAGCTAATTGAGATAGATATGTACAGTGGTTGCTCAACTAAAAGTTTTGACATTATGCTGCGGGATTTAGAGGTAATTTGTGGTTTAGCACAGTACCCTGCGTCCCTACTTCATTGCTCCAGACCAGCACAAGGGGGTGCCATAAACCAAATATAAATGTATAATTGTGCACGACATCAAAATTGAATTTCAATGAAAGGAATGATGAGGATGAAGAAGGTGATTGAATGTAGAGCAATAATGTAACAATTGCTATTCCTCTGTCCTGCACAACCCGGAAAAAAAATACACTTCTTTTGTTACTCCTCGTCAGTATTACTTAATAAAACTGTTGCTACACTAAGGTTTTTATTCTAAGAAAAACGAGAAATGTTCAATTATATTCCATGATATTCTTAAGATACATGTGTTGACTGAATATAGGCGGGTGATGTCTGCTAAATCATCAAGTTGGTGGCGGGGGTCATAGAGCCTCGGCACCTACATAAGGCTGAGTGACTCACTCATTCATGGCCTGGGCTCAAAGTACAGCAGAGTTGCGACGCCTTGTAGAGTCCATGCACCAACAAATTGCGGGTGTTCTGAGGGCAAAAGGGTGTGCAACTCAATAGTAGGAACATGTTCCTAATTTTTTGTACAGTCATTGTATTTCAATCAAATTGAAATCAATTTAATGTCATTTCAATTGAGTTCTAATTTGGTTAATTCTAGGCTACTGTAACGGCTTTCTTCTGTCGAAGGAGAGGCGGACCAAAACGCAGCGTGGTAAGTGTCCATGGTTTTAATAGAAAAACTCAACATGAACACAACTACAAAACAAGAAATGTGAAACAGTCCCGTGTGGCACAAATACTGACACAGGAAACACATAAGAACTATGGTCAGAACGTGACAGCTACAGTCTGAAAAGTCTACCTCAATATATTTCATGTTGTGTATCAACATGTGCACAATGATGTGGCAAATCCTGATATTGTCATAGGGTAATGCTTGCACACATTAGAATAATCCGCCTCAATATTTGTAGAGAGTGGGTTGCAACAATAATATCTCTCTAGAATCTGATTAGTCATCAGTATTGTGGAATAATTAGAAAGTAAAGGTTCGATTTAGGACATAGCTGATCTGAGAGCAGCACTGCTTTTCATTCGGTCAGTATCCACGCACGTTTTAACGGCACACTTAGTGAACGTTCTCTCTGCGTGGTGTTTGGGGAAATGCATGTTACATTCGGACTTGTAGGAACGATTCATTGTTAAAAAAAAAAACACTCGTAAGCCTAAATTACATCACTATTGGGAAACTGGGCCCAGGTCCTATGGGCCCCGGTGAAAAGTAATGCACTATAAATGGAATGGGGTGCCATTTGGGACAGACCCATGGTGTTGTGATTCCCAGTTGGACTATGGCTGGTGACAGTATCACCATATCAGTTTGACCCCACGGTTGACCCCTGCCTAAGTCTGTCTGCATGTGTAATAGCGAAGTGCGGAGGGAGAGGATTAGAGGCCTAACCCAACCACTGTAGTTGTATCATCCTACTGCCATGGCTCTGTCACCATTCATTACATACGATAGGGAGAATCACTAAATAATACGCGAGGGGGAAACACACAAAACAAAGCTTGCCTTCTAAAATAGATACTGTATTGCAGCCTCAGCAGGCAGCCACATTCAATGGGACTTTCTGATTTAGTAAAATATCAAGTGCAGAGTGCTGCAGAGCTTCCTAGGGCCAGATATTTGCAAATTGGTGACATTTGTGATGGAAAGTTTGTAATGCCAGTGTCAGATTTGTTTTCACCAGTCGAAACAATACAGAACATAGAGATGACAAGAATTGGATGTATATCTGTAAAACATATCTATGTTATCTAAAAGGAAACTACAAAGTAGGCCTACAGAACACGGAGTTTCAACACAAAGATACGACAAATTCAAATGATAATTGATGAGTTGACATTTTAGAACACCAAGGTGTTAATCTTAGCGTCGCCTTTTCAACAGCACCATTTCCACAGATATTCTACCTGCCAGTCCTGTCATCAGGACCAGAAATGCCATCCACTTGATCATCCGACGACAGAAAAGCCTACGCATCCAAGCAACGCGAAGGAAGCCAGAATTAATTCGGCAACTACCCACGAGGCTCTAACTCTCTCGCCCTCGCTCTCATTCTCTCTCTTTCCACAGACAATTGCAATTTCACATTTGATACGTCTTACTAGCGGGACTTCCATTAAAGCCAAGTGCATGAATTAGAAAAGACACAGCACAAACATTACCATGTCATTTCATTCTTCATCCTTCATTCCGAACCAATCTAAAAATGCCACTGTGTACGGTTATCTATTTAACTGAAGAGTAGTTTATGATTTTATGTCCCTCCCTCTCCACCTTGGAGACCCGGCTCTGGTTTGCGAGTAAGAAATGGTCATGCCGTCCCCAATTAAATTAGAAACAAAAAGAGAAGAAATGGCCTGAGATGGGAGAATGGCCAGTGAGATTTAATTGGCCGCGTAATGGACATAGTGACAGAGGAAAGGGGCGGGGCTTGGGGGGATAGGCAGGCTAGCGGCTGTAAATAATCACTGAATGCGAGTACAGGCACCTGAGACAGATCTGATGCACTATTCTTCAGAGACGAGAGGCGGTATACTGTATCTTAAACACATGCACACATGCACATACATGGTACACACATGCGTGCGCGTGTATGGCATACTGTATTTGTACACACACACACACACACGTCAATACAGGACCTATTGTAAACCAATACACAATGACAACTTGTACTATCTGATATGTTCGCAGAGAGAGTCATTGGTCGTAATGCAAGTCAATAGGACTAACCTAAGAGCTTCCTTCTGTACCCTTAATGCTCCACCATCATACCCTCAATTCTAGTCATGTGTGTTTGAGATTGGACTTTAATGTCATGGCCGTCCATTACAGTGATAAAGTTCAAGGTTAAAGCAGTCCCGCTGAACATCCTGTGGCCTTATAGGGATGCATCCCAAATAGCACCCTACTGCCTCTGTAGTGAAAAGTTGTGCACTGCATAGGTAACAGGGTGCCATTTGGGACGAAGCCCGCGAGTGCTATCTGTTGAGAGGAGGCTCTGGGTGGAGGACTGAGGTGACACATCCATCGACAGCAGTAATGATGACCCTTTAAATGTCAGCATGAACAGTACCCTACCACTGTGGTAGAATAAAATACAATTTCCAGGTAATGCGCTATTGTGCATTACATGGTCCCAATGGTATAAAGTACGTAAAAATACTTTATAGTACTACTTAAGTACTTTTTTGGGATATCTTTACTTTTATATTTTTGACAACTTTTACTTTTACTTCACTACATTCCTAAAGAAAATAATGTACTTTTTATTCCATGCATTTTCTCTGACAAGCAAAAGTACTGGTTACATTTTGAATGCTTAGCAGGACAGGAAAATGGTCCAATTCAAGATAACATCCCTGGTCATCCTCAACAGCCCTGGTCATCCTAGAACATCCTCTACTGCCTCTGATCTGGCGGACTCACTAAACACATGCTTTTTTTGTAAATGATATGTCTTAGAGTGTTAGACTGGGTGCCTGGCTATCCGTAAATTGAAAAAACAAACATTGTGCCGTCTGGTTTACTTAATATAAGGAATTTTTAATTATTTATACTTTTACTTTTGATACTTAAGTATATTTAAAACCAAATACTTTTAGACTTTTACTCAAGTAGTATTTTACTGGGTAACTTTCACTGTTATTTGAGTAATTTTCTATAAAAGGTATCTTTACTTTTACTCAAGTATGACTATTGGGTACTTTTTCCACCACTGCATGGTACTAACATGGTGACAGGGAAATCATATAATTATTTATAGATAATTGACTCTTGGTTATTTTGCGATTCATTGTAGCTAACTTGACAGTGCCAATAATGTCACCAATAAATAACCAAGAAAGAATTACTTCAAAGTATTACTAGAAAATACCAATGTGTTACTGAGTCATTTCACATGAAATACCAGAGAAATACGGGTGGTAGTAAGAGTATAAAATAAAGTTATCCATTTCCACTATGGTTTGTTGTCTTATCCGTATCCTCACCACAAAGGATTACTGCACATGCTCTCTACCTGTCCATGGATCCCCACCTCTCTACACCCACGTCCCTCCAACCATCCCCCAATCACCCCCCCCAATTCTCTCCTTCATCGGGGTAAGGACAAAAGCGTTCCAGTTTCGCCTCCCCCTGTTCTTCCACCTCCTCCCCAATAATAATAGCAGTGGTGTGAAGTACAAAAAAATCCACTTTAGTAGTTTTTGGGGTACCTGTACTTGATTATTTATATTTTGTACAACTTTTATTTAATACTCCACTACATTCCTAAAATAAATAATGTACTTTTTACTACATACATTTTCAAAGACAACCAAGTGTACTCGTTACATTTTGAATGCTTAACAGGACAGGAAAATTGTCCAATTCACACACTTATCAAGAGAACATCCCTGGTCATCCCCACTGCCTCTGATCTGGCGGACTCACTGAACACAAATCGTGCCGTCTGGTTTGCTTCATATAAGGAATTTGAAATGATTTATACTTTTCTTTTGATACTTTAGTATATTTTTGCAATTACATTACATTTTTGATTCTTAAAGTATATTTAAAACCAAATACTTTTAGACTTTTACTCAAGTAATATTTTACTGGGTGGCTTTCACTTTTACTTGAGACATTTTCTATAAAAAGGTATCTTTACTTTTACTCAAGTATTGGGTACTTTTTCCACCACTGAGTAATAGCACCTCTGTGACGGGTGACTCTTCCTACAGTCTGTCGCTACGGCAGTGGCACCGATGGCGCAGAGTTGACGGTAAGAGAGAGACGCGACACACGACACACGATGAATCCCAAGCAAATCATAATCTCAGCCTCGGCCCTTTCCCATTTAAATAATGCATTTCAAACAGCTCCTTCCTTTCCTTGGCAGAGAGAAAGTGTTGGAACAGCAGAAAAGTTTCCAAAGTGTCATTCAGCAGAGAGAGGGAGGGAAGGAGAGAAGGCACACCATGGTGACTTCTTCTTCTTCCCATCTTCTTCTTCCCTGGCTGTCTCTTTGGGTTATCACCCCATGATAAACCCTGTCAGCATGACCACTGAGGGTCTCTAGGTCAGCATCATTCTTCATTTGTCAACTTGCTCTCACAAGCCTGGTCTTACAAAAGCCTATGTCTCTTATGGATCAAACGTATTCTAGGTTCTCGGAGGACATAATTGGTTTGACTGACTTTGACCTTGACTTTCATTGGTCAGACGTTTTTGACCCGTACCGCTGTCCAGTTCGATCTTGCCCCATCTCAATCTTTTTCTTTCTCTCACTTTTTTCCACTTCAACTCACTCACTCTCCTTCTGTTTGTGGTGCATGTGTCACCCGACCAACACTGTCTCACTCACTCAGCATGAACTAATCAGAGCTCTCTCTGTGTGGCCCACCTTGTGTAAGAGAGGCGTGACACCTACTGTGTTTGTCTGCTGCTCAGACGCCGACCTTGAGTGGTGGGAACAGGGGTCCGACTGTCTGTCTGATTGATGGAGGGGAGAGAGAGAGAGCGAGTGAAGAGAGATGGAGTTAGCAGAAAAAGGGAAAGAGGGAGAGAGGGGGGCACGTCTGACGAGGGCCATCCGTCTAACTGTTACCTTGAGCTGAAGTGACCAGTCACACAGCCCCACACTGAGCTAGATGTGCCTAATTCAAACCATTGCATGCAGTCAGAAAGGTATGTGTGAGTGCGTGTGTGTGCTAGGAAACAGCAGCTCGTCTGCCCTGAGAGGCTGACTCTCTAGAATACATCTTAACAACAGTACTGACACATCTTATCCAAACAGAGACACAGAACGTCTTATCACTGTAATATAGCGCGGGAGAAACACACTGTAATTGAAGCCTCTATTACATCACCACCTGCTGTTGCTATCTGTCTGTTGTGTTGTTGTTGTGATGGTTGTCAGCCGTGTGAGCTCAATGTTATCTCCAGAGAAGCTTTGTTTCTAACACTCCCCTCCCAGATGTCAGACTGTCACCATCAGGGTAATGGACATCTGTCCCTGACACTGTCAGACACACATCTCACTGGGAGTGACGACAGAGGCGCTGGCTAAGGACACGGCCTCCCTCGCTTCTCCTCCCTCCCCAACACCTCCCTCCATGTCCCAACGACTGTCAGTCTGTCAGACCGATAGTCTGTACCTCTGTCTGTCTGGGTGACCTCTCACAGTAGAGTGACTACACCAGACTAGTATGATCAGTGGTGTTAGTCCCCTCATTTGTCAGCGTCACACATTACATCCGAAACACATGCTGTATGTACATACGCGCGCACACACACTCACACACACACCGCACACTCAGTGTTGCCAACGGTCTCGTCACGCCCTGACCTCAGAGAGACGTTTTATTTCTCTAGTCGGTTAGGTCAGGGTGTGATGTGGGGTGGGCATTCTATGTTTTGTATTTCTGTGTGTTTGAACGAGTGTGGTTCCCAATCAGAGGCAGCTGTCTATTGTTGTCTCTGATTGGGAATCATACTTAGGCAGCCTGTTTTGCCACCTTAGTTGTGGGTAGTTGTCTGTGTTAGTGGCCTGTATAGCCCTGGAAAGCTGCACGGTCGTTTTTGGTGTTTCTTGTTTTGTTGGCGACATTCTAAAAAACGGAAAATGTACGCTCACCACGCTGCTCCTTGGTCCGGTCATGTCCCTGACGACTTTCGTGACAGGTCTCCTCTTCCACAGCCCAAAACAAGCCTAATATAGCACACTGGGTGGTTTCCCAGGACCAGCTTTGGATTTCTGTCACAAATCATTTGTCAATGTTACAACTTGATTATTTAAAATCGCTTCAGACAGCTTCTTAAGTACGAATAATTTGGTGGCACTTCTCTGACCTACGATGGAAGATAAGTGATTACAAGCATGCCAGCCAGCGCTGTCTTCTGTAAATCTGATTTTGAAACGAGAAAGGGAATGTTAAATGATTTCTAGACGGTTAGTATTCATCTTGAATGGCTACAATCACTATTTGGGAACTCGATGGATCATACTGCAACGTGGCGATAAAAAAAGAAAGCATTTTCCATTTGCAGTCGAGAATCATCCTGTGATAGCAAAAACGTCAAAACCATTAACGAACACAGACGCCACTGTCTGTGTTTGTCTGCGTTGTTGATACACGCAAGGGAGTGCAACTTCTTGATGATAAGATCAATCAAATTATTCAAAGAAACAGTGGTGGATCTGTCTGCTTGTGGAGTGCTTTACAACCAATTAAATTAGTATGACCAAAATACTGTGTAGTTGTTTAGTCATCAGGACCCATGATACAAATCAAATCTGTGCCACACTTTTAATTTGAATGTTGCTTAATACGGGACAATTATAATTTCGAAATGTGCTCATGCAATGTTAATTTAGAGTGGCAGCGTTAGTAATTCATAGGGTCATTGACTGTTTTCCTCAAGGCATTGGGAGCATGTTATAAATCACCTTCCTGTTGGTTTCATTGAAAATAGTCTCCTATTCTTCATTAGAGACAGTTTCCATCTCCCATTCATCTCTGTTATTGTAACGGTCGTCGTATGAAGGAGAGGTCCAAAGCACAGCGTGGTAAGTGTTCTTCTTGGTTTTTAATAAGAATAGTGAACACTGAAACAAGAACAATAAAACGACAAACGAACAGTTCTGAACGGTGAAAAAAACACAGAACAGAAAATAATCACCCACAACTCAAAAGTGAAACCAGGCTACCCAAGTATGGTTCTCAATCAGGGACAACGATTGACAGCTGCCTCTGATTGAGAACCATACCAGGCCAAACACAGAAATCCCAAATTATAGAAAAGGGAACATAGACTGCCCACCCCAACTCACGCCCTGACCATACTAAAACAAAGACAAAACAAAGGAACTAAGGTGAGAACGTGACAGTTATAGAACATTTCTGTGTCCCAAATGGCATCCTGTTCTGTTCCCTATACTGTACCAGGGGTATTCAAATGCGAGCCTAGTACTTCTGGTTTTCTGTTCTAACTGATAATTAACTGCACCCACCTTATGTATCAGGTCAAAATCAGTCCCTGATTAGAGGGGAAGAAATACAATCAGCAGTTGAACTTTCAAATTAGAATTTGCCTGTCCTATTAGTTCACTTACATAGGGCATAGGGCCCTTTTACACATACAGTCCCCATGTCAACAAACCAGGGAAACTAGTAACTAGTCCTCTAAAAAAAACATTTAGTTCATATTAGCTAATTCTGCATCTCCTGGTTAACCATATCTCCACTACGTCCATCATATTTCTACATCAAAGCGCATCTTCACCTTAACTCTTTTGAGGAAATCCTGACAATTTTGCAGGTTACTCTGGAACGAAGAGGGCATGTCATTTTAGGATTTCACTTTGGATATGAGAAACTCTCATGCTGAGATCATTTGAATATTTCAAGGTAAGGACATCAAATGGCAAAATTCATATTCTCTAGATATCAAAGGAGTACATGAGAGCTAGCGAGAATAAGGATTCAGAACTCCGTTATACTTACTGCTATCTTTCCGGGACCCTTTTCTAACGAGCATCTTATCATATGCATTGTCACAAGCACTTCACATTGATAGAGCATAAACAGATGCAACATCCCCTTGGAGATGCAAGTTCATGATGACCTCCATTCTACAGGTGGATTCTCGTGTAGACATCTAAGGTATTCCTCAATGCAGTTAAGATCAGGCCACATCAGGACAATAATGTCATCCATTCCCAATGGTGACCCGTCATTCAGGGCAGGTGTGGCAGAGCCAGAGACCCAACTGTTTAGCTAAATGCCCCTTATTTTTATTTAGCCTGTTTTGCTGATTATTTTGGCATTAATACGTGTCACATAACCGTTTTCAAACAATGTAAAAAAATATAATAACATTGAGTTAATAAAAGTTTGCTTTCTTGAGTAAGGCAGCTCCAAAATGCAGGTGTTTCAGTCTAGCTCAGCGTCATGGCGGCTACGTGCTCCCCATGGTGTTTATACTTGCGTACTATTGTTTGTACAGATGAACGTGGTACCTTCAGGCATTTGGAAATTGCTCCCAAGGATGAACCAGACTTGTGGAGGTCTACCATTTTTTTCTCAGGACTCGGCTGATTTCTTTTGATTTTCCCATGATGTCAGGCAAAGAGGCAGTGAGTTTGATGGTAGGCCTTGAAATACATCCACAGGTGCACCTCCAATTGACTCAAATGATGTCAATTAGCCTATCAGAAGCGTATAATGCCATGACATCATTTCTGGAAAGTTGTAAGCTGTTTAAAGGCACAGTCAACTTAGTGTATGTAAACTTCTGACCACCTGGAATTGTGATACAGTGCATTATACGTTAAATTCCGTCTGTAAACAATTGTTGGAAAAATGACTTGTCATGCACAAAGTAGATGTCCTAACCGACTTGCCAAAACTATAGTTTGCTAAAAAGAAATGTGTGAAGTGGTTGAAAAATGAGTTTTAATGACTCCAACCTGTAAACTTCAGACTTTACCTATAGGTAAGTAAAGCCAGACCGGCTCTGAGCTTCTACGTTCTGTAAGTGGTCCCTGTCGATTTACCTGTGATAAGAATGTCATCCAGAAAGCACACAACCCCAGGTAAACCCTGTAAGACCTGGTCAATAATACATTGGAATATAGCGGGAGCACTTGATACTCCATAAGTCAGTCTATTCATCTGGTATAAACCCTTCAACGTGTTTATAGTCCGAAAATGCTTTGACTCTTGATCTACCTCCACTAGCTGGTAGGCCTTGTGTAAGGTATAACTTTGTGAACTGTTTATCCCCGGCTAGAGTAGCAAACAAGTCCTGGGTATTTGGTAAGGGGTAGTGGTCCACATCCACTCATGCATTTACAGTGACCTTGTAATCATGACATATTCTGACACCCCCGTTTGTCTTTGGAACGCAAACTATAGGTGCTGCCCATTCACTATTCTATGGGTGTGATCACACCTTGTTTTTCTAGCTCTGAAAGCTGTCTACTGCCTATCCGAGTGCATGAGGCACAGGTCTAGCCTTACAAACCTTTGGAACAGCTTTCTCTGAAACTTGAATTCTGGCTATAACTCCTTTTACCACACCCAGTGTGGTAAACACCTCAGCATATTTATCGCACAGCTGCGCAACTGGGTCTGACACATGGTTCACTCTTCACCAATCTAATTTGAGGTGCTAAATCTAGTTTCTCCCCATTAGCGTAGGACCCTTCCCTTTTTGACACTAGAGGTGGTGGTAACAGCTGAGCACCACATTTCACTTTGACCTCCAGCTGTACCATTAACTGAATTGGCTGAGCAGAGTAAGTTCTCAAAACAACATCACATGGTTGCGGTTTATGCTTATTAAATATTCTGTTGTACAGCTTCTCAGAGAATAGACATGGCAGGCCCAGTATCTACCTCCATCTTTATCTTTTCCCCCGTTACATCTCACCATGACCACGTACAGTTTCACACACTCACAATCAGTAAAAAGTCCCAAGTCCTTTTCTGACTGGTGATTTCTGACTGTGCTGGAGCCTGCAGGCAATATCAGTTTGGCCTCCTCAACTTGATCTGTTGTCAAGTAGAGTGTCCCCGTCACTGGATTAGAGTGTGCTGTTTGAGAGCGTTGCTTAGAAAACGTGCTGTTACCCGCAGACACTCTCCCCCTGCAAGCCCTTTCAAGATGTCCAGTCTTCTGGTACGCTCTGCCTTGGAACTCGTTGTAGTGGCAGGTCTGTCCTGTCACCTAACAGAGAATACAGGGCTTTGACATCTCCCCCCTCTGGTCTGACATCCACTGTTTCTCCCTGGAAGATCCGGATTGATGTCCCTCCCGTTTTGTGGTCAACTGATCAGTTCTGAACTGAACCGGTGTCTGCTGGAATTTCTGCATACTCTGGGCTGTGCACTCGAAGTTGTTGACAATGTCCAATATATTTTCCCATGTTAAATTCTCCCCATATGCCGCGCTTAGCATCTTGCCCCACAGCTCCTAACTGGTAACTCCATAAACTAGCTGGTCCCTCAGCTGCTCCTCTGGTACAGCCCCAAACCCACATGTAGCCGCCAGTCCCTTTAGCGATGCTATATACTCAGCTAACGTCTCGCCTGCCTACTGTTCTGAAAAACATACTTCTTGCTCAACACTTTCTGTTTTGGTGCATAAAAGTCTTTCAGGGCTGAAATTACCTCCTGGAAGCTAGCCTCTTCCTGCTTCTTTGGCGCTACCAAATATTTCGGCAGCATAAGCATATTTGAATCCATGACTGATACAAACACTGCTCTTCTTTGGTCGCCAGCTATCTCGTTGGCTTGCAAAAATCGCTCCTCATATGTGCTGAAGCTCTTGTTAGCCTCCTGGAAACACAAACCGGTCTCACTACTGAAAAGGGCCATTAGCCCACACGCCTTTACCTCCCAGCTGACCAGCTCCCTTACTAGTACTAACTAACTTTTTAGCTTGTTCACTCGGTTGGTCATCAGTAGTCTGAGGATTTTGCCTCAGAATTCCGTTATCCTTGTTGCATCCTAAGATGCTGGGTTCTTTTACTGAAGACTCAGAAGCGTACTTATAATAAACGGAACAAATGTATTTAATGTTCTACTTAACACATTACAGTCAACTACTCAACTACTCTCTACAGTGTCTTCAGCCAAATTCTCCAATACATCACTGAACTTAACCGCCCTTTGGTCTCGTTTAGGCTACTACATGATACTCAAATTTGACCTACAGTATACCCATCATGAGGTTGCTACAACTTAGCCTATGAATGAAAGTTTACAACGTCGATGCACACAGGTCGAGAGACACATTTGATGTGACAGACCGTGACACATGGAAAGAAAATGTATATATATATATATATATATATATTGTATGATGTTGAATAAATTATATAATATGCTCGGGAGATATGTACAGTTGCTAGAATGGAAACCCCATTGTCTTTTGTTAATTCAAATAACAACCCCTGCATACAAATTTCATTGGCTATTTGCAACCATTTTAAATCTAAACTCATTAACACATCTCATATTTCTCAATACACCACATAAACATACCTGCACTTGTCCAATAGAAACTCTCATTAGCAACTGTTGTACTAATGATTACACTCAATATCAGCTACTCTTGATGCAGGCAAGAGTGTGCAAGGCGGTATTGAATGTCACTGTCTGTCCATGTGTCACTGTCTGTCACGATCGTCGTAAGGAACGGACCAAAATGCAGAGTGGTATGTGTTCATGATGATTATTTAATTAAAGAAAGCACTGAACACTGAATACAAACTATACAAAACAATAAACAAATAACGACTGTGAAGCTATAATGAGAACTGTGCTGACACAAGCAACTAACATAGACACATAAAAAAAGCAAACTATGGTCAGGGTGTGACAGTCTTTCACATCAAATTTGTCTCTCGACCTGTGTGCATCTACGTTGTAAACTTTCATTCATAGGCTAAGTTGTAGCAACCTCATGATGCGTACACCGTAGGTAAAATTTGAGTATCATGTAGTAGTAGCCTTAAACCTATCGCTGTTACATTTAACTGGGTGAACGAAACATGAATGATAGTCATCCAAAAGGCTGTAATAGAAGTAAGGCCATGATCATGGGAAAACAAATCATACTCCCTTATCTGAAACGGCACGGTAGTCTAGTCATTTGCAGATACTGGTCCATGTCTTGGCCATAAAGCCAACCAAACAGAGCTAACCAAAGGATTAAATAATGCAGGGTTGAATGTGTGTTTGTCTACAAAGTGTGTTTGGAGAGCGGAGCACTGCTTAGGTTGAAAAACATGCCCACGCCAACGTGTGGAGATAACAGATGTTTAACAGTCCTTCCTGCTGTGTTAGAGCAACACACACACGCAGGCACACTACACTACAAACTACACACATACTCATACTGTACACGCACACACATGTACACACACTGCTATACACACACATGCAGACACACACATGCAGGCACACACACACACACACACACACACACACACACACACACACACACACACACACACACACACACACACACACACACACACACACACACACACACACACACACACACACACACACACACACAGGAAGCGAGGGGTAGTGTGCCGTAGCAGCCCTTGCTACAATCAGTTCCCATCTGGCAGAAGAGCCTAATACATTTCACGAGGCCCTCCTGTGACGAATGACTTCACAAATAAACTTGATTAAGTTAAAACATACTCGGGCATCCTCTCCAAGCTAGAGAAATCTTGTCATCAATTTTATCCCCAAATCGGTATCCATTTTACACTATCTAACCGTAGAACAGAACATCCTTTCAGAGGTAATTTATTTTAGTTTTATAAATTCAACCTTGGTCCCATATACAGCGCATTCGGAAAGTATTCAGACCCCGTGACTTTCTCCACATTTTGTTACGTTACAGGCTTATTCTAAAATGGATTAAATCAAACTTCACCGTAGGGATCGTGACAGATTTCCTCCAGATGTGACGCTTGGCATTCAGGCCAAATACTTCAATCTTGGTTTCATCAGACCAGAGAATCTGGTTTCTCACGGTCTGAGAGTATTTTGGTGCCTTTTTGGGAAGTTCTAAGTGGGCTGTCATGTGCATTTTACTGAGGAGTGGCTTCTGTCTGGCCACCCTACCATAAAGGCCTGATTGGTGGACTGCTGCAAAGATGGTTGTCCTTCTGGAAGGTTGTCCTTCTGGAAGGTTCTCCTATCTCCACAGAGGAACCCTCAGGCTCTGTCAGATTGACCATTGAGTTCTTGGTCACCTCCCTGACCAAGGCCCTTCTCCCCCGATTGATCATTTTGGCTTGGCAGCCAGTTCTAGGAAGAGTCTTTGTGGTTCAAAACTTTTTCCATTTAAGAATGATGAAGGCCACTGTGTTGTTGGGGACATTCAGTGCTGCATACATTTTTCTGTACCCTTCCCAAGATCTGTGCCTAGACACAATCCTGTCTCGGAGCTCTGAGGACAATTCCTTCAACCTCATGGCTTGGTTTTTTCTCAACTGTGGGACCTAGACAGGTGTGTGCCTTTCTAAATAATGTCAAATAATTTTAATTTACCACAGGTGGACTCCATTCAAGTTGTAGAAACATCTCAAGAATTATCAATGGAAACAGGATGCACCTGAGCTCAATTTCAAGTATCATAGCAAAGAGTCTGAAATAAGGTATTTCAGTATTTCATTTTTTGCAGAAATGTCTAGAAGCCAGTTTTCGCTTTGTCATAATGGGGTGCTGTGTGTAGATTGATGAGATGTTTTTTATTTATTTAATCCATTTTAGAATAAGGCTTTAACTTAACAAAATGTGGAAAAAGTCAAGGGGTCTGAATACTTTTCAAAGGCACGAGCCGTCTCGAGTTCCAGCTTTCTGAGCCTCCAGCCATGAAAATGCCAAGTGCTCCCTGTGGTGGAAATCTTATGAAGTCTTATGAAGCCCATATACAGTGCATTCGGAAAGTATTCAGACCCCTTGACTTTTCCACATTTTGTTACGTTACAGCCTTATTCTAAAACTGATTAAATTGTTTTTCCCTTCATCAATCTACACACAATACCCCATAATGACAAAGCAAAAACAGGTGCAAATGAATGGGGGGAAAAATACATATGTAAATGTGATAGATATATATATATATGAACCTTTGGCAGTGATTACAGTCTTCTGGAGTATGACGCTACAAGCTTGGCACACCTGTGTCATGACGTTGGCCTGGGGGTAGGTTTATGACAGTCATAAATACCTCTCCCCCCTTTTTCCTCTCTCTACCCTACTGATGTTACATTTGCAAACACCTTGGTTAACATAGAGATTCTGGGAACATCAGAAGGTGGGGGGAAATGAACTATATTCTGGTAATCCAACCAATTGAACATATGCGGTGGTACTTAATGAATATGATGTCAGTTCGGTTGTCATCTGAGACATTCTCATCAATGATAAGATGACAAACTCGACA
Source organism: Oncorhynchus keta (assembly GCF_023373465.1). Taxonomy (NCBI): domain Eukaryota; kingdom Metazoa; phylum Chordata; class Actinopteri; order Salmoniformes; family Salmonidae; genus Oncorhynchus; species Oncorhynchus keta. The sequence continues at coordinate 1,926,827 of NC_068445.1, read as the reverse complement.
GTGGAAAGTCTACACATCAGAGTTATCGGATTCACATGGAATTGTTGTTCAATTTAAATGTTTGAATATGAAATTATTTGTGATGGGATGAAATGTGATTTTAGCTTCTAAAATGTGAGAATTGGGTTTTTATAAGGTTAGGGCTCTGCTCAATCAGTGGCCCGCCCCTGTGAAGGGACATGGGCCATAAAACTTTTCAAACACGCCCTCCTCTCCCTTCCTATATAAAGCCTTGACGACAATATAACCACCTGTTCCGAAAGGATGTGAGGACGACGGTCCGATGTCAGAATGGTTCAGAAAATAACTACAGAATGAAGCCAACATCAGCGTGAGCTTTGGTTGCGAATGGTATGAACTTTGAACTCTTTTTCACTACAGAAGCGATACCTCCTAGCCGTTGAGTTAGCAACAGCAGCTGCAAACGCAGGTTAGGAAGGAACAGACAGAGTATCCCGTCTACCACACAACGACGTTACTACAACGTATCCGAATAGCAGCACTGTAGAAACTATTACACTCAACTGAACGACTTGATTAGTGTAGTGTTAGCTAGCTACATAGTTGTCTTTGCTGTCTTCGTATCCAAGATAATTGTGTAGTTTAGAGTGTGTAGTCTTAGAGTGATTATCTTAATTTACCGAGGTTAGCTAGCCAGCTATTTGTCGTCCTTAACGTAGGAGACGCTGCTAGCTAGCCAACAGCTAGCCAACGTCTACCGAATAGAACTTCCGCACTCAACAACCCGGTCACATTCCGCTTCGCTCCACAGGTAGTATCACATTTTCATTTCATTTCATTACAGCACAACGGTTTGATTTGTTTGATCGTAGCTAGCTACATAGCTAGCTACATAGCCGTCTTTGTATCAAAGATAATTGTGTAGTCTAGAGCGATTTTCTAGGTTAGCTAGCCAGCTATTGTCGTTCTTTTAACGCAACGTAACGTAATCAACACTGCTAGCTAGCCAGCTAGCCCCCGAATAGCAGCACTGTAGAAACTATTATACTCAACGGAACGACTTGATTAGTGTAGTGTCAACAACGCAGCTACTGCCAGCTAGCCTACTTCAGCAGTACTGTATCATTTTAATCATCTTAGTCAATAAGATTCTTGCTATGTAAGCTTATCTTTCTGAACATTCGAGACGTGTAGTCCACTTGTCATTCCAATCTCCCTGCATTAGCGTAGCCTCTTCTGTAGCCTGTCAACTATGTGACTGTCTATCCCTGTTCTCTCCTCTCTGCACAGACCATACAAACGCTCCACACCGCGTGGCCGCGGCCACCCTAATCTGGTGGTCCCAGCGCGCACGACCCACGTGGAGTTCCAAGGTCTCCGGTAGCCTCTGGAACTGCCGATCTGCGGCCAACAAGGCAGAGTTCATCTCAGCCTATGCCTCCCTCCAGTCCCTCGACTTCTTGGCAGTGACGGAAACATGGATCACCACAGATAACACTGCTACTCCTACTGCTCTCTCTTCGTCCGCCCACGTGTTCTCGCACACCCCGAGAGCTTCTGGTCAGCGGGGTGGTGGCACCGGGATCCTCATCTCTCCCAAGTGGTCATTCTCTCTTTCTCCCCTTACCCATCTGTCTATCGCCTCCTTTGAATTCCATGCTGTCACAGTTACCAGCCCTTTCAAGCTTAACATCCTTATCATTTATCGCCCTCCAGGTCCCCTCGGAGAGTTCATCAATGAGCTTGATGCCTTGATAAGCTCCTTTCCTGAGGACGGCTCACCTCTCACAGCTCTGGGCGACTTTAACCTCCCCACGTCTACCTTTGACTCATTCCTCTCTGCCTCCTTCTTTCCACTCCTCTCCTCTTTTGACCTCACCCTCTCACCTTCCCCCCCTACTCACAAGGCAGGCAATACGCTCGACCTCATCTTTACTAGATGCTGTTCTTCCACTAACCTCATTGCAACTCCCCTCCAAGTCTCCAACCACTACCTTGTATCCTTTTCCCTCTCGCTCTCATCCAACACTTCCCACACTGCCCCTACTCGGATGGTATCGCGCCGTCCCAACCTTCGCTCTCTCTCCCCCGCTACCCTCTCCTCTTCCATCCTATCATCTCTTCCCTCTGCTCAAACCTTCTCCAACCTATCTCCTGATTCTGCCTCCTCAACCTTCCTCTCCTCCCTTTCTGCATCCTTTGACTCTCTATGTCCCCTATCCTCCAGGCCGGCTCGGTCCTCCCCTCCCGCTCCGTGGCTTGACGACTCATTGCGAGCTCACAGAACAGGGCTCCGGGCAGCCGAGCGGAAATGGAGGAAAACTCGCCTCCCTGCGGACCTGACATCCTTTCACTCCCTCCTCTGTCTCTGCTGCTAAAGCCACTTTCTACCACTCTAAATTCCAAGCATCTGCCTCTAACCCTAGGAAGCTCTTTGCCACCTTCTCCTCCCTCCTGAATCCTCCTCCCCCTCCCCCCCCTCCTCCCTCTCTGCAGATGACTTCGTCAACCATTTTGAAAAGAAGGTCGACGACATCCGATCCTTGTTTGCTAAGTCAAACGACACCGCTGGTTCTGCTCACACTGCCCTACCCTGTGCTCTGACCTCTTTCTCCCCTCTCTCCAGATGAAATCTCGCGTCTTGTGACGGCCGGCCGCCCAACAACCTGCCCGCTTGACCCTATCCCCTCCTCTCTTCTCCAGACCATTTCCGGAGACCTTCTCCCTTACCTCACCTCGCTCATCAACTCATCCCTGACCGCTGGCTACGTCCCTTCCGTCTTCAAGAGAGCGAGAGTTGCACCCCTTCTGAAAAAACCTACACTCGATCCCTCCGATGTCAACAACTACAGACCAGTATCACTTCTTTCTTTTCTCTCCAAAACTCTTGAACGTGCCGTCCTTGGCCAGCTCTCCCGCTATCTCTCTCAGAATGACCTTCTTGATCCAAATCAGTCAGGTTTCAAGACTAGTCATTCAACTGAGACTGCTCTTCTCTGTATCACGGAGGCGCTCCGCACTGCTAAAGATAACTCTCTCTCCTCTGCTCTCATCCTTCTAGACCTATCGGCTACCTTCTATACTGTGAACCATCAGATCCTCCTCTCCACCCTCTCCGAGTTGGGCATCTCCGGCGCGGCCCACGCTTGGATTGCGTCCTACCTGACAGGTCGCTCCTACCAGGTGGCGTGGCGAGAATCTGTCTCCTCACCACGCGCTCTCACAACTGGTGTCCCCCAGGGCTCTGTTCTAGGCCCTCTCCTATTCTCGCTATACACCAAGTCACTTGGCTCTGTCATAACCTCACATGGTCTCTCCTATCATTGCTATGCAGACGACACACAATTAATCTTCTCCTTTCCCCCTTCTGATGACCAGGTGGCGAATCGCATCTCTGCATGTCTGGCAGACATATCAGTGTGGATGACGGATCACCACCTCAAGCTGAACCTCGGCAAGACGGAGCTGCTCTTCCTCCCGGGGAAGGACTGCCCGTTCCATGATCTCGCCATCACGGTTGACAACTCCATTGTGTCCTCCTCCCAGAGCGCTAAGAACCTTGGCGTGATCCTGGACAACACCCTGTCGTTCTCAACTAACATCAAGGCGGTGGCCCGTTCCTGTAGGTTCATGCTCTACAACATCCGCAGAGTACGACCCTGCCTCACACAGGAAGCGGCGCAGGTCCTAATCCAGGCACTTGTCATCTCCCGTCTGGATTACTGCAACTCGCTGTTGGCTGGGCTCCCTGCCTGTGCCATTAAACCCCTACAACTCATCCAGAACGCCGCAGCCCGTCTGGTGTTCAACCTTCCCAAGTTCTCTCACGTCACCCCGCTCCTCCGCTCTCTCCACTGGCTTCCAGTTGAAGCTCGCATCCGCTACAAGACCATGGTGCTTGCCTACGGAGCTGTGAGGGGAACGGCACCTCAGTACCTCCAGGCTCTGATCAGGCCCTACACCCAAACAAGGGCACTGCGTTCATCCACCTCTGGCCTGCTCGCCTCCCTACCACTGAGGAAGTACAGTTCCCGCTCAGCCCAGTCAAAACTGCTCGCTGCTCTGGCCCCCAATGGTGGAACAAACTCCCTCACGACGCCAGGACAGCGGAGTCAATCACCACCTTCCGGAGACACCTGAAACTCCACCTCTTTAAGGAATACCTAGGATAGGATAAAGTAATCCTTCTCACCCCCCCCCCTTAAAAGATTTAGATGCACTATTGTAAAGTGGCTGTTCCACTGGATGTCATAAGGTGAATGCACCAATTTGTAAGTCGCTCTGGATAAGAGCGTCTGCTAAATGACTTAAATGTAAATGTAATGTATCCAATTGACCACCAGAGACATTCTTCAAAGGACAAAGGACTCGGTTTGGCAACACGGCCTTCCATCCACCACCAACCTACCAAAGCGCAGCTCAGAGTAAATATTTATTGCATTTTCCTTTTCCAAATGGGGGGTAAATGCATAAGATACTGTATTTACGATAGCACAGCTTTTTCCCTTTGTTCCTCAGTCTTCCCGCTCTTTCACTCAAACCCAGCCCCTTTTCTTTGGTGTAACCAGCTGTCATATCTGTTCCGCCCGCTAGGGACGTTTTCCTTTATGACGTAATTTGTAATCAAGTTATGATTAATTTTGTGTATATGCAATTCTGTGTGATTAGTTAGGTATTTAGTAAATAAATAATTAAACCCAATTTTGTATTGCTGATTCAACTTGTTAGCCAGGGTTCGTGAATAATTTACAACTTTCAGATGAGACTGAATTAAGGTGAGGATTAATATTGACTGCTATTGATGTAAAATATTACTAGGTGTATTCGGAAGATAACAGCTCTATAAATATTATTTTGTGGTGCCCCGACTCTCTAGTTAGTTATATTTACATGATTAGCTCAATCAGGTAATATTAATTACGGAGAAATTATTTTATAGAATAGCATGTCATATCACTTAATCCGGCATAGCCAACAACACGACACCTGTATTTGGGGAGTTTCTGAGATTCTTCGCTGCAGATCCCCTCAAGCTCGTGTTGGACGGGGAGCGTCGCTGCAGAACTATTTTCAGGTCTCTCCAGAGATGTTCGGTCGGGTTCATGTCCGAGTTATGGCTGCAGAAATGTCGGTACCCTTCCCCAGGTCTGTGCCTCGACACAATTCTGTTTCGGAGCTCAAAGGACAATTCCTTTGACCTCATGCCTTGGTTCTTGCTCTGACATGCACTGTCAACTGTAGGACCATATATAGACAGGTGTGTGCCTTTCCAAATCATGTCCAATCAATTGAATTTACCACAGGTGGACTCCAACCAAGTTGTAGAAACTTCTCAAGGATGATTAATGGAAACAGGATGCGCCTGAGGTCAATTTCGAGTCTCAAAGCCAAGGGTCTGAATACTTAAATATTTTAATAACCTATTTTTGCTTTGTTATTATGGGTTATTATTATGGGTTATTATGGGTTATTGTGTGTAGATTGATGAGGAAAACAGTGAATTTAATCAATTTTAGAATAAGGCTGTAACGTAACAAAAACAAAACGGATCTGAATACTTTCCGATTGCACCCATTGGTGACACTTCCCTGGTTACCCAAGCAGTATGTTAGAGACAGTTTGCGCTGTTCTGAGAAGGCGAGTAGTACACAGCGTTGTACGAGATCTTCAGTTTCTTGGCAATTTCTCGAGTTGTTGTTTCTCAGAACAAGAATAGACTGACGAGTTTCAGAAGAAAGTTATTTTGTTTAGAAAATCTGCCTTCAAATGTTCTACCTTCAACTGTATTGTTATAAAAGGACTAGTATGTAAGCATTTCACTATTAAGCCGAAACCACACAGAGACAGAGTAGAGAGCACCCACTAACATACACTGCATAGTGTATGTCAACTTTATTGCCATGAGATTCCATAATAAACAGTTATGTTCACGATGTAGCCCTTGTGAATTATTGTTGTGTGCTCCTTTCGACTCGCCTTATATGTCCTACGGGAGCCACCGTACCGGCCTCCTGTTAACGTGAGGAGAATTGTAGCTAATAGACCCTATCAGTTTTTAAAGAGTTTAGCTAGTCTCATTCTTTCCACACAACAGTGTTCTCTCTTGAACAGAGTTCCTAGAGTTCCCCAGCTGTATCCTGCCTAATCTATATGCCTGTGCTGGAAATAAACAAACATGTATTATAATAATAATAAACACTTTTTAACTATTCACAATTCCAGACGTAACAATGCATAAACCTATAAGCCTATTTTCTGGAATTGTATCTGCTCACTTTACCAGCATTGCTTCATGTAGACGCAAGGGGAAAAAAAGACTTGATTTGTAATTTGAAGCGCATGACGCCGTCTGTTCGCTGTCTACTCTCATTCACTACCAGGCATTCTAATTCCAGCATGTACACGCTCGTTCATGCAAGTCAAAACAAAAAAAACCCTTTCGTTTGATTTGGCCTTTAGTCTACACTTGTCGTTTTACAAAGCATGTGACAAATAACATTTGATTTGATTTCAGGCAGTCTTTTCAAATAGCTCGTACACTTAAAGGGCATTATCATCATTTTCAGAATTTCACAGTATCATTCCAACCTCATCCCATGGAAGTATACACACAGTGGCCAGTTTACACCACCCTGTTCATGAAAATGGTTTGCTCCTGCAGACAGTGAGTCACATCGCCGTGGCTTGCTGTATAAAGGAGGCAGATAGGCATCAGGTTTATAGCTCGATTGAACGTTAAAATGTGCAAAACGAGTGACCTAAGCAACTTTGAGCGTGGTATGATCGTCGGTGCCAGGCTCGCCTGTTCCAGTATCTCAGAAAAGGCCGGCCTCCTGGGCTTTTCACGCTCAACGTCTAGGGTTTACCGAGATTGGGCGACAAACAAAAAACGTCCAGTCAGTGGCAGTCCTGTGGACAAAAACAGCTTGTTGATGAAAGGTCGAAAGAAAATGGCAAGCTAACAGGCGAGCAAATAATGGAGCAGTTGAACAGTGTTGTGCAGAACGGCATCTCGTAACACACAACTCGTCAGTCCTTGTCACGGATGGGCTATTGCAGCAGACGACCACACTGCGTTCCACTCCTATCAGCTAAAAACAAGAAGAAGCGACTAGTGGGCACGCGATCACCAACACTGGACAATTGAGGTGCGAACTGCCTGGTTCGATGAATTCCGGCTACTCATGCATCATGCTGATGGTAGAGTCAGGATTTGGCATAAGTAGCACTAGTCCATCACCCTATCCTACCTGGTGTCATCGGTATAGGCTGGTGGCGGTGGTGTAATGGTATGGGAGAATGTTTTCCTGGCAAACATGATGTCCCTTGTTAGCAATTGAGCAATGTTTCCATGCCCTGAAGAATTCAGGCTGTCCTGGAGACAAATGTGGGTCCGACTCGGTACTAGATGGGTGTACCTAATAAAACATAGGAATATCCCGTTTTTGACTGCACTGGGCCTTTATCTCAAATATCTTACAAGTACGAATAAAGGGAATAGGGAACCACCACAGAGAACCATTTGACACTGTGGATTGGGCTTCCTAAGTGCTTATCAATTGACAATTAGTCATGTATTAGCAGCTTCTTAGCACTTATTGATCATATGTAAACATAGCTAATTTGGGGATAATACAATATTAGGAATTATTAGACCCGGTGTTTTAAGCAGTGATTGTCTCCATGAGGTATACGAGTGGGAATGTGGAAGAGAGAATGTAAGTTGTAGTAGTGTGGAAAAGTTTAGGTCCTATGTGTAACAGGCATCGTTGTGCCTCCTTAACGGTATAGCTTCCTTCGTCATGATCCCGCACTGGACCCCGATCTTTGATTCTCTGCCTTGCAAATACACGTGAGCACCTGTTTTAGCCAATTACGCTACATAAAAACAAGCGATTGGATAGCGTGAGACATGTATGTGCGTATGTATGTATGTATGTATGTATGTATGTATGTATGTATGTATGTATGTATGTATGTATGTATGTATGTATGTATGTGTGTGTGTGTGTACCTCAGTGATGAAGGCTTTGGCAGTGGCGGGGCTCATGAAGAGCACGGCCCGGCGCAGCGTGTCCCGGTAACGGTGGAGCTCCTCTACCCTCATGGTCCGGAACATGCTGGTAATCATCATGTTGATGTTGGACTCCACCTTCTGAAGCGACACGTCCATGCCTTGCTGAGACGTCTTGTCCAGGAAGTCCTGGATCCCACGGATATCTATATGGAAAAAGAGGGAGGGATGGGTGTAGAGCGATAGGGGCAGGGGAGGTGGGGAGGGAGAGGGGGATAAACGGGGACGAGATGGAGAAAAGGAGAGGGATTTGCATCACATTCATTATGCGGACACCTGTCAGTCACAGTTTGGTGAACAAGTAGCCAGATAAAACAACCGAGCCGCTATTGTCGAGTTAAAGACATGTCAATAAACTCACTGACCATCTTTCCACAAACTATAAAACAGGTTATTGGAGATCAGCTTTCACTGTTCCCCCTTCATATTTTTTTGGATACCGGTACTATAAAATCACAGTATTATCAATTAACTTTAATCACATTTGCTCTTGTAGAAAAAGGTTGGAATACATGGACCATTAGCATTTCAGTGTGCTGAAGTGAGACCTGTGTAGTACATCTGTCACTGCAGTGATGAGGCTGATGTCTCACAGAGGATGTAAATAAAACATGAATCATAGCCAGAGAGCTGACTGGCTGCTCATCTCCTAGCAAGAATGGCCCCATGTCCCACACCAGCCTGACACGGGGTAGCCCACAACAAGCCCAACACAGGCTAGCCCACACCAATCCCACATCAGCCCAACACATGCAAGCCTGCACCAAGCCCTAACCAGCCCAACACAGGCTAGCCCAACATGGGCCAGCCCACACCAAGCCCAGCAAGGTCTAGCCCGCAAAAGCACAGCTACTTCATAATGTAGAGTCGAGGGCTCGTTAGAATATTTGGGGGGCGTAGTTTACAAATACCGAAATCATGTTGTTAAGTTAAAAAAAAGAATACAAGATAAAAATTGCTGACACCCTTCAAAACAATTCGGGTTCAGAACTTTACAGTAAATGATCTCGGAATTATCTTTCTTCAAATATAACCTTATAGTTAGTTCTATGTTCACACGTTATTTTTGTGAAACCATTTCTGAGAGTGTCGTTCCAGTTGAAGTATTCTGTTGTGTGATGGCAACAAAAAATGATATTGTACACTGCCAGTGTGTTAAAACCTTTCTGAGACCGGGGGCAGTATTGAGTAGTTTGGATGAATAAGATGCCCCATGTAAACTGCCTGTTACTCAGGCCCAGAAGCTAGGATATGCATATGCATGGTAGTATTGGATAGAAAACACTAAAGTTTCCAAAACTGTTACAATAATGTCTGTGAGTATAACAGAACTGATATACCAGGCAAAAACCTGAGGAAAATCCATCCAGGAAATGCTATTATTTTGAAATGGCTGTTTTACCATTGAAAGCCTATCCACCATACAAAGACTTATGACCCAGTTCACGATCCCTATGGCTTCCACTACATATGGTCAGTCTTTACGCATTGTTTCAGGCTTTTACTCTGAAAATGAGGGAGAAACACCACTTTCAATGAGAGGACAGTGGAATTTTCCAGAGATGTTTCCTGCTTGTGACCGGGAGTGCGCCGTGACCGGGAGTTGTCTTGTATGTCTTCCATTTCCTAATAATTGCTCCCACAGTTGATTTCTTCAAACCAAGCTGCTTACCTATTGCAGATTCAGTCTTCCCAGCCTGGTGCAGGTCTACAATTTTGTTTCTGGTGTCCTTTGACAGCTCTTTGGTCTTGGCCATAGTGGAGTTTGGAGTGTGACTGTTTGAGGTGTGGACAGGTGTCTTTTATACTGATAACAAGTTCAAACAGGTGCCATTAATATAGGTAACGAGTGGAGGACAGAGGAGCCTTTTAAAGAACAAGTTACAGGTCTGTGAGAGCCAGAAATCTTGCTTGTTTGTAGGTGACCAAATACTTATTTTCCACCATAATTTGCAAATAAATTCATTAAAAATCCTACAATGTGATTTTCTGGATTTTCTTTTCTCATTTTGTCTGTCATAGTTGAATTGTACCTATGATGAAAATTGCAGGCCTCTCTCATCTTTTTAAGTGGGAGAACTTGCACAATTGGTGGCTGACTAAATACTTTTTTGCCCCACTGTATATCTTTAAGCCAATGTATAACACTTGCATGTTTTAGGAATTTTTAGTATGAGATTTCTGTTGTTTGAATTTGGCGCTCTATTCTGGTAAAAATATATATGATAGTAAGAACTTAACTGTCTTTCTGATCCATTGTAGCAGGCATGTGATCCAAAGGGGTCGGCTTATTTCAGGGGAAGTGAGGGCTGCCCTCAGGGCCACCTGCCTTGGGCCCAATGTGGGCAGCCTATGTGGGGCCAATATTTTAGCCAGCATTGGACCTACAATCGTGCCAATGTGGACATGTTTGCTGAGCTCTCTCTCTCTCACACACTTTTGCTCCCTCTCTCTGCGTCGCTGGCTGAATGCACAATCCAACTCCTACCAAAGACGAGTGCAAAGGTGGCTTCAAAAATGTGCTACTGATTCAGATGTGCGGGCAAAGCAATAATTTGCTAAAGTTGTGCTTTGTGCTCTGAATGAATTGGTTTCGTGGTACACTAACTCAGGCTGTGTCTTTCTTTTAGCTTTCAATTTCAAGAAATACACAGTACAACTTTTTCAATTAAATCCTAGTCCTATAGTGTTGAGATATATACTATATATATATACAGTGGAAGTCTGAAGTTTACATACACTTAGGTTGGAGTCATTAAAACTAGTTTTTTAAACACTCCACAAATTACTTGTTAACAAACTATTATTTTGGCAAGTCGGTTAGGACATCTACTTTGTGCATGTGACACAAGTCATTTTTCCAAGAATTGTTTTCAGACAGATTATTTCACTTATTATTCACTGTATCACTATTCCAGTGGGACATACGTTTACATACACTAAGTTGACAGTGCCTTTAAACAGTTTGGAACATTGGAGAAATGTCCTCTGGTCTGATGAAACAAAAATAGAACTGTTTGGCCATAATGTCCATCGTTATGTTTGGAAGAAAAAGGGGGAAAAAGGGGGAGGCTTGCAAGCAGAAGAACACCATCCTAAACATGAAGCACAGGGGTGGCAGTATCATGTTATGGGGGTGCTTTGCTGCAGGAGGGACTGGTGCACTTCACAAAATAGATGGCTTCATGAGGAAGAAAAATGATGTGGATATATTGAAGCAACATCTCAAGACATCAGTTAAAGCTTGGTTGCAAATGGGTCTTCCAAATGGACAATGACCCCAAGCATACTTCCAAAGTTGTGGCAAAATGGCTTAAGGACAACAAAGTCAAGGTACTGGAGTGGCCATCACAAAGACCTGACCTCAATCCCATCGAAAATTTGTGGGCAGAACTGAAAAAGCATGTGCGAGCAAGGAGGCCTACAAACCTGACTCGGTTACACCAGCTCTGTCAGGAGGAATGGGCCAAAATTCACCCAACGTATTGTGGGAAGCTTGCTATCTAACTGAGAGTCTCCTCATTGAAAACATCTGAAGTTCTTCAAAGGTAAATGATTTTATTTGAATGCTTTTCTTGTTTTGTGAAAATGTTGCATGCTGAATGCTACGCTAAATGCTACGCTAGCTATCAATAATCTTACACAAATGCTTGTTTTGCTATGGTTGAAAAGCATATTTTGAAAATCTGAGATGACAGTGTTGTTAACAAAAGGCTAAGCTTGAGAGCTAGCATATTTATTTCATTTCATTTGCGATTTTCATGAATAGTTAACGTTGCGTTATGGTAATGAGCTTGAGGCTGTATTCACGATCCCGGATCCGGGATGGCTAGAATCAAGAAGTTAACGTATGATGTCGTCGATGTGGACAAATTATAGCAATGCCTTAGTTGTCATTGTCATCATTAAACAATTAACGGATTGATTGCACCTCATTATGTGCTGGGCCGATGCGATGGTGTAAGCAACGTAATCCATCGCTCCCAACCAACACCGAGGGACAGAGAAATAGTGCACAGTCAAGACAACTCAACAATCCAGCTGTGGATGACATCATCTGCCAGGGTCTAAAGTTCAGAGGGGGAGAGTTGGCCTGGAGAGGATACCCATGTGGAGGGTGAAGGGAAGGGGGAGGAGGAGGGGAGAGCAGCATGGTGATAATTGTCCAGTGGTGCGCTGGAGAAGGGAGGGAGGGAAGGGACAAGCGACTGACAGAGTTTACTAGGAAGAGGGGACGGGGGACAGGGGGGGGGGGTCTTGGACACATTTTGGGACACATGGATCAAAGAATACCCAGAGATCCCTGTTGCTGCAAACGTCACAAGGTCGGCAGCTAGACTGCTGTTTACAACGGGACTGTGTAGGTGCATCTCAGAGAGAGAGAGAGAGATCAAACAGTGAGGAAGAAAACTGTGTTGCTAATGTGAGTTCTTCACTACCGTTACATTTACAGTCATGAGGGTTGATGTGTGCAGGGTTGATGTTGTCACCCACACCTACATGCATCAGACCACAGTGGAAAACGGTGACCTGAGGGGATGCTAGTCTAGGTCTATACACTCTAGCTGTGAGTCAAAGCTAAAAGTATGTGGTTCATCCACTGAACATTGGTGCTGGCTAATTTGATCTGTGTGTGTGTGTGTGTGTGTGTGTGTGTGTGTGTGTGTGTGTGTGTGTGTGTGTGTGTGTGTGTGTGTGTGTGTGTGTGTGTGTGTGTGTGTGTGTGTGTGTGTGTGTGTGTGTGTGTGCGTGTGCGTGTGCGTGTGCGTGTGTGTGTGTGTGTGTGTGTGTGTGTGTGTGTGTGTGTGTAAAGTGACATAACATCCTCTCATTCAAGGGTATTTCTTTATTTTTACTATTTTCTACATTGTAGAATAATAGTGAAGACATCAAAACTATGAAATAACACATATGGAATCATGTAGTAACCAAAAAAGTGTTGAACAAATTAAAATATATTTTATTGTTGAGATTCTTCAAAATAGCCACCCCTTGCCTTGATGTCAGCTTTGCACACTCTTGACATTCTCTCAACCAGCTTCATGAGGTAGTCACCTGGAATGCATTTAAATTAACAGGTGTGTTATAAGTTCATTTGTGGAATTTATTTCCTTATGAATATGTTTGAGCCAATCAGTTGTGTTGTGACAAGGTAGGGGTGGTACCAAGAAGATAGCCGTATTTGGTCCATATTATGGCAAGAACAGCTCAAATAAGCAAAGAGAACTTTAAGATATTACTTTAAGACATGAAGGTCAACTTTTGAAGTTTATTAAAGTGCAGTCACAAAAACCATCAAGCGCTATGATGAAACTGAATCTCATGAGGACCACCACAGGAAAGGAAGACCCAGAGTTACCTCTGCTGCAGAGGATAAGTTCATTAGTTACCACCCTCAGAAATGTGTTATTTCATAGTTTAATGTCTTCACTATTAGTATACGTAGAATATGACAGTTCAAATTCCTAGGCCCATATTCATAATAGGTCTCAGAGTAAGAATGCTGATCTAGGATCAGTTTAGCCTTTTAGAACATAATAAATAAGATCACATGAACATGAGGTGACCTGATCCTAGATCAGCACTAATACTCTGAGATGCTTGATTACATGTGGTCCCTGGACTCTCTGGGTCAGGCCTGTGGTTGTAACACTACATCAATCAATATTCAGCAGACTGTAACAAGATACTGTTTATGTCTCAGCCTCTCACATATTATATTCGGTCCCTATAGCACGTCATTACCTTAACCATATCCCCCGCACAATACAACAACTTCAAGTGAGTTGTGCATCCATAACAGTAAACCTTGTCTCCCTATTCTAACTATCTTAATCTTTCTTCATCAAGGGAGCTGTTACAATTCATAGCCAATGGTGCCAAACCAAATTCAATTACATTCCTTGATTTATCTGCATTAGCCGTACTACTCTCATGCCCGCCCTCTATGTGTGTGTCTCAAATCACAAGCGTGTGTGTGTGTGTGTGTGCCTGTGTGTGTGTCTGTGCTATATGCCTTTATGCTGATTGAGTGAGGTGTAGGTCTCGGGCTGCCTCCATCAATCCCAGAGTAGCTGCAGCATCTCTTCTGTGCCTAATGCTTTTACTACGCTTCACAACACACCTGCACTACAAAGAGCTCAAAAACAAACCTGGCTACATCGCACCATAAATCTCTCCCCATCACCTTGGAAGAGAAAGGGCTCCCTGTAAATATTAAAGACTAAGACGAGGAAGTATGGAGACTCACATTTGAGGCTCGGATCACAGCCACCTTGAGAATGCGGTTCTGTGTGGCTCAGTTGGTAGAGCATGGTGCTCGCAACTCCAACAGCCTTGGATTCGATTACCGCTGAGGCCACCCGCACGAAAACGTATGCACGCACGGATGTTCTGTTTTACATTTTTTTACATTTTTTTATATAACCTGTATTTAACCAGGAAAAGCCCAATGAGACCCAGAGTCTCTTTTTCGAGGGAGAACTGGCCAAGGCGGCAGTAACAATCAATACATGATATAATTAAAACATACAATTCAACAACATGATCCAGCCTTAAAAAAAAGCATTTGCACTCCTCTGTAACAGTCTCCCATCAATATTCTAATTTCATTCAGTGGCACTAACATATCTAGATGAAGCATGGATAAAAGTGTATGCCAGATGGCATATATTATTATTTTACTACCTTGAGGAGCACGGCTGCTCACCAGGAACTAACCGTCGCCCCCTTCCCAAAGAGTCATATTTAGAATCCGACCGTTTGTTTTATGTTATTTTATGTATGTCTTCAATTGTAAGTATGTTGCGATTTTAAATGTTCTGTAAGTATGTTTGCGATTTTAAAATGTAATAAGGTAATAAATCCTTTGATTTCAACAGATCGTGTATGTTTAGCATGTTTGTAATATTCACCCTACACGTGTCACCAGATGTTTTGATGAACATCATGTTTCTCTTTTGAGATATGTTCTCTGTCAACATGGACTGAGATGCTTACAACAATTATAGGATGGGATGAACTTTAATCTACCACCGTATACATAATAAACACTTTACATTACTTGCAAGTATGTTTATATTTGTTAGACTTCATCAAATATCAAGCTATACAAAAGAGCAGACAGCAGCTATCTTTGATCCATTCAAATAATTATGGAAATATTATCCAAATAATAAAGAGAGGGCTTAAAATCGATATATTTTCTGCCTAATATGTTCATATAAGCACACAGTAGTCGTAGTGGACAAACTCGATCGGTAGTGATACATGTACAGCAGTAGCTCTGACTTTCAAAATCCACAGGAATTCCTGTTCTGGAAAGGGGGCTAGAGATTGGTCAAAAGTAGGGCCAATGCTAAACGAATTGGAAGGATCCTTTGAATTCCTACGGTGGTAAAAGAGACTCTGGCTACGCACTGCTTTCATCCAGGGGCCATAAGGAGCCCAATAGAACTCTGGTCAAAAGTATAGCGAATAGGGTACCAATTTGGGATGCAAACGTTGTGCTTCCTCTCCGCTTCCCCACCATCAACAACATTGGGCCTCCGGTGTAGCTATGTTATCTGCACATGGTCTCGGTTCTAGGATCTCGAAGGGTGTCCAACAGCGCCTCCGGCATTCAACTGGGTGTTCACCTGCGTGTTCTTAATGAGAAACCGTCAGCTTACGTGTCGTCGAAATGAAGAGTTCTCAATACACAAGCAGGGGAACAAGGCAGTGTTGATTTCACCTTTTCCCCCAGATGAGAGTCAGTATCTGCAGCCAGCGTCGTAGCCAAATTTACAATCCATTTACTGGGAAATGTTCTATATATGCTGTCCAACCAGATTAAGTCTTGAGCCCAGTAGGACAGAGGATAAGGTTCCTGATTCGATAACCCCTACAGTTACCATCCAATCACCGGGTTCATGCAAATCTGGGAATTGTATCTCTTTTTTTTTGTTCCACAGATCCCGTTTATTTGGCATGATAATTCAACAAGGAGTTGGCAAAACAGGAGTAACAGACTGGAACCCAGGCTAGATAGGCTGATATGAGCGACAGCTCTGGGAACTCTTGAATCCCCCTGCATACAGACAAACTCCCCCAGTGTTCAGTCTTCCGACTGCACCAACTAGACCTGAAAATAGAGGAAAGTGGGCAACCCAATTCAATTTACACATACACACTCTATTGTCCTCAAAGCCGTTTTTCAGAAGACAAAGCGATGTATGAGAGAACACTGTTACATCTCAAAGAGCTCGGGCTTAGAGACTGGTATGGTTAATACCTGGCAGGCCCATCTTCTGATTCGCTGGTCAGAACCATGTTGGGGCTTAAGGATGGTGAGTGGGCTTGGCAGCCGCAGAGCTTCATTATAGCACTACACTACACCACAGTGCAACTAGCAGTGAGACCCAAAATGCCTCCATTGGCTGGTCTGCTGGGAGCCACACGCCATCCCTGATACTTTTAACATGCTGCAGTGAATTATGGGACATGGGATCCATAGGGACATACACAGGGAGTGGAGACAATGCCAGACACAGGACAGACTCACACACACCCATACACATCCAGTGATGAACATAATCTCTGTCTGCCTGACCCTTTCTCTCATGCACAAACACATACAAAGGCTCTCTCTCTTTCTCTCACATACATACAGTACACAAACAATCCAGTATAATGAAGGTTGATGGGGATGGTGGGAAACATTTACTATGTCCATGCATTACCTATGGGCCTCCTGAATGCAGGGTTGCAGAGTTCAGGCCTCTATCCATTAGCTTGCTAATGTCTGCCATGCTGCGAGTCTACCAGATCTCCAACCCATATCTTCATACATCATTGAATGCCTCCCTATGGACGTCAATGACAGTACCCCCCCCCCATTCCCCACTCCATACTCTCTGAACACCACTTCCCATCATACCTGGGTTCACATACTATTCAAAATATTTTACATCTTTGAACGTTCGCTTTAGCCTGCCAGGAGTGCCAAGTGGTCGTGGTTTTCACTTTTGGGACCGTTCTATTGGTTTCTTTGCAAAAGGCGAATTCCTTAAAGCCCAGATCTAGTATTTGATATGATTTCAAACAGCTTTGCCCCACTTCCCCTAACACGGCCGCCCATGAGAACTTACCGTATTCCTGGTCGTAGAAGATGATGAACTTCTGCCAGCTGTACTCGCTGACCACTTGGAGGATGACGTCATTGAGGTAGACGGGTGGGCGCACGAAGAGGGTATAGTCATCCTGGCGGGTGCGGGTGGTGATGAGGGGGCAGCTGGAGCGAGGCGTCCCGGCAGTGGCACGCTGGATGAAGAGGTGCGGGATGTGCATCGCGTCCGCCAGAGACTGAAGGGAGCCCGCCGACATACAGCCGATAGAGCTGACCAGCGCCAGGATCCCCCTGTTCATCAACTCACAGGCTGCACAGAGGGTGAGAGAAGGAGGGGGACAGGGAGGGAGGGAAAGGGAGAAGGGGATAGAGAGAGAGAGAGAGAGAGAGAAAAATAGTTATTTAAAGTTTTCAAGCTGAGGAAAAGAGGACATACAGTAATGACATACATTACCATTCTGGGTAAGGAAAGTTCATACGTGTATTACGGTGTAATAAAGTTGTTGTAATATGGTTGTTGGCTATAATCAGGAGCCAGTAGCAAAAGCAAGGGCTCATGCAATTGGTATCATAAGTATTAAAGTGGGATTGAAATATATCTAATTGGGATGTTTTTTTGTCATTGAGCTACACAAAGTGAAAATTGAAAAGAACATTTGAGTTTTAACAAATAGATTTTTACAAATGTATACAATTAAATAACGAATATATAGTTGTTGCATAAGTATTCATCCCCTTTGTTGGGGCGAGCATACATTTGTTCAGGATTCAAATTTGGCATAACAAATTAAATAATAAGCTACATGGACTCATTCCATGTGAATTAATGATTTTTGAATGACTACCCCTGCCTCTGTCCCACACACACACACACACACACACACACACACACACACACACACACACACACACACACACACACACACACACACACACACGCACACGCACGCGCACACACACGCGCACACACACGCGCACGCACGCACGCACACAGGTCCCTCAGTCAAGTATTGAATTTCAAGCGCAGATGCAACTTTCAAAAGACCAGGGAGCTTTTTTGAAAGTCTCATAAAGAAGAGCAGTGATTTGTAAATGTGTAACAATAACAAAATGTACACATCGAATATCTCTTTAAGCAACGTACAGTTAATAAATGTGCTGTGGATGATGTGTTAAACCACCCAGACGCATCAATGATACAGCCGTCCTTCTGAACAGAGCTGCAGGACAGGAAGGAAACTGCTCAGGGATGTTAGTGGATTTTAAAACAGCTACAAAGTTCAATGGTAATAATGGGAGAAACTGAGGATGGCTCAATAACATTGTTTGCAGAAAGGCACTAAAGTAATACTGAAGAAAAAAAATTCAAACTAAAACCTAAGCCTTTTGTGGCAAATCCATCATATAGTAGCTGTCTCCTTATTTTCAAGCATGGTGGTGGCTGCATCATGTTATATGCGTGACATCTGCAAAGACTGGGGACTGGAGTGTTTCAGGAGAAAAAGAAAGGGGATGGAGCTAAACACAGGCAAAATCCGAGATGAAAACCTGCTTCAGTCTGCTTTACACCAGACCCTGGGAGAGGGTTTCACCTTTCAGCAGGACAGTAAGCTCCACCACAGGGCCAAATCTACACTGGAGTTGCTCACCAAGAAGACAGTGAATTTTTTACAAGTTACAGTTTTGAAGTAAATCTGCTTCAAAATCGCTGTCTAGCCATGCTCCCCAACACATTGACAGTGCAAGAAGAATTTAAAATAGTAATGGGTAAATATTGTGCAATGCAGGTGTACAAAGCTCTTAGAGACTTACACAAGAAGACTCAACAGACAAGCAAAGCTGTAATCAAATCAAATTGTATTTGTCGCATGCTCCGAATACAATAGGGTGTAGCCCTTAACCAACAATGCGGTTCAAGAAAGAGTTCATAAAATATTTACTAAATTAACTAAAGTAAAAATATTAAAATAAAAATGAAAAGTAACAATAAAATAATGTGGCTATATACAGGGCTACCGGTCAATGTGCGGGGGTACATGTTAGGCAAGTTATTTTGCGCATGTAGGTATGGATAAAGTGACTATGCATTGATAATAAACAGCGAGTAGCAGCATTGTAAAAACACAAAGGGGGGCGTGTCAATGTAAATATTCCGGGTGGCCGTTTGACGAATTGTTCCTAGACTTGGTGCTCCGGTACCGCTTGCCATGTGGTAGCAGAGAGAACAGTCTATGACTTGGGTGACTGGAATCTTTTACAATTTTTTGGGGCCCTCCTTCTGACACCGCCTAGGATATAGGTCCTGGATGGTAGGAAGTTTGGCCCCAGTGACGTACTGGTCCGTAAACACCACCCTCTGTAGCGCCTTACGGTCAGATGCCGAGCAGTTGCCATACCAGGCGGTGAAGCAACTGGTCAGGATGATCATGATGGCGTAGCTGTAGAACTTTTTGAGGATCTGGGGACCCATGCCAAATATTATAAAATCTCCTGAGGGGGAAAAGGTTTTGACGTGCCTTTTGTCCAGGTGGGAAAGGGCAGTGTGGAGTGAGATTGAGATTGCGTAATCTGTGGATCTGTTGGGGCGGTATGCGAATTGGGTCTAGGGTTTCTAGGATAATGGTGTTGATGTGAGCCATGACCAGCCTTTCAAATTACTTCACGGCTACCGACGTGAGTTCTCCAGGCTGGTAATGATTTAGGCAGGTTACCTTTGCTTCTTTGGGCACAGGGACTATGGCGGTCTGCTTGAAGCATGTAGGTATTACAGACTTGGTCAGGGATAGGTTGAAAATGTCAGTGAAGACACTTGCCAGTTGGTCCGCGCATGCTTTGAGTACACGTTCTGGTAATCCATCTGGCCCTGCGGCTTTGTGAATGTTGACCTGTTTAAAGGTCTTGCTCACACCGAGAGCGTGATCACACAGTCGTCCGGAAAAGCTGGTGCTCTCATGCATGCTTCAGTGTTGCTTGCCTCGAAGCGAGCATGAAAGGCATTTAGCTCGTCTGGTAGGCTTGCATTACTGTGCAGATTGCACATGGGTTTTCCTTTGTAGTCTGTAATGGTTTTCAAGACCTGCCACAACCAACGAGCGTCAGAGTCGGTGAAGTAGGATTCAATCATAGATGCTTTTCCTGTTTGATTGTTCATTTGAGGGTGTAGAGGGATTTCTTGTAAGTGTCCGGATTAATGTCACGCTCTTTGAAAGCGACAGCTCTAGCCTTTAGCTCGGTGAGGATATTCCCTGTAATTCATGGCTTCTGGTTGGGATATGTACGTACGGTGATGAAGCTGGTGACTGAGGTGGTATACTCCTCAATGCTCAAAGTTTTTTCCCTCTGGTTGCACATGTGACATGCTGGTAGAAATTTGGTAAAATGGATTTAAGTTTGCCTGCATTAAAGTCCCCGGCCGCTAGGAGCGCCACTTCTGGATCAGCATTTTCTTGTTTGCTTATGGCCTTATACAGCTCGTTGAGTGCGGTCTTAGTGCCAGTAATTGCTGTTCAGATGCTCTTTTCGATCATAGGAGACGGTAGCAGCAACATTATGTACAAAATAAGTTCAAACATGCGTTTTAAACATGTCAGGGGGTGAATATTGATCTAATCAAGGTATATTCGTGTAATATTTTTCATTGATACAATAAAAAAATAATCTTTCACTTTGGCATTACAGAGTATTTTAAGTAATTTACCAAAAATATGGGGGGATACTTATGATAGGCACTGTATTTACTGTATGTCTTCTTTAATCATTTTAATTACCATACTGAAACGGTGTGAATAATCATTCCTTCCACTTAATTTAGATATTCCTTCAAAAGCAATATTTTTAGACTGTGTGAATACTGTGGCAATGACATACAACCAGGCAATGAATTACTATAACACCGACTAGCACAACCGGAGTACCTACGTACGATGTTGGTACAGTATGTATGCACATACCCACAGAGACACACAAACACAAATGGGTACGTCGGACACACACACAAATACAATCAAACATTCACCCACCCAAAAAAACACACAATGAAAAACACCCCCTCCCACCTGTTCACACACACGATCGAACACAGACACATAATCAAGCATATGTGACAACACCAGTGTCTAAGGGCATCATCAGAGCCTCATCTCATCACAAAGGAAGACAACCACGTGGTGTGCATACTTGGCTGGATCAGGCTATTTTAAAAGCGGACCTCCGGGGCTGTGTACCCTGGCCAACACCCCCCTACACCCACGCCCCCACTGTCTGCCCCCTCGTGCCTTGCACTGGCTCACACCGCTGGATTTCTTGTCACAAAGTTGGGAAGGTGAAACATGGAGTGGCAAGCAGAGCTGTGATGCAGAGTCATTTGCCAGAGTAATGTAAGTGTCAAGTAAGGGCATGTTGGAATAGAGGAGGCAGGAACAATGCTGCTGAGAAAGGCATAATGAAAACAGGAGTAAGGAGAAGAGAGAGAGAGAGAGAGAGAGAGAGAGAGAGAGAGAGAGAGAGAGAGAGAGAGAGAGAGAGAGAGAGAGAGAGAACAAAAACTCCAAACAGCAGCTCTGCCAATGGGAGAGCAGTGGTGCCACAAGAGTTTACTGGGCTCTTCAATATCATCACTACCACTACAACACACACACACACCAGATATGAACACACACATCTCCCTCTCTCTACTCCTGTCACTCTCTTTCTCTCTATAGTTCCCTCTCTAATTCTCTCTCTACTCCTGTCTCTCTCTCTTCCTCTCTCTCTAATTCTCTCTCTACTCCTGTCTCTCTCTAATTCCCTCTCTTCCTCTCTCAATTCTCTCTCTACTCCTGTCTCTCTCTCTAGTTCCCTCTTCCTCTCTCTCTAATTCTCTTTCTATTCCTGTCTCTCTAGTTCCCTCTCTAATTCTCTTTCTATTCTTGTCTCTCTAGTTCCCTCTCTTCCTCTCTCTCTACTCCTGTCTCTCTCTCTAGTTCCCTCTTCCTCTCTCTCTAATTCTCTCTACTCCTGTCTCTCTCTAATTCCCTCTCTTCCTCTCTCTCTAATTCTCTCTCTACTCCTTTCTCTCTCTCTCTAGTTCCCTCTCTCTCTAATTCTCTCTCTACTCCTGTCTCTCTCTCTAGTTCCATATCTTCCTCTCTCTAATTCTCTCTACTCCTGTCTCTCTCTAATTCCCTCTCTTCCCCTCTCTCTAATTCTCTCTCTACTCCTTTCTCTCTCTCTCTAGTTCCCTCTCTCTCTAATTCTCTCTCTACTCCTGTCTCTCTCTAGTTCCCTATCTTCCTCTCTCTCTAATTCTCTCTCTACTCCTGTCTCTCTCTCTCTAGTTCCCTATCTTCCTCTCTCTCAATTATCTCTCTACTTCTGTCTCTCCCTCTCTCTCGTGTTCCCTCTCTTCCTCTCTCTCAATTCTCTCTCTATTCATGTCTCTCTCTCTAGTTCCCTCTCTTCCTCTCTCTCTAGTTCCCTCTCTTCCTCTCTCTCTAGTTCCCTATCTTCCTCTCTCTCTAATTCTCTCTACTCCTGTCTCTCTCTCTAGTTCCCTCTCTTCCTCTCTCTCTAGTTTCATCTCTCTCTCTAGTTCCCTGTCTTCCTCTCTCTCTAATTCTCTCTACTCCTGTCTCTCTCTCTAGTTCCCTCTCTTCCTTTCTCTCTAATTCTCTCTACTCCTGTCTCTCGCTCTCTAGTTCCCTCTCTTCCTCTCTCTCAATTCTCTCTCTACTCATGTCTCTCTCTCTCTCTCTAGTTCCCTGTCTTCCTTTCTCTTTAATTCTCTCTACTCCTGTCTCTCTCTCCAGTTCCCTCTCTTCCTGTCTCTCTAATTATCTCTACTCCTGTCTCTCTCTAGTTCCCTCTCTTCCTTTCTCTCTATCTGAGGTGGTCAAAACATGTATATTTTTATTATTAAACTTAAGTTGAAGGCTGCACTTTATAAATTCAGCTTTTGAATAATGAATCGATCTTGCAATATATAATTATATATCAAACAGACTATGTGGCTTTTTCGTTAATAAATTAGTAATGACATCAATGGCACATCATTTTCTAATTTAAAGGGGCAATCTGGAGAACATCCGTTTAAAAAAAAAAGTTGAATAAATTATATAATGGCTAGAAAATTACCATTAATGCTTTAAAGAGCATGTCTTTAATGAATAAAACGCAGTCTAGTTTTGAATAAGCCTGGCTAACCGAGTTAGCTAACAAGATTCCATTCAACGTGTAGGATGGTCATGCATCATGATGACTTTGGCGGCGGATTCTTATGGTTAGCCAGGATAATTCACAAATATTAAGGCACTTTGGAGAATTACACTGAACAAAAATATTAACGCAACATGTAAAGTGTTTGTCCCATGTTTCATGAGCTGAAATAAAAGATACCAGAAATGTTCCACACACACAAAAAGCTTATTTCTCTCAAATGTTGTGTAGTTCACATCCCTATTAGTGGGCATTTCTCCTTTACCAAGATAATAATGCTGGGAACAATAAAAGGCCACTCCAAAATGTGCAATTTTGTCACACAGCACAATGCCACAGATGTATCAAATTTTGAGGGATTGTGCAATTGGCATGGGGATATCTAGTCAGTTGTACAACAGAATGCATTCAGCTGAAATGTGTCTTCCGCATTTAACCCAACCCCTCTGAATAAGAGAGGTGCGTCTTCAGGGCCTGGGGAACAGTGGGTTAACCGCCTTGCTCAGGGGCAGAGCGACAGAGTTTTACCTTGTCAGCTCTCCAGCAATATTTTGGTTACTGGCCGAAAGCTCTAACCACCAGACTACTTGCATGAATGTCCACAAGACCTGTCCATCATGATGATGTGGCAAGTAACACTTTGCTTCTTGAAAGTCCAATGTCTTAAAAACTTGACTGCTGACATGCAAAACATTTTTTGGACTGTACCAACAGTGGACTACTGACAAAATACCAAAATATAGTCTTTGAGTGGATTTTTTTCTTTAACCGTAGCTTGGCGCAACCACTTCATTGCATATTGTATTGTATTTACGTGTATTATTTATTCGTAAAATATCACATAAATTGCAAACTTCATATGATAACCATATGAAGTGCAAAATTAGGCACATTTCACAGGAAACGGATGCTGTAGTTCCCAGTTGGATGACGTAGTACACAAAAAACGGGGGCTCATGAGCACCACTTTCAAAACTACTGGCTAAGCCCCCGTTTTGGCTCGTGAGCACCACTTTCAAAACTACTGGCTAAGCCCCCGTTTTGGCTCGTGAGCACCACTTTCAAAACTACTGGCTAAGCCCCCGTTTTGGCTCGTGAGCACCACTTTCAAAACTACTGGCTAAGCCCCCGTTTTGGCTCGGAGCACCACTTTCATAACTACTGGCTAAGCCCCCGTTTTGGCTCGTGAGCACCACTTTCAAAACTACTGGCTAAGCCCCTGTTTTGGCTCGTGAGCACCACTTTCAAAGCTACTGGCTAAGCCCCCGTTTTGGCTCGTGAGCACCACTTTCAAAACTACTGGCTAAGCCCCCGTTTTGGCTCGTGAGCACCACTTTCAAAACTACTGGCTGGAATGATACAAAAGTTTGAGAGTGCATCTTTATGGTTGCAATGCGCAACACACAACCACTTTAAATCATGACTCCATAGTTCAGTTGAGTCCCAGGAGTATCATTGCCTGTTACAGTTGTTTTTATTGCTTTGGTACTATAACAGTATGTGGAAACAGTTTCACAACTCTTAGTACAAAACTCAAAACAGATAAAAAAAAATATTTTTTTTCCCCTAAACTGTAAGCACAGTAACTTTTTCACCAAACCTAATTCCTAAAACAGTGTTTCATCTAGAAATACCTTTCATAAAAAATAATGTCCTTTCACAATGCAACGCTCACAATACTTTTCATAAGATTATCTTCTCATTTGTTTGACCATCACTTAATCCAACTGCGCTTAATGGTTCATCACTTAACCGTTTAGTAAACCTATAGATTTTAAACTGCTTTGTCTACTATACGTGGATTTTGAGACATAATGCCTACTCGTTATTGCTTATTGACTTAGTGGTAACCACAATTTGGGTATGTGAACACTTGTAATTTCTTTCAGCATGATGCAGGATAGACAGCAAGGGAGAGGAAGAAATCAAAGTGCTTGTGGACAAGGGGCCCATCAGAGAGTTGGGTATGGGCTCCATCAAAGAGGTCAGAGAGGTGGGGATGGGCCCCATAAAAGAGGTTAAAGAGGTGGGCATGGGCCCCATCAAAGAGGTCAGAGAGGTGGGCATGGGGCCCATCAAAGAGGTTAAAGAGTAGGGCATGGGCCCCATCAAAGAGGTCAGAGAGGTGGGCATGGGCCCCATCAAAGAGGTCACAGACGTGGGAATGCAACATGTCAAAGAGGTCAAACAGGTGGGCATGGGCCCTGTCAAAGAGGTTAAAGAGGTGGGCATGGGCCCTGTCAAAGAGGTGGCATGGGCCCTGTCAAAGAGGTGGGCATGGGCCCTGTCAAAGAGGTCACAGAGGTGGGAATGCAACATGTCAAAGAGGTCAAACAGGTGGGCATGGGCCCTGTCAAAGAGGTGGGCATGGGCCCTGTCAAAGAGGTTAAAGAGGTGGGCATGGGCCCTGTCAAAGAGGTGGCATGGGCCCTGTCAAAGAGGTTAAAGAGATGGGCATGCAACATGTCAAAGAGGTTAAATAGGGGGGCATGGGCCCAGTCAAAGAGGTTAAAGAGGTGGGTATGGGCCCTGTCAAAGAGGTGGGCATGGGCCCTGTCAAAGAGGTTAAAGAGGTGGGAATGCAACATGTCAAAGAGGTTAAAGAGGTGGGCATGGGCCCAGTCAAAGAGGTTAAAGAGGTGGGCATGGGCCCTGTCAAAGAGGTTAAAGAGGTGGGCATGGGCCCTGTCAAAGAGGTTAAAGAGGTGGGCATGGGCCTAGTCAAAGAGGTTAAAGAGGTGGGAATGCAACATGTCAAAGAGGTTAAAGAGGTGGGCATGGGCCCAGTCAAAGAGGTGGGTATGGGCCCTGTCAAAGAGGTGGGCATGGGCCCTGTCAAAGAGGTTAAAGAGGTGGGAATGCAACATGTCAAAGAGGTTAAAGAGGTGGGCATGGGCCCTGTCAAAGAGGTTAAAGAGGTGGGCATGGGCCCTGTCAAAGAGGTTAAAGAGGTGGGCATGGGCCCTGTCAAAGAGGTTAAAGAGGTGGGCATGGGCCCTGTCAAAGAGGTGGGCATGGGCCTAGTCAAAGAGGTTAAAGAGGTGGGCATGGGCCTAGTCAAAGAGTTTAAAGAGGTGGGCATGGGCCCTGTCAAAGAGCTTAAAGAGGTGGGCATGTCAAAGAGGTGGACACCAGAGAGAGGGAGGCGGATGGCAGGGAACTGTTGTGTCTCATGATGTCAGGGCCAGCGTCGTTGACCATGTGGAAAACAGAGGCCTTACCTTGGCAGAGTCTGCCAGATTAGTTCACCTCAGTTTGAAAACATCAACTGTCAATTCGATCATGAGAACGTCTCACCAAGAAGAACGGTAAGTCTGCAGGACATGTATGCTTTACTATTACAGAAAATGACATGATTGTTATGCATGTAAATGCACAAAACATGTTAAGGATTCTTACAGTATACTCTGTTCTACCCTCTGAATTGACAAAGAAAAACATGTCCGTGTAATGACCGACCAGCAGGAGTGGGCAGTGGTGGAAATGGTGACATATACAGCTGTCCGAAATAAAGCAGGCCATTGAGGAGAGCGATTACACCTTTGCCAATGTGGCATCCATCAGCCGAGCAACAAAGTATCTATGAAACACATTTTGAGAGAAACAACGACTGGCTGAAACAACGACCGGGTGAAACTACTCCGGGACGAGTATGTTCAGGTACAGCACTATATACTGTATTACTGTTACTATTTAATGCACATGCTACTTCACAATATCATATTGGAACTATACCGTAAAAATAACTAACCACGTTTTATTTTTTAGAGGGGGATGGTTCTTGATGCTGCTGTGAATCATCACAAGGATATCATTGCTGATGAAGCAGGCCAGGCAACCGTCCTAGTGCCTGAAGATGGTGTGGTAGGACATAGGCCATCACTTGGACACCTCATTGTGTTTCTCAATGAAATTGAACAGGCCTGTCAAGGTGAAGGGGTCACCTATATGTCATTGTGTGAGACAATGTCAGGTTCCACCATGCAGAGGTGGTTCAGACATGGTTTCGGGCCCATTCTCGATTCGTGAACCTATCTATACCTGCCCCCATACTCTCCTTCCTTCAACCCTATTGAGGATTTTTTTTTAAGCATAAAAGGTGGAAGATGTACAATCGCCATCCCCATGAAAATGCCACACTCTATCTGGCCATTGATGAAGCATGCGACGACATCAATGTAGACCAATGTCAAGCTTGGAGTTGCCATGCCAGAAGGACATTCACTGTGACATTCAATGTATGGCCAAATGCTCAAGACAGGCTTGAGGCAAATGAATGCGTACAAAACATTCTGCCTCTGGCAAATCTTGCAACTCTTTACCAGATTAGATTTTTTTGTTTGTTGCATGAATGATTGTCGCCTTTGATAACACATTGGACATGTCACGTCCTGACCTTAGTTCCTTTTTTATGTCACTATTTTAGTTTGGTCAGGGCGTGAGTTGGGGTGGGCATTCTATGTAATTGTTCTATGTTTTTGTATTTCTGTGTTTGGCCTGGTATGGTTCCCAATCAGAGGCAGCTGTTTATAGTTATCTCTGATTGAGAACCATACTTAGGCAGCCTGTTTTCCCACTATGATTTGTGGGTAGTTGTTTTCTGTGTCTGTGTTTTCCATACAGAACTGTGTTGGTTCTCATTTATTTCTCTTGTTTTTTTTTTGTATTCTGTGTTCAGTTTAATAAATACATTATGGACACTTACCACGCAGCGCATTGATCCGATGTTTCATACTCCTCATCAGAGGAAGAAGAAAATCGTTACAGGATAGATATTATGGACATTTTTAATTTTCTGTAAATTTATTTGGGTAATGGAAGTACTGCCTAATGTGAAAACTGTATAATCTACTGTGATTTACAGATTGTGTGTGTGTGTGCGAGCTTGCATGTATACGTGTGTGCGTGCTTGTGTGTGTGCCCCTTTGTAGCCGTGTGTGTGTGCCCCCCTTGTAGCCGTGTGTGTGTGTGCCCCTTTGTAGCCGTGTGTGTGTGAACAGTCACACCTGAGTGAGAGTGAAGTGAATGCAGACTGTTCTACAGAAAGGCCCCGTTTACTCCAGACAAGGGGAACATGAGAGAGCTCAATAACATGCTCTGCTGCAGACAGAGCATTCCATCTCGCTCACTATCAACTCATCTACCCAATACATATATTACTACTGTACGGTATGTGAAGTGAGGAGGGGTGTATGTGTACACCTGTGTGAGTGTATGCACATGAACTCAGCGACAACAACAACAAAAAACGTCCTCTTACTGTCAACTGCGTATATTTTCAGCAAACTTAACATGTGTAAATATTTGTATGAACATAACAAGATTCAACAACTGAGACATAAACTGAACAAGTTCCACAGACATGTGACTAACAGAAATTGAATAATGTGTCCCTGAACAAATTGGGGGTCAAAATCAAAAGTGACCGTCAGTATCTGGTGTGGCCACCAGCTGCATTAAGTACTGCAATGCATCTCCTCCTCGTGGACTGCACCAGATTTGCCAGTTCTTGCTGTGAGATGTTACCCCACTCTTCTACCAAGGCACCTGCAAGTTCCCAGACATTTCTGGGGGTATGGCCCTAGCCCTCAGCCTCCAATCCAACAGGTCCCAGACGTGCTTAATGGGATTGAGACCCGGGCTCTTCGCTGGCCATGGCAGAACAGAACTGTCTTGCAGGAAATCCCACACAGAATGAGCAGTATGGCTGGTGGCATTGTCATGCTGGAGGGTCATGTCGGGATGAGCCTGGAGGAAGGGTACCACATGAGGGAGAAGGATGTCTTCCCTGTAACACAAAGAATTGAGATTGCCTGCAATGACAACAAGCTCAGTCCAATGATGCTATGACACACTGCCCCAGACCATGACGGATCCTCCACCTCCAAATCGATCCCGCTCCAGAGCACAGGCCTCGGTGTAAACGCTCATTCCTTCGACGATAAATGCGAATCTGACCATCACCCCTGGTGAGACAAAACTGTGACTTGTCAGTGAAGAGCACTTTTTTGCCAGTCCTGTCTGGTCCAGCAACGGTGGATTTGTGCCTATAGGCGACGTTGTTGCCGGTAATGTCTGGTGAGGGCCTGCCTACAACAGGCCTACAAGCCCTCAGTCCAGCCTCAAACAGCCTATTGCAGACAGTCTGAGCACTGATGTAGGGATTGTGCATTCCTTGTGTAACTCGGGCAGTTGTTGTTGCCATCCTGTACCTGTCCTGCAGGTGTGATGTTCGGATGTACCGATCCTGTGCAGGTGTTGTTACACGTTGTCTGCCACTGTGAGGACAATCATCTGTCCGTCTTGTCTCCCTGTAGCGCTGTCTTAGGCGTCTCACAGTACGGAGATTGCAATTTATTGCCCTGGCCACATCTACAGTCCTCATGCCTCCTTGCAGCATGCCTAAGGCACGTTCACACAGATGAGCAGGGACCCTGAGCATCTTTCTTTTGGTGTTTTTCAGAGTCAGTAGAAAGGCATCTTTAGTGTCCTAAGGTTTCATAACTGTGACCTTAATTGCCTACTGTCTGTAAGCTTTTAGTGTCTTAACAACCGTTCCACAGGTGCATGTTCATCAATTGTTTATGGCTCATTAAATAAGCATGGGAAACAGTGTTTAAACCCTTTACAAAAAAAATATGTGAAGTTATTTAGATTTTTTGCGAATTATATTTGAAAGACAGGGTTTTGAAAAAGGGACGTTTGTTTTTTTGCTGAGTTTACATATAACGATGATTCTCTGTGTGTATGCGTTTACTATTTTACTGTTGCTCATCTCTCTGTGAATGCAAGTGTCTGTGCGTAACCCGTTAGTGAGTGTTTGTTTTGTGGATTCTTCTCATTATAAAGCATTTGCATCCATCATTATTTGACAAAAACTGTACCTTACATTACCTTACGTTGAGTTGTATGCCAGCTGAACTATATGTCCAATAGGGAATTAACACTTGAATAATGGTCGCGAGGAAGCCTATTGGAAGATGGATCCAATCCCCCTTTCCCTCCCTCCTCCCTCCTTTGCTCTTGCGCTCTCCATCGTGAAACCTGCCGCTGTTGAGCACACAAGATAAATGTCTCTCTGGAGCTTCCAGAGCTTTTTAAAATATTTTTTATAGCCGAGGCTTTAGTTGCTGTCACTTTTATGAGAGGAATCTGCAACTCATTCTTTCCTTTTTCGCTACTCGCTTGGAGAGTTGGAAACACCCTGGCCTTGTGCGCTGCTGCTGGAGAAGTGATTCACTTTGCCATCAACACAAGCAGGGAAGCGCTTGGAATGGGCAGCCAAGAGTCTGACTGAGCAAACACAAATTGAACACTGGCCACTAGGGGGACGGAATCGCTCTTCCTCTCTCTCCCCCATTCCATTGTCACGCGTCACAATTACCTATTCATCAATTGCTCAATCATATTTAGAAAATGGATTGGGTGCAATTGCCATCTAAATGCTTGGAGTCACTCTGATTGAATTGCTCACGCACAAGATCGTTGTCACTTTGGCCTGGCACGCCGTCTCGGAATGACTAGTATTCCATCTCACAGGCTCTATTTCACATTTCTTACGTGTCTGGTGTTTCAAATTGACGTATCAATTACTGTGTTGATAAATGACTGTTGACGATAGTTGTGACATCCAGCTGGCCTCCCTATTGATTCAATTCGACAAAATGAAAAAGGAGAGGAGCGGCTGCGGAGTCCTCTCCTCGCCACGACTTTTCCCTCAGCCCAATCTACTTCTCTGCAGATTGGGAGTCAATGCCTAATCAATATCTGGCAGGGGAGGGGCGAACTGGGGCGATGCAAGATATGAGATAACTGCCCGAACATGTAATGCAAGAAAGTTCATAAAGGGAACATGGGTCTCCCGTAGGTGGTGGGATCTAACTGTGAGAGAAATCAGGCGAAACACTTGAAATGTTTGAGAAGCAGTTGTACAGTCAGTGACTTAATGAAGACAGTGTGTGGTGCGTGGCAGAGCGGCAACACATGCCCAGGGCAGAATAGTGTCATGTATGACAAGCAGAAACACTAGTTGTAGGAGCTAACACATCTCCAGGGGGTTGAGGATGATACGTGTCAGACTCTGAGAGTGACGGGGATGTATGAGGGGGGAGACTAGGATAGGTAAGAGGAATACTTACTGACACATGCACAGTGACTGTTCATGTTGCAGAATCAGCGGCAGGTATGTATGAATGTCGAGTATGTATGAATTAGTTCAGGGAGATGAGGACTTTGAAGTCAGAAGTTTACATACACTTACGTTGGAGTCATTAAAACTTGTTTTTCAACCACTCCACAAATGACTTGTTAACAAACTATAGTTTTGGCAAGTCAGTTAGGACATCTACTTTGTGCATGACACAAGTCATTTTTCCAACAATTGTTTCCAGACAGATTATTTCACTTATAAATAACTGTATCACAATTCCTGTGGGTCAGACGTTTACATACACTAAGTTGACTGTGGCTTTAAACAGCTTGGAAAATTCCAGAAAATTATGTCATGGCTTTAGATGCTTCTTCTTGACATCATTTTAGCACCTGTGGATGTACTTCAAGGCCTACCTTCAAACTCAGTGCCTCTTTGCTTGACATCATAAGAAAATCAAAAGAAATCAGCCAAGACCTCAGAAAAAAACATTGGAGACCTCCACAAGTCTGGCTCATCCTTGGGAGTAATTTCCAAATGCCTGAAGGTACCACATTCATCTGTACAAACAATAGTATCAACACCATGGGACCACGCAGCTGTCATACCGCTCAGGAAGGAGACGCGTTCTGTCTACTAGAGAGGAAGTACTTTGGTGCCGAAAAGTGCAAATCTATCCCAGAACAACAGTAAAGGACCCTGTGAAGATGCTGGAGGAAACAAAAGTACAAAGGTATCTATATCCACAGTAAAACGAGTCCTTAATCGACAGGACCTGAAAGGCTGCTCAGCAAGGAAGAAGCCACTGCTCCAAAACCACCATAAAAAAGCCAGACTGGTTTGCAACTGCACATGGGGACAAAGATCATACTTTTTGGAGAAATGTCTACTGGTCTGATGAAACAAAAATAGAGATGTTTGGCCATAATGACCATTGTTATGTTTTGGAGGAAAAAGGGGCTTGCAAGTCGAATTTGTAAGTCGCTCTGGATAAGAGCGTCTGCTAAATGACTTAAATGTAAATGTAAATGTAAGAACACCATCCCAACCGTGAAGCACGGGGTGGCAGCATCATGTTGTGGGGGTGCTTTGCTGCAGGCGGGACTGGTGCACTTCACAAAATAGATGGCATCATGAGGTAGGAGAATTAAGTGGATGTATGGAAGCAACATCTCAAGACATCAGTCAGGAAGTTACAGCTTGGTCACAAATGCCTCTTCCAAATGGACAAAGACCCTAAGCATACTTCCAAAGTTGTGGCAAAATGGCTTAAGGACAACAAAGTCAAGGTATTGGAGTGGCCATCACAAAGCCCTGACCTCAATCCTATAGAAAATTTGTGAGCAGAACTGAAAAAGCATGTAAGAGCAAAGAGGCCTACAAACCTGACTCAGTTACACCAGCTCTGTCAAGAGGAATGGGCCAATACTCACCCTACTTATTGTGGGAAGCTTGTGGAAGGCTACCCAAAATGTTTGACCCAAGTTAAACAATTTAAAGGCAATGCTACCAAATACTAATTGAGTGTATGTAAACTTCTGACCCCCTGGGAATGTGATGAAAGAAACAAAAGCTGAAATAAATCATTCTCTCTACTATTATTCTGACATTTCACATTCTTAAAACAAAGTGGTGATACTAACTGACCTAAAACAGGGAATTTTTACTAGGATTAAATGTCAGGAATTGTGAAAAACCAAGTTTAAATGTATTTGGCTAAGGTGTATGTAAACTTCCGACTTCAACTGTATGTCAAGTTTGAATATGTAGATGAGTTTGGACCTCGGAGCTGAATCTCGTGGAGCTGCTGTGTTGAATTGGTGGAGGGTGAACTTGCCTCTAGACTCTGATATTGTATTTAGCTTTTTCCCCAATACTGGTTAAGATCAGGATTGGGGGAAAGGAAGCCGATCCTAGATCTGTACCTAGTGGAGACTTCAGCCTGGATCTATTGTTTTTCTCAAGGTTTTAAACTTTCAGCCAACCCTCTCTATTACACTTTCACTCATCCAACACCCCCCTCCACGTTGCATTTTGTTATGTGGTGAAGGCAGCATTTTGCCCATTTTAAAGCTAATTTCCTGCAATTCTACATACAGTATTCTGCCTGTCTTATGTGTGTTCGTGTGATATGAATGACTCAAACATTCCCGACAATTAGGGAACCACTGCTCTGGAGGTGAGGCCTCTCTTTTTTGTGTCTTTCCCTCTGGTTGTGTTTTGTGTGATTTCCCAGTTCTCCACTAAATCAGCATGCAAAGTTTCCTTTCTAATGGAAGCAGTTCAAATTGAGTCATTTATCACTGTGAATTTCTAGTGTTCCTCCGTGGGCTGAATCTACCCATGAGTCATTAGAGACCTGGGCTCCAGTGCATTTTTCCTCTTCCTCCTCCTTGTCCCTCTCTCTCCTCCATTCATCTTCTTCAGCCACCACCCCTGCTCTTTCGTGCTCTTGTGCTCTCATTCTCCCTCTGTGAGCTTTTTCCATTTAGACAAAAGATTATAACTTACCATTTGTATAGTTTTTTCAATTAGATTTGAAAAATGTGTGGCTAAGAGATAGTCCATCCGAAAAATGGCCACTGCCAACATGTTGCGGTTTCACACAACAGCCCTGAAATCAGCACACCTTTACCACCCTCCGTACAATGGCACTGACTTATACACCTGCTGATGACAGGGATGTTAAGGCGTGTCAGTGGGCCTGTTCCCCCTGTGTCACTCCAGTCTCTTCCTGTCCAAGTTAATAGCTGGAGAAGAAGCCACCATCGTTCCTCTTCAATCTCTACCTTCAGTAACTTCCAGTCTCACGTACGGCTGCCATGCGAAGGGAGCAGAGATCTGAATCACAAAATGGCTATCGCCCACGCAGACAGGGATGACACACAAGACAGGAGAGCATGAGTCACTAGGGCACGGCTAGGAAAACTCCACCTTTCCAGCAACAGGAAGAGAATAAAGACAGCTTTGATGAGCTTTTGGCTAAAGGCTGAATTATTTTTGGAAAAAAGAGGGGGAGAGAGAGAAAGAGAGAGAGAAACCACTTCAAACAGAAGCAGCATTTCCAAGGGACATATTTGCACACTAATGTGAAACATGGTCAGGGAAGCAGAAAAGAGAGGGAGGAGGAGAAGAGGAGGGAGGAGGAGAAGGGGGTGGAGGGATGGAGAGTGGATGGAGAGTAGGGAGAAGAAGAGGAGGGAGGAGGGGGAGGCCTGGACTCCTGTGCTAATTATGTATGAGGAATCATCCTGTCAGTCAACTGGCAGTGTCAATCTCAGCATCACTGAAAACACAAAGTGACATCATCGTTCCCTGCAGATCCGACAGCGATAAAAAAAAAACGATCGCATGTAAATCTACTGGCCTCTTGCATTCTAGGCTTTGATGGTTCTATTCAAACTTTTTCAGCGGGGACCCCATTTTTTCCACCAGAATTTCTGGGGACCCCATTTTTTCCCTTGCAAGAATTTCTTGCGACCCCACCGCAAATCTAAAGACACACCCTTAAAATGGTTAGATTTCAATTTTTATAGCAAATAACACTTTCTAAATTAAAATAAAACCATAAATATCTTTCTCAAAAATGATCTGTATTTGGACAGACTTCTCTCTGCTTCCTCACGGCAAGCGGTACTGGAGCAATACGTCTGACATCAACATCCTCCTGAACAGCTTCTATCCTAAAGCCATAAGACTGCTAAATAGCGAACAAAATCAGACTATCTGCATTTACATTTTTGCACGGACTCTATGCACACTCACAGGACTCTACGCGCTCACTCACACTGACACTCCAACACACACTTCATTGTCTCACACACACGTAACATGCACAAACACATTCACACTGACTCTACACACACACTCACATACAATCTTCATATATGCCCCCACTCTGTTATTCACATATCCTGATGCCTAGTCACCTTACCCCTATACATATCCTCCCCTACCACTCCAGTATCCTTGCACATTGTAAATATGGTATTGCCACTGACCCTGGAACTGACCCTGTGTATATATAGTACTTACAGTACTTTCTCATGGTCTTCATATTTCTATTAATTGTGTGTTTTTGTTCTACTTTACTTTGTTTTATAGTACTACCGATATCGATTACTGCATTGTTGGGAAGATTTTGCAGAAATATTACCACCACCGTTTTAAAACCATTTCTATCTTTATTTTCCCAAACACAATTCAACACAATCACAATAATAACTGTCAGCATATTGTAACACAGACTTAACACCTAACAAACACAGGCCAGATCCCGTGTTACCTCATATCCCAGAATGAATACCTTGCGTTAGGCTTTGGGGAAGAAAAAAAAAAACATTTCAATTTGCTCTACTTGCCATTGGCTCAACCATCGGCTCAACCTACCCCACACAGCTACAAAGATGTAATGTCATGCTAGGTTTAGGACCTCACATTGAAGCTTATAGAGACCACAATTGATGTATAGAACAATCTTAAAAACATCTCATTTTGTTTAGATACAAGCCTCGTGAAACTTCGAACGTAATAAATGAGTTTCACTTGGTGAAGATCTGTTTTTACCATGTGGTTTCTTCCTTCACGGACTCAATGAAATTATGATTTCTTCCTAAACATTTGGTCATATTATGAATTTTGTGTATGGTTTTCCTTGAAACAAGGGTGGCTCAACTTACCCCATTCTCCCCTACTCTTATTTGTTTGCCATTACATTATATCCTTAAGATAGGTATTGGATTGTTCTCCTGGGCGAGAAAAACACAGGCAACTTGCACTGAATCTCATGAATAAACAAGAAACGCCCGTCCTTCTGAAGGAGGTACATGCACTGGAGCTGAGATGCAGCCAAACCAACGCCTCTGAGTGGAAAACACAGGTGTTTGATGAAATGCTTGACTCTCACCATGGTAATACCTTGCCCTTACCACACAGGAGCACAGAGGGAGGCAAGAGGGATTGACAGAGAAGAAATGAGGGAGACAGAGAGAGAAAAGGAGAGGAAGGAGAGCAAGCAGGGGCCGAGAGGGCAAGAGGAACAACAAGG
Organism: Oncorhynchus keta; assembly: GCF_023373465.1. Classification (NCBI taxonomy): domain Eukaryota; kingdom Metazoa; phylum Chordata; class Actinopteri; order Salmoniformes; family Salmonidae; genus Oncorhynchus; species Oncorhynchus keta. Next base: position 1,890,298 of record NC_068445.1, on the reverse strand, counting down.
ATAGATGACAGAAACAGAAGGGTAGAAAAAGAGGAGGGAGAGAGAGAAAGTGAAGGAAAGGGAGCATTTGATATGGTAGCTTTTCAGAGAGAAAAAGGGGAAAGATGAAGGAGAACATTTGGAGTAACAGAGGAGAACAGAGAGTGGTGTGTTTGACAGATGGTTGCGCCCTCAAAAGAAACGGAGGATGAGCAGGATACCGATGCTTCCCTGTCTGCTTCTAGTTGAAAGCTACAGCAAAAAAATCTGTTCAAACTACTCCACAACTCGGCAGCAACGCCGTTTATACATAATTAAATGAGCAAATGTTTTCGTTCCGTAATCACAGTGTTTCCCAAACAAATCAAACAAATCTCTAGCAACACACACAGCTTTAATTGACTTAAAAAATAAAAAACATAATTATTCAACATTTCGCTCCAAAAAGCCTGGAATATTATTGCTCAAATTCATAAGAATGTCTTCCGAATTGAACATACCCTAAAAACCTTGTGGCTTTCAAAAACAATCACAGTGGTGTGCATTGATGTCTGTGACTATTGGGATTTCTATGAAGATATAGCACCTTCTTCTCTGCCATGATCAGTGACACATGGTGTTGATGGGAGCTGGCTGGATGCCTTGCTGTGGCGTCTTCTTCTCACTCTCTCCTCTCTGTGAAAGCAATGTTTTCAGGAGAGGAAGGAGCTTTGGCTTATTGTGCGCCTCAGTGACACACTGCATTTAGTCTCTGACTGCTTCCTTCGGAAATAAAGGGTGATCCTGAGCCTGTGTGTGTGGGTGATGGCGCTTGCTCTTGTGCAGGCTGTGTGTGTGGAGAGGGGGAGCTTTGTGTGTGCGTGTGTTTGTCAATGTGTGGTTCTGTGTGTGTGTAGGTGTGTGTGTTGCATATATGTGTACATGCATGCACGTGAGTGTTTTTGTGTGTTTATTTGCATGTGTATATGTTTACGTTCATGTGTCTGTCATAAATGCAAATATTATGCAATTACACTAAATGTGACACCACCTGATCTGTTTCACCCCCTCCAGGTGTCCCCCATCTTCCTTATCCCCAGTGTATTTATACAAGTGTTCTCCGTTTGTCTGTTGCCAATTCGACTTGTCAGGTCTTACCAGTGTGTTTTCCCATCTCCCTGCCTTCTCAAGTTCTGTTTCCTAGTTTCCCCGCTTCTGACCATTCTGCATTCCTTGACCCCGAGCCTGCCTGCCGTTCTGTACCTGCCTGACTTTGACCAGTTTACAAACCTCTGCCTGTCCTGAACCCCGAACCTGCCTGCCGTTCTGTACCTGCCTGACTTTGACCAGTTTACAAACCTCTGCCTGTCCTGACCCCGAGCCTGCCTGCTGCTCTGTACCTTATTGACTCTGCCCTGGATTACGGACCTCTGCCTGCCTTTGACCTGTCTTTTGCCTGCCCCTGTTTGGGTCAATAAACTGTGACTCCAGCTGTCTGCATCTGGGTCTTATCCTGAGATCTGATAAAATGACCAAATGTATGTGGACACCTGCTCGTCAAACATCTCATTCCAAAATGATGGCATTAACAGAGTTGGTCCCTCCTTTTACTCCTTTACCAGCCCCCGCTTTTCGGGGGAAGACTTTCCACTAAATGTTGAAACATTGCTGCTGGAACTTGCTTCCATTCAGCGACAAGAGCATTAGTGAGTTTGGGAACTGATGTTCAAGTCAAGTTCTTCCACACCGATCTCGACAAACCATTTCTGTATGGACCTCGCTTTGTGCATGGGAGGCATTGTCATGCTGAAACAGGAAAGGGCCTTCCCCAAACTGTTGCCAAAAAGTTGGAAGCACAGAATCGTCTAGAATGTCAACATATGTTGTGGCGTTAAGATTTCCCTTCACTAGCCCGAACCATGAAAAACAGCCCCAAGACCATTATTCCTCATCCACCAAACTTTACACTTGGCACTATGCAGGTAGCGTTCTCCTAGCATCCGCCAAACCCAGATTTGTCAGTTGGACTGCCAGATGGTGAAGCGCGATTCATCACTCAGTCTTTCTCCAGAGTCCAATGGCGGCAAGCTTTACACTACTTCAGCCAACGCTTGGATTGCGCATGGTGATCATAGGCTTGGGAGCGGCTGCCCCCGCCATAGAAAAACATTTCATGAAGCTCCTGACGAACACTTCTTGTGCTGACGCTGCTTCCAGAGGCAGTTTGGAACTCGGTAGTGAGTGTTGCAATTGAGGAGAGACGATTTATACTCACTATGCGCTTCAGCACTTGGCAGTCCCATCCTGTGAGTTTGTGTGACCTGCCACTTCACGGCTGAGCCGTTGTTGCTCCTAGACGTTTCCACTTCACAATAACAACACTTACATTTGCCCAAGACGCTCTAGCAGGACAGATATTTAACAAACTGGAAACGTGTTGCAACACGTTGAAAGTCACGGAGCTCTTCAGTAAGGCCATTCTACTGCCAATGTTTGTCTATGGAGATTGAATGGCTGTGTGCTCAATTGTCAGCAAAGGGTGTGGCTGAAAAAACAGAGTCCACAAATTTGAAGAGGTGTCCACATAAGTTAGTATATATAGTGTATGTGCGTGTGGAATAAAGGGATGTAAGTTTTGAATGTCTGCACATGAATAAGAGAATGTCTACCATATCTTTGCATCTGTGTGTGCACGTACAAGCATGTGTTTGTGATTATTTGTGTGTGCCTGCTCTTCCATCCAGAACAAATATCAAACTGACATCTCGCCACACGGGGGAAATAGGTGGCGTTTTCACAATGGAAAGCACCAGCAGTACCTGTCTCAGAGTACCCAGAATGCAGCAGATAACCTCCGACCCTGGAAGAGGAGTCCACAGCTTGCAACTGTCATCGCCGCCGCACCTCTTCCCCTGACGTGAGAGACGATTGCTTACACAGCCGTAGCACCGACTCGGTTTGATCTGTCTCTTTTTTGTCTCTCCTACTCCCAAAATCAACATTACAGAAGAGGACACACTGTTGAGACGTGCTTGAGGAAGAACAGCACGTCATAGCATCACAACAGACACTGTACGTTGCATCTCCGAGATCAACAACCACTCTGACCCCAGACTCGAGGAAGCCAGAGGTGAGCCGGAACCATACTGGAGCATTAAAAAAAACGGCAGAAACAGGAACAGCTGCAGAAGGAGGGAAGTTGGGCAGAAGGGAAGAGAAATGAAGGAAGGGAAGAGATAACGGAGAGCGGCTGATGAGTTTCGGCGAGCAGTTCAATCTCATTAAGATAGTAGACTCAAACACACTATACTGTAAAAGCGCATTAATCTGACATTTTTCCTCTCAGTAAGAGTAGGAAAGATACCTTAGAGCACAAAAAGGTTCATTTGTTTCCACGACAGGATGTGCAAACTCTCTCCAGGAGTTCAGTGAGGATCTCTGAATGATCCAATGTTGACCTAAATGACTAATGATTATAAATACAATCCACCTGTGTGTAATCAAGTCTCCGTATAAATGCACCTGCACTGTGATAGTCTCAGAGGTCCGTTAAAAGCGTTAAAAGCGCAGAGAGCATCATGAAGAACAACGAACACACCAGGCAGGTCCGAGATACTGTTGTGAAGAAGTTTAAAGCCGGATTTGGATACAAAAAATTTTCCCAAGCTTTAAACATCCCAAGGAGCACTGTGCAAGCGATAATATTGAAATGGAAGGAGTATCAGACCACTGCAAATCTACCAAGACCTGGCCGTCCCTCTAAACTTTCAGCTCATACAAGGAGAAGACTGATCAGAGATGCAGCCAAGAGGCCCATGATCACTCTGGATGAACTGCAGAGATCTACAGCTGAGGTGGGACACTCTGTCCATAGGACAACAATCCTACTGCACAAATCTGGCCTTTATGGAAGAGTGGCAAGAAGAAAGCCATGTCGTTTAAAGTTTGCCACAAGCCACCTGGGAGACACACCAAACATGTGGAAGAAGGTGCTCTGGTCAGATGAAACCAAAATTGAACTTTTTGGCAACAATGCAAAACGTTATGTTTGGCGTAAAAGCAACACAGCTCATCACCCTGAACACACCATCCCCACTGTCAAACATGGTGGTGGCAGCATCATGGTTTGGGCCTGCTTTTCTTCAGCAAGGACAGGGAAGATGGTTAAAATTGATGGGAAGATGGATGGAGCCAAATACAGGACCATTCTGGAAGAAAACCTGATGGAGTCTGCAAAAGACCTGAGACTGGGACGGAGATTTGTCTTCCAACAAGACAATGATCCAAAACATAAAGCAAAATCTACAATGGAATGGTTCAAAAATAAACATATCCAGGTGTTAGAATGTCCAAGTCAAAGTCCAGACCTGAATCCAATCGAGAATCTGTGGAAAGAACTGAAAACTGCTGTTCACAAATGCTCTCCATCCAACCTCACTGAGCTCGAGCTGTTTTGCAAGGAGGAATGGGAAAACATTTCAGTCTCTCGATGTGCAAAACTGATAGAGACATACCCCAAGCGACTTACAGCTGTAATCGCAGCAAAAGGTGGCGCTACAAAGTATTAACTTAAGGGGGCTGAATAATTTTGCACGCCCACAGTTTTTGATTTGTTAAAAAAGTTTGAAATATCCAATAAATGTCGTTCCACTTCATGATTGTGTCCCACTTGTTGTTGATTCTTCACAAAAAAATACAGTTTTATATCTTTATGATTGAAGCCTGAAATGTGGCAAAAGGTCGCAAAGTTCAAGGGGGCCGAATACTTTCGCAAGGCACTGTATAAGCCATATATAAGAAAAACCAATGGCCTTATTGATGATGATTGACTACATATTCCTCCCCCAAAAAGGTCATCTTTGAAATTGTACATTTCTTAAAAAGTAGGTGTATGTTCTTCCTTCTGAATATTTTTCGCTGCCGTCAACAAAGATAGATTCCGAGATTGTAACATGTTTGTTTGTTTGAAAATGAGCTGTGGGACTCCCATCACTTTTAACTTTCCCAAATCAGTGTTCGTAGCATAGCGGTGCTGCTGGATCGATGCAGTAGATTACTCTGTCTTCTCTTTTCGCACAGCCCTTCTACACGATGCTCCAGGGTGAATAAAGTACAGACACACTGTTCATCTTGACATTAATGACTTTCCAATAATTGCCGACGACACACGCAATTAACCAGCAAAGACTTGACCGTGTTGGAAACGGTCTTCCCCCTGGCTTCTCCTCATCCTGCTCTGTTAGCTCATTTATTTCCTCTCTTCTTAAGTAGCTAAGTATAGAGCAACCGTGGGACCAACGCTCCCGGTAACGCTCTTAACTCATCGGATGCTGAATAAGGAGACAGACTAGACAGAGTCCGGGTCATCGGGGCTTTAGACAGACGGCAGACTGACAGCTGGGTTCGCTGAGAGCCTTGTAGTCTGCATCATCCTGCCTAATCAAACTAGACCCCCCCCCACCCCCCTGCTCTGCTCTTCACTGTGGGCCTTTCACTCAACAGCAGCCACAGAGTGAGAGAGAGAGAAAGCGAGAGAGAGATGAGGAGAGTGAGAGTGGTGGAGAGTAGCAGAGAGAGAGAGATTTTGCAGCCCCTTAACCATGTGTCCTGAGTCAATGCCACAGTACTAGGAGCACTTTCGGAGGGGACCTGTGTTTTTGAAGGTTTGTTTAGGGAATTGGGCGTGATATTTGAACTAAGTAAACAAATCTTGCTTGCTCAGCGAGGGGGCTATGTGGCTTCAAAGGGCTACTCTCTCTCCTCGCTGCGCTGTGAACGGTAACGCCAGGTAACTAAACACAGAGCAACGGCAGCACGCACGCACGCACGCACGCACTAGAGTGTAAGGTGACATAGTGAGGCAGGGTGGGAGGAGGCAAACAAGAGGCTGGGTACATAGGGGTGGACGAGTGTAGATATGACAGGATAAACAAAATGTAGGGAGCATGAGTGACCGAGTGAAAGAGAGAAGTGACTGAGAGAAAAGGAAGGTAGAGAAATGAGGAGGATGAGAAGCGCAGGGACGACTCGTATGCGAGGCCTCTGACTATCTGTACGTATGCCCCGCCCACATGGCCCTGGTAATCCCATGTCCCATGTGTGGAGCCGCAAAGCAGGTTGGTGTGTTGGCAAACCACATCAACGGTGGAACTAGGGTTGATGAATCCTCTACAGCTCAATGCACCTATCCTCATCAGACAGGCAGGCAGGCTGTACAGTAAAGTTGTCACTGTTCCTCATGTCAATACCTTGTTTAATTCCAGATCAAACCACAGAACATTTGTGTTCCCCTTGAACCGCCACTTTTTTTTTTTACTGTGCAATACGTCGTGACGATTATGTAAAGGGGGAATATAATGATTTGTGCCTGTAATCTGATTTGGGCTTATTTAGCATCTCTATGTATGACTCAGATGTTGTATCTGTGTTGACAACAGCAGAGCAAGGCTTCAATGCTGCGTGGGATGTCTACTGATTTCCCCAGCATTTCCCCATCTGGAGGGTAGGGAGCCCACTTGAAGATAATATTGGCATCATCAAACCAATTTCACTGAAGACAACAAGGCAAGTGTGCCACAGGAAGTCACAGAGCTGTACAAGTGTGCAACATAGGACAGAGCTGTACACAAAACTAAGAGAAAGCGAGAGAGAGATGAGGGAGGGAAAGAAAAAAAGAACAAGAGAGAGTCAGGGAGGGAAAGAATGAAAAGATGGAGATGGAGAGGGAGAGACGACAGCTTATGGACAGGTGTTCAAGTCCAATCTAAGTGGAGGTTCATGTTAGTCAAACAGGACAAATGCTTCTCTCTCTCTCTCTAGTTCTCTCTCTCACAAACACATATGGTGTGCAACGGGCATACGTGCCCCTAGCCTCACATCATCCTCCTCTCCTCCTGTCTCTTCTTCTTCCCACTGTCCTCCCTCTTTCTTTTTTGTTACCATAGGGAAGGCCTGGTCTGGACCTGCACAGATGCTATGTTTAATGCCTTAATTCTGCTCCCTGACAGCCTTCCAATCTCTTCGATACTTCAACACCGATTCCAATTTAAGAGACTGTGATCCAATTTGGGGGAGCTGGCAGGTTCTCGCCAAGCGGTTGTGTGCGAGGGAGCCTACCGCACATGGCTCCAAGGGTACACAGACACACACACGCACAGAGGTGTTTAATTAAGTAGCAATTAGGTCCGGAGAAATGGAATACAGTGCCACTATTCAGGCACTCCGTAGGAGGGAAGGATGGAAGGAGGTATACAGATCTCTGGAGCGCTCATTATTTGTTTGCCTCTCCTCTGTTTTCCTCTCCTCCGGCCTCACTCGGGGACATGTGCCCAATCAGCATTACCCTGGAAAAAGTATTTAAGACCAATTTATTACACAAGGAAGGAATAGTAGCAGAAGGCTTTAAGACTGGAGGGACAACAGGGCTGTTGTATTGTACTGGCGGTGGCATTGCCGTCAGAAATCAAAGCTCCATTTGTAGCGTCTTTGTACAAGAGGGATTGTGGGGACACATGAATTGAATTCCTTGCGGATGGAATGGAACGTACTATAAATACAGACCTTATAAATACCTTGGTATAAAGATAAACACCTCGGTGCACTTCCATGCTGCTGGTGAGTCACTTGTTAAGGAAGGACTATTCCCCTGGAGGATGTAGGTTGTATGTCTCTCTCTCTGACTGGGGTGTGAGTGTGGATGTGGGAGGGTGATGTTCAGGGTCACGGCTGAGAATGAGGAGGAGGGATGACGATGATGGCTGTTTATAGAAAAAAAAAACGCAACGTGAAGGCTACTGTACTGTAAAACATTGTTTCCCAGCTCAGTTTTTTTTTTTGAGTACCAATAGCATACATTTTTAGTTGAAGCCCCGAACAACAATAAAAACACTTGATTTGACTTGTCAAGGACTTGATGATTACTTGACAAGCAGAATCCGGTTTACAAACATATGTACTGGTAGGGGGGACTCGAGGACCGGATTTAAGAAACACTGCTGTCAAATACAGTCTGACTTACACACCACCTCAACCTCCCAAAACAAAATGGGTAGCGGATGTTGCCATTGTGTTGCTGATGTACACTACACACTATATATACAAAAGTATGTAGACACTCCTTCAAATTAGTCGATTTGGCTATTTCTGCCACACCCATTGCTGACAGGTGGTAGGCCACACAAGCTCACAGAACGGGACCGCCGAGTGCTGAAGCGTGTAGCGCATAAAAATCCTCGGTCCCCGGTTGCAAACACTCACTGCCGAGTTCCAAACTGCATCTGGAAGCAACAGCACAAGAACTGTTCTTCTGGAGCTTCATGAAATGGTTTTCCATGGCCGAGTAGCTGCACGCAGGTCTAAGATCAGCATGTGCAATGTCAAGCGTTGGATGGAGTGGTGTAAAGATTGCCGCCATTGTACTCGGGAGCTATGGGAACGCGTTCTCTGAAGTGATAAATCATGCTTCGCCATCTGACGAATCTGGGTTTGATGGATGCCAGGAGAACGCTACCTGCCCCAATGCATAGTGTAAACTCTAAAGTTTGGTGGAGGATGAATAATGGTCTGGGGCTATTTTCCATGGATCGGGATAGTCTCCTTAGTTCCAGTGAAGGGTCATCTTAACACTACAGCATACAAATTACATTCTAGACAATCAAGTGCTTCCAACTTTGTGGCAACAGTTGGAGGAAGGCCCATTCCTGTTTCAGCATGATAATGCCCCCATACACAAAGCGAGGTCCATACAGAAATGGTTTGTCAAGATCGGTGTGGAAGAACTTGACTGGCTTGCACAGAGCCCTGACCTCAAGCTCATCGAACACCTTTGGGATGAATTGGAACGCTGACTGTGAGCCAGGCCTAATCGCCCAACATCAGTGCCCGAGCTCACTAATGCTCAGGTGGCTGAACGGAAGTAAGTCCATGCAGCAATGTTTGAACATCTAGTGGAAAGCCTTCCAAGAAGAGTGGAGGGTGTTACAGCAGCAGAGGGTGAACCAACTCCATTTTTACCCCATGATTCTGGAATGAGACGTTCGACAAGCAGGTGTCCACATACTTTTTGGCCATGTAGTGTAATATGAACTGCTGTAGAGGCAACAAAGAGATTGCCTGACGACTCACCTTTAACTTTATTCCACTGCTTTATTGATTGCTACATACATTCAGTCGAAATATGCCATTCTAGAAGTCGTTTCTGTGATTTCAAAAGGGGGGGTGTTGTACAAAACAAATTCCTCAGGGATTGGATCGTCTCGTACCAATCAGAGTATCAAAGTTGGTAACGTAATCATGTAGGCTGGCTCCGGCCCAACCCATTGGTTTCTGGGACCAATCAGAACAGTCCAAATGTGTTCGCATTCTAGAAATCCTAGTTTGCTCTAAGTCTAAAGGAGGGAGATGTAGTGCTGCCAACTCCCTGCGTTGGGAATCATTTCTGGTGATATTTACAGTAGCATCTCAAAAAACAGATTCATAATGTATTTTTCATCATGCATGTTGTTTGTGTTCTGACTCAAAGCTAGTTGCTGCATTTTCTCCCACAGACTCCCCCATTCCCTCTTTACCCTCACAACAAAAGACGGTCACACACGCACACAACAAAAATCTATTCACACAACACACGCCCTGAAGACAATAATATTCTATTTCTAGCCAAATATTCTTGCCAAATAGAGTAGAGAGATGCATTTCCAAAGCAGCCTGGCTGCGTTTTTCTGCAGTTGTGCAGAAAGTCACAAATGCTGTCCAAACACACTGGGCACAAAATAGAACACATTTGAACACATTAACATCAATGAGAAAGAGAAAGAGTGGACAGGAAGAAGAGAGAGGGCGACTGAGAGGGGAACATGGAGGCTTCAGTTGCCATGACAACACTCATTCAGTTCTGAGGCCAGCCTCGGAAAAGAAAAAAGTAAGAAAGTCTGAATTATGATGACTGTGGACTTATCTTGTCTCTACACCAACAGATGTGACGTAGAACAGTTACAAGTGAGAAATACATTGGATTAAACATCTAATTTCTGTTTATTAGATTTTTTTGTTACCCTCTCACTAATTGCCTGTGTTTTTAGAGCTTTACAGATGTGCATTTACATCGAGTCTTACAATCAGTCTGCTGAACTGTGTGTGTGTGTGTGTGTGTGTGTGTGTGTGTGTGTGTGCATGCAATTGAGCGTGTTTCAACAATGCGTGTGTGATTCTGTGACCTGTACAGCAAAGAAACTGCATGTACTGCACCATTTCAGCTGTGTTGTGCAACAATGACAAAAATGCACATATCAAAATCTCATTGAAACGTCATTTAAATACAAAATCATGGATGAAGTGAAAACGCATACGGTACTAGAAGTAAACGTCAAGTTCAGAGACGTGTCGTCCTCAGCGATAGAAAGTTACGAGTGTGGCAGCAAGGGGAGTCTCACATATTTTTCATTTGGGACATTAAAAAATATATATATATATATTTGATTTCAGGGACTGAGAATTTTGACAGAAAATAAGAAATCTTACAGTGGTGGAAAAGAGTGGAGAAATGAGAGGTTAGAGGGGAGGAAGGAGTGCAAGGAGGCAGAGAGAGTAGAGGGAGAGAAAGAGAGAGCATGTGTGAGAGAGCGAGAGAGAGGGAGAAAGAGAGAGAGAGAGAGAGAGAGTAGAGAGCAAGAGGGAAGGGCAGGGTAGAGCACACACACAAAGAGAGTAGAAGGCTTGGGCAGAGCCTCACAGAGAGACTGGCGGATCCTTTGTTTTTTCAGGAGTGACTGGCCTGTGTAAAGCCTGTTAAACAGCCTCTTGTCATTAAGACAGCTTCCGCAAAGGTCTCATTGACCTATTGCAACACCATCCGCTGGAACATAAAGGTCAGGTGAGCTGTGGCTTATTCCTGTCCCACGCACGCACACACACACACGCACAGGCGCACACACACACACACACACAAATCATGACCAGATATCTGCAAATCCACACTTAAACTGCATAATTAAACAATAGCTTTGGAAGGACATTCCAGTACCTCATTCTCTATAATGAGTCCTAATTGTTTGCTGGTTGATGTTAACCAGTCAAAGACAACAGTTGCCCATTTTATGGCCTCATCAAATGCCTCATAACCTGAATTATCACACCACGCCTTGTTTTTTTCTCCCCCAGACATGGAAAAAGAATCATATGGAACTTCTCTCTACCTGCTCTTCTCTCTACCTGTGTCTCAATATAGGTTTTCTACATTTGAGCTCCTGAGTGGCGCATCAGTCTAAGGCATTGCTTCTCAGTGCCAGAGACATCACTACAGAGCCTGGTTCGATTCCAGGCTGCATCACAACCGGCCGTGATTGGCAGTCCCATAAGGAGGGCGCACAATTGGCCCAGCGTCAGCCGGGGTAAGCCGTCATTGTAAAATAAGCATTTGTTAAATAAAGGTTAAGTAAAAAATAAAACAAAATACTTTTTTTTTAACATATCAGCTCTTGGGTCGAGCTGCTGAAATATCATCTTGACATCATTCACTGGACTCAACATTATCAGCTGGGAACATATGTTTAATTAAAAATACAAATATATCGCACTTCAATGCACAGAGATGGGTAAAGGGCAGAATTGTAATCACTGTGGTTTAAGAGGAGGCATCAATAGTGTCAGTAGTAGTTTAATTATTATTACACAAATTATAATGACTTTACTTTGCTGACAACAGCGTCATCATTGTTCACATGCGTACAGTTTTAATTTCAACATTCAAGGTTACTGTTTTGGCGAGGCATTAAATCTGGTGGTAAACCATTTATTGCTGACAGATGACTTGGCACATTATAAATGGCCATTAAACCATTTTCTAAATTGCAAACAACTTTCACCTATATGTGAACACAATTCCATAAGATATAAGGTCCTTTGTTTTTTAAGGCAGGACACATGAAATCTATTTGATGCTTAAAGGTTAAAGTTCACCCAAATTGCAAAATGACATATTGGTTACCTTACACTGTAAGCAGTCAATGGACAAGACCACAGTCCGTGTTTTGGTTTTGTTCACTTGGACCACTGTCTCCAAATGTAATTTGTAATTTGGGTTGATTATCCCTTTAAGATTAGTGTTTTAGAAAGGAGACAGAGACATATCTGCAGAGGCTGTGTGCCACGAGAGAGATACTCTAGCATACAAGTCAAATGAAATCACAGAGACCTCACAGAGGCTCTCTCTCTCTCTGTTGGAATGAGCCAGATCTGCAACTCAGATCCCATTCACTTCCTTATCTCCCCGTACTTGATCTGAATGACATGTGACTCTCGAAACATGAAATCAGAAAATGAGATGACAAAAGGAAACATAAAATGGTTTTAGAGAACATTGAAAATGGGATATGGCTGTGGTATTGTTTACTCGCTTTATATGTAAATGCTGCAATATCGACATATAACTACTGACCGGACATACCTTTTTCTTACTGTCTATACACACCACATATTTATATTTATAATCTGGACTCATTCCGATATTTCTTCATTTCTTCTTCTTTTCTAATTATTTGTGTATTAGTATCGTACTGTAAGACATTAACTGCACTGCTGCAGCTAGAAACACAAGCATGTTGCTGCACCTCCGTTAACATCTGCTAATCTGCGTATAAGACAAATACACTTTGATTTTATACTGTAGTACCTATACAGTGTCCATCGGAGAAACACTGCACCACACTACAAACTTCTAAGTTATCTCCCCTGAAGGAAAAAGTATTTATTCCCCCATTTCTGTCATGATCCATCAGGCTACTTGTTTTGGGGGATAAGTGCAGCGGTGGCGCCGCGCGTTGAGTAATAGCGCAGTTAAAGAGAAGCCACAGTGCTCATATCTCACAGTGTGCATCAAATCACACTGATAAAATACCCCCCTTTCCATTGGCCACGATACAGATGCCTTCCCTTCTCTCACTGGTCAGCGGCTGTGCACTGATCGGCCTTGGCTCTTACTATGAGGGGAGGCTGAGGATATGTACTGTATGTATATTATACTACTGGCTGCAACTGGAGGAAATATGAGTCTTCGACTGCCTATATGACAGACAAATCCTCCACCCAGGCTTGATTGTTGGGGGGAGTGTAGTGGGTAATATTCTTACATATGCATATTATACACAGAGTGTACAAAACATTGATAACACCTTCCTAATATTGAGTGCTGAATTCAGATGACCTGGCTTCCACAATCACCTGACCTCAAACCAATTGAGATGGTTTGGGATGAGTTGGACTGCAGAGTGAAGGAAAAGCAGCCAACAAGTGCTCAACATATGTGGGAACTCCTTCAAGACAGTTGGAAAATCATTCCTCATGAAGCTGGTTGAGAGAATAGCAAGAGTGTGCAAAGCTGTCATTAAGGTAGCTACATTGAAGAATCTAAAATATAACCTTTGTTTTTACTACATGATTCCATATGTCTTATTTCATAGTTTAGATGTCTTTACTAATATTCTACAATGTACAATATAGTAAAAATACAGAAAAACGCTTGAACGAGTAGGTGTGTCCAAACTTTTGAATGGTACTGTATGTAAATAAGGTATTTTTATACATTTGCAAACATTTATAAAAACCTGTTTTTACTTAGTCATTATGGGGTATTGTGTGTACATTGATGAGGACATTTATTCATGTAATCCATTTTAGAATAAAGGCTGTAACGTAACAAAATGTGGGGGAAATGAAGTGGTCTGAATACTTTCTGAATGCAGTGTATGTATCTCAACGGAGCAGGTCAGGAACAAAAGAGAAAGACCCTAAGACCCTTTCATAAACATCTGTTTGGATAACAAACCTGAGTTGTTGACCAATGGCGTACCGAAAAACTGAACTTCCAATCACAGCATCAGATTTACAGGATGTGATGACAACTGCTCCTCTGCACCGCATAGGTGTGACAGAACGGGAGATGTGGAGAGAACAGCACAGATAATTCAGCATTCCTGAGAAGACAATAAAACCTTTTGCATATACAGTGCCTTGCGAAAGTATTCGGCCCCCTTGAACTTTGCGACCTTTTGCCACATTTCAGGCTTCAAACATAAAGATATAAAACTGTATTTTTTTGTGAAGAATCAACAACAAGTGGGACACAATCATGAAGTGGAACGACATTTATTGGATATTTCTAACTTTTTTAACAAATCAAAAACTGAAAAATTGGGCGTGCAAAATTATTCAGCCCCCTTAAGTTAATACTTTGTAGCGCCACCTTTTGCTGCGATTACAGCTGTAAGTCGCTTGGGGTATGTCATCAGTTTTGCACATTGAGAGACTGACATTTTTTCCCATTCCTCCTTGCAAAACAGCTCGAGCTCAGTGAGGTTGGATGGAGAGCATTTGTGAACAGCAGTTTTCAGTTCTTTCCACAGATTCTCGATTGGATTCAGGTCTGAACTTTGACTTGGCCATTCTAACACCTGGATATGTTTATTTTTGAACCATTCCATTATAGATTTTGCTTTGTGTTTTGGATCATTGTCTTGTTGGAAGACAAATCTCCGTCCCAGTTTCAGGTCTTTTGCAGACTCCATCAGGTTTTCTTCCAGAATGGTCCTGTATTTGGCTCCATCCATCTTCCCATCAATTTTAACCATCTTCCCTGTCCCTGCTGAAGAAAAGCAGGCCCAAACCATGATGCTGCCACCACCATGTTTGACAGTGGGGATGATGTGTTCAGGGTGATGAGCTGTGTTGCTTTTACGCCAAACATAACGTTTTGCATTGTTGCCAAAAAGTTCAATTTTGGTTTCATCTGACCAGAGCACCTTCTTCCACATGTTTGGTGTGTCTCCCAGGTGGATTGTGGCAAACTTTAAACAACACTTTTTATGAATATCTTTAAGAAATGGCTTTCTTCTTGCCACTTCCATAAAGGCCAGATTTGTGCAATATACGACTGATTGTTGTCCTATGGACAGAGTCTCCCACCTCAGCTGTAGATCTCTGCAGTTCATCCAGAGTGATCATGGGCCTCTTGGCTGCATCTCTGATCAGTCTTCTCCTTGTATGAGCTGAAAGTTTAGAGGGACGGCCAGGTCTTGGTAGATTTGCAGTGGTCTGATACTCCTTCCATTTCAATATTATCGCTTGCACAGTGCTCCTTGGGATGTTTAAAGCTTGGGAAATCTTTTTGTATCCAAATCCGGCTTTAAACTTCTTCACAACAGTATCTCGGACCTGCCTGGTGTGTTCCTTGTTCTTCATGATGCTCTCTGCGCTTTTAACGGACCTCTGAGACTATCACAGTGCAGGTGCATTTATACGGAGACTTGATTACACACAGGTGGATTGTATTTATCATCATTAGTCATTTAGGTCAACATTGGATAATTCAGAGATCCTCACTGAACTTCTGGAGAGAGTTTGCTGCACTGAAAGTAAAGGGGCTGAATAATTTTGCACGTCCAATTTTTCAGTTTTTGATTTGTTAAAAAAGTTTGAAATATCCAATAAATGTCGTTCCACTTCATGATTGTGTCCCACTTGTTGTTGATTCTTCACAAAAAAATACAGTTTTATATCTTTATGTTTGAAGCCTGAAATGTGGCAAAAGGTCGCAAAGTTCAAGAGGGCCGAATACTTTCGCAAGGCACTGTAGTTGGTAAGAGGTCAGGACGCCGGGCACAGTCATAGTGCCTCGAGCTCCAAAAAAACACAGATGGAACGGTGATGGTTGGTTGTTTAGATCGACAAGTAAGTCCTTGAGTATCCCTTCTTTCCACTGTGGATAATAGAACATCAGCAATGCTCCAATAACAACCCCCCCCCCCCCATTCTTAAGACATTTGGATGGCGTTTACTCTTGCCATGTAGAGGTCAGGATCAGATTTTGAATAACGGGCGGGAGGGGGGGGATGATAACAAATCACCCCACCGTGAGAATTTAAATATCAATGTGATCCCGCCTCCCCACAGTTGTCTGAGATATCGACGTTGAACCCTGAACAGAACTTTCCAGACGGACAAACATAGGTATTATTAGAAAGAAAATACACAATCAGAGGGACGAGAAATATCAACAAATTAGCCTGTGTACATACAGTAAAGCCTTCAGAGATGTACTTCTTGTCACAGGGGACCTCTCTGAGAACTCATCAAACACTATGAGTCATTACGAGTTGTGGTCCAAAATAATTCATGGAGGCAATTTTCCGAAGCGCAGTCATTTATCTAACATTGCTTTGAAAATGCCATTAGCGATATCATAATAGCAGACTCGGTTGATAGGGAAACACTAACAGGGAAAACACTCTCTTCTCTCATGCCTTTTAGGGGGAAAGCTAGCTACGCTAAGCTAATACAGTTAGTGGCTTTGGCTATTTTTGAGCCACTCCCTTTCCAAGGAGAGAGTAGCATTTGCTATTGCTATTGCTCTTGCCCACATGGGCTGTCGCTCCATTTTAGCCCACTTAACGGATGGAGGTCACCTGAGACCTCACAGTCCTACAGTACAGCATCTCCTTCTTTTCTCCTCTCCTTCTCCTCTCCTCCACCCTGCCGCCCCCTCCCTCTCTCTGGAGTTTCCTGTCGAATGCACCTGCTGCTCAGCCCTACCGCCTGTTAAAGCTCATCCCAACCAGGCTCCATCACATCCACTAAGGTGAATTACACTTCAAAGACTGCCTGTGAGAACAAAAAACATGTCTCGGTGCTGTGACATATTTCAAAAGACTTCAGAGTTGCTGCTGTTTGACTTCTGTGTCATAATGAAATCAGATTTTTACAGACCTCTCTGACTCTCATTTCTTTTTTGGGAGCAAGTTTTGCCCTGCTTCTGTCAGTGGAAGCTGTGATATTTCAAGTGGAGCTTTTTAAACATGCTCAGCTGTGATGGGGTCCCGTGTGCTTCCCTCCTCCTCTCTCTCTCTTCCTCCAATCTATCCACAGAGGAGTTGGCTAGGAGACAGGCACTAGCAGCGGAACCGTAGCCCATCTCTTAGATGATCTGGAGACGCTAGGAGTGCTCACTGAAACTCCCATCCATTACAGTAGGTTTGAATTTAACCCACGTTGTTCCTCAGATAAAAAGACAGGTGCCATACACATGGTTAAACAGGCAGGAACACAGCACTCCACACATTGTGTGTGTCCTTTACACAATCGCCGGTGTAGCAGAGCGTTTTGCTCATGCATAATGTACACAAAGCATTTCTCCATGAACCGCAGGCTCCTGTAAAACATGAAGACCTCCTTAATGAGTAAAGGTCACTCTGGAGCACCTCTCAAAGAAAGGATATGAGTTTGTGAAACATTTACTGCCATGATAATGCTCTCGCTTTGAAATAATTGATAACATTGTGTGTGTGTGTGTGTGTGTGTGTGTGTGTGTGTGTGTGTGTGTGTGTGTGTGTGTGTGTGTGTGTGTGTGTGTGTGTGTGTGTGTGTGTGTGTGTGTGTGGTGTGTGTGTGTGTGTGTAGTGCCGGGGTCATTCATTGTAACCAGATTGATGGTTGAGAGGACAAAAGTCGGTTTTCTCTTTTTCAATAACACCTTAAACTCTGGCACTGCTCTGTAGTTTCTCCCTCTCTGGGGCATACTTGCGCTTACTCTGCGGGAACCGACAGGCCTTCCTCATCTCTCCGTCTCCTTCTCTTCCACACATACAGCTCCGCTGGGAGCAGACAACATGGTCACTTCTCCCAAAGTGAGTGAAATAAAAATGGTTCCAACGAAGATAATTAAAAAGGGGATTGAAGTATGTCTCGGAGAAGAACGTGCAAATAACTTAACTCTTCCCACGTCTTCCTATCCCACTGTGATAAATCTATAGGGCTCTCATAACAGTAGTGAACACGGCTCTCCAACGCGATACAGAAATAATGACTTTTTTTTTATTTTTATGGACTCAGAGACAGCGAGCCGGCGACAGTGGCATCACGGCACACATGAATGTTTTATGGGTATTTAAACAAGTCAATTTCATGCAAATGTGACCACTGCTCGCCATGGCAGAATTTATAAACAGCTGCTGAAGCAGGGTTGAGAAGAATACCGGCGTTGAGTGTAGTTTAGTGTTGTTTGATTATTGGAAGAGAGACACTCGCCTTTGAATTATTCAAAGAGGCACACCACAAACCCACCGGCGTCATCTCGGCTACAGAGAAGTAGTGAGCAGTCACCAGACTCATTTGAACACATCTCGCTCATTCCCGTCATCTTACACATTCATTCCCCTCACTTGAGAAAATGGCTGCTGTCCCTCACAGTTCCATCTTCACCGTGGGAGGAAATAGCCTCTATCGGATAAATCAATGTATGCTCAAGGTAATGAAACAAGGCATACATTGATAATGTGCTGCTGCTTATCATACTGTACACAACTGGTGTTGTGTGTGTGTGTGTGTGTGTGTGTGTGTGTGTGTGTGTGTGTGTGTGTGTGTGTGTGTGTGTGTGTGTGTGTGTGTGTGTGTGTGTGTGTGTCTGTACTTCTCTGGTTTATTAATGATGTCATTTATGGAAAACGGTTGACTAATTACCACGTCTCTCTGTCAGAGTGCTTAATGAAAGCTCTGTAATTTGAACAAAACACAGTGATCTCCTTTGTGCATTAAAAAAAAACGGACTTAGTGCATCGTGTCGGGGCTCAGTCCTATCATGTCTACAGTACTAGGTCTCGTGGCAGACTCTCCTCCCTCCCCAACAAATGTACAAACCCACCCCAGCCATCTCTAAACCCCAATAGAGACTTTATATCCCCCTATTCATTTATCTTCACCTGTATTATTATTTCTTTATCACTCAACAACACCAAATTGAGGGTTTTAGAGTGTAACAACCACTTGGGCAGGCAGACCTTTTATAAGGAATGACAATAAGAGGCAAAGGTGAGGAAGAGCGAGTGGTTCAAATGGCATTTTTATGGGAAGATGGGTGTGAGGGAAGAAGCTGCAGGGATCTGATTTCGCGAACCATTAAATAGAAAGTCTACCGGCAGAGCAAAGAGTAGGGAGATAGGAGGTAAAGAAATAGAGACGGATAGAATGGGGGGAATATAAGAAAAGGAAAGATGAGGAGTGTACGAGGAAGAAGCAGACGATCGTACTCAGCTGTAGGTCGACCAACAGTTTGATGTGGTGATACCCGTAGTGGTATTACCACAGTATTTCTATTGATGTTTCTATCAAATTAAATGAGCTAAATCCGTAACAGTAGGTCTAGCTCTGATGGTGGCAGAATTCATTGGAGATTACGTAGGGAGTTTTGTACTCGAGTGTATTCACATTATACAGCATAATCAAAAATCTGTGTGCTGTAGAGCCATTCTGCAAAATACAGAGACTCAGAGGTAGTGTCCCAAATGGCACCATATGCTGTATGCAAGTGCACTACTTTTTACCAGAGCCCTATGGACCCTGGTCAAAAGTAGTGCACTTGACAGTGAATAGGGTGCCATTGGGAATATATGGAATATTACAAACACTACGGATGGAATCCCTGATGAGTCCTCTAAATGCTACGGCACCGGCTCCACCGGCTGTCACGGGACTCGTGTGATGGAGCGCAGATTCAAATCATCAGAGGACTCATCATACATGAGCTGGCTGTCACTGTCTCTCGCTGCTGCCCCCATCTTGATCCTCTCTCTCCTCACACGTGTTGTACACATATTACAGAATAATTAAAGATAGGAGTAAGATATGCATTGACAATGGAGGGATAAGACGGGTAAACAGAGGTTGATGGTTAAAATCACCACGGTAGTGCACTGTGCACATTACTAATGTGGCCTTCGGGGCAATGCACCTGCTAATAGCTAGGCGCTTAATGGAGGCATAGGTGGCGGGTCAGTGAGTCTATCAGTCTACTGATAAAATGTGTCTCGAGCTGATAAAACATTGACAACGGACATGTTTAAATAAAGGAGTTGCTGCTCGAGTTGTGTGCCTCAAGTGAAAAGTGTCACATGAAGCCTTGCCTTATATTTTCACAAGTGACAATACTGCCCCTGTCCCTCCATCCATCCTCCTGGAGACACAGCGGGCTGGGGTGATGTTATTGATAGTCTCCCTGTTGTTGGATGCTGACTCTCATCCCAGCCAAGCGCTTGCAATCCCCCTCTAACGGCTGCCTTAATGGGCTCGGCCGATATCAATCTCTCTCTTTCAGGCTGCATCAGTCAGAAAGGTGACAACCCACTGAGATCCTCCCAGATAGAACTCTACACGTGCAGAGCCGCACACAATTCCCCAGATTTATTATCACATTTCACTCAATCAATCAACAAGTAGAGTCAAATTTTTCCTGCAGTGTGAGAGATAGACACGGGGGCTCGGTATTGTGCTGTATGGGTATTACATGAAGAAACAGCAGCACAACTGGGCTGTTTATTGACATACAGAATCTAGCCATATACCCAAGCGTGAAAAATGTAAATATTTAAACATACTTAAATCATAATTAATTGATATATTTAAGTATGTCCATGATACATATACTTTATTATATTTATTATACTCTACCGCCTTATTCTAAAACGGATTAAATAGTTTTTTCCCCTTCATCAATCTACACACAATCTACACCCAATAATGACAGAGCAAAAAAATGGTTTTTAGAAATGTTTTCAAATGTATAAAATAAAAATATTTTTTAAACATTTGCAAAAATGTCTAAAAAGCTGTTTACGCTTTTTTCATTATTGAACATTGTGTGTAGATTGATAAGGGGGGGAAAAACAATTCAATCCATTTTAGAATAAGGCTGAAATGTCACAAAATATGGACAAAGTCAATGGGTCTGAATACTTTCAGAAGGCACTTTATACAGAAAGGTATGTGGACACCCTTCAAATGAGTGGATTCGGCTATTTCAGCCACACCCATTGCTAACAGGTGTATAAAATCGAGCACATAGCCATGCATTCTCCATAGACAAACATTGGCAGTATAATGGCCTTACTGAATAGCTCAGTGACTTTCAACTTGGCAGTGTCATAAGATGCCACTTTTCCAACATGTCAGTTTGTAACATTTCTGGCCTGCTAGAGCTTCCCCGGTCAACTATAAGTGCTGTTATTGTGAAGTGGAAACGTCTAGGAGCAACAACGGCTCAGCCTCGGAGCGGTAGGCCACACAGGCTCACAGAACAGGACTGCAGTGTGCTGAAGCACATAGCGAGTAAAATTGTCTGTCCTCGGTTGCAACACTCATACCAAGTCCCAAACTGCCTCTGGAAGCAACGTCAGCACAATAATTGTTTGTGGCACACAAGCCTTAGATCACCATTCGCAATGCCAAGCGTCGGCTGGAGTGGTGTAAAGCTCGCCCCCGTTGGACTCTGGAGCAGTGGAAATGCGATCTCTGGCGTGATGAATCACGCTTCACCAGCTGTCAGTCAGACAGACGAATCTGTGTTTGGCGGATGCCAGGAGAACGCTACCTGCCCCAATGCATAGTGCCAACTGTAAAGTTTGACTGAGGAATAATGGTCTGGGACTGTTTTTCATGGTTCAGGCTAGGCCCCTTAGTTGCAGTGAAGGGAATAAGTAATGCTACAGCATACTACATGACATTCTAGATGATTCTGTGCTTCCAACTTTGTAGCAACAGTTTGGGGAAAGCCCTTTCCCGTTTCAGCATGAAAACCCTGTGCACAAAGCGAGGTCCATACAGAAATGGTTTGTTGAGATCAGGGTGGAAGAACTTGACTGGTCTGCACAGTGCCCTGACCTCAACCCCATCGAACACCTTTGGGATGAATTGGAACACCGACTGCGAGCCAGGCGTAATCGCCCAACATCAGTGCTCGACCTCACTAACGATTTTGTGGCTGAATGGAAGCAAGTCCCAGCAGCAATGTTCCTAAATCTAGTGAAATGCCTTCATAGAAGAATGGAGGCTGTTATAGCAGCAAAGGAGGGACCAACACCATATTAATGCCCATGATGTTGTATTGAGATGTTCGACGAGCCTGTGTTCACATACTTTTGGTCATTCAGTATTTACAAAGCAGTTGTGGCTCGAGCAACAACTTTACAAGTAACATTTTTGATAACTGTGCCGCAGTGGTCGTTTCACACTTTAGTTCTTCACATTACGGTGATAAATTACAGCTGGACAGCTTGCTATCATCTATGGAAAAATAAATTCACAATTTATCAAGACATTTTGTAGGAGAACGTTTAGGCTATCTGTCCACCAATTGAAGCTCAACAGAAATTGATGTGATGCAACAGGACAACGACCCAAAACACAGAAGTAAATAAACAGCAGAATGGCTTCAACAGAAGAAAATACGCCTTCTAGAGTGGCCCAGTCAGAGTCCTCAACCCGATTGAGATGCTGTGGCATGACCTCAAGAGAGCAGTTCACAGCAGACATCCCAACAATATTATTGAACTGAAACAGCTTTGTAAAGAGGAATGGTCCAATAATCTCCTGACCATTGTGCAGGTCTGATTCGCAACTGCAGAACACCTTTGGTTGAGGTTATTGCTGCCAAAGGAGGGTCAACCAGTTATTAAATCCAAGGATTCACATACTTTTCCCACCCTGTACTGTGAATGTTTACACGCTGTGTTCAATAAAGACATGAAAATATATAATTGTTTGCATGTTATTAGTTTAAGCAGACTGTGTTTGTCTATTGTTGTGACCTAGATGAAGATCAGATCAAATTTTATGACCAATTTATGCAGAAATCCAGGTATTTCCAGTGTGCAAATACTTTTTCTTGCCACTGTAGTATACTTAAAGATTGAAAAACAATGAATTTCAACCCCCCCGTTTTAATATGTGTAATGATAGTGTGTGTATATATAATACACTTAAGCTGTACTAGAAAAGTACATATCATATTTGACGTATATTAATTTGTAATATATATATATTTTTTAAATAATAATAATAATCTCACTTGGGTATAGTAGGGCCAGACAGGCAGGCACAGGTCAGACAGACAATGGTATTCTCATCTCTCTGTGTCTCCCAGTAGAGAATAACACTGCACACAGCCACAGAGATGGGCCCCATCCCATTTCTTCTGACCCAATACCAGACCTGGATTCAAACACTACTTGATGTCATTAAGCTGTGCTTGATTGAGAACATGTAACCAATAGAATAACTGCAAAACTGCAAACTCTGCCCACC
Source organism: Oncorhynchus keta (assembly GCF_023373465.1). Classification (NCBI taxonomy): domain Eukaryota; kingdom Metazoa; phylum Chordata; class Actinopteri; order Salmoniformes; family Salmonidae; genus Oncorhynchus; species Oncorhynchus keta. Next base: position 1,867,225 of record NC_068445.1, on the reverse strand, counting down.
GTGCACTCCAGGCAGGCTAAAGCAAAGGGTAAATGTATTTGAAATATTTCAAATATTATTTGAACCCAGGTCTGCCAAATATCCTGTCTGTCTATCTTTCATCATGGCTGATGTGATGGCAAAGTATCTCCAATCCTCTTAAGGGTAAGGCCAGAGGGGGTCAGACACTACCTGCAGCCTAAGTTCAGCCAATGACCTTTTGAGTACCACGTTGGCAAACGGTCGTCCTGTGCACTTTAGTAATGAGGTTCACTGATAAGTGTTGTGTTTTCCAAGAGCAATCACTCACTCTCACTCAATGTTATCAATGATCCACAACAGGACTTGGATTGTTACTTTCATTAAATTAAGTTCAATATCTACTCTACTGTATCAAATTAGATGCAAATGTATCTATAGTCTCACAGAGTCTACATTGAGTGTTGGAGACGGGCTTTACCTAAAGCAATCAATATCACAAGTTATCTAGTTCCAGCAGTTAATGGACATTAATTGTACGAACCCCAGCAGTACCACCGACTAACTTGTATTCACGCACATTTACTCGGTACAGGTACCGCCCGTATATAACCTCGTTATTGTTATTTGATTGTGTTACTTTTATTTAATTTTTTACTTAAGTTTATTTAGTAAATATTTTCTCAACTCTATTTCTTGAACTGCATTGTTGGGTATCGGTGTCCCTTCCACGGGACGGTTGAGCTAACATAGGCTAATGCGATTAGCATGAGGTTGTAAGTCATAACAAAATTTCCCAGGACATAGACATATCTGATATTGGCAGAAAGCTTAAATTCTTGATAATCTAACTGCACTGTCCAATTTACAGTTGCTATTACAGTGAAATAATACCATGCAATTGTTTGAGTAGAGTGCACAATTTGGAACATGAAAAGTTATTAATAAACAAATTAGGCACTTTGCACATACAACATCTAAATTGCACCTGGCCTAGAATAATACATTATGGCCTTTCTCTTGCATTTCAAAGATGATGGTACAAAAAATACAAAATAATGTTTTTTTTTTTCTTTGTATTATCTTTTACAAGATCAATTGTGTTATATTCTACTACATTCCTTTCACATTACCATGAACTTCAAAGTGTTTCCTTTCGAATGGTACCAAGAATATGCATATCCTTGCTTCAGGTCCTGAGCTACAGGCAGTTAGATTTGGGTGTGTGATTTTAAGCGAAAATTGAAAAAAAGGGGCTAATCCTTAAGAGTTTTAAGGGCTGGTAAGTAAGCATTTCACGGTAAGGTCTACACCTGTATTCGGCGCATGTGACAAATACAATTTGATTTGATTTGTCGAGACCTCGATCTCTATCCCTGAATATGCTAAATGTGTGCTAACTAGGTGCTGACCAATCTGATTTGATCTCTAAAGTTGTGGTGGCTACATTGCAGTGTGTGTGTGTGTGTGTGTGTGGGTATGTGTGTGTGTGTGTGTCTGTGTTCTCCACAGTGAAAAAGCCTCGGCCCGCTCTTTAGGGAGCACTAAGGCAGAGAAGCAGAAAATCAATGATTAAAGGACATTCATGTTTGACTGGATCCAGCATCCATGTCCCCCTAACAACAGTGGTCATTGGTTCATCAATTTTGTGCTTACTGACGTCTATGCAGCCTTGATTTGCAGCCTTTGCAGTCCTTTCAGGAGGAAAGCATTGATAAAGCATTGATATTGTCTGGGGAAGCTTGAGTGACTTTGCTAAAACGCAGAGCAGCAAATAACAGGGTTATGAAACCTGTCAACAGAGAACACAGGAGCTTAATACCCCATGGATCCATGCAGAGCACTGCTGCCATCGCTGTTGCTGATTTGATGACAAACCAGCCAGCCAATCACAGAGCAGATTAAAGACAGTCGGCCTAACTCTAGGCATCCTATCACAACACACTAAGTCCACCATGCTGCTTCTCCCCGTCTGTGGATTACGGTCTAGTCTCTGTGTGCAGATACTTGCTAGAGAAGCAGAGGAAAGATGGAAACGCGGCTCAAGTTAATCCACAATAAATCTGACTTTATTTAGGACGTACCTGAAAGTCAATAAGCAGACAAAGTTAAATAAATGAGTGGGGAAACTCTTCCGCTTAATAATTCAAGAGTCAGTGGCAACACACAAAGAGGAAGAATGAGAGTTTGATCACTTCTGAAATCTGTTACTCTGCCAATTAGAACATCTGAGCGCGCCTGTCAGATTTAGACGCCCTTATTCGTAGCCAAAGGATTCTTAGCATCTGTTGATCCAATATTACGGATAAGGACATGGAGGGACAGATTGGGCCAGATGTCAAACTCTCTGTTTCTAAGACAACACACGTTAGGGGTTGTGGCATTCTGTGTTAAGGAGATTTCAGTAGGATTACCATAATTACTCTACACCCCGCGGCCACAGCCTTCCGAATGTGACGCCGCAACAAGGTAAGAAGCGGCCCTATTATTTATCAACAAAGCAATCTAGCTAGGTGGCTAGATAAACATAGCTAGTTAACACTGTAAATTAGCAGCTGTAACGTTAGCAGAAGTAGCTATCTAGCTAATATTAGGTAGCCAAATGAAATTACTACAGCCAATATTGTCAACAACTAACGTTACTTACTAGTTGCTAGCTAGTTAACAAACGTTGTAGCTAACATGATCATGCTACATGGATTTTAGTTGTAGGAGTACGACATTTAACTTTGCTGTTTTGACTAAAACTGTTTTGACTAAATGTTAACTGGCAACAAATTGTTGGCAACTAACGTAAGCTACCCAACATTGGTGGAAGAACAGATAGCTTGGTAGCTTGCTATTCTTACATGCTGACCACTCCGCTCGTGTCGCATTTACGCGCTTTGCTAAATAAAGTTACACATACGTGTTATTCAATCATTGCACTCACACTGCTCATGTGCGTCAACGAGCGTCTGCGTAGCCAGTCGCTAAGATTTTACTTGGTTCTATTTGTGATGCATGACGCGCTGCTTGTCCCGCTGCTTGTTTTTTTTGTGTCCAAGATAGCATAGCAGTGAAGATGTGTTTGTTTTGTCCTCGCCTCCTTGTATTTTTTTCATATGTTTTGTATATATATTTCAATTTATTTTCAATCTCTTCTCGATTTTTTATTCGATTACACCTTCCGGTAACCTGCCTCACCCAATGTGATACGGAATTGCTATTATTTTCAATTTTAGAACACATTAAAAAATCTCCAGAAACTAACCAGCTAATTAGCTACAAGCTATTTAGTCATTGTTAGCCACTGCTAGCGGCTTTTACCTTCTGCACAGATGCCAGCCCTGTTTCTAGCCTGGGTAATACTCGCTTGTCTACCAATACCGGACTGTCTCACAGCTAGCTAGCTCACAGCTAGCTTTCACTCACCATGGCACCGAGTACCGAAACTATTCCCTGAGGCCCACCTCACGGCCTACTCAGCTGTTCACCCGAACCCCACTCATACACGGTTAGAGCCCAAAACTCCACCGGATCCTTGCTGTAAACTCTGGACCTTGGCACCGGATCACCGCTACTACCGATAGGATATAGTGGCTAATGCCACTGCCACGAAGCTAGCACCAGTTAGCCGTGAGCCAGGCACATCTCCCGGCTAGCAAACTAAATTCCACAATACCTCTTTCGCATCTGGCTTGTCCTTGCTGTGTCTGACACGGCGCCCCGCCGCACCACCACGACTGGTCTGCCGATGAATACTCCATCCGCTGTGCCTTTTTAAAAAAAATGTTTTACCTTTATTTAACAAGGCAAGTCAGTTAAGAACATATTCTTATTTTCAATGACGGCCTGGGAACAGTGGGTTAACTGCCTGTTCAGGGGCAGAACGACAGATTTGTACCTTGTCAGCTCGGGGGTTTGAACTCGCAACCTTCCGGTTACTAGTCCAACGCTCTAACCACTAGGCTACGCTGCCGCCTTCATCCGGCCTCCGTCGGAGCTACTAACTTTAAACGCCGTGTCGCTAGCGTAGTGGGGCTCCCCTGATCTATTGCTGCCCCCTGGACACTATGATCACTTGGCTACATATCTGATGCCTACTGGACTGTCCATTAATCACGGTACTCCATTCTGTTTATTTATTTTTTTTTGATCTGTCAGTCCATTAATCACGCAGCTGTCAGCCCCAGAACTCTGGCTCTGTGTGTAGTTAATCCGACCCTCTCTGCCGAGTTATCGCCATTTTACCTGCTGTTGTTGTGTTAGCTGATTAGCTGTTGTTGTCTCACCTGTTGTTTTAGCTAGCTCTCCCAATCAACACCTGTGATTACTTTATGCCTCGCTGTATGTCTTTCTCAAATGTCAATATGCCTTGTATACTGTTGTTCAGGTTAGTTGTCATTGTTTTAGTTTACAATGGAGCCACTAGTTCCACTCTTCATACCTCTGATACCTCCTTTGTCCCACCTCCCACACATGCAGTGACCTTACCCATTACAACCAGCATGTCCAGAGATACAACCTCTCTTATCATCACCCAGTGCCTGGGCTTACCTCCGCTGTACCCGCACCCCACCATACCCCTGTCTGCGCATTATGCCCTGAATATATTCTACCACGCCCAGAAATCTGCTCCTTTTATTCTTTGTCCCCAATGCTCTATGCGACTAGTTTTGATAGCCTTTAGCCGCACCCTCATTCTACTCCTCCTCTGTTGATGGTGATGTGGAGGTAAACCCAGGCCCTGCATGTCCCCAGGCCCCCTCATTTGCTTTAGCACACTCAGCCAACCCTGATGTCCTTGCTGTGTTTGAATCCTGGCTTAGGAAGGACACCAAAAATTCTTAGATTTCCATACCCAACTAAAACATTTTCCGTCAAGATAGAACTGCCAAAGGGAGAGGAGTTGCAGTCTACTGTAGAGATAGCCTGCAAAGTAATGTCATACTTTCCAGGTCCATACCCAAACAGTTCAAACTTCTAATTTAAAAAATGTATCTCTCCAGAAATAAGTCTCTCACTGTTGCCGCCTGCTACCGACCCCCCTCAGCTCCCAGCTGTGCCCTGGACACCATTTGTGAATTGACCGCCCCCCCATCGAGCTTCAGAGTTTGTTCTGTTAGGTGACCTTAACTGGGATATGCTTAACACCCGGCAGTCCTACAATCTAAGCTCGATGCACTCAATCTCACACAAATCATCAAGGAACCCACCAGGTACAACCCTAAATCTGTAAGCAAGGGCACCCTCATAGACGTTATCCTGACCAACTGGCCCTCCAAATACACCTCCGCTGTCTTCAATCAGGATCTCAGCGATCACTGCCTCATTGCCTGTATCCGCTACGGGTCCGCAGTCAAACGACCACCCATCATCACTGTCAAACGCTCCATAAAACACTTCTGCGAGCAGGATATTGACTTCATCCCGTCAGTTGAAGATACCTGGTCATTCGTTAAAAGTAACTTCCTCACCATCTTAGATAAGCATGCTCCGTTCAAAAAAATGCAGAACTAAGACAGATATAGCCCCTGGTTCACTCCAGATCTGACTGCCCTCGACCAGCACAAAAACATTCTGTGGCGGACTGCAATAGCATCAAATAGTCCTTGCGATATGCAACTGTTCAGGGAAGTCAGTAACCAAAGGCCAGCTTTTTCAGGCAGAAATTTGCATCCTGTAGCTCTAGCTCCAAAAAGTGCTGGGACACTGTAAAGTCCATGGAGGACAAGAGCACCTCCTCCCAGCTGCCCACTGCACTGAGGCTAGGTAATCCCCAAGGACTGGAAAGCTGCCGCGGTCATCCCCCTCTTCAAAGGGGGAGACACCCTGGGCCCAAACTGTTACAGACCTATATCCATCCTGCCCTGCCATTCTAAGGTATTCGAAAGCCAAGGCAACAAACAGATCCCTGACCATCTCGAATCCCACCGTACCTTCTCCGCTGTGCAATCTGGTTTCCGAGCCGGTCACGGGTGCACCTCAGCCACGCTAAAGGAACTAAACGATATCATAACCGCCATCAATAAAAGACAGTACTGTGCAGCCGTCTTCATCGACCTGGCCAAGGCTTTCGACTCTGTCAATCACCATATTCTTATCGGCAGACTCAGTAGCCTTGGTTTTTCTAATGACTGCCTTGCCTAGTTCTCCAACTACTTTGCAGACAGAGTTCAGTGTGTCAAATCGGAGGGCATGTTGTCCGGTCCTCTGGCAGTCTCTATGGGGGTGCCACAGGGTTCAATTCTCAGGCCGACTCTTTTCTCTGTATATATCAATGATGTTGCTCTTGCTGCAGATTCCCTGATACACCTCTACGCAGACGACACCATTCTGTATACTTCTGGCCCTTCCTTGGAAATCTAACCTCCAAACGAGCTTCAATGCCATACAACACTCCTTCCGTGGCCTCCAACTGCTCTTAAACACTAGTAAAACCTAATGCATGCTTTTCAACCGTTCGCTGCCTGCACCCGCATGCCCGACTAGCATCACCATCCTGGATGGTTCCGACCTAGAATATGTGGACATCAATGAGTACCTAGGTGTCTGGCTAGACTGTAAACTCTCCTTCCAGACACATATCAAACATCTCCAATCCAAAATCAAATCTATAATCGGCTTCCAATACTCTACTCAGCAAACTGGATGCAGTTTATCACAGTGCCATCCGCTTTGTTACTAAAGCACCTTATACCACCCACCACTGCGACCTGTATGCTCTAGTCGGCTGGACCTCGCTACATATTCATCGCCAGAGCCACTGGCTCCAGGTCATCTACAAGTCCATGCTAGGTAAAGCTCTGCCTTATCGCAGTTCACTGGTCACGATGGCAACACCCACCCGTAGCACGCGCTCCAGCAGGTGTATCTCACTGATCATCCCTCAAGCCAACACCTCAGTCGGCCGCCTTTCCTTCCAGTTCTCTGCTGCCTGTGACTGGAACGAATTGCAAAAATTGTTGAAGTTGGAGACTTTTATCTCCCTCACCAACTTTAAACATCTGCTATCTGAGCAGCTAACCGATCGCTGCAGCTGTACATAGTCCCTCGGTAAATAGCCCACCCAATTGATCTACCTCATCCCCATACTGTTTTTATTTATTTACTTTTCTGCTCTTTTGCACACCAATATCTCTACCTACACATGAACATCTGATCATTTATCACTCCAGTGTTAATCTGCTAATCTCCTACCTGGTTAAATAAAGGTGAAATAAAAATAATTGAAATAAACCTCTCCCATCTCCCCATTGGTTTTTAGGAGCATATACCCACGTGGGTGATTAAAAGATCAACTGGACACTCCAGTCCAGTTGGTAGTGGTAATGCCCCATAACGTTGCCATATAAAGTCCAAAGAATGAGAAGAAGCCTGAAGTAGGTGAGATTACTAGAAAAAAAACTTGGTTTACCCTTTTATCTGTAAATTAATTGTTGAAGTAGAGGACCTTGTGCATTTCAGGTAAAATAACCCAATTTTTATTTATATCCCAAGACAAATTAGCTAGCAACAGCAAGCTGGCTAGCTAAATTGCCATAAATGTTTAATGCTTTTCTTTTTTTTTGTTGTCTTTTTTTATTTTTAATTACCCCCTTTTCTCCCCAATTTCATGGTATCCAATTGCTTTTTAGTAGCTACTATCTTGTCTCATCGCTACAACTCCCGTACGTGCTCGGGAGAGACGAAGGTTGAAAGTCATGCGTCCTCCGATACACAACCCAACCAAGCCGTACTGCTTCTTAACACAGCGCGCATCTAACCCGGAAGCCAGCCGCACCAATGTGTCGGAGGAAACACCGTACACCAGGCAACCTTGGTTAGCGCGCACTGCGCCCGGCCCGCCACAGGAGTCGCTGGTGCGCGATGAGACAAGGATACCCCTACCGGCCCAACCCTCCCTAACCCGGACGATGCTAGGCCAATTGTGCGTCGCCCCATGGACCTCCCGGTCGCAGCCGGTTACGACAGAGCCTGGGCTTGAACCCAGGTTTAATGTTTTCAACCTGTACCCAAATAAATATAGTTGGTTCAGAGTCCTAATCGCGTCTGGTGTGGGTTGGCAAAATCAACATGCGCAGGATGGCTCACGCAGACGCACGCGCGCTTGCGGTCTGGTCAGCATGTTACAAGCCTAGTAAAATACAGTGAAGGAGACAAGTGGCTAATGAATGTTTTATTTTATTTTATTGATACAATTAGTTTGTGGGGCCCACCATGAGCCTCTTTGTGTGAGGGAATGATGCATCAATAAATGAGAGCGTGGATTTCCAACAACTCATGGCCAGGCTGAATCAAATCAAATCAAATGTATTTATATAGCCCTTCGTACATCAGCTGATATCTCAAAGTGCTGTACAGAAACCCAGCCTAAAACCCCAAACCGCAAGCAATGCAGGTGTAGAAGCACGGTGGCTAGGAAAAACTCCCTAGAAAGGCCAAAACCTAGGAAGAAACCTAGAGAGGAACCAGGCTATGTGGGTTGGCCAACAGAACATGGCCAAGATGTTCAAATGTTCATAAATGACCAGCATGGTCCAATAATAATAAGGCAGAACAGTTGAAACTGGAGCAGCAGCACAGTCAGGTGGACTGGGGACAGCAAGGAGTCATCATGTCAGGTAGTCCTGGGGCATGGTCCTAGGGCTCAGGTCCTCCAAGAGAGAGAAAGAAAGAGAGAATTAGAGAGAGCATATGTGGGGTGGCCAGTCCTCTTCTGGCTGTGCCGGGTGGAGATTATAACAGAACATGGCCAAGATGTTCAAATGTTCATAAATGACCAGCATGCTCGAATAATAATAAGGCAGAACAGTTTAAACTGGATCAGATGCAGGACTACAACACGGTGGCCGATATGAACGACAGGTTGACACAAGTAGCTCAACTATTCAAAACAACAGCAGCAAGTAAGCAGAGCACTCCTCCAGCGCCTGGAACGGGCGATGGGCGTTCATCGAGCAAGGCCGAATGAGCAAGACCGAATGAGCTATCTGTAAGTTGTATGATGGTTATTTTAGCATTCTCAAATATGTTATGTGAAACAGAGGTGCAAATAACATGCATAAACTTAAATTTATGTCTCAGGAAGAACACTCGACACAACACCCGTGTACTGGGTCTGCTGGTCAGTCCAGTCAGCTGAGATTAATAAGGTACACAGATGGAGAGTGGAGCATAGCATATTTTGAACTTGAGTAGTCTCATAAATAACATAATTCTACATCGTACAACTCTTTGAAGGATTTTTAGGTATATAACCATTGCTAATACACCACACTGACTCCTCACATGCAGCTGCAAATTTGTGTTGAACTGACAGAGCAGCATAAGTTATTTTGACGCCCCATAAAAATTAGATTAATGGCACATCAAAAAGCAAAGGTGGTGTCGTCAGAGACAAGTTAGTTTATAAATGTAAACCAATCCATACATTTTGAATGCAGTACTGAATTTTGAAAAGTTGAGACTTGTTCCACAGCTTTTAGTGCGCGTGTGTCTTAAGCTTCATTTTTTTTCAGTGTTGAAGACCGTTTCTTTATTGAGCAGAGTAACTTATTGTCTCCCGTGATTTCACAGGCTCTGGCCAGTCGGTCAAAATAACTCTCTGCTGAAGACAGACCCAAAGGGCCCTGATGCATTTTGAATAACCTCCCCAGCCAGGCACTCGCCTGTGTTTGAGGACCTGATTGCGTCCGCAGACCGGAGAAGGGCCTAGTGTGTTAATGGCTCCCTCAGGACGAAAACCAGAGCAACCGTCCACATCCACCGCAGCCCGACCCAGAACATCTGAATGTGCAATTAGACCACAGACAATCACCTGCAAAGTTCCTCAGTGTCCACATCACTAAGGAATTAACATGGTCCACAAACACCCGTAGTTGTGAAAAGGGCCCGAAAGCACCTCTTCACCCGTCAAGAGGCTGAAAAGATTTGGCATGGGCCCTCATATCCTCGAAGTTCTACAGCTGCACCATTGAGAGCATCTTGACTTGCTGCATCACTGTTTGTTACAGCAACAGCAAGGCACCCGACTGCAAGGCGCTAGGTAGTGAGTACCGCCCATTACATGAGTGGGGCTGAGCTCCCTGCCATCCAGGACCTCTATACCAGACGGTGTCTGACTCCAGCCACCCAAGCCATAGACTGTTCTCTCTGCTACTGCATTGCAAGCAGTACCAGTGTACCAAGTCTGGAACCAACAGGACCCTGAACAGCTTCTACCCCCAAGCCAAAAGACATTTCATAAGAAATACTTTACTTCCGGCGCCGACAGAGATGGCCGCCTCGTTTCGCGCTCCGAGGAAACTATGCAGTTTTTGTTTTTTTTACGTGTTATTTCTTACATTGGTACCCCAGGTCATCTTAGGTTTCATTACATACAGTCGAGAAGAACTACTGAATATAAGAGCAGCGTCAACTCACCATCAGTACGACCAAGAATATGACTTTCGCGAAGCGGATCCTGTGTTCTGCCTTTCACCCAGGACAACGGAATGGATCCGAGCCGGCGACCCAAAAAAACTACATCGTAAAAGGGGGAAACGAAGCGGTCTTCTGGTCAGGTTCCGGAGACGGGCACATCGCGCGCCACTCCCTAGCATTCTACTCGCCAATGTCCAGTCTCTTGACAACAAGGTTGATGAAATCCGAGCAAGGGTACCATTCCAAAGGGACATCAGAGACTGTAACGTTCTTTGCTTCACGGAAACATGGCTCACTGGAGAGACGCTATCGGAGTCGGTGCACCCAGCTGGTTTCTCCAAGCATCGCGCCGACAGAAACAAACATCTCTCTGGTAAGAAGAGGGGCGGGGGCGTATGCTTCATGGTTAACGAGACGTGGTGTCGTCACAACAACATACAGGAACTCAAGTCCTTCTGTTCACCTGATTTAGAATTCCTCACAATCAAATGTCAACCGCATTATCTACCAAGGGAATTCTCTTCGATTATAATCAGAGCCGTATATATTCCCCCCCAAGCAGACATATCGATGGCTCTGAACAAACTTTATTTGACTCTTTGCAAACTGGAATCCATATATCCTGAGGCTGCATTCATTGTAGCTGGGGATTTTAACAAGGCTAATCTGAAAATAAGACTCCCTAAATTGTATCAGCATATCGATTGTGCAACCAGGGCTGGAAAAACCTTGGATCATTGATATTCTAACTTCCGCGACGCATATAAGGCCCTGCCCCACTCTCCTTTCGGAAAAGCTGACCACGACTCCATTTTGTTGATCCCTGCCCACAGACAGAAACTAAAACAAGAAGCTTCCGCGCTAGGGTCTGTTCAACGCTGGTCCGACCAATCTGATTCCACACTCCAAGACTGCTTCCATCACGTGGACTGGGATATGTTTTGTATTGCATCAAAAAACAACATTGACGAATACGCTGATTCGGTGAGCGAGTTCATTAGAACGTGCTATGAAGATGCCATTCCCATAGCTACGATTAAAACATTCCCAAACCAGAAACCGTGGATTGATGGCAGCATTCTCGTGAAACTGAAAGCGCGAACCACTGCTTTTAATCAGGGCAAGGTGACCGGAAACATGACCGAATACAAACAGTGTAGCTATTCCCTCCGCAAGGCAATCAAACAAGCTAAGCGTCAGTATAGAGACGAAGTAGAATCTCAATTCAACGGCTCAGACACAAGAGGTATGTGGCAGGGTCTACAGTCAATCACGGATTACAAAAAGAAAACCAGCCCCGTCACAGACCAGGATGTCTTGCTCCCAGGCAGACTAAATAACTTTTTTGCCCGCTTTGAGGACAATACAGTGCCACAGACACGGCCCGCAACCAAAACATGCAGACTCTCCTTCACTGCAGCCGACATGAGGAAAACATTTAAACGTGTTAACCCTCGCAAGGCTGCAGGCCCAGACGGCATCCCCAGCTGCGCAAACAGAGCATGCGCAGACCAGCTGGCTGGTGTGTTGTTCCCACATGCTTCAAGAGGGCCACCATTGTTCCTGTTCGCAAGAAAGCTAAGGTAACTGAGCTAAACGACTACCGCCCCATAGCACTCACTTCCGTCATCATGAAGTGCTTTGAGAGACTAGCCAAGGACCATATCACCTCCACCCTACCTGACACCCTAGACCCACTCCAATTTGCTTACCGCCCAAATAGGTCCACAGACGATGCAATCTCAACCACACTGCACACTGCCCTAACCCATCTGGACAAGAGGAATACCTATGTGAGAATGCTGTTCATCGACTACAGCTCGGCATTTAACACCATAGTGCCCTCCAAGCTCGTCATCAAGCTCGAGATCCTGGGTCTCGACCCTGCCATGTGCAACTGGGTACTGGACTTCCTGACGGGCCGCTCCCAGGTGGTGAGGGTAGGCAACAACATCTCCACCCCGCTGATCCTCAACACTGGGGGCCCACAAGGGTGCGTTCTGAGCCCTCTCCTGTACTCCCTGTTCACCCACGCACGCCTCCGACTCAATCATCAAGTTTGCGGACAACACAACAGTGGTAGGCTTGATTACCAACAACGACGAGACGGCCTACAGGGAGGAGGTGAGGGCCCTCGGAGTGTGGTGTCAGGAAAACAACCTCACACTCAACGTCAACAAAACTAAGGAGATGATTGTGGACTTCAGGAAACAGCAGAGGGAACACCCCCCTATCCACATCGATGGAACAGTAGTGGAGAGGGTAGTAAGTTTTAAGTTCCTCGGTGTACACATCACAGACAAACTGAATTGGTCCACCCACACAGACGGCATCGTGAAGAAGGCACAGCAGCGCCTCTTCAACCTTAGGAGGCTGAAGAAATTCGGCTTGTCACCAAAAGCACTCACAAACTTCTACAGATGCACAATTGAGAGCATCCTGTCGGGCTGTATCACCGCCTGGTACGGCAACTGCTCCGCCCACAACCGTAAGGCTCTCCAGAGGGTAGTGAGGTCTGCACAACGCATCACCGGGGGCAAACTACCTGCCCTCCAGGACACCTACACCACCTGATGTCACAGGAAGGCCATAAAGATCATCAAGGACAACAACCACCCGAGCCACTGCCTGTTCACCCCGCTATCATCCAGAAGGCGAGGTCAGTACAGGTGCATCAAAGCTGGGACCGAGAGACTGAAAAACAGCTTCTATCTCAAGGCCATCAGACTGTTAAACAGCCACCACTAACATTGAGTGGCTGCTGCCAACACACTGACTCAACTCCAGCCACTTTAATAATGGGAATTGATGTTATGGAAATTATGTAAAATATATCACTAGCCACTTTAAACAATGCTACCTAATATAATTTTAACATACCCTACATTATTAATCTCATATGTATACGTATATACTGTACTCTATATCATCTACTGCATCTTTATGTAATACATGTATCACTAGCCACTTTAACTATGCCACTTTGTTTACATACTCATCTCATATGTATATACTGTACTCAATACCATCTACTGTATCTTGCCTCTGCCGCTCTGTACCATCACTCATTCATATATCTTTATGTGCATATTCTTTATCCCCTTACACTTGTGTCTAAGGTAGTAGTTTTGGAATTGTTAGCTAGATTACTTGTTGGTTATTACTGCATTGTTGGAACTAGAAGCACAAGCATTTCGCTCCACTCGCATTAATATCAGCTAACCATGTGTATGTGACAAATAACATTTTATTTGATTTTGATTCTAAACATGGCAGCTAAATAGCTCATCAAATTAGCTACCTGGACCACCTGCATTGACCCTTTTTTGCACAAACTCTATTGCACAGACTCTATGCACTCACATTTGACTCTACCCACACTCACACATACTAACACTGACACCCCAACACACACACACACTACAAACACCCACACGCACATACAGTAACACGTGCACACATGCTTTCACTCACCACATACGCTGCTGCTACTGTCTATTATCTATCACTTCACCTACTATATGTACAGTTGAAGTCGGAAGTTTACATACACTTAGGTTGGAGTCATTAAAACTAGTTTTTCAACCACTCCACAAATTTCTTGTTAACAAACTATAGTTTTGGCAATCGGTTAGGACATCTACTTTGTGCATGTGACACAAGTCAGTTTTCCAACAATTGTTTACAGACAGATTATTTCACTTATTATTCACTGTATCACAATTCCAGTGGCTCAGAAGTTTACATACACTAAGTTGACTGCGCCTTTAAACAGCTTGAAAAATTCCTGAAAATTATGTCATGGCGTTAGAAGCTTCTGATATGCTAATTGACATCATTTGAGTCAATTGGAGGTGTACCTGTGGATGTATTTCAAGGCCTACCTTCAAACGCAGTGCCTCTTTGCTTGACATCATAGGAAAATCAAAAGAAATCAGCCAAGACGTCAGAAAAAAAATGTAAGACCTCCACAAGTCTGGTTCATCCTTGGAAACAATTTCCAAATGCCTGAAGGTACCACGTTCATCTTTACAATCAATAGCACGCAAGTATAAACACCATGGGACCATGCAGCCGTCATACCGCTCAGGAGGGAGACAAGTTCGGTCTGCTAGAGATTAACGTACTTTGGTGCGAAAGTGCAAATCAATCCCAGAACAACAGCAAAGGACCTTGTGAAGATACTGGAGGAAACAGGTACAAAAGTATCTATATTCACAGTAAAACAAGTCCCATACCGACATGACCTGAAAGGCCGCTCAGCAAGGAAGAAGTGACTGCACCAAAACCACCATAAAAAAAAGCCAGACTATGGTTTGAACTGCACATGGGGACAAAGATCGTACTTTTTGGAGAAATGTCCTCTGGTCTGATGAAACAAAAATAGAACTGTTTGGCCATAATGACGATCTAATGTTTGGAAGAAAAAGGGGGAGGCTTGCAAGCCGAAGAATACCATCCCAACCGTGAAGCACGGGGGTGGCAGCATCATGTTATGGGGGCGCTTAGCTGCAGGAGGGACTGGTGCACTTCACAAAATAGATGGCATCATGAGGATGAAAAATTATGTGATATATTAAAGCAACATCTCAAGACATCAGTTAGGAAGTTAAAGCTTGGTCACAAATGCCTCTTCCAAATGGACAAGGACCCCAAGCATACTTCCAAAGTTGTGGCAAAATTGCTTAAGGACAACAAAGTCACAGTATTGGAGTGGCCATCACAAAGCCTGACCTCAATCCCATAGAAAATGTGTGGGCAAAAACTGAAAAAGAATGGGCCAAAATTCACCCAACATTGTGGGAAGCTTGAGGAAGGCTACCCGAAACGTTTGACCCAAGTTTTTTTTTAATTATGCAATGCTACCAAATACAAATTGACTATCTAAACTTCCAACACACTAGGAATGTGATGAAAGAAATAAAAGCTGAAATAAATCATTCTCTCTACTATTATTCTGACATTTCACATTCTTAAAACAAACTGGTGATCCTAACTGACCTAAGACAGGGAATTTTTACCAGGATTAAATATCAGGAATTGTGAAAAACTGAGTTTAAATGTTAAGGTGTATGTAAACTTCCGACTTCAACTGTAGGAAAGATGGACAACTAACTAGCCCACAAAAGGCAGAATAGCAATGAGCAAAACCTCAAGAAACCAAGTGTTGTTTTCCACATGTGTTTTACTTCATTCATTTATGCTTATTTTACCAGGTAAATTGACAGAAACACATTCTCATTTACAATAACAACCTGGGAAATAGTTACATGGGGAGAAGAGGAATTAGGTAATTGGAAGCTGGGGAAGATTAGGTAACCATGAAGGTATGAAAGCCAGATTGGGAATTTAGCCAGGACACCAGGGTTAACACACCTTTTCTTACAATAAGTGCTATGGGGTCTTTAGGGGCCACAGAGAGTCAGGACACCTGTTTAACATCCTATCCAAAAGGCAGTGCCATACACAGGGCAAGGTCGCTAATCACTGCCCTGGGGCATTGAGTTATATATTTTTTTAAACCAAAGGAAAGAGTGCCTCCTAGTGGCCCTCCAACACCACTTCCAGCAGCATCTGGTCTCCCATCCAGGGTCTGACCACAACCAACCCTACTTCGATTGAGAGGCAAGCCAGTAGTGGGATGCCGGGTGGTATGCTGCTGGCCATTGATTGCTGTACTCCTTCTCGTAACCCTGCCATCTGAAAATATCAAACAGAATCATCCAAATTAACCGTCCACTGAGTTCACCTTGCCCAATCAGAAAGCAGGACATGTTCTGTTCCGCACAACTTCCAATTACATCTCATAAATTGCATATATGAGTGTGCTTCAAACCACCAGCACGGTAGAGGCATCACATCATATCAGCTGTGCAAGCACACACACATACAGGCACACACAAGCACACAGGCACAGAGACACAAACACTCTCTAAATATGAAGCTTATGAAGATTTCCAACGATTAAAAGGGGCTAAGCAAACTGACAGCAGATAATGGAAGAGGAAAGCGAACAGGCATCGCTACTGTGTGTCACAGTATGGTTAATCCAGCTGTTTGGCATCACGCAGTTCTCTTCCATTTGAATAAACCAAAGCAGAGACAACAGTGAAGGCATTGCTCAGGTCCATGCCAGCAAATGCAGTTAATGGGGCAGTGATATGCTTACACAGAAAGGCTCTCATTGAACAACGCGGAAGAGGCACACACAATGCATAGCCAAATATCTCTATGATGTTGTGTAGAGTATATAGGAAAATTGATTAACCCTCTTCGTACCAACATATTTTACATATGTGGATTACCAACTGGAGTCATTTGGACCCCAAGAAGAAACTATTAGACAAAGCAACAATCATAGCAAAATATCACCTTAACTCTTATAAAAACCTTTATTAAGCATGTAAATAATGTTATCTGAAATAATAAAAATAATTTAAAAAACAGACTGTTAATTTTGCAAAATTACCGGTAATTAGCATATTCTGTAAAACAAATATATAAATGAATAATATAATAATAATAATAATAATAATAATAATAATAATAATAATAATATAATAATAATATATAATAATAATAATATATAAATAAATGAATCTTATGTGCAGCTTTTTTTCAATTGGGGGTGTACCTGCAGATGTATTTCAAGGCCAACCTTCAAACTCACTGCCTCTTTGCTTGACATCATGGAAAAATCTAAAGAAAACACACAAGACCTCAGAAAAGAAATTGTAGACCTCCACAAGTCTGGTTCATCCATGGGAGCAGTTTCCAGACATCTGAAGGTACCACGTTCATCTGTACAAACAATAGTACGCAACTATAAACACCATGGGACCACGCAGCCGTCATACCGCTCAGGTAGGAGACGCGTTCTGTCTCATAGAGATGAACGTACTTTGGTGCGAAAAGTGCAAATCAATCGCAGAAGAACAGCAAAGGACCTTGTGAAGATGCTGGAGGAAACAAGTACAAAAGTACCTGAAAGACCGCTCAGCAAGGAAGAAGCTACTGCTCCAAAACCGCCATAAGAAAAGCCAGACTATGGTTTGCAACTACACATGGGGACAAAGATCTTTTTGAAGAAATGTCCTCTGGTCTGATGAAACAAAAATAGAACCTTTTGGCCATAATGACCATCGTTATGTTTGGAAGAAAAAGGGGTAGGCTTGCAAGCCAAAGAACACCATCCCAACTGTGAAGCACGGGGGTGGCAGCATCATGTTGTGGGAGTGCTTTGCTGCAGGAGGGACTGGTGCACTTCACAAAGTAGATGGCTTCATGAGGAAGGAACATTATGTGGATATGTGGAAGCAACATCTCAAGACATCAATCAGGAAGTTAAAGCTTGGTTGCAAATGGGTCTTACAAATGGACAATGACACCAAGCATACTTCCAAAGTTGTGGTAAAATGGCTTCAGGACAACAAAGTCAAGGCATTGGAGTGGCCATCACAAAGCACTGACCTCAATCCAATAGGAAATTTGTGGGCAGAAATGAAAAAGCGTGTTCGAGCAAAGAGGCCTACAAACCTGACTCAGTTACACAAGCTCTGTCTGGAGGAATGGGCCAAAATTCACCCAACTTATTGTGCGAAGCTTGTGGAAGGCTACCCGAAACGTTTGACAAATGTTAAACAATTTAAAGGCAATGCTACCAAACACTAATTGAGTGTGTGTAAACTTCTGACCCACTGGGAATGTGATCAAATAAATAAAATCTGAAATAAATCATTCCCTCTACTATTATTCTGGCATTTCACATTCTTAAAATAAACTGATGATCCTAACTGACCTCAGACATGGAATTTTACTAGGCGTTAAATGTCAGGAATTGTGAAAAACTGAGTTTAAATGTATTTGGCTAAATACTTCAACTGTATTTGGCTAAGGTGTATATAAACCCCCTACTTCAACTGCACATACAGTGCCTTCAGAAAGTATTCAGACCCCTTGACTTTTTCCACATTGTTACGTTACAGCCTTATTCTAAAATTGATTCATTTTTTTTTTCAGCAATCTAAACACAATACCCAATAACAACAAAGTGAAAACAGGTTTTTGGATTTTTGTACAACTGTATTAAAAATAAAAACAGAAATACCTTTTTTACATTATTATACAGACCCTTTGCTATGAGACTTGAAATTGATCTCAGGTGAATCCATTGACCGTCCTTCATATCTTTCCACAACTTCATTGGAGTCCACCTGTGGTAAATTCCATTGATTGAACATGATTTGGAAAGGCACACACCTGTCTATAGTAGCGTCATACCCAAGAAGTCTCATGGCTGTAATCGCTGCCAAAAGTGTTTTGACAAAATACAGTGTAAAGGTCTGAATACTTATGTAAATGTGATGTTTTTTTATGGGGTATTGTGTTTAGATTGATGAGGGGGAAAAACAATTGAATCTATTTTAGAGTAAGGCAGTAAGTAACGTTACAAAATGTGGAAAAAGTCGGGGGGTCTGAATACTTTCCGAATGCACTGTAATACAACCACTCCCATCAAAAAAAGTTTAAAAGCAATGAGACTGATGCAACAAATCAGAATGTTTAGCTTAAAATGTTGATAAACTATTAGGCTATTTCTTCACATTATATTCGCAGCAATGTGCACAGGGCAGATAGTAATAAGTGTGAATGTTCCAAAATGCAATCAATTACCGGAAAACACTGTTCTCAAAAATGACCGCAAATGCAATTATGCGTGTATTTTTATGGTGAAAATTATCTTCCCCAAACTTGAAACTCACCCACCGCCTATGTATGGCAGTTAGGCTCTACACCGGTTGTAAAGTGGATTAATGTGCTTCATTTTAAGAAGTTATTTGGTCACTTTAGTTGTGATACAAACCTTACCAAAACATATAGGCCTATGGGCTCGGTTACATGAGGTGTGCGACTATTATTTGACAAAGTCGCCCCAAAAATAGCATGTGCTGTTTCTTGCCTTACTGCACATGCTGGGCATCATTCACAAGTGATAACACATAATTCACAAGTGATAGGCTTATATTGTCTTTACATATACTAAATAATATATATGTGGGAAATTACTTTTGATTTAGAATAGACCATCAACAAACAATACATGTCATCTATGTATTTAAATAGCGAATGGAGGACACTTTTCCCGTGGATCATTTTCATGCCAGCCAGGTAGGCTATACTCGTGTTGTAAAGCGAAAGCAATGTGCTTAATATTAGGAAAGTTGAGACATAAATATAGTAGGCCGAGCATACAGAAAGATGTTTTCTCATGCTATTGCATAGCCTTCAGAAATGTTGCGCAACATGAGATCATGGGCACTCATGAAGTGTTTGATTTGATTTTCCAAAATATTTACATTGACGTCAGAGTGATTAGAGAGGCAATAGACTGCTGAGTATCAGTTAGCAAAGTTTGGTAGGCTACTAATGACCATCAGCACCATCAGAGCTTGGAGAAGCCTAGTTACCGTGACTATACGGTCACGTGGAATTTGACTGAGGTCATGACTTGTGAGCGCCTGTGTGGCAGTAATACGGTCACTGTAACAGCCCTAGGGTGGGGGCACACATTTGCAGCGAGGGCACAGTGCTGTGCAGCGTGACACAATGGGACAGGACTAAGGGACAACATCTAATGTGGATCAGTGGCTTCGAGGCTCATGCTCGATGGCGCACTCATTAGCTAGCTAAGCATGGGGCGCTAGCTGAAACAATAGCTAAAAACACACAATGTTTATCTGCCTGGACTGCCTTGGGTCTTAAGGCTGAACTCGATTGAATCAGCATTGCATTATTGCATTACCTCCTTGTCCCATGGTCCAATACATTCACAGAATGGTTTCTGAGCACTGTGAAAACCTACTATTACTACTACAGCCAGGCAGATTGCTCTCACAGGTAGACACCAACCGTTTTCAGAATAATCAGATTTATATGAGCAGACAGTAGGTTTCTTTATTGAAAATGGCTTTTTAGTCCAAGACTGGGCTAAATCGGTGTCTGGGAAACGTCCCCTACGTAGGTTAACATTGTTACGGCGGGTTCGATTGAATTCCAGCCCCGGTGAATTCCCTATGAGTTCCCTGCCCTCCGTGTTCCACTTGTATCTTATGGAGTGCCACTAGCTACATATTACCACTATGCAGACAGTTGTGTTGTAAGCTATTGTAGCGGGGTTATACATCTAATTCATAATTATCCAGGAAGGTGATGCACCATAATGAAGCGCTCTACTTAACGCTCCCCAGAGGACACTGTCTCAAAGCAAAACAGTTCCTGTGCAGCTCACTCAAACATGCTCGGCCACACATTGTCGTTAACAGAGGCGGCTGGCTGAAAATCCAGCAAGACTCTGTGCAGAGAAGGAGAGAGCACAGGAAGAGATAACACAAACAAGAATCCAGAGGGGTTCAATAAGAAAGGGGAAATAAGCAAAAGATGATGATGACACAGTGGCGCTAACACTAATTTGAGCATGAATAGGCTACTACAGTGCAACGCTTCTATAAAAACGACCTTTACTTTAAAACAGACCTACATCTTCTACTGTGACTAATAGCAATGCAATGCTACTCCAATAGCGCCAAAACTACCAAACAATCCATGCAATTTACCATTACCAGTACTTCTAGAATCAACAGCTGCCGCTGCTGCTGCTGCCACCATTTGAATAGCTACCTAAATTGAAATGATTTATTCTACTGCTCATTCAGCTACTGTAACTTTTAGTACAATGTTTGACAAGTGAGAATAGTATTGATAATAATTTAGAAAGGATGAATACATTTGTATGTGTAGCCCCATTGAATAGCATTGTCTTTTTGAGGGATTTGATCTAATGGATATGTATGTAAATAACGTCTGACCTTCTTCATTGGCAAGTTAAGTTCAATCTTCTTATGACTTAAACGTCTATTCTTTATGTAAGTGTGGCCCCATGCACTTAACCTTGACTTCTCCAGGAAACTCCTGGGGGGACAGAGTGTGCGTGCGTGCGTGCGTGCGTGCGTGCGTGATCCACGACTCTCTCATCCCCCAAATCTGCAGATGCTCTCCTCTCCACCTGCTATCCAGGCGCCATAAATCACCAGGCTGACGTGTAACTGCACTTTTACTCTTCTGCTTATGACTGTCATCATTACCATTCAAACCCCAGACACAGTGTGTTTCTGCTTGTATCGTTTATCACTACCTCACCGTGTTGTTGTGTTGTGTATCCCAACTCTATTCGCTATGATCAGTTAGCATGTACCAGCCTGCGGACTGGCTCATCTTTCCTGAGCTCAGTTAGCCGGTCCTCTGGACAGGCTACTTCCTCTCCCCTAACCTCAATGAGCCTGCACACTGTAGACAGGCTACTTACTCTCCCCTAAACTCACTGAGCCTGCACTCTGTGGACAGGCGACTTACTCTCCCCTAACCTCACTGAGCCTGCACTCTGTGGACAGGCTACTTCCTCTCTCCTAACCTCAGTGAGCCTGCACTCTGCGGACAGGCTACTTCCTCTCTCCTAACCTCAGTGAGCCTTCACTCTGTGGATAGGCTACCTACTTCTACTCCTCGGGGTTCAGCCTTTAAGCAGGATTACCTCAACATGTACACAGCAATTAGTACATGACCTTAAGGCAACATTTCGGGAAGGGGCCTGATTTGCACAACTCTCTTCAATGGCCTTCTCAGGCTCCCTCCCTGTTGCACCCACCATCTGTGTCTCTGTTCTGTTTAATCACGTGTTCCTTTTGGGGTGAGAGGGCTTCGTGTCGCGTTAACACTCAAACGCCAATGTTTAATCAACGCTACAGTGCTTCTCATCACACATCTGAAGAAAAAAAACAACGGTCTGAACAACGGTCATCCATGCCAGGCCCCTCAGATATACTGCGGCTCCACAACAATCAGTCTTTGAGGCGATGCCAGTTAACATGCCACATCCACCACTAATTACTTCATTAAATTAATGAGCTGGCACTGGGAACGAGTAGTCGGAGGAAAAAGAAGTGGCATCTTCAGAGGAAAGTAGGATGAAAGTGCCTCTCTGAAAGTGCCTCTCTGTGCCTCTCCTTATAGGCACGGGTCAAAAGTAGTGTACTAAATAGGAAATAGGGTGCCATTTGGGAAGCATTCGTACATTACACAGTGGGGTTAAAAGTTTGGACACACCAACTCATTCCAGGATTTTTCTTTATTTTTACTATTTTCTACATGGTAGAATAATAGTGAAGACATCACAACTATGAAATAACACATATGGAATCACGTAGTAACCCAAAAAGTGTTAAACAAATCAAAATATGTTTTATATTTTAGATTCAGTCCATCGTTACTTTAAGACATGACGGTCAGTCAATCTGGAACATTTCAAGAACTTTGAAAGTTTCTTCAAGTGCAGTCGCAAAAACCATCAAGCGCTAGGACGAAACTGCATCTCATGAGGACCACCACAAGAAAGGAAGACCCAGAGTCTGCTTCAGAGGATAAGTTCATTAGAGTTAACTGCACCTCAGATTGCATCCCAATTAAATGCTTCACAGAGTTCGAGTAACAGACACATCTCAACATCAACTGTTCAGAGGAGACTCGTCGTCAAATTGCTGAAAAGAAACCACTACTAAAGGACACCAATAATAAGAAGAGACTTGCTTGGGCCAAGAAACACGAGCAATGGACATTAGACTGGTGGAAATCTGTCCATTGGTATGATGAGTCCAAATTTGAGATTTTTGGTTCCAACTTCCGTGTCTTTGTGAGACGCAAAGTAAATGGAAGATCTCTGCATATGTGGTTCCCACGGTGAAGCATGGAGGAGGAGGTGTGATGGTTTGCGTGTGCTTTTCTGGTGACACTGTCTGTGATTTATGTATAATTCAAGGCATACAAACACCCAGCACACCTCCAGGCGGTGTATGGGCTATTTGACCAAGAAGGAGAGTGATGGAGTGCTGCAGGAAAAGCAACCAACAAGTGCTCAGCATATGTGGGAACTCCTTCAAGCATTCCAATTGAAGCTGGTTGAGAGAATGCCAAGAGTGTTTGTTGGTCATCAATGCAAAGGGTGGCTACTTTGAAGAATCTTTAAAAAAAATTTAAAAAAGAAGTGTGTTACTTCAGTGCATGGTTCCATATGTGTTATTTCATAGTTTGATGTCTTCACTATTATTCTGCAATGTAGAAAACAGTAAAAATAAAGAAAAACCCTTGAATGAGTAGGTGTTCTAAAACTTTTGACCGGTAGTGTGGGTAACCAACAGGTTCATGTGCCCAGTAATCGGCATGTGGAAGAGTGTTTTCTCAATACTTGTTGAATGTTATGAGTAGGTGTGTCCAAACTTTTGACAGGTGCTGTATATTTTGCAATGTGTTTTATTTTGAATACTGAAATACAAAATAGCTCAAATTAAGAGGACAAATATACATTTTATGAGAACGACATCAAGGGTACGAGTATTTTGGCATTGGAATTGTTATGCGGCATATTACCAGCGTCTTATGTTCCCAACAAAAGCAGGTTTATCTTAAAAACTTGTCTGAACGTTTCAACCCTTTGTCTAGTCTTTGTTACCTTGCCTCTTAATCAATATGGCTTTCTGTTCCGAATTAGATTAGTTATTTTAACCCAGCGCCTATTTTTGTCATTGGAATTATTCATATAACATTTGAAGACTTGGCAAGGCTTTCCATATAAATGGGACACATTTTCCAGACTGGCGCAGTGGTCTAAGACACTGCATCTCAGTGCAAAAGGCGTCACTGTAGTACCTGGTTCGAATCCAGGCTGCATCACATCCGGCCATGATTGGGAGTCCCATAGGGCGGCGCACAATTGGCCCAGCGTCGTCCGGGCCGTAGGCCGCCATTGATAGTAAGACTTTGTTCTTAACTGACTTGCCTAGTTAAATAAAGGTAGAATTCAATTTAAAAGATTCCAGGGCCTAGTTTTGAAATCGTGCTTAACCTTAACCTAAATAAGTGTATTCATTTTGCTAACATCCTGTAAGATGTTCTTTTCAATGTAATATCCTTGAAGTCTTTGTAATTATGTGTGTGTCCTTACATGGTTGAGTATGTAATCTGGTAAGAAACAGAGAACTTCCTGAGAATGTGTTACATCCGACATCAACAACACGCAAAGAGAGAAGAAAGTTCGACTTCCCCCACCACCCCACACTACCCCCCTGGCCCTGCAGCATGTGTCATTAATAACGGGGTGATTATCTCTCCTCAGGGGGTCCGGGCCCACACACAACAGCCCCCCGTGGGTTTGCTAACGAGCACCTCACTCACCAGCCTCCGTCACGGCAGCTTTAATAGCCCACGGCCACCGAGCATTCAAAAGACTGCAGTCATGAAAAAATAAAAACATGCATGCCCAGGAAGTTTGGATCATACAGGCGCTAATCAGGGACTTCTCTGCACCCACTAAGCAGTTTTTTTAAACATTATTATTACCAGGTTAGTCTCATTCAGATTAAAACTATATTTTACAAGAGAGACCTGACCAAAATAGCAGCATGAAAGTTTCAGACACATTTACGACATAAAACACAAAGCACTAGAATTTGAAAACATACATTTACACATTAAGCAGGCAAGATGTTTTGGGGAGGTGTGGTGCATCTTGGGGTCAAAACATTGACAGCTCCCCACTTCATTGTCCACCAGTTTATACCCTCGCTTCAAACTCATTCAAATAGACGAGCTCCCGTTGTTTAATGTCCTTTTGTAGCTTGTTCCAAGTGGAAGGGGGAGAGAACTGGTACACTTGTTTACCCAGCTCTGTATGGGCCTTAGTCACAGTCAACAGAATACAGCTGGGAATACATTTAGGTCTTCACTGTAGGATGCACTGTGACTGTGCTTTACTCAAGTGTGTGTATGTGTCAACTTTGGGAGAAAAAAAACTAAGTACGATGATAATATATGAGCATATCTCAAATGACCTCGGGAGCAGAGGGACCACAACACCAATAGTAAACGAGCACTGGATAGTCACTGAAATGTTGCCACTGCAGCCTGAGACGTGATCTATGGCAAGCGTTCTACAATTACGTCAATGTTGTGCCACTGCTATGTCACAAATTATGCTGCTCTAAAGCCCACATTTAATTTTAATTTTACCTTTATTTAACCAGGCAAGTCAGTTAAGAACACATTCTTATTTTCAATGACGGCCTGGGAACAGTGGGTTAACTGCCTGTTCAGGGGCAGAACGACAGATTTGTACCTTGTCAGCTCGGGGGTTTGAACTCGCAACCTTCCGGTTACTAGTCCAACGCTCTAGCCACTAGGCTACGCTGCGAGAACTCCAAATATGCCTAGGAGTGACCTGCCTAGTGAAACACAGGAGGAGAGGCACAGAGTGAAATCCACAGTAATACTGGGGATATCCATTAACCGTATGAAGCACATACATTCAACAAGCTCAATAATGTCACTCTGGATAAAAGTGACTGTTAAATGGCATATATTATTATTGTATTATATGTTCATGTTATATATGATATTATATATTATCCAACGTATACCCTAATGGACACTGATATGTAGTACACACACACCTCCACATGTGCAACCATTAAGATAACATCCAATATAATATAATAGAATATAATAGAATGCATGATCCCTCTGATTTCTTTATAACCAGGTGTCTGCTTTATTAGACTGATGGGATTGGCTGTTGTTGTCAGTAGATTCTAAAGGTTTAAATGTGCTTCAGTCTATAAATGTGCTTCAGTCTTCAGTCATTAAAATTGTTGTCTTAATCTGTTTTTGTCTTGTACTGTCTTTTTGCTAGCTAGGGCCATCTACTTCAAGTGTTGTCTATCTTCCCAGGAGTTTACTTGGTGTGCGAACTGCTGAGTGCTCATAACTTGCAATTGATTGTTGGCACATCAACCAGGATTAGGGTACATTTGTGACTGTTGTTTTCGTCATCAGTGGCTGTATTGGAGGAGGAGTGGTTTCTCCTCTCCTGGACAATCAGCAATTAGTACCGGGAGGTGTGCTCTTCACCTCTGCTAGGCATTTAGTAATTACTGTTAGTACTTCAGTCTCCCCTGTTTTCTCAGCGATGGAAGTGTCAGCGGTGATGTCATCGTTGAAACAAAGACGGTTCTGCTGAGTTCTTCTGCAGAGTTATTTCGAGAGAGGAAAGAGAGGACGGCACCACACCACTCTCTCACTTGAATATTTTAACTAGTTATTTTAAGATTATCTCATCTTTCTCTTTCATACCTTTGTCAACAATGTGTGCGTTTTCTATACCTGTTCACTCCTTCCCCGCCCCTTGGCCGAAACCCTTGTAATTTAGTGTACCCTGCGTGCACAACCCATGTGGAACTCCTGGTCTGCGGTCAAAAACAACAAGTTAATCTCATCGTATGCTGCCCTTCATAGACTTTTTGGCACTGAAGGAGAAAGCTACTACAGCTGGTTTCTCTTCATCTGACTTACGTGTTCTCTCATAGTCACCCAATTTGATGTGAATCTGTTTTTTTTTCTAAAATATTTCTACTTACATCGGAACTGGAATTCCTCAACTGAAGCTAGCGAGCTAACTAGCTACCAGCTACCAGCTATCAGTCAGCTAACCACTGCTAGCGGTCATCAGCTAACCTTTAGCTCGGAAAGCTCTCGCCAGTTCGTACAACGCGTTTCAAACACTTCAGCGAACAGGCCTTTCTAATCGACCTGGCCGGGGTATCACATTGACCTGCTCCTGTCAGTAGAGGATGCTTGGTTATTCTTTAAAAATGCCTTCCTCACCATCTTAAATAGGCATGCTCCATTCAAAATATTTAGAACCAGGAATAGATATAGCCCTTGGTTCACTCCAGACCTGCCTGCCCTTGACCAGCACAAAAACATCCTGTGACATTCTGCATTTGCGTCGAATAGCCCAGGGAAGTTAGGAACCAATATACACAGACAGTTAGGAAAGTTAAGGCTAGCTTTTTCAAACAGAAATTTTAATCCTGTAGTACAAACTCAAAAAAGTTCTGGGACACTGTAAAGTCCATGGGGAATAAGAGCACCTCCTCCCAGCTGCCCACTGCACTGAGGCTAGGAAACACTGTCACTACCGATAAATCCATAATAATTGAGAATTTCAATAAGCATTTTTCTACAGCTGGACCATGCTTTCCACCTGGCTACCCTACCCCGGTCAACAGCCCTGCGCTCCCCATAGCAACTCTCCAAAACCTCCCCCTCTTCTCCTTCACCCAAATCAAGATAGCTGATGTTCTGAAAGAGCTGCAAAACTGGACCCCTACAAATCAGCTGGGCTGGACAATCTGGACCCTCTCTTTCTAAAATGATCTGCCGAAATTGTTACAACCACCATTACTAGCCTGTTCAACCTCTCTTTCGTATCGTTTGAGATTCCCATAGATTGGAAAGCTGCCACGGTCATCCCCCTCTTCAAAGGGGGAGATTCTCTAGACCCAAACTGCTACAGATATATATCTATTCTACCCTGCCTTTCTAAGGTCTTTGAAAGCCAAGTGAACTAACAGATTACTGACCATTTTGTATCACACCGTACCTTCTCTGCTATGCAATCTGGTTTCAGAGCTGGTCATGGGTGCACCTCAGCCACGCTCAAGGTACTAAACGATATCATAACGGCCATCAATAAGAGACATTACTGTGCAGCCGTATTCACCGACTGGCTAAGGCTTTCTTCTCTGTCAATTACAACATTCTTAGTGGCAGACTCAACAGCATTGGTTTCTGAAATGACTGCCTCACTTGGTTCACCAACTACTTCTCCGATAGTGTTCAGCATGTCAAATCGCAGGGCCTGTTGTCTGGACCTCTGGCAGTCTCTATATGGGTGCCACAGGTTTCAATTCTCGGACCGACTCTCTTCTCTGTATATGATGTCGCTCTCGCTGCTGGTGATTCTTTGATCCACCTCTATGCAGACAACACCATTCTGTATACTTCTGGCCCTTCTTTGGACACTGTGTTAACTAACCTCCAGATGAGCTTCAATGCCATACAACTCCCCTTCAGTGGCCTCCAACTGCTCTTAAATGCAAGTAAAACTAAATGCGTGCTCTTCAAACGTTCGCTGCCCGCACCTGCCTGCACGTCCAGCATCACTACTCTGGACGGTTCTGAATTAGAATATGTGGACAACTACAAATACCTAGGTGTCTGGTTAGACTGTAAACCCTCCTTCCAGACTCACATTAAACATCTCCAATCCAAAATCAAATCTAGAATCGGCTTCCTATTTTGCAACAAAGCATCCTTCAAAGCATCCTTCGCTGCCAAACATACCTTCATAAAACTGACCATCCTACCGATCCTCGACTTCGGCGATGTCATTTACAAAATAGCCTACAACCCTCTACTCAACAAATTGGATGCAGTCTATCACAGTGCAATCCGTTTTGTCACCAAAGCCCCATATACTACTCACCACTGTGACCTGTATGCTCTCGTTGGCTGGCCCTTGCTTCATACTCGTCTCCAAACTCACTTGCTCCTGTTCATCTACAAGTCTCTGCTAGGTAAAGCCCTGCCTTATCTCAGCTCACTGGTCACCACAGCAGCACCCACCCGTAGCACGCGCTCCAGAAGGTATATCTCACTGGTCACCCTCAAAGCCAATTCTTCCTTTGGCCGCCTCTCCTTCCAGTTCTCTGCTGCCAATGACTGGAACGAACTGCAAAAAATCTCTGAAGCTGGAGACTCTTACCTACTTCACTAGCTTTAAGCACCAGCTGTCAGAGCAGCTCACAGATTACTGCACCTGTACATAGCTCATCTGTAAATAGCACATCCAATCTACCTCATCCCCATATGGTATTTGTTTATCTTGCTCCTTTGCACCCCAGTATCTCTACTTGCACATTCATCTTCTGCACATTCTACCATTCCAGTGTTTAATTGCTAAAATGTAATTACTTCGCCACCATGGCCTGTTTATTGCCTTACCTCCCTTATCCTACCTCATTTGCACATGCCGTTTATAGATTTTTCTACTGTATTATTGATTGTATGTTTGTTTATTCCATGTGTAACTCTGTGTTGTATGTGTCAAACTGCTTTCCTTTATCTTGGCCAGGTTGCAGTTGCAAATGAGAACTTGTTCTCAACTAGCCTACCTGGTTAAACAAAGGTGAAATAAATAAATAAATAGTCAGAGAGTATCTGGTCGTCGTATTGGGCTACTCATTTCTCCTACTTGGACATTTTCTCTTGTCTCCCTCACTCACTTGTCCATCTCCTAATTTGAATTCCATGGTGTCACTGTCACTTGTCTACTCAAGCTTAACATTGCTACCATCTATTGCCCATCAGGTGCCCTTAGAGAGTTCCTCAATGAGTTTGACACCTTGATAAGCTCATTTCCTGATGATAGCTTACCGCTCTTCGTACTGGGCGACCTCCCGACGTCTGCCTTCGATTAATTTCTTTCTACCTCCTTGCCTCTTTTGACCTTTCCCAGCCCCCTCCCACTCCATATGCTTGACCTCATCTTTACTAGTCTGTTCACCTACTAATTTCATTGCAACCCCCCTTTTCTGTCTCCCTCTCCTCCAACCCTACCGACTCAGCCCCTACCCAGATGGTCATGCGCCATCGCAATATTCGCTCTCTTTCTTCCATTACTCTCTCCTCTTCTATCCTATCATATCTTCCTTCTGCTAAATCCTTCTCCCACTCTGTCTCCTGATTCTCCCTCTTCGACCCTACTCTCCTCCCTTTCCGCATCCTATCACTCGCACTGTGCCCTTTCCTCCCGGCCAGCTCGGCCCTCCTCTCCTGCTCCGCGGCTGAGTGGCTCATTGAGAACACTCTCGACTTTCTCTTCCTCTGTATCCTCTGCAAAAGCCACTTTCTATCACCCTCAATTTAAAGCTTCTGCCTCTAACCCTAAGATACTCTTTTCCATCTTCTCCTCCCTCCTTAATCCCACAGAACTACCCTACGCCTTGACCTCTTTCTCGCTCTCTCTCTCGCTCCATATGAAATCCTGCGACAAGTGAATTGCGTCCGCCCGACAACCTGCCCCCTCGAACCCATCCCATCCTCGATTCTCCAGACCATATCTGGAGACCTTATCCCATTCCTCACTTCCCTCATGAACTCATCCCTGACCACTGGCTGTGTCCCCTCTGAATTCAAAATGGCCAGAGTCATTCACCTCCTCCTCAAAAAAAAAAAAAACACTCGACCCCTCTGACATCAAACTATAGATTGGTATCCTTTCTTTCTTTTCTTACCAGAACACTTGAGTGTGCTGTCTCTTAACAACTCTCCTGCTATCTCTCTCAGAACAATCTTCTTGATCCTTACCAGTCATGCTTCAAGTCAGGTCTTGGATTGCATCCTACCTGGCAGGTCACTCACTACCAGGTGACGTGGAGAGGATCTGTGTCTGCATCACATATTATATGTCCCCCAAGGCTCAACTACTTTCCTCCTCCCCCCCCCTTCTGAAACCCAGGTGGCGACATGCATCGCGACGTGCCTGGCAAATATCTCAGCTTGGATGTCGGCCCACCACCTCAAGCTCAATCTTAACAAAACGGAGCTGCTCTTCCTCGCAGGGAAGGCCTCTAGTATAGATGATGTCAAGCGTATTCCCTGACTTGGCATGACCCTGGACAGCACCCTGTAGTTTTCTGCAAACATCAAAGCAGTGACTAGCTCCTGCAGGTTTATGCTCTACAACATCCGTAGAGTACGACCCTACTGCAACTCACTGTTGTCTCTACTCCAAGCTTGTTCCGTCAAACCCCGGGAAATGATCCAGAATGCGGCAGCCCACCTGGTGTTCAACCTCAACCTTCCCAAGTTTTCCCTCGTCACCCCGCTCTTACGCACACTCGACTGGCTTCCAGTTGAAGCTCGCATCCACTACAAGACCATGGTATTTGCCTACGGAGCAGCAAGAGGAACTGCCCCTCCCTACCTTCAGGTTATGCTCTAACCCTACTCCCCAACCCAAGTACTCCGTTCTGCCACCTCTTGGCCCTCACACCCCTACAGGAGGGAAGCTCCTACTCAGCCCAGTCAAAGCACTTTTCTATCCTGGCACCCAACTGGAACCCCCTGAAGCTAGTACAGCATAGTCCCTGCCCATCTTCCGAAAACATCTCAAACCCTACCTCTTCGAAGAGTATCTTAACTAATCCCCACACCCATCTCATACCCTCCTCACCCCTCCCCTAGTAAAAAAACTTTTATGAACTATCCTTTTCCCCCCCTTACTAGCATTGACTTTGCTGATATATTTTATTGAGGAAAAATGTACTTATGCTAATCACGTTTCCATCCTTAGTTTGAGTCGGACTGCAGAGTGAAGGAAAAGCAGCCAACATGTGCTCAGCATATGTGGGAGCGCCTTTAAGACTGTTGGCAAAGCATTCCAGGTGAAGCTGGTTGAGAGAATGCCAAGAATGTGCAACGCTGTCATCAAGGCATAGGGTGGCTATTTGAAGAATCTCAAATATAAAATATATTTTGATTTGTTTAACACTTTTTTGGTTACTACATAATTCCATGTGTGTTATTTCATAGTTTATGTATTCACTATTATTCTACAATGTAGCAAACAGTAAAAATATAGAAAAACCCTTGAATGAGTAGGTGTTCTGAAACTTTTGACCTGTTGTGTACATTTGCCAAAGTTATAGAATTACTGTTCAGAAAGAAATTAAATAATTCAGAATACTACACCAGGAGAACTCTATAATTTAGCCACAGAGGATCAATAGTTTAACATGTATTATTGCCTAGCTGTGGATTGTGTGTAGTGCAGACATGAGGCATAGCCTACAGTCTGGGAATGTGCAGCAAATCTATCAGTGAACAGCATGCAGCCAAAACAAGCCTTTCGCAATATTTCAAATACAATTGTGGAAAAACACATGTTGGAAAGCAAATGGCTCCTGCTGAAAAGAGAAGACCCTAATCTGTCTGTAGAGGTTACCAAGGTATTAAATAAAATTCCAAATAGGCCTATTGAGCGAAGATAATTATTTACAAAGTAAAACGAGATAGATAGGCTTTTGGCATGAGCACATCCGGCCATCTGCAGTGCGTGAGCTGCGCATCATTGGGTGAGTCAGTGAAATTGGAAAACTGTAAAGCTTTTTTTAGGAGTATAATTTCCTCCTCACATTGTACAATATGTCTCCACACTCCTAGGCCTAGGTTGTTGATGGTTTCAAGACAAGGTCGTCTTTACTGATCTCAGACCTCAGATCCCCCCCAGGTCACCCCCTCTCATGCTCACTTTTTGTTCTGGCACCTCCTGATAAATTAAGCACTGCCCACCTAGTTATGCAGATTAACATGTAAATGTAAATAAATAAATCTACAAGACAGTTCAGAGGGGTAGAACGGTTGGCCCCAGTGTCTATTCTCAATGATCTACAATGTTGAGGATCTTCACTCAGCCAGGTCTTCTTCAGCAGCACAGTAGAGGCTATATCACAAATGGGAGCCTATTCCTTATTTAGTTCACTACTTTTGACCATAACCCTATAGGCATTGGTCAAAAGTAGTGCACTATGTAGGGAAAAGGGTGCCATTATGTAGAGAATCGGGTGCCATTTGGGACGCAACCATTGTCCACCGTTCTCCTTTCACCTACCAATCCTTAGCAGGGTCACTAACAGATCCCAAGTCCCTCTCAGGGAATAACATACACAGTGCCTGTACTGTAGCACGACATGCCTGGACATGGCTTGACATTCAAATGTAGCCACCACCTACTTTTAATATGAGCAATAGTGTGCAACTGCAGCCCCTGATTCGGGGCATTCCTGCATGCGAGCATTCCCACCCCCTTCGAGCATCCCATTGGTTGCTGGATGAACACGACATCTTTATGCTTGTATGACTTTGAATCGAAACCGGTGTCCTTCGCTCCCGCCTGCCAAACAGAACGTTAAGAGAACTGTGGGAAAATAGTGCCCGACTACCGGTAGTCCCGCTTCCCACAAGGACAGCAGGCGGGAGGCTGGGGCGACACAGTGGACTAGCTTGCTAGTTAGTTAGCTAGAACACGGTGTTGCCTCTGCCTCCCGCCTGCTGTGTACCCAGAGAAACCGTGCCCGACACGTAGGGGTGAAGGACACTGTCTACCGGTCTAATACGGCTCGACAGCTATCGTTATCGCCCACTGGCCAGCCTTCTTTTATGAGGTTTATCGGCGGCTGGCATCCAACATTATTGTGCATTAACACCATCTACTGTACTGGAGCGCACAATTGCATGTCGCAGTTGCACCTTTCTCAATGTGAACATGTTCTGTGGTTTATAAGCCATGCATGGAAACCCTCGGAGAGAAGAGGAGTGCTTGGAAGGAGAGCAAAGAGAGGACGTGCAAAGAAAGACTGGAGGAAGAAGAGAAGGAAGGGAGAGGTAAGTTTAAAAGGGAAGGCTGGTGGGACAGTGAGATGGAGCCGTGTGCAGTAAAATTTAAGACCACGTTCTGTGGTTCCTGCTCCTCCATTATGAAATGAGCAGGAAGATTGTTTCCTCTATCCCTTCATTATTAATGAGCTGCTTCTTTAAAAGCGCGGAGGAAGTTTAGAAAAGCAGACTGATAGCAAGCAGAGTCAAATTTGAGTTAATGAACAAAAAAGGTGCATCTCCACCTTTTCCGGGTCTTAGTTCGGATCTCCGCCACATCCTGGCCTCGAAGCCTAGAGACAAAAATCCAGACAAACCTCGTCTGCATCAGCTCTCCCTTAATCTACACCGCTTTGCAAACGTACAGTCATGAGGGAATTTCACTGTCAATGTAAATGTGACAGTGTTGCTTCCGTCCCTCTCCTTGCCCAAACCTGGGCTTGAACCAGGGACCATCTGAACACGTCGACGACAGTCACCCCCAGAGCACTCCACAAAATCCACAGCTCTTGCAGAACAAGGGGAAACAACGACTTCAAGGTCTCAGAGCGAGTGACGTCACCGGTTGCATAAACAGGCGTGATATTAAAATGGTTTCTGGGGTTTAGTTATATTCCGTGAAAACTATTAGGAGGTTAGACAAGATGAGTTCAATGAAGACATCTGCTGAATATCCAATGTAGATGAACACCCCTAATGTTTTGGCTCTGTTCTACGCTTTTAGCCAGCGCAATTTAGAGTCATGTGTGCATACATTTTTTTGCATACAAGTGGTCCCGGGATTCGAACCCGCTAAGCTTCATGCTCTACCAATTGAGCTGCAGTGGACCGTTTCAACTGTGGTTGTTTAGCAGATGCTCTTATCCAGAGCGGCTTACAGTCAGTGCATTCAACTAAGGCAGACAAGACAACCACATATCACAGTCATTGCAATTAAAACACTACTTCATTAAATCTTGCAAATGTTCGATATTTCCCACCTCAGGTTCCTCAATATAATATGAGCGTGCCTTATGGGAAATAACTGTTGACACAGTCGGGGTCATAAAACTGACGGTTCAGTCGGGTGTTGTTAATGTATCAGATGTATTTAGATCTACACATTTCAGCAGCCAGGGAGAGGAGAAACAGTCACTGATGTTATCCCCCCCCCGAAACACCTCCTACCGGCAACCACAAGGCTCAAACTTATGGGAATCTGTTGTGAAGATGGCATCATGCCTGTAAAGTGTATATCTTCTGAGAGGCACACAGTCAAGCAGACATCATCCTTTTTATAAGTCATCCTTATGAATTCAATTTTTTTATGAGATACACACAACAATGGCATGAGATTTTACTTCATAAATCTTTTATACGTCTGATGTCTATTTGTGTCTGATGAAAGTCGAGTTGTTACTGATGTGGTATACACCTTACAGTGTATCCAACCACGGTCTGGCTTTAATATCTCAAGTGTCATTCCTATAGTTACCTTGTACTTTAATATGAACCTGTACCCCTGTATCCCTAGCGTTGAATCTATGACTGAGACCTGTCCCATCTCTGTCTGCGGTGGTCTGCCCCATTATCTTGGATACTGTGTTTTTTGTCCGTCTGTCTGTCTGTCTGTCTGTCTGTCTGTCTGTCTGTCTGTCTGTCTGTCAGACAGTAACTCTGATCCTGTGGTGGTTAGTGTCTCTGTGGGCCTGCGTATCTCCCGATCTGTCTGGATGTTGTGTCCCAGTGCCTGTGGCCTTGTCTCTCCTCCATGCCCATGTGTGTCACAGGTGATTCATCACACAGGTGGAGGCCTATTATGGGTCGGCCCTGTGGGCTCCCCACTCAGCTCAAATCAGCGCTAAATGGCAGCCTCCAGCTGCCCACACTGATTGGCTGTGACAGACACAGAGGGCCCCATGTCAGCCCATACCCCCGAGCCCTGGTCAAGTGTGGGCAAGTCTCTCTCTCTCTCTCTCTCTCTCTCTCTCTCTCTCTCTCTCTCTCTCTCTCTCTCTCTCTCTCTCTCTCTCTCTCTCTCTCTCTCTCTCTCTCTCTCTCTAGTTTGATTCAGTTATTAGGGCTGCTTGTTGACAAAGCCTGGAACAGCAGCACTGACCATGGTGCCTTTCTCCAACACACACAGTTACAACTGCCGACAGCAAGCCGGTCTCCTTAAATCCTTCTAAAACCAAATAGTTAGCAAAGAGGTCTCGGGATTGTTAAGGATTCTCTTTTGTCATGTGCCTGCCCTATTCAGAAATGCCAGCAGTATCTCACTTTAAGCTACTCTCTGCCTTCAGCTCACCACTGTGGCTGATTGAGCATGGATTCCACCGAGGCCCAAGAACAAGAGATTTGAATTTAAATCAGCATATCAAACATGCTCAAGAGAAGAGGACAGCGCTGCTAATTCTGGCACTGCTCATGCAATGGCGATAAGCTCAGCTACTGTGTGCGTGCGTGCGTGCGCGTGTTTGTGTGTGTGTGTGTGTGTGCGTGCGTGTGTTAGTGAGGACCTAGTCTGTGTAAGAGAGACCGCCTGGCTGCTGGTCCCCTAGCCTCCATGCAGTAATTCTAGTGACAGGAGAGATCTGGACTCTACCCACATAGGACAGGACACAGGCTCCCAGCACTATGTAATAATCAGAATGACCACTTTAAAGATGAGCTACTTGTTCTGTAATGTAACGACTTAGGGTGGGTCCCAAAAATATCTCCTTTCTCCTGAAATGTACACTCGTTCACTACTTCCCACAAGCATTGGATTGCTAGAGGCATTGGCAATGGGAGTTTCCACCATATTGCTTATACTAGTCATTTCCTATCAAATCAGGGAAGGGAAGTGAACAAGTGCACACTTTGGGATGAAGGAAAGATAATTGGGCTCCTCTATTCTCCATGCTTGCCTTCAAGCTCACGGAAACTCCTACTGCGTTTGTCCACAGGAGATTCTCGACGGCACACAAAGAAGGAAGCTGACAAAGTACTGTCAAAAAATAAGTAAAGAGGTTTTCCGCCACAGTTTGTGTGTGATTAAACACTAATATAGTGAGAGAAACTACTGTAGGACTAAGTCCAACTCATGCATAGACAAATGTTTCATGAATTTCGAACTCATAGTATACTGTATATATCGACTGAAGCTTCTTAGCTCAGAATACCGTGGTGACATTTGTTTAAAGTGTTTGTCTATGTTTTTGAAGAAACATCGAAAGACAGTTAACTTCCTACTGATTAAAGGAAGTTTAAATAAGGTTTTTGGGGGCATTTCAGGGCTGTATTTTCCCCATCAGAAGAGATCCAGAGAAAGATAACTTTAGAAGTTTATCGTCCAATAAACATATTATCTGCCCCTCAAAGTGCTCTTAAGTCTGTGACTCCATTGGTGAAGCTGTTTGAAATGTACACATCTACATAGCTACGCCTCAGCACCGCAGCTCTGCGACAGGGCAGGTAAAACGGCCGAAAGGCTCCACTACAGGTGTATCCCTGTATAACAGAAAAGCTTTCAGACACTTTGTATCTCTTTTCGAACAGGAGACATTGCCCCTCCACTGAATTCCAAGACAGACAGTGTAGGGTACCAGGCTACACAGGACAAGTGGAGAGCTAGGCACAGGCGATGAGTCATGGCCAAAGGAGGCTTGCTCAGCATAGCAAAATGTACCGCAGCGAGAAAAACCAAGCTCCATCAGTTAAGATGGCTTGAGCCATTAATAACACACCAAAGCCCATAGAGAGCGTGAGAGTGAGAGTGAGAGTGAGAGTGAGAGAGAGAGAGAGAGAGAGAGAGAGAGAGAGAGAGAGAGAGAGAGGAGGGAGAGACATAACAAGAGTGTTGCTGGGTCACTGTTGGCTGATGAGCGATCAGAGATGTTGCCAGTGCCCAGCTGGGGACCTGGCATGTGTACCTGGCCCACATCTGTCTGAACCTGACAACTAGCATCGGAGCCAGGGACAAACAGCAGCATCCAGCAGGGAGAGGCTTTGTACACAAACGGCACAATTCCCAGAAATGAAAAAAAAATCACACTTTTGAATGACGTGTCTACTCTTCCCAGAAGAGTGGAGGCTGTCATAGCAGCAAAGGGGGGACCAACTCCATATTAATGCCCATGAACATGAGAAGAATCTCCGTGTGGGGGGTGGAGGGGGGACCTATATACTCTCCATGGCCAAAAGTATGTGAACACCCCTTCAAATTAGTGGATTCAACTATTTCAGCCACAACCGTTGCTGACAGGTGTATAAAATCTAGCACACAGCCATGCAATCTCCATAGACAAATATTGGCAGTAGAATGGCCTGAACTGAAGAGCTCAGTGACTTTCAACGAGGCACCATCATAAGATGCCACCTTTCCAACAAGTCAGTTCCTCAAATGTCTGCCCTGCTGGAGCTGACCCAGTCAAGTGTAAGTGCTGTTATTGTGAATTGGAAACATCTTGGAGCAACAACGGCTCAGTCGCGAAAAAGGCTGCATGACAACGACCCCTTGCACAATGCGAGGACCATACAGAAATGGTTTGTTGAGATCAGTGTGGAAGAACTTGACTGGCCTGCACAGAGCCCTGACCTCAACCCCATCGAACACCTTTGGGATGAATTGGAACGCAGACTACGAGCCAGGCCTAATCGCCCAACATCAGTGCCCGACCTCACTAATGCTCGTGTCTGAATGGAAGAAAGTGCCTGCAGCAATGTTCCAACATCTAGTGGAAAGCCTTCCCAGAAGAGTGGAGGCTGTTATAGCAGCAAAGGGGGGACCAACTCCATATTAATGCCCATGATTTTGGAATGAGGTGTCGTGTTTAATATGCAATAGCTCTCTATGTGGTTGTCGTACCTAGCTACATTAAGTTGAATGCATTTACTGTAAGTTGCTCTGTAATAAAAGCATCTGACCAAATTTAAAGACGTATGCATTATACATTTGCATCCTTTCACATTTCATAACATGTTAGAGCAAGATTAGCTAGATTTACCACATAACAAGACATGTACATGCTCACAGAATGCTATTTTGCTGTATGCTATTTCCTGGGGTTTCAAAGTGAAAAGGACACTATAGACATTATTGACAAAGTTATCCACTAATCCCATTGTTGCAGAGTACATTAACTGGCATAAACCCATTTACAACCTGTGATAAACATCACCTCCATTTCAAAATCTATTTTTCTTCGAACATGTCCCTATCTGCTTCAGTTGAGAGTGAATGTAGAGGCAATGGGCCTGAGAATCTTGGAACATGACAAATGGACTTTGGAAGAACATTGCAAATACAGGGCAGGCATTTCCTATTTGGGTCTGGGCCACAACAGAAAAC
Source organism: Oncorhynchus keta (assembly GCF_023373465.1). Classification (NCBI taxonomy): domain Eukaryota; kingdom Metazoa; phylum Chordata; class Actinopteri; order Salmoniformes; family Salmonidae; genus Oncorhynchus; species Oncorhynchus keta. Next base: position 1,828,167 of record NC_068445.1, on the reverse strand, counting down.
CAGTAATCACATCTCACCAGAGGGGCTGTCGGGCAGATTTGACACAGCTCCCAAGCATGGAGCGCCCAGGACTGTCTACAGCGACATATAATGACAGAGCCATGTTGCTGGGCTGTACCCATGCATGTTAAATAGCAGTGGATTAGGTAGGAGAGGCTGGGGTTGGATTATAGGACATTTTCTTTGTATTGGTGCTCCGGTACGATACAACATTACTGAGTATAACAAAATTATATTGAACATTACATTGAATGTATTAAATGTAAAGTATATATATATATAATGGAGTTGTATCTGACACAACTTGTCTCTGAAAATGATTACATATCAGAGGTGTATTCACCATAAGTAAACGGTCTGTCCAATAAGAAACTATTGTTTTTATTCTCTGTTGCAAAACTTTTGCTATGGTGTGCACTAATGAATACACCGCTGCCTATTGGGTCCAAGTGTTTATTTTCCTCTTTGAGTCAAAAGTGTCTGGATTGATGCTCAGTAAGAAGCCTGTTGATGAAATAATTGTCTAAAAGGTCATTGTCTCATCCTGACTCATCAAATTAAAGATGCGTGTTCATTAACTCCATTCTTGTTGTTTTTTTATACTCTGATGCAAACAAAATAGTCCTGTGGTGTTGTTTTAGAACAAGCTACCGGTTCGAAAGGATCAAGAACACCTGACGATATCATTTCCTATTTGGATTCCACACAGTATAACCACGCTCTATCTCAATGCTGCCAACATAACTGGATACAAGTTGTGCACCCCCCCAATCGCCCAGGAAACAAAAGAGTGACAAAGGCATCTTAGTCAGTAATCTCTCACGGTTTTAAATCCATCCTCCAGCATATCCTTGCTCCATTAAATATGGGGCAAATGAAGGAAGAGAAAATGCTACAACATCACAGTGGAAGCTCAGCGGGGTGCCTCGGTGTTAATTGAGATGACACTTTGGAACGTGCTGTATTGAAATCAGAACCTGTCTGCAGCTCCCTCCTATTAACAGTCTATCAGTAGTAGTTGCTAGTAGCGCTGTGATTAATTCACCATCTAGTAGGACCCAGCACATTGAATTGCATTTTACCAAGATATATTGAGTTACTTGGGCTACCTAAATAGCCAGTAGGTGCTGTCTATTCTTATATGTAGCAAATTGGTCTTGGCAGGAGGAAAATAGATTGCACGGTGGAACTAGTGTTTTTCACAGTCACTGTGGTGAGCATCCACACTGTGCTTTGCATCCAGCTAATGCTTTTATAAATATCAGCCATGGATCATTGTGTCCAGCTGGCAGGTACAGTTAGAAATTAGCATGGTTCCAGCTGGGTAGTGATTATCTCAGCACAATCCAATGAGGAAAAACCAATGTAAAGAAAATGGCTGCTGTGCCCCAAGACCCAAGATAGAGAAGGCCAAAGGAACACCCCATTAAAAAAGAATCCCCATTGGAAATACAATTACCAAAATAACTACCACATTGACCATTCTAGTCATTCCATTTCTATGCATACAACTAGCTGATTGCCATTTAGTTTGAACTGTGTAATAGTTCCAAGGATTGCTTGGCTGTGTAAAGGCGGTCATTTAAATTGTGTATTTGAATTTGGACTGTGTGTGACATTATTAAGCCCCATAATTGACCACTGGGACAAAAGTTAATTGAGTAGAGAAGCACAGTAATAACAGAAAGGTTTTGATTGAGCATTCTCTTACCTTCCATTGGAGAGGACCAGGCACACAGGGAGTAAGGAAACACGGGGGGGGGGGGAAAGAAAGAAGAAGATAATGTCATACTTCGGCATATTCCTAAAAGGAACTTGAAAGGCAAGAAATAAAATGCTTTCCTGAAATAGAAACGGAATATGCTAATACAAAGATGAATTTATGTGTTTCGTACGAGGTGTGTTTATATTCAAACTGAAACATGTTCCTAAACTCAGAGCAACAATGTCCTTGATTTTTTCCCACTGTGCTCTGCATTGTATTTCTTAGTTTGTCGAAGTCCCAAATGCATTTATAACGGTCGTTTAAAGTGTAGCACTCCATCCGCATGAGCTCCTTCCAATCCTGATTTCCCAAAGGTAGGGAGTGACGCAGCCCTTCCCTTTCCCCAACCCCCCACTCATTAGTACTCCTTCATTCCCTCATCAGTATCGAGAATTCCTACAACATCTAACCAATAAACCTGCGGTGTGATCTTTTTACAATTCAGCGTTGATCTTCAATTTACATGTCCTCATTTCACATTAGGTATTGATTCTACCCCATGTGGTGTGTAGTGTCATACAGCCCTTTAAAATATTAAAGTTAAGTGGACTAACACTGAACACTCCCACACTGTGTGGCTTGGAGCAAGTAAAGTAGGGCTGAGTCCCCTATTCCACACATAGTGCACTACATTTGGCCAGAGCCCTTTGGTCCCTGGCCAAAGCAGTGTACTATATGTAGGAAACAGGTTGCCATTTGGGGTGCACGCTAGACAAACCATAGGGAGGGGCTGTGTTATACGTGCTTCTACACCTGCATTGCTTGCTGTTTGGGGTTTTAGGCTGGGTTTCTGTACAGCACTTTGAAATATCAGCTGATGTACGAAGGGCTATATAAATACATTTAATTTGATTTGATTTGTTATGGACAAAACACCATCCACAATAAGGAAATGCCACAGTTCACTGGGTTCATCATTTCAAAAACTCAGACACAAAACACTCATTTCATCATTTTCAATATCGAAAAGAAGCTTCCATTAAATTATTTTGTCTGAGCAGGTGATTTCATGTACAGGTATTTAGTGAGAAAGAAAGGCTATAGCGTGTGATAGCAAATAACACACACATGCACACCACACACATACAAGCCTCAGTAATAATGTGCTTTTTCAGCAAATGGAATCACAGGGCTGATTTAGTGAGAGCATTCCATGGGAATATTATATTGCAATCAAGGTGAACTGAGGGGCTTAAATCCTTTACAAAAGTGTACTGTACAACAGTGGGTGTGTTCAATGTCATACCTACACGCCTCCCACATAAATCTTGTCATATACTGCCTCATAAAGTGCTTGCTTAGGAGAAGTTCTCTGAGTATGTGTTATATTAGGAAAGATCAATATCCTGAGACCTTACACTGGCCCCTAACACTGGCCCCTAACACTGGCCTTGAATCATGAGACCCACAAACAGAGGCTTGTGTCCCAAATAGCATTCTATTCCCTATGTAGTGCACTAAACAAGGCTCTGGTCAAAAGTAGTAGGAACACAGTGTTTGGTATCAGCTCCATCCCAGACAGCTGTGGCAGCACTGGCATTCAAGGCACACAGTCTGGGTAAGAGGGCATTTACAGAGACATTTACAGTATGTGTGGGTAAGAGGGCGTTTATAGAGACATTTACAGTATGTGTGGGTAAGAGGGCGTTTACAGAGACATTTACAGTACGTGTGGGTAAGAGGGCATTTACAGATACATGTACAGTATGTGTGGGTAAGAGGGCGTTTACAGAGACATTTACAGTATGTGTGGGTTAGATGGTGTTTACAGAGACATTTACAGTATGTGTGGGTAAGAGGGCATTTACAGTATGTGTGGGTTAGATGGTGTTTACAGAGACATTTACAGTATGTGTGGGTAAGAGGGCATTTACAGAGACATTTACAGTATGTGTGGGTAAGAGGGCGTTTACAGAGACATTTACAGTACGTGTGGGTAAGAGGGCATTTACAGATACATTTACAGTAGGTGTGGGTAAGAGGGCGTTTACAGAGAAATTTACAGTATGTGTGGCTTAGATGGTGTTTACAGAGACATTTACAGTATGTGTGGGTAAGAGGGCATTTACAGAGACATTTACAGTATGTGCGGGTAAGAGGGCATTTACAGATACATTTACAGTATGTGTGGGTTAGATGGTGTTTACAGAGACATTTACAGTATGTGTGGGTTAGATGTTGTTTACAGAGACATTTACAGTATGTGTGGGTTAGATGTTGTTTACAGAGACATTTACAGTATGTACAGTACCAGTCAAAAGTTGAGACACCTACTCATTCAATATTTTTTCTTTATTTTGACTACTTTCTACATTGTAGAATAATAGTGAAGACATCAAATCTATGAAAAAACACCTACGGCATCATGAAGTAACCATAAAAAGTGCTAAACTAATCAAAATATATTTTATATTCTTCAAAGTAGCCACCCTTTGCCTTGATGACAGCTTTTTGCACAGTCTTGACATTCTCTCCACCAGCTTTACCTGGAATGCATTTCCAAAAGTCTTGAAGGAGTTCCCACATTTGCGGTTGGAACCAAAAATCTCAAATTTGGACTCATCAGACCAAAGGACAGATTTCCACTGGTCTAATGTCCATTGCTCGTGTTTCTTGGCCCAAGCAAGTCTCTTCTTCTTATTGGTGTCCTTTAGAAGTGGTTTCTTTGCAGCAATCCGACCATGAAGGCCTGATTCACGCAGTCTCCTCTGAGCAGTTGATGTTGAGATGTGACTGTTACTTGAACTCTGTGAAGCATTTATTTGGGCTGCAATCTGAGGTGCAGTTAACTCTAATGAACTTATCTGCTGAAGCAGAGGAAACTCTGTTTCTCCCGTTACTGTGGTGGTCCTCGTGAGAGGCAGTTTCATCACAGCGCTTGATGGATTTTGCGAAGAAGTTCTTGAAATGTTCCAGATTATCTGACCTTTATGTCTTAAATTAACATGGGACTATTGTTCTATTTACTTGTTTGAGCTGTTCTTGCCATAATATGGACTTGGTCTTTTACCAAATAGGGCTATCTTCTGTATACCACCCCTACCTTGTAACAACACAACCGATTGGCTCAAATCCATTAAAAAGGAAAGAAATTCCACAAATTAACTTTTAATAAGGCAGATCTGTTAATTGAAATGCATTCCACGTGACTACCTCATGAAGCTGGTTGAGAGAATGCCAATAGTGTGCAAAGCTGTCATCAAGGCAAAGGGTGGCTACTTTGACGAATCTCAAATATAAAATATATTTTGATTTGTTTAACATTTTTTTGGTTACTACATGATTCCATATGTGCTATTTCATAGTTGTGATGTCCACTACTATTCTACAATGTATGAAATAGTCCAAATTAAGAAAAACCATTGAATGAGTAGGTGTGTCCAATCTTTTGACTGGCACAGTACGCGTATGTGAGTGTGTGTCTTGTATGGGAGCAGTCACACCATGCAGTGCCAGAAAAATCACTTTAACTCTCCACTTAATACATAGGGAAAGGCAATACACACGAAGGAAGTAGTCATCAGTTTTCAAACAGTATGGAAATAAGATTGCAACCTTATTGGAATAAAGTGAAATCTAGTGTGATGAACCTTGCTCCAAACCCACTCTCTTAGAAAAGGTCAACTTGAGAGAAATCAAAATAACAAGTATCCATATAAAAGAGACAGTGAGTACATCCCCACACATCACTCAAATCAGATACAAACAAAGATGAATCACGCAATATGTTCTGCTGGAATATATCACATCTTGAGAGGTATAAATCTTTGGCCTGATGCCACTCAGTGTCTTCACAGAAAAGAATTGACGATAAGTCATACAGCTGTTCTCGACATCAACAAATAAGACAATGTGCAAAAAAAAATGTATTTTCCTTGAGCACAGAGATAAGAAAGTGACGTAAGCAGCTTGCCTTATCAATCCAGGCAAAAAAAAACATCCTACCCCCTTTCAGCTCAAAGAGAAAGAGAAAATAAGGCATTGAGTCTCCTCAAAATATCAGCATCCAAAACTCACCATCTGCGTACCAAATAGCACACATTTTATACATGGTAGAATAGTGGACATCAAAACTATGAAATAAACACATATGGAATCATGTAGTAACCAAAAAAGTGTTAAACAAATCAAAATATATTTTATATTCTTCAAAGTAGCCACCCTTTGCCTTGATGACAGCTTTGTATACTCTTGGCCTTCTCCCGACCAGCTTCATGAGTTAGTGACGTGAAATGCATTTCAATTAACAGATGTGCCTTGTTAAAAGTGAATTTGTGGAATTTCTTTCCTTCTTAATGTGTTTCAGCCAATCAGTTTTGTTGTGACAAGGTAGGGGGGTATACAGAAGATAACCCTATTTGGTAAAAGACCAAGTCCATATTATGGCAAGAACAGCTCAAATAAGCAAAAAGAAAAGACAGTCCATTATTACAGGGCGGCAGGTAGCCTAGTGATAAGAGTGTTGGACTTGTAACCGAAAGGGTGCAAGATCGAATCCCCGAGCTGACAAGGGTACACATTTCCCTGAACAAGGCAGTTAACCCACTGTTCCTCGGCGTCATTGAAAATAAGAATTTGTTCTTAACTGACTTGACTCGTTAAATAAAGATAAAACATTACTGTAAGACATGATATGGAACCTTTCAAGAACTTTTCAAGAACTGGCTCTCTCATGAGGACCGCCACAGGAAATGTAGACCCAGAGTTACCTCGGCTGCAGAGGATAAGTTCATTAGAGTTAACTGCACCTCAGATTGTAACAGATACATCACAGCATCAACAGTTCAGAGGAGACTGCGTGAATCAGACATTTACGGTCGAATTGCTGCAAAGAAACCACTACTAAAGGACACCAATAAGAAGAAGAGACCAAGAAACACAAGCAATGGACATTAGACTGGTGGAAATCTGTCCTTTGTGTAACAGTGTATCTTCCGTCCCTCTCCTCACCCCTACCTGGGCTCGAACCAGGGACCCTCTGCACACATCAACAACTGACACCCACAAAGGATTGTTACCCATCGCTCCACAGAAGCCACGGCCCTTGCAGAGCAAGGGGAACAACTCCTTCAAGGTCTCTGAGCGAGTGACGTCACCGATTGAAACATGATTAGCGCGCACCACCGCTAACTAGCTAGCCGTTTCACATCGGTTACATTTGGTCTGATGAGTCCAAATTTGAGATTTTTGGTTCCAACCGCCGTGTCCTAGTGAGACGCAGAGTAGGTGAACGGATGATCTCCGCGTGTGTGGTTCCCACCATGAAGTATGGAGGAGGTGGGGTGATAGTGTGTGGGTGCTTTGCTGTTGACACTGTGATTCATTTAGAATTCAAGGCACTCTTAACCAGCATGGCTAACACAGAATTCTGTAGCGATAGCTAATGAGGATCCTGATAAAATACCAAATACCAATCAATTTATTCCAAACATCTGCTGAGAATCTCAATGCAGTACAAGGCAAGTAAAATCTGGATCGAGACACAGGTTAAGAGACTTCTGTGATGTGTATTATTTGGAATGCTTAGGATCATGGGTATCTTTTTGTTGTCTTTTTTTTGTTTGTTTACCCCCTTCTCCCCGCAATTTCGTGGTATCCAATTGGTTGTTACAGTTTTGTCCCATCGCTGCATCTCCCGCATGGACTCGGGAGAGGCGAAGTTCAAGAGCTGTGCATCTTCCCGAAACACAACCCAGCCAAGGCACACTGCTTCTCGACACAATGCCCGCTTAAGCCCGGAAGCCAGCCGCACCAATGTGTCAGAGGAAACACCATATACCTGGCAACCGTGTCAGCGAGCACTGCACCCGACCCACCACAGGAGTCGCTAGTGCTCGATGGGACAAGAACATCCCTGCCGGCCAAACACTCCCCCAACCTGGACGACGCCGACCCATAGGTCTCCCGGTCGCAGCCGGCTGCGACAGAGCCTGGACTCAAACCAATATCTCAAGTGGCAGAGCTAGCACTGCGATTTAGTGCCTTAGACCACTGTGCCACTCGGGAGGCCATCACTGGTATCTTTTATCAGAGGAGTAGTTGTCAATCTGGGCCAATGTCCTACTTTGAGTACCACAGGCTATTCTAACCCACTGAAGTACTTGTAAAATCCTTTGAGATTCTAATACAAGAATATGCATAGCAATAGAATTCCCACTCCAATTCAAATACTGCCCCAACAGATCCACAGATGACGCAATCTTTATGGCACTCCACACTGCCCTTTCCCACTTGGACAATAAGAACACCTAAGAGGAACACCTGTGTGCTGTTGATTGACTACAGCTAAGTCTTCAACACCATAGTGCCCTCCAAGCTTATCATTAAGCTAAGGACCCTGGGAATGAACACCTCCCTCTGCAACTGGATCCTGGACTTCCTGGCGGGCTGACCCTAGGTGCTGAGGTAAGGCAACAACACATCCACCATGCTGACCCTCAACACAGGGGCCCCTCAGGGGTGAGTGCTTTGTCCCATCCTGTACTCCATGTTCACCCAAAACTCCAACATCATCATTAAGTTTGCAGACAATATGGTGGTGGTATGCCTGATCACCGACGACGGAGACAGCCTATAGGGAGGAGGTCAGAGTACTAGCAATGTGTTGCCGGGACAACAACCTCTCCCTCATCGTCAGCAAGACAAAGGAGCTGACCGTAGACTATAGGAAATGGAGGGCCAAGTATGCCCCCATTCACATCAACAGGGCTATAATGAACGGGTCGCGAGCTTCACGTTCCTTGGTGTTCACATCACTAAGGATCTATCATGGTCCACACACACCAACACAGTCATAAAGAGGGCACAAAAACGCCTCTTCCCTCTCAGGAGGCTGAAACGATTTAGCTTGGGCCCTCAGATCCACAAATGTTCTACAGCTGCACCATTGAGAGCATCTTGACTGGCTGCATCACCACTTGGTATGAAAACTGCTTGGTATGGCAACTGCTTGTCATCCGACCACAAGGCGCTACAGAGGGTAGTGCGTATGGCCCTGTACATCACTGGGCCCGAGCTCGCTGCCATCCAGGACCTCTATACCAGGTGGTTTCAGAGGGAGGCCCAGAAAATGGTCAGACTCCAGCCACCCAAGTCATAGACTGTTTTCTCTGCTACCGCATGGCAAGCGGTACCGATGCACCAAGTCTGGAAGATAGACTGCTAAAAACAGTTGTTAGTTAAATAGTTAGCTACCCATACTATCTGCATTGACCCGTTTTGCACTAACTTCTTTGACTCATATGCTGCTGCTACTGTTTATCTGTCACTTATTCCTAGTTATATGTACATATCTATCTCAATTACCTCGTACGCCTGCACATCGGCTCGTTACTAGTACCCTGTATATATAACCCCGTTATTGTTACTCATTGTGTATTTACTTTTATTATTATGTGTTTCACTTTCATGTTGTTTCTTTCTCTCTGCATTGTTGGGAAGGGCCGTAAGTTGGCATTTCACTGTTAGTCTACACTTGTTGTTTACGAAGCATGTGAAGAATACAATTTGATTTGAATTGAATTGCATCTATTTCTATTGGAGGTATCTGTTTCCCATCCATGTATCTGGAGGAGGTATCTGTTTCCCATGCAGCACAAGGTTGGACAAGAACCTTAGAGAGTCAGTCAACCAGTGTGTGCCCAGTGGGGCCAGACGCAAGCTAATTGATCAAATGCCAATAATGTAATTGCTAAAGGAGACATCGGTCTGCATTTTAAGTTTGGCGAGTGGAGGTTAATGAGACATAAGGTACAGGATGTGGTTTGGGACCAAAGGGAATTAATCATAAGCTGCAGCAGACACAGGCCTCCATCCAGCTCCATCCATCTTTTCAACCCTAATTCAAATTAAAATGCCTACCCTCTGTCATTCAGGATAAACACATGAGAAACACCCCACAGTGATTTAGTCGATTCCACTTGTTTACTTTCCGCATTTCTGCATTTCATTATCTGACTAATAATTTTTGTTTCATTGGAAAGTAATGAGTTCAAAGCACTGACCCGGGAAAGTGCAACAGTCCATTAGTGGACCATTCTCTGTGATTTCCTGACCCTGCAAAGTGGAGGGCTGAAGTATGACCCTTGAACCCCCCCCAGGCCTTTTCCAGGGAGCATGGGGTCGCATCAGGTCAGACACAGGTGGCAGCGCCACTCCACTTCTCATTAGTGGCCATCCGAACAGCCATTAGTGCGCACGGATAATGGCAGCTCAAATGAACATGTTGAGCAGCTGGCTCCGACCATTAGTCTCCCCTGTCAGTCGGTCATAAGTGCTCATTATGGAAAGGAAGGACATTTAAGGAAATGCTCTGGCGCAGATATTTGCAATTCAAAAGCATGCCAGTGGCAACACAATTAAAAGCCCAGCTATGTGTCGTAGCAACAGATGCCGGGTAGCGCCCATGAATACAGTACAGGCATGCAGCCCATTAGTCTTTCACTTTTTCTCCAGTAATGCCAGTGGTGTAGGTGGTTTGTGCAAAACAAGAACTGTAACATCCTCAACAGTGAATCAAATATCAACTGACCTAGATGTAACAAAAACACCTATTTGGGTGCAAACGCCCTTAACGCCACAGTAGAACATAGCGCTACTGATATTGCCTGTATCTCCCTGTAGCTGTACTAATGTACTCTAATACTCTCCCTGGTTACCAGAAAAACTGCTGGGGTATTAGCCATCAAAAGACACATAATATCCAGTCATGTCGTGGTATATTAATAAGTGTGTAAACTCTGATCGGCGTTCAGGGTAAATTAAAAACATTTCCAATGAATTTTATTGCGATTAGGGGATAAACGCTCATGCAAAATAATAAACGGGTGCGTAAACGGCATTAACGTTAGTTTACCCTCCACTGCACCACTAATAATACAATTTAAGACCTTGTAACCCTGCATCAATCAGAATCATTTAGGCACACACACAACGCATCGCTTTGAGTGTGCCTGGTGGCTACGACACCATCAAAGCCAATACATTATGGGCCACTATACAACAGTCCATCGCTATGGCGGATAATTGTAAGTACTGTGTACCTTCGTACTGTCACCACAACATGCTTACATGTTTCCTAGTAACAAGAGGAGCGCAATCATCCAGAGCTACCCTGGGGATCGGAACCGAAGGTTACTATGGCATGGAGATTTCTCTCATCAGTCTTGAGGAGCTCGGCTCCTCCATTCACCCTTATGTTCCCTTCTAAAGAAGCACAGACCTACACTCAATCCCTCTGTAAACACCATTACCATACACAGAGACACACACACACATTTTTACACAACGGGTCACCAACATATTCAGTCCTTTTGTTCTGTATCTATGGACATGACCCAGTCGTTTGTTCTAAATGTGCCATTGCCGTATTGGCTGCCGAGGTTCTTATCCCTTGCTTACTAGCTAGCCAACTATGGCTACCTTACAGTCACCTCAAACAATGCAGACTGAATAACAACAGTAGATGCATTTGTTTAAGCTGTTTTCTAGTGACATTTATTTGGAGGAATCCATAACAATGAGCTAATGAAGCACAATTTCGTCTGGCATAGAAAATAAGCTCTCTCGTTGTTCAGAGGAGGTAGCCATTGAAACAATGTTGCAAATGTCAGAGAGACAGACAGTAAAGTTTATACAAATCTCTGCTGTTGAAAACAAAATGTTAGTTAAAAATAAATGTGAGATGCTTTTTATTGTGGACATCAAGTTTATAACTTCCCTGCCTGGGCTAATGAGACAGTGGATTGTGCAGTCAGATGGAACAGAACAAATACATTTTAACGTCATAGATTTAGCCTGTGGTAATTTGTGGAATAGACACCGGCTGGAAAGCGCTTTCAACCAATCAGCATTCAGGATTAGACCGACCCTTTGTATAAAAGCTAATTATACACTGGGTGGCTTTTATAGTCGGGAGGCTTGACATAACTGGGACACCGCAAATTAGAGCAAAAAAAAAACATATTTCACTACACAATACCTTGGCGGCACACATCCTTAAAAAAGCCTTTGTGATCATTCATGTATCATTCAGCTATTTGATTTTGAATTTTAGGACCCCTGTAGATATAAAAACAACTAAATTATAATCATATTTGATCAAATATTGAATCTGGCCTTTATCAATATAGCCCATAGAAAAGCAATGAATAACATTCATAAATGGCAAAACAGACAGTCCAAAAAATAAATCATAAGGAATAACGTTTTGAAGTGCCTGTCCTATATCTAAGAGTTAAAAGAAAGCTCAGGATTTTTGTTGTCGTCACATATTGATCCCCTTTTTCTTTTTGGCAACAACACGACCTCCGTACTTCCATACATGTTATTACAACAGCACCTTCAGACGAGTCCTGTGAGAACATCATAGTAGTTTGTAGCCCAAACGGTTCGGACGCCACAGAGGTTGGTACATCGGCAGTTCCAAATTCAGACGAGTACTGCTGGGCTTGTGGGGGTCGTAGAGCAAACTCCCAACGTGTTCGGGAATGTCTCGTCTTTCCACAGAGTGGTCATAGTAGTTGGAACGCTACAGACTTTATCGTGAGAAGACCATGCTCAGGCTTTTATGATGTGGATGCTCAATTTGACCTCTGTAATCATAGTTTGCATCATGTATACCCCTACACTTTCCCCTCTGTTGCCATTTAAACGCATGTGGTTTGGACGCAATCAATAAGGTCTACTGTTCAAAGACAGCGTTGTGAAAGACTATTGGGGGTGGGGATTGGGTGCAGAGAGGTGAAACTGCAGAGAAATCTATGGGTAGGAAGAGTAGTCGATGAACTTTACCTTTCTGCACAGTAAGTGGTCCAGGAGTTTGGGGTTTTGACTAGAGGGGATACAGCTTGGTCATATTTGACTCTTTGTAGCAGGTTAGGATAACTTAGGCAACAGGTAAGGAGAATTAACCTAGCAGGTTAGGAGAATTAGGAGAAAGGCTAGGTTCAGGGTTAGCTAAAATGCCAAAATAATAAACTTTTGACTAGCTTTTTGAAAAGCTATCCCCTCTAGCCATGACTGAGTTTGGTTGTGACTGTGTTGCACTTGCAGTGGTGGCTGGTGGCACATTTAATTGGAGGACGAGTTCATAGTAATGGCTGGAATGGAATAAATGGAATGGTATAAAACATCCAACGCATGGTTTCCAGGTAGGAGGTCATTACTTGCCTAAAAGGTCATTTTCTCCCTTCAAATGCAATGCATTCAGTGATGGAGTGGGTGAATACTTTCAGTGCCTTTGAAAGTATTCACAACCCTTGACTTTTACCACATTTTGTTGTGTTACAGCCTGCATTTAAAACGGGTCTTGTCACTTCCCTACACACAATAGCTATAACGTCAAAGCGGAATTATGTTTTTAGGCATTTATACTAATTAAAATGAATAGCTGAAATGTCTTTAGTCAAGAAGTATTCAACCCCTTTATCATGGCAAGCCTAAATACATTCAGGAGTAAACATTTGCATAGTCACATAATAATTTGCATGGACTCACTCCGTGTGCAATAATTCAGTTTAACATAGTTTTTGAATGACTACCTCAGCTCCGTACCCCACACATACAATTATTTGTAAAGTCCCTCAGTCGAGCAGTGAATTTCAAACACAGATTCAACCACAAAGACCAGCGAGGTTTTCCGTTGGTAGATAAACAAAGACATATGCATCCTTCCTAACTCAGCAGCTCCTCAGGGGTTTCACCATGAGGCCTATGGTGACTTTAAAACAGTTACAGAGTATAATGGCTGTATAATGGCTGTATAATGGCTGTGATGGGAGAAAACTGAGGATGGACCAACAACATTGTAGTTACTCCACAATACTAACCTAATTGACTGAGTGAAAAGGAAACCTTTACAGAATTGTTAGCAATATGGCACCAAAGTAATACTGCAAAAAATGTGGCAAAGCAATTCACCTTTTGTCCTGAATACAAAGTATTATCTTTGGGGCAAATCCAATACAACACAATACTGAGTACCACTCTCCATATTTTCAAGCAAAGTGGTGGCTGCATCATGTTATGGATATGCTTACAATCGATAAGGACTAGGGTGTCTTCAATATAAAAAAGATAAGGAATGGAGCTAAGCACAGGCAAAATCCTAGAGGAAAACCTGGTTCAGTCTGCTTTCCACCAGACACTGGGAGATTAATTTACCTTTCAGCAGGACACTAACCTAAAACCCAAGGCCAAATCTACACTGGGGTTGCTTACCAAGAAGTCAGTGAATGTTCCTGAGTGGTCGAGATATAGTTTTGACTTAAATCTATGGCAAGACTTGAAAAGCAATGATCAACAAGCAACTTGACAGAGCTTGAAGAATTTTGAAAAGAATAATGGACAATCCAGGTGTGGAAGGCTGTTAGAAACTTACCCAGAAAAACTCACAGCTGTATTCGCTGCCTAAGGTGCTTCTACAAAGTATTGACTCAGGGGTGTGAATACTTATGCAAATGAGATATTTCTATATTTCATTTAAAAACATGTTGTTTTCACTTTGTCATTATGGTGTGTTGTGTGTCCATGGGTGAGAAAATAAATCAATTTGTATCTATTTTAAATTCAAGCTGTAACACACCAAAATGTGGAATACTTTCTGAAGACGCTGAAGGTGGGTAAATGCTGATCCCCTTTCACAGTGAGTGAAAACATGCCTCCTATACTTTCAATGCATTATCCCGCAAAAGGTGGGTCATATTTAGTGTAAAGAATCAGATCAACTCCACTGAATATGGAAACCTTAAGCAATGGTTGTAGAATAGAGAAGGCGGGCTGCAAAGCAAGCCTCTCAGCACAGCACAGTCCCAAGCCCCTTGGTGGGACTACGGAGTTCATGTCAGGAGAAAATGCGCCTGTTAGTCCAGAATAGCAGAGCGGGTCACCATTCCCATACAAACTGTAGCCTGCAGCCTCCTTCCATATGTTATTTTCTTGTTGCTTTGCTGTCATTTCCCACAACACAAGATGAAACACGATCTCCATATTGTCGTATTTTATTCTTTCAGATGAACCCTGTACATCTTCAAAGGAGAAGGAAATAAAATACACTGTTTTGTACAAACCTGTGTTCCAGGCCATAAAAAAAATGTTCAAGGATGGATGCCTCTACCATTTTCAAAACAGCATTATCGGGACCAGGGATATGTGGCCATCAGATTATAAAATCCCCCCCGACGGAGATAAGGGAAATAGCATAGGATATGCTCTGGTCGGGAACAAACCACCACAGTCATTCCAAGTGTCATTCGCTGTCATCCTTTGTGAAGGCTCCTGACCTGACTAAATGCATGTTTAACATGGAGTTAGGCTCTAAGACCCTATTAGGCACCTTATCATACAGAGACGCTGCAGAGTTAGACAGGGGGATTTAGGGCTGACCAGGGGAATGGGAGGGTGTCATTGCCGATCTGACAGTATTAATGGAACTGGGACATGATGGAGAGAGATAATCCCCCCATTGATGAGGATGGGAGAGGAATATATCTGAGAGCAATCCCTGCCTCCCCCGCATTTCCCCCGGTCCCTCCTGCTCTTCTCATTCCTCAGGCTCCATCTCCAGACAGCACTTTCCTGCTTCATATTAGACTCACGTATAGTGTTGCCTTGCAAATCTTTTTTTTTTTTTTTTTTTTTTTTTTTTAAACACATAGGCTGAGTGTGCCCTTTTCTTTGGAAATTAGGCAAACGAACTAGCGTTCCTCAACCCTAATGGGAGGTACTACACGTATCATGTGCAAACAGTTAGTTGTCAGGTGTAGGGCAGTTGCGGTGACCATTAGTGTAGCCGGTAACCGCTACACCAGCAGTCATGAGTCATGGCTGCAGTCAAATTCCACATGACGGTTGAGTCAGTAACCTCCTATGCGCTCTGCGAACAGCCTGGTACCCAGCCCTCTATTGACCCTCTAATCACTCCGACGTCAATGCAAATGTAATTCCAGTTCAATATCAAACACATAATCGAAACAGTATAATGCTTTTAAGACTACCCTATTAGGCTACATTGTTTGACCTCACCGTGATCGATCAACTTGAAGAAGTTCGACAACAGGTTGAAACTCTGGAAAACATGGTTGTGGGTCTTGTTTCAAAGCGAAATGGACAGGCGCTTTCCAAGGTGATGATTCATTAAAAACATTTAAGAAGTCGCATGTGGAACTCCCATGCGCATATTATAGCTTATGCATGCACATAGGTCTATATGAGCCCAAGCCCGGAAAAAAAGCCTGAATTAAAATGATTGCCCGGTTATACAATACATATGAAACGGCTCTCGCTGGGAGGAGGAGACCAAGGCGCAGCATGGTAGGCGAACATCGTAATTTTATTGATGACACTGAACAAACGCGCACAGTTCTGTCAGGTACAGACACTAAACAGAAAACAATATCCCACGAAACCAAAAAATAAAATGACAATATATATGTGATGGCCAATCAGAGACGATAGACAGCTGCCTCTGATTGAGAACCACAACACACGGCCAAAAACAAAGAAATAGAAAACATAGACTTTCCCACCCGAGTCACACCCTGACCTAACCAAACATAGAGAATAAAAAGGATCTCTAAGGTTTGTGCGTGACAACATAGCAAAACAGCCTACCGCAAATTACGCATGGCAGAATTATATATACAGTATATACTTTTTAAGATGTACCAAAGACATCATTGGCATGGCCTGTAGCTACTCCAAAATTACACAAACTCTAGTAATCACCTTTGAGTGTGGACTGTAAATTAGTATTCATACTTTATATCCATGAGTCTGCGAGATAATGTATAGGCCTGGGCGATGCTGTTGGTTCATTGATTGTGCAGAGTGGTTTACAGAGTATAGTTAGTCTACAATTATAGTGAGTTTGTATTAGTACTAGGGATTTTTTTTAATGATTAATAGACTGAGACATTACCTTTAGCTACAGAATATGATGGTTGCCACTAAAAATAAGATGCTCCAAGCTTTCTAGTGTTACTATATTTATTTATTAAGCACATTGCTCCGCTATAAACCGGAGTAGCCCACCCGGCATGATTGAAAAAGGAACGTCAGGAAAGCGCAGCCTCCAGTCGCTACTCGAGTGCATACTGATGACGTTTTTCCCATGCCCTTCTTTGCTGTCCATTTGATAAAGGCCCATTCTAAATCGAAACAAATGTCACATATAAGTAAAGACATGATTAAATTCAGAATAGCCCATGGCAAGGAACAGAGCAGAACCTTTTTCTAAATCATCAATATAGTCGCATCATGCAGCCTATATATTTTTGAGGTGCCTACGAGAACCAGTTGGATGACGAGTCGACTCTTTTTTTTGTGAAAAAGACACAACAAAACGTAAATCAGTTTTTGTGGATATTGAGAGTTTTGTTGTTTTGGATACTTTAAATCCTTTATTGCAAGGTTAAAAATATTGTATCATTACTTAATTAAAATAGTTAATAGTTAATTTCCAAGTTTTTTTTTTAAACATTAGCTAGCATGCCCAATGTGCAAATGCTAACGTAAGCTCAAATATCCCTGACCTGAGAGTATCATAGCTGACTTGGCCCATTCAAGATAACATGCTACAGATCAATGAAATCAGGCTGGTTTAGACACCGAATAATTAGCTAGTTATTTATATAGTAATGTAATACTATAAAGTTGTCATTTACAATCAATAATGTAGTAATGAACACAGTGATTTTCATTTTGTCTACAAGTTGCTGATGTTGCTTAATCAACGGGTAGGCCTATTAGCTGGTCAAAATGACATGGAAAGTGATCAATATCAATATATAAACAGCGTTGCAGTAATTTCAGTTCAGAGATTTTAGGTAGCAAAGCAATCAATATCCTATCCTAAACCTGTTGGAAGCGAGAGGCATCTTGCTCTCATTCATTAGCTATGTCATTTAAAGCAGCACCCCATTTCTTGCTAGCCCTGGCCACTCGCCTTCACCCCTCAAAGATGCAAAAGCATGGTGTAGATGAATGGTCTACCAATACAGTTACACCAATACACTGATTTTTAATCTTTGAGTTGGTGTGAACGACTACACAGACGAGAATTGGACTCGAGTTAGTCACCAATCACCGGTTAAGCTGGCAGCTGACTTAGATGCATTTTATTTTTTCTTTATTTAACTAGGCAAGTCAGTTAAGAACATATTCTTATTTTCTATGACGGCCTAGGAATAGTGGGTTAACTGCCTTGTTCAGGGGCAGAACGACAGATATTTCTCTTGTCGGCTCGGGGATTTGATCTTGCAACCTTTCAGATACTACTCCAACGCTCTAACCACCTGCCGCCCCATGAATAGTGACGTTGCGTGTTGTTTGATTTAACTAGTTAATTGTCATTACTTTGAGCGAAGCTTCCAGTATGCTCTGAATAACCAGTAATAAAAAGTAATCAAAGGATTACTTTTTGAGTGGTCCCAATGATAGTCTGTCACATCATGGATTGAGAGATGAGAGAGCATCTTCAACCAGGAGCAAGCAAGCTAGCTAGCTAGTTAAGTACACAATGCATTAGCTATACTTTCTAAACTGTCAGGGCTTCACTACTTGCATTGACTTTGTATTTGTTCAAGGTAGACTATAGCCAGTGCCGTTGAGAGTGACGTTTCTATTGAAGACAGGTTTGAAGACAAGCTGATATAGCTAATGTTAGGCTAAATGTTTTGAAGAGGAGGAGAGCCCCTTCTTTGAGTGTGTGTGTGTGTGTGTATTTTACATTTGGGTCTCCATGACAATTTACTTTATTGTGGATCCAAATAAATAAGACTGATAAAGAATTGAAACATGTTTTTTCCATCAGGGTAAGATGGTGAAGGGAATGGGCAGGCTCATGGATCTGGTGGCCAACACTGGAACTAAGGTGGCCGCCACCATGGAGAGCACTCAGCTAAGGTAAGAATGATGACCTAGTAGTTTGTGTTTTTCTGTGTTAGAGATTTCTGTGTTTGTTTGTCAGAGAGAGAGAGAGAGTCAAATTCATTCATTTTAATATGAATTAAATCCTTCTTGCTCACTGCCATCCGGACCTTCAACTACACCAGGTTCACAGTCAACACATGACACTAACCAGTCACTTTATTTGCTTTTGCACACTGGTACTGTACTATTTTACTTGCCCCTCTACAGTTATATTTGTGTTTTGTGTGATTGTCTTGTAATGTTGTGAGTATTTGTTTTGTTTTTACTTTGCCTATATGACAAACAAATTCCATCTCATCTCTCAGAAGAAGATTGCTCCTCATCTCATCTCTCAATCTCAGAAGATTGTTCCTCCTGGCAATGGAGACATTGGTAACTCATTCCAGTACCCAGGAGCGCCGTATGGAAGTTAGGACGGCCTGTGACTGACAGGGGCCCTAAAAAACTATTATTTAAATTGTCCTTAATCATCATTGATAGAATATTTTATTTACAATGTATTAATAAAACTATTTAGTCATTGTTAGCCACTGCTAACTGTTTTTTAACCTGGATAACACTCGCCAGTCCAACTTCCCTGCCCCATCCACCGCTGCCCCCCTGGACACTGATCACTTGGCTACATAGCTGATAGCCAACGCCATTTTACCTGCTGTTGTTGTGCTAGCTGATTAGCTGTTGTTGTCTCACCTACTGTTTTAGCTACTGTTTTAGCTAGCTCTCCCAATTCAACACCTGTGATTACTGTATGTCTCTCTCAAATGTCAATATGCCTTGTATACTGCTGTTCAGGTTAGTTATCATTGTTTTAGTTTACAATGGAGCCCCTAGTTCCACTCTTCATACCCCTGATACCTCCTTTGTCCCACCTCCCACACATGCGGTGACCTCACCCATTACAACCAGCATGTCCAGAGATACAACCTCTCTCATCATCACCCAGTGCCTGGGCTTACCTCCGCTGTACCCGCACCCCACCATACCCCTGTCTGCGCATTATGCCCTGAATATATTCTACCATGCCCAGAAATCTGCTCATTTCATTCTCTGACCCCAATGCTCTAGGCGACCAGTTTTGATAGCCTTTAGCCACACCCTCATACTACTCCTCCTCTGTTCCGCGGGTGATGTGGAGGTAAACCCAGGCCCTGCATGTCCCCAGGCACCCTCATTTGTTGACTTCTGTGATCGAAAAAGCCTTGGTTTCATGCATGTCAACATCAGAAGCCTCCTCCCTAAGTTTGTTTTACTCACTGCTTTAGCACACTCTGCTAACCCTGATGTCCTTGCCGTGTCTGACTCCTGGCTCAGGTGGCCACCAAAAATTCTGAGATTTCCATACCCAACTACAACATCTTCCATCAAGATAGAACTGCCAAAGGGGGAGGAGTTGCAGTCTACTGCAGAGATAGCCTGCAAAGTAATGTCATACTTTCCAGGTCCATACCCAAACAGTTCGAACTACTAATCTTGAAAATTACTCTCTCCAGAAATAAGTCTCTCACTTTTGCCGCCTGCTACCGACCCCCCTCAGCACCCAGCTGTGCCCTGGACACCATTTGTGAATTGATTGCCCCCCATCTAGCTTCAGAGTTTGTTCTGTTAGGTGACCTAAACTGGGATAATCTTAACACCCCGGCAGTCCTACAATCTAAGCTCGATGCCCTCAATCTCACACAAATCATCAAGGAACACACCAGGTACAACCCTAAATCTGTAAACAAGGGCACCCTCATAGACGTCATCCTGACCAACTGGCCCTCCAAATACACCTCCGCTGTCTTCAACCAGGATCTCAGCGATCACTGCCTCATTGCCTGTATCCGCTACGGAGCCGCAGTCAAACGACCACCCCTCATCACTGTCAAACGCTCCCTAAAACACTTCTGTGAGCAGGCCTTTCTAATCGACCTGGCCCGGGTATCCTGGAAGGGCATTGACCTCATCCCGTCAGTTGAGGATGCCTGGTCATTCTTTAAAAGTAACTTCTTCACCATTTTAGATAAGCATGCTCCGTTCAAAAAATGCAGAACTAAGAAGAAGAACCCTTGGTTCACTCCAGACCTGACTGCCCTCGACCAAAACAAAAACATCCTGTGGCGGACTGCAATAGCATCGAACAGTCCACGCGATATGTAACTGTTCAGGGAAGTCAGGAACCAATACACGCAGTCAGTCAGGAAAGCTAAGACCAGCTTCTTCAGGCAGAAGTTTCCATCATGTAGCTCCAACTCCAAAAAGTTCTGGGACACTGTGAAGTCCATGGAGAACAAGAGCACCCCCTCCCAGCTGCCCACTGCACTAGGCTAGGTAACACGGTCACCACCGATAAATCCATGATTATCGAAAACCTAAACAAGCATTTCTCAACGGCTGGCCATGCCTTCCGCCTGGCTACTCCAACCTCGGCCAACAGCTCCCCCCCCTGCAGCTACTCGCCCAAGCCTCTCCAGGTTCTCCTTTAACCAAATCCAGATAGCAGATGTTCTGAAATAGCTGCAAAACCTGGACCCGTACAAATCAGCCGGGCTTGACAATTTGGACCCTCTATTTCTGAAACTATCCGCCGCCATTGTCGCAACCCCTATTACCAGCCTGTTCAACCTCTCTTTCATATCGTCTGAGATCCCCAAGGACTGGAAAGCTCCCGCAGTCATCCCCCTCTTCAAAGGGGGAGACACCCTGGACCCAAACTGTTACAGACCTATATCCATCCTGCCCTGCCTATCTAAGGTCTTCGAAAGCCAATTCAACAAACAGGTCACTGACCATCTCGAATCCCACCGTAACTTCTCCGCTGTGCAATCTGGTTTCCGAGCCGGTCACAGGTGCACCTCAGCCACGCTCAAGGTACTAAACGATATCATAACCGCCATCGATAAAAGACAGTACTGTGCAGCCGTCTTCATCGACCTTGCCATGGCTTTCGACTCGGTCAATCACCATATTCTTATCGGCAGACTCAGTAGCCTCGGTTTTTCGGATGACTGCCTTGCCTGGTTCACCAATTACTTTGCAGACAGAGTTGAGTGTGTCAAATCGGAGGGCATGCTGTCCGGTCCTCTGGAAGTCTCTATGGGGGTGCCACAGGGTTCAATCCTCGGGCCGACTCTTTTTTCTGTATATATCAATGATGTTGCTCTTGCTGCGGGCGATTCCCTGATCCACCTCTACCCAGACGACACCATTCTATATACTTCCAGCCCGTCCTTGGACACTGTGCTATCTAACCTCCAAAGGAGCTTCAATGCCATACAACACTCCTTCCGTGGCCTCCAACTGCTCTTAAACGCTAGTAAAACCAAATGCATGCTTTTCAACCGTTCGCTGCCTGCACCCGCACGCCTGACCAGCATCACCACCCTGGATGGTTCCAACCTTGAATATGTGGACATCTATAAGTACCTAGGTGTCTGGCTAGACTGTAAACTCTCCTTCCAGACTCATATCAAACATCTCCAATCGAAAATCAAATCAAGAGTCGGCTTTCTATTCCGCAACAAAGCCTCCTTCACTCACGCCGCCAAACTTACCCTAGTAAAATTGACTATCCTACCGATCCTCGACTTCGGCGATGTCATCTACAAAATTGCTTCCAACACTCTACTCAGCAAACTGGATGCAGTTTATCACAGTGCCATCCGTTTTGTCACTAAAGCACCTTATACCACCCACCACTGCGACTTGTACGCTCTACCCGATCGCTGCAGCTGTACATACATAGTCTATTGGTAAATAGCCCACCCATTTTCACCTACCTCATCCCCATACTGTTTTTATTTATTTACTTTTCTGCACACCAATATCTCTACCTGTACATGACCATCTGATCATTTATCACTCCAGTGTTAATCTGCAAAATTGTAATTATTCGCCTACCTCATGCCTTTTGCACACAATGTATATAGACTCCCCTTTTTTTCCTATTGTGTTATTGACTTGTTAATTGTTTACTCCATGTGTAACTCTGTGTTGTCTGCTCACACTGCTATGCTTTATCTTGGCCAGGTCGCAGTTGCAAATGAGAACTTGTTCTCAACTAGCCTACCTGGTTAAATAAAGGTGAAATAAAAATTTAAAAAATATTTAAAAGATAACGGTTTCTTTTTCTTTTCTGTTTTTTGGCAAAAAGTAAACATCCAGACCCCTCTATTTACATGAAACGGTTCGGTCCTGCCCCCTAGCAGGCCCCCCCTTCCTAAAGAACAATCTAGCTTCCAAAAACAAAAAGAAAGAAAAAGAGATGTTGGCAGTATGTCAGTCAATTTTTCACAAAGGAAGGTGGGTGTTGTCCGTGAGTGGTGGAAATGAACCTGTTAGCTTAGTCCATAGTGAAATAGGCTACTTTTGCTCCCCTAACATTAGTTATTTCATATCTTCACAGAAAATTCTGAGCGTTTACATTTCGCTCCTCTTTTAGCTGACATTTAATCATTGCAGGCAAACGTTTAGCAAGCTATTCATACTAAATCAGTTGTCCCTATCCCTGCCTGGTGCCAGGCCCAACAGATGCAGCTTCCGGCTCAGCAGCCCTGTCTCCCCATCCCCATACCCCTGAACCAGCCCTACTCCCAACTGAAGGAGTAGGTAAGAGGCATTGTGTTGAATGACATGTCAGTTGGCATAATTGCAGGTACTGCAATGCATTGAGGACAGAATTGTGATTCTCCAGTCAGGAGAATGGGAGTCTCTCCTGTCTGAGGCAACACTGATTGCTACACAAATGGATGTTGCACCTCAATTTAACAAGGAACACAGCCGCCAGAGGAAAAGGAAGAGATTCCATGATGAGACCTCTCAAGAGGAGACGGCTCAGGACAGTGCAGCCATGGTGTTTCGGAACACAGTGTTTTTCACTGCTATGGAAAACATCATAAGTGACCTGGACACCAGGTTCCACACCACTGCAAAAATTGTAAAATAATTTTCTGCTGTTCTGAAAGTTGGGCAGATTAGTGAGGATAAAGTCCCTTCTGTGTGCCAACCTCTGATCATGAAGTTTTCCAGGGATGTTACACCTGAGTTTCAAAATGAAGTAAGACACCTGAACACAGTATGTGCTGTCACTTTCCCCCCTAACTTGTCCCTTCTTGGGCTCCTGAATGCAATCTGTAAGATGCAGCTGCAAAGCATTTTTGGAGAAGTGTGTATTGCTTTACATATATTTTACACACTGCCTGTGAACTTTTGCTGGTGGTGAGAGAGCTTCCAGTAAGCTAAAACTGATTAAAAAACTATTTGAGGTCCACTATGTCCCAGGACAGGCTTTGCAGTCTTGCCATGCTGTCCATTGAAAGTCAGTTAGCTAGAAAGCTAGACTTCAAAGATTTGATCAGTGACTTAATATAATAATAATAATAATAATAATAATAATAATCAGTGACTTCGCTAGCAAGAAGGCTGGGCTCTTGGTGAGTAAGGCTGAGCAAGGCCCAGTGATAACTGTTAAATGGCATGGATATTGGATCACGACATGCATGATTCTCACAGGCTGAGAACAAGACTGAGAACAGACTGAGAACAAGATATATCTCAAAGTAATGGCTGGATTGCCATAAAATTGGTTGTGCACAATCAAGACCCCAAGTGGAAGAAACCTAGTGATTTCTTCTAGCGCCAACATCGGGCCTTTTCATTGCCATTTCCATTTTGTTTTCCATTTTTCATTTCCACTTTTATAGCTGCTTATTTTCTAGTTGGTATGTATAGTTAGTACAAAAATCGGCTGCTGATTAAATAATTTTGTTTGTTATATTATTCTATATATGATAATGTTAATTTAATTGAAGAGGTTAACGTATATTTAAGTTGTATTTATTTTTAATTACTCGATAATGTTGAGAGAATTTTACATTCAAGAATTTTACCATTCAAATTACATTTAGTCTGTAAAAGATGGCCTTCAGCACATTTCTTATGGAGGGCATCAGTCTTGCATCAAATAGTGAATTCCACTGTATGCAGAATGTTGCATGTATGTCTGCACAGTGTTATATAACCACAGCTCACTGTCAGTAAATATCCTACAGTAAATATTGGACTACAAGAGAATTGCAAGCCTGCAAAGGTAGAGTTAGTTAAAGCTTTGAATGGGTCGATTGGGACCTGGAGGTGTGTGGTTACAACAATTGCGCAGGGTTGGTGTGGCCTGTGGTGGTGAGGCTCAATGTGATATCTTTTCATGGGGCCCAAAATCCCTGGCGGCGCCCTTGCCAGTACCCATTCCCGCAAACTGAATTGCAATAACAAATATATTGACAATCTCTTTAGAAACAATCAAGCTGAGCTTTAGTGTTTTTATCTCTCATGCTTCTCCATGGAATTAGAAAAAAACGTAACGGAATCTTTGAATATGGTTTTGTCCGTGTTTACTTTATAAAACATTCTCTGTGATTAAAACATATCTGTCATTTGGGACAGTTTGTAGTTTTCAGAACTATAAGAAAATCTCCCTAGACTACCACACATATGTTTACGACATACGACATTCTAAGGTGTGTATCATTCACAAATAAAGTTGCCAAATAACTCTGAATCTAGCGTATAGGACCTGTGTCAAATTGTCAGTTTTATGCTCAACATAAAGCATATGCACATTCGCTCGGGAATGGGACAAATATTATTTCCTGTTTATTCTGCTAAGTTCAATTATATTCTTCTTACTATAAAATCATATAAAATAATGGCACAGGATTTATAATCATATCTCATATGCTAAATGAACTAGGCTACAGCCTAAGGTTGCCACGGGCATGGGCAATAGCCAGATAACATACATTAGGCCAACGCAGAATATGCTATTCTGTTCTTTAGAAATATATTTTCTTCATAATCATGTTTCTTTAGACCTGCCTAAAATAAATAATGGATTTTTTAAAATGTTGACATTCCAAAGGTGCGCATCAGCGGCTTGTATGCGTGGAGGCCTGGAGAGGCTAACGTGTTTATGTAAATTCATGGTCAATTACCAAATAAATTAAACCCATTTCTTTAGAGGACGGACTGAAAACGGCAACGTTGTCATCCAAATCAAAGGTGGAGTCCCAGATTTCTTTAATCAGATGCTCTCTAGGATCCATTCATTATGCTGTGTGTTTATGGATTCTCTGTGTGTTTATGGATTCTCTGTGTGTTTATGGATTCTCTGTGTGTTTATGGATTCTCTGTAAGCCCTTCCTAGTTCAAAAAGCGACTGCCTTTAAAAAGCAACAAATCCCTTTGAAAACAGCCTATGTGGCATTGATGTGAGTCAAAACAGTTATTCTCGTGTCAAAATTGACTACAAAGTGGAATAGGATCATTTTAGTCATAAAGTCAGCCTCGTCTAAAACGGAATTTGGACATCCATGCGTCACAACAGGGAAATGAAGGTGTTTCTTTTGTTGTACAACGTCCACTAACATGGGCAAACAGGCTGCTGTGATTGCTCTCTGTCCACTAGCATAGACAGTGACACAGACTTAACCAGCAGCTCCAACTATGTTTACATGAGACAACACACTGTGCATATCTTTTACTTAAGAAATAGTATGCCAAACACTTTAGTTAGATGTAAAATTGCGTCACTAGAACATCTTCGTCAAAAACGTCAACATTTATTACAGAGTTAGATTCATTCTGGTGATTTTGAGGAACTAATGTAGGTTTCCGGATCTACAGTGTCTCATCATAAACAAACATCATTATCCAAACACAGAATCGGTCAGGAAACACACCTCCAAGACTGAAATCTCGTGTTTCTAATGAGCAACAGAAAAACACATGCCAATCGGTGTGTTCAGTGGCTCTTTAAGGCAGGGCAGAGGAGGCAGTAGTAAAATCACACTTTACATCAGCATCCTTTCATTACCCTGCAAAAGTCGTCCCCGGCCATCAACATTCCACAGGCATGTCCCACTCCCCTCGTCTTCTATTTTCAGCGACAGATTGTATGCAGTGAAATCACTTCAGACAACTCCGTCAGTACAATTTGTACAGCCAGTCGGAGGTCTATTTGTGGATGCTGCGATGGCATCCCTCATTAATATTCATGAGGTAAGGGCTGCAGTCACAATACACCTGTCATGGTCCCGCTTTCTGATTCGAGGATGAAACCATTGGCGCTAATTAAAAACCATGACCCGGTCACTCAGAGCTAAATACTTAAGTATTGTAATACCGGGCCAACTGACTGACTTGGATTCTGAATTTGGGCTGTAAGAATGCTGGTGGTTCTGACAGAAAATTCTCAAATGGGGCTGGGGCCAAATTACATGGTCATTTACATTATTATTCTTGTCAAACCAATTATTACGTTGAAGTGGTTAGAATGTTTTTGTGGTATGCCTGATTTTAAAAGGTATGATTCACAGCATATGCCCAAGCTGAGAGGTGTTTGAGGTTTTCAATCCAAAATTCAAGAGACATATTTCAATAAATCACAAAATATGTTTTAAAAAAGTCAACTAAATACGGCTTTCAACCTATAAGGACTAATAAAGGTAACAAGTTCACACAACTTGCATAACTATGATAATTTTAGACATCTGTGTTTTGACAGACAATTCCAAGAACTCTACTATCCTCACCTCATAAATGAGTTGTTCCATGTCATTTCTGCAAGCCATGACACCCACCATGTCAGATTGTTCAGAATTTTTTTCTGTCGTTATAAACAGGTACAATTGGAATTCCTGAAATATTCTTTTGTTTACATTTGATTTTATCTTGGCAAAAAAATAAGCTAATTGATTGCACCCAAACTGGCCATTATATTTGATAAGTTTCAGATAATGTTCAATAAATGTAGTACCCAACATACAATTTGCACCAAACTTCTTCCTATCAATGAGGAAGACATGAGGAAAAATTTTGGGGGGTTAAAAGCCACCAACGGACTCCACACACCAGGCTAATCCCACCCCAACAACCAGTATACAGTATCAATTCTCTATGTTTGACAAGTAGTATGAAGCTGTGGCTTGGAGTATTGCTTCTCCATAATATGTCATGTATTCCCTGTGAATCTGGTGATTGTTTTTTTTCCCCTGTTCAGAGAAATTATTAATTTAAGTCGCTTGCATTATTTACCATAAATTGTGCGAAAGTACCCATTTTTTGACAACTAGATGCCACTGTTGCTGCTATACTGCCACATTTCTTTTTTCAAATTTGCTGGTCTTTTGCATTTATTAAATGGATCACAACATTTCTTTTGCAACTTCGGGTAGAAAACCAATCAATTTGGCTCACGATGAAAATAAGTTGTGTGGTCATCCTCACAATTCAAGCCAGTCCTCCTTGAAATCAAATCAGTTACTCATTGGTAGGAAAACATTTAGTACAAATCGGACGTTGGGTACTATATTTAAAAGTTTGAATGTCACATTTTTTTTCTATTGTGTTATTGACTGTTTATTCCATGTGTAACTTTGCGTTGCACTGCTTTGCTTTATCTTGGCCAGGTCGCAGTTGTAAATGAGAACTTGTTCTCAACTGACCTACCTTGTAAATTAAAGGTGAAATTTTAAAAAAATGCACAAGTATAGTGAAATGCCTTTCTTGCAAACTCAAAATGCAACAATGCAATTATCAATAACAATGGGCTACTCAAGGACATTCAGAGACTTGTCCCGAAGCCACTCCTGCTTTGTCTTGGCTGTATGCCTAATCCACTGCAGCCCTGTCGATGTGGATGGGTACGTAATCGCCCCCCTATTTCCTGTAGTCCACGATCAGCTCCTTGATCTTTCTAAAGTTGAGGGACTGGTTGTTGTTCTGGGACCACAATGGCAGGTCACTGACCTCTTCCCTGTAGGCTGCCTCGTCGTCACCGGTGATCAGGCCTACCACCAAAACGTGATAATGGTGTTGGAGTCGTGCGTGGCCATGCAGTCGAGTGCAGGAGTGGACTAAGCACCTACCCCACAGGCAGTGCAGTATGATTCAACCTTATTCCTACATTACCCTTTTGCTCGTTTGATGACTCTGCGGAGGTCATAGCGAGACTTATTGTCCTTATTCCTTTCCTTGGCCGTAGCCTCAGAGTTGTCTACAATAGCTCTGTGTGTGGTAGCCCTGTCCGTTTAGCTCCAACCTCTGTGTTAGTCCAGGGCTTTTGATTGGGGAACCCTAACCGTGGGGACAACGTCGCCAATACATTTTCTCATGCATCTGGTGACAGAGGTGGTTATCTCATCAATGTTATTGGCGGAGTCTCGAAACATATTCCAATTAGCACAAGAAAATCATTCCTGTAGCATAATCTCTGATTCTGGTGGGCATTTCTCAACGGAGAGAGTCACGGGTACTTCCTGTTTGATTTTCTGTATGAAAACGGGAAGCAGGAGTACGGAGTCCTGATCTGATTTGCCGAATGGCAGACAAGGGAGGGCCTTGTATGGTGGCTTGTGGGTAGAAGAGCAGTGGTCTAGGACTTTAGTGGTGTTGGAGACGTGTTGGTGGAAGTTGGGAATCGTGTCTTAGTGACGTGGAATTAAAAATCGCCGGCATTCAGAAAAACAGCCTCTGGATGTAGGTGTTCTTGCTTGTTTATAGCCTTGTACAGTTTGTTAAGTGCCAGCTTGTTATTTTTCTTTTCCTGAGGTGGAATTTTTACAAAAGTCACGTAACTGCTGAAAACTCCCTCGGGAGGTAGAATGATCAGCATTTGACCCTCAGGTATTCCAAGGCGGATGAACAGTGGGTTTGACACTTCCACCGTGCTGGAGTTAGCACACCAGTTGGAGTTGATGTAGAGTCAAACAAACCAATGCTTGCACCCGACCACCCACTAGCCCATACCCACCTACACAACTGGAGAAAATGGCATCCGGCTCTATGTAACCTAGCATGGACTTCATCCACGACCTCATTTTATTTAGTCAGTCAACAGTTGTGCAGACTTAACTCCATGCTTCTTTCTGGTATAGAATGGATGAGTCTTGTTGAGATATCTAATAACGTGCCTTGGTCGGCTTTCTGTTAGTTGAAGAAAGAGAGGGATACATGCAGTAGCCTGATTAATTTTGATGGAATACATTGGTTTGATACGTTTGTTTCGATGTTTCTGTCTTGTTGTTTTTTCAATTCGCTGCAGCACCTGTATGACCCAGCTACAACCGGAACAAAGGCAGGTAGAAAAATATTCTCCTCACGGAAGCCAAAACACTGCAGAAATGCCAAGCACTTTTCTCCCTGTCTTAAGTCTAAATGTTGTTTCACTTCACGTAGCCACCTTGCAACCAGAAAACTCAAGCTGATTTCTATAGGGAGGAACTGATGGTCGGATGGTAGTGGCAGTGAAAAAAGCTGAAAGGTTTAAGTGTATTGTCTTATCCCACAGAGTAAATGGGTTGACACAGCTCTCCAAGAATGCTTACCTCTTCTTCGACTCACTGAGCTTCTTCTTGCTCTCTTTCCACAGACTTGTGCTTTTAAATCTATAGTTTCTACTGATAATTCATCACTGATGAGGGCTGTGTGATGGAGTGACATGAAAAGCATGTGTGCGTTGAAAAGCAATTAGCATGAACGTGTGTCACTTTCTTTCTAATCGAAAAGGCTGACGCATCTGGTCATAAAGGATGATGGAGGAGATTGTATATAGAGCTGATGTGGAGATCAGATGCACATTGGAGTCATGCAGGAAAAGTTGCACAAGTGCTATGATGTTCGGTCATGTTGTCATCAATGTCTTGTTATTTCAATGAATACATTCGATGGACTTTGGTGGTTTCAATTGTTTCCAAACAAAACCACAAAGAGGTCTCCAACTGGCACATACAAGTGTGTACACAAACACAAATAATCCATCCATGTTAGGACTCAGCACCTTGCCTGATACATTCCTATCAACTTTAGTTTGAGCCGAAAGTGACATATGGCTAAGAGATCATGTTGAAGAAAATTGTGTTTATGTAGGGCTACACGATTTGGACAAAAATACCGAATTGCTATTTTTGGGCCAGATATTGCAATTGCGAATATGAAATGCGATTTTCAAACACTTGGTGAAAGGTTGGTAATTCCATCGGACATGGTTAAAACAAGTGTCTGGGTAGAGAACATTGCTTCCAAAATGAGATAATATGAATCATTTTTACAACATTGTTCATGTTTAATTTTTATAACATTGTTATACATATGATAATAGATAGGATTATTACACCTAAATACGAACAAACATTCATTTTTAACCAGTGGACTAAATTCCACTCCATGGGGAACTATGTTTCTAAAAACGAATAACATGATAATAACATTCTAATAACATGATCATCAAAATATAGTGTGCTATAAGTGCACCACTTATTCATTAATTCATTAATAGCATTATGAATTGCTATTTCCGATTTTATCATTATGAGTTCTTGAATAAATGATTTATTCAGGCAGCCATGGGCTGCAGATGGAATAGGAAACGTATGATTATGTATTTATGTATAAGTAGGCTCAATTAAGTCAAAGTGCCTTAAAAACATGGAACACAGCCTACCAATTGCAAGGTGCAGCCTGTGCCCAAAACATTGGAGTCAGGTCCAGTTATTCAACGCGATGGCCTTTACCATGTTTACGCAGTATTTCGTTATGTACACTTGCAAGTTGCTGCTCCTCATCCAGGACCCAGATGGCTAAAGGTTCTCTCAACCCCAGAGCATTTTTCTCTTCCTGTGTGATCTCTGGGGAAGTTACCTATGATTTTTGCAAGCACCGACCTTTCAGTTGAAACTCCTCATCAATAAAGTGTACTGTCAAACAAATGTAGGGCTCAGTTGTTCTACTTAACCAAAGGTCTGTTGTAGTTGCGTAACAAGCAACATGTAAACTCAGCAAAAAAACAAGCTTCCCTTTTTCAGGTTAGCGTTTTTCAAGGATAATTCATAAAAATAATAATAACTTCACAGATCTTCATTGTAAAGGTTTTACACTGTTTCCCATGCTTGTTCAATGAACCATTAACAATTAATGAACATGCACCTGTGGAACGGTTGTTAAGACACTAACAGCTTACAGACGGTAGGCAATTAAGGTCACAGTTATGAAACCTTAGGACACTAAAGAGGCCTTTCTACTGACTCTGAAAAACACCAAAAGAAAGATGCCCAGGGTCCCTACTCATCACTGTGAACATGCCTTAGGCATGCTGCAAGGAGGCATGAGGACTGCAGATGTGGCTAGGGCAATAAATTGCAATGTCCGTACTGTGAGACGCCTAAGACAGTGCTACAGGGAGACAGGACGGACAGCTGATCGTCCTCGCAACTGCCCAAGTTACACCAGGAATGCACAATCTCTCCATCAGTGCTCAGACTGTCCGCAATAGGCTGAGAGAGGCAGGACTGAGGGCTTGTAGGCCTGTTGTAGGGTTTTGTCTCACCAGGGGTGATGGTAGGATTCACATTTATCGTCGAAGGAACGAGCGTTGCTCCGAGGCCTGTACTCTGGAGCGGGATCGATTTGGAGGTGGAGGGTCCGTCATGGTCTGGGGTGGTGTGTCACAGTATCATCGGACTGAGCTTGTTGTCATTGCAGGCAATCTCAATGCTGTGCGTTATGGGAAGACATCCTCCTCCCTCATGTAGTACCCTTCCTGCAGGCTCATCATGACATGACCCTCCAGCATGACAATGCCACCAGCCATACTGCTTGTTCTGTGCGTGATTTCCTGCAAGACAGGAATGTCAGTATTCTGCCATGGCCAGCGAAGAGCCCGGATCTCAATCCCATTGAGCATGTCTGAGACCTGTTGGATGGGAGGGTGAGGGCTAGTGCCATTCCCCCCAGAAATGTCTGGGAACTTTCAGGTGCCTTGGTGGAAGAGTGGGGTAACATCTCACAGTAAGAACTGGCAAATCTGGTGCAGTCCATGAGGAGGCACTGCAGTACTTAATTCAGCTGTTGGTCACACCAGACTGACTGTTACGTTTGATTTTGACCCCTCCCCCCCTTTGTTCAGGGATACATTATTACATTTCTGTTAGTCACATGTCTGTGGAACTTGTTCAGTTCATGTCTCAGTTGTTGAATCTTGTTATGTTCCTACAAATATTTACACATGTTAAGTTTGAGTTCTGTTTCAACTTCTCCCTTAGTTTTGTTATAAAGTGTTAGGATGGCGACTTAGGAGAAATATGTGCGGGGTGGAATCTTTTATCTTCTGTCCAGCTTGTTTATTATCATCTTCTTGAAGCCATCTTTGCTGACTGTGTAAATAGGAATCATGTCTTTGGCTATGCGATAGATAGGTGATAGCCTCGCTGACTTCTATGTGTCTGCGGCATGTTTTTTCATAGGGTGTTATGCCCGATGTCCACCAGATGTATTTTCGTTTTGTTTTGCCAGGTGTCTAGCCCGTATTGTCCATACTTAACTGACATGTGCCTTACTTTTCAACTAACTAAAACCTAGCTTGTTGGAGTCTGTGTGTACTTACGTTTGTACCACCACACGGTAAAGCGACGCACAATTTGAACATATTTGAACACATACGGTACACAGAAAGCACAGCAGCCTAGTGCAGCTTCCCCAACCTAGCGTTGCGGACTGCTCCATTGACAATTAATGACTTCCGCCGGAACGCAAAGAGTCTGATGCATTTGGTAGACATGAGGCACTTGAAAACGCATAGGCAATCAGTGCCTGCTTAACATAGGTGACTGGCTGCGTCTGAGGGGCTTTGCTGCTGTCAGGCACTTTATCCACCATGCAATGATCGTAAAGTAGGGGATGGTTCAAATGATTGAATGAATGTGTCGTGCTGCCTCTTGTTGTTGTGATAACTCTGAGGCACTTTTTGCACAACACTTGCATTTGGTTGACATCGGTTTGCATGTTAGCCAAAATACTGCCACACCACTAAAGATGCACAGACGCTTGTATTTGTATTTATTATAGATCCCCATTAGCTGCTGGCCAAGGCAGTTATACAATTTTTAAAAAACATTACAATCCATTCATTACAACACACCAAGTGTGTGCCCTCAGGTCCATACTCCACGACCACAAATCTACAACGCAAAATCCATGTGTACGTGTGTGTATAGTGCGTATGTATGTGTACGTGTATGTATAGTACTTGTGTGTATGCATGTGTCTGTGCCTATGTTTGTGTTGCTTCACAGTCCCCACTGTATTTTGACCTGCTTTTTATATCTGATCCTACTGCTTGCGTCAGTTACCTGATGTGGAACAGAGTTCCATGTACAGTGGCTTGCGAAAGTATTCAACCCCCTTGGCATTTTTTATATTTTGTTAATTTACAAACTCAAATTAAAATAGATTTTCGGGGGGGGGGGGGTTGTATCATTTGATTTACACAACATGCCTACCACTTTGAAGATGCAAAATATTTTTATTGTGAAACAAACAAAGATAAGACAACAACAAAAAAACGATCTTGAGCGTGCATAACTATTCACCCCCCAAAGTCAATACTTTGTAGAGCCACCTTTTGCAGCAATTACATCTGCAAGTCTCTTGGGGTATTGAGGTCTGGGCTTTGACTAGGCCATTCCAAGACATTTAAATCTTTCCCCTTAAACCACTCAAGTGTTGCTTTAGCATTATGCTTAGGGTCATTGTCCTGCTGGAAGGTGAACCTCCGTCCCAGTCTCAAAACTCTGGAAGACTGAAACAGGTTTCCCTCAATAATCTCCCTGTATTTATAGCCATCCATCATTCCTTCAATTCTGACCAGTTTCCCATTCCCTGCTGATGAAAAACATCCCCACAGCATGATGCTGCCACCACCATGCGTCACTGTATGTATGGTGATCTCGGGGTGAGGGTGGTGATGCTAGTCGGGCGTGCGGGTGCAGGCAGCGAATGGTTGAAAAGCATGCATTTGGTTTTACTAGCGTTTAAGAGCAGTTTGAGTGTTGTATGGCATTGAAGCTTGTTTGGAGGTTAGATAGCACAGTGTCCAAGGAAGGGCCAGAAGTATACAGAATGGTGTCGTCTGCGTAGAGGTGGATCAGGGAATCGCCCGCAGCAAGAGCAACATCATTGATATATACAGAGAAAAGAGTCGGCCCGAGAATTGAACCCTGTGGTACCCCCATAGAGACTGCCAGAGGACCGGACAAATAATGTCCAACTGTGTGTAGTCTAACTAATTATGTGACTTCTGAAGGTAATTGGTTGCACCAGATCTTATTTAGAGTATTCATAGCAAAGTGGGTGAATACATATACACGCAACACTTTTCCGTATAATTATTATTATTATTTTTTTTAAACAAGTATTTTTTTTCATTTCACTTCACCAATTCTGACTATTTTTATGTATATCCATTACATGAAATCCCCCCAAAAATCCATTTAAATTACAGGTTGTAATGCAACAAAATAGGAAAAACAGTAAACACTTTTGCAAAGCACTGTAGTTATGGCTCTATGTCGTACTGTGCACCTCCCATTGTCTGTTCTGGACTTGGGGACTGTGAAGAGACCTCTGGTGGCATGTCTTGTGGGTATGCATGGGTGTCCGAGCTGTGTGCTAGTATTTTAAACAGACAGCTCTGTACATTCAGCTTGTCAACACCTCTTACAAAAACAAGTAATGATGAAGGCAATCTCTCTTCCACTTTGAGCCATGAGAAATTGACATGCATGTCATTAACGTTAGCTCTCCGTGTACTTTTAAGGGCCAGCCATGCTACCCTGTTCTGAGCCAACTGAAATTTTCCCAAGTTCCTCTTTGTGGCACCTGACACAACTGAAGAGTAGTCTACGTGCGACAAAACCAGGGCCCGCCTTGTTGATAATGTTGTTAAGAAGGCAGAGCAGCGCTTTATTATGGACAGATTTCTCCCCATCTTAGCTACTGTTGAATCAATATATTTTGACCATGACGGTTTTACAATCCAGGGTTACTCCAAACAGTTTAGTCACCTCAACTTGCTCAATTACCACATTATTAATTACGAGATGTAGTTGAGGTTTAGGGTTTAGTTTTGTCCCAAATACAATGCTTTTAGTTTTGGAAATATTTAGGACTAACTTATTCCTTGTTACCCATTCCGAAATGAACTGCAGCTCTTTGTTAAGTGTTGCAGTCATTTCAGTTGCTGTAGTAGCTGACGTGTATAGTGTTGAGTCATCCTCATACATGGACACACTGGCCTAACTCAAAGCCAGGGACATGTCGTCCATTAAAGAACACCTTCTGTGTTCTGTTAGACAAGTATCTCTTTATCCACATTATAGCAGGGGGTGTAAAACCATAACACATACGTTTTTTCCAGCAGCAGACTATGATCGATAATGTCAAAAGCTGCAATGAAGTCTAACCATCCCCCACAATCATTTTATCATCAATGTCTCTCAGCTAATCATCAGTCATTTG
The DNA here is from genome assembly GCF_023373465.1 of Oncorhynchus keta. Lineage (NCBI taxonomy): Eukaryota > Metazoa > Chordata > Actinopteri > Salmoniformes > Salmonidae > Oncorhynchus > Oncorhynchus keta. The sequence continues at coordinate 1,792,148 of NC_068445.1, read as the reverse complement.
TGTAAGTGCTGTGCTTGTTGAGTGTCCTTCCCTATATGCGTGCCGAAAGTCTGTTGTCAATTTTTTTCAGTGAAACAGCATTGTATCTGATCAAACACTATTTTTTCCAGAAGTTTACTAAGGGTTGGTAACAGGCTGATTGGTCAGCTATTTGAGCCAGTAAAGTTTTTTTACTAGTCTTGAGTAGCAGAATGACTTTAGCTTCCCTCCAGGCCTGAGGGCACACACTTTCTAGTAGGCTTAAATTGAAGATGGCAAATAGAAGTGTCAATATTGTCCGCTAATTATCCTCAGTAATTTTCCATCCAGATTGTCAGAACCAGGTGTCTTGTCATTGTTGATAGACAACAATAATTTGTTCACCTCTTCCACACGGACTTTACGGAATTCAGAAGTACAATTCTTGTCTTTCATAATTTGATCAGATATACTTGGATGTCCAGTGTCAGCGTTTGTTACTGGCATGTCATCCCTAAGTTTGCTTATCTTGCCAATGAAAAAGTCATTAAAGTCAGTGACAGTATCAGTGGGTTTTGTGATAAATGAGCCATCTGATTCAATGAATGATGGAGCCGGGTTGGCTTTTTTTTAATACAAAAATGACATTTAAGGTGCTCCAAAGCTTTTTATTTTTTATATAATTTATCTATGTTTCATAGTATTTAAAAAAAAAAAAAAAAGCTGCCTGACTTATTTGCCATACCTTTTGCCTCATCCACCACAGACCAGCAAATATTCTTTACATCATCAACATACGAATGACAACTAAACTTCTTGTATGACCTCTTATACACTATATTAGGCCCAGCCTTTGGAACTTTGGGTTTTCCTAGATATGGCTATCATATTGTGATCACTACATCCTATGGATTTGGATACTGCTTTAAAGCAAATTTCTGCAGCATTAGTAAAGATGTGACCAATACACGTTGAAGATGTAATTCCTGTGCTGTTTGTAACTACCCTGGTAGGTTGACTGACAACCTGAACCAATAAGCTTTTTATTAAGTGGGCAGTTTGATGAGAGCCAGTCAATATTTAAAATCACACAGAAAATATACTTCCATATTCTTTTTCGCTTGTGATTGGCCAGCATGCAGAGAGTGAGAGGGCCCACTTGTGATTGGTCAGCATCCTCCGTGCATGTACTGTGGAGTGAATGAACAGTATCTAGCGCATCTCCGTAGTTTAGTTTTTGTTGTATTAACGGAGTTTCAAAGAAAGGAGAAAATTGCAGCCTCTTGCGATATGGTTATTGAACATCAATATCACAATTTTGATCTGAACTTGATTATTGTGCAGCCCTAGTCTGTGTATGAGAAAGTGAATCCCAAATGAAGCACTGGAAGTATTCGTAAAAGTGTTCCTACCAATTGTTGATAAGGTATGCACCTGTTAATAAACTTTGAGAACTGTTACAGCCTTCTGGATTGATGATAAATTGAAAAATTGCACGGTTCAAAGAAATGAGGCAAAAGATGTGGCAAACAAATCAGGTTGCTCAGCTGATTGGTTGACATGGTGTAAATTAAGACATTTGGTGACTAAACTTAACAAAAATAAGAAATGTTATTACCAAACCAAGATCAATGATATAAAACAAAATGGAAAAAGACATTGGAATACCTTAAATGAAAATCCAATTCATCTCCATCATTCATTGAAGTTGATGGGTCTTTATAACGAAACCTTTTGATATTGCCAATCATTTCAATGACTACTTCACTGGTAAAGTGGAAAAACTCAAGTTAAATGACAACATTGTACAGTGAACCATCTTTTTTTTTGTTTTGAAAGTGCAGGATTGCTGTTTTGAATTTGGTTAAGTTATCTGGATTGCTGACCTCTGCCTGCCCCTTGACCTGTCGTTTTGCCAACCCCCTGTTCTAGTTATAAACTTTTGTTACTTTGACACTGTCTGCATCTGGGTCTTCTTTAAAACGTGATAATGGGAAACTATTGAGAATAGTAGCAGACTGTATTGCCACCCCTATATGCTATATCTTTAACCAAAGTTTAAAGGAGTGTGTGTGTCCTCAGGCGTGGAAGGAATCTAAAGTAATCCCACTGCCTAAAAATAGTAAAGCACCCGTTGCTGCCTCTAAAAGCCACCCAATCAGTTTTCTGTCTGTTCTTAGTAAACTGATGGAGAGAATTGTGTTTGACCAAATGCAACGCTGTTTTTCAGAGAACAATATAACTACTGACTTTCAGCATGCATATAGATAAGGACGCTCAACTTGTACTGCACTGACTCATGTGGCAGATGATTGGTTAAAAGAAATGGATTTGAAAAAAATGATAGTCGGAGCTGTATTGTTAGATTTCGGTGCAGCCTTTGATGTTATTGATCATAAATTGTTATTGAAGAAACTCACTTGTTATGGCTTTACATCACCTGCCATCCGATGATTGAGAGTTATTTATCAAATGGAACCCAGAAAGTGTTCGTCAAGGGAAGCTTCTCTTAACGTCAGATATGGCCCTCCGGGCAGCTGCCTTGGGCCGTTACTCTTCTCTATTTTAACAAATGATTTGCCATTGGTCTTACACAAAGCTACAAAGACTATTTATGTGGATGATTCCACACTGTACATGTCAGCACCCAAAGCCAGAGAACTCACTGAAATTCTAAATAAGAAGTTACAAATCAGTATCAGAATGGGCATGGGCCTTAAATACATCTACATCTAAAAGCATTGTATTTGGTTCAAGACATTCTAAGACCTAAACCTCATCTGGAGTTGTGTATAAAAGGTGTGACAAATTGAGCAAGTTGCAGAAGCTAAACTCCAAGATATAATATTGGATGGTCAGTTGTCATGGTCAAGTCATATTGACAAAGTTATTGTGACGACGGGGAGGGGTATGTCTGTTATTAAAATATGTTCAGAGTTTTTTTTACACACAAAAATCAACTGTACTAGTTGTTCAGGCTCTGGTGTTGTCCCATCTTGATAACTGTCCAGTAATAAGGTCCAAGTGCAGCAAACAGCTGCAGCCGGCTCAAAACAGAGCAGCACGCCTTGCCCTTAACTGCACATACAGAGCTAACATCAACAGCATGCATGCCAGTCTTTCCTGGTTCAGGGTTGATGAGAGATGAACTGCTTCTCTTCTAGTTTCTACGAGAAACATTACTGGATTGAAAACTTCAGATCGTCTGCATAATCAAATAACATTCAGCTCAGACACCCACACATACTCCACAAGACTTACCACCAGGGGTCTCTTTACAGAGCCATGATCGCATGGAACTTCGTCGCATTCGCACTTCGCTCTGCAGGTTGTATAACTTTTTATAACTTTTTCATTACATTTCATTATAGTACAACGGTTGATTTGTCTAATCTTAGCAATTCTTCTTAGCTAGCTACATAGCCGTCCTTGTATCAGAGATAATTGCATAATTATCGTATTTCGTCGCCCTAACGCAGCCTTCACTGCTATTACTGGAGCTAGCTAACGCACACAGATTAGCATCACTGTAGTGCTATTCACTCAACTGTACGACTTGATTAGTTCAGTGTTAGCTAGCTACATAGCTGTCTTTGTTTCCAAGATAATTGTGTAGTTTAGTGTGTGTAGCCTTGGAGTGATTATCTTAATTCACTGAGGTTCGCTAGCCAGCTATTTGTCGTCCTTAACGTAGGAGACTCTGCTAGCTAGCCAACAGCTAACTGCTAACAGCTAGCCAACGTCTGCTGTTTTGAATTCAACAACCCGGTCAGGTGGTTTCACATTTTCGTTTCGTTTCATTGCAGTGCAGCGGTTTGATTTGTTTGATCGTGGCTAGCTGCATAGCCGTCTTTGTTTCAAAGATAATTGTGTAGTCTAGACCGATTTCCTAGGTTAGCTAGCCAGCTATTGTCGTTCTTTTAACTCAACGTAACGTAAACAACACTGCTAGCTAGCCAGCTAGCCCCGAATAGCAGCACTGTAGAATTATTACACTCAACGGAACGACTTGATTAGTGTAGTGTCAACAACGCAGCTACTGCCAGCTAGCCTACTTCAGCAGTACTGTATCATTTTAATCATTTTAGTCAATAAGATTCTTGCTACGTAAGCAACTTTCTGAACATTCGAGACGTGTAGTCCGCTTGTCATTCAATTTCCTTGCATTAGCGTAGCCTTTTCTGTAGCCTGTCAACTATGTGTCTGTCTATCCCTGTTCTCTCCTCTCTGCACAGACCATACAAACGCTCCACACCCGCGTGGCCGCGACCACCTAACCTGGTGGTCCCAGCGCGTACGACCCACGTGGAGTTCCAGGTCTCTGGTAGCCTCTGGAACTGCCAATCTGTGGCCAACAAGGCAGAGTTCATCTCAGCCTATGCCTCCCTCCAGTCCCTTGACTTCTTGGCACTGACGGAAACATGGATCACCACAGATAACACTGCTACTCCTACTGCTCTCTCCTCGTCCGCCCACGTGTTCTCGCACACCCCGAGAGCTTCTGGTCAGCGGTGGTGGCACCGGGATCCTCATCTCTCCCAAGTGGTCTTTCTCTCTTTCTCCCTTACCCATCTGTCTATTGCCTCCTTTGAATTCCATGCTGTCACAGTTACCAGCCCTTTCAAGCTTAACATCCTTATCATTTATCGCCCTCCAGGTTCCCTCGGAGAGTTCATCAATGAGCTTGATGCCTTGATAAGCTCCTTTCCTGAGGACGGCTCACCTCTCACAGTTCTGGGCGACTTTAACCTCCCCCGTCTACCTTTGACTCATTCCTCTCTGCCTCCTTCTTTCCACTCCTCTCCTCTTTTGACCTCACCCTCTCACCCTCCCCCTACTCACAAGGCAGGCAATACGCTTGACCTCATCTTTACTAGATGCTGTTCTTCCACTAACCTCATTGCAACTCCCCTCCAAGTCTCCGACCACTACCTTGTATCCTTTTCCCTCTCGCTCTCATCCAACACTTCCCACACTGCCCCTACTCGGATGGTATCGCGCCGTCCCAATCTTCGCTCTCTCTCCCCGCTACTCTCTCCTCTTCCATCCTATCTTCTCTTCCCTCTGCTCAAACTTTCTCCAACCTATCTCCTGATTCTGCCTCCTCAACCCTCCTCTCCTCCCTTACTGCATCCTTTGACTCCCTATGTCCCCTATCCTCCAGGCCGGCTCGGTCCTCCCCTCCCGCTCCGTGGCTCGCTTCACAGAACAGGGCTCCGGGCAGCCGAGGCGGAAATGGAGAAAGCTTTGCACCTCCCTGCGGACCTGGCATCCTTTCACTCCCTCCTCTCTACATTTTCCTCCTCTGTCTCTGCTGCTAAAGCCACTTTCTACCATTCTAAATTCAAGCATCTGCCTCTAACCCTAGGAAGCTCTTTGCCACCTTCTCCTCCCTCCTGAATCCCCCCCCCCTCCTCCCTCTCTGCAGATGACTTCGTCAACCATTTTGAAAAGAAGGTCGATGACATCCGATCCTCGTTTGCTAAGTCAAACGACACCGCTGGTTCTGCTCACACTGCCCTACCCTATGCTCTGACCTCTTTCTCCCCTCTCTCTCCAGATGAAATCTCGCGTCTTGTGACGGCCGGCCGCCCAACAACCTGCCCGCTTGACCCTATCCCCTCCTCTCTTCTCCAGACCATTTCCGGAGACCTTCTCCCTTACCTCACCTCGCTCATCAACTCATCCCTGACCGCTGGCTACGTCCCTCCCGTCTTCAAGAGAGCGAGAGTTGCACCCCCTTCTGAAAAAACCTACACTCGATCCCTCCGATGTCAACAACTACAGACCAGTATCCCTTCTCTCTTTTCTCTCCAAAACTCTTGAGCGTGCCGTCCTTGGCCAGCTCTACCGCTATCTCTCTCAGAATGACCTTCTTGATCCAAATCAGTCAGGTTTCAAGACTAGTCATTCAACTGAGACTGCTCTTCTCTGTATCACGGAGCGCTCCGCACTGCTAAAGCTAACTCTCTCTCCTCTGCTCTCATCCTTCTAGACCTATCGGCTGCCTTCGATACTGTGAACCATCAGATCCTCCTCTCCACCCTCTCCGAGTTGGGCATCTCCGGCGCGGCCACGCTTGGATTGCGTCCTACCTGACAGGTCGCTCCTACCAGGTGGCGTGGCGAGAATCTGTCTCCTCACCACGCGCTCTCACCACTGGTGTCCCCAGGGCTCTGTTCTAGGCCCTCTCTTATTCTCGCTATACACCAAGTCACTTGGCTCTGTCATAACCTCACATGGTCTCTCCTATCATTGCTATGCAGACGACACACAATTAATCTTCTCCTTTCCCCCTTCTGATGACCAGGTGGCGAATCGCATCTCTGCATGTCTGGCAGACATATCAGTGTGGATGACGGATCACCACCTCAAGCTGAACCTCAGCAAGACGGAGCTCCTCTTCCTCCCGGGGAAGGACTGCCCGTTCCATGATCTCGCCATCACGGTTGACAACTCCATTGTGTCCTCCTCCCAGAGCGCTAAGAACCTTGGCGTGATCCTGGACAACACCCTGACGTTCTCAACTAACATCAAGGCGGTGTCCCGTTCCTGTAGGTTCATGCTCTACAGAGTACGACCCTGCCTCACACAGGAAGCGGCGCAGGTCAATCAGGCACTTGTCATCTCCCGTCTTGATTACTGCAACTCGCTGTTGGCTGGGCTCCCTGCCTGTGCCATTAAACCCTACAACTCATCCAGAACGCCGCAGCCCGTCTGGTGTTCAACCTTCCCAAGTTCTCTCACGTCACCCCGCTCCTCCGCTCTCTCCACTGGCTTCCAGTTGAAGCTCGCATCCGCTACAAGACCATGGTGCTCGCCTACGGAGCTGAACGGCACCTCAGTACCTCCAGGCTCTGATCAGGCCCTACACCCAAACAAGGGCACTGCGTTCATCCACCTCTGGCCTGCTCGCCTCCCTACCACTGAGGAAGTACAGTTCCCGCTCAGCCCAGTCAAAACTGTTCGCTGCTCTGGCCCCCAATGGTGGAACAAACTCCCTCACGACGCCAGGACAGCGGAGTCAATCACCACCTTCCGGAGACACCTGAAACCCCACCTCTTCAAGGAATACCTAGGATAGGGTAAGTAAGGGTAAGTAATCCTTCTCACCCCCCTTCTCCCCCCAACAAGATTTAGATGCAAGTGGCTGTTCCACTGGTTGTCATAAGGTGTATGCACCAATTTGTAAGTCGCTCTGGATAAGAGCGTCTGCTAAATGACTTAAATGTAAATGTGGAACTCCCTTCCATCTCCAATTACTCAATCAAACAGCAAAAAGAAAAAGATTAAACAACATCTCATGGAACGGCGGGGACATGTGAGGGGACACACAGAAACAAACACACTAACACACATATTATTATTTATATATATACAGTACCAGTCAAAAGTTTGGACACACATACTCCTTTTTTTACTATTTTCTACATTGGATAATAATAGTCTAGACATCCAAACTATGAAATAACACATGAAATCATGTAGTAGTGTTAAACCAATCAAAATATATTTTATATTTGAGATTCTTCAAAGTAGCCACCCTTTGCTTTGATGAAAGCTTTGCACACTCTGGGCATTCTCTCAACCAGCTTGAACACACCTACTAATTCGGATTCAAATAAAAAAAATAAACACCCATGGCAGTCCATTAGTTTCTGCGGCATGTTGCAGGACGGTTAAGGATTTTGTAGTGTTAAATTATGCTGTTCCTTTAAGGCCATATTTCTGAAGAGTGGTGTGCTACTCTTCAAGTGTCCTTGTCCTCCACAGTGCAAGACTCTTCTCGTGAGTTAGAGGAAATCGCTACCAAAGATTTACCAACTACTTGCGCATCGAAAACTCTCGACCATTGCTACTCTCCCATCGGGGACAGCTACAAGGCCTTCTCCCGCCTTCCCTTAGGCAAATCAGATCCCACCTTCATCCTGCTCCTCCCTTCCTAAAGGCAGAAACTCAAACAGGAAGTACCGGTGGTAAGCACTGTTCACTGATCTGACCAATCGGAATCCATGCTTCAAGATGGTTTTAATCATGCGGACTGGGATATGTTCTGGGTTGCCTCTGAGAATAACGTTGACGTATACACTGACACGATGACTGATTTCATCAGTAAGTGTAAAGGGGATGTTGTTCCCACCGTGATGACCAAAACCTATCCAAACCCCAAAAAGTGGATAGATGGCAGCATTTTTGCAAAACTGAAAGCGCAAACCACCGCATATAACCGTGGCAAGGTGACTGGGAATATGGTCGTATACAAACAGTCAAGATATGCCCTCTGTTAGGCAATCAAACAGGCAAAATGTCAGTACAGAGACAAAGTGGAGTCGCAATTCAACGGTTCAGACACGTCGCGGACACCGACGTCTTAATACCGAACAAGCTAAACACCTTATTTGTCAGGTTCGAGGAAAACACAGTGCCACCAACGTGGGCCACTGCCACTCCATAGGACTGTGAGCTCTCATTCTCTGTGGCTGATGTGAGTAAGACATTTAAGAGTGTTAACCCTCGCAAGGCTGCCTTTCCAGAAAGCATCCCTTGCCGCTTACTCAAAGCACGCACAGACCAGCTGCCTGGAGTGTTTACAGACATATTCAATATCTCCTTATCTCAGTCTGCTGTCCCCACTTGCTTCAAGATGTCCACCAATGTTCCTGTACCCAAGGTAACTGGACTAAATTACTATCACCCTGTAGCACTCACTCCTGTCATCATGAAATGCTTTGAGAGGCTAGTTAAGGATCATTTCACCACCACCTTACCCAACACGGATGATGCAATCACCATCACACTGCACACTGCCCTATGCCATCTGGACAAGAGGAATACCTATGTAGAAATGCTGTTAATTGACTAAAGCTCAGACTTCAACACCATAGTACCGTCCAAGCTCATCATTAAGCTCGGGGCCCTGGGTCTGAGCCCCACCCTGTGCAAATGGGTCCTTGACTTCCTGACGGGCCTCCCCAAGGTGGGGAAGGTAGGCAACAACACCACCACTATGCTGATCCTCAACATAGGGATCCCCCAAGGGTGCATGCTCAGCCACCTCCTGGACTCCCTGTTCACCCATTGAGTGGCCACGCACATCTCCAACTCAATCATCCAGATTGCAGATGACACAACAGTGGTAGGCCTGATTACCAACAACAACTAGACAGTCTACAAGGAGGAGGTGAGGGCCCTGGTGGAGTAGTGCCATGAAAATAACCTCTCCATCAACAAAGAGAAGGAGCTGATTGTGGACTTCGGGAGACAGCAGTGGGAACAAGCCTCTATCCATATCGACGAGGCCGCAGTGGAGAAGGTGAAAAGCTCATCTGCGTGCACATTACTGACAATCTGAAATGGTCAACCCACTCAGACAATGTCGTGAACAGTACCTCTTCAACCTCAGGAGGCTTAAGAAATTTGGCTTGGCTCCCATGACCCTTACAAACCTTTACAAATGCACCACAGAGAGCATCCTGTCAGGCTGTATCACCGCCTCGTACTGCAACTCCAGAGGATGGTGCGTTCTGCCCAACGCATCAGCGAGGGCACACTTCCTGCCCTTCAGGACATCTACAGCACCCAATTTCACCGGAAGGCCAAAAAGATCATCAAGGACCTCAGCCAACCGGGCCACGGCTTGTTCACCCGCTACCATACAGAAGGCGAGGTCAGTACAGGTGCATCAAAGCTGGGGCCCAAGAGACTGACAAACAGCTTCTATCTCAAGGCCATCAGACTGTTCAATAGTCATCACTTGCCGGCCTCCGCCCAGTACCCTGCCCTGAACTTTAGTCACTGTCACTAGCCTGGCTACACTAGCCTGGCTACCACCCAGTTACTCAACCCGGAACCTTAGAGGCTGCTGCCAATGTACATAGACATGGAGCACTGGTCACTTCAATAATGGAACCTTGTTTACTTGAATAATGTTTACATACTATTTTACCCACTTCATATGTATATACTGTATTCCAGTCAAGGCCTATCCTATTTAACTCAACCAGCTTCACCTGGAATGATTTCCCAACGGTCTTGAAGGAGTTCCCACATATGCCGAGCACTTTTTGGCTGCTTTTCCTTCACTCTGCTGTCCAACTCATCCCAAACCATCTCCATTGTGTTGAGGTTGGGTGATTGTGGAGGCCAGGTCATCTGATGCAGCACTCCATCACTCTCTTTCTTGGTCAAATAGCCCATACACAGCCTGGAGGTGTGTTGGGTCATTGTCCTGTTGAAAAGCAAATGATAGTCCCACTAAGCGCCAACCAGATGGAATGGCGCATCGCTGAGGAATGCTGTGGTAGCCATGTTGGTTAAGTGTGTCTTGAATTCTAAATAAATCCCAGACAGTGTCACCAGCAAAGCATCCCCACACCATCACACCTCCTCCTCCATGCTTCACGGTGGGAACCATCCATTCACCTACTCTGCGTCTCAAAAAGACACGGCGGTTGGAACCAAAAATCTCAAATTTAGACTCATCAGACCAAAGGTCAGATTTCCACCAGTCTAATGTCCATTGCTCATGTTTCTTGGCCTAAGCAAGTATTTTCTTCTTATTGGTGTCCTTTCGTAGTGGTTTCTTTGCAACAATTTGACAAAATGCCTGATTCACGGAGTGTCTTCTGAACAGTTAATTGATTAATTTGTTGAGATGTGTCTGTTACTTGAACTCCATGAAGCATTTATATGAGCTGCAATTTCTGAGGCTGATAACTCTAATGAACTTACCCTTTGCAGCAGAGGTAACAGTTTCATCATAGGGCTGGATTGTTTTTGCAAATGCACTTGAAATTCTTCGAACGGGCAGGCCTTCCCCGGGAGTAAGAGCAGCTCTGGGTGACACCAGTAATGAGAGCATGTGATGCAGAAACAGATCCTCTCCATGTCACCTGGTAGTGTTGGTTTCTTGAGGAGGGGACCGGTCATTTTTGATGTCAGAGGGGACGCAGCCAGTGGTAATGGATGAGTTGATGAAGGAAGTGACGAATGAGAGGACGTCTCCAGATATTGGTCTGGAGAAGGGAGGTGAACAAGTAACAGTGACAGCATGGAATTCAAATGAGGAGAAAGAAAGGTGTAATGGGTGCGTGTCGGTGGCAGGGAAGTCAGGTGCAGGAAAACGAACTTGGTATGAACAGAGTCGTTTAATTGCTCATAAAACTCCAAAAACAAAAATATACAAAAAATAATATGTGTGTACAAAACCTGTCACACACTGACACATGACCTTCACATAACATACAATAAAACAATCTCCAACAAGGACATGAAGGGAAACACAGGGTTAAATACAAAACATTTAATTGATGGGATTGGAACCAGGTGTGAAGGAAGACAAGACAAAACCAATGGAAAATGATAAATGGATAAATGGATCAGTGATGGTTAGAAGGTCGAACACCGCCGAACAAGGAGAGGGACATGTGACAACAGGTGAGTGGGGGAGAAAATATAAAATCTCCGCTTGACTATGAGTAGCCCTGTGCCACCACCGCGATGACCAGATGCTCTCAGACTATGAGAGAACACGTAGTCAGATGAAGAGAGAGCAGCTGGAGTAGCAGTGTTCTCTGGGGTGATCCATGTCTCCGTCAGGGCCAAAAAGTCTAGAGACTGAAGGGCAACATAAGTAGAATTAAACTCAGATCAGCAATTCCAAACATTGAATTCCAGAGTGGGATGTGCACGCAGGGTACACTAAATTAGAAGGGTTTCAGCCAAGGGGTCTGTAAAGCCTACAGGGAGAAAAGCGAACAGGTACAGAAAACCCACTCATAGTTGACAAAGGTACAAAATAGCAAAATGAGATCATCTGAAAATAACTAGGTGCCATTACACCTGATATCAATGTTGCATAACAGGCACATAAATGAAGACAGTGATCAACTGAGCTGCTCGTTAGTCATGAGCTGATACAATACTGCCTGTAAAGACAAACATTTATTTCACACCTACACCTGCCACAACACACACACGAACACACACACACACACACACACACACACACACACACACACACACACACACACACACACACACACACACACACACACACACACACACACACACACACACACACACACACACACACACACACACACACACACACACACACACACACACACACACACACACACCCAGGCAGTCGCAATCCACAATCAATGCTAAACAGCTTGTGATCGTGTGCTCCTCTTACAGAGAGACAATGTGCTGTGTTTACCTTATGTTTTTTTCCCATTAGAAGAACGGCTAATTCTAAACTGTATAATTAAATCAACTTGTAAATAAATCATGGGCTGGTCTTTGTGTCCATGGAGCTGAGAGGGTTCTGAGTTCTGCATAATTAACGGTTCTGAACAATAGGAGGTATTAAGAGCGCAACATGCAGAAACACACACAGCTAGGCCAGGCATACATAAGAAGCAGGTGTGTTTTGCTTCAGAAAGGGGATTTTGGGTGGAAATAAACCCGAAGCTCCCTCTTCGCATGCTGTACCTCGGTCTACAAGATGAGCCCTGGCGAAGGGGTTTAGGTTGCATAGCACTGTTCAATAAGAATCAGTTGTCAGAGGTAGATAGACTCAATGATAATACAAAACGTGAGTAAAGACTTAATGAAAGAATCAAAGTGTTCCGTTTCAACACTGCATTTACTGTAATGGGCACCGTTGCCTCTCAAGTTGAACTCTGACCCTGAGAGAGATGTGGACAAGGCAAGATAAGGGGGTAGGGCCCTCCCAAATACTGTCATCAGTGGAGGCCAGTCTCTGTGACAGTCTGGTCTCACCCGTGAATAATAAGAGAGCTTGGAGAGAAAGAAAAAAGGAAATGGCCGTGTGTGAATAATGAAATAGACAACGGGCCGTGCTGTAGGCTTTTGCAGTAGGATAAGTTGCCGTTGGAAACGGGGTAGATATCCATGCACCAGGGAAACAACATAGACAGAGAGAAATTGTCATGGGAAGGGAGGGAGGAAGGGAGATGAGTCGCAATGGCGAAATGGGGGTTAGAGTATATTAATTATATTCCTAAGGGTTAGAGTCATCGGGTCACTGCCCTAGGGATACCATTACTACAACACAGCAACACAAAACATTGGTAAAGCAGTCTAGGGATAGGTACAATCAACACTGTTTCGCCCTGTCTCGCTATGCTATTGATTGTCAGAGGCTGCAGGGGGATATGGATTTGTGTTAATCAGTTAAATGAACAATTATGATCAGTCAACAGGATACACCGGGGTCTGGTCCAGGCAGTAAAAACCAGGCCTCCTCTGCAAGGGTGCCAAACGTGCTTAACATTCTCTGCTATTAAAGAGTTAATAAATGTATTGCAGCACTTAGCAGTCCTTTTCCAGCCTGTCTCATCTGTGTGCTGAGCCGCTGTGAGGTCCCTCCCCCTGCTCAGTGGTGTCTGAGAGGCCCATTGTCTTCTATCAGACCCACCGCCTCATCTCTCCACAGGAGAGAATCTGGGCTGACTACCGCTTAATCACCTATTCATTTTCCATGTACGTATTCAGTTATTTATGTCTTAACTGAACCCCTGATACCGGCAACAAAAGTGTGGGCGATGAAAACCTGCCTGCCTCCCAAAAAAAACGAAGTAGGCTTTCTTACGAGTGAATGGCTGAGCTGCAGTGCTAGACGTGCAGGACATTTATTTTTCAGCACCACGGAGAGCGCCACTTTTCTCCAATCAGGCCTCTACAGGGCCTCGGCTGGGAGATTGAGTGTGAATGTGCCTCATTTACCCTGTTCCCGGGCATTACTGCTTTCAAGCAAATGGGACAACCAAACTGGCAGCACGGCAATGGTAGGGAGCCGGCCCCAGAAGAGGTCTTGGGGATGGAATAGCAGCCAGAGAGAGCAGGAGAGCAGAGGGAATGGAGACTAAAAGGAGGTCGAGGGAACAGGTGAGAAGGGGTGTGAGGTGTAAAGGGCTGTGGACTGAGTAGAGGGCTGTGTGTGAAGTGTAGTGGCAAATTAGTAGGAGGCACCAAAAAATGACCATGCAACAGATCATCTGATCACTATAAATACAATGTGGGAGAGTATATGATGAAAGGGAATAAAAAAAGGTAGGAGTGAGAGAGGAAGTGTGTTGGAGGAAGAGGGAGAGTCTTGAGGGGTGTGGGTTTAAAGTGGCTGACAAATGAAATGATGAAAGAGGTTCTGTGAGGAGATGCGAGGTTATGTGCTTGTCAAGAATAATTGTGAGTATCTAGTGAATGGGAACCTGCATGGTGAGTTAATGGACCCCTGGTACAGAAATAAATAGCTACATCTCTGATTAGGCCAGAACAGGGCTGAATCCCAAATGCCACCCTATGGGCCCTAGTGAGAAGTAATGCACTAGGTATGGAATATGGTGCCCTTTGGGATGCAACACCCATATCATCGACACAGGAGGAAATGACTACTAGTCCCATCTGCTATGGAGATAAGGAACGAGAGAAGGTGATCTATTCTGGGCTTTTTTTATTTGCATGTAAACTCAGAACTGTCTCTCTCATTTTGAAATAATGCTTTTAGACTTGCTCAAGGATGAGCAATGCAGAAAGCACTCAGAACATTTGTTGGGATGGACGCATACGGAATGGTAAGAAATGCATATGCTGTGCCGATTCCCAATGTATTCATTTCCTTTCCTCCCTGCTCAATTTGATGGCTTTATAATCCTGGTGCAAATCCTCTGCTGTTTAAGCTCCATTAAACTGCATTAATAATAAGTTCTGTGAGGGGAAAAAAACAGACATTTGCTTTTAACGACTAGCGCAAAGTTTATTTTCAGCATTGTTAAATCAGCGTCTGCTTTTATTTCCTTGTCTTTAAGTCGTATATGTGATTCTATAGTTTCTCTGCTCAAGTTGATTCTAAATGAAAAATAATGTTTTTAAAAAACAGGAATCATGAAAAGTGCTTTCCCATTAACTTGGCTGGGTCTCTGATATCAACAACAGTCATTTTGACTAGTGCTATCTATCATTCAGCAGTAACAGAAAGGATGCAGAGTAGTGTAGCATCTCGTAGTAATATTAGAGATCATTCAATGCTTTCAATGCTAAACAAAAGTTGCTGTAATCCTCTGTATAGAAGCTCAGTAAAATGTCAATAAAAAGGTGCCTTAATCCTTTGTACTGAAGCTCAGTCAAAAAGAGAAGTGTTCCTCCCTGGTTCACATTGTCCTGTATTACGGGGATTTACTGAGATAATGAAGCAGCCTGCACTTATTATCATCTACACAGAGACTTTCAAACTGTTTGACTTCAAACTACTGCAGCTCCCATCTTTCACAGCCCCAAATCTGTGTTATTATGACCTCATTATGAATTCTGACTCTATAATTTTGCGCGCCAGATTATGACCCCACCCAGAATCCCCTCTGGTCTCCATTTACTGTCACGGCTCGTTGGGCTCATGATCCAGAGACAAAAGTCAGCCAAGCAGTGAGCCAATCATTGGGGCAAGCTACTGGGGCACAATAGGAGGGGCTGGTGGAGGCAGGGTATCGTTAGCCAATTAGCACCAGGGCCCTGTCCCAGGGGCCAGATGATGAGAGGAGCCCCTGCCAAGAGGAGGAGAAGTCAGGGAGCTCCAGTCGAGCCAGGAGACCGGAGGGGCAGGGTCCCACTGGTGGGCCTCCTTCCTATCTGCCCTGTGTGGGATGGGATGGGTTGGGGTGATTTCACTGAGTTGTCTTCAGTCCAATATCGCTCCCTCTCACTCCCCACCCCCTCCTAGCTGGACTACTCATCAGCCTCCTACCGCTGAACAACACTGCTCCCAGAGCTCCGGCAGCAAATTACCCCGTCAATGCCTAAGCGGCCGCTCTGATCCCCGAGCTCACTTCTCTAGGCTGATCTGCATAACCAATATAAACTCTCTCTCTCTCCTACCCCTCCCTCTCCCTCTGCACTCTCATTCAGAGGACAAGCACACAGAGCCCCGTGGTCTGGTGCCCACCCTGCACTCAAGTGCTTCACCTATGAACCACAAATCATAGTATCATAGATTCTTGTGAATATTGGAAATTTGTGACAGGCACACGAAAAAGTGTATTTTTTTGTGTGCAGTTCATGATTTTGTATACAGTGCATTTCAATCACAGATAAAGACAGTAGATTACTTAAGACACAAATGATAGAAGGGGAGGTTGGTCTGAGTTAATGGGCGTTCAAATTACGTAATGGACAACTTTAGCATTTTAGCTAATTAGCTAGCACCTATTGGCTAATCCTAACCCTAACCTTAATGCTTTAACAACACATTTATTGAAAATTAAATACAGAAATATCTCATTTACATAAGTATTCACACACCTGAGTCAATACATGTTAGAATCAACTCCTGGCAGCGATTACAGCTGTGAGTCCTGGATTGTACAATACACATTATTCTTTTAAAAATACTTCAAGCTCTGTCAAGGTGGTTGTTGATCATTGCTAGGCAGCCATTTCAAAAATCTTGCCATGTATTTAAGTCAAAACTGTAGCTAGGCCACTCTGAAACATTCAACGTCGTCTTGGTAAGCAACTCCAGTATATATTTAGCCTTGTGTTTTAGGTTATTGTCCTGCTGAAAGGTGAATGTGTCTCCCAATGTCTGGTGGAAAGCTGACTGAACCAGGTTTTCCACTAGGATTTTGCCTGCGCTTAGCTCTATTCAGTTTATTTTTATCCAAAAAAAACTCCCTACTCCCTAGTCAATGACATTCGTAATGGCGTCGAAAGAGAGGCAGCAGAGCTTCTAGCCCCTATGCAACTTTGCAGTATTTTGTTTTTTTATGTGTTATTTCTTACATTATTAGGCCAGAAATGTTTTGGTGTTATTACATACAGCCGGGAATAACTTTGGATATCAGAGCGGCGGTAACTCACCGGCATTACCAGCATTACGACCAGGAATTCGACTTTCCCGAATCGGATCCTTCGTTCGTACCATCCAGGGCAGTTGAACTGATTCCAGAGGCTGACCCAAAACATCACCAGAAGGGGAAGAGGTACTTGGAGTGGACTTCTAGTCCGACTCAAGAGACGCACACACCACCCACCGCTTCCGAGTATATTACTCGCTAATGTTCAGTCTCTGGATAATAAAGTTGACAAGCTGAGGGAGAGGATTTCCTTCCAGAGAGACATCGGGGATTGTAAAATAGTCTGTTTCACGGAAACATGGGTCTCCCGGGATATACTGTCTGAGTCCGTACAGCCAGTTGGGTTCCCAGTTCATCACGCAGACAGGAATAAATATCTCTACGGAAAGAGATAATCAGCTTTCATGATTAACTACTCATGGTGTGGTTGTGATAACATACAGGAACTCAAGTCTTTTTGTTCACCCGACCTAGAATACCTCACAATCAAATGCCGACTGTCTTACCTCCCAAGATAATTATCTTTGGTTATAGTCACAGCCATGTATATTTCCCCTCAAGCCGATACCATGACGGCCCTCAAAGAACTTCACTGGTCTTTATGCAAACTGGAAACCACATATCCCGTGGCGGCATTCATTGTAGATTGGGAATTTAACTAAGCAAATTGGAGGAAAAAGCTACCGAAGTTCTATCAACATATTGACTGCAGTACTCGTACTGCTAAAACACTCGACCACTGCTCATCCAACTTCTGGGATGACTACAAGGCCCTCCCCCGGCCTCCCTTCGGCAAATCTGATCACGACTCCATTTTGCTCCTCCCTTCCTATAGGCAGAAACTCAAATAGGAAGTACCTGTTCTAAGAACTATTCTAAGCTGGTCTGACCAATTGGAAGCCACGCTTCAATATTGTTTTGATCACGCGGACTTTGATGCACCTGTACTGACCTCGCCTTCTGGATGATAGCGGGGTGAACAGGCAGTGGCTCGGGTGGTTGTTGTCCTTGATGATCTTTATGGCCTTCCTGTGACATCAGGTGGTGTAGGTGTCCTGGAGGGCAGGTAGTTTGCCCCCGGTGATGCATTGTGCAGGCCTCACTACCCTCTGGAGAGCCTTACGGCTGTGGGCGGAGCAGTTGCCGTACCAGGCGGTGATACAGCCCGACAGGATGCTCTCGATTGTGCATCTGTAGAAGTTTGTGAGTGTTTTTGGTGACAATCCAAATTTCTTCAGCCTCCTGAGGTTGAAGAGGCGCTGCTGCGCCTTCTTCACGATGCTGTCTGTGTGGGTGGACCAATTCAGTTTGTCTGTGATGTGTACGCCGAGGAACTTAAAACTTACTACCCTCTCCACTACTGTTCCATCGATGTGGATAGGGGGGTGCTCCCTCTGCTGTTTCCTGAAGTCCCCAATCATCTCCTTAGTTTTGTTGACGTTGAGTGTGAGGTTATTTTCCTGACACCACACTCCGAGGGCCCTCACCTCCTCCCTTTTGGCCGTCTCGTCGTTGTTGGTAATCAAGCCTCCCACTGTAGTGTCGTCCGCAAACTTGATGATTGAGTTGGAGGCGTGCGTGGCCACGCAGTCGTACGTGAACAGGGAGTACAGGAGAGGGCTCAGAATGCACCCTTGTGGGGCCCCAGTGTTGAGGATCAGTGGGGTGGAGATGTTGTTACCTACCCTCACCACCTGGGGGCAGCCCGTCAGGAAGTCCAGTACCCAGTTGCACAGGGCGGGGTCGAGACCCAGGGTCTCGAGCTTGATGACGAGCTTGGAGGGTACTATGGTGTTGAATGCCGAGCTGTAGTCGATGAACAGCATTCTCACATAGGTATTCCTCTTGTCCAGGTGGGTTAGGGCAGTGTGCAGTGTGGTTGAGATTGCATCGTCTGTGGACCTATTTGGGCGGTAAGCAAATTGGAGTGGGTCTAGGGTGTCAGGTAGGGTGGAGGTGATATGGTCCTTGACTAGTCTCTCAAAGAACTTCATGATGACAGAAGTGAGTGCTACGGGGCGGTAGTCGTTTAGCTCAGTTACCTTAGCTTTCTTGGGAACAGGAACAATGGTGGCCCTCTTGAAGCATGTGGGAACAGCAGACTGGGATAAGGATTGATTGAATATGTCCGTAAACACACCAGCCAGCTGGTCTGCGCATGCTCTGAGGGCGCGGCTGGGGATGCCGTCTGGGCCTGCAGCCTTGCGAGGGTTAACACGTTTAAATGTTTGACTCATGTCGGCTGCAGTGAAGGAGAGTCCGCATGTTTTGGTTGCGGGCCTTGTCAGTGGCACTGTATTGTCTTCAAAGTGGGGAAAAAAGTTATTTAGCCTGCCTGGGAGCAAGACATCCTGGTCCATGATGGGAGTGGTTTTCTGTTTGTAATCCGTGATTGACTGTAGACCCTGCCACATACCTCTTGTGTCTGAGCCGTTGAATTGCGACTCTACTTTGTCTCTATACTGACGCTTAGCTTGTTTGATTGCCTTGCGGAGGGAATAGTTACACTGTTTGTATTCGGTCATGTTTCCGGTCACCTTGCCCTGATTAAAAGCAGTGGTTCACGCTTTCAGTTCCATGCGAATGCTGCCATCAATCCACGGCTTCTGGTTTGGGAATGTTTTAATCGTTGCTATGGGAACGACATCTTCAATGCACGTTCTAATGAACTCGCACACCTAATCAGTGTTTTCGTCAATGTTGTTGTTCACAGCAATGCGGAACATATCCCAGTCCACATCATGGAAGCAGTCTTGGAGCGTGGAATCAGATTGGTCGGACCAGCATTGAACAGACCTCAGCGCGGGAGCTTCTTGTTTTAGCTTCTGTCTGTAGGCAGGGAGAAACAAAATGGAGTCGTGGTCAGCTTTTCCGAAAGGAGGGTGGGGGAGGGCCTTATATGCGTCGCGGAAGTTCGAATAGCAATGATCCAAGGTTTTACCAGCCCTGATTGCGCAATCGATATGCTGATACAATTTAGGGAGTCTTGTTTTCAGATTAGCCTTGTTAAAATCCCCAGCTACAATGAATGCAGCCTCAGGATATGTGGTTTCCAGTTTGCAAAAAGTCAAATAACGTTTGTTCAGAGCCATCGATATGTCTGCTTGGGGGGGAATATATACGGCTGTGATTATAATCGAAGAACATCTGCAAAACATGTATATGTGACCAAGACGATTTGATTTTAACAAGCATACCCATAACATGATGCAGCCACCACCATTCTCCTATCACAGCCATTAAACTCTATAATTGATTTTAAGTCACCATTGGCTTTAAACCTGAGCGGTTTCCTTCCTCTCCGGCAACTGAAGGACACCTGTGTCTTTGTAGTGACTGGGTGTATTGATACACCATCCAAAGTGTAAATAATAACTTCACCATAATCAAAGGGATATTCAATGTCTGCTTTTTTTATTCTTACCCATCTACCAATATGTGCCCTTATTTGCGAGAAAACCTCCCTGGTTTTTGTGGTTGAATCTTTGCTTGAAATGTATTGCTTGATTGAGGGATCTTACAGATAATTGTATGTGTGGGGTACAGAGATGAAGTAGTCATTCAAAAATCATGTTAAACACTTATGTGATTTGCTAAGCACATATTTGAGATTCTTCAAAGTAGCTACCCTTTGCCTTGATGACAGCTTTGCACACTCTTGGCATTATCTCAACCAACTTCACCTGGAATGCATTGTCTGTGATCAGGCCTACCACTGTTGTATCGTGAGCAAACTTAATGATGGTGTTGAAGTTGTGCCTGGCACCGGAGTCGTGGGTGAACAGGGAGTACAGGAGGGGACTAAGTACACACCCCTGAGGGGCCCCAGTGTTGAGGATCATCATGGCAGATGTGTTGTTGCCTACCCTTACCACCTGGGGGCGGCCCATCAGGAAGTCCAGGATCCAGTTGCAGAGGAAGGGCTTTAGTCCCAGGGTCCTTAGCTTAGTGATGAGTTCGTGGGGTAGCTTCAGATTAGCTTCTCAACACTGACTGTAGGTGGTATTTATCTAATTCAGAAACAGTCTAACTATCAACGCTCAATGGCTTTCTGCAGTGAGGTTTATAAATGTGTTTCCATTTCCCTGGGAAAGTGAACATATCCCCCCCTCCACACACTCCCTGACCTAGAGAATGGGCCCACTAGTCACCTCATTCAATGGTGTTGCTCTATAGTGCCAGGATGTGACCAAGTAGGAACACTTGACAGTAGGTTGATCAGTGGAGGTGCTGAGGGGAGGACGGCTCATAATATTGTCGGGAACGGAGCTAATGGAATGGCATCAAACACATGGAAATCATGTGTTTGATGTATTTGATACCATTCCACTGACTCCGCTGCAGCCATTACAATGAGCTCGTCCTCCCCAATTAAGGTTACACCAACCTCCTGTGAGGTTGTTAGGAACAAAGCCTTGTTCACACTGCAGGCCTTAATGCTCATATCTGTTTTTTTTTGTTTCAAATCCGTTTTGAAAAACAGACTGTCCAAACAGCAAGTTACAAGGAACCAAATCAGATTTGTGGGTGTTCAGACAGCAGTCATTTCAGACATGGCTACGCTAGTTGTCATAGTAATGACGGGTGTATGCACAGTGTTGTAAGCTGATTGGTGGTGGTGCGCTTGCGTCCTATCATGCAGAGGTTATGTAGCAAGCTAAGGTGACAACAATGCCTGGCATGGATGTTTCCCAGTTGCTTTGAATGTTCAAAATCATAGTGTAAGAACACTTTTAAAGTCTCAAAGGATAAGACAATCCAACTCTCAAAACAAGTCCTTTTTGGCTAGCCACAGCAGTCAACTAGACAGCTAGGTAGCTGTTTAGCTCTCTAGCACCTTCACTAATTTGTTTGTATAAAATTAACAAGCTAGTTAAATACCACATGTTCTTGTCCAACTGTCAACAGAGTAGCTAGTAAGCAACAAGATATGCCAAATAATGTGACCATTCAGACACAGATCACATTTTCAGGAATCAGATTTGGCTGTTCAGACTGCAGGAAAAATAACACATTCAAATCAGATATGCAAAAGAAAAATGGATTTTGGTCATTTCAAACTGCCAATGTGAACACAAGGCTATAGTGTACTGAGCATGTTGCTTCAGCCCCGACACTTCAGGTTGACTTTATATCAGTCGTTTAAATGTCAGGAAATAAAGCTGGAATTTTATACCCGGCAGGCAGTCAATAAAGGTTAATTAGCATTGAGGAAGAGTGGGAGACCTGCAGGGGATTTATAGTTAAACGGCCAATGGAGTTTAGCACACAGACGCTGTGGAGGGAAAGCTCACATTGGACTCATCTGTCTGCTTTCCTGTAAACACAACACCAGGAAAAAAAGGTATTCAAGTTAGAACAACTGCTTGTTGTTGCCACAAAATGGCCACTGCACCATAATGGTGGCTAAAGTGAGCCGCCAGCAGATGTTTAGCCCAATAAAGACAGAAGGTAAATGCGCTCTATTGCATTACGGATATTACTGTGTTTAAAACATAAAAATCCCTTGTTATGGAAGTATCAAAGTGACCACCAATATTGTACTTCAGGGCGCTAAACTGCTGTCTTCAAAACAAATACACAAATGGGAGAGAGATGTTTGTGTGGGCAGGTGTGTCTGGTTGTGTTTAAACGGGTGAAAGTGTTTGTGTATGGTACGCTGCATTTACATGTGGCTCTGTGAAAATATTGTAGGTAATGTATTGCACTTGCGACAGATGTTGTGAAGGGCCTAGGTGAGTGGGCGGGCTCTGTGAGGTGGGAAAATCAGGGGGAATAGAACGACTGTGGGCGAGGAGGATGTGTGGGACTCACACCGAGAGTCCTTATGAAAACAGCTTCTCACTGTGGCAGAGAGCATATGAGAGGCAGAGGCGTCGTAATAATACAGTGATCATGCTAAGCATAGCCTGGGAACTATTTGAACTATTACTGACAACACCCTCTCCTCGGCCGAGCTCAGGTGCTCTGCCTAACTCTTTGATGTGGATGTGGAGGGAGAGGGAGAGGGAGAGGGAGAGGGAGAGGGAGAGAGAGAGAGAGAGAGAGAGAGAGAGAGAGAGAGAGAGAGAGAGAGAGAGAGAGAGAGAGAGAGAGAGAGAGAGAGAGAGAGAGAGAGAGAGAAAAGGCTCTGTCTATCCATGCCCATGGGAGACAGATGGGGGTCTGGCTGGGGTGGTGTGAGCAGGGATCCCGGAGGTTGGTGCTTCCCCCCACTTCCACCTCTGCTCTCCACTGATAAGTCTATTATTGATTGGCTTTAATTGCATTATTGTGCACATTTCCAACAAGACAGAGGTGTATAGGCACACAGGAACTTGTCTCGGCACTGCTCCCAGCAGCCCTCCACCAGCGATTGGATTAGTCACAGCATACAGCCCTCAGACAGAGCTAACAGGATCGCTTTAGCTGGGATGTCAGAAATGTCCTATTACTCCGGCCATGCCTTAATCTCATTTCACTTATCTCCCATCCCTGACAAAAATATGGAGCGGAAACATCACGCACATGAGACGGGAGGAGAGGAAAAGAGAAAAGGCAGGCTTTTTCTTTTCACGCAAGTTTACCTGACTTCCAGAAACCTTCCTCTTGCTATTCAACCTCATTAAGCTGTGGTTTTCAGCTCTAGTTTCACTCAAAAGCACTTTGGATTTAAAAAAAAAAAAAAAAAAGTTTTTTTTAAGAACCTGATTCTCTTGTCACTGTGGTGAAAGACACAGAGAAATGAGGTTAATTGGATGTTATTCTGAGTGAGTGTGTAGAGGTAACTATGGCTGCTATAGCTGGTGATGAGATGTAGGAATGTTTACTAATGAGTCGCCCACACAGAGGTGGTCTGATTTCAAACAAATCAAATAAAACCTTGCCAGGCAGAGGAAAAACGCAAAATGACAAGAAGAATATCATCTCAAAATTGTCATACCTACAATATTTACAATGTTCTGATGAGCGTGAATGGGAATGAGATTATGCTGGGTTTATGAGATGCACTGTGAAAACAATCAACAAGTCTATGGGAGCTTGCTAGACCTTAATACAATGACAGCCTAGGGGTAGAACTGACAGTTCGGAGATTCGATCTGGCAACCTTTCGGTTACTAGTCCAACGCTCTAACCACTAGGCTACCTGCCACCCCGTGAGGCATTACCACTAGCCATTCATCATGTCCTGTAGCCATTACCCAGCGTGCAGTGCACCACAATAATATGCAGGGTATAGAGACAACACAAAATTAAGTATGCATAACGCATCCCCAAGTAGGATAAGAGGATCAAATAAACCTACAGCCTTCTTTCTCTCTCTCGCAATTGACTTATCTTTCTTTCCTACACTAATCTCCATTTGTTTGGTTTGTCTTTTGGCATAAAGATACCTTTATTTTGGCATAGAAAGCAGAGTAAATTAGGAGGCATGCTGTGTCGCCTGTTAAAACCCAAATGTTGACAGAGAGTTTAAACAAGTAGCAATTTGACACATGTTCCTGTGTTAGTCATGAGTCATACTCTAGTGTAGTTTTATACAGATAATTGTGGGTAGACCATCAGTGGAGACAAACTGAGAGCGGTAGGCTATCTATGGGACCACCCATACGTAGAATGTATGCACACATGACTGTAAGTCGCTTTGGATAAAAGCGTCTGCTAAATGGCATATATTATTTATTATTATTACTATCTAGACTCAGAAAACATCATGAGCGCGTATATTGCACACAAACACGGGTGAATGCACCAATTTGTAAGTCGCTCTGGATAAGAGCGTCTGCTAAATGACTTAAATGTGAAATGTAAATACACACACACACACAGAGACACAGACAGACACAAACACACAGAGACAAACACACACAGGCGCACGCGTGCACACGCACCATGTGCCTGATCCTACTTCTGAGGTCTACTGCTACTCACACTCACTGTGATCATGTGACCAGTGTCAGAGCATTTTCTCACAGTGAACAATTATAGAAACAAAACCAGGGGCGTCAGTGACCTGCGAGACCTGCTGTTTTCAACTCTCTAGAGACAACAGGAGCGGTAGAGATACTCTGAATGATCGGCTATGAAAAGCCAACTGACTTTTCCTCCTGAGGTGCTGACCTGTTGCACCCTCGACAACCACTGTGATTATTATTATTTGACCCTGCTGGTCATCTATGAACATTTGAACATCTTGGCCATGTTCTGTTATAATCTCCACCCGGCACAGCCAGAAGAAGACTGGCCACCCCACATTGCCTGGTTCCTCTCTAGGTTTCTTCCTAGGTTCTGGCCTTTCTAGGGAGTTTTTCCTAGTCACCGTGCTTCTACACCTGCATTGCTTGCTGTTTGGGGTTTTAGGCTGGTTTTCTGTACAGTACTTTGAGATATCAGCTGATGTAAGAAGGGCTTTATAAATACATTTGATTTGATCTGGTGACAGTCACCATACTCTAGCTCAAGACCAAAAATGTGAAGTAGGCAACAACAACAAAAAGTAGACTAAAATCATTCCAATCCCGATTAAAATGCAATGGCTGGTTAGCATATTGGCTGGTTAAGGACCATGCGGAGCATTGATCGTAGAGCATTCAGCCTGTGCGCCTTCTCTGTCACTTTTAGAAAGCAGAGGGCAGAGACCGTGCCATTTGCCTTGCCAGTCAGCCTGTGCGTCGTAAGCCTAGTTGTATTTTCATTCATTTGTCCAGTGGGCTAGTGCAACTTTTATTTCATGTCGTCCTATTGGTATGAAAATGAACATAACTGAACCACTTGCTATTTAGAGACGTTCCCCAAAATACATGTCTTTTTTTTTTGGTGACAATAACATTTTTTAGGCTATAACAAATGTGCATTGTCATGCAGTCACAGAATAATAATTGAGATCATGCAAATAATGAACGATTACCAAGTTGGGGTAACTATTTAACTTCTTGCTGTAGGCCTGCTTCATTAAATGCGGAAGACGCATTTCAGTTGAATGCATTCAGTTGTAACAACTGACTAGGTATCCCCCCTTTTCCCTTTCCTTTCCTCTTCCTGCATCCCTGGTCCCTTACCTGTAGCCTACCTGCCTCTGGTATAATGCATTTTCACCTCTCACCCTATCAGTCTTGCCTGTCCATCTTCCTGAATTCAAACTAGATATTCGAACAGATCAATCTTGCTGGCAAAATGTCATTAAATATTGCTAAGTTATTTAGATATAGTGTGGGTGTAGCGCCGTTTCAACCCCCCCAAAAAATATTAGCACCCAGGCAACAATATAATCAGACATAGACAAGCTATTCTGGGGGGGGGAAATGTGCGCATGCCGCCTCCTCGTTGGCTACTATGTTGTTCTTGATTCAAAATGTTTCAATATTCTCAGAGACACCTCGTCCATTGATACAATGTTTCAATATTCTCAGAGACACCTCGTCCATTGATACAATGTTTCAATATTCTCAGAGACACCTCGTCCATTGATACAATGTTTCAATATTCTCAGAGACACCTCGTCCATTGATACAATGTTTCAATATTCTCAGAGACACCTCGTCCATTGATACAATGTTTACATTTTCTCAGAGCCACCCTGTTGATGCAATGCTTCAATATTCACAGAATGTTTCCCTTCCCTGAGTGACGCAGACAGGCAAATGTCAAAATGAGCTGGGCACACACCTTATAAGGACCATCTCTGAATGCAGAACAATTTCGGTGGGAAGTGCACGAGACAATGACATTGTCATGGAATACTGTGTCAATTTACAACTGATCCTACCATTTCTAGTGATCTGCGTGCCAGTTATGATTTTCATACAAGCATTGTGGGCTACTCAACTGTGCCCTGACATTTCTAACTGCCCACAAATGGAATAATTCTAGCTGGCTACTAGACAGAGACACCGTCCATTCAGCCACATGCCAAGGAGCTCCACCTGTAACGGGGCACTGTCCATTCAGGGGTGCTGAATCATGGGCGCGGGCTTGAAGTGTCGATTTTCCTTGTGTATTTCCTGATTTTCTTCATTCTTGGATAGAGTTTGTTTGTCTTCGTGCGTCCTTGTCAATTGTCGGCCAAAGTAAGTCCTTTGATGTCTGCCTTTTATGTCAATGCATGTGTAGGATATATCTGGCATAGTTGCATTCGCAGTCAGCTGTTTTATGCTCTGGTTATTTTCACATTGATGTCGGTATTTGAAGTCGGCCTTGACACTTGATAGCATGTATTATGGATTTATTTCATGTCGCTCTGTATGCACTTTTCCACAAGTAAATGGAGTCAATGTATGTATGATGAGGTTCAGTAGTACATTGTTCACGCCAATCCACAGGCATTTAAACCTAATATAAACCTGATATTGTGGTGATTTCTGTTTGTTTCTGCTGTTCTACAAATAGCAATTGTGCAGAACTACGCTAAATGAGCTTCCACTGGTGGGGGTATTTCTACACACGTCACTCTGTCATACCCTGGTTTCAGCTGAACTGACACCACTGCCCTCAACATGGCAGCCAGTGGTCTTTCTACCCTGGTCTCCAGGCTGATAAGCTAATACAGTGGCTTGTGAAAGTATTCACCCCCCTCTGCATTTTTCCTATTTTGTTGCCTTACAACCTGGACATAAAATTGATTTTTGGGGGGGGGGTTTGTATCATTTGATTTACACAACATGCCTACCACTTTGAAGATGAAAAATATGTTTTATTATGAAACAAACAAGAAATAAGCATGCATAACTAAATAAGCATGCATAACTATTCACCCCCCCTCCCCAAAGTCAACAGCAATTACAGCTGAAAGTCTCTTGGGGTATGTCTCTATAAGCTTGGCACATCTAGCCACTGGGATTTTTGCCCATTCTTCAAGGCAAAACTGCTCCAGCTCCTTCAAGTTGGATGGGTTCCACTGGTGTACAGCAACCTTCAATTCATACCACATATTCTCAATTGGATTGAGGTCTGGGCTTTGACTAGGCCATTCAAGACATTTAAATGTTTCCTCTTAAACCACTCGCGTGTTGCTTTAGCAGTATGCTTAGGGTCATTGTCCTGCTGGACTGAAACAGGTTTCCCTCAAGAATTTCCCTGTATTTAGCACCATCCATCATTCCTTCAATTCGGATTAGTTTCCCAGTCCCTGCCAATGAAAAACATCCCCACAGCATGATGCTGCTACCACCATGCTTCACTGTGGGGATAGTGTTCTCGGGGTGATGCGAGGTGTTGGGTTTGCATCAGACATAGCATTTTCCTTGATGGCCAAAAAGCTCAGTTTTAGTCTCATCTGACCAGAGTACATTCTTCCATATGTTTAGGGAGTCTCCCACGTCTTTTGGCGAACACCAAACGTGTTTGCTTATTTTTTTCTTTTAGCAATGTCTTTTTTTCTGGACACTCTTCCGTAAATCCCAGCTGTGTGGAGTGTACGGCTTAAAGTGGTCCTATGGACGGATACTCCAATCTCCGCTGTGGAGCTTTGCAGCTCCTTCAGGGTTATCTTTGGTCTCTTTGTTGCCTCCCTGATTAATGCCCTCCTTGCCTGGTCTGCGAGTTTCGGGTGGGTGGCCCTCTCTTGGCAGGTTTGTTGTGGTTCTTTCCATTTTTTTATAATGGATTTAATGGTGCTCCGTGGGATGTTCAAAGTTTCTGATATTTTTTTATAACCTGATCTGTACTTCTCCACAACTTTTTCCCTGACCTGTTTGGAGAGCTCCTTAGTCTTCATGATGCCACTTGCTTGGTGGTTCTCCTTGCTTAGTGGCACTGCAGACTCTGGGGCCTTTCAGAATAGCTGTATATATAATGAGATCGTGTGACAGGTTTATGTGACACTTAGATTGCACACCGGTGGGCTTTATTAAACTAATTATGTGACTTCTGAAGGTAATTGGTTGCACCAGATCTTATTTAGGGGATTCATAGCAAAGGGGGTAAATACATATGCATGCACCACTTTTCCGTTTTTTATATTTGAGAAGTTTTTGAAACAAGTAATATTTTTCATTTCACTTCACCAATTTGGACTATTTTGTGTATGTCCATTACATGAAATACAAATAAAAATCTATTTAAATTACAGGTTGTAATGCAAAAAAATGGGAAAAACACCGAGGGGGATGAATACTTTTGCAAGGTACTGTACTTTTTACAGAAATAATTACCCATTGATGTAAACCAAATAATGTCATAGTTTGTGTGTTCACCATTACTTTTGTTAAGTTCAGACATGATACCAAAACTCTGGGGTCTGGACAGGCACTGATGCAGGCTGACAAATTGTCAAAAATATCTTTGAGCCTTGACTGACAGCCCTTTAGGTTATGTGGCCCTGTTCATAAGGACAACAGCTTTTGAAATAAATAAATACAAACTGATCTGTGATCTCTTAGCTCAAATAGAAAATGCAGGCCCCATTGATGGACGACAAAGTGGCAGTTTGGAAATTAAGTTTAAAAAGCGCTCCCTTCACATCACTCCAGAAGAATCCCAGGGCATTGGCTTAAGAGTAGACTCCTCAGCCATCTATCCTTCAATGACATCATCCATTATTAAAGCTGTTATTGAAATGGCCAAGTGTTACCAACACAAAGGCATTAGAAGCCTTGTGCTCTCTGACGAGCTCAAGCGTCCTCTTTAGTACTAAAGAGGAAGGGGTGAGTGACACTCAGGCAGATTCTCTGCTTTAAAAAGCGAATCCCTCTCTCGGTCCAATCATTAGGATTTAGACCATGACAGGCGTTCTCTAGGATGATAATAGACTACAATTGTGTGGAGCTGCCATGAATGCTTGACAATGAACTGTCACCAGCTCAAGACTAAATTCCACCCCTGATTTTGACATATAAAATGGATCCATATTTCGATTGCTTTTAATGACCATTGCGCTTTGAATCGATCGTAGTGATTGGTTATTTAGGAATTGCTGGTTTTATACAGCAGAACCCGTGTTTATTCACCTAACAGGATGCCTCTGTTTCCTTTTTTGAAATCCAATCATGTTGATTGATAGCAGTGGCTGGTGAGCTGTGATTAGGGATCAGGGGGCTGCTTGATGGTAGCCATGGGTCTAGGTGCAATGAAGGGTAGCCCTGTTTAGAACCAAGCTCTCTCCTGTCCTTGGGCTAATGTTGCGTCCGACACTTAAGGGCTGATTCCCACCCAAACCAGCTTTAGGAAAGAGCTAATCTGGGCCAGAGCCAGGGATGGTGAGCATTCATGTGCAGCTTGCATATAGACAGGACAGTCTCAGGATTGACCACTGCAACTGTCTAAAAAAGGGAGGAGCTATGGCAGGGGTATTCAAATCCAAGTCTGGAGGTCCGGAGTGCTGCTGGTTTTCTGTTCTACCTGATAATTAATTGCACTCACTTGGTGTCCCAGGTCTAAATCAGTCCTTGTTTAGAGGGGAAGAATGTAAATCAGCAGTGGAACTGGCTTTATGGTCCAGTTAGAATATACCTGGACTGTGGCTCGTGTCTGTTATCTGTTCAACGCGCACGTCTCCAAAAAGGCATTGTCTATCATAATATTACTGGTGAAATATTTGAATAGGAAATCAATTGTTTGATTGGTGGTAGATTGTCAGTTTACCTAGGGGTTGTGTTTTTTAAATTTGCATTTCATTGCTATTCGTGCTGTTGACAAAGGCGGAAGATAAGTCACAATGATGTAGGAGTGATGGCATTTCATGATTTTGTTTGAGGACACTACATTCTAAAAACACTTGCAAGACTAACATTCAAAATGCTTTCTTTTTCTTCTACTTCGTAAGTTCTTCTTTTATTGTACTTTTAAATATTTGACATCACTGCTGGCTTTTATTTTCCGTTCCTCATCCAATGAACCGCTGCACAGATAGTCTGAAACTGTTACGTAACCACACTGTTCAGTACGGGTTGTATATTCACACAAATGTATCCATGTGGTTCATCTTTTTTTTTTTAATGAAATGTACCAGAATCTTACTTCAGTTCAAACCGAATGTACTGATGATTTTAAAATGACCATAAGAAACAGTAGACATTGTTTTTGTTTTATTTGGGTCTCTGGACAGATTTGATCTGATGTTCATTACTCGTTGGTGAAAATCCACAAATCCACATCCGGCTTCCATCTGTAGCCGGGCTGGGTTGATCTCTCTCCTTGCAGGCGGATATTTATAATCACAAGCATTCAAAATGAAATCAAATGGACACATGACCTACATTACAATCCGTAGAGCAGGAGCACATTTTCTCCCAGGATGCATCTCCCTGCATAGCTGATTGGTTTAGCTTCCTGAGACGTGTTCGACAGAATTACTGACACAACTCACTGGACGTGAAATGGAGAAAATAGATATATCCCACTACTGTCCCTCGCTCCAGCTGGCTCACAGCTCTCTGGACAGGGATAGCTCTTTTTCTGGATCTCTATCGTCGAAAAAGTCCAAATCATATTTGTTGAGTAGCATTGAGGTTATTAATTTAGTTGCTTAAAAGAGGTCTCTTCCATTTTGACGATTGGCACAATTTAAGTCTCTTGCTCAAGGGTACAGAAGACTTAGCTAAGCTGAAAAGAACTCGACAGTCTGCAATTGCTCTGCAGTTCAGAGAAGCCACAATTAATTCCATCAGAAGACTTACATCATTCTGAACCTAAGGTACCGTGCATTCGTAAAAGTATTCAGACCCCTTGACTTCTTCCCTATTTTGTTACGTTACAGCCTTATTATAAAATGTATTAAAATGTTTTTTCCCCCTCATCAATCTACACACAATAGCCCATAATGACAGGGCAAAAACAGGTTTTTAGAAATATTTGCAAACGTATAAAAAAAAACGGAAATATCACATTTACTTCCTTATTCAGACCCTTTATTGAAGCAGCTTTGACAGCAATTACAGCCTCGAGTCTTCTTGGGTATGACGCCACAAGCTTGGAACACATGTATTTGGGAAGTTTCTCCCATTCTTCTCTGCAGATCCTCTCAAGCTCTGTCAGGTTGGATGGGGAGCGCTGCTGCACGGCTATATTTAGGTCTCTCCAGAGATGTTCAAGTCCGGGCTCTGGCTGGACCACTTAAGGACATTCCCTAAGCCACCCCTGCGTTGTCTTGGTTTTGTGCCAGGGTCGTTGTCCTGCTTTAAGCCCCAGTCTGAGGTCCTGAGCGCTCGGGAGCAGGTTATCAAGTATCGCTCTGCACTTTGCTCCGTTCATCTTTTCCTCGATCCTGACTAGTTTCCCAGTCTCTGCCGCTGGAAAACATCCCCACAGCATGATGTTGCCACCACCATGCATCACCGTAGGGATGGTGCCAGGTTTCCTGCAGACGTGACACTTGGCATTCAGGCCAAAGTGTTCAATCTTGGTTTCATCAGACAAGAGAATGTTGTTTCTCATTGTCTGAGAGCCCTTTGGGTGCCTTTTGGCAAACTCCAAGCAGGCGTTCATAGCCTTTTACTGATGAGTGGCTTCTGTTTGGCCATTCTACCATAAAGGCCTGATTGGTGGAGTGCTGCAGAGTGCTGAGTTTCTCCCATCTCCGCAGAGGAACTCTGGGTTCTTGGTCACCTCCCTGACAAAGGCCCTTCTCCCCCGATTGCTCAGTTTGGCCGGGCGGCCAGCTCATTCCATTTAAGAATGATGGAGGCCACTGTGTTCTTGGGGACCTTCAATGCTGCAGAAATGTTTTGCTACCCTTCCCCAGATCTGTGCCTCAACATAATCCTGTCTCGGAGCTCTACGGACAATTCCTTTGATGTCATGGCTTGGTTTTTGCTCTGACATACACTGTCAACTGTGGCATCTTATATAGACAGGTGTGTGCCTTTCCAAATCATGTCCAATCAATTGAACTTTCCACAGGTGGACTCCAATCAAGTTGTAGAAACATCTCAAGGATGATCAATGGAAACAGGATGTACCTAAGCTCAATTTCGAGCCTCATATCAAAGGGTCTGAATACTTCCGAAACCACTGTATATTCAAACATCTATAAGTCAGCAGCGCAATGTATATTCAGATTTCCCCTCGTGTTATATAAAAATACAAAAAGCTGTATGGCACGAAAGTGTGAATTGTTGCTAACACCATGATATTACAGCAACCTGGTCCCAGTGTAACAATAGCGCAATAACCATGTTCCACAGCATCCAGATACCAGACACATTTGGCATGTTTTCATTTTCTTCAAAGACCTTAGAAGCCGCGGGCCTTGTGGCAATTTAAACAGAGAAGCTGCCTGAGGTAGTGAGGTAAAGGGTGTCTGAACCTGAGGACGAGGCCCCAGCAGGAGAAGTCGGAGAGGGCTCAATTCACACCAAATATTCAAACACAGTCTGGCCTGACACCTCTCAATATCCCTTTTTAGTACAACACACTAGCAGGGCCAGTCATAGAACTTAGCCTATAACACTGCAGCACAATGCACCAGCATACATTCATGACTGGCATTAATAATGGATGAGCCGCTTCAATTAACAACCATGCTGAGTGTCTCAGTGCATCAAAGTGGAACCATACACCTTGGTAGAGAGAGAGAGAGAGTACACCTTGGTAGAGAGAGAGAGAGAGAGAGAGAGAGAGAGAGAGAGAGAGAGAGAGAGAGAGAGAGAGAGAGAGAGAGAGAGAGAGAGAGAGAGACAGAGATAGAGAGAGAGACCAACCCAGCACACACATCAATTATTATATAGTGTGTGTGTCCCTCCTCATCATGTCTATATTTAAACATGACTATAGCAGGCCCCGTGTTTACACTGATCATGTGCTACAAGGGACAATCTATGACCTTCCGGAGGGAAATAAAGACTGCTTTTGATTGATCCATTTATGAGCATGCTGCTGCGTGGCGGTGTTTCTGCTGTGTTTCTGCACACACGTGTGGGTGTATAGATGGTTTTGATTTGCATACATAAATAAATGCATACTCATTGAGCTAATTAGCAGGCGCATCACACAAAGTTGCTGCTCATCAGGGTTAAATGCCGGATTAGACAGGATTTATATACATTTCCAGGCTACATGATGTGAATAGAATACAGGATGCAGAATGCAGCCATGTTGGACTTCGGAAATACTTTTTAGTGGGAGTAGTGAGGCGGAGGGAGATATAGGTGATGGAAGATATACCATAGGTTAATAGAGTGGCCAGCCAAAGCATTGCTAATTTTATTTGCTGTGTTAAGGGGCATCCAAAACGAAGGGGTTAGTCGAAGGAAATAACAGTACCCTGAAAGTGGACAGAAATAGGCTTATCTTCTCTGGAATAGCAGCAGTAGCAGAAGCAGCATCAAAGCACATAGAATGACCAAACAGTGAGACGCCATTGCCTTCTCATAGTAAAATAAATCATATCTAACACTGGCATGCTAAATACGGTATTAGCTTTCAAGCTAGCATAACAAATATATCTTTGTTTCCTTCAAGCTCAGCTACGTTTCATCATTACCATGTTAGATGGCTTTGTAGTTCGAAAAGCTGGTAATGCTGTGGATTGGACATTGACAGTGATTTCCACTTTGATTAAAGTACTGTATGTTCAGTATGTAAGGCGATTTTGACATGAGCTTGGGCTTGTTAGGACACTATGTATTGTTGGGTAAGCTTTCCAGTACCAATACTGTAGGAGATGCCACTAGAATATGAGGCCAAACTCTAGTACAGAGCAGCCAGGGCACTTATCTGGTAAAATCCTAACTGACTCCTTGGCTTCCAGAATTCCAAGCCTCAGCCCAGAACTGCACTAAATTCCGTAGCCAGGCTCCTGGCTCAAAAGATCTCTGTGCCTCTATAGGTGTGATACTCACAATTATTTTCAGCACATCATTTATCCAAGAGATTTTATTGGATATGTGTGTCGTGTGTGTGTGTGTGCTTGCTTGTTTGTGTACATACAGTATATGTCTATATGGGTGTGTGTGCATGTTTGTGTCCGTGCATTTCCTCCAGCCCGATATATATACATTCAGAACTTCCATCTCCTCCAGCCCATCATCAACATGTTGAGTGGGGTTAGTGGGGCAGTCTACTATAGATGTCCTGTATCCAGTGACAGTCTATGGAGGTGAGTGCTGGCCAGCGAAGACGTAGTTGAGTGAGTGTGTAATAGACTTTAATAAGTCTGACCTACAGAACAGCAGGAGGTCCACAGCCACAGACAAGCCCATCCCAGTGCAATACTAATGAGGAGGAAGTGGAACTCACAGATGTTGCCTTACTGGGGGGGGCTCTCTTTCTCTGTCTATTTATCTCACATTTACCTACCACCAACACCCCATCTATCTCCCGTCTTGGTCCAGATTAATCAAAGTATTCATCATTGTTGCTGTGATTATGACAAGGGCAGCTAACAAGCTGTTTTAAATGTCGATGGGTGGTACTGTTAGAAAGGATGTGCGGAGAGAAAAAGAGAGAGAATTGTAATTGAGAGAGAGAAATAGAGAGAGAAAGATAGATGGAGAGGACCTCTTTATTACGGGTGGATTGCTGCATCGCTTGTCTGTGTAGCCAGAGCAGCGCTCAAGAGGCTGTCTGACCCCATAGTCCTCTCCAACTGTTTTCTGCTTAAGTGGTTTGAAACAAGCAAGACAGCAGCTCGGCGAAAAAAAGGCCAACTTGTCAGAATTTGATGCTTAAATTATATCTCTTATAGGGAGAGGGCTCTCAAGATTTCATGCAATAGCATACACAACAGGATTGGGCTCAATTTGAATTGAAGGCAGTCAATTCAGGAAGTAAACAGGGAATTTATTTTCAATTACTTCTCAATAAACTGAAAAGTAGAAACCATTTATTCCATAAATTTTTAAATTTGGAATACAAATCACTTCCTGAATTGACTGTCTTCAATTCGAATTGAGCCCGACCCTGGTACAAAAAATACCAGGAGAACTCAAGAGGCATGACTGTGGACACCAAGTAGTGCAAAAATAAGCCATTTAAAAATTCAAGCACATCATGTTTCCTGCTTTTATCAAATACACCTGAAATAAACTAAAGAGTTTTTCAACATCTCGAGCACCACCCCAACATCAACATATGTGAAAACGCCGGGAAAGTATAGTGCATTCGGAAAGTATTCAAGAACCCTTCACTTTTTACAAATTGTTCCAGCCTTATTCTAAAATGTATTAAATTAATTGTGTGATGTTTTATTTAAAAAATACATTTTATACATTTGCTTTGTCAAAAACAGGTTTCATCCATTTTAGAATAAGACTGGAAGGTAACAAAATGTGTAGAAAGGGAAGGGGTCTGAATACTTTCTAAATGCACTGTATTTGTTGTAGTTAAAACGATAGACGATAAGTGTTTCCCATAACATGATCCAGAGACACTGATGACATCATAGGGTGTGCATCGTGTGATTTTAACCAACTATGAGCAGGTAAACTGTACTCTGCTATGAGAACCAGCCTTCAGTCCCACTTTTCATAAAGATATATTCAATGGAAACCGGATAACAGGGCAGGTTGCACGATATATTTCCACAAATCTAACAACGTCGACTAAGCAAATGTTTTCAAAAAACAACACTTTTATATGTACTTATATTTTCTCAATTTTAGTTACATTTATCGAAAACCCATATACCAACAACAGATTGCGGCTTTGACGTCAAGAAGGGAATGCCCTGGTGAATGCGACAGTGCACTACAACCACTGTTTACCGGTATACATTTTTGGCTGAAATGTGAGAAGATGGGAAGAAAGTGGGACTGCTTCTTAAGGATGTGGTGGGCAGACTGGGTCAGGGGAACCCCTGGCGCTCACTTTGTCCGAAACGATTACGATGGCTACCAACAGTAGAAGAGTGGATTTGCCATGAAGCTGAGGCTAAAAACTGGTACTGTGCCCACAGTCAATGTGGGCGCCAAGTCTACTGACACCACCGGTGTTACTATGATGGCGGGCGTCTTCGGTGATGGAGGTAGGTACTAAAGTGCCCAAAAAGTGTTGTTGTGCTAGCAGATTCTAAAAGACGAAGATAGCCACCTATCTAAGGGCCATGCTAAACAAACTGGCCCACTCACAAAGCTCTAGCATGGTGTTTGGGGATGGAATAAGCCAATACTAATCAGATTAATATAATTGTTTATTTCAAGATATGGCTTTATTAATATCGAAATGCCTTTATTGGCCGATATAACTTGCAGGATATCATGGCAGCCAGTGTTTGTTTGCAATTATACTTGGATTTACTGCAAGCTAATAGCTACCATCGGCCAACAACACATTTTTAGCACGTTTGGTTATAAAAGTTCAATGTCTACTATTGATTGTGTGTAACAATACATTGTGTGTAACAATACAATAAATACTGATGTGCAAACTTCTAATAAGTGATGTTTCAAGAATGCTAGTAGGAGTAAGCCAGGTTTGTAAAAGAGGCTACGCTAAAAGCCTGCAAGCTGTATAAGTGTTTTTTTTAAAATGCTGATCTTGGTCTAGGGCTGTGGCGGTCATTACATTTTTTTTCAGCTGGTGATTGTCAAGCAAATAACTGCCAGTCTCACGGTAGTTGAGCGTTAATGAACATAAACATGTTTAGCATCTCCTGGCTTCCACGCACAGCCTACAAGCCATTGATGCAGACCTTTGGAACATTTAAAAAAAAAGTCTAATTAATCAATTTAATATAGCCTACACTATTACAATAAATACATGATTTATTTTAGACAGATCTAAAGAAACATGATTTGAAGAAAATGTAGTCTATTTCAGAAGAACAGAATAGCATACTAGGAGTTGTCCTTATACGTTAGGTCCTCATCTGGCTAAGCCATATGTCTTGGGGCTACACTAGTTCATTTAGCAGACAAAGATTTGCTTTGAATTCCGTGGCATTTTATTTTATATTATGTTATAGTATGAAGAATGCAATTGAACATAGCTGAACAAAATAGAAAGGATATTTTCTCCAAATGACAAAGAAACGGGTCCTCCTACAGTGCTTTCAGAAAGTATTCAGACCCCTTGACTTTTTCCACATTTTGTTACATTACATACTTATTCTAAAATGGATTAAATAAATAAAACATCCTCAGCAGTCTACACACAATACCGCATAAGGACAATGCAAAAACAGTTTTTTAGAAATGTTTGCAAATGTATTAGAAATACAAAACAGAAATATCTTGTTTACATAAGTATTCAGACCTTTTGCTTTGAGATGTGAAGTTTAGCTCCTCGTTGCATCCTGTTTCCATTGATCATCCTTGAGATGTTTCTACAACTTGATTGGAGTCAAAGTTCATGAGTTCAAAGGTGTCGAGGCACAGATCTGGTGAAGGGTACCAGAACATTTCTGCAACATTAAAGGTCCCCAAGAACACAGTGGCCTCCATCATTCTTAAATGGACGAAGTTTGGAACCACCAAGACTCTTCCTAGAGCTAGCCGCCCGGCCAAACTGAGCAATGGGGAGAAGGGCCTTGGTCAGGGAGGTGACCAAGAACCCAATGGTCACTCTGACAGAGCTCCAGAGTTCCTCTGTGGAGATGGGAAAACCTTCCAGAAGGAAAACCATCTTAGCAGCACTCCACCAATCAGGCCTTTATGGTAGAGTGGCCAGGTGGAAGCCACTCCTCAGTAAAAGGCACATGACAACCCGCTTGGATGAAACCATGATTGGCCTGAATGCCAAGCGTCACATCTGGAGGAAACATAGCACCATCCCTATGGTGAAGCATGGTGGTTGCAGTATCATGCTGTGGGGATGTTTTCAGTGGCAGGGACTGGGATGCTAGTCAGGTGAATGGAGCAAAGTACAGAGAGATCCTTGATGAAAACCTGCAGCAGAGTGCTAAGGAGCTCAGACTGGGATGAAGGTTCAACTTCCAACAGGACAACGACCCTAAGTACACAGCCAAAACAACGCAGGAGTGGCTTCGGGACAAGTCTTTGAATGTCCTTGAGTGGCCCAGCCAGAGCCCGGACTTGAACTCGATCGAACATCTCTGGAGAGAACTGAAAATAGCCGTGCAGCAGCGCTCACCATCCAACCTGACAGAGCTTGAGAGGATCTGCAGAGAAGAATGGGAGAAACTTCCCAAATACATGTGTGCCAAGCTTGTAGCGTCATACCCAAGAAGACTCGAGGCTATAATCGCTGTCAAAGGTGCATCAAGTACTGAGTAACGGGTCTAAATACTTGTGTAAATGTGATATTTCAGTTTTTATTTGTAATAACTTGGCATAACTTTCTACAAACCTGTCTTTGCTTTGTCATTATGGTCTGCTGCATGATGCCACTCTAACATGCTGACCACACCGCTCGCATCGAGTGAGCGTTGCAAAATAAATGTACACATGCATGTTATTCAATCATTGCACCCACACTGCTCGCGCGCGCCTACGAGCGTCTGCGTTGCCTAGAGCTAAAATAGAAGTCGGTTCTATTTGAAACGCTGAATGCGGTGCAAGTCCTGCCTCTCCCATCTCCTCATTGGTTTATAGAAGCAGATACCCACGTGCCATCTACTCATTGGTTATACCCACGTGGGTGATTGAAATACGAACTGAGTATGTCGGTCGTCATGGTAATACGATAAAAGTTAGATGCCGATCACCATATGAAGTCCAAAGAAGAAAAAGCCTGGAAGGAGGAGAGATGACTACAAATGATTTGGTGACCGTTTTATGTGTGGATTAATTGTTCGGGGTAGAGGACCTTGTGCATTTCAGGTAAAATAACAACTCAACATTTATATCCCAGGACAAATTAGCTAGCAACTGCAAGCTAGCTAGTTAAATTGCCATAAATGTTTAATGCCTTTCTACCTGACACCAAATTAATTTAATTGGTTCAGAGTTTGTTTTGATATTTCAACCTGCGTGTCGTGATCGCGTTTGTGTGGGGGGACAAAATCAATTTGTGCACGATGGCGCAGGCGCGTGTCCTGTTTGGGTACGGTGTAATGATGATTTGAAAAGTTGCATGAAAGGCATGAGCTCTCATTTGTTTCTTGTGCAGGCTGCACACACTGCATCAGTCTCTCATTGACAATTTGACAAGCACTTGACAATGTTCTCACCGGGCCTCAAATGTCTAGGTGGCATCCCCTTGTGTGGCCCTAAAAGTGTCCGTTGTGCTCTTGGGTTAAATATAATAATAATTATTCTCTTCTCCCGGCTGCCGTGCTCCGAAGTACCTCTCACTCACCTGGCTCTCTCAGATATCTCAATTCTTATTAGCCAATGCCCGTCACGTGACAGGGTTCTTCTAACAGGCATCTCAGCTAAGAAGTAGGCTACAAGTGAAGACAGACACATTGGAGATGCATCTGCACGCGTCCCTCATATTGAATTCCGAGGAGCATATTGAAGTTAGAAGAACTGTCCACATTTAGCCTACTTTTCGTCAGCCAACAGCCTATGTCAATCTACTATCCCCCATAGTACAAAGATTGACCTATTCTATTGATCAACTTGTCCTTCTGTACAATAAATACATATTCCAAACGTACATATAGAAATGCTACGCTACATGAGCTCATGGGCTCTCATGAAGTGTTTGATTTGATGTTTGTAAACATTTGCATTGATGTCAGAGTGATTAGTGGGACAATATAGTACCATGCAGTTAGCAAGTTTGGTAGGCTACTAAGACCATCAGCAGCATCAGAGCTTTGAGCCTAGTTACCGTGACTAAGCGGTCGCGAGGAATTTGGCTGCGGTCATGACACGTGACCGCCGACGTGGCGGTAATACGGTCACCGTCTGATGTGGACAGTAGCTTCACTCGTGCTCGTTTAGTGCTCCTTTTTATGTCACGTTTCTGAGCGCTTTTTCCGACATGACTTCCAGCAACAAAAACAACAAAAAATCCCCAAAAACAAAATGTTAAGTGATATGTCATATTGGTACTTTTAGTTGGAAGGATGTCAGAATATTTAACAGCAACCTAATCTTGCCTTTAAGGACGGTTGTTTCTTAAACCAAAGCTAAGTCAAATAATAGGGGCCCATCTGCCTGTCATCGATGTCTATTTAAAAATAAAATAAATGAATCAATCATTTTGACAGTAACCCTCCAAAAAAGTTATTCATCAGGGGATATCGGTGTACAAATGCCGTGGTCAAGGCTGCGACGGCGCCAGAGCAATGACTGGAGCTTACTCATGTGTTCAATAGTGAATATCAGACCCGAGATGCTTCTTAGGTAATTCTTTATGGGTTTTAGTTGAGAAAACGATCTCTCAGCAGAACGGACCCTTACAGGGATGGTAAACACAGCGTGATTGCCATAGCAACATCAGGTAGACTGGGCAGAAGGGAGGGGTGCTTAAAAATACAACAGTTCTGCAACATTTCGAATTGAGCTTCTCATTCTTCTTTATTGCCGGCCACAACACTTTACAGAAAGAGATGAACTGTATAGGAAGCTCTGGTGACAGGTCTTCTGGATACTGGACAGCCAATAAATTGTCAGGTGCAAACAGATTATCATCTTTAGCAGACAACAGTTCTTGAGGGCTTGAACAACAAAAAAGTGTTTTGCAATGTCGTTCATACTGGTACACCAGCGTTTGAGTTGTGTGTTTGCAATATCAACAATCCCTTATCTCTGGTATATTTTGGCAAGCATCATTTAAGACTATGTTTAAATTCTGTGCAGCGCAATGGACATATAATGCACAATGTCTCGGGAAAGCGTGACTGGATTGGCAAAACTCAGTATAGAAAACAGTCGGGCCCACAACCTGGACCTACAGGCTGTGGTGAAAACATTTGCACATAGAAAAGGAAGACTTCAGGAGACCAGGGGAGTCTCTCAAGTTGGATTTAATTTGATTGAATTTCCTTGACTATTGCAGCCAAAGCATATATGCCTTGGCACCACAGAAAGCCCATCATCGGTTCAATAGGCATGCAGCCGCATAGACATGTGGCAATTTCAGCGCCATGGACAACAATCGGAAGTCTATAATTTGGGAGTGGCTGTCTGGGGTGGTGAATCCGAACTTGCGGGGGTGTCCAGGGAAACTGCGTTACGCCAGTGAGTAAGAGATTGGTCATGTTCAAAGTGCACTCCTCTGTTTAGATCCAGCTGTGTTGCTGTAGGCTGTTACAGTAATGTAATCCCTTTGGCTATGTCCCAAATGGCACCCTACTCCCTATTTACATGTAGTGTGCTACATAGGGAATAGGGTGCCATTTTGGACACATACGTTGCTAATTAGAGGCCATTCTCGCTTCTTTCTCCAGGCAGATGAAGAAGCAGAACGTGGGCATAGTATGGCATTGTGTTTACTGGCTCTCTTCTAAATCACTACTCAGCGGGAGCCACTGTGGCATCAGAACAGCTGATCTGACTCTGGGAAGGACCCGTGTTCTTAACTACAGGGCTACATGGATCTAGGTGTTTACCATGGGGCCCCTCTTCTCTGTAACTGTCCACACGCACAGGCATGCTCGCAGGAAAGCAGTCACACACTCACAGGTACACACATGCGTGTACACACACACACACAGAGACGTGGGATTACACTTGCGCACCCGGACACACACACACACACACACACACACACACACACACACACACACACACACACACACACACACACACACACACACACACACACACACACACACACACACACACACACACACACACACACACACACACACACAGCTGAGCCATTGGGAGTCACCTGCCTTCTCCACCCCTCACTGTGTCTACATCTGTGTCTACTTGGCTCAGCTGTCAGTCAAAACAACACTAGCATGATACGCTAGAGCGAGAGACCATATGTCAATGCTGCGTCATACATAGACAATCTGACTTCACCAACTGCCATGATATATTGAAAACTACAGATGTTTTCATCCGGGATTACCGATCACAATCTTGTAAAATATACATTTGTGCATGGTCTGTACATCTACCATATGCTGTCAGTGTTTCCTGTCTGGGTATGTGTTGTCTGTCTCCTGCTTGTGGCACAGTAATATACGCAGGAATATGATTGATCTCCACATTATTTATGATTCAGATCATTGTCTATGGAGTGCATTGCACTACGTCTGGGCCCCCCTCACAACACCGCGCTGATGTCAGAGACAATTCAAGCACTGACCTTCAATAGCGCCAGATAGGCGCTCTCACTCAACAAATGAAATGGGGGAATTATTACAATACAAAGTACTTACATATGCCAAACATCTAGCCTTAGTTAATTGCATTTAATGTATCTTGAATTGAGATCAGTAACAGGCATGTTAACAGCACTTGCAGGTTTAACAGCACAGGAAGGTTAACATCACGAGGATAATTGACAGTGCCTTTCGCTGACAGTGGTGCCACCCAGTGTCAACACAGAGAGGCCCAGAACCAAAGCGCTAGCTGCCCATTAGGGATTACTGACAGAGAGAGGGGGAGATCAAGAGAGGGGGAGGGAAAAGGGTGAGAGAAAGAGAGGGAGAGGAGGAGAGGTGTTTGTGAGCTGAGGCTCGTGTTATTCTCTGATTAGTAATAAGCAATGTGTTTGATAGTGTGTTGGAGTTAATACTCTGACAGCTCTGAAATCACATGATCAGCTGTCGGGAATGGATACAAATTTGGAATTACATTCTGACTTTTTGCGTGTGTGTGTTTGTGAATGGGGCAGCAGGGATGAAGCGGGGGGAGTTGAAGGGAGAAGGATAAGAGGGAAAAGCGAGAGAAAAGCTCCGCGAGGGAATGAGATGTCGAAGTCAAACTGAAACTACAGATTTACATCTTTCCAGGGATGTTGTAGCATTTCTGGACTATTTTTGTTTTCACTGGAGGGCTAAATAGTGAAATGTAGGTTCGGCACCGTCATACATTTACATTACATTTACGTCATTTAGCAGACGCTCTTATCCAGAGCGACTTACAAATTGGTGCATTCACCTTATGACATCCAGTGGAACAGCCACTT
Organism: Oncorhynchus keta; assembly: GCF_023373465.1. NCBI lineage: Eukaryota > Metazoa > Chordata > Actinopteri > Salmoniformes > Salmonidae > Oncorhynchus > Oncorhynchus keta. The sequence goes on along the minus strand of NC_068445.1, from coordinate 1,748,463 downwards.
TACAATAGTGCATCTATATCTTTTAAGGGGGGGGGGTGAGAAGGATTACTTTATCCTATCCTAGGTATTCCTTAAAGAGGTGGGGTTTCAGGTGTCTCCGGAAGGTGGTGATTGACTCCGCTGTCCTGGCGTCGTGAGGGAGTTTGTTCCACCATTGGGGATTTTGACTGGGCTGAGCGGGAACTTGTTTTCAGTGGTAGGGAGGCGAGCAGGCCAGAGGTGGATGAACGCAGTGCCCTTGTTTGGGTGTAGGGCCTGAAGAGCCTGGAGGTGAAATGGTCTTGTAGAGTTTCAACTGGAAGCCAGTGGAGAGAGCGGAGGAGCGTCATAAGAGCTACGATGTTGTAGGGTTTAATGGCACAGGCAGGGAGCCCAGCCAACAGCGAGTTGCAGTAATCCAGACGGGAGATGTCATAAGAGCTACGATGTTCGTAACGTTTTACCATATTTTTTTTTTTGTAGTAGCATGTGTTGTTGCTTCATGCTCAAACAGGTAAAAAAACAAAAACATACAATACTGATTTTCTCGAACAAAATGGTCAATCAAAATATACCGTAGTTGTAGAACACATTTTTTTCTCTAAGCAAAAATAGCTGAGATCATGACCAACAATGAAATATGTTTACTGTCCATACCGTAATTGAAAAGTAGGAGTATAATCCATATTATTGATACTTCCTTTGAATTCATCACCAAGCAACCATCATACATAACACTGCAATAAAACACACATGTTCAATTACTTGTCACGTTTCATACCAGCTAGATTGACATTTTTCATCATGATCAGAACTATTCTGGAAGGACGTTACGTTGACCCCAAGACGAGCTGCTTTCAGATGCAAAAACATTTTCACTCGCCATTAAAAATGAAAGAGAATTAACTAACATTGTACTAAAAAAGTACCCTAAACCAAATCTGCACAGTGACAGAGAACCTCGCCACTACATTCTCCTGTCAGGGAGCAGTATTTTGATCAACCTGCACAGCCAAACCATGACCTCTATTACAGAGTGCTGGCAATGCACCAGCCTACAGTAACCTCTCTTTCTATGATGGTTGTGTTGCAGCAGCAGTAGCAGCACATGGGGTCGCTTCCACTCTTGCCTTTATTGATCTCTGGGGAATGGTGTGGCGGGACTGTGTAGGGCTGACCTCATCTATGGCCACAGGGAAAAAATCTTTCAAATGATCAGTGAGCTGGAAACACACCAAAGACATGCAGTCTTTGAAATATAGAGTTCCTTATATTTCAGCACATAACAATGAGAGCCCTGTGTGATCTGGTCAAAAGTAAAGCACTATATTGTGAATAGAGTGCCATTTGAGACGTGACTATGACACTAGTTCACCATTATCATCAGGTCAGGTAGCCTCCATGTACAGGATGTCAGGGTTGAACGAAGGGACTTTTCTAATGTTGGTTGAGTGTTTTCCCCATGGAGATAGTATTATTATCGTTCAGTTTTATTCTATTCTAGTTATTTGATCTCGGGCGGTAACAAATGCTGAGTATAACAGAATGTGGGGAAACGAAAAGGGAGAGCTTGTCTGGCAGTCTTGACCTTTACCATGCTCTGACCTTTGACCCCGTCTGCCATCCACGACAATGGTCTCATGACCTGGTGAGTTCACATGAACTAATGTGGCTATTAAAATGAGACCCACCACCCCCATCATCACCCCAGAACATAGCATGTTATGACTCCTCAGTGATCAAGACTGGTTGACCTTTTAAAACAACATTATTTGATTTACAGCCAGATTAATCTGTGGAGACTCCCCGAGCACACATACACGCTGGTTATTAATTTACATTCCCTCTCTGTTTGCCAATGACTACCTCCTTCCAAAGGTCATGGTTGCATCTCAAATGGCACTCTATTCCCTTAGTCCACTGCTTTTGACCAGCTGGGCCCATACTCTAAATAGAAAAAAGGGTTCCAAAAGGGTTCTTTGGCTGTCCCCATAGAATAACCCTTTGGGTTCCATGTAGAACCCTCTGTGGAAAGGGTTCTACCTGGAAGCCAAAAGCGTTCTACCTGGAACCAAAAATAGTTATTGAAATGGTTCGGGACAGCAGAAGAACACTTTTTTTAGGTTCTAGATAGCACCCTTTTTTCTAAGAGTGCACTTTATAGGGAATAGGGTGCCATTTGAGACGCAATCCATGTCTTGATGTTGGGATGTTTGAGACGCAGTCCATGTCTGGTGTTGGCAAGTAGCCTAGCGGTGAAGGGGCATTGGGCCAGAAGCTGAAAGGTCACTGGTTCAATTCCCTGAGCCAACTAGGTGAGAAATGTGCCCTTGAGCAAGGCACTCAACTCTGTGTTCTGTGTCTGCTAAAATGTAAATGATCTGGCTTTAACACTGGCTATCCATCTTGGTTAGCTGTTCATGTCTACATCCTTGCTCTCTCTCCTAGCAGTTGTTTTTGTGGTGCACTGCGACTCAGTGTGAAAACAGTGATTGGGAGTGGCCTAGTGACACAGGTGACATGGATTGTCTAAAAGCAAAGTGACATATTCCAGCATTGATACTAGTCTTGCTTCAGCCTCTTCTCCCCCCAACATCTGTGTGTTTGTGTGTGTGTGCATATGTGTATGTATGTGTTGAAAGGAAACTGTAAGCCAGATGACCCTTAAATGGAGCTAATTTATAAGATCGACATGGGATTGGCTCTATTCTTCTCTAAATAAATGGAACATAAAGAGAGGAAGAATTCACACATACTTGGCATCCCCCTCCAGCTCTGAGACTCCTAGTCAGGGGAGGGGATCAGGAGACTAATTGTTCAGATCCTCCTTAATCAAGAGTTGAAGGGAAGACAAGGCAAAGCAGGTTGAAGAAAAGGAGGGACAGACAGAAAGAGGGACAGACGGACACCGACGGACAGACAGACAGACTGACTAAGAGATGGGTAGATCTCCCCATGAATAGGAATAGGGCCTGTCACTCTTATATTTATCTAGCAGGGTAAGGTAACTTATTTTCATGCATATACTGTGGCTAAGCTCCAGCTCCAACCAGGGTCCATCTGAAGAGATAATATGCCACATGATTAATGTCTTTAATTATTCTGGGCTGTAAGAGTGGGGAGATTACACACACATTACTGATGTTTGACTCATCCCTCACTCATACTTACATAACTCTTCTCTCACTACCTCTCACTTCCCCCTCTCGGCTAATGCAACCTCTTTCTATTTTGTCCCGTACAACTTCTTCCAAATTTTGACCTATAGTATACTTAAGCAATAAGGCAAGGGGGGTTTTGCATATGGCCAATAAACCACAGCTAAGGGCTATTCATAAGCACGACGCAAAGCGGAGTGCCTGGATACAGCCCTTAGCCGTGGTGTATTGGCCATATACCACGAACCCCCAAGTATATTGGTCTGTTTACAGATACTGTAGACTTGGGCCGTGTGGGAGATTTGGTTTGCAAAATAGTTATTTGTCACATCAGAATTTCATATTACTCACTGATATGATTAATGGCACACAAACACATTCATCTTTCTTTTTCTTTTTTTACTTCAAGGATTTCAGTGGAACGGCATTTCCAGTATTCCGCTGGGAAATCTTTGTTCCAAAGCCCTGGGTTTTTACAAATGGCATTAGCTAATAAAGCTGAAATGGCATCTTTTACAGTGTTACATCAAACAGGGTTGTAAAGCATTGACATGCAATCCCGCTCCTATAAATCTATACCATATGTGACTGTAAAAAAATCCCAAAGATGCAATCCTGCAGCCAAGAACAGGAACTGCTGCCTGCTCCCCTTCATGGCTCAGATCTCATGAGCTCAGAGCCCACGTCTTTAAAAAATAACCCTTATTTCACAGAAGTGATGATGATGAATGAAGGCATCATACAGCATGCTGCTTACTACCAGTAGCCAAAAACACCCTGTACAGTGTGGTATTGCAACATATAGGGTATAGGGTGCCATTTATATAGGGAATAAGGTGACATTTGGGATGTGAGCTACATTACTTACACATCATAGCTCCAAATAAGAGTTTAGATTATGCTCATGGTGAGATGGTGTGGTTACGAGCAGGCAACAAGGGTTTAAAAATCAGTCAGTCAGTCAAGTAGCTGACAGAGAGCTATTGTTTACATGTGATTTGCAATGTGTGTCTCATGTTACAATTGGATTCTTAGGCTCTTTGGCATGAAGTGAAATGTCAACCACACTACATTCCTGAGCCATTCTTGATTCTTAAAATAGACATATACTGTACATATAGAACTACATATACAGTAGTAATCGATACCTTGTCAACACAAATCTTATATAAGGCACTGCATCTCAGTGCTAGAGGCCTCTTGTACCTCTTGTTTACTTTTTGTATTTTTTGTCTTTTTTGTATATATTTAAATTTATTCAATTTATCTCTTTTCCATTTTTAAATTAAATATACCTTCCTGTAACCCACCTCACCCAATGTGACATGGATCCGCTATTTTTTAGACCTTATAGCCAGAACCTCCATCAGAATCTAAACAGCTAATTAGCTACTAGCCATTTAGTCATTGTCAGCCACTGCTAGCAGCCTTTACCTTCTGCACAGTCACCAGCCATTTTTTTTGTTGCCTGGATGATACTTGCCAGCCTGCCAGTATCAGACTGTTTTCGACACTACAATGCCGGATTCCTGCCGTAAACCCTGGACCACTACTCCTGATCATCACAGCTAGCAAGCTGCCACCGAGTGACCCAGCCCCGAAGCTAGCCCTGAGCCAGGTCCAACTCCCGGCCTACTCTGTGATCACTCGGCTACTCAGCCGATGCCTCCCGGTCTCTACCCCAACATGGCTAGAATCCACTACTCCACCGGATCCTTGCCGTATGCTCTGGACCTTTGCATCGGCTCAGTTAGCCGCGAGCCAGGCGCATCTCCCGGATAGCAAACAAGATCTGGCCTGGGCCCTTTGTCGAGAACTGCCAAATCCGGGACCTCAACCAGCCTTTGCCGGAGGAGCAGGCACTTCTAGTGGTAACTTTAAACGCTGTGTCTCCCGTAGCTGTTCCTCAGGTGATGTGGAGGTTAACTGCAAGGCACTTCTGTCATACTTTCCAGAAATCTGCATTCTGTCAGGTCTATGACCAAACAGTTTGAGATTCTAAATTTTGAAAATGAATTTCTCTCCAGAAATAAGTCCTCACTGGTCTATGACCAAACAGTTTGATATTCTAATTTTGAAAATGAATCTCTCCAGAAATAAGACCCCCTCAACTCCCAGCTGTGCCCTGGACACCATATGTGAATTGATTGCCCCCCATCTATCTTCAGAGTTCGTTCTGTTAGGTGACCTAAACTGGGATATGCTTAACACCCCGGCAGTCCTACAATCTAAGCTAGAAACAAATAAGACGCAATCTAAGCTAGACACAAATTATCAAGGAACCCACCAGGTACAACCCTAAATCCGTAAAAATGGGCACCCTCATAGATATTATCCTGACCAACTTGCCCTCCAAATACATCTCTGCTGTTTTCAAACAGAATCTCAGCAATCACTGCCTGCATCCGCTATGGGTCCGCGGTCAAGCGACCACCATCACTGTCAAATACTTCCTAAAACACTTCTGCAAGCAGGCCTTTCTAATCGACCTGGCCTGGGTATCCTGGAAGGATATTAACCTCACCCCGTCAGTAGAGGAGGCCCGGTCGTTCTTTAAAAGTTCCTCACCATCTTAAAAAAGCATGCCCCTTTCAAAAAATGGAGAACTAAGAACAGATATAGCCCTTGGTTCATGCCAGAGCTGACTGCCCTCGACCAGCACTAGCATCGAATAGTTCCCGCGATATGCAACTTTTCAGGGAAGTCAGGAACCAATACACGCAGTCAGTCAGGAAAGCAAAGAATAGCTTTTTCAAACAGAAATTTGTATCCTGTAGCACTAATTCCAAAAAGTTTTGGGACACTGTAAAGTCCATGGAGAATAAGAGCACCACCTCCCAGCAGCCCACTGCACTGAGGCTAGGTAACACTGTCACCACCGATAAATCCACGATAATCGAGAATTTCAATAAGCATTTCTCTACGGCTGGCCATGCTTTCCTCCTGGCTATCCCAACCCCTGCCAACAGCTCCGCACCCCCCGCAGCTACTTGCCCAAGCCTTCCCAGCTTCTCCTTCACCCAAATCCAGGTAGCAGATGTTCTGAAAGTCCTGCAAAACCTGGACCCATACAAATCAGCTGGGCTAGACAATCTGGACCCTCTCTTTCTAAAATTATCCACCGGCATTGTTGCAACCGCTATTACCAGTCTGTTCAACCTCTCTTTCGTATCGGCCGAAATCCCCAAAGATTGGAAAGCTGCCACGGTCATCCCCCTCTTCAAAGGGGGAGACACTCTAGACCCAAACTGTTATACAGTACCTATATCCATCCTGCCGTGCTTTTCTAAAGTCTTCGAAAGCCAAGTTAATAAACAGATCACTGACCATTTCGATTCCCACCGTACCTTCTCTGCTGTGCAATCCGGTTTTAGAGCTGTTCACGGGTGTACCTCAGGCACGCTCAAGGTACTGAACCATATCATAGCCACCATCGAAAAAAGACAGTTCTGTGCAGCCGTCTTCATCGACCTGGCCAAGGTTTTCGACTCTGTCAATCACCGTATTCTTATTGGCAGACTCAATAGCTTTGGCTTCTCAAATGACTGCCTCGCCTGGTTCACCAACTACTTCTCAGATAGAGTCCAGTGTGTCAAATCGGAGGGCCTGTTATCCAGAACTCTGACAGTCTTTATGTGGGTACCACATGATTCAATTCTCGGGCTGACTCTTTTCTCTGTATATATCAACGAGGTTGCTCTTGCTGCGGGTGATTCCCTGATCCACCTCTACGCAGACAACACCATTCTGTATACATCTGGCCCTTCTTTGGACACTGTGTTAACTAACCTCCAAACAAGCTTAAATGCAATACAACACTCCTTCCGTGGGCTCCAACTGCTCCTAAACGCTAGCAAAAGCAAATGCATACTTTTCAACCGTTCAATGCCCGCACCCGCCCGCCTGACTAGCATCACTACTCTGGACGGTCCTGACATAGAATATGTGGACAACTACAAATACCTAGGTGTCTGGTTAGACTGTAAACTCTCCTTCCATACTCATATCTCCAATCCAAAATTAAATCTAGAATCGGTAGGTAGGTAGGTAGGTAGGTAGGTAGGTAGGTAGGTAGGTAGGTAAAGCTAGGTAAAGCTCCACCTTATCTCAGCTCACTGGTCACGATAACAGCACCCACCCGTAGCACATGCTCCAGCAGGTATATTTCACTGGTCATTCCCAAAGCCAACACCTCATTTGGCCGCCTTTCCTTCCAGTTCTCTGCTGCCAATGACTGGAACGAATTGCAAAAATCGCTGAAGCTGGAGACTTATATTTCCCTCACTAACTTAAAACATCAGCTATCTGAACAGCTAACGGATCGCTGCAGCTGTACATAGCCCATCTATAAATAACCAACCCAATCTACCTGCCTCATCCCCATGTTTTTATTTACTTTTCTGCTCTTTTGCACACCAGTATTTCTACTTGCACATCACCATCATCTATCACTCCAGGGTTAATTTGCTAATTTGTTATTTTGCACACACTGTGTATAGACTTTCTTTTCTTCTATTGTGTTATTGAGTGTACGCTTGTTTAGTCCATGTGTAAATCTGTCCTGTTGTTTCTGTCGCACTGCTTTGCTTTATCTTGGCCAGGTCGCAGTTGTAAATGAGAACTTGTTCTCAATTAGCTTACCTGGTTAAATAAAGGTGAAATAAATAAATTACAACTCACCATGATTAAAATCTAATCAAATGTATTGGTTACATACAAGTGTTTAGCAGATGTTATTGCGGATGTAGCGAAATGCTTGTGCTTCTAGCTCCGACAGTGTAGTAATATCTAACAAGTAATATCTAACAGTTTCACAACATATACCCAAAATACACGTAAATCTAAGCAAGGAATGGATTAAGAATATACAATGGGGCAAAAAGTATTTAGTCAGCCACCAATTGTGCCACCAAAGTTCTCCCACTGAAAAATATGAGAGAGGCCTGTAATTTTCATCATAGGTACACTTCAACTATGACAGACAAAATTAGAAAATAAATTCCAGAAAATCACACTGTAGGATTTTTAATGAATTTATTTACAAATTATGGTGGAAAATAAGTATTTGGTCAATAACAAAAGTTTATCTCAATACTTTGTTATATAACCTTTGTTGGCAATGACAGAGGTCAAACGTTTTCACACACTGTTGCTGGTATTTTGGCTCATTCATCCATGCAGATCTCTTCTAGAACAGTGATGTTTTGGGGCTGTTGCTGGGCAACACGGACTTTCAACTCCCTCCAAAGATTTTCTATGGGGTTGAGATCTGGAGACTAGCTAGGCCACTCCAGGACCTTGAAATGCTTCTTACGAAGCCACTCCTTCATTGCCTGGGCGGTGTGTTTGGGATCATTGTCATGCTGAAAGACCCAGCCATGTTTCATCTTCAATGCCCTTGCTGATGGAAGGAGGTTTTCACTCAAAATCTTGCGATACATGGCCCCATTCATTCTTTCCTTTACACGGATCAGTTGTCCTGGTCCCTTTGCAGAAAAACAGCCCCAAAGCATGATGTTTCCACCCCCATGCTTCACAGTAGGTATGGTGTTCTTTGGATGCAACTCAGCATTCTGAGTGTCTCCTTATATGGCTGTGAATGTGCCAGGAATGAGCATACACTTTCTGTCATTTCCCCAAGGTGTCTGCAGCATTGGGACGTATTTGTAGGCATATCAGTGGAAGATTGACCATTTTACACTACATCTACCAGGTGCTCGCTTGGTGTCCTCCGTCGCAATTATTGCGTAATCTCGAGCTGCGTGTATTTTTCCATTTGCTTCCGAGGAGAAACCAACTGCCACTAATTATTTATCATCGAATAGATATGTGAAAAACACCTCGAGGATTGATTCTAAACAACCTTTGCCATGTTTCTGTCGATATTATGGAGTTCATTTGGAAAAACGTTCGGCGTTGTAATGACTGAATTTTCGGGTTTTTTTCTTAGCCAAACGTGATGAACAAAACGGAGCGATTTCTCCTACACAAATAATATTTTTTGAAAAAATGAACATTTGCTATCTAACTGAGAGTCTCCTCATTGAAAACATCTGAAGTTCTTCAAAGGCAAATGATTTTATTTGAATGCTTTTCTTGTTTTTGTGAAAATGTTGTTTGCTGAATGCTAGGCTTAATGCTATGCTAGCTATCAATACTCTTACACAAATGCTTGTGTAGCTATGGTTGAAAAGCATATTTTGAAAATCTGAGATGACAGTGTTGTTAACAAAAGGCTAAGCTTGTGAGTGAATATATTTCTTTCATTTCATTTGCGATTTTCATGAATAGTTAACGTTGAGTTATGGTAATGAGCTTGAGGCTATGATTACGCTCCCGGATACGGGATTGCTCGACGCAAGAAGTTAAGCAGGGGGACACGTCTGGCACTGCAGGATTTGAGTCCCTGGCGGCGTAGTGTGTTACTGATGGTAGGCTTTGTTACTTTGGTCCCAGCTCTCTGCAGGTCATTCACTAGATCCCCCCGTGTGGTTCTGGGATTTTTGCTCACCGTTCTTGTGATCATTTTGACCCCACGGGTGAGATATTGCGTGGAGCCCCAGATCGAGGGAGATTATCAGTGGTCTTGTATGTCTTCCATTTTCTAATAATTGCTCCCACAGTTGATTTCTTCAAACCAAGCTGCTTACCTATTGCAGATTCAGTCTTCCCAGCCTGGTGCAGGTCTACAATTTTGTTTCTGGTGTCCTTTGACAGCTCTTTGGTCTTGGCCATAGTGGAGTTTGGAGTGTGACTGTTTGAGATTGTGGACAGGTGTCTTTTATACTTATAACAAGTTCAAACAGGTGCCATTAATACAGGTAACGAGTGGAGGACAGATGAGCCTCTTAAAGAAGAAGTTACAGGTCTGTGAGAGCCAGAAATCTTGCTTGTTTGTAGGTGACCAAATACTTATTTTCCACCATAATTTGCAAATAAATAAATTAAAAATCCTACAATGTGATTTACTGGATTTTCTTTTCTCATTCTGTCTGTCATAGTTGAAGTGTACCTATGATGAAACATAGAGGCCTCTCTCATCTTTTTAAGTGGGAGAACTTGCACAATTGGTGGCAGACTAAATACTTGTTTGCCCCACTATATATACGTATGTCAGAGCGGCATTGGTCTAAGATACAGTGGCATAGTATAGAATACAGTATATACATATGAGATGGGTGATGCAATATTTACACACAATTAAATTGACTAAGATATTGTAGAATAGTGTGGAGTGCAGTTTATACACTTGAGATGAGTAATGCTAGATATGGAAACATTATTAAAGTGGCTAGTGATTCCTAATCTATGTCTATAGGCAGCAGCCTCTGATGTGCTAGTGATGGCTGTTTCGCAGTCTGATGGCCATGAGATAGAAGCTGTTTTTCAGTCTCTCGGTCCCAGCTTTGATGCGCCTGTACTGACCTCACCTACTGGATGATAGCAGGGTGAACAGGCAGTGGCTCAGGTGGTTGATGTCCTTGATGATCTTTTTGGCCTTCCTATGACATTGGGTGCTGTAGGTGTCCAGGAGGGCGGGAAGGTTGCCCCTGGTGATGCGTTGGGCAGACCAGACCGCACCACCCTCTGGAGAGCTTTGCGGTTGTGGGTGGTGCAGTTGCCGTACCAGGCGGTGATACAGCTTTACAGGATGCTCTCAATTGTGCATCTGTAAAGGTTTGTGAGTGTTTTAGGTGTTAAGCTTAATTTATTTAGCCTCTTGAGTTTGAAGAGGTGCTGTTGCACCTTCTTCACCACACTGTCTGTGTGGGTGGACCATTTCAGTTTGTCAGTGATGTGTACGCCGAGGAACTTGAAGCTTTCCACTTTCTCCACTGCGGTGGAAGGTGGAAAGCTTCAAGTTCCTTGCTGTACGCATCACTGACAAACTGAAATGGTCCACCCACACAGACAGTATGGTGAAGACGTCGCAATAAAACCCTCAAACATTGGGAGTCCCATAGGGTGGCACACAATTGGCCGTCATTGTAAATAAATACGAATTTGTTCTTAACTGACTTGCCTAGTAAAATTATATAATTGCAACCTTAATGCCTTAGTGTTGCCAAAGGATCTGATACACATGAGGCAGGATATTATTATAGGCCATTCTAGTTCTATGTGAAAGCCACAGAGCTGTTCAACACACAGAGTAGTCCAAGATCAGAATGGGAAATCCTTGTATAAAGTAACAGGGTGTTTATTTGTGGTTTCCCAATCAATGGGAGCAAGCCATCAATACATCTTGTTTGCAAAACCTGTGTTGACCTCCTGTGTATAGATTGGCACACATCAATCTCTTTGATCCCTTGGTCCCTCCTGTGTTTCAAGTGCTGAAATTGATAGTCCTCATTTTCTCCGGGCAGTTTTAGATACCTGATAGAGAGGCTCTGTTGATTCTCCTCTTTCCCCCACTGGCTTTCTCTGGTTTAGACGCCAGATTGAGAACCTCTGCCCTCTGGTCATCTCCCTATCCACTCTCACAGTAATAAGATGCAGTTAAGAGAACTCTGGGCGGACACTGCCCGTCAACATGCATCACACCTCAATTCATACATGACTGACTTCCCATCATTTCCTCTTTGACGTCAACGGCACCAAAAGCAATAATGTTCTCTCTGGGAGCCATGGTCTCTCAAGGCCATGGTGGCGAAGTAAATACAATATAGCAAGTAAAACACTAGAATGGTAGATTTGCAGTGGAAGAATGTGCGAAATAGAAATAATGGGGTGCAAAGGAGCAAAATAAATAAATAAATACAGTCGGGGAAGAGAGAGTTCTTTGGGATAAATAAAAAATAAACACCCTGTAACAAGGGGTTTGAGCTGGCAACACGGAGGTACCAAAGTTACAATCTGATGCTGCCTTCAAAACAACTGGGAACTGGGAAATCTCCAACTTCCGACTTCAGTGCGTTCAAGACAACTGGCAACTTGGGAACAAACAAGGTCCAACTGAGAAAAATAGTTTTGAGCGGTCATCCAACTCGGAATTCCAACTCGGGAACTCGGGCCTCCGGGGTAAGCGGACATTGTGTCAAGAAGCAGCGCGGCATGGTTGGCTCGCATTTCGGAGGACGCAAGGCTCTTGACCTTGCAGCGATGAGACAATGACTGTCACTACCAATTGGATACAACAAAATTGGGGGGTAAAAAATATAAATAATTCTTAATTCTTTCTTGAAATGCACTGTTGGTTCAGGGCTTAAGTAAGTAAGTAAGCGTTTCACGTTAACATGTTGTATTTGGCGCATGTGACAAAGTGTGATTTGAGACTAAGTTGTCAAACATCAAATCAAGTTTGAGTCTGTATTGTCTTTTTGAGTCCCTACATGCTTGCCTGGTACCCGTTGCACGCCACCGAGGCATCAGGGTTCGTTGTGCGAACATTGAATGCTGCAGTATGGGCTCTCAGCAATGTATGGATATCTCCGTTCATCCACGGTTTTTGGTTGGGTTTTTTCAGGATTGTTAATGTCGGTGCAACATTATCAACACATTTCCTAATGAAGTCTGTGACTAACGATGTACAGTACCAGTCAAGACACACCTACTCATTCCAGGGTTTTTCTTTATTTTTACTATTTTCTACATTGTAGAATAATAGGGAAGACATGAAAACTATGAAATAATACATGTGGAATCATGTAGTAACCAAAAAATATTATTCAAAGTAGCAACCCTTTGCCCTGATTTAAGGTTTTACACTCTGGCCATTCTCTCAACCAGCTTCATGAGGTAGTCACCTCGAATGCATTTCAATTAACAGGTATGCCTTGTTAAAAGTTCATTTGTGCAATTTATTTCCTTCTTAATGCGTTTGCACCAATCAGTTGTGTTGTGACAAGGTAGGGGTGGTATACAGAAGATGGCCCTATTTGGTAAAAGATCAAGTCCATATTATGGCAAGAACAGCTCAAATAAGCAAACAGAAATGACAGTCCATCATTACTTTAAGACATGAGGTCAGTCAATACAGACATTTTGAAGAACATTGAACGTTTCTTCCATATGATGAAACTGGCTCTCATGAGGACCGCCACGGGAAAGGAAGACCCAGAGTTACTTCTGCTGATAAGTTCATTACAGTTACCAGCCTCAGAAATTGCAGCCCAAATAAATGCTTACTTAGAGGACACCAATAAGAAGAAGAGACTTGCTTGGACCAAGAACCATGAGCAATGTACATTAGACCGGTGGAAATCTGTCGTTTGGTCTGATGAGTAAAAATGTGAGATTTTTGGATTCAAACCGCTGCTTCTTTGTGAGACGCAGAGTAGGTGAACAGATTATCTCCGCATGTGCGGTTCCCACCGTGAAGCATGAAGGAAGTGGGATGTGGGATGGTGTGGGGGTGCTTTGCTGGTGACGCTGTGTGTGATTTATTTAGAATTCAAGCCACACTTAACCAGCATGGCTACCACAGCATTCCGCAGCGATACGCCATCCCACCAGGTTTGGGCTTTGTGGGACTATCATTTGTTTTTCAATAGGACAATGACCCATCACACCTCCAGGCTGTGTAAGGGCTATTTGACCAAGAAGGAGAGTGATGGAGTGCTGTATCAGATGACCTGGCCTCCACAATCCCCCGACCTCATCTAAATTGAGATGGTTTGGGATGAGTTGGACCGCAGAGTGAAGGACAAGCAACCTATAAGTGCTCAGCCTATATGGGAACTCCTTCAAGACTGTTGGAAAAGCATTCCAGGTGAAGCTGGTTGAGATAATGACATCATGGATGCACTTATTGATGAAGCCAATGACTGATGTGGTCGGAGGAATCCAGGAACATATTCCAGTCTGTGCTAGCAAAACAGTCCTGAAACAGTCCTGAAGCTCTGCTTCATCTGACCACTTTTTTTATTGATCTAGTCATTGGTGCTTCCTGCTTTAATTTTAGCTTGTAAGCAGGAATCAGGAGGATAGAATTATGGTCAGATTTGCCAAATTAAATGGAGGGTGAGAGAGAGCTTTGTATGTGTGTCTGAAGTAAAGATGGTCCAGAGTTTTTTCCCTCTGGTTGCACATTTAACATGCTGATAGAAATTTGGCAGAAACTGATTTAAGATTCCCTGCATTAAAGTCCCTGGCTACTAGGAGCGCCACCCGCAAATCATGGGGATCTGGGCCTGTTCCCGAGAAAGCGGTATATCGTTCGCGTCGGCCTCATCACACTTCTGCCAGTCTGTGGTGAGTAATCGCAGTCTTGATGTCCAGAAGTTATTTTCGGTCATAAGAGACGGTAGCAGCAACATTATGTACAAAATAAGTTAAAAAATAAGTTGCAAATAAACTAACAAAATAAACAATCGGTTGGGGGCACGTAAAACATCTGCCTTCTTCTCAAGCACCATTTATATGGGGTGGCAGGGTAGCCTAGTGGTTAGAGCGTTGGGTGAGTCTGAATGAGTAGGTGTGTCCAAACTTTTGATTGGTACTGTCATGCCCTGATCTGTTTCACCTGTCCTTGTGATTGTCTCCACCCCCCCCCCCCCGGGTGTCGCTTACTTTCCCCAGTGTATTTATCCTTGTGTTTCCTGTCTCTCTGTGCCAGTTCGTCTTGCATATTTCCAAGTCAACCAGCGGTTTTCCTGTTATCCTGCTTTTTGCATTCTCCTTTTTCTCATCCTCCTGGTTTTGCCTGCCTTGACCACGTGCCTGTTTGCCACTCTGTACCTCCTGGACTCTGATCTGGTTTTGACCATTTTGCCTGTCCCCCACCATTCTCTTGCCTACCCCTTTGGATGAATAAACATGTTAAGACTCCAACCATCTGCCTCCTGTGTCTGCATTTGGGTCTCACCTTGTGCCTTGATAGGTACTGTATATTCCTCAATGTTGATGAATGAGTATGGGGCGAATGACTCTTTGAACATATTCCAATCAGGGGAGTAGGAACAGAGGTATGTGATCTGATTGGCCAATATGGGGGTGGGGGATGGTTTTGTACGTGACACAGATGTTTGCGTATAGATGGTCAAGCACGCTGGATCCTCTTGTGGGGCAGAATAGATGTTGGTGATAGACGGGCTTGGTTATAGTCACCCACATCAATAAAGACTGCTTCTGGGTGAGAGGATTATTGCTGGCTAATGAATGGTCTTGTACAGTTCGTTGAGTGCCACTTTGGTGTTTACGGTATGTACACCGGTGTGATAATACGTGAATTCCCTCGGTATACAGTGGGGTCGGCATTTTAGCATCAGAAACTCCAGGTCAGGTGAACAGGAGCTCAATGTTTTCAACTTCAGTACACCAGGAATTGTTTGAGGAAGCATACCCTTCCCCCTCGACCCTTACCAGAAGCTGCCATTCGCTCCATTCGGAATATGGAGAAGCCGTCTGACGATAGGTTACAGTGCATGGCGGACAGGCCATGTAGGAGGTATAAGCTGGTTAACACCGCCTGGGTTGAGAGAGGCAGAGGAGTTGAGATGCATGCCCCTTGACGCTCTTGACTTCCTGACATGTGCTGGAATTATTTCAGCTGATCGTTCCTTCTGCTAGGTTGATTTGCCTCCCTGGTGTTCACATCGGTATGCAGAATGCTCTTTGGCATCAGATTGACTGTAGTCTGGCTTGTAGTACTATTTATCACACTAATAAAAACCATTCGTTTGTTCATGTGTTTATTGAACAAGTGATATACAGCAAGGATAACCTCGGTGCCAAGCTATGCAAGGTCTCTACTGCTGTGTTCTTACTCTGTCCAGGTGTTCTACGAATACAAGTCTGAGGCTGCATAACATCTTCACACTTTTATATACAACGGTAGAATACATATTCCTCTTACTGTGGACACATCTCAAAGCTTTCTAAAGGCCTGTACAGTCAGGTCACTACGTAATTCTGCTGGTTATCTCTGCAGCTTGCGAACACAGGCATCTAAACAGCAAGTCCCATTTCCAGGAACAGGGAGACAAGCTGAAGAGATAATCTCATCCCCTGAGAACACACATGGGCAAGTCATGTTTTATTCAGTGAGAGTCTGAGTGAACTCACCTTGGTCCTTCCTTCCCTCCCTCCCTTCATCAAGCCTGCACATACTGGAGGGGAGAAAGGTTGGGGGATCCCTGGTGAGATCACCTACCAAGATACTCCATACCCTCACTCACTTACTCATGCACGCACACACACGTCATATAATAGCGTAACTTATCTTATCCCCAAGCAGTAGCACACAGGGTTAAACTAATCATTAGTTTGTTGTTGCTTGGAGGTCTAATGAGCTGCTGGACCTTAAATGGATTGGTCACTTGAGACAAATCGATATTGCCTGCGGAGTGGCTGGGCAGGCTGTGCAGGGCGGGAAGTTTCTGGTCTGGAAAAAATCCAAATCGTTACCCATCAGGACAGTTACACATATTTCACAATACAAATAGACGATTGTATTAATACAATTTCAATCGCAGTGGCAGAAATTATATCGCTTCCGTCGATTTCGGCTACAACCTTTGGCTGGCAGTACTGTAGATGTCTAAAGTCAGTTTCTCTGCTATATTTATACTATGGTGGGTGGATGTGAAGGGAGGAGGAGGCAGGCTGCTGTCCGGAGGGAGAGAAGGGAAAACAGTGTGAAATGGATGTGCTCAGTGGTAGCGGTGACCTCTTTCCTACACTCTGTCCCTCTCCCTCCCTCTCTCCCACATCCATCCAAGTCTTCTCGGCTCCTGGCTGCCTCACCATTAAATCATATTCCACCGGCGCATTTCCTAATTTAATATTTGCTTTAATCTTTTAAGTTCAATTGCCCCTGCTGCCCCAAAACATTTATTACAGTAGTTAAAGGGGCTCACTGGCAGAACAACTGTTCGGGACCCACCGCTCATGTCGACCTGAGTGATTTTGACTGCCTCACTCAATAAGTGATTCGGGCAGCCCGCTGTCAAGCCTGTGATTATTTGTGGTGTGGTTCATCAACCAAGGCTTCAGAGGGTAGCTCTGCCTTTCTTAGCTACTATACCTTTTGGATAGCCTACATGTATTGCTCTTAAGCTTTGGAAACCATGGTCATGTCCCAAATGGTGCCCTATTCCCTACGTATTTCACTACTTTTGACCAGAGCCCTTTTACCATATATCAAAATCAAATCAAACTTTTTTTCCCCACATGCGCCGAATACAACGAGTGTAGACTTTACCGTGAAATGCTTACTTACAAGCTCTTAACCAACAGTGCAGTTCAAGAAGAGTTAAGAAAATATTTACCAAGTAGACTAAAATAAAAAGTTATAATAAGTTACACAATAAGAATAACAATAATGAGGCGACAGACAGTGTGCGGGGGTACAGGTTAGTTGAGGTAATTTGTACATGAAGTGGCTATGCATAGATAATAAATAGCGAGTAGCAGCAGTGTACTAAAGGGAGGGGTCAATGTAAATTGTCCGGTGGCGATTTTATTAATTGTTCAGCAGTCTTATGGCTTGGGGGTAAAAGCTGTTGAGAAGCCTTTTGGTTCTAGACTTGGCGCTCCGGTACCGCTTGCAGTGCGGTAGAAGAGAGAACAGTCTATAACTTGGGTGACTGGAGTCTCTGACAATTTTATGGGCTTTCCTCTGACACCGCCTATTGTATAGGTCCTGGATGGCAGGAATCTTGCCGCCAGTGATATACTGGGCCGGTCGCACTACCCTCTGTAGCGCCTTATGGTCAGATGCCGAGCAGTTGCCATACCAGGCGGTGATGCAACCCAGTCAGAATGCTCTCAATGGTGCAGCTGTAGAATCTTTTGAGGATCTGGGGACCCATGCCAAATATTTTCAGTCTGCTGAGGGAGAAAAGGTTTTGTCGTGCCCTCTTCACAACTGTCTTGGTATGTTTGGAGCATGACAGTTCGTTGGTGATGTGGACACCAACGAATTTGAAACTCTCGTCCCGCTCCACTACAGCCCTGTCGACGTTAATGGGGGCCTGTTCAGCCTGCCTTTTCCTGTAGTCCACTATCAGCTTCTTTGTCTTGCTCACATTGAGGGAGAGGTTGTTGCCCTGGCACCACACTGCCAGATCTCTGACCTCCTCCATATAGGCCGTCTCACTGTTGTCGTCAGCAAACTTAATGATAGTGTTGGAGTCGGATACAGGAGGGTACTGAGTACACACCGCTGAGGAGGCCCAGTGTTATGGATCAGTGTGGCAAACGTGTTACCTCCTCTTACCACCTGTGGGCGGCCCGTCAGGAAGCCCAGGATCCAGTTGGGGAGGGAGGTGTTTAGTCCCAGAGTCCTTAGATTAGTGATGAGCTTCATGGGCACTATGGTGTTGTACGCTGAGCTGTAGTCAATGAACAGCATTCTCACATAGGTGTTCCTTTTGTGCGATTGCGTCATCTGTGGATCTGTTGGGGCGGTATGCGAATTGGAGTGGGTCTAGTGTGTCCGGGAAGATGCTGTTGATGAGAGCCATGACCAGCCTTTCAAAGTACTTCATGGCCCTAGGGCGGTAAAACATTTAGGCAGGTTACCTTCGCTTCATTGGGCACAGGGACTATGGCGGTCTGCTTGAAACATGTAGGTATTACAGACTCGGTCAGGGAGAGGTTGAAAATGTCAGTGAATGCGCATGCTTTGAGTACACGTCCTGGTAATCCGTCTGGCCCAGCGGCTTTGTGAATGTTGATCTGTTTAAAGGTTTTGTTCACATCGGCTACCGAGAGCGTTATCACACAGTCATCCAGAACAGCTGGTGCTCTCGTTCATGCTTCAGTGTTGCTTGCCTCGAAGCGAGCATAAAAGGCGTTTAGCTCATCTGGTAGGCTCGCGTTACTGGGCAGCTCACATCTGGGTTTCCCTTTGTAATACGTAATAGTTTTCAATCCCTGCCACATCCGGCAAGCGTCAAGAGCCGGTGTAGTAGAATTCAATCTTAATCCTGTATTGACACTTTGCTTGTTTGATGGTTCGTCTGAGGGCATAGTGGGATTGATTATAAGCGTCCGGATTAGTCTCCCGCTCCTTGAAAGCGGCAGCTCTAGCCTTTAGCTCGATGCGGATGTTGCCTGTAATCCATGGTTTCTGGTTGGGATATGCACGCAGTCATTGTGGGGAAGACGTCGACGATGCACTTATTGATGAAGCCGATGACTGCACAACGCATCACCGGGGGCAAACTACCTGCCCTCCAGGACACCTACACCACCCAATGTCACAGGAAGGCCATAAAGATCATCAAGGACAACAACCACCCGAGCCACTGCCTGTTCACCCCGCTATCATCCAGAAGGCGAGGTCAGTACAGGTGCATCAAAGCAGGGACCGAGAGACTGAAAAACAGCTTCTATCTCAAGGCCATCAGACTGTTAAACAGCCACCACTAACATTGAGTGGCTGCTGCCAACATACTGACTCAACTCTAGCCACTTTAATAATGGGAATTGATGGAAATTGATGTAAAAATGTATCACTATCCACTTGAAACAATACCACTTAATATGTTTACATACCCTACATCATATGTACAGTGCCTTGCGAAAGTATTTGCGACCTTTTGCCACATTTCAGGTTTCAAACATAAAGATAGAAAACTGTATTTTTTTGTGAAGAATCAACAACAAGTGGGACACAATCATGAAGTGGAATGACATGTATTGGATATTTAAAACTTTTTTAACAAATCAAAAACTGAAAAATTGGGCGTGCAAAATTATTCAGCCCCTTTACTTTCAGTGCAGCAAACTCTCTCCAGAAGTTCAGTGAGGATCTCTGAATGATCCAATGTTGACCTAAATGACTAATGATGATAAATACAATCCACCTGTGTGTAATCAAGTCTCCGTATAAATGCACCTGCACTGTGATAGTCTCAGAGGTCCGTTAAAAGCGCAGAGAGCATCATGAAGAACAAGGAACACACCAGGCAGGTCCGAGATACTGTTGTGAAGAAGTTTGAAGCTGGATTTGGATACAAAAAGATTTCCCAAGCTTTAAACATCCCAAGGAGCACTGTGCAATCGATAATATTGAAATGGAAGGAGTATCAGACCACTGCAAATCTACCAAGACCTGGCCGTCCCTCTAAACTTTCAGCTCATACAAGGAGAAGACTGATCAGAGATGCAGCCAAGAGGCCCATGATCACTCTGGATGAACTGCAGAGATCTACAGCTGAGGTGGGAGACTCTGTCCATAGGACAACAATCAGTCGTATATTGCACAAATCTGGCCTTTATGGAAGAGTGGCAAGAAGAAAGACATTTCTTAAAGATATCCATAAAAAGTGTCATTTAAAGTTTGCCACAAGCCACCTGGGAGACACACCAAACATGTGGAAGAAGGTGCTCTGGTCAGATGAAACCAAAATTGAACTTTTTGGCAACAATGCAAAACGTTATGTTTGGCGTAAAAGCAACACAGCTCATCACCCTGAACACACAATATCCCCACTGTCAAACATGGTGGTGGCAGCATCATGGTTTGGGCCTTCTTTTCTTCAGCAGGGACAGGGAAGATGGTTAAAATTGATGGGAAGATGGATGGAGCCAAATACAGGACCATTTTGGAAGAAAACCTGATGGAGTCTGCAAAAGACCTGAGACTGGGACGGAGATTTGTCTTCCAACAAGACAATGATCCAAAACATAAAGCAAAATCTACAATGGAATGGTTCAAAAATAAACATATCCAGGTGTTAGAATGGCCAAGTCAAAGTCCAGACCTGAATCCAATCGAGAATCTGTGGAAAGAACTGAACACTGCTGTTCACAAATGCTCTCCATCCAACCTCACTGAGCTCGAGCTGTTTTGCAAGGAGGAATGGGAAAAAATGTCAGTCTCTCGATGTGCAAAACTGAGACATACCCCAAGCGACTTACAGCTGTCATCGCAGCAAAAGGTGGCGCTACAAAGTATTAACTTAAGGGGGCTGAATAATTTTGCACGCCCAATTTTTCAGTTTTTGATTTGTTAAAAAAGTTTGAAATATCCAATAAATGTCGTTCCACTTCATGATTGTGTCCCACTTGTTGTTGATTCTTCACAAAAAAATACAGTTTTATATCTTTATGTTTGAAGCCTGAAATGTGGCAAAAGGTCGCAAAGTTCAAGGGGGCCGAATACTTTTGCAAGGCACTGTATATTTATATACTGTAATCTATATCATCTACTGCATCTTGCCATCTTTATGTAATACATGTATCACTAGCCACTTTAAACTATGCCACTTTATGTTTATATACCCTACATTACTCATCTCATACGTATATACTGTACTCTATACCATCTACTGCATCTTGCCTATGCCGTTCTGCACCATCACTCATCTTTATGTACATATTCTTTATTCCTTTACACTTGTGTGTATAAGGTAGTAGTTGTGGAATTGTTAGGTTAGATTACTCATTGGTTATTACTGCATTGTCGGAACTAGAAGCACCAGCATTTCGCTACACTCGCATTAACATCTGCTAACCATGTGTATGTGACAAATGACATTTGATTTGATTTTGACTTGAGGTGGAGTACTCCTCAATGTCATTGGATGAATCCCGGAACACATTCCAGTCTGTGCAGCAAAACAGTCCTGTAGTGTAGCATCCGCGTCATCTGACCACTTCCGTATCGAGCGAGTCACTGGTTCTTCCCGCTTTAGTTTAATTTATATAGCTTCTATAATGCTGTTTACAGTACACTACTGTAAATGGCATCATATGACCACTGCCTGCATGGGTACTTGAGTGCTTCGTTTACATTTGGCGGGAGCAATTCTTTCTATTATAACCCAAGATTTATCATTGCAGTAATTGCTCCTCCTAATCTTGGCAAATCCTGAATATTTAAAATACCACTATAATAAGACTGTATTCAAATGATCCTCACCTCATTCTGCGCCTATAATTTGGAATGACTGCATAAGCATGTCATGAAATGAATATGCATTCAAAGCTGAAGCACAGCACAGCTTTTGAGTGCAGCAACATCTAAACAGTGCAGTGCTCTTGAATAGGATTTCCTGAATGTGTATCTGCATGATACTGTTGTGCAAATGTAAAACACAACAACACATGCAATCCTATGTAAGAATGCTGTTCATCGACGACAGCTCAGCATTTAACACCATAGTACCCTCTAAACTCGTCATTAAGCTCGAGACCCTGGGTCTCGACCCCACCCTGTGCAACTGGGTCCTGGACTTCCTGACGTGCCGCCCCCAGGTGGTGAGGTTGGGTAACATCTCCACCCCGCTGATCCTCAATACTGGGGCCCCACAAGGGTGCGTTCTCAGCCCTCTCCAGTACTCCCTGTTCACCCACGACTGCGTGGCCATGCACGCCTCCAACTCAATCATCAAGTTTGCAGACGACACTACAGTGGTAGGCTTGATTACCAACAACGACGAGACGGCCTACAGGGAGGAGGTGAGGGCCCTCGAGTGTGGTGTCAGGAAAATAACCTCACACTCAATGTCAACAAAACAAAGAGATGATCGTGGGCTTCGACAGGGCAGTAGTGGAGAGGGTGGAAAGTGTTAAGTTCCTCAGCGTACACATCACTGACAAACTGAAATGGTCCACCCACACAGACAGCATGTTGAAGAAGGCGTAGCAGCGCCTCTTCAACCTCAGGAGGCTGAAGAAATGTGGCTTGTCACCAAAAACACTCACAAACTTTTACAGATGCACAATCGAGAGCATCCTGTCGGGCTGTATCAACGCTTGGTACGGCAACTGCTCCGCCCATAACAGTAAGGCTCTAAAGAGGCTAGTGAGGTCTGCACAACGCATCACCGGGGGCAAACTACCTGCCCTCCAGGACACCTACACCACCTGATGTCACAGGAAGGCCAAAAAGATCATCAAGGACAACAACCACCCGAGCCACTGCCTTTTCTATTTGTACCGCCCGCTCCCGTAAGGCTCTCCAGATGGTGGTGCGGTCTGCCCAACGCATTCCCGGGGGAAAACTACCCACCCTCCAGGACACCTACAGCACCGATGTCACATGAAGGCAAGGACATCAACCACCTGAGCCACTGCCTGTTCACCCCGCTATCATCCAGAAAGTGAGGTCAGTACAGGTGCATCAAAGCGGGGACCGAGAGACTGAAAAACAGCTTCTATCTCAAGGCCATCAGACTGTTAAACAGCCTTCACTAACATTGAGTGGCTGCTGCCAACATTTTCCACTTTAATAATGGAAAAATTGATGTAATAAATGTATCACTAGCCACTTTGAACCACTTTATATAATGTAAGCATACCCTACATTACTGATCTCATATGTATATACTGTACTCTATACCATCTACTGCATCTTGCCTATGCCGTTCAGCCATCACTCATTCATATATTTTTATGTACATATTCTTATTTATTCCTTTACACTTGTGTGTGTATAAGGTAGTTGTGAAATTGTTAGGTTAGATTACTTGTTAGATATTACTGCACGGTCGGAACTAAAGCACAAGCATTTCGCTACCCTCGCATTAACACCTGCTAACCATGTGTTTGTGACAAATCCAATGTGACTTGATTTGAGCATCTCTGCCCCTCGGGGAAACGGTGTATGTTGAAAGGCCCGATTGATATCATTCAGGGTGTAGCATATATACCATTACCTATTTTACTCCTTTTCTCTCTGTTAGAGGCTGTGCGCTGCCCAATGCAGCAGGCAGCAGTAGTTAAATAAACGTATTAGCCCCCTTTTTTCTATTTTCACCTGAAATGACATACCCAAATCTAACTGCCTGTTGCTCAGGCCCTGAAGCAAGGGTATACATATTCTTTGTACCATTTGAAAGGAAACACTTTGAGGTTTGTGGAATGTATGAGCACTGTGACAGGCTGACCCCCCACCACTTCAACCTCTTCAATCTCTGCAGCAATGCTGGCAGCACTCATATATCTATTTCCCAAAGACAACCTCTGGATATGACGCTGAGCACATGCACTCAACTTCTTTGGTCGACCATGGCGAGGCCTGTTCTGAGTGGAACCTGTCCAGTTAAACCGCTGTATGGTCTTGGCCACCGTGCTGCAGCTCAGTTTCAGGGTCTTGGCAATCTTCTTATAGCCCAGGCCATCTTTATGTAGAGCAACAATTCTTTTTTTCAGATCCTCAGAGTTATTTGCCATGAGGTGCCATGTTGAACTACCAGTGACCAGTCAGTATGAGGGAGTGTGAGAGCAATAACACCAAATTTAACACACCTGCTCCCCATTCACTAATTTGGACATTTTCACTTAGGGGTGTACTCACTTTTGTTGCCAGCGGTTTAAGACATTAATGGCTGTGTGTTATTTTGAGGGGACAGCAAATTTACACTGTTATACAAGCTGTACACTCACTACTTTACATTGTAGCAATGTGTCATTTCTTCAGTGTTGTCACGTGAAAAGATATACTCAAATATTTACAAAAATGTGAGGGGTGTACTCACTTTTGTGATACACTGTATATGTACCGACATTTGTTGTTTCCCTAAAATCTGCAATCGTGCCACACGGCGCTGCATGATTTACAACTGTCCCGTTGACGGGACACCTATCCCTAAGAAGTTTTTAATGATCAGAGTGGCAGTCTGGCAGGGGAACGCACAAAGGTCAACAGCCTCTTAATGACACTAGCCAGCAGTGTAGCTGACCCCAGGGATCAGTAGCACAACAATAACAGCAGCATACCTACCAGCCGGGCAGGCAAGGAAGCTGTAGATTCATGTGCACATTCACACTATCCTGCCAGTATAACTTATGTGGTTTAGTTGATCTGTAATTGACTAGTTTGTTCTGTTATCCAGACAGGACTGGTACATGATCTGAACATGGTGAACTTTACATTACATTAATATCTGTCTTTTTTCAGTATTCTAGACTAGCATTCCGACAATACCCACACTGGTATTTGACATGAGAAGGAAAACAGCATCCCTTTTTTTCTCTCTCTCTCTCTCAGCCCTCCCTCCCTGCCTGAGGATGAAAGACTGTAGGCCATGACATCTGATCTGGTGACTTACCTCCATGAGAGCACTCTGCTATCTGAAGACAATGTTTGGCCCGGCTACCATCTTTTCCTCCCCCATAAATAATTTTGTCTTAATGTCAGTTGTCGGATGCTTTGAAACAAGAACTTTTCTTTCCCGACACAGATCTTAGAGGAAACCCAGGATATGAAGCCGAATTGAATACAAATCATGCTTAAGGATCTGTGAAATGGCCGATGTGCTGTACTCACAGCCAGGCACTAAGCCTGCTACACTGACAGGTAAAACGGAGAGTTCCTCTGACTCACACACTCCACAACACAGGGGATGAATTCAATTAAATTCATCAATCTGGCTACACACGTTCTTCTTGTCTGTTGAATCACACAGTTACTAAACCTGCTCTGAGGAGAGACTGCCTCTGTGGGTATAGTGCTTTTAAATTCAAAGCAGAACTCTGAAGCGTCATAAGTAGCAGTTCATATTCATGACATGTTCACATCGAGCTCTGGGGGCATTACTTGATTGAAATATCACAGTGTACCAAATCTTATTACCGAGCTGATCTAGAATTCACAGCGAGCAGGGGCCAGAACTTTTGCACTTGGCTGACTGCATGGTTGCTGTCTTGACCAATGGATATATGTCCATATTAGAGGGATAAATCAGTCCCATCAGTGACCGTAGCCCATGCGATAGCCTAGGGCCACTGTGGCTTCTTAACCCCTACATTCCGTTAGAATTCCATGCAATATGTCACCATATTAAATAATATGTATATATACTCAAGTGCCCTGGTCCAGCTGTTTGAAAATAAGCATTCTGACAGCATGTTGGTGACAGCAACTGCTCTGACCTCAATCGGAATAGCCGGGGAGATTGCACACAGATCAAAATAATCTCCTTTAGTCAAGACTTTAAAAAAAGAGACGTGCCTGGTTTTATTGAATTCCAGAGACGTATTTTGTCTATCAACTCTCAATGCTTTGGGTGCTCTGCTTCCCTGTAACTAATGTCACAGGTGCCACTCGCATGGAATGTGACAGGCAGTGGTTGCCATGACAACACAACGTACAGGATGGTAGGACACATGGAACAAGGACTTTTTTTATTGTCATAGTACTGAGAATGTACTATAAATACTGTCATTCATATGAATACAAATCTTGCCAGAATACGATATGAATAGAGCCCAAGAAAGGTTGAATAACAGGGAAACCCAAGTTTTAGACGGCAAAGTAATATTATCCCCTAGGTTTTACCTGAAAAAGTCTGCAGTACTGGGCTATACTTGGCGATATTGGCCTAATTCTATTACAGTTTTGGCACAATGTTAAAGTAACGTCATCTGGTTAAATGGGCGAAACCTGAAAAGTTTACACAGGAAAGTAATGAGCAAAGTTAGTGTCGTCAAAAGATGAAGTGCATTCGGAAAGTATTCAGACCCCTTCCCATTTTCCACATTTTGTTATGTTACAGCCTTATTCTAAAATTGATGAAATAAATAAAACATTCTCATCAACCTACACACAATACCCCATAATGACAAAGCAAAAACAGGTTTTTAGAAATGTTTGCAAATGAATGACAAATGAAAAAACAGAAATACCCTTCTTTTCAATGCATTCGGAAAGTATTCAGACCCCTTTAGACCCCTTGTTTTTTTCTCATCAATCTACACAATACCCCATAATGGCAAAGCAAAAACAGGTTTGCAGAAATTTTAGCAAATGTATCATTGAAAAAAATGAAATATCAGATTTACATAAGTATTCAGACCCTTTACTCAGTACTTTGTTGAAGCACCTTTAGCAGCAATTACAGCCTCGGATCTTCTTGCATATGACGCTTGTGTGAATGCAATGGGGATAGTGTTTCATAGAGAGAATGTTTAATATTTCTCAAATGAACGATGTGAAATCAACAAATAAAAGAAAAAGCACATCAAACAACCTGCTCCCGTGGGTGAGTAAGTGGGTTAGTTATTTGGCAGAAACAAGAGTAATGGAAATCTAAAATTCCCTTCAAGAAAACTCACCAGGGCAAGACAGCCTTGAATACACTAGTGGATTAATATTCCTAGCCATTTTGCACGACTGAGGAGTAACTGCCTCATTGATTTTTACAACTTCATAAAAATGACATAGCTATTTCTTTAATCAATTTTACTAACCCCTCAAACTGTAAATTGTAGTAATGCAAAGTGAACTGTGCCAGGTAAGTCTCCAGGTCCCAAACCCTCGTGAAAGATACTGATCCAGCCATATTACCAAAATGGTTTATTGGGAGACGGTTATACTCTGTTATCCTCTGTTCTAGGCCAAGATGGAAACCGATCAAACCGTTAGGGAACCATCATGATGGACACAATGATGGAATCATTCGAGGGAAAGAAAGACACAGTAGATCTGAGAAAGAACGTTGTCTTTATTAAGACTACTCAGCCGAAGCGAGAAACCCTCTCTTCAATAGAACCTTCCCAAACTAGTAGACA
The DNA here is from genome assembly GCF_023373465.1 of Oncorhynchus keta. Classification (NCBI taxonomy): domain Eukaryota; kingdom Metazoa; phylum Chordata; class Actinopteri; order Salmoniformes; family Salmonidae; genus Oncorhynchus; species Oncorhynchus keta. Next base: position 1,720,918 of record NC_068445.1, on the reverse strand, counting down.
AACAAGAATAAAAAACTATTAATAATACCTTTGTGTTTCTGGGAGGAGTCGTCAGTCCTTGCTGCATCGATTCCCCCCTTCAGCCTGGCTCTGTAATTGCGTTTTAACTGTAAGTCATTAGGACAGTTCAGGAACAGTAATTACAGCGGAGGTAAAGGCTCCAAATAAAACCAGGGATTTGAACCAAAATTATTTTCCACTCGTTTTGTTCTGAACAGAACCATAATTTAGTTCCGATCAAGAAATCAAAATGTATTTGTCACATGTGCCAAATACAACATGTGTAGTAGACCTTACAATGAAATGCTTACTTCCAAGCCCTTAACCAATAACAAATCATTAAAGAGCATCAGCAAATAACTAGAGTGAGGCTGTATACAGGGGGTACCAGTAGAGTGTCAATGTGATGGGGCACCAGTATTGGAGTTAATTATGTACATGTAGGTAGAGTTATTAAAGTGGCTATGCATAGATAATAACAGAGTAGCAGCAACGTGGGGAGGGGGGGCAATGCAAAAGTCTGGGTAGCCACTTGATAAAGCTCTGAACCGGTTCGAACCAAAAAAAAGTACCAGTTTATATCGTTCCTTTTTGTTCTTTTTTAAACCTCTGAAATAATTATATATATATATATTTTAAACATTTATCTCCACATTCAATTACTTCCCCAATCAGTGTGGATAGAGCAGCTTGCTGTGGAGTGGGTAAGCGGATTAATCTGTATAGGAAAGTTGTTAAGATCAAATTGTATTTTGCCATAACAGCATGGTTTAGTCATAATGAAAGACAAACACACATTGTGCTGCCAGTAACAGTGTAGGTAGGGTGGGAGGTGCAACTGACATTTTGCAGGTGAGGTGAGGGCGAGGGCGAAAGGTGGAAGCTTGCCTTGAAGCGCTGGGCATCACGTGATGACATGCACTATCTGAATTATACCTACGGAGGAGCGTCTTCTACGGATAAACTTTGAATGTCTTTGAACTTCTGAGTTGGCTTAACATTGGACCAGAGTAAATGTTAGCTAACGTTAGCTAGCGAGCTAACAAACGTGTGTGTGCAGAGCAGCACTACCATTAAAAACATGTCTTGTGTTTTTTGTCGTTAAGAAATCTAATGTGAAACCTGATAACTATCATTAGTATCGTTAACTAGCATTGAAAAAGTTAATCTCTCCCTAATTTCTGATTTATGCTTGTAACGTTGTCAGTAGGCTACAGTAACCTATGTTTCAGAGGGGAGGAGCAGGTAGCCTACACACACGCACACCCACTGGAAAAGTTTTTCAGCTGGCAGGCAGACGCTGGAATAAGATTCTGAGTTATGGAGTAAGGGGTTTGCGTAGGTGCTTTGTTGCAGTTTTTATGGGACTGGAAAAAAAATGCACGAAATGTGAAAGAACGTTATTAAAATAACGGTTCTGTTCCGGAACTTTTCCGATTTGGGTTTTGTTCCTCAAATCATTGTGTTCTTTTACGGTTTTTGGTTCTGTTCCCCGAACCGTTCCAACCCTTGCAAGGTCTTTTATTCTGCCAGCTCTTCTCAATGGCTCCCATGTGCCCCAAAGCAGAAGTGAGTGTTGAGGTCATCTTGAATATGAAGTGTATTGAACTTGATTTTTTTTCTCTCTTTCTCTCCCTCTCTCTCTCGCCTCTCATTTCCTTTCAAATAAAGTTTAATTCCACGACTCTACTTCCCGAATGGTATGTTGTGTCGAGTTGGTCGTTGACTCCCTACCCCCTTTCCCTTTCACTGCATGAAAAGGCACATTTACGAGTCAAACACTCCAGTCGGAAAATTCACAATTTCTGGAAATGTGTGTGTCCAGCAGTGTTCGGCCCTGCACATGTCCCATAAATCTCAAATGGACCACTTTTGTACGCAGAAGTGTATATGTCCGGAAACAATTCAGAAAATCCCCAGAAATTACCAGAAACGTCCATCCACTCAGTAGCAATATGTCTCCGTCCATGTCCGCCCACATTGCTTCCATAATTATCATTAAATGGCCGTGCACTTGCTCACTTTTGCGCATTCTTATTCACCACACTGAATGCTAATGGTAGTCATTGCTAGCTTGCCTAAGTGGCTGTCACTAGTATATTAAAAACACAAATTATTAAATTAATTCATTCATTACAGTGAATAAGGAATTAATGAATAAATTATTTGTGTTATTATTACAGTTTTTCCCAATTGTTACACACGTTTATTGAAACTGCATCTCAGGTACTCAAAACAGTTACCCGATTTCCCCAAACCCCACAAACATCTTGCAAAATGAAACGCAGCAATCAAAATCATGTACTCCCTGCTAAAAATGAAACTCTCCATGCAAATGAGACACACACAAACAAATCTAACCTAGTGACAACCCGAGATCACATGTGGCATATTCAAAACACTACTTTCTGAACCTATTTCATTGTAAATACAAATATTTTTGTATTGTATTTGTGTACTCAAACAAGAATGTAACACAAATGCAAGTTTTATATTTCAGCATGACTCTACATGTCAAACAGAATAGTGGAAGCACACAAAGTAAAAATACAAACATACAGTAAATATATATTTAGCATATGCAAAGGAAGAAATATTTGTACTACTGTACGTTAGATCAATTGTACGGAATACATAAAAACACTGTCAAAATACAGTAAAATCTAAATCATAAATCAAGAAACAAATACTCTATTACGAAGACAAAATCAGTAATGTCTGTTGTTTTGGTCCAGCCACAGATTTTCATCAACATCACAGGCGATACTCCTTGGCCAGACAGGGGGGGAAATATATTCTGGCATGACACATCCACCCCTGACAGGAATGTCACCACAGGCCTCCTCTTTTGCCTGGAGAAGGGCCATATGTTCATGGGGTATGTGATCATACACCTTTAACCGCCATGCTGAAAACAACTAATCAATGTGGTTGAGGAATGGGGAATATGGTGGGAGATATAGAATTGTAAACCTGGGATGGTCATGGAACCAGTTGCGGGCCTGAGCAGCCCAATGGAAACTCACGTCCCAAATTAGAACATATATTTGCTGCTTAGGATCACCTGGCCCTCTCTGCTCTGGCTGAAAAAGATTAATGTAAGGTGTTCAGGAAATTAACCTGTTGCGACGAGCCATCCCGGATCCGGGATCGTGAATAAAGCCTCAAGCTCATTACCATAACGCAACGTTAACTATTCATGAAAATCGCAAATGAAATGAAATCAATATGCTAGCTCTCTCGATTTTTGTTAACAACACTGTCATCTCAGATTTTCAAAACATGCTTCTCAACCATTGCAAAACAAGCATTTGTGTAACACTATTGATAGCTAGCGTAGCATTTAGCGTAGCATTTAGCGTTAGCATTCAGCGGGCAACATTTTCACAAAAACCAGAAAAACATTCAAATAAAATCATTTACCTTTGAAGAACTTCAGATGTTTTCAATGAGGAGACTCAGTTAGATAGCAAATGTTCCGTTTTTACAAAAATATTATTTGTTTAGGACAAATCGCTCCGTTTTCTGCGTCACGTTTAGCTACGAAAGAAACATGTATCCAGGATTGTGTAAATCTATCCGCAAGCTCATTAGCATAACGCAACGTTAACATTCATGAAAATCGCAAATGAAATGAAATAAATCTATTTGCTCTCAAGCTTAGCATTTTGTTAACAACACTGTCATCTCAGATTAAAAAAAATATGCTTCTCAACCAATGCAAAACAAGCATTTGTGTAACATTTGTGTAACACTATTGATAGCCTAGCATAGTATTATGCCTGACATGCCTGACATTCAGCAATCAACATTTTCACAAAAACCAGAAAAACATTCAAATAAAATCATTTACCTTTGAAGAACTTTGAAGAACTTCAGATGTTTTCAATGAGGAGACTCTCAGTTAGATAGCAAATGTTCAGTTTTTACAAAAAGATTATTTGTGTTGACAAATCGCTCCGTCTCACGTTTGGGTAAGAAAAAAAACGAAAATTAAGTCATTAAAACGCAAACTTTTTTCCAAATGAACTCCATAATATCGACAGAAACATGGCAAACCGATGTTTAGAATCAATCCTCAAGGTGTTTTTCACATATCTATCGACGATAAATCCATCGTGGCAGTTGACTTTCTCTTCTGAAGAAATGGAACGCACATGGACCTAGAGATTACGCAATAATTTCGACACAGGACACCGGGCGGACCCCTGGTAAATGTAGTCTCTTATGGTCAATCTTCCAACGATATGCCTACAAATACGTCACAATGCTGCAGACATCTTGGACGAACGGCAGAGACCTCAAGTTCATTCATGGCACATTCACAGCCATATAAGGAGACGATGGGAAACAGAGCCTCAAAAGTTCTGCTCATTTCCTGTTTGAGGTTTCATCTTGGTTTTGCCTGTAGCATGAGCTCTGTGGCACTCACAGATAATATCTTTGCAGTTTTGAAAACGTCAGAGTGTTTTCTTTCCAAAGCTGCCAATTATATGCATAGTCGAGCATCTTTTCGTGACAAAATATTGCGCTTAAAACGGGCACGTTTTTTTGTCCAATAATGACATAGCGCCCCCATAGGTTGAAGAGGTTAAGGAGATGAGCAGTGTTGTGTAGTCCAAGGGTGGCATGGCGGTGGAAGACCCCATTGTGGTTCATAGATGCGCATATGGTGACATTTCCCCCGTGGGGCCAGGTACCTCAATTATGGCAAGTTGACAAATGATGTTCCTTCCTCTCCTCCTCATCTTCGCTAAATTGAATCCAGCATCATCTATGAATATGTTCCTGGGGGATGGGACTTGCATCCAACCCCATGATTCTCTGAAATTACAGTAAATACTGTAATTGCTGTATAGTAAAGGTCACTGGCAACATCAGTGAGTCTCAAATGTTTCAAGAGTGTAATACCAGTAAATGACCTAGTTGCACATATTCGTACCGTTTATCCTTCATTCTGGGAATTCCTTTCAAATGGGACTCTGTAGATTTCCTTAATCTGGGGATGGTGTTTCTTAAGGATGCGGGCTATGGTTGATAAGCTCACTCTGATGTTATGGAAGATGGCAGGGTTTTCAATCATCTGTTGTTGGATTTCCCGCAGTCTTATGGCATTATTTTCACCGACCATTTGCGCAATGGCAGCCTCCTGTTAGTCTGTAAATAAACGCGTTCTAACACCACGTGGTGGTCGCCTTCCAGTATTACAAAACCAAAATAGCATTCAATACAGTAAACTACGGTAATTCAGTGTATACAAGATAAACATGTTTGAAAGTAGAATAGCTCCCAATTTCATACATACAGTAATACATTAAACATTGACTGTTTTCCCAGTATGTATTTGAATCAACAGTATTTATTGTGCTTTCATGTTGTACTATTGTCAAGTCGTAGAAGTAGTAGATATCAATGTCTGCAGTACATACCTATTCTCATTTCTAAACGTCTGAATGACGGATGCTATGGTGAAGCGGCTCAGATTGGGCTGCACTCTCTGCAACGGCCTCTCTCAAGGTCAAACCATGGTTGACCACACAGTCTCCATGGTTGACCACACAGTCTCCCGAATTTCATCAGAGATTACTCTCCTTGTTCTTCCTCCACTTCTACCTCTACCTCTACCTCCACCTCTACCCCCACCTCCACCTCTGCCTGCCACCTCTGCCTGCCAAGTTTCATCCATTGTTCTCCAAACACAGGATGTCACACATAATAACACACATCAGGGTTCTTAAACTTTTTACAGAATTGGGCTCCCGAGTGGCGCAGTGGTCTAAGGCACTGCATCTCAGTGCTAGAGGTGTCACTACAGACCCTGGTTTGATTCCAGACTGTTTCACAACTGGCAGTAATTGGGAGTCCCATAGGGCGGCGCACAATTGGCCCAGTGTCACTGGGTTAGAGTTTGGCCGGGGTAGGCCGTCATTGTAAATAAGAATTTGTTCTTAACTGGCTTGCCTAGTTAAATAAAGGTTACATAAAATAAATAGAAAAATTCAAGCACAACTATCAAGGTTTTTCCAGCACCGCACGACATCGCTAAACTTTAAAAAACTCTTAGTTCCTTGAATGAAACACAAATACACCAATTGAAAGATGACAATTCATTTCAGAGTAGGAGAACGCAGGTAATAACATCTGCATTTAGGCTAGGCCAGGCCTGAAACTAAAGTAACCCCTAAGGAGGCTAGCCCTGGGCCAAGCTGGATGACCCCTGCCAGTACTTTGCTACATTCTTTTGAAAACACCAATGTATTCCTAGGCAATGAGGCACAACACAGTGACTAGTCTTGAATTAAACACGTTTGGGCAAACACATGACTGTTTGTTATTGTCACAAGTCAAATGAAAAATAAAAAACATGTTAATGGTTGTAGGGAAAATAGTGGATTCACACTGCTGGACAAAGACGTCAAGTCCAACTGGTTTTGGTTAATAGTTGACCGAGTTGCAAACAAATGTGAATTCACTGTTGTTTGATCAAAACCTGTGTACTTTGACGCCATTTTGCAAATTCAACCAACTAAGCTAGTAAGTGATTATGTTGATTAAGTAAGATAAAATTATAATATTTTTTGCTTGGGGGTTAAGAAACTTTGAATTGATTGTGACATACCGCACCTAGCAATCAGCACCTCGCTGCTTCCACTATGATAGCCTAAAATCTTTTTTTTTTTATGAGTCCGCTTGTATTGAGGCTCCAAGAGATAAACCACCTCTAAGAAAAGGTGACAATGAAATGAGGGTGTCATGGGTGATCCAATAACATATCAACAAGAGGAACATAGCAGACTCACACTGTGGAGCCTCAAGGCTCAGACACAGATACAAAAAAGTATTGGGGCAATAAAAAAAAAAAGCAATAGCTTATGACGGACAATTATCGCATCATTCATTACATCCCGAGTAAGCTTGTCTCTTTCCAACAAAGTGCCTCAGAGGAGTTGCATCAGCCAAAGACTTACAGTGCATGAAAATGCCACCTTATGGCCTTGGCTGCTTTTCTCCCTCATCCCTAGTGCAGCCAGGGAACCTCCAGTGACAGCAGTTAGAGCAGCTGGACTTAAAGAAAGCCAAACAATCAATTCCAGCTGTCTTACAAGATAACAGAGCATAGCACAGTAGCAGGCTCATCTGTCGAGCGCTTCCTTTAACATCCATAGCCACTAGCCACTCCGCAATGCACTACTGCCTCACTTAAAAAGCTGCATAAGCTGTGATGGTCGTCACTCACATGGACCTTCATTTACCCCAGTGGAAGGGAAGAATGTAAGCACTTCATCATTCTGACACTTCACAAGCACATATCTCTCCAGTATTTAATTGATATTAGAAAATAGCCCGTATCGAATCTGTCAAATTTTATTTGTCACATGTGCCGAATACAACTAAATACTTACTTACAAGCCCTAAACAAACAATGCTGTTTCAAGAGAAATAAGAGTTTACAACAAAAAATATTTACTAAATAAAAGAGCAACAATAAAATAACAATAACGAGGCTATACAGGTATACACACTACCGGTCAAAAGTTTTAGAACACCTAGTCATTCAAGGGTTTTTCTTTATTTTTGCTATTTTCTACATCGTCGAATAACAGTGAAGATATCAGAACTATGAAATAACACATGAGGAATCATGTAGGAACCAAAAAAAGTGTTAAACAAATCTAAATATATTTTATATTGGAGATTCTTCAAATAGCCACCCTTTGCCTTGTTGACAGCTTTGCACACTCTTGGCATACTCTCAACCAGCTTCACCTGGAATGCTTTTCCAACAGTCTTGAATGAGTTCCCACATATGCTGGGCACTTGTTGGCTGCTCAGTTTGGATGAGGTCGGAGGATTGTGGAGGCCAGGTCATCTGATGCAGCCCTCCATCAATATCCTTATTGGTCAAATAGCCCTTACACAGCCTGCCTGTGTATTGGGTCATTGTCCTGTTGAAAAACAAATGATAGTTCCACTAAGCCCAAACCAGATGGGATGGAGTCTCACTGCAGAATGCTGTGGTAGCCATGCTGGTTAAGTGTGCCTTGAATTGTAAATAAATCAGAGATAGCGTTACCAGCAAAGCACCCCCACACCATAACACCACCTCCTCCATGCTTAAGGTGGGAAATACACATGGAGAGATTATCCGTTCACCCACACAGCGTAACACAAAGATACGGCGGTTGGAACCAAAAATCTCAAATTTGGACTCCAGAACAAAGGACACATTTCCACCTGTCTAATGTCCATTGCATCCTGTTTCTTGGTCCAAGCAAGTCTCTTCTTCTTATTGGTGTCCTTTAGTATTGGTTTCTTTGCAGCAATTCGAACATAAAGGTCTGATTCACGCAGTCTCCTCTGAACAGTTGATGTTGAGATGTGTCTGTTACTTGAACTCTGAAGCATTTATTTGGGATGCAATTTCTGAGACTGGTAACTCTAATGAACTTATCCTTTGCTGCAGAGGAAACTGGGTCTTCCATTCCTATGACGGTCCTCATGAGAGCCAGTTTCATCATATCGCTTGATGGTTTTTGCGACAGCACTTGAAGAAACTTTCAAAGTTCTTGTCTTAAATGATGGACTGTCATTTCTCTTTGCTTATTTGAGCTTTTCTTGCCATAATATGGAATTGGTATGAATTGGTATAAATAAGAATATGTTCTTAACCAACTTGCCTAGTTAAATAAAGGTTAACTAAAAAAGAAAGGTTAAAAAAACATTGAAACGCATTCCAGGTGACTACCTCATGAAGCTGGTTGAGAAAATGCCAAGAGTGTGCAAATCTGTAATCAAGGCAAAGGGTGACTTTTGAAGAATCTCAACTATAAAATCTATTTGGATTTGTTGTTTTTTGGTTACTACATGATTCCATATGTGTTATTTAATAGTTTTGATAGCTTCACAATTATTCTACAATGTAAAAATAAAATGTTTTAAAAAACCTTGAATGAGTATGTGTCCTAAAACCTTTGACCGATAGTATGTGTGTGTGTGTGTGTACACACACACACACACACACACACACACACACACACACACACACACACACACACACACACACACACACACACACACACACACACACACACACATACATATATATATATATATATATATATATACACACACATACATACATATATATATTGTTAGTTAGATTACTTGTTGGTTATCACTGCATTGTCGGAACTAGAAGCACAAGCATTTCGCTACACTCGCATTAACATCTGCTAACCATGTGTATGTGACAAATAAAATTTGATTTGATGTATATGTGTGTGTGTGTATATATATATATATATATATATTTTTTTTTTTTTTTGTGTGTGTGTATGTATATATACACACACATATATACACACACAAAAATATATATATATATATTCCACTCTCACTCTGTGTGTATGGGCGCGTGTGTGTGTGCGGTGACAAACAAACAAAGATTGCTCATGGTTGACCCACCAATTACGGTCTTACCAACAAATAAGTTCCATTTTACTCACATTCCACCATTTGCCAACTCAACAAAATTAGCTCTTACAAAGGAAAATTAAGGTTTTAAAAGTTCTCTCACAACATTATTGTTTAGACTGCAACTTTTGTCTTTGCTGTCTATCAACCATTATAGAGCGTATCCAACTCTAAACAGCAAATCCTGAACACGTTTTCCTTTTATCTTTTTCTAAGGTGATGTCATCTTCATGTTGATAGACTCTTTAGACGAGTGGCTCTAGCCTCTATAAAATTCACAGTTCCCATGGCATATTCTTCCAAGTTTCTTTGTTTTATGTTCTGAGAGAGTCAAATATGGTGAATGGAATGAGTCATCTGAACGTCCTTTGTGCCTTTGCTCTTCTCCCTCTGCTCCCTCTTATTCTCTTCCTGCTGTCGTTGAGCCTAACTGTCTCTCACAGAGCAGGCCAGACCACCAGACATGTCTATGGCCCCGTATCCATTCACCTCACGGAGCAGAAATGGCCACACTGAGTGCCAACAGTACACCATGGCAACCTTGGGTTCAGACACGTTCCAACTAGCAGGGCACCACCTCAGACCCACAGGGCAGTTGTTGTTGCCAAGGTGTCTCGCAGTGCTTGGCAACATGCCTTTCCTTACCGAAAAAAAAACAGGCTTCTGGCAAACTGTTGTGGCAAATCTTTGGCAAATTTGCGGTAGGCTTATACTGTATTTTCTCATGCAAATGAGTTTTGTGACAAACAGTTTTGGCAAATTTGCGGCAACTTCTGGCAAACAATTGTGGGAAACTTGTGGCGAACATTCACCATTATGAACATGCAAATTAGATCAGGTTTAAAGTTACTTTGTGTATAACAACATTGAAATGTCTTATCTACTTAAACCAAATCCCATGTAACTTTAAATTAACTTGCATCTCACAGAGAACTAAACATTTACAAAATATACTAAACAACATGTTTGCAATGTCCTAACAGATCAAAATAAATCCAATACAGCTTTCTTGTCTTTATCACACTGAAAACATTATGCCAAGTGCCACAAGCACGGTGTTAATATGTTCTCTAACAGGGGCGCGGCTCTGTTGCGACCTGCAGCGTGTGTGACGTTTGGTGTGGCGTTCTATTTAAAACGCCACTTTAAATGTGTGCATGACACTGCAACAAAATGTCCCCATGGGAACAATAAAGTCAGTAAGTAAGTAATACAATAGTAATCTTGAAATCATCAGCATGCTAATGGGAAAAAAAAAAGAGCCAAGACCGAATATAAATAGCTTATTTAATCTTTTCTACAACATTTACATGAGAAAAATGGGAACATTCTTAGGATGTTTAAAGGGGCAACTACAGAATTTACATGAGCCAAGTAATAACTGAGCAATGAGCTTTTAACCAATGGACATTTTAAAAGAGAATGAACAACGTTTAAATAACAAAACAACACAACAAAATCAAACCCAGTTTAGAACTATTGCCTTTTTTGAGTGAACTTTGGAAATGGCGGCCCTGTGGAAGTCCTTCGTCCTTGTTGAACGCGTGCGCTTGAAACAGTCAGAAAACACAAAAACTGAAAACATGTTCTTTTCTTAGCATCTCAAAAGGTAGACGGCGGCTAATGGGAAGGTTTGGCGTTGGAAGAGCGGGGTCAGCTGTTACAAAGCTGTATAAATGCGATATATATAAACAAACAATGTTGCTAGCATGAACTGGGATTTAGGCCTACTAAATCTACCTTTAAATGGGAGGCCAACTGTACCTAGAGCCACTGTATGCAAGATGTTTCTCCAGCCAATCCTCAACACAACTGATTCAAACTAATCAACTAATGATGTTGATACTATGACAACTATGATATTCAATCTAGCCTGGGGACTTCAACATTATGAAACAGTTGTCTACTAGTTGTCTCTTCTTCATGACTCAGGTGTATAAGGCTTGGGTGGAAGAAAAGCAACATCAAACTGAGTTATGCCTAATAATGGCAATTAATATTATATTTCCAAAATGACTTCTTGTTAAATTACATCTCAAGGCCATGCATGCAAGAAGTCTTAATCAAGGGCACATATATTCTCTGTCCTCAGTTCGATTGAAGGCCTCAATCGCTATTTTTACTGAGCTACAGTAACCATTAGTTTAAAGCAATGAAAGATCTCATTGTTACAAATAATGTTTGAATTGACTAAATGTATGAGAATAATACATGCATTTGCTTACCTTCAAATCAAATTTGATTGGTCCCATCCACATATTCAAATCAAATCAAATGTATTTTATATTTGAGATTCTTCAAAATAGCCACCCTTTGCCGAGATGACAGCTTTGCACACTCTAAGCATTAACTCAACCAGCTTCATGAGGTAGTCACCTGGAATGCATTTGAATTAAAAGGTGTGCCTTGTTAAAAGTTAAATTGTGAAATGTCTTTCCTTCTTAATACGTTAGAGTGTTGTTACAAGGTAGGGTTGGTATACAGAAGATAAATCTATTTGGTAAAAGTCCATATTATGGCCAGAACAGGTCAAATAAGCAAATAGAACAACAGTCCGTCATTACTTTAACACATGAAGGTCAGCAAATCCGGAAAAGTTCAAGAACTTTGAAAGTTTCTTCAAGTGCAGTTTCAAAAACTATCAAGCGCTATGATGAAACTGGTTCTCACGAGGACCACCACAAGAAAGGAAGACCCAGAGTTACCTCTGCTGCAGAGGATACATTTATTAGAGTTACCAGCATCAGAAATTGCAGCCCAAATAAATGCAGACCCATCAACATCATCTGTTCAGAGGAGACTGCGTGTAATCAGGCCTCGTGTTTGAATTGCTGCAAAGAAACCACTACTAAAGGACACAAATAAGAAGGGACTTACTTGCGAGCAATGGACATTAGACCTGTGGACATTTGTCCTTTGGTCTGATGAGTCCAAATTGGAGATGTTTGGTTCCAACAGTGTTGTCTTCGTGAGATGCAGAGTAAGTAAACAGATGATCTCCGCATGTGTGGTTCCCACAAGAAAAATGTGAACACTATGGAGATGTTAACCTTAGGATGTTTAAAGGGACAACAGCAAGGAAGAGGAGGTGTGATGGTGCATTGTTGGTGACACTGTCTGTGATTTATTTAGAATTCAAGGCACACTTAACCAGAATGGCTACCACAGCATTCTGCAGTGATACACCATCCCATCTGGTTTGCGCTTAGTGGGACTATCATTTGTTTTTGAACAGAACAATGACCAAACACGCCTCCAGGCTATTTGACCAAGAAGGGGAGTGATGCAATGATGCATCAGATAACCTGGCCTCCACAATCACCCAACCTCAACCCAATTTGAGATGGTTTGGGATGAATTGGACCACAGTGTGAAGGAAAAGCAGCCAACAAGTGCTCAGCATATGTGGGAACTCCTTCAAGACTTTTGGAAAAGCATTCCAGATGAAGCTGGTTGAGAGAATGCCAAGAGTGTGCAAAGCTGTCATCAAGGCAAAGGGTGGCTACTTTGAAGAATCTCAAATATAAAATGTATTTAGATTTGTTGAAAACTTTTTTGGTTACTACATGATTCCATATGTGTTATTTCATAGTTGTGATGTCCACTATTATTATTATTCTATGTATAAAATAGTCCAAATTAAGAAAGACCCTCGAATGAGTAGGTGTGTCCAAACTTTTGACTGGTACTGTACATGTGATGGGATGTATAGACATTATGGACAGTATGTGGATAGAATATAGTATATCTGTAGAATACGTAGGATAGAATAGTATATATACAGCAATAGCTGAAAAGGATGGTATTGACTAGAATACAGTATATACATATGAATTGAGTAAAACAGTTTGTAAACATTATTAATGTGACCAGTAACTCCATGTCTATGTACGTAGGGCAAGAGCCGCTAAGGTGCAGGGTTGAGTAACCGGTTGGTTGCCTGCTAGTGACAGTGACTAAGTTCAGGGCATGGTACTGGGTGGAGGCCAGCTCCTGATGGCTATTTAACAGTCTGATGGCCTTGAGGTAGAATATGTTTTTCAGTCTCTTGGTCCCAGCTTTGATGCCCCTGTACTGACCTTATCAAGATTGAAGATGACACACTAATTTATCAATAAAAGAGCGCGTTATAAGTGAGTGCAACACAAACATCTTTCCATCTTTCCAAGGTGACGCATCCTCTTCCCCAAGCAGCCTCTTCCAACACCACGCAAACCACCGCATTTAACCATGGCAAGGTGACTGGGAATATGGCAGAATATAAAGAGTGTAGTTATTCACTCTGCAAGGCAATCAAACAAGTTAAACGTCAGTAGAGATAAAGTTGAGTTGCAACGCAACAGCTCAGATACGAGACGTATGTGGCAGGGACTACAGACAATCACGGACTACAAAAGGAAAACCAGCCACGTCGCCGAGACTGACGTCTTGGTTCCGGACAGGCTAAACACATTCATTGCACGCTGTGAGGATAACACAGTGCCACTGACGTGGCCCGCTACCAAGGACTGTGGGCTCTCATGAGTAAAACATTTAAATGTGTTAACCCTCGCTAGGCTGTCGGCCCAGACGGCATCCCTAGCCGCGTCCTCAGAGCATGCTCAGACCAGCTGGCTGGTGTGTTTACGGACATATTCAATCTCTCCCTATCATAGTCTGCTGTCCCTACATGCTTCAAGATGGCCACCACAGTGTTCCTATAAGGCAAAAATACCTGAACTTAATGACTATCACCCGTAGCACTCACCTCTGCCATCATGAAGTGCTTTGAGAGACTAGTCAAGGATCATATCACCTCTACCTTACCTGCTACGCTAGACTCACTTAAATTTGCTTACCTCCCCAATAGATCCACAGATGATGCAATCGCTATCACTCTGCACACTTCCCTTTCCCATCTGGACAAGAGGAATATCTATGTAAGAATGCTGTTTATTGACTACAGCTCAGCATTCAACACCATAGTACCTTCCAAGGTCATCATTAAGCTTGAGGCCCCGGGTCTGAAACCCGACCTGTGTAACTGGGTCCTTGACTAGTGGTCAAGGTAGGAAACATCACCTCCACTCCGCTGATCCTCAACACTGGGGCACCACAATGGTGTGTGCTCAGCCCCCTCCTGTATTCCCTGTTCACCTATGACTGTGTGGCCAAGCACACCTCCAACTCAATCATCAAGTTTGCAGATGACACAACAGCAGTAGGCTTGTTTACCAACGATGAAGAGACAGCCTACAGGGAGGAGCTGAGGGCTCTGGGAGTGTGGTGCCTGGAAAACAACCTCTGACTCTCAACGTCAACAAAACAAAGGAGGTGATTGTGGACTTCAGGAAACAGCAGAGGGTGCACCCCCCTATTACACAAATGGGACTGCAGTGGAGAAGATGTAAAGCTTCAAGTTCCTTGGCATAATACACATCACTGACAAACTGAAATGGGGGAACCACCAACAGACAGTGTGGTGAAGAAGGCGCAAAACAGAGCCTCTTCAACCTCAGGAGGCTAAAGAAATTTGAATTGTCACCTAAAACCCTCACAAACCTTTACAGATGCACAATTGAACGCATCCTGTCGGTCTGTATCACCGCCTGGTACGGCAACTGCACCGCCCGCTCCCGTAAGGCTCTCCAGATGCTGGTGCTTTCTGCCCAACGCATTCCCGGGGGAAAACTACCCACCCTCCCGGACACCTACAGCACCGATGTCACAGGAAGGCAAGGACATCAACCACCTGAGCCACTGCCTGTTCACCCCGCTATCACCCAGAAAGCGAGGTCAGTACAGGTGTATCAAAGCTGGGACCGAGAGACTGAAAAACAGCTTCTATCTCAAGGCCATCAGACTGTTAAACAGCCATCACTAGCACTTTAGAGGCTGCTGCCTATAGGCATAGACTAGGAGTCACTGGCCACTTTAAGGAATGGAACACTAGTCACTTTAATCATTTTTACATATCTGGCATTACTCATCTCATATGTATATACTATTTTCAATACTATTCTACGGTTTCTTAGTCACTTAATAATATTTACATATCTTGCATTACTCACCTCATATGTATACACTGTATTCTATACTATTCTACTGTATCTTAGTCCGTTCCGCTCTGACATCGCTCGTCCATATATGTATATAGTCATAATTCATTCCTACTTAGATTTGTGTGTATTGGGTATATGTTGTGTAATTTGTTAGATATTACTTGTTAGATATGACTGCACAGTCAGAGCTAGAAGCACAAGCATTTCGCTACACCCACAATAACATCTGCTAATCACATGTATGTGACCAATCTAAATTGATTTGATTGATTGATGGGTAGGGGAAGGGTATGCATCTGCAAAAGTTATGTTTCGCATTGATGTCAAATTTGCTGAAATTGTTGCTACTGTAGCTGTTGTGCTAGCTAACATGCTACTGAACAGTAACACTAGCATATTGACATGTACATAGGTATTAAAAGACAGCAAAGTCTTCACCTAAAAATATGTGTTTAAAATAAGGCAAATCATTAGTAAGCTAGCAAAATATGATAGCTGCTGTTAGCGAGCTAGCTATGCGCTAGTCACTAGCTAGCCAGTCAGTGGCACTGACAGGTTGAAACTGATATAGCAACAACATGTGTTTGACTCTATCCCATAAAACATGACATTGCTAAACAATTAGCTAACACATTTGAACCTTTATTAGGAAGTTGAAGTAATAGGTTAGACACTCACCGGACAACTTTGGATAGGTAGCTCGATCGCTTGGTTTTCATTTGCGACACATTTTTCTTCTCCCCCTGACTGGTCATCAATGGTTACTGTTCTTGGAACTCATGTGTTCACCAAAAACAACTTCTGATAAACTGTTTGCTACTAGTGACAATAAATATTGTTGGCACAGATTAAAATAGAATCTCGAGAGAATTGTTTGCCAGGAAAATAAATTACAAATATTAATACATAAATATGATTATTGTTGCCAAAGTTTTGCTGCAAATTCACCACTAGTGGCAAACATTTGCAAACTTCTAGCAGCATTTTGTGGCACACTACGTAGTTTTGAGCAACAAAATCATTTTGGTAAGGGTTTCTCACTTCCTTATCCGCTTCTCTCCTCACCCCTCCCATCCTCACCCTCTTCTACAGCAGCCATGAAGGCCAATCACGTGATGTGTCATAATGGGACGAGGGCGATCACTGCTCTAACAAGCAGTTGGATGACACAGTGTTACGAGCCATGTCCCAATCATGCATGTGACCTTAGAGATGAGACACATATGTGTTGATAATTACCACAAGCGTCTTTGTCAACTCGGCTGTCTGTGACAAAATGGCTTGACATTCTACTGTGTAAACGGATGCATTGGCTGTGTGCAGTGTGCTATGAGCTATGGTTGGTTACGTGACTGGCGGTCAGTCAGAAAAGTTCATGTGGTAAGCTGTGGGGATCACTAACAGATGTATTGTTTCTACACCAGGCCTAATCCTAACATGCTCCACTGCCCTCAGCTCATTAAAATATGCAAATAAAAGAGGGGGAGGGGGGACACTTGGATAACTTCAAAGCGATTTGAACGTTGTCCATTTTGAATGTGGAATAATGATCGACACCCAGGTTCATCAGGCTCCGCCCTCTCCCCGAGTTGCGTCACCAGGGAGGAGCGAAGGGGGAAGTGTGAAAATGAGGTCTTTTAATTGACATTTACTTCTGAATTAGCTAATGCATTTCAAGTCGCAGCAGAATCCATCAGAGAGGGTAATGTAGCTGTCAGGCATCAATCAATCCTAGTAAATACAGTGCCTTCAGAAAGTATTCATAACATTACATTACATTTACATTAACATTTAAGTCATTTAGCAGACGCCCTTATCCAGTGGACATCCAGTGGAACAGCCACTTTACAATGGTGCATCTAAATCTTTTAAGGGGGGTGATAACCCTCGACTTATTCCACATTTTGTTGTGTTTACAGCATGAATTCAAAATGGATTAAATTGATGTTTTTTCTCACCCATTTACACACAATACCACAATGACTGCATCACAGTGTTGTGGCGTCACTACAGCCTGGGGTTCGATCCAGGGTCCCATAGACTGCGAGTCCCATAGAGTGGTCCACAATTGGCCCAGCATCGTCCGGGTTAGGGGAGGGTTTGGCCGGAGAGGCTTTACTTGGCTCATTGCGCTCTAGCTACTCCTCGTGGCGGGCCGGGCACCTGCAGGCTGACTTTGGTCATCAGTTGAACAGTGTTTCCTCCAACACATTGGTGCAGCTGGCTTCCAGGTTAAGCGAGCGGGTGTTAAGAAGCACGGTTTGGCGGTCATGTTTCGGAGGACACAGCGATGAGACAAAAACGTAATTAGATTGCAATTGGATATCACGAAATTGGGGGGGGAAAAGGGGGGAAAATAAAAATGAAATATCTAATTTGCATACGTAGGTATTCACACCGCTGAGTCAATACTTTGTCTCCGCTGAGTCTTTCTGAGACCGCTGAGTCTTTCTGGGTGTCTCTAAGAGCTTTCCACATCTGGATTGTGCAGCATTTGCCCATTATTCTTTTAAAAATTCTTCAAGCTCTGTCAAATTAGTTGTTGATCAATGCTAGACAACCATTTTCAGGTCTTCGATAGATTTTCAAGTAGATTTAAGTCAAAACTAGAACTTTGCCACGCAGGAACACTCACTGTCTTCTTGGTAAGAAACTCCAGTGTAGATTTGGCCTTGTTTTTTAGGCTATTGTCCTGCTGAAAGGTGAATCCATCTCCCAATGTCTGATGGGAAGCAGAATGAATCAGGTTTTCATCTAGGATTTTCCCTGTGCTTAGCTCCATTATGTTCATTTTTTTATCCTGAAAAACTCCCCAGTCCTTAACGATTATAAAATGACGCAGCCACCAGTATTCTTGAAAATATGGAGAGTGGTACTCAGTAATGTGTTGTATCGGATTTTCCCCAAACATAACATTTTCTATTCAGGACAAAAAGTTAAATGCATTAACACATTTTTTGCAGTATTATGGAAGTGCCTTTTTGCAAGCAGGATGCATGTTTTGGAATATATATTTTTATATATTTTGAATCCCTTTTTCTCCCCAATTTCGTGGTATTCAATTGGTAGTTACAGTCTTGTCCCATCGCTGCAACTCCCGTACGGACTCTGGAGATGCGAAGGTCGAGAGCTGTGCAGCCAAGTCACACTGCTTCTTGACACAATGCCCACTTAACCCGGAAGCCAGCCGCACCAATGTGTCGGAGAAAACACTGTACACCTGGCGACCATGTCAGCGTGCATAAGGCCGGGGCAGCCATAATGACAGACAGGTTGCTGTGTTACCCCAGGAGAGAGCTGAACAAACCAAGCTCTCTGTCCGGCCATTTCATTATATGGCTCACACATGCCCCATAGGAGGATACAGGCCATGCTAAACCTACCTTACCCCAACCTCATTATCAAGGAGAACAGTAGCCTTAGTCATCAGACAGCCACATCGCTGTGACATCGCTTACTGATACATTGATACTCTAGGGCAACGCAGAGCACATCTGACATGTTTGATGAGGCTGGAATCAGTTTGGAAGCAGCGAAGGGAACAGCGGTCTAATATTATTCATTCAGTAAGTTGATGCTGAACCAACAGGGATTTTGTTGATATTTACTCTGGCAAAATCATAAAACGATCGATTATTACTTGTGTGAAATATCCCAAAACAGACCGTCTCCAGCCTGTAAGAGCGCAAGCTAGTGGAGCGACCATGATGTTTCTGATGTGAAAGAGATATCTCATCTCTGCATCCAGTCCTAGAGAGGTAGAGGCCTTGAAGGCCAGACAAACGCTAAGCTCTAGGCAGCACCTGAATTTAAACATCCATACGTAGGATTCAAAGACCACCTTCGTCATCTTAAGGAGACCTCCATATGACTGAGTCTATTAGATCAAAGAATGGCTTTCTGCCGTATAGTCCCAAAACTGTTCTGTACAAACATACAGGTAACTTCCAATATGAAGGAAACACATGAGTAAATAAAGGATACAAAGGATATTGAAAGCAGGTGCTTCCACACAGGAGTGGTTCCTGAGTTAATTAAGCAATCAAAACCCAATCGTGCTTACGGTCATATATAAAAATGTCCAGCATAGGGGGTTTAAAGGGTGTGTGTGTGTGTGCGCGCTAGTCACCAGATCTCGACATACAGTTGTGCATGCATGACTGTAAGTCACTTTGGATAAAAGTGTCTGCTAAATGACATACTGCATTTTATTATATATACACACACACACACACACACACACACACACACAATGAGTGTACGAAACATTTAGGACACCTGCTATTTCCATGACAGACTGAACAGGTGAATCCAGGTGAAAACTATGATCCCTTATTGATGTAATTTGTGGCTGCGTCATTTTATAATAAGTGCCAGGCGCACCGCTTTGTGTCATGAACTGCAGCGCTGCTGCGTTTTTCACACTCAACAGTTTCCCATGTCTATTAAGAATGGTCCACTACCCAAAGGACATTTAGCCAAGTCGTGGTATATTGGCCATATACCACACCCTCTCAGGCCTTATTCCTTCATTATATTATCAACCCAATTGACACAGTGGCAGTAGGTGCCGTTTAAGATGAGGGAGGATGATTTTTTTTCACGAGCTACTGTTTTTTAATCAATTATTTGATTATATTTAGTAGTTTTATAAAAAAATATATACATTTTTAAATGTTTTACCATTTCTATTTTTATGAAATTCACTGAGGAGTATGGTCCTCTCCTTCCTCCTCTGTGGAGCCTCCACTGATTGACAGCATTTTCCACCACCATCAACAAAAAACAGCAGATTTTTTATTTTTTTGTGGAAGAATGGTCTTGCATCCCTCCAATATAGTTCCAGACACTTGTAGAATCTATGCTACGGTGCATTGAAACTGTTCTGGCAGCTCACGGTGGCCCACCGCCCTATTAAGACACTATGTTGGTGTTTCCTTTATTTTGGCAGTTACCTGCACATACAGTGGGGCAAAAAAGTATTTAGTCAGCCACCAATTGTGCAAGTTCTCCCAGGCCTGTAATTGTCATCATAGGTACACTTCAACTATGACAGACAAAAATAAAATGAGACAAAAATCCAGAAAATCACATTGTAGGATTTTTTATGAATTTATTTACAAATTATGGTGGAAAATAAGTATTTGGTCACCTACAAACAAGCAAGATTTCTGGCTCTCACAGACCTGTAACTTCTTCTTTTAGAGGCTCCTCTGTCCTCCACTCGTTACCTGTATTAATGGCACCTGTTTGAAGTTGTTATCAGTATAAAAGACACCTGTCCACAACCTCAAACAGTCACAATCCAAACACCACTATGGCCAAGACCAAAGAGCTGTCAAAGGACACCAGAAACAGAATTGTAGACCTGCACCAGGCTGGGAAGACTGAATCTGCAATAGATAAGCAGCTTGGTTTGAAGAAATCAATACTTTTTTGCTCCACTGTATATGTTTATTTGTTTCCCTCTCATTCCGTTTCCCGCCTAATCGCCACCTGAGAAAAGGTTGTAGTTCAGGCTAGCCATGGATTGCTCTAATAGGACACTTGGGTCCACTAAGGTGCTCTTTGTATTCTTGGTTCAGAAACTTTACCCTATACTGGCCCCAGGCAAGTGAATGGATCCAATTGCACAACTCATAATGGAAAACAAACGGTTCTGAAAATCTCAACCTTGTCAAAAAAAAAACGCCCATTGCCCCTCCGAGGCAGGCAGCATGGATCTGGACCAAGCCTGGGGCTAGAATGAGCCTCACGCTCATGACACCCTACAATTCAAAAAGCACTACAAGGCTGTGCACTTCCAGTTTAGCATGTCAAGCTAGTTTGTGAGCACTCAACTTCAAAATGTGCAATACTTTCAGCCTCTGCAGTCTATAATTGTTTCCAAGACGCATTGTAAGCAGCAAAATATAAGGAAAGATTCTGACGTGAAAAACTGCTTTAGAAAATCTGTGATATATCTTTGTGAAGTTTTGAACAAGGAGTTCATTACATTGGATTCTGCAAGCAGAGATAGACCGTGTGGATTACTGCACACAATCCAAAGAGAATGTGGCTTATTCAATGGGATCAGTGGTGTGTGGCACTGTGCTTGTCGAACAAGCACTTCCTGCACTACACTGCTTGACCTCTGAGTCTGCATGTGACCTAGCAGGGCATACAGTATGGGAATACTTGATACGTTTAGACATCTACTGTGCTTCAATCTGCACAGACTGTTAGACTCTACATTTTTTATGAGTTACCAATTTTTAACCATTGACAGTTATGTACAGTAAAACCCAACGAATCATATAAGCATCATTCAATGAACACATAGGCACGTGCACACACACACACACACACACACACACACACAGTCTTGTATAACTAACCTTGTCGGGGGGGCAAAATGCAGTCCCATTCAAAATCTTATTTGCCCTAACCCTAAATCTGACCACAATCCTAAACCTAACATTAACCCCAACACTTAACCCTAACCCCTAGCTCCTAACCCTAAAACTTACCATAGCTCCTAACCCTAAACCTAATTCTAACACTAATTCTAACCTTAACCCTTGACCTTGTGGGGACTAACAAAATCTCTCCAGTCACATTTCTGTTCGTTGACTGTTGACTGTTCTTTTGGGGACTTCTGATCCCCACAAGTATATGTTAAATGTTAAATGTGCACACGTACACGTACACGTACACGTACACACACACACACACACACACACCACACCAAGTATCCCCAGAAGGATTCACACACAAACATCTCCTGGACCTTGACAGCATCAATGTCACTTTGTTGTGAAACTTCACAAAAATAAATTGAAGACTCCACAAACAATGCTTGAGGCTGCGTGTGCATCACATTTATTTTATTTTCAGGTTTCTGGATATTGTGATGTCTGTTTTATGGCTGTGTGGGGTGTCATCAATCATTGAGGAGGTGGTGAGAGGGAGACAGAATCCCATTCTGCTTGGGCCCAGTGGCGGGCCGGGGATGGAGAGCAGTGATGGCAGAGAGATCTAGATAAATACAGCCCGTTTCTTGAGATGTAAATAATTGCAAGCCGAGTGGGTGCCGGTGCTGATTGAAGACGCCCACTTATCTGGCACTAAAGTTCCCATTTCCCGAGGATCTGACCAGCCGGCTGGAATCCTGTTTGTCCTGTTGCAAAGTTGCCTCGGCAGAATTGCTACCTGCCTTTACCAGTGACATCATCCCAGGGAGTGGAGCTAGCTGCTACCCGATGACTGCAGGCTCATCCCAGTCCTCAGCTCCCACCCACACCTCCCAACTCTCCTCTTTCTCTCCTCCTCTACCTTTCCTTTCCTGCTCTCCCCACTCCTCCCCTCTCTTCCCTAATGTCTTCCCTACTCCTCTACACTCCTCTCCTCTACATCTCCTCCCCTCTCTCTTCACTCCTCTCCTGAAGCTTCTCTACTCTGACAGGAGAGGTGGTAGACGTCAGGTGCTCCTCCCGCAGCTGGACGGACATCCACTTACATCCACTCGGCACCCACGTAAACCGTTCACAAATCTCCTGGATTCTGCATACCAACAAGACAGCACTCACAGATCCCTTGACTGCCGTTACTGTGTTAACCCACCTGGCACTCAAAATGTTGCTTTGTCATTGAAACCGACCGAACCCTGAAAACAAATTAATGCAAAGTTCATTCTGGCATGAGCTCATTAATACTAAGGTTCATTGTGTTCATACCTGACACCCTGATGAAAACAAGCAATCAATGAATTAATCATGACGAGCCAGTATTCCAATATAGCAGCAACACACACCAAGACAATGTGGGGAGGCAGTAAGGTGACAAAGAAATAGCCTATAATTATGACACTAAAAAAGAAGCTTCTGAGTGGAAATGAAAATATTGAGAATAATCGGATCATATTTCAAAGAGACACATGGCCCTAATGTCAGAGTGACTCAAAATGATGAGAACAGCTGTATATCCCAGAGACTTGGCCACTAGTGGCCCAGCGCACTAGAAGTGAAGAGAAACATTGTTTGCCCGTGGGGGAAAGAACGCAGACAGAGGGAATGAGGCTTCGCCCCGCTGCATCTGGGAATACCAGGGAGAGGTTTAGGAGCTCTAATGATCTGATCCTTTCAACTTTGGTCTGAGCAAGACTGCTCTGATGAGTGACTGACTGCGTGCAACCAGAGTCCCCCATTACATCAGCATTCACTCTCTATCCCCTTCCTTCAAACTGAGAGGAAGAGAGAGAAGGAGAGCGAGAGCGAGGATGTGGCCATGAAAGGGGCAGTGCATAGAGTGGATGAAGCCTTATGTGGCCTGAACATCATGCTGCATTAAGGGCTGCATGATGCACATGGTCTTTCTAAAGCTCCCTGCAAACTCCAGCCTCATGATCAAAGAGAACATGTGAAGTCCATCAAGGATAACTGATGGGAATGGCTCTTGTCACCAATGCAACACGTGTCATGTGTGCAGGCCTTGCTGAATGCATGCAGTTGCTATGAGCCACATGGAGGTGACGAGCAATAAGACATTGCGGTTTCAATGCTGAGAACCCGCACCTCGCAGAGCCACCGTTTCCGTTTGAACTCAGAGGCATTCTAAAGTGGCTCCGTGTGTCAATCACCATTAGGAGGCTAGCTAAGATGCCAGCGGTCAATACTGTTGGAATCTAAAGAGTCTGAGAAAACATATCTCCACTAATTAGGTGATATAAGAAAATAGCCAGTTTCACTGTGTGTGTGTGTGTGTGTGTGTGTGTGTGTGTGTGTGTGTGTGTGTGTGTGTGTGTGTGTGTGTGTGTGTGTGTGTGTGTGTGTGTGTGTGTGTGTGTGTGTGTGTGTGTGTGTGTGTGTGTGTGTGTGTGTGTGTGTGTGTGTGTGTGTGTGTGTGTGTGTGTGTGTATGTGAGATCAATAAAGCAGGGTCAACAGAGAGAGGACAATGTGGCTGATGCATTGACGGGTCCTCATCTTCAACCAAGTCCCCTTACGCCTGCCAACCCTGCATCTCCTGGCAGCCATGCAGCAAAAGACTGAAGAACTGCAGTATTCAGAAGTCACCTTTAAAACTATTTTCAATGGAACAACAAATCATCATATCTCCCTCTCTTTCTTTGTCTGTTTTTTTTTTCTCAGCCTGCTTTATAATTCTTCCTCGACCCTCGATCACCAGGGAGATGGGGGATTGCCGGAATATAAAGCTGGAATCTTGAAGGGCAGGAGGGACAATGGTGGGGGAATTTTGTATCAGTTCATGATAGAAAATCTAAATAGCCCCCCCCCATCAAAATCTCCCAATACACACACACACACACAACCCCCTCTCTCACCTCTTAAGCTTATGAGAATTGGGGGATTCTGATTGTGACGTTGGGAGAGAAGGTCACATATGTTATTGCCTTAGAGAAAAAGACTCCAGGGTCCCTAAGCTAGAGATGATTTTGCTCCATGTTCAGAAGGTGCCCCCCGTGGAGCTGAAGGTCAACGGTTTGCCATCCGTCACGCCAGGAGGTCAGAGACGCTCCACCTGCAGCCTGGGAGCCAGCTAGACACGTCTCCATCTCCATATCTACAGTAAGTGCAGTTATTATGTCTGCAGCTCACCCTTCTGGGTGCCAATAAGCAAGGATATGCGACAACAACTCAATTCACCACACCCAAAGACATGATGGCCACCTGGAAGTGAAAAGCAACAGTGCCCCAAAACTTGCTAAGGCTTACCTTCCAGAAGGCAAAAGCATTTAAAGAGGAATTGATGTACATCTATTATATTATATATATATATACATATATATATATATGTACATGTTGTGTGAACGAGGTGACAAAAATGTTTGCAATGAGGTGTGACATTTTATTCCCCCGACGTGTCAATGTCAGCAACGTAAAAACCAAAGCAGCATTTACATTTCCATACAGTGTTTGTGACATTAACCACAAGTACGAAAAGGCAACGCTTGTATCTCAATGCTTAGAAATAAATACTGATGAATACCTACAGTACCAGTCAAAAGTTTGGACACGCATAGTCATTCAAGGGTTTTTCTTTATTTTTTACTATTTTCTACATTGCAGAATAATAGTGAAGACATCACAACTATGAAATAACACATATGGAATCATGTAGTAACCAAAAAAGTGTTCAACAAATCAAAATATATTTGAGATTTGAGATTCTTCAAATAGCCACACTTTGGCTTGATGACAGCTTTGCACACTCTTGGCTTTCTCTCAACCAGCTCACCTGGAATGCTTTTCCAACAGTCTTGAAGGAGTTCCCACATATGCTGAGCACTTGTTGGCTGCTTTTCCTTCACTCTGCGGTCCAACTCATTCCAAACTCTCTCAATTGGGTTCAGGTCGGGTGATTGTGGAGACCAGGTTATCTGATGCAGCATTCCATCACTCCCCTTCTTGGTAAAATAGCCCTTACACAGCCTGGAGGTGTGTTGAGTCATTGTCCTGTTGAAAAACAAATGATAGTCCCACTAAGCGCAAACCAGATAGGATGGCGATTTGCTGCAGAATGCTGTGGTAGCCATGCTAATTAAGTGTGCCTTGAATTCTAAATAATTTCCACCGGTCTAATGTCCATTGCTCGTGTTTCTTGGCCCCTAGCAAGTCTCTTCTTATTATTGGTGTCCTTAACTAGTGGTTTCTTTGCAGCCATCCGACCATGAAGGCCTGATTCACGCAGTCTTCTCTGAAAAAGTTGATGTTGAGATGTGTCTGTTACTTGAACTCCGTGAAGCATTTATTTGAGCTGCAATCTGAGGTGCAGTTACCTCTAATGAACGTATCCCCTGCAGCAGAGGTAACTCTAGGTCTTCCTTTCCTGTGGTGGTCCTCATGAGAGCCAGTTTCATCACAGCGCTTGATGGTTTTTGCAACTTCACTTGAAGAAACTTCCAAAGTTCTTGACATTTTCCGGATTGACTGACCTTCATGTGTTAAAGTTATGATGGACTGTCGTTTCTCTTTGCTTATTTGAGCTGTTCTTGCCATAATATGGAATTGGTATTTTACCAAATAGGGTAATCTTCCGTATACCAACCCTACCGTGTCACAACATAACTGTTTGGCTCAAACGCATTAAGAAGGAAAGAAATTCCACAAATTCACTTTTAAGAAGGCACACCTGTTCATTGAATGTTCCAAGCTGTTTAAAGGCCCAGTCAACGGAGTGTATGTAAATGTCTGACCCACTGGAATTGTGATAAAGTGAAATAATCTGTCTGTAAACGATTGCTGGAAAAATGACTTGTGTCATGCACAAAGTAGATGTCCTAACTGACTTGCCAAAACTATAGTGTGTTCACAAGACATTTGTGGAGTGGTTGAAAAAAGAGATGTATTCAAGCTTCTGACTTCAACTGCATGTGTTATTTCATAGTTGTGATGTCTTCACTATTATTCAACAATGTAGAAAATAGTACAAATAAAGAAAAGACATGGAATGAGTAGGTGTCTCAACTTTTGACTAGCACTGTATGTCATAAAACAACTATATGTCAGAAGCACAAAACAAAATAGTAAACCCTAGCATCTGTTGTCATTTCCTTACAGTCCCCTTCTTTGTGTGTATGTCTGTTGGGTTTCAGATCTCGACGTTTGAAAGGCACATTGCTGAGATAGGAAGTCATGCTTCGTAATCCGGGGATTTACTGATTTATTTTGTCCTCTTTTGTGACGGTAAACAAGATATGATTCATAAATCAAAACAACATGCCGGAATATTCATCTTTTTTTATTTTTTTTGTCAGGCTGGTTCAGTGTGGCGACTGACAGAGATCAGCCTCAGTCCTGAGAGGCAGTAGCAACTTCTCCTCCCTGGCATACAAAGACACAAATCTTATTGTGTTTTAATACACTTTAATGGCCCCCATTTTCAGAGGCTTGGGAGAGCAGAGTCTCTTTCATTATGGTGCGAAGCGGCAGCACTCTTGGAGCTGAGAGGTGGAACAGGGGGAGAGGAGTGGAGAGAAGGGGGGAGAGGGAGAGAGGGGAAGTGGGCTCCATCACCAACAGGAAAGTGGGGTAGAGAGAGAAATAAAGACAGAAAGTCAAAAGGGAGAAGAGAGAGCGTGGCATTGCTGTGTAATGTGATCAGCAACAGTCCCTTTTATAACACCTCACCACTTACATTTCATCAAATTCTTTTCTTATTTGATTTAGGCTTATTATTCAGTCTGCTGGGACTGTTTTCTCAACTGCAATTGGCCTATGAAATATTTATAGCTATCGTAGACACAAAGGTGTGGAGAAATGAACCAGATAGACAGGGAGAAACTCGAGCAGAGGTAACAGCATTGGGGAGTCGGGGGGCCGGGGCCGCAGATGGCGGGTGAGTGAAGAGTGTGCAGAGGCTGATTCGTGACCCACTCCAGAAGGCGACTTACAGTGCATTCGGAAAGTATTCGAACATCTTGACTTTTTCAACATTTTCTTACGTTACAGCCTTATTCTAAAATGGATAGAATTCTATATTTTTTCCCCCCATCAATCTACCCTTGATGAGAAAGCGAAAACAGGTTTTTAGACATTTTTGCAAATGTAATATAAAAAACAGAAATACCTTATTTACATACCGTAAGTATTCAGACCCTTTGCTATGAGACTCTAAATTGAGCTCAGGTACAATCCTGTTTCCATTGATCATCCTTGAGAAGTTTACCTGTGGTAAATTCAATTGATTGGACATGATTTGCAAAGGCACACACCTATCTATATAAGGTCCCACAGTTGACAGTGCATGTCAGAGCAAAAACCAAGCCATGAGGTGGAAGGAATTGTCCTACGATATAGGATTGTGTCGAGTCACAGATCTGGGGAAGGGTACCAAAAAATGTCTGCAACATTTAACGGTCCCCATAAACAAGTACAACTGCACACACAAACACCAATACCAAACAAAGGACTGCCAATCCACGCCAGCGTTGCAGATTATTCTGGCATTTGTCACATTGAAACTTCATTGGGAGGATTTTTTATATGCTTTTTATATTTGTATCTCAGACCATTTTCTTTTTATTCATGATGAAAGTGGCCATTTTAAGCCTTTTTTTTAGACCTAAACATGCCTCCTGTGGGACCTTATGATCTGTGAACTGTTCTGATACAGACATCTGAATTTGTGTTATCATACTTTAAAGTGTGCTCTCAAATATGGAGTATGTCTAGATTCTGAAATAAAAATTTCATTCAACATTAAAACTATTAATGTTAATATCTCAAAACTATTATTTTTGATTTAGTTCATTTTACTGAAACTTGAGTCGATCTCATATCGATATTCTGGGGCCAAGTCAACCAAGGGGTCCTCCGTGGGATCATTTTTATGTATAAGGACTGAGAAGCTCAGTTCTGGTGACTTTTTATAATCTCCACCTCCAGAAATGATCCCAATAATTTATTTATAAAAATTATGTAAAATTATTTTTCACATTTTGGATCATACATATAGCCTATGCATGTTCTATCTGTATTATCAGGTGTGCTATTAGCAATAAGCATTATCATCTGTAGCCCAACTGATGCAGCATAGTAGCTATAAATGTACATAGGCATGGGATTAGTTCATCTGCATTGAACCCATTGTACTCATTGAAAACATTTGTGATGACCAGAATGAGGCTCTCTCCTCACTTTATTGTTCCTGCACTTAAGAATTACCATCTTAAGATAATGGTTTTATAATTTATCTGCAGATAATCGATCTCTGGAGCTCAAATAGCAGTAGTAACAGTATGCAAATGAGGGAGCCAAATGAACGGCTCGTTCACAGATGCGTTCCCTTCCCGAGGTTCACAAAATAGAGCCGCTCTAAAAGAGCCATTTGTTTGCAAATGACCCATCACTACTGTTGCACCTAGACCATTCTTCAAACTCCGGTTGTAACTGAATTTGTGAAACGATGCCACTCTCGCAATTGAGGGAGAAGAGAAATAAACATGGTAGCAATGGAACATTGGGATCCCCCTCTTTATTAACAAAGGCCTAAACTGCTTTCAAAAGTGTTTCTCCGCGATTGCATTAAGAAGCAGTTGTGCATTGGCTCTGGCAACTTGAATGCACCTCGAGGAGAATATTTATCTGGCATAGAACACACAACAAGCTGACTAGGTAAATAGGTCAACTATTCTACTTTGGGGTTGTCTGATTTTGTTATAATAACAACATTACACGGAAAAAAATATTAGCACTAGAACGTTGCATACTGAGTGATAAAGTATAGACATTTAATTCAGTGGAGGCTCCTCAGACGAGGAAGGGGAGGACCATCCTCCTCAGTGAATTTCATAAAAATACAAATTGTAAAACATTTTAAAAGTGATCCTTTTTAGATAAAACTATACTAAATATATTCACGTCACCAAATAAATGATTATTTGTGTTTCGCAATGAAAGTCTACAGTAGCCTCAACTGTACTCTGTAGGGTGGCACCATGGTGTAGCCAGAGGACAGCTAGCTTCTGCCCTCCTCTGGGTACATTGACTTCAATACAAAACCTAGGAATTTCCATAGACTTACACAGTAATTATGACAACTTCCGGAGGACGTCCTCCAACCATTTCAGAGCTCTAGCAGCATGAACTGACTGATGTTGGACACCCAATCAAAGGATCAAAGAATGAATCTAGCACTGAAAGCATAAGCTACAGCTAGCTAGCACTACAGTACATAAAATGTGGTGAGTAGTTGACTCAAAGAGAGAGAAAGACAATAGTTGAAAAGTTTTGAACAAATTAATTATTCCAAAATGAAGGAGAAGGAAGAGAGCGAGAGAGAGATTTAATTATAGTTTTTTTCAAATGCAAATGCAGCTAACTAGTTTAGCCTACTCAAACACCCTGCTCAAACAGAGGGATGTTATGTTAGCTGGCTGTCTATGACTATCCAACACTGGAAGTCTTCCAAATCAAGGTAAGCTTTTGGTTTTACTAATTTATTGACACCGGGGCCCGCCGATGTAAGTGCTAAACTGCTTACTGACTGTGCACTGTAACATTACTGCATGATTGTAGCAGGTTTACTAATGCGTTAGTCATATTAGCTATGTTGACTATGACGTTACTTTAGATAATATGGTAACAACGATGTAGACTGTGTGCAGCGGTTATGATATATTTGGCTTGGAATGTTTTTTTTTGCCTTGTCACATACAGCTGATGTGTTGTGCATTGAAGTCCACAAGGAAAGGAAAAAGGTGAGAGGAGCAGAGCGCATAGATGCGAGAAGGAATACAACGTGGCTGTTATGAAAGTGAACTGTGTTTATGCGTGATCAGGGGTGTATTCATTCCACCAATTCCGTTGAAAAATGTTTCTTAAACGGAAGCAAACAGAACGAAACAGTGATTGACAAACCTGAATTTGTCCAATAGAAACTCTCATTTGCAACTGTTAGACTAATATTACACCCTAGATCAGCTAGATTCAGGCAATAGTGTGCAAGGCAGTATTGAATGTAGAGAGAATTTGAGTATCATGTAGTAGCCTAAACCTATGGCTGTTACATTGAACTGGGTGAATGGAATATGAATGAGAGTCATCCAAAAGCTGCAATAGAAATAAGGCCATGCTCATGGGATTTTTTGTTTGTTTGTCCTCCCTCATCTTAAACGGCACTGTTTGAATTACTTTGCCAGCAGCTACAGCAGGCTACACACCACTGTTTGAGTTGAGCGCTGCGGTGGTGGGCATTATAGACTATTTATATCCCTTCATCTGAAAACCGGAGTGTCAGCAACAATTATGCATGTCATTTCAGTGCACACAGTGTTAACAATGAAAATACATTTATTTGGGAATATATTTCGTAGAACAGGCATGCTTCTGTATAAGGCTATGTTTGATGTACTTACATTGTTTAAAATGAACTAAATCAAAAAGGGTCGTTTTGAGATATTCATATGAACAGTTTTAATGTTGAATGAATTAATGTTTTTTGAATTTATTTTTTACAGAATCTAAAATATACTCCATATTTGACAGCAAACTATAAGGGGTTTAATGACACCAAGATGTTGTCTGTATCATGTACGGTTCACATATCCTAGCGTCTAAAAAGGACCTAAAATGGCCACTTTCATCATCATTTTCAACAACAACAAATTATACAAATGTAAAAAGCCTAACAAACATGCTTCCTACCAATGAAGTTCCTATGTAAAAATTACCAAAACAATCTGATACCAAAAATATTTTCGGGTCACGCTGGCATGGAACCACCCAGAAGCGTATTTTATACCAAGCCACACTCTCCCGCTTCTAAGTATAATACATACAACACCTATCAACTGAGCCCCTAATCACAGCGAGCACAGAACAGTCCCTGCCGGGAGACACTGACACAACGATGATGACATTGCCATGGTGACATGGCTCTGGTGCTTGTGTGTCTCAGGGTGGACTGACGGACTGACTGCTATGCGGTGAAAGCTGTGATTATGAACCTTCTGATTAATACCCGTGTTATGGAGCCGCCAGCTCAGCCAAGGCAGCCCAGCAATACTCCAGCATGGTTACCAGCTGCCAAGTGAACAGGGCTGGATTACTCCATGGTATCCATCCCCAAACACGAGACAAAAGGCTGTGTTAAAACCTCCCACATGAGGACTTCTATTTCCACAAGGTGGCTGTTTTCGTCTGTGTACCTGACGCTTGCCTCGCCTCCACTCAAGGTATAGGGCTCTAATCCCTTGGATATAAATCCCAGCACACATATTCCACTGTTTCTATATTCACTCTGCGGCGATATCATTAGCCTGTCTGTCACAAATACCATACAGAGGACTTCATTCAATTAAGAGGAGGGCTGTTGTTATGGTGCGGCAGTGAAATCCTTCATCGTCCTCCAACTAAAGTAGGTAGGGGTTTGAACTACAAGTCC
Organism: Oncorhynchus keta; assembly: GCF_023373465.1. Classification (NCBI taxonomy): domain Eukaryota; kingdom Metazoa; phylum Chordata; class Actinopteri; order Salmoniformes; family Salmonidae; genus Oncorhynchus; species Oncorhynchus keta. Next base: position 1,688,520 of record NC_068445.1, on the reverse strand, counting down.
CACATGAAAGGCTCCCTGACATTAAAACTCCCAACGCAATCAGCTCCCTCCAGAGTGGGTCTCTCTCCTTCACGCGAAACAGTACAAGTGTATTGGCATTTAAAGCATTCTGTGGCAGTGGCTTGAAAAATGTGCGGCTGGTTTTAATTACATAAACTGGTATGCTATGTTTAAAAAAAGTCACCTCATTATTTGGGGCAGAAGGAGGTTGTGTGTGTGTGTGTGTGTGTGTGTGTGTGTGTGTGTGTGTGTGTGTGTGTGTGTGTGTGTGTGTGTGTGTGTGTGTGTGTGTGTGTGTGTGTGTGTGTGTGTGTGTGTGTGTGTGTGTGTGTGTGTGTGTGTGTGTGTGTGTGTGTGTGTGTGTGTGTTATTATTTTGGGCAGAAGGTGGCTGTGAGTGTGACAAGTGTGTTTGTGTATGTATGTGTGCACGCGTGTGTGTGTGCGCTGAGTAGACAGAGGGGGGAATTGTTCCACAATAAAGAGGGCGAGATGGAGTACAGAGTCAGGAGAGATCAGAAGCCCAGAAATATGGGAGATTCAGCTCGACGTGAAGACTGCCATTACTCATCGGTAACTGCCTGGAAAGTAAAATCAGTCACATTTAGTAAGATACTGTAACAGATGGGGTGCTTTGTTTCTGTTTGAGAGTAGAGGTAGAGTGACGGTTGAGTTGCCATACAACTCTCCTTCCGTAGCCTCCAACTGCTCTTAAATGCAAGTAAAACTAAATGCATGCTCTTCAACCGATTGCTGCCCACACCCTCCCGCCCGTCTAGCATCACTACTCTGGACGGTTCTGACTTTGAATATGTGGACAACTACAAATACCTAGATGTCTGGTTAGACTGTAAACTGTCCTTCCAGACTCACATTAAGCATTTCCAATACAAAATTAAATCTAGAATCGGCTTCCTATTTCGCAACAAAGCATCCTTCACTCATGCTACCAAACATACCCTCGTAAAACTGAGGGTATGTACCGATCCTTGACTTGGGCGATGTCATTTACAAAATAGCCTCCAACACTCTACTCAGCAAATTGGATGCAGTCTATCACAGTGCCATCCGTTTTGTCACCAAAGCCCAATATATTACCCACCACTGTGACCTGTACGCTCTCGTTGGCTGGCCCGCTCTCGTTGGCTGGCCCGTTGGCTGACCTTATTCGTCGCCAAACCCACTGGCTCCAGGTCATTAATAAGTATTTGCTTGGTAAAGCCCCGCCTAATCTCAGCTCACTGGACACCATAGCGGCACCCACCCGTAGCACGCGCTCCAGCAGGTATATTTCACTGGTCACCTCCAAAGCCAATTCCTCTTTGGCCGCCTTTCCTTACAGTTCTCTGCTGCCAATGATTGGAACGAACTGCAAAAGTCACTGAAGCTGGAGACTCATATCTCCCTCACTAACTTTAAGCACCACCTGTCAGAGCAGCTCACAGATCACTGCACCTGTACATAGCCCATCTGTAAATTGCCCATCCAACTACCTCATCCCCATACTGTTATTTATTTTGCTCCTTTGCACCCCAGTATCTCCACTTGCACACGCATCTTCTGCACATCTATCACTCCAGTGTTTAATTGCTAAATTGTAATTATTTTGCCACCATGGCCTATTTATTGCCTTTTACCTCCCTTATCCAACCTCATTTGCACACACTGTATATAGACTGCATATATTGCATTACTGACTGTATGTTTGTTTATTCCATGTGTAACTCTGTGTTGTTGTTTGTGTCGCACTGCTTTACTTTATCTTGGCCAGGTCGCAGTTGTAAATGAGAACTTGTACTCAACTAGCTTACCTGGTTAAATATAGGTTAAATAAAAAAAATAGTACAGGGACAGGCAACTTTAATAGGGGCCGCAGTTGCTCGTCATGTATGTGGATGTGGGTCTGCGTACATACCAGAAGATGTTATAGCTAATTTCATGCAATTCTATGCATTTTGCCATAGGGTGGAGAGAAATGTTTGCAGTTTATTAAATTATTTCAGAGTGAAACTGAAAACAAAATCAATGGGGGAGGCACCGCTGGTAATTCGACCATAATAACAATAGCTGGCCGTAAAACTTCAATTAAACGCAGTTTCAAATGGCCGCCTGTCCCTTTTAATACCCGGGCAATGGCACACTAATTGAATTGTTTACGAGGTTACCATGAATTACCATTAATTATTTGCAAGGTTTAAGGTTTGATTCGTTACATTACATAATTCAGTAATTATGGCAATCATCCATTTTTATCAGCAGTAAGAAACTGCTAGCCATTGGCTGCTAACAACTGAATACTGCTAGCTAACTGGCAAGTGCATAAACAGTAAACAACTTCAGGAGTACAGACCCCAAGAAATTGGCTAATTGACCTCTGTTGGCAAAAGTAAGAACTGCCGAAAATGCAGTCTAACAGGAGAATAATTATTCTGTCAAGGAAGTCATTTTTTCGAAACAGAGGCATACTAAGACAAAAGAAACGGAACACTGTGTGTAAATGATATTATTAGTGTGGAAATTAAGAAATTGATTAGAATGCTGGAAGTGAATGCTGAAATTAAACAATTAACTATGCAAATAAGAAAAAGTTGTGTGCATTAAGGAAATAGAAACCTGGCTCAAACAAAACCCTGTCTCGTCCAGTGATTTAAGCCAATAAACTTCCGGGCTATTATTTGATGTTCTACGGTAGCAACAAAGACTGACTGTCAGTGACTGATATTACAAGAGAAAAACTGCTGATGCACAACCACATTTTGGAATTGCACCTTGTGTATTCTACTATTCTAACTTGCAACAGTAAGTTGAGACCAGTAACTGAAAGGTCGCTAGTTCGAATCCCTGAGACGACTAGGTAAACAATCGGTTGATGTGCCTTTGAACAAGGCATTTAACCCTAATTGCTCCTGTAAGCTGCTCTGGATAAGAGCGTCTGCTAAATGACTCAAATATAAAACTGTCCCAGCGTCCTGAGGAAATGATCAGTAGGAGACAGGTTTTCAGAATGCATGTTTATCACAATGCTCAAGACAGGCAGTGGACTAGAGAAAATGAATTGTGACTTTCTGGTCATTCATACACTAACACACGTTAGAAAGTCCAGGGTGAAGGCTTGTCGTGTGGAAAGGTCTAGCTGGTGAGTTGGTAGGAAGCCCATGGGTTTATAGAGCTCTGGTTAACCTGGGTCCCTGGATGCAACTGAAGATTGGGAATCTCCAACCCCAGGCTAAAGCTACTGATTGGCTGGCCAAGTCAGGTAACCCTGGCAACCTGACCCTTACAACAAGAGGTGTGAAGTGCCCTATGCCTCTGGGCAAAGGTGTCAGGCTGAGGCGGGGGTATGGTAGCCTACTTTAGCAGTACAGGATACAAAGTTTGTCTCCCCTGGGCCAGAGAGAGAGGGTTCTCTACAGTGAGAGTGTACAGCTGGAAGACTCAAAGTGCATGGTAGGAATACACCGGTGATAATGTAAATAGGTAATTCAACTACAAAGGTACAGTTCCTTCAGAAAGTATTCACACCTCTTGACTTCTACACAAACTTCTCTGTAATGTCAAAGTGGAACACCATTTTTTTTATTTTATGGAAAATAAAACACAAATCTTGAATAGATAAGTATTCAAACCCCTGTCGATACATGCTAGAATCGACTTTGGCAACGATGTGAGTCTGTGAGTCTTTCTGGGTAACTCTCTAATTGGATTGTAGACCTGGATTGTACAACATTTGTCCATTAATATTTGTCCATTACTATTACTTGGTTGTTGATCATTGCTACACAGCCATTTTCAAGCCTTGCCATTGATTTTCAAGACGATTTAAGTCAAAACTGTAACTAGGCCACTCAGGGACATTCAATGTCATCTTGGTAACCAACTCCAGTGTACAATATATTTAGCCTTGTGTTTTAGGTAATTGTTCTGCTGAAAGGTGAATTTGTCTCCCAATGTCTGTTGGAAAGCAGACTAAACCATGTTTTCCTCTAGGATTTTGCCTGTGCTTAGCTCCATTCCATTCCTTTTTATCCCCCCAAAAACTCCACAGTCCTTGCTGATGACGAGCATACCCATAACATGGTGCAGCCACCACCATGCTTGAAAATATGTGACTCGTTGCAGGAAACTAGGCATATGTCGCGCGTCACTACTTCACAGGAGAGCCATTTGAAAGTAAATCTGAACGTTGTTTTGACAGGAATGCCTTCTGGAACATGTGCCTTAATAACAAACTTGTATGCCATCTGTAAATACGAATAAAAATGTTAAATTATGAGCCCAGTTGGTTTAGCCATGGAAAAAGAGGCAACCTTTCCGCTAGCCGTGATTGGCTGAGGTAATTGCTAGTTTTTACCCATCTACCAATATGTGCCCTTATTTGCAAGACATTGGAAAACCCCCCTGGTCTTTGTGGTTGACTCTGTGCTTGAAATGTACTGCTCGACTGAGGGACCTTACAGCTCATTGTATGTGTGGGGTACAGAGTCATTCAAAAATAATGTAAAACACTATTATTGCACACAGAATGAGTCCATGCAACTGATGTGACTTGTTAAGCACATTTTTACTCCTGAACTTATTCAGGCTTGTCATAACAATAGGGTTGAACACTTATTGACCCAAGAGATTTCAGATTTTTTATTAATTTATAGACATTTCTAAAAAACATAATTCCACTTTGACATTATGGGGTATGGTGTGTAGATCAGAGACACAAAATCTAAACGTAATCCATTTTCAATTCAGGCCGTAACACAACAACATTTGGAAAAAGTCAAGGGGTGAGAATACTTTCTGAAGGCACTGAGTATACCAAACATTAGGGACACCTTCCTAATATTGAGTTGCACCTCCCCTTTTGCACTCAGAACATCCTCAGTTCGTCGGGGCATGGACCTTACTTGGTGTCGAAAGCATTTCACAGGGATGCTGGCCCATGTTGACTCCAATGCTTCCCACATTTGTGTCAAGTTAGCTGGATGTCCTTCGGGTGGTGGGCCATTCTTGATACACATGGGAAATGATCCAGAAGCAATACAGTTCTTGAAACCAATGCGCCTGGCACCTACTACCATACCTAGTTCAAAGGCACTTAAATATTTTGTCTTGCCCATTCACCCTCTGAATGGCACACATTCACAAACCATGTCTCAATTGTCTCAAGGCTTTAAAAAATCCTTCTTTAACCTGTCTCCTCCCCTTCATGTATACTGATTGAAGTGGATTTAACAAGTGACTTCAATAAAGGATCGTAGCTTTCACCTGGATTCACCTGGTCAGTCTGTTTTAATGTTTTGTACACTCAGTGTCTGTCATCTACTTTATTGTAATACCCTTTATAGATCCCCAACAGATAGTATAGACTATACCTTATTCACAGGAACATATTATTTCAGCCAACATCTCCAAAAGGAGTGTCAACAGAGGGATGGATAGCACTTTTACTGGTTCTCAGTGAAAGCAGTATAGTCACACACACGCCATTCCCAAGCTCCTCTTCTGCCTCTCTGATCCAACCCTCCTATCCCTGGTCCTTATCCCTGACCCCAATCCCCTTCTCACCTCGCTCCACCTCCCTCTTGAGGGTTCCTGCTAAAAGCCGTAAAAAGGGAGCAAATTGGTCTGTACTGTCCAAAAACAATGCCAAGCTAGACGGGAGAATGAGTTTTAAGAAAGGCCTGTCAAGATCTTTGGTGACAAGAAAACTCTGCAGGAATAGCAGGAGTGTTGTCGCTTCACTGGGCGGATGGCGAGGGCCTAATGGTGGTTCGCCAGTGGGATGACGGGGTTATACGAAAACATGGGCACATGGGGCCATTTTGTTCTAGCGCGGTTTCGCCCTACAACAGAGACGTGTGAAAAGTTTGAACAACTCAAAAATGTATTACCAAGCCATTTATTTTATTCGGGCAAAATATATACATTGACGGAGGGAGGAGAGGGTTTTCTAGTTGCAAGAAACTGTCAAACTTATCATTGAAGAGGGAAACGTTTCATACTTCTTCTCTAGTCATGTGTAAGGTCAGATCATCAAAAGCAAGCATGCTTGACGTAATCTGGGTGAAATTCTCTCTGGGGTATTCCATTTTTTTAAGGCCATCTCAAGTACAGTGTGTTGTTCATACAAGTTCAATGATCAAACCCTCTTTGTCTGACATATTCCCTGCTCAGAAAACCTCATGCCATATGAAGGGCAACTGAGGTTCATTCCTATTACTTTTTTTCATTTTTTTTCTCATTCCTATTACTTGGCAGTTGAAGGTTTTCATTAAAGCTCATCACACCTCTCTCCCTGCTCACCCGCTGACCCTCCCAGGGCCCAGAGGAACAGAGGAGAAGTGAATGTCAGATAACGAGTGCAAACTTACAGGGATTCTTCTTTTTTATCATCTATTCAGGTGTAATTTACAGCCCCGGTGTCAGTGAGATCACAGCGTTAACTCAGGCCGTTGACTGACAGGCCGTCCCAGACGTCAACACCTGGGGGTTCTAATCACTGCCATGGTGATGGATGATCACCAGTTAGTTGTCACTAAGGGGATGAGAGATCTGAAAAAGGGGGGAGTGGAGGAGAGGAAATGATGGGAGGTGGGGAGACATGTCCTCCATTCAACAGAGAACTAAGAAGAACAGTGGGTGTTTGCCATAAACACAAGGACAGAATAACACACTTCAAATATTTACCATGAATCAACATTCACGTAACCAAAGAGGCCTTCCAATCACTTCAACAGAGGCCACGAATGAATAGAGTCCAACTCTCCAACCTATTGGTAACTGTGTTGGGGGAGGAAGGGGTGGTCTGGCCCTGAGAATCCACCATTGCACTCACTACCTCTCCTGGAATATTTTTTACACAATGATCAATAGGGAGAAGAAGAATGTTTGGTGTGGATCATTGTTGAGGTTCTCACTCCTAGACCCGCCCCTCTGACCACTACGGTCGGTGCAGATTGGATTGATCAAGGGCCAACATGGGACCTGGAAGTAGCATCCTCCCCTCCCCTGGGGAAGAGGGGCTTTCACACTTCCAGTAAAGCCTGTCTGTGGCTGTCTGTGTGGGCCAGCTCCAAACACACTCAATGGCGCTGCCATTGAAGAAAATACATACAAATATGTCTGTGTGAGAATCGGTGAGGGCACTTTTCAGACAGAGGAAGGCCGAAAACATTACCATCCTATATATGTGATTGAAATCAATATGATGGGAGTAGCAGTAGGCTGATTTGTATTCCGCGTCTACGCGGAGGAGGTGGGGGCCCAGTGCCGCTTAGCACAATCAGGTTCCCTCTGAAGAAAAGGTATGGTTGGCTGGTCAGGAGCAACTCATTCTCCCGCTCACAGCGGCTCGGGAAGATCAGGACCGAAAAGTGTCATTATGGTGATAGGTTGCATTGGGGTGACTCTGAAAGACCAAGACTGAGGTTAAAGAGGAAATATGTTAAATAAATTAAAGTGATTATTACTACTCTGGCTGTGCATTGTGGGAAGGCTTTTTCAGGACAAGAGGCCAAGCTCTTCCTTTCAGAGGACTGAAAGCTGTGTCGGTGCTTTGGACAATTACCACAGGGGAGGTAGAGAGTACCACACACACACACACACACACACACACACACACACACACACACACACACACACACACACACACACACACACACACACACACACACACACACACACACACACACACACACACACACACACACACACACACACACACACACACACACACACACACACACACACACACACACACACACACAGGAAGACGGGATATAGAGAAAGTGTGGTTTGATTATCAGATTATGTATCAATGCTCAGGCTTTAAATATAGTTTAGAAAAAAATCTGTGTTCTAAAGTTTTTTCATCTTGGCATGCTGAATGCTTACTGAGCTGTACGGACCAGTTAAGGGAGTTTCTGATGTCAACCAAAACATTAAAACAGGGAAAGCTTTTTTGGCCAGTCCTTGCACCATATTATATAGAGACTATAAAACACAAGTAATAAAGTACAGGCTTTTTTAGCTTGCCTCAGTCTCATTGTTTCTGGGCAGCTTATTCATTTATTGACCAATTTGGCCTGTCACATTTCCCTCTTCCAACAAAAGATGGGTGGATTATTTGCAATTTATTTCTTTAATGAATGAGAGGTGGGATGCTGCAGTGCTTGGCAGAGGATCATAATGTCACAACAGCAGTCTGTGTAAAGTATGAATCATTAAAGTGGCTGGTAAGACACATCAATCCTGGACCTCCCACATAAAAAAAATACTACAGTTTACTATAGAATACTACAGTACTTACTATAGAATAGTGTAGTAAACTGTAGTATACCATATAATATTATACTAAACCCTCGAACATGTGCAGTACTTAGTGTAAGAATATTTCAAAGATAAATACACAATGCAGAGGATGAGAGGGCAATAGAGTACTAACGATCAATGGAAATAGTGTTTCTTTCTGCAATATCAATGGGTGAGAGACATGGGAGGAATTTCAGTCCGGTACTCATAGCTACATGGCAAGTTCTCATTGGTCCAAATTGTTTATACATTGAACCTGAAATAGGATACTGTTTTATTGCAAGGAATTCTAATTGGTCAACCACAGGCTGGGGCTTGGTTATAAAACTACATCCGGGTCATTTTGTTCTGTGGAGAGAATCGCTGGAGAGATTCACTGAGGACAGTGAAGAAATGACCATCTACCATCTACTTCCAAGCATGATTTGTCCTCTTTGAATAAACAAATGGTCCTCCCCCTGATTTGCATTCGAGTCTGTGTTATTGAAGAGTAACATCAACTGCTAACATTAATATAGAATTTTGTAGTACACTGTGGAATACTATAGTAAATACTACAGTATTATCCCACCTAAAAACCACTGTAGTAAATACTACAGAAATGTCTGCAAAAACACAACAGGCCACAAAAACACTACAGTAAATAAATCCCCTCCCCCATATCCCAATTTGTGCCACTGTAAGTGAAAAACCTACATGCCAAGTGTAGACCATATACTCTGTATGTGATCCATTACCAGAGTGTCATTACCACCATGTCTACAGTTTAATAGATAAATTGGGCTAGGTAAAAACGCAGGTAAAAATGTATTAGTCCCGGGTTGCAGGTTTTGGCTACCGCGGCCACCATGGCAATTTCTTAACTATAATAGTACCAGTCAAAAGGTTGGACACACCTACTCATTCAAGGGTTTTTCATTCTTTTATACAATAAATATGCTGAAATGATGATATCAATGGAGTCATTGCAAATCAACTTGTGCCACCTGTTTAGCCTACCTGGAGCTGGCAAACTTCTATTTATTGTTGTTGAAGCCTAGTGTTATTATGCAATTAGAGACAACAGTGGGGTCAAACTGGAGAACCCAGTTCCTACATTTGAATATAAAAATGGATTTTTTCAAACAGAACTATACAAAAACAAAATTCTGGGACCCTCAGGGTGACAAATCAGAGCAAGATTACTGAATGTAAGTAAATTCAGCAAAAAAAGAAACTTCCCTTTTTCAGGACCCTGTCTTTCAAAGATAATTCGTAAAAATCCAAATAATTTCACAGATCTTCATTGTAAAGGGTTTAAACACTGTTTCCCATGCTTGTTCAATGAACCACAAACAATTAATGAACGTGCACCTGTGGAACGGTCGTTAAGACACTAACAGCTTAAAGACGGTAGGCAATTAAGGTCACAGTTATGAAACCTTAGGACACTAAAGAGGGCTTTCTACTGAATCTGAAAAACACCAAAAGACAGATGCCCAGGGTCCGTGCTCATCTACTTGAAAGTGCCTTAGGCATGCTGCAAGGAGGCATGAGGACTACAGATGTGGCCAGGGCAATAAATTGCAATGTCCGCACTGTGAGACGCCTAAGACAGTGCTACAGGGAGACAGGACGGACAGCTGATCGTTCTCGCAAAGGAAGACCATGTGTAACAACACCTGCAGGACAGGTACAAGATGGCAACAACAACTGCCCGAGTTACACCAGCAACGCACAATCCCTCCATCAGTGCTCAAAGGCTGGACTGAGGGCTTGTAGGCCTGTTGTAAGGCAGGTCCTCACCAGACATCACCGGCAACATAGTTGCATATGGGCACAAACCCACCGTCGCTGGACCAGACAGGACTGGCAAAAGGTGCTTTTCACTGACAAGTCGTTGTTTTGTCTCACCAGAAGTGATTGTCGGATTCGCGTTTATTGTTGAAGGAATGAGCGTTACACCGAGGCATGTACTCTGGAGCGGGATCGATTTGGAGGTGGAGGGTCCGTCATGGTCTGGGGCGGTGTGTCACAGCATCATTGGACTGAGCTTGTTGTCATTGCAGGCAATCTCAAGGCTGTGCATTACAGGGAAGACATCATCCTCCCTCATGTGGTACCCTTCCTGCAGGCTCATCCTGACATGACCCTCCACAGCATAACAATGCCACCAGCCATAATACTTCTGTGCGTAATTTCCTGCAAGACAGGTATGTCAGCGTTCTGCCATGGCCAGGAAAGACACCGGATCTTAATCCCATTGAGCATGTCTGGGACCTCTTGGATTGGAGGGTGAGGGCTAAGGCCATTCCCCCCAGAAATGTTCGGGAATTTTCAGGTGCCTTGGTGGAAGAGTGGGGTAACATCTCACAGCAAGAACTGGCAAATCTGGTGCAGTCCATGAGGAGGAGAAGCACTGCAGTACTTAATGCAGCTGGTGGCCACACCAGATACTGACTGTTGCTTTTGATTCTGACTCCCCTTTGTTCAGGGACACATTATTCCATTTATGTTAGTCACATGTCTGGGGAACTTGTTCAGTTTATGTCTCAGTTGTTGAATCTTATATTCATACAAATATTTACACATTTGCTGAAAATAAACGCAGTTGATAGTGAGACGACGTTTCTTGTTTTGCTGAGTTTACATGATTTATCTTCAGTGGTGAATGTATCAAACTAGTTGCCGTGATAAAAGTGGTTTGCACTATCCTCAAACAATAGCATGGTATTTTTTCCGTAATAGCTACTGTAAATCGGAGTACTGCAGTTAGATTAACAATAATTTAAGCTTTCCTCCCATATAAAACATGTCAATGTCCCGGAAAGTTGTCTGTTGTATTCAACGTTTTCTAGTCACATTATCACATAATGAGCAACAACCATCCCGATTTAGGCACACCGATTCCGTAGAGGTTAATAAGGGCGAATGATCTTTTCTCTTGTCACATATGGAAATTCCTTTATTAGTCACATTAGCTCGCAATAATTATTATTTGATGGAAAACCACATTTTGCTTTATAGGTGATTAGAAGCTAAATCGAGATTCCTTCACTATAACGTTCTAGAATAAGGGTTGAATGGCCCAGCCAGAGCGTGGACTTGAACCCGATCGAACATCTCTGGAGAGACCTGAAAATAGCTGTGCAGAGATGATCCCATCCAACCTGACAGAGCTTGAGAGGATCTGCAGAGGTGAATGGGAGAAACTGCCCAAATACAGGTGTGCCAAGCTTGTAGCGTCATACCCAGGAAGACTCAAGGCTGTAATTGCTGCCAAAGGTGCTTCAACAAAGTTCTGAATAGTTATGCAAATACGATATTTCAGTTAATATATTTGCAAAAATATATAAAAATCTGTTTTTGCTTTGTCATTATGTGTGTAGATTGATAAGGGAAAACAACTATTTAATTCATTTTAGAATACAGCTGTAACAAAACAAAATGTAGAAAAAGCGAATTCACTGTATACTACTATTTTTAAATCCTACATTATACTACTAAGGTCCACAAAACCACTACAGGAATACTATGGTATTCCTACCATAGTATACACCATATTATTTTTTCATGTGGGATGGGACTAATGGGGAAAGTGAACAAACAAAATCTGCTTACTGTGTATGTGCCCCTTTTTCTCCCCAATTGGTAGTTACAGTTGTCTTGTCGCTGCAACTCCCGTACAGACTCAGGAGAGGCGAAGGTCGAGAGCTGTGCGTCCTCCGAAACACAACCCAACCAAGCTGCATTGCTTCTTGATACAATGCCGAGAAGCCAGCTGCACGAAACACTGTACACCTGGCGACTATGTCAGCGTGCACTGCGTCCAGCCCACCACAGGAGTCAGTAGTGCACAATGGGACAAGGACATCCATGCTGGGCCAATTGTGCACCACCCCATGGCGGCCGGATGCGACAGAGCCTGGACTCGAACCAGGCACAGCTTGCACTGCAATGTAGTGTCTTAAACCACTGCGCCACTCCGGAGGCATACTGTATATGTTTATAATTTGAATGTATACTGTATGTTTGTATTGTCATCATTGATGATTATGTTTGTTTATGAGTATGTCATCATATTGGACTCTGCAGCTTTTGCCTGGAACAAATAAAGGAGGGTCTTTGTGGTTAGGGGGGAAATTCTGCCAGGCTAAATCCTGCAGACAACACCACAGTAGAAGCCATAACACCACACGGAGTGAGCAGGAAACCACTGCGCTCAATAGAGATGTTGCCTACTGCGGCACGCTGCCTCGCAAACATTCATAACTAAAGGAGCTTTTGTCCGTTATTTCTGGGAAAACTTGCCAGGTTCACATTGAGGGGTTGCCAGACATGCCATTCTGGGGGCCAAGTTCCTCTGAGGAGCCAACGGGCCCCAGCAGACGGGTTTCACCCAGCTGTCAGCTGCAGAATGCTATCATATTGCCACTTTATAACAAATGACAGTCTCACCGCTGGAAATGCCCCCCATTGATTAGAGTCTGGATAATTGGATTGTGGCGATAAAGCTGAATGCTGGCATTTAGAAGGAATCCTTTTAGGATATCAGGCTGACTGAGGCACAGCCAGAGGATCCCAAATCAAATCAAATGTTATTTGTCACATACACATGGTTAGCAGATGTTAATGTGAGTGTAGCGAAATGCTTGTGGATGTGAGGGAGGGCGGATAGGTGATGGAGGGATGGGAGAAAGATGACTCACATGAAATGGTCTTATGAATTACATTGCTTAGTAAGCTGAGACTGTACGGTAGATTCCTTTGAGGGGGTCACAACATAATTACTAAATAAAAAGGTTACAATAACACTGACCATCTGGTACAACATTTGCATTTTAATGATCTGAACTGTGTGTGTGTGTGTGTGTGTGTGTGTGTGTGTGTGTGTGTGTGTGTGTGTGTGTGTGTGTGTGTGTGTGTGTGTGTGTGTGTGTGTGTGTGTGTGTGTGTGTGTGTGTGTGTTTGCATGCATGCGTGGAACAGGTGAGAAGCCTGATGGTGCCTCACCTCATCAGATAGCTAACCCTGTTGGGTATAGCCCATGTCCCTAGTCAATTATATAAATGGGCTGTATAGAGCAAACATCTGTTGTCTTAACCTTAACCCCCCCCCAGCCACGAAAACAAACAAAAACACAATCCTAACCAACTGTGAACTCTATATCTTTCATAACTCAGAGTGGCTTCATCGAGCACTAAAATATTGATGTCATTAAATATGCCTGTACTGGTCAAAAACTCGTTGTTTTCTGAGAATCCGGTGAGGAACCCCGCAGAGAGGCTGGAGAATGAGACTTGCGGATATCTGCAAAGGCTTTTTATCATATAACAACACACATAGACTCATTGATTGCTCTAAGTGTATACTGCTGCTTCCTGTCCCATTGTATTCCAATCAAAATCACAATCCTCTCCATCCTGGCTGTTCACTACAAAAAAAAGCTCAAACATGAAGATATTCATTTCACTCCATTTATTTAATTTCTATGATGTCTGTCTCGCCTAGGGTTGCAATCAAGTGTATATTATGGGAAACATTCAAAGTTTTCCAGTAAACTATCAGAATGTTGGTAACAAGAATTTGATGTAATTTATCACAAGGCATCTCGTAGCCCTTTTGGGTACTTGAGATTATCAAAGGTGTCTATAATTTTCTCTGGCCCATGTAAAATATATATATAAAAAATATAAAAATAAAGATGATTGTTTAAGAAAAAATGTAATGACAAAGTGTAAAACATTATCCTAAATATAAACCATCAATTTTAGTGAGTACCATTAGTGTTTAGCATTTTACACTCGTACCCATATAGGGGTTCAAAATGGCAGATTTGGACACTGATAAACGCCTAAATTGGAATGCAGTGGCTGTATAGTAACATGCTATACATGATGTCAGAGTTCAAGGTCTCTGCTTCACAACGCAATATTGGCTTTGACTGACAACGGTTCTGAACTTGAACACTGCGAGCGATCAAAAAGTTGCCTCCTGCTAACTGGGCAACATGTTTACATTTTTTCTAGTCTGAGTGAGGGAAATCCTGTAAATAAAGTGGACTCGATGTATTTCGAAAGGTGAGATGTTGAGGATTATAATAACTATGGCTTTCATGTCATACAAGCAAGACAAACACCCATTACTTCACATTTCCAAATCATAAAACCCCTGTAATATTCAGTGTTGACGTTTATGATCACTATGTTTGATGTACAAGATGACATGGTGTCATACCCTGGGTTGTTCTGAACAGAACAAAGCCTATCCCTGCTAGCAATGAGGAATCGGCCCAGAAGCGTCCCTCTTCCGGGGGGCCGGAACTGGTTGAATTGGCCTGGAATCGGGTGTTGGACTCGGCCCGGAATCAAAATGAATGACTGCCCAGAATAGGCCCAAGTACCCGTCTACCGGAATTCAGCCAAAATCCTACCAGAATCCCCCCAGAAGCGGCCCGATGCAATTTCAAATAAATGTATACAACATTTCCAGATTTAGTCATTTTAAATATTACTATGATACATTTTATACAAACAAATTATACCTATCCACATTTTTTTTTATCCCCTTTTGTCTTGTCCCATCACTGCAATCCCGTACGGCCTCAGGAGAGGTAAAGGTCGAGAGCACCAATGTGTCGTAGGAAACACCGTACACCTGGTGCCCGTGTCAACATGCATGTGCCTGGCCCGCCACAGAGCGATTGGACAAGGACATTCCGGCCGGCCAAACCCTCCCCTAACCCAGACGACACTGGGCCAATTGTGCATCACCTCATGGGTCTCCTTGTTGCGGCCAGCACGGGTATCGAACCAGCATATGTAGCAACACAGTTTACACTGCGATGCAGTGTCTTAGACCACTGCACCACTTGGGAAGCCCCATCCAAGTTTTATCAATGCTTATCAATGCCTTATCAATGCTTATCAATGCCTTATCAATGCTTATCAATTGCCTTGCACAAAGTATCAAAATACTAAAATAATACTTAAACAGGACTCTTAAAGAATTGAATTTAACTGTTAATTTTATTTTTTGATCACAGAAACAATGAGAAAATATGGAAGAATAAATTAATCATGAAACGTTAATTATATAAAGCAGCCTGTGTAATCATCTGCCAGAGAGTAGCCCCAATCGGCCCGAGCCTCAAATAAAACATTTGGGCTAGATAACTCACACCGGGAATCGGCCCGAGCTCAATCCCTGCATCCTAGCCATAAGTAATACTGACGGCGGCCGAGTTTGACTCTCAGCCGAGTGCTGCGACTCTCAGCCGGGAATGGGCCCAGCGCCACTGTGCTAGCTGAGATGTTTGTCTTATTGTGAATAAATTTGGCGGGGAACACGTACCTGAATGCACTCACGACTCTATTCTATGCACACCAAAATTACAATCTGCTTCTCTGAATTGACTTGTGAAAGCCTAACACTGTAAGATCATATTTTGTAACTTAGCCAGCCATGTCAGCAACAGAACAAGCTTTCCAATGATGCCCACCTGACCAGATTGTGTCAATGGGCCGTTTTTGGAAATCGCAAACAACAACAGTAATTATGTGATGATGCAGGGCTGTGTTCCAAAAACAGCACATCTAGGAGAGCTCAAAATAGCACCTTAAAGTTGAAGACTCTTCTTTGAGTCAAAAACGTGCATTGAAATTGCGTAGGAATTGTGCACACTCTGAAGAATTATGTGGCCACTTGCAGACGTTATACCTCTCACTCAAACTCTTTTTTGTCTTATGTTGCACATTCCCCAAATACTGAGTATTGTCAGATTCAGTAAATATCAAATGCACATAAAATCAACTGTGTAATGTTTGGATTCAGTCTAATAATGTTCCCATAATCTCCAAACTGTTCCCTTTTGATTGCTCTGCATATGCTTTCCATGTGTCTTCTGTAAGAAACATTTCCATGTAGCTCTATCTAATATAGGCCAATTCCCATGAGTGTAAGGGCTAACATGAGGGTTTCATGTTAGCCCTTGACATAATATAATAAATCAAAATATTTTACTATGTCAATATGTTTTTGTTGTAAATGTTTTGGCGCCAAACTGGTGGCGGTCGTGTAAAATGCCAATAGTTGGAGGTTTTGCAGAGTTAATTGAAAATAATTCCCATTGTGCTTTTTCATTAATTAAGCTATTTTCTATTGAACCATATGGTCTATCCACTAGAAACGCATGGACAATATATGGACACAGATACAAAACAAATTATACTATAAATGAATACAGATTTGTTTTGTTATTCAAGCATAAATTACCAAAATTACCATAGATTGCCATAGATTATCTGTTAGAAAACTTACCGAAGATTCCAGTAACTTTGGTAAATTACCAGTAGTTTTGCAACCCTACTCTCGCCTCATTATCACCTTTGCATCACAGTCTTTCAATATTCTTGACACTTTCAACAAAATGGTGGGTATGGCACTACTTTGCTACAGAGCAGCATGTCATTAAACTAGATTATTTTACCTGTCTGTCAGTCATACACCATTTCACACTTCTTTTCCTCAAAAGTCACTCGCCCTCCCCAAGAAGACTTTGTAGACTTGCCTTGCTCAGCCCTATCCACCTCAGTCTCAGCCACAGCGCCGTGTGCTGTCAGCTTGGTGTGTTACTGTGGAGACACTGAGTGGGAATCGTTACTTATCGCTACATCTGAGAGCAGAAGACAAGAAGACTAGAACTCACAAGCAGCCTCCGTGAGCAAAAACTTCCCCTTCCAAACACCCCATGCGCTGTTATCCAATTACAGTCCCCTTTACTGCTTTAATCAATATGAGCCGTGGACGCACGCACATCTACCTGTTCACTAATTCATCTGGTTATGGCGGGAGATGATGAGATATAGCGTAGTGTCTAAACATAAGTGGCAGCATTATACCTTTCACAATTAACCGTGTTTCACATGCAAAGCAATGAGAACAGGCCGTGCCTGGTTACACACCCGCTCTCCATAGAAGTTTAAAACTAGATGCAAAATGCTCCAAAAACCCCCTTCCAAAGCTGAAGCGGTACTACACAGAGATGGGTGAGAAGGAACACCTCTACAAGTTCCCGGGAGGCTCGGGCTCCAGCAGCAGGGATGGTTTAAAGAGGACTGGTGTTGATGTTGAGAACATCGCCTTGAAATCCCTGTGTGCGATCCTGGCAAATCATCCCTGCAATCTAGATAATAATACATATCTGGCTTAAAGAAGTCCTCTCGTGTGTGTTTGTCCTTATTAATGTGAACAGTAATGGGTAGTGCCTGCAAGAATCCCCTTGTAGAGGACAAAACAAAGTGTGCTTATACGTAGCGTTATAGATTCCTTGTTCGTGGTGGGATTGGAGTTTAGGAGCCTGCCGTGGTCAGGCTAACTTTGTTTGAACTCGGCTCCATCCTTCATTGAATCAGATGGCTCATTCAAACACAAAACCCACTGATATTGCCAACTACTTAAATGATTTTTTTTCCATTGGCAAGATTAGAAAACGTAGACATGATATGCCAACAACTAATTCTGAACCTACACATCGTTGCATAACTGAGCAAATTATGAAAGACAAGCATTGTCATTTTGAATTCCTTGGAGTGATTGTGGAAGAGTTGAAAAAATGATTGTTGTCTATCAACAATGACAAGTCACCTGGGTCTGACAACTTGGATAGAAAATTACAGAGGATGATAGTGGATGATATTGTCACTCCTATTTGCCATATTTTCAATTTAAGCGTACAGGAAAGTGTGTGCACTCAGGCCTGGAGGGAAGGAAAAGCCATTCCACTTGCCAAGAATAGCAAAGCACCCTTTACTGGCTCAAACAGCCAACCAATCAGTATGTTACCACCCTTAGTAAACTTTTGGAAAAAATTGTGTTTGATCAGATGCAATGCTATTTCACAGTAACAAATGAACAAAATATTTACAGCATGCTTATAGGGAAGGGCAATCAACGTGTACAGCACTTACACAAATGACTGATGATTGGCTGAGAGAAATTGACAATAAAAAGCTGCTTTGTTAGCCTTTAGTGCAGCTTTTGACATTATCGATCATCATTTGCTGCTGGAAAAACGTATGTGTTGTGGCTTGACATTCCCTGGTATATTGTGGATCGAGAGTTACCTGTCTAACAGAACACAGAGGGAGTTCTTTAATGGAAACCTCTCCAACCTAATCCAGGTAGAGTCAGGCATCCCCATGGAAGTTGTCTAGGCCACTTACTTTTTTCCATCTTTACTAATGACCTGCCACTGGCTCTGAGTAAAGCCTGTGTGTCTATCTATGCTGATGACTCAACACTATACACGTCCGCTACCACAACAAGTTAAATCACTGTGACACTTAACAAAGAGCTGCAGTCAATTTCAGAATGGGTGGCGAGAAATAAGTTAGTCCTAAATATTTCAAAAAGAAAAAAGCTAAGCATTTGGGAAAAATCTTTCACTAAACCCTAAACCCCAACTAAATATTATTTTGAATAATGTGGAAATTGAGCAAGTTGAGGACTGCTTGGTGTAACCCTGGATTGTAAACTGTCATGGTCAAAATATATTGATGCAACAGTAGCTAAGATGGAGACATATCTATCCATAATAAAGCGCTTCTCTGCCTTCTTAACAATGCTATCATCAAGACAGGTCCTACAGCCCCCGGTTTTGTTGCTTGTACCTGGACTGCTGTCCAGTCGTGTGGTCAGGTGCCACAAAGAGGGACGTTTTGTCACTAAAGCACCTTATACCACCCACCACTGCGACTTGTATGCTCTAGTCGGCTGGCCCTCACTACATATTCGTCGCCAGACCCACTGGCTCCAGGTCATCTACAAGTCCATGCTAGGTAAAGCTCCGCCTTATCTCAGTTCACTGGTCACGATGGCAACACCCATCCGTAGCATGCGCTCCAGCAGGTGTATCTCACTGATCATCCCTAAAGCCAACACCTCATTTGGCCGCCTTTCGTTCCAGTACTCTGCTGCCTGTGACTGGAACGAATTGCAAAAATCGCTGAAGTTGGAGACTTTTATCTCCCTCACCAACTTCAAACATCAGCTATCCGAGCAGCTAACCGATCGCTGCAGCTGTACATAGTCTATAGGTAAATAGCCCACCCATTTTCACCTACCTCATTCCCATACTGTTTTTATACTGTTTTTTTATTTTTATTTATTCATTTATTTATTTATTTATTTATTTATTTATTTATTTATTTTTATTTTTTTACTTTTCTGCTCTTTTGCACACCAATATCTCTACCTGTACATGACCATCTGATCATTTATCACTCCAGTGTTAATCTGCAAAATTGTATTATTCGCCTACCTCCTCATGCCTTTTGCACACATTGTATATAGACTGCCCATTTTTTTCTACTGTGTTATTGACTTGTTCATTGTTTACTCCATGTGTAACTCTGTGTTGTCTGTTCACACTGCTATGCTTTATCTTGGCCAGGTCACAGTTGCAAATGAGAACTTGTTCTCAACTAGCCTACCTGGTTAAATAAAGGTGAAATAAAAAAAATAAAAAAATTAAAATTAGGAAATTACAAATGGCCCAGGACAGGGCAGAACAGCTAGCCCTTAAATGTACATGGAGAGCTAACATTAATAATATGCATGTCAATCTCTCCTGGCTTAAAGTAGAGTATAGATTGACTTCTTCACTACTTGTATTTGTGAGAAGTGACATGCTGTCTGTTTAAACTACTAGCACACAGCTCAGACACCCATGCATACCCCACAAGACATGCCACCAGAGGTCTCTTTACAGTCCCCAAGTCCAGAACACACTATGGGAGGCACACAGTTCTGGCCCCCCAATGGTGGAACAAACTCCCTCACGACGCCAGGACAGCGGAGTCAATCACCACCTTCCGGAGACACCTGAAACCCCACCTCTTTAAGGAATACCTAGGATAGGATAACGTAATCCTTCTCACCCCCCCTTAAAAGATTTAGATGCACTATTGTAAAGTGGGTTCCACTGGATGTCATAAGGTGAATGCACCAATTTGTAAGTCGCTCTGGATAAGAGCGTCTGCTAAATTACTTAAATGTAAATGTTAAATGTACATAGAGGCATGACTACATGGAACTACATTCCACATGAAGTAATTCATGTAAGCAGTCAAATCGAATTTAAAAAAACAGATTAAAAAAACACCTTGGGAGCAGCAAATGGGCATCCATCTTAAATACAAATACAAACAGGCCTGTTGAGTTTGCAGACTCCCAGCTGCTTTCACTACACACACACAAACACACACACACACAAACGGTGAAAAAGCCCACCATATTGGATGTCGTCTGGCAACCCAACACCGACACAGTGTGTGTGTGTGTGTGTGTGTGTGTGTGTGTGTGTGTGTGTGTGTGTGTGTGTGTGTGTGTGTGTGTGTGTGTGTGTGTGTGTGTGTGTGTGTGTGTGTGTGTGTGTGTGTGTGTGTGTGTGTGTGTGTGTGTGTGTGTCCACATGTGTGTAAGACAAAAAGATGCTCAGTGACGACATAACACCTCCCAAATGGAGAAAACCTGGACAGGCTTCTTGGCGCGTCTCGTTGCCTTTGTTCCGTCTTTGCTGTTTGAGATGACAACAAGGCGACAGGGCTCCCTTTCTTCCATCCCATTCAAATCCAGCGCCAAGCCTATTACAGGACGTGTTAGACGTACGGGGAGCATTGTTGTGGAGACACTGGGTAAACCAAGGCAGATGGGAGAGGCTAAGTCCCAGGGTTGGAATAAACACTCCTTCGTAATGTTATGCCATGGTTTAGCAACAAGTTCTGCCGGTGTGAAAAAGGCAAGTGCTGAGCATTAGCGGTAAGTCACTGCTAAGAGCCATGCTAAGATCTATGTGTAAATAGTATCAGATTCACCAAAGTAGTGTACGCGCCTATGTTTACATGGATGTATGCATATACTATATGTATTACGAACTCAGCAAAAAAAGAAACATCCTCACTGTCAACTGCGTTTATTTTCAGCAAATGTGTAAATATTTGTAAGAAAATAACAAGACTCAACAACTGAGACATAAACTGAACAAGTTCCACAGACTAACAGCAATGAGATAATGTGTCCCTGAAAAAAGGGGGGTCAAAATCAAAAGTAACAGTCCGTATCTGGTGTGGCCATCAGCTGCATTAAGTACTGCAGTGCATCTCCTCCTCGTGGCCTGCACCAGATTTGCCAGTTCTTACTGTGAGATGTTACCCCACTCTTCCACCAAGTTCCCGGACATTTCTGGGGGGAATGGCCCTAGCCCTCACCCTCCGATCCAACAGGTCCCAGACGTGCTCAATGGGATTGAGATCCGGGCTCTTCGCTGGCCATGGTAGAATACTGACATTCCTGTCTAGCAGGAAATCATGCACAGAACGAGCAGTATAGCTGGTGGCATTGTTATGCTGGATGGTCATGTCAGGATGAGCCTGCAGGAAGGGTACCACATGAGGGAGGAGGATGTCTTCCCTGTAACGCACAGTGTTGAGATTTCCTGCGATGACAACAAGCTCAGTCCGATGATGCTGTGACACACCGCCCCAGACCATGATGGACCCTCCACCTCCAAATCAATACCGCTACAGAGTACAGGCCTCGGTGTAACGCTCATTCCTTCGGCGATAAACCCAAATCCGACCATCACTTCTGGTGAGACAAAACAACGACTCGTCAGTGAAGAGCACTTTTTGCCAGTACTGTCTGTTCCAGCAACGGTGGGTTTGTGCCCATAGGCAACGTCGTTGACGGTGATGTCTGGTGAGGGCCTGCCTTACAATAGGCCTATGGGCACAAACCCACCGAGCCTACTGCGGACAGTCTGAGCACTGATGGAGGGATTCTGGCGTTCCTGGTGTAACTCGGGCAGTTGTTGTTACCATCCTGTACCTGTCCCGCAGGTGTGATGTTCGGATGTACCGATCCTGTGCATGTGTTGATACACGTGGTCTGCCACTGTGAGGACGATCAGCTGTCCATCCTGTCTCCCTGTAGCGCTGTCTTAGGCATCTCACAGTACACACATTGCAATTTATTGCCCTGGCCACATCTGCAGTCCTCATTCCTCCTTGCAGCATGCCTAAGGCACGTTCACACAGATGAGCAGGGACTCTGGGCATCTTTCTTTTGGTGTTTTTCAGAGTCAGTAGAAAGTCCTCTTTAGTGTCCTAAGTTTTCAGAACTGTGACCTTAATTGCCTACCCTTTTTAATTAACAAAAGCATATTGGATTTTATTGTTCTTGTTCAAAGAGCAACAGATTAAAAGGTGTTTCAAAACAAGCAACAAAAGATGCTTCCAGCAGACCCACCACCATCATTCAACCAGAACACATGTAATGTATTCAGTAATAGCACTACTCACAATGAGACTTCAAAGACAAGAGAGCATCTCAGGTATAGATGCTCCAGAGAGGCTTAACAAAAGCACCAGTGGGAATAACTATTAGGCTCTTAGACTGCACTAGACTGTACATCTGCCACCATCCACAAATAACCAGTGTCCATTAGCTAAACAGGTTCCAACCAGACTTCTCCTTGTGTTCAGACTTCCCAGGCTAGGGATCTAAACGGGCAGAGTAGGTACCAGCGACAATATGACATGATGCTAGGAGCTTGTTATAGTAGGGGTTCTTTGATGTCAGAAGGAACCGAAAGGACCTATTTAAAACCCAGGGAAATATGACTCTTTTAGTTGAGGTCTGTTCAGTCGAACACAGGTTTTGGTCTGAATTGTATTTTTTGTTATCAATTATCAGTTAATTAAATCATGGAATTATGCTAGAGGAGTTCATTTATATTTTGTGCCACACGTCTCTGCATTTTTATCAGATATCTCCCGAGACAAATGCCATCGACGTTACCAGCTTAATTAATTGTTAACAGCGTTTCAGGTAATGGCAGTATTGAAACACATTTCAGAAATATTGGAAGAATATCAACCAAAAATGACGAGCCTTTTAATAAAAAATGACAATCTTCCCAATCCTAGAGTGCATATCAACAGTGACCGAGAGTATCACTGGTAAAGTACAGTGGGAATCCAACAGACACCATTTTCAGAAGGGTGCAACTACTGTAACAGTAAAAGAGATTTCCAAAACCCAAACCTTTTCGTCATTTTCTGGGGAACACCTTCAAAACCTAATACAGTGCTATTCAGTTCAGTGTGTCATTGATCAAGGTTTCGGTCTGAAAATTGAGGTATTTTCAGATGGATGGCTGAAACATATCCACTGAAAAACCATGCAGAGTCGTCGGGGGGGGGATAACGGACCGTCGGCCACTCCTCTGGCCTCGCTGAGTGCGAGATAGACTGCTGGTGGTGGTTATGGTGACTGCAGGGTGAGGGCGAGGGCAGGGCAAGGCCTTACCTTCCTGGACTGCCTGGAAAGGGTTGTTCCCGTCCACAAACTCCACGGAGATGGTGATCTTCTCCGTCTCCAGGATCTCGTTGTTGAGGTTGAGGTCCGCCACGGCCATGCGGAACACCTCGTCATCCTTCCTGGCAGACTCGTCAAAGATGGCCCCTTCGAGAAAGAGAGAAAGAAGGGAGGGAGAGCAAAGGAGAGAACAAGAGGGGGGGGGGGGAATGATAAGTGATCATCGTGTCTAAGGAAAGTCTCTTGGGCCTAAACATCAATAGAGCAACAATCCATTTGCTGGGAAATAAGTAAGGTATGCCACAGTCAATGGGTGTATACAATACAGGAACATTCCACCTACATCCTGCAGGAATCCAAATAGAGACAGCATCTCTTCTTTTGGCCTTGCATTTCCTCTCTGCTTGTTGCCTGCAGCAAATGAGCTAGTAATTGTTTAAACCTGCTCACTGAAGCAATGCTAAATGCATTCTGCTGACCTGCAAATAGTCATCATTTAGAAATAGATTGTGTGTATGATGCAGATTGGTGATTCATACAGTAAACTCACCAATTCGGAGCTAAGCTCACATTTTGGGGCCAATTGCAGGTCAGTGTGATTTTTGGTCACCCTCTTCATAGATCTTCACAAAGATTACAGCAAGGTAACATCCTGAGGATTGCAGTAGCCTGTGCTATGAACCACGCCAAGCGACAAAGTCAGTCCTTGGGACCATGTGCACTGGAGAGTACCCGTCAAGATAGACATTCCACTCCCATTGCCATCCCCTCATTTAGCAACAAAAACACTTTGTAAACGTTTCATCATGTTTGTTCATGTTACTGGCATTTTCAAGCGTCCTACTGCTAGCCCTGTCCAATCACACGCAGGTTAAGATTGTTAATTTATCATTTTAAGTACATTGGAATAATCTCAATTGCATACTTCTCGCTCAGTTTTTCCACTCAGACCACTCCCAGACTGTCCTAGCAAAATCCTTGATAGAGAAATTGCTAAGAAGCTATTTCTGTTTCCTTTTACCATTTTTAATTTCAACAAGTCACAGTAAGGTAGCCCACTTAATTGTTACCCAGAAATGATTTGATGTTGAGATAAAAATGACTGCATTGGACCTTTAACTTCGGGTTATTTAGAATTGAAGGTACATTGTATCGCCAGCCTGTAGGCCTACTCACAACCTCATGATGTTTGTGGACTAGTTTGGAGAAGGAACACGCCTGTGACGTCCACATACACTACCGGTCAAACTTTTAGACACATACCAATTCAAGGGTTTTTCTTTATTTTTTACAATTTTCTACATTCTAGAATAATATTGAAGATATCAAAACTATGAAATAACACATATGGAATCATGAAATAATCGAAAAGGTGTTAATCAAATCAAAAAATGTTTTATATACTTCAAATAGCCACCCTTTGCCTTGATGACAGCTTTGCACACTCTTGGTATTTTCTCAACCAGCTTCACCTGGAATGCTTTTCCAACAGTCTTGAAGGAGTTTCCACATATGCTGAGCACCTGTTGGCTGATTTTCCTTCACTCTGCGGTCCAACTCATCCCAAACCATCTCAATTAGGTTGAGGTCAGGTGATTGTGGAGGCCAGGTCATCTGATGCAGCACTCCATCATTCTCCTTCTTGGTCAAATAGCCCTTACACAGTCTGGACGTGTGTTGGGTCATTGTCCTGTTGAAAACAAATGACAGTCCCACTAAGCCCAAACCAGATGGGATGGCATTTCGCTGCAGAACAAATAACACATTTTCACCGGTCTAATGTCCATTGCTCGTGTTTCTTGGCCCTAGCAAGTCTCTTCTTATTATTGGTGTCCTTTAGTAATGGTTTCTTTGCAGCAATTCAACCATGAAGGCCTGATTCACTCAGTCTCCTCTGAACAGTTGATGTTGAGATGTGTCTGTTACTTGAACTCTGTGAAGCATTTATTTGAGCTGCAATTTCTGAGGCTGGTAACTCTAATGAACTTATCCTTTGCAGCAGAGGTAACTCTGTGTCTTCCATTCCTGTGGTGGTCCTCATGAGAGCCCGTTTCATCAAAGTGCTTGATGGTTTTTGCGACTGGACTTGGAAGAAACGTTCAAAGTTCTTGAAATGTTCCGTATTGACTGACCTTCGTGTCTTTGTGTTTCTGTTTGCTTATTTGAGCTGTTCTTGCCGTAATATGGACTTGGTCTTTTACCAAATAGGGCCGTCTTCTGTATACCCCCCTACCTTGTCACAACACAACCAATTGGCTCAAACGCATTAAGAAGGAAAGAAATTCCACAAGGCACACCCTACTAATTGAAATGCATTCCAGGTGACTACCTCGTGAAGTTGAGAGAATGCCAAAAGTGTG